>NC_136121.1:1172626-3572626 GCF_965212315.1 Lampetra planeri | reverse complement strand
CTGTTATAATGTTAGAATGACCGTTATAATGCTGTAAATTCCTTTATAATGCTGTTAAATTGTTACGGTAAATACGAGGTCTAGTTAACAACGAAGCCTGCAACTTGCCTTATTGTGAATGTTACTTGTAATTTAATAAGTCGAGTCAAACTTGTACCCAAGTAACTATATTGCGATCTTGAGAGCAATGATGACGAAATGTCTCATTCATAGTGCAGTGTTATATGCAGTGCTGTACATTTGGGGTGCAGTGTGATGATTGCACGATGTGCCTTTGTTTAACACAGTAGCTTGTTCTCTTGTATAGCTGTTCAGTACTGTTGTGGGTGCCTGGTCCATCCAGGATCTATTGTTGAGAAACATGTTATCTAGGACAATGTTGTGATGCTGTAGTGTTCATGCATTGTGTTGATGTTTCTAAGTATTAACAGATGATGTATCTGTGCTGTTTTCCCATCAGTTTTACCTCGTTCAATTCAATAAAATACGTTTGGAGTCGGATGTTCACCCTGGCTCTTAAGGTTTATTGGATGCGAGGTTAACTACTCGGTTAGTTGTGCAACGCAGCACACACTGAGGCTGAGACAATAACTATGGATTGAACATTACAGTGCTTTTTAAAATGGTACCTCATTAAATATTCCTGTACCTCATACTTGTTAACACGGTCACGGCACATTGATTAATGTATTAAAAGACATTCTTACACTCACAATACGTGTGTAGTAACATTTAATGAGTCACTGTAGCGTGTGCCGCTGGGAGATTAGTAGACAATAGAATTAGGCGTCAATACCTGTTCTACCAGTTGGACCTGCAAGGCACGGAGCCCTCTGGGGTATCCAGAGGGGTGCGGGGCCAAGGACAAAGTCTGGCCATGCTGGGCAGGATAAAAGGCGAGCTCCGACTCACAGTCAGGGCTGCTGCGATCTGGAATGGAACTGTGGGTCTAGCATCATGTTGGCTGTCCCGCCCCAGTATGTATTTATCCCCTAAAGGCTGTGAAGGCTGGAATAAAAGAGAGTATCACACTGCACGTGTATAAGGTTGTGCATGTTAACACCACTGGTGATGAGGGAGGCCGTGGGCTGAATAACGACACGATAGAATACAGGACATTTTTCCGACCTCATGTGAATTTGGAATATCTACCATGAGCCAAAGATGTATTTAGAAACGTCCTAACAGGAAGGGTGGGAGGGGTGTGGAGGGGAATCCCAACATTTAAATAATCTTTAACAAATTTCCTACTTTAATAATAATTGGGCGTGTTTCCCCTGATAAACATGAATAAAATACCGAAATGTATGCTATCAGAGAGAGGGCGTTTACCCCAATTGCCCCCTTCCTCGGATCCACGAGCTTGGGAATAGAAACATAAATGAGTAAGCGACCCAATGTGCATTGAGCGGGAAGACACTTTAACTTTGAAACAGCATTATATCGCACGCGCTTGCATATGTGTGTATATGTGCATACTTCCCCACATTAACATTGTTTACTTACATTTTTAAAGAGGAATCTTCATTGGTAACCCAGATGTTACAGGAGCTGTGCAAAGGAGTATTAGAATGGACTGAGAGAAGGGGGGGAGTAGCTAACATTGTTAACACTATCTTTCAACATGATATGGCAGACCAAATCCTCTAATTAACAGACTCCTCACCTGTTAATGTGCACAAATGCACACAATGTCACTTTTATGTATCACAACTGCATCCACGACACTTGGAGACTGCAAGCGTAATCAAAAAGTTAAAAGTTTGCCACAATCAGTGCATTAAAGAAATGTTAAACGTAACCAATAATGTGTTGTGTAAGGTCAATTTATTCAGGAGCTAAATGTCAATGTCAAGGTCTGGTCGCCACAAGAGAGCTTCAGGAGAGAGTTAATGTTTCTCCTCCATTGAAAGAGCACAGCCTATATGGTCCATAGTTTGGTTTGCATGCCCACAATCACACGACTATGGCTTGCCTTTCATTTTCCATCTATGAAAGAGATTTACACACATGGAATGTCAAAGCCAGCAGGTGCAATGTGTGGGTCTTAGATGAGGTGTTTATTGTGGATGCCTAAATTGTTCCACTCTATTTTCCAGTGTTGTTCCTGATCTAGGCGAGATACTAGGATGGTGACAGCACGAATCCAGAAACGGGATTTGGGCTCGAGTCAACGGCGAGGTACTTTGTCAGGGTCGAGGTACTTTGTCAGGGTCTTGGTTGATGATGGGTGAGGTCACCAAAAAGATTTCCAAAATCACAAGCAAACACAAGATCCAGGTTTGATTCAACACCGTACTTAAATTCGTGATCTGATCCCATCCGTGAAGGATGTGATTCCTGATATGCAATACCCCGGTGTCTATAAACTAAGTTGTGCCTGCGGCAGTAGTCACATTGGAGAAACCAAGCGACATGTCTCAGACCGTGTTCGTGAATACAAGGCGGATCTGAAACACGGTAGGACTAATACCTTTACCATGGCTGATCATTGTTTTAATGCTGTGGGCACATATGAAATTGATTTCTCCAAGACGAAGGTACAATGCAAACCCACTGGCTATCAAAAAAGCTTTGTTCATGAAGACATCCAGATATATAAACAAAGACACAATTTCAACCAAGAAGATGGGTACAAACTGAGCAATCATTGGAAGGATGTTATTAACCAGGTAAAGTCATAACTGGCTGTGATGCTTCCATCCTAAGTGCCGATGTTAACAGTTATATCCGACTTGAGTTACATTACCTTGTAAAATGTCTTTACATTACCAGGCTAAATGTCTCAATAACATAGCCACTGCTTCCCTTTTCCTCAATGTGGCAGTGGCTCTGGTTTAATAGGCTGAATGTGTCTCATTAACACAGCCGCTGCTGCGGGAGCCATCTCACATTGACATGTTAATCTCTAATCTCTAGCAATACAATGGCTTCTTCATCACTGTAGTCGTGGGGCTTACATTAACAGATTAACATGCTAATTCCTAGCAATAAAATGGCCGAGGTATATTACTTGTAAATTCCATTTTTATTACCTCCCCCACTTACCCTTGGGGTGTACCCATCTCAAACCTATATAACCTCTTGCTGCAGTAGTTCTCTCACTATATTTCTCTTGCCTCAGCTGTATTTTTTCATCTGAAGACGATTGCTTGTGTTGCGATCGAAACGCCGTGATTTTTAAAATTATTTTTCTATCTACGTGACTTTACCAAAAGACCCAAAGAGGATGTAGGTAGTTGTTGGCAACTCCCTTGCAATTTGTGTGATGTCTCTGCAGATATTTGGTGGCACGATGTTCGCCAGAACAGGGAGCCAGGGGATTGGTGTCGGTTTCAGTGTGCCCAGTTATGATGCGCATCGCTTTATCAGTTTTGTGTATGAGCTCCCAGACCAGGCTCTGACACCGAGTATTCATGCAGGGTTGAGAGAATCCAGCAGCAGTGCAGTGCTCTTATCTTATTCAAAAGTTCGGATACACCTTTTCAAGATTTCTTCTCTTTCTAGTCTGATACCCCTTTGGGTTGTTGTTATTTTATTGCAGATATCAAAATTGTAATTAATTTATTAAAGATTGTAGTCTTTGGCTCAAGATTCTTCAATTGGGTTTAAGTTAGTTTTCGTAACCGATCTTAATTTGACCTACCGAGAGTTCCAACGTGGCCATGGGGTTGAGGTTATGACTGGTATTAGTAACCCAATGTGCTTGACTGCCGGACTGTGACTTTAGAAAATTGCCTATAATTGTTCATGAAGCAATTAGTGGCTGCTGTCTATTCTTGTCCTTTGAGACAAAACATAAGGGCACCATGGTGGCAAGATGTTAACTACACTCCTTTGGACGCACTCCTTTGTACGTCACCAGCAAGGTCGAGGGGGGGATCCTGACGCATGGGCAACCCAAGATTTTCAGAATAACCTTCCCAGGGCTTTGTGCCAACAATAGGTGCAAAAATGGGGAGAGGACACTCCTTGGCCACCTAATCGTGGCCAAGAAACACGGATGGCAACAGTCACGGGTTATAAGCTCATTTTAGATTGGCGTAAAAAATGGGCGCCATGGGTTGCCATCGTCGGTGGAAAGGGTAATTGCACCCCAATGGATAGCTACTGCCTGCTTCAAGCTGGGAATCCCCCGGCCAATAAGGTGCTTTCCCACCATGGCTCACCTGCTTCAATGGGTGCTTGGAGCTTATGGTTCATCACCAGACAAGTGGGCTGCAACACCTGCACCATACAAAAGCAAAACAAAACGAAAGAAGGTTCCAGCCCTTCATTTTGCAAGCTGGAATGTACGTACAATATGTTCTGGACTCTCTGAAGATCTATTGCAGATTGAGGACATCCGCAAGACTGCAGTTATCGACACTGAGCTGGCGAGACTCCATGTGGATATTGCAGCACTGCAGGAGACCCGGCTTTCAGTTTCAGTTTTCACTTATTTGGTATAGCCTTGTGAGCCATTCGGCTCTTGCATCAGGTGCAACAAAGATGAATGCCAGTGGCCAAAGACTACTGGAGCTTTGTTCATACCACAATCTCTGTATCACAAACTCATTCTTTCTCACAAAACCATGCCATAAAGTATCATGGAGACATCCAAGGTCTCTTAATTAGCACCAACTGGACCTCGTCATCACCCGACGAGCCCTCCTCAACTCAGTACTCATGACATGCAGCTACCACAGTGCAGTCTGTGGCACTGATCACTCGCTGGTATCCAGCAAGGTCAGACTACGCCCAAAAAAGATAAACCACCTCAAACAAAAGTGCTACCTACGCATCAACTCTGCTAAGACCTCCCTCCCAGAGCTCACGCAATCAATCCAACACAGACTTGAGCAGTCCCTACACGACACATCAGATGGAAGCGTAGAGACAAAGTGGGCGTACATCATAGACGCTATCTTCAATGCAGCCATCAATACCTTCGGCAAGCAGAAAAGGCAGAACACAGACTGGTTTGAGGAACACCTGGCTATATTGGAACCCATCCTCCAAGCCAAGCGCATGGTGCTCCTGAACTACAAGCAAGTCCCAAGTACAGGATCATTAATGGCTCTGAAAGCTGCCCGCAGTGCAGCTCAAACGATCGCCAGACGCTGTGCCAACAACTACTGGCTGAACCTCAGCAATAGGATCCAACTCGCCTCTGACACTGGCAATATTCGTGCCATGTATGAAGGCATCAAGACAGCCTTTGGTCCAAACGTCAGGAGGACTGCCTCCCTTAAATCCAGCACAGGGGCCATCATCACTGATAAACAAGAGCAAATGGCCAGGTGGGTAGAACACTACTCAGAGCTCTACTCATGAGACAACGGTGTGTCAGAAACTGCCCTTGCTGCTGTAAAGCCCCTGCTGATGATGCTGCACTGACAGCTCACACAAAACATGATCTGCAGACACTCATTGACCACCTTGCCAATGCCTGCAACAACTTTTGCCTGACAATCAGTCTGAAAAAGACCAATGTCATGGGCCAGGATGTCAGAGACACCCCTTCCATAAACATTGGCAGCTACACCCTGGAACCCGTTCAGGACTTCACCTACTTGGGTTCTACCATCACCTGCAATTTGTCCCTTGTCACAGAGATTGACAAGCGCATTGGGAAGGCGTCTACAACTATGTTCAGGTTGACCAAAAGAGTGTGGGAGAACAAATCCCTCACGCTCAACATCAAAGTACAGGTGTGCCGGGTCTGTGTCCGTGGCACCCTCCTCTATGGGTCTGAGTCCTGGACAACATACGCCCATCAAGAACATCGACTAAACACATTCCACCTCCGATGTCTCAGGCACATTCTCGGTATCAGATGGCAAGATCGCATTCCTAACACCTCAGTTCTCAACTTGGCCAACATTCACAGCATGTACTCTCTACTCAGTCACATGCCCAAGCCTGAGATGGCTTGGACACGTGCACCGCATGCAGGATGTCTTGTACAGCGAGCTGGCATCAGGCACACAGGCCACTGGTCGCCCAGTCCTGCACTTCAAAGATGTCTGTAAACGGGACATGAAGAGCTGCGACATCAACCCAAATGACTGGGAGAAACCTGCCTGCGACCGATTCAGCTGGCAGCAAGCTGTGAAAACAGGCCTCAGGAGAGTCGAGGAGAAAATACACACTGCTTGGCAGACCAAGAGGGAGCGATGTAAAGAAAAAGCAATAAATACCTCTGGAGCTACTCTTTGGTTCTTTCGGTAAAGTCACGTAAAAAGATCAAATAATAAATTAAATAATAGCATACGACGTTTTGATTGCAACACAAGCAATCATCATCAGGTATAAATGAAATAGCAACAAAAATCTAACCAGAAAACTATAGACAGACATATAAGCAGACAGATATCACCAAGATACATAGAGAGAGAGTAACACAGGCACAGAGAGGGAGATCGTCTCTGTGGCGAGGCCTTAAATATAGAGAGGGGGCGGGGGCGGAGAGAGGGAGGGGTTAGAGAAAAAATTAACATGTCAATGAGTATGGCGACGCGTGGTCAATTACGCAAGCTTGAACATTAGGAAAAGAGGGAGAAAGAACACACTAAATTAAATAACCTAGCAAAATATCGAAATGTTATGTAATACAACACAGAGAGTCGGTCAACACACAATTAATGCATAGCCTGGTCGATTACGTATTTCAAAGATTGCTAAGTTAGAATTTAAGTGTGAAAATTCCAAAGAGAGACAAAACATAAAACAAGAGGAACGGAGACACACAGAGCAGAACATAAGAACGACAAAAAACCTCTGGAGCTGCCACCGCATTCACTTGGAATTGCTGTGGCAAGGATTGTCACTCAAGGATTGGCCTGCATAGTCATTCTAGGCGCTGCAAAACCTACAGCTGACCTCGTAAGGTGCAAAATAATTGTCTCTCGAGACACACGGGCCTATGGGTACACAAGAGATTGTGGGTTAAATCCCAACCCTGATGCCTGCATATTGAGAGTTTTAAAGTTCTCCCCCTGGTCGTGTGGATTTTTCTCCGGGCCCTCTGTTTTTTCCCTCAACAAGCATAAACATGCGTTTAAAGTATTTGGCTGCTATAAATGTCCACATGATAAACCACTTGGTTGAACTATCACTTGTGACCATATCGCTTCTAAAATGAGCTATATAGCTCACTGGGCTTTACCTGGTACAATAAAAAATAGGTTGTAGTGTATCAGTTGTAGTAATTTTGTCATCTGGCTGAGTGAAATGTGCTGGCTTTTTTGCTTCGTATGTGAGGAACATGGCTTGCGCTGACGACATTCCTCGAGCCTCTCTCCAGCTTTGTTATTTTCTGAGTATCCCTGTTGTGTGTAGTGGCTATTGAAGTTTGTGGCCAGGAAGTCACATTAACGACTAGAGAGTCCGACTATAATTAGTTCACTCAAAGACCTCATCTGATTGGTTGTTTTAGGCGTTTAGAAGGGCCTTATTTTCAGCATTCATATTTACTGATCACATCTGCATTCTAATTAACGACACCCATTTTGCCTAGGTGGTGGTATTAGTTGTCTTTAAGGTCATACAAAAATGTGTGATAGGTGGGCTGCAAAGTCATTATGAAGCATTAACATATGTGTTGATAGATGGTGCAGAATTCCATTCCCACTATATTTATTGATTGAATTAAATTGAATGTCACTTGATATAAATATCCTACACACATTTTTCTCTTTATAATTCTCCTCAAGGCATGAAATGCATACACACGATCAGGATTTTATTTGTAGACAATGTATAAGCCAGAATATGTGTCTTAAATGGCTCAGAAACCATATATGTTAATGGTAGCATTTTGATAACACTGCGGCAACAATGCCAGCTATTGCTGCCCCTCAAATGACATTTATAGCGTTGCCACTAAAATATATATTTATATATTGCTAAAAATACATTGTGATTTTGAGCAGGTGGCTCATCGGATTTATCCTTTTCCCATATCAGAGAGAGAGAGAGAGATAATTGAGCCAGCATTGCTGACACCCAAGTTAAAATCCTGAGCAGACATCCAAGGTATAAAACCACGTACTCATGTGTAGCAGGTTTGATGGCTGCAGCCTGGTCACCAGTGACTGCCAACAAAATCAATTCCCGAAAAAATTCAGTATATGCTGCTACTTTGTCAAACAAGCACAGCATTGAAAACTGTCTCAATAAAACGGGCGTACAAGCGAGCCAATAACTCATTTGCACGGCTGAAAAGGAGTGCAGTTTAGTGGTTGTGTAAGATATAACCTTGAAGGATATATGCAAAAGGACTTCGAAGTTTTCACTTTTGATTCGTGGCTAAAATGCAGCGGTGTTTGACATCTCGAGAAGCCCTACCCTGGGTACCCCTTCCACCACTTCACCAAGCCACGCGATTATGCGTGGTGAAGCATGGTCATACAACAGCCCATGACTGATATGGAGTTGGGGAGGGCTTCATCAGAGGGTGGATTGACAAAGGGCGAAACAATATTATATGCGCACATGATTCGATACAATTGTTACATACCGAGTTTTTACGTCGAGATGTCACTACGAAACCATTTTTTAAAAATAAAGTACGATAATTTTACAAAATGTGACAATATAGTGATGTTGATGCAGTGATTTCACAGTTATACGCATATAATGTTTAAAACGGCCACCCATTTTCCTGAGGCGAAATTTGCTGCTTTAATCAGTGACGTATGACAAGGTCTAAATACAATAGGGTGTAGGCATGTATATGTCCATTGTAATTATTCCTGAAATAATGCAGTCACGATAACATGACCTTTTGCCAAAGCACCTGTGCATGAATTCGCGCAAGGTTTAGTAACCATGCCACATGATCCAATTGTGCCTTTATTTTGTCTCTGATGTAGCCGTAACATTGAGTCAGGGTTCACGTGTAAATGATCCACGTTATTCCCACGTTTCCCAAGATAGGCTGGTACACTGCCCTTTGAATCAGAGAAACACCTCTACTGGTTGGTTGCCTTTGGGAGTATTGTGATCTTTCTGCCAGAAGATGGCTTTACATTTGCCCCGGTCGTATTTCATTTTTTCTCAACACAATGTGTGTGTGCTGACACCATTAAGCCATCCAGCACACACCTGAACTTTTAAATTGGAGCCAAAAGGGACCGAGAGGAATCTCAGCCAGAGGATTTCCCTAGTTGACATGAAAATCTGCCAAGACCTTTGACATTTTTGGCAGAGAAAAGCAACTCAGGCCAAATCTATGCTGCACTGCCCAATTACAGAAAGTATATATATTATTTGGGTCTTTCGGTAAAGTCACGTCATCCTGATGATAATCGCTTGTGTTGTGATCGAAACATCATAGTTTTTTGTTATTTTCTTTCAACCTATCTACGTGACTTTACCGAAAGAGCAAAGAATATAAATTCCTGCAGTCACGAAAGCTTTAAGTCAAGATATATATCTATTTTACCTGTACCTAGGGAAGAACTGTCTGATAATCGTGGCAAGAGCTGTGATACCAATGAGTAAATTCCTGGTGAGAGAATACTCATTTTTAATGTCTCTAGGATGTATTGCTCATTAATAAAGAAAAGGGATAAGCGTGAATGTGGCAAAGTCAGTCATGCATGAACACCCTTCCAGATTTAATACTCTGGAAATGCAGTACAAACTTTTACCAACGTGGCCTCAGCCAATTATGGTGAGCTGCACTGAGTATTGTGGCTCAGATTTTGAATAAATATAAGCTATGTGCCATGTAAACTCAATGAGTCTGAGGAACTCAGACTCATTGAGTCTGAGGAACTCAGACTCATCCGTTTTATGGTTCAGTAGATTAGCAGTTTTCACAGTGGAATATGTACTGGACGACTATATCTGTTAAAACATCTGGGACACAGAGGACTTTGTGATATTATTATTCTTAGTTCCAGGTGCAGTGACATCAGGCGAAAGCATGAGCACAGCTGCGCAGATGTCTGGTTGCATTGTGGTTATTTTAGAAAAGGCTTGATTCATGTGACGAAAGATAGCAGGCCCCTGAATTGTGCCTCAACAATTTCTAAACATACAATGCTGAGGAGAATCTTTAAAAAATGTCTCCACGGGCAATTGATCATGCTAGCACTCATCTATGCTGGGATGCCCCTGAGCAGATACAAGTCTACATTCCTATAGTGGAAATTAATCTCTGCATAGCACACCCACAGTTGACTTCTAACAAAATGGTGCCTATTAAGTAATGCAGGGATGATGAGTGGGATTTAAACTGAAAAATATATGATTGTGAGATGATTACAGTCATGCCACATGACACAACAAATTGAATTCACAGAATTTTTTTTTAACTATGGTAATCTTCGCATTCATTAAAACGAAATCAAAGGCAAATATTGTGCAGCACTGGGATGTCTTGCTCACATCACTACTGACAGAGGGCTTCCATTCGAGGGAGCTCTAGAGAGCCTGTTTATATGGTATTTGGCCTACTCTTCCACATTGATCAGACGTTTTGGAAGAGGTGGGAGTACGCACACTTTACACCACGACACATGACCTGTCGATTAACTAACTGTACTGCACCCATATATACTTATGGGTGGACAAAGGAGGGGGTGATTGTTTCAACTGTCGTGCCAGGAGATCAAATCGACGATATCTGAATTCGGTCCAGTGTGCTAAGCATTAAACCAAATCAGGTTTTAATATTCACGTCGTCGTGTTTTTCATTCTATTTTCAACAGGTGTAGCATTGGGCTGTCATCTCTTCTAAAATGTGAGTGAAATAATTTTTGGTATTTATGTATATGTCTAGCCCTGTAGTCAATGTGCATTACTTTGGTCAAACCAGAAATGTCTCCTTTTAACATTTTTTACAGTTGAACAAATTATTGTTCACTAAAATTGCCAAAAATCTAGCTTCACGTTTGCTTGCAATTCGATTTCAATTCACGGTTCCTGAAAAAGTTACCTCACACATTGCACATGTCTATCAAGTCGAGTCTTACCTTTGTTTGCATTTCTCCCGTTATAAAGCAATTTTGCAGAGCAAATACTCATTTGAAAGGCCTTGACCCTAATAATGCCCTGACATTTTAAAAACAGTTTTTACATGTTTTTTTGTACCCTTATATGTTAATAAGTCTGAATTTGTTCACGGTCAAATTTTAGACCACGCCCGTAATTTTGATGAGTGGCTTCACGCAATATACATATAATCCCATGAGCAATGATAATATGCAGGCCTCGGGTATGGCACTCATCATCAGCAGCAACTCTAAAGCAGAGCTCCACAGCGCAACCACGAAAAAACCCATGTTGAAATGGTTATTATTTTTTTAAAGAGCGACAGGTATGTTGGGCTAAGTTACTACCCAACCGAAATTTAAACACGCAACTTTTTGACTACGAGTTGAGCTATCTTACCACTGTGTACATCTGGACAGATGGTGATTGAAAACTGCGACCGTTTTCTTCACATCATGCCTTGTATGTGTAATAAACGACTGGACCACGATGTCTGGCTCAGTGTCCTTTATTCGGTTCGTGCTGTACACCCACACGGCTGTCTTTACTCTGTAGCTTCTCCACGGTGCTGACTCCAATGTCGGCCCGATCCACAACAGCAGCCTCGCTGCTGTTTCTCTCACACAGCCCCCCTTGGCTGTACTCGCTGCAACTCCTCTCTCCCTCCGCAGCTCTGACAGCCTCGTGCTGTCTCTCTCTCTCTCTCTCCGCAGCTCCTCCTGGCAGCCACACCGCTGCCTCTAACACGCAGCCCTTCTGGCTGTCTCCTCTGCAGCTGCACACCACTCCGCAGCTTCCTCTTCTCTTCGGGGTTGGCTCCCGATGGCCGTCGGCGCCCCCCCCTCTTCTCACTCGCCCGCGTGGCCTCCCTCTTTTCCGCTCACACCCCGACTGACTTCCCCTTCCGGTTTACCCGCTTAAGGACCCGAACCTTCCACCCACGTCACATGACTCCACCCCCCGTGACGTCACATCCGGAAGGTCGCTTACGCCCGCATTACACCACCCTCCCCCGTAGAAAAATCCCAGCCGACCTCGGCTGACCAATAGCAAATCGTAATGCGGCGAACCGAGCTTCCCCCCCTAAAGGACACTAAGCATACAATGTAACAGCAAGAACAACAACAACAACGCAATTAACATCAACTAACGTACAAAAAGCATGCAATAAATACAACTGTAAGAAAAAAAATAACAAGACAGCAACAATCAACGAAACGTAAGCGATTTGGAACGTGTGCGGGTCGCCGGCTCGTCCCGGACGGTCGGCGGCCCACTCGCAGAACGGGAACGCGATGAAAGTCGAGGAATGACAGGGGGTAATCCCCCTGTCGCAGCTGGAAGTCCACCGACGTCCCGTGTCCCTAAAGAGTTAGTCTTGGGCTTGTCCTGTGACCGTGCCCGCAGCTGGGTCGGAAGGGCTGCAGGGCTCGAAGGTCCCGCAGACCTGGCAGGCGTCCTCCGAGCAGGGCCCCTCGTCCCCCACAATGTCACGGCCGGCCTGTCTGGAACAGGTACGACAGGCGCTCTAGCAAGATCAATGGACGCAGGCAGGGGAGAGTCAGCAGCAACAGACCCCGGCAAGGCAACATTGGGGGATGACGCATCATGTAAGGGAGCAACATATGGTTTCAAGCGCGACGTATGCACAACCCAGCGACGAGACCCAATCTGGACGCGTGCTGACTGTGGGTTGGGAACCGCAATGAGGCGTACGGGACCATGCCAGGGTTTGTGCAATTTCGGCGAGGTCCCCGGACGTACCTGTGGACAATGAAGCCAGGCTAGGTCCCCAACCTTCCAAGGGCACTCCCCCTCAGACCGTCGCGCATATCGCTCGTTCCGGGCCTGGGCTTTGGCCGTAGCCACGCGGGCATTCTCCCGCGCCTCCGTGACTCGGCGAACCGTGTCCTGAATGTATTCAGGAAGTGGTTTACGAGGTCCCTTCACCCCAGTTCCCAATTGCACATCCACCGGCGGCACGTTTTCCCGACCATACATAAGGTAAAACGGCGAATATCCTGTAGCCGCATGAGGCGTCATCCTGTACGCCGAAAGCACCCCGGGGATGTGCAGATCCCAATCTGATTGTTGTTCACTCACGGTATGGCAAAGCATGGCAGACAATGTCCTGTTCAGCCGTTCAACCATACCATCCGTCTGCGGATGGTATGGGGATGTCCGTACTTTCTTAGTCCCAAGGCCCGCGCACACTTCCGCCAATAATTTAGAAGAGAAATTCCTGCCCTGGTCCGTGAGGAGTCTCTCAGGCGCCCCCTTATCCATAATATACCCAAACAAAAAGGCGTCGGTAATGGCCGCGGCCGACTGATCGGGCAACGGCCAGGCCATCGGCCAACGGGAGAGGTACTCAACCCCTACCAGCAAATATTTATTACCCCTCGCCGATGGTGGAAAAGGTCCCAATATGTCCAGTGCCATCAATTCATTGACTCGAGACACCTGAATCGACTGGAGAGGCGGCACGTAAGGATGTTTCGGCGGCTTACGTCGTGCACACGCAGGGCACGCGCGCACGTGCCCTACGACATCTGTCGCCATGCCGTGCCAAAAATAATGACGTTGCAACGTCAACAAGGTCTTCTGCACCCCTAAATGTAAGAGAGTGTCACAATGGAGGGTTCTAATCAACTCGAATCGCAAGGACGTTGGTACCACCAGGCGCCAACGTTCCTGGAACCCCTCCCGCCACATAAGCAGACCATCTCGGAGAGCGGTTTGCGGCCCCATAGCCGTACTCGGACTCCCATTGTCCCTAGTAGACCGCTTCCGCAAGGACACCAATGACTCATCCATCATCTGTTCCCGGATCCAGACAGACCGCGGCAGATTCAAAACCCCGTCAGCCGGTCCCGGTTCCATCGGAGTGTCCGACTTCTCGACGGCCAACGTAAGCGGCTGAGGGGGGTTTGGAATCGGCAAACACCTATGCGTCCCCGACTCACATTTACAAGGGGCGCGCCGCGGTAATCTGGAAAGTGCGTCAGCGTTCGCATGGCGCACTCCCTTCCGATGTTGAATTTGGAAGGAAAATTCCTGTAGCGTGTCCAACCAACGTGCCAACTGTCCGGATGGCTGGTCAATTTTAAGGGCATATTGCAAGGCCGCATGATCCGTACGCACAATAAAAGAACGACCGTAGAGGTATGGTCGAAATTGCCGTAGGAAAAAAACAACCGCCAATAGTTCTCTGCGAGTGACACAGTAGCGGGTTTCCGCAGGAGACAAGACTCGGCTACCATACGCCACGACACGCTCTACACCCCCTTTAGACTGTGATAACACCGCCCCAATACCTGTGTCACTCGCGTCCGTATCAAGAATGAATGGGTGATCGAAATCGGGATAATCCAATGTTGGGGCCGTGGCCAATAGATCACGCAGACTCCGAAAGGCCGCCTCCTCCGGCTGTCCCCAAACAAACTTCCGTCCTTTACCCGTAAGGAGATGCAAGGGCCTCGCAATCGTCGCAAAACCCGGCACAAATCTTCGGTAATACGAGGCAAATCCCAAAAACCGCCGAACATCCCCCACGGTGGCCGGAGTCGGCCAATCCCGGACGCACGCCGTCTTTTCCGGATCCGTGGACACTCCCTCAGCACTCACAATGTGCCCCAAATAGCGGACGGACCGTTGCAGTAGGTGACATTTCTTTGGTTTGAATTTCAATTTGGCAGAACGCATCCTCGTGAACACTGTCTCCAGCCGCGTCAAATGTTCATCAAATGTGCGGCTGAAGACAATAATATCGTCCAAATATATAAGACACGTCTCCCACTGCAACCCCGTCAAAATGAGCTCCATCAATCTTTGAAATGTAGCAGGGGCCGCATTCAATCCCATCGGGAGACAGTTGAATTGAAATAACCCCTGCGGCATACGGAATGCGGTTTTCTCCCGTGAGGACTCGTCAAGGGGAAGCTGCCAAAATCCCGAAGAGAGGTCCAGTGTGGAAAAGAACTTAGCCCCCGACAATGCGTCGAGGGAGTCATCCATACGCGGCAGGGGGTACGCATCTGCCACCGATATCTTATTCAATTTGCGGAAATCAACACAAAATCGCAATTTGCCATCCTTCTTCTTAACCAAGACGACTGGAGCGCCCCATGGGCTGTTAGATGGCGATATAATGTCCGCAGCCAACATGTCTTCCACTGCCCCCCGTACGTGTTCTCGCTCCGCAGGACTCATCCGATGCGAATTTAATCGAATAGGGGCAGCATCGCCCGTCTCAATGTGATGGTAAAGCAACGAAGTGCGGCCCAAATCCAAATCATCGGAGCTGAACACATCGGAATATGTCAACAACAATTTACGCAGCGCACCACGTTGCTCCATGGACAGGGAAGAATTTCCGTCACATAAATGAGCAACCCAACGATCATCCGAACTCCTTGGCTCGGAAACCCCAGCAACAACTCCCCGGCTATGTGGACAATCATGGGTCGCAAACGCCGTAGTGGCATGTGCCACAACCGTACCGGCCGGGACACGGACGTTTTATCCCCCCGCATTACGCACCTGTAAAAACGGTAATTGATCCGGCCGGACGATGGTCTGTGCCCCCACTAACGCCAACCCGGTTGTTATCGTGGCGGACGGTGACAACAAGACCCCTACTGCTCCTAGCCGATCAGGCAGGGGCTTCCGATACCGCAAGGGTATAAGCATCTGTGTACCAGGTGGGATGTCCACAGATGCGACGGACAGCGCCTGCACTTGTACGGCCGAAGCAGGTCGCCCCCAGGGCGACGGCAGAAACGAGATTTGACGGCCCCCCGGCAGTTCAATACAATTCTCATTGATTTTGATCAAAATGGGCATCTTAGCCAAAAAATCGGTGCCTAACAAACAAGGAACCGCCAAAGATCTCGATATCAACACAACACCCGAGGCCGACACATCCCCAATAGATATCTTAGCATCCACCTGACCCACGATACCCATGCTACCCCCGTTCGCAGCGACACACGACCCATAAACCGGACGCACAGCCCCCGGCGGGATGCCCAACAGATGGAAAATGACATCCGAAATAATAGTCGCAGACGCGCCGGAGTCGACCAAAATGCGTACGTCCACCCCTTGTATAGACCCCGGTACAGTGGACGAGCCCGTAGCGGCCGCGACGACTCTCCGTGCCAACTTGCGCCACTGCGTGACCGAGCGACAAGGCCCCGTCGAAGGGCATGCTTTAACCACAACGTTAGGATGGCGCAACGACGGTGATGGGTGAGGTGTAAAGCCTTGCCGAGTGTCTGGTGCGTGCCGACATGCCTGTTTCGGAAGATCTTTAGCCGACTTGACCGGTGCCGAGGCCTCCTGCTGCGGCGGAGCCGGGAAGCGGGCCCAGCAGTCTCTGGCGTAGTGGCCCCTACGCCCGCAGCGGAAACATTCGGCCTCGTTGCGCCGAAGCGCAGGCCTCGCCTCCTGACGGCCCCGTTCTGGTAGCGCCGCGCGCGGTCTCGGCCCGCCGCGTCCCGTCCATGGAGCGGAGGCGGCCGTCAGTTGTTGAGGGCCCCGGTCATCCGGAACATAGACAGCCTGCGCAGGGTTCCACCCCAGCGCATCCCCTTCTTTGACGGGCCCCCCCGTCCACGCCGTCACTTGTTTCCAGCGACGGAGGTTGAATTGCGCATCGAGACACTTAGCAGCCGTCCGGGAAGTTAGCTTCTCATGCCCACACACAGGCATGGGGATCCCTAGATCCCGAGACAGCTCCAACATTTTCCCTAATATGAGAGGCTCGAGCAGGTCCTGTGGCGTCTCAGGATAAGCTGCCATGGCCAGCTCCAGCACCGCACCCCTGAACGCCACGGGCGACTCCTCTGGTGCTCGTTGTCGTTGAGCGAATCGCCGATGCGCATCATCTGGTGGCTCATAAGCATCGGCCATTTCTTGAAAAACACCACGTAAAGTTGCCTTCTTATCGGTCGTTATGGAACGGAAGAATCGGACAGATTCGTCGTCCAGGAGAGTCGGCAACACCTCCAAAGCCTCCGCATCGGTCCATCTTGCTGTGCGTACCGCCGCCAAGAAGCGGCAGGCGAACGCGCTCCAGTCCCCACCGACGGAAAATTCTTTAACCGTTGTAAGGTGGCGACTCCGACTCCTCTTCCCGCCGTCTTCCAATGGTGGTGGTTGTGATGGCAAATTCAAAATGGCGTCGGCCCGCGGCGTGGCCAAGATGGCGGTTTGGCGCCACGGAGCGCGCAAAATGGCGGCCTCTTGCCGCGTGGGCAATGGCGGCGGCAGGACAGGCAACGTGGCGGCCCGCGGAGCACCAATTGCATCATCCATCGTCCCTGGCGCGACGAGATGGCATAGATGCGCCAGGACGTCCTTAAGTGCCTCCAGTTGTACCGCCATCGCTTGCCATCGTTGATCCGCGTCTGATGATGTCGACGGACCCGCCACCGCGCCAACATCCTCCACTCCCGTTCCCGTGGTCGCCTCAGCCGGGCTCTCCTCCACCACCCCAACAGGATCCGAGGTTGGAGGGAGTTCATCGTCGTCGGACGAAGAAGCCGATGAAGGCGCCGGATTAACTTTCTTCCTCACTTGTTTCGACATGCCGTTGCACTTCCGACACCAGTGTAATAAACGACTGGACCACGATGTCTGGCTCAGTGTCCTTTATTCGGTTCGTGCTGTACACCCACACGGCTGTCTTTACTCTGTAGCTTCTCCACGGTGCTGACTCCAATGTCGGCCCGATCCACAACAGCAGCCCCGCTGCTGTTTCTCTCACACAGCCCCCCTTGGCTGTACTCGCTGCAACTCCTCTCTCCCTCCGCAGCTCTGACAGCCTCGTGCTGTCTCTCTCTCTCTCTCTCCGCAGCTCCTCCTGGCAGCCACACCGCTGCCTCTAACACGCAGCCCTTCTGGCTGTCTCCTCTGCAGCTGCACACCACTCCGCAGCTTCCTCTTCTCTTCGGGGTTGGCTCCCGATGGCCGTCGGCGCCCCCCCCTCTTCTCACTCGCCCGCGTGGCCTCCCTCTTTTCCGCTCACACCCCGACTGACTTCCCCTTCCGGTTTACCCGCTTAAGGACCCGAACCTTCCACCCACGTCACATGACTCCACCCCCCGTGACGTCACATCCGGAAGGTCGCTTACGCCCGCATTACATATGTATGCACGTATGTTGAACTTCTTTCACACCATACGAAGTTAATCGTGCTAACGGGAGGTGCCTCGATTTAGCTTGGGCGTTAATTGTGGTGAGGTAAAGTATGGGTACTGCCACCCCCTCTAACTCGTTTCGCTGGAAAGAAGTCAAAAACAAATGCTAGTCGAAATAGAGAGGCCTGTGCTCGTCTTTATGCAGGAATACTATTTTCCCGCTTGACTTTATGAGTCAAGGTTTCTGGCCCACGTCACCCATCTTTCAGATAATATGGCTTATATCAGAGGGACCTTCTCCTGCAGTGTGACCGCCATACATAACTCGGTCCTTTGCCGAGAAGCACATCGGCTGCTAGATGTGGGTTGATTGCCGATCTTGAAATGGCGAAGGGCCCTTCTATGCAATCTTCTTAAACCCCATGCATCTTGGTTTATCATTGGATTAAAGGCAAAAGTAATGTCAATCCTATAAATACTTCTTAGATCCTGAAAATAAATATGCAATATAAAAGAAAATGCTATTGCTCAATATTTATTAAAAGCTCCCTTGGTTGGTCAAATAGCCTTTACCGAACACAGCACTCCATATAAACAGCAGCATATATATGTTAGTATATGTACACAGAGGAAATAATTATATTCATGCTAAAATAAGTCTTGGTTGATTCTCACCTCCATTGGTGACCTTAAGCCAGTGACAGAAATCCCACATTCCGATGGCAGATACAAATCTCTCCAATAACTGTTGACAGATTGACCAGGCGAGGCTCAACTATAGCGAGGCTGACGTTTTTTTTCTATTGAATGTGCAAAGTATGTGCACTTATGAACACAGACACATTTAAATTACATCGTGTATACTCTAAACATCTTATCGAGGTCAAAGGTTTTCACGTGGCAATGAGCTTTTCTAGTTCTTAATTTCATTGGGCAGCCTTTCGCCAGTGGTGGAAATTCCACCTTCTTATGGTAGTATATCTCCAAAGGACAACTACTATTGCTATTCAAACAAAGATTTTCACCGCTTTTTGATCATAAAGGGATGATGGGCTGGGTTGACCTCTGATCATGATTTTAACTTCGCAACCTTTCAATTTTCATTCCACCACACTGCCAGATTGCCACTCAGCCAGAGTCAATTACACTAGCAGTTGTTACATTCAATGCATTATTATTTTCCTGCACTGCCTCTCTCAGAGGTCCTCCTTAAAAAAAGATGTCACTGTGTTCTGGGGATATGCTTACATTTTTCTGATTCATTTTAACGATCCAAACATCGGACCAAAATACGATTACTTGTATGATCCAAAAAAATACGTTTCCAAGATTATTTTGAAAAGGGAAGTGACATCACTTAATGTGATCAATGTTTTGTGAATTTTTCCTTCGAAAATCGAGTCACGTCCCATCAATGATACGAGCCTGAAGAAAACATCGATATTAATTATTTGAAAATCCAAAAGTTAAAATAAAATATTTGAAATTGTACTTAAAAATCTGAGATGTCAAAATCTGAAATTCATCCCGAGTTTGCTCTCACCTGTTTAAGAGCAGGTTGTAATTCACGGATGTGATTTGCTGATCGACTGCGAATGCTAACCCTTGTTTTCTTTTCTTAGTAAGACAACACACTGCCCATTAGTAAGGTTTGTTACGTGAATAAAATGTTCCAATTAGTTACTACTTCAGGACACCGGGTTGTTCACAACATGTATTCACTCTAACCCAAAACAAAAATACATACAATTGGTCGCGAATGCCTACGCATTAAAGTGCAACACACCGTTTCATATTCGAGTTATACTTAGACCACTGTGTTATCTTTATTGTTTAAATCTAATTGGCCAGCATTTTTTGTGGTACGATGACTGTCACAGCCTGATAAAACCAGAAATCTGTGAGTATGTTTACCTTCACGAGTGCTTGCCTATCCGGAATGCAGAACGAGTGCGTGCAAAAGTATGCACAACGTTCTTTCCAGGCCCCTTAGTGAATGGCCTATGTAATGTTGATGCAAAAAACGATTAAACGTGTTGTCGGTGGTCTTGTGCAAACAGTGACAGAAATAACAAATCAAACACATTTCTTCCAAATTGCCTGCAATTGTAAGGAACGTGCATATTGATTCAGCTGCTTAGAGATGCTGCGTTGAATTGCATCAATGTGCAATTGTCCCAAATGTCGCCTGTTATTCATCTGCTTCCTCGATGGAGTATCACAGAGAAAATGCATAAAGAAGAACCAATCTCATTATGCAAACGGTTAATGTCCTATTCTATGGTTATTTCAGTATAGTCACGTAGATAGAAAATATAATAACAATAAAATGATAAAAATATGGTGAAAAAATAATAATATATCATGACGTTTCGATCGCAACACAAGAAATCGTTATCAGGAGAACAAAGAGGGGGAAAGCTGCTGAGGCAGGCTGTTTATAAAGGTTTAGAGATGGGCAGTAGGTCTACACCAATCAAATAGCTGTTCATAAACGTTTAGAGATGGGCAGGGCAGCTAATGTTAATGTAGGAGAGGTCTCCGACACCGGCAATAAGTCAACACCAATCAAAGAGCTGTTTATAAAGGTTTAGAGATGGGCGGGGCAGCTCATGTTAATGTAGGAGAAGGCTCTGACACCGGCAGTAGGTCTACACCATACTCTTAGGTTTTTTCGGTAAAGTCACGTAGGAAAAACAATTTAAATTAATAAAAGTAAAATAAAACAAATTAAAAAATTCACGACGTTTCGGAAGCAACACAAGCCTCCGTCTTCAGGTGGAACCGTCACAGCCACGACAGCTGTATCAAGTAAATGAGAGATCACAAGAAATACTACTCTGTATATATAATGGTTGAGGGGGGAAGGGCCAGGAACGGCACACTTTTTTTTATTAATATGGTAAGGTGAGGCTTAAGACCAAGAGTAGACTGTATAACAAAGGACTGAGCCTTTGTTATGGAGAGGTGCGGTTTGTAACTAACACATGGCAAACATGACAAAAGTGTGAAAAAAGAAAAGCAAGTAAAAAACTAAAACTGGTAAAACAACAAACTGGCTGTCTGTCAATGACCTGTAATAGTTGTATGTCAAATAAGATGGTCCAAATAAGTGTAATTACATCTTTTTTGCATGGTTAATCAAATCTTTCCAATGATTACTCAGTTTGTAACCCTCATCACGGTTGAAATTATGTCTGTGTTTGTATATTTGTATGGCTTCGTGTACAAACCTTTGATGGTAGCCAGTAGGTTTGCAGAGCACCTTGGTCTCGGAAAAGACAATTTCATGAGAGTCCACAGAGTTGTAGCAATGATCGGCAACAGCCGAAGAATCAATTCTGCCGTGTTTCAGGTCTACACCAATCAAAACATTGCACCTCGCTCTACACATTCACACCGCTGACGGGGGAGGTGGACAAGAAATTGTGTCTGTGTCTGGATATATGGATGGCTTTGTGAACGAATCTTTGTTGTTAGCCAGTCGCCTTGCTAAGTACCATCATCTTAGAGAAATCAATTTCATGTGAGGCAGCCGCATTAAAGTCATGTTCAGCCATAGCAGAAGTATCGGTCCTGCCATGTTTCAGATATCCTGGCGTCTACAAACTAAGCTGTATCTGCAGCAGCAGTTACATTGGGGAAACTAAGCGACATGTATCGGTCTGTGTTCGTGAATATAATGCAGATCTGAAACACGGCACGCACAGCAGCCTCATTAAAGGGAGAGATTGGAATGTTAATGTAAACGAGTATAATGGGAAATGAGCCCCGTCGTCGCACACGAGCAACGTCGCCGCACACACGCACAGCGGCTGCGTTAAAGGGAGAGATTGGCATGTTAATATGAACGAGTATCATGAAAAAAAGGCCCCGTTATCGAACACATTAACATGCCAATCTCTCCCTTTAACGCAGCTGCTGTGCGTGCGTGCAGCGATGGGACTCCTTTCCATCTCTGACCCCACCTACTTACCCTTGGGTGACACCCACCTCAAACCTATATATAACTTCTTGTTGCAGTAGCCCTTTCTTGTTCAGCAGTTCTACTGCTGTATCTTTCCACCTGATGACGATTGCTTGTGTTGTGATCGAAACGTCGTGATTTATTATTTATTTTTCTACCTACATGACTTTATAGAAATAACTAAAGAGTATAGTTTCGATGTAGTTGCTTTGTTCACCAAAGTTCCTGTGCCCGGTACTATTTCAATAATTGAAGATTTGGTCCAACAAGGACTGAATGCTGATGTATCAGCCCTGGTGAGACACTGCTTCACCAATACATACTTCGCTTGGAATGGAACATTCTACAAACAAACTGAAGGCACCCCAATGGGTTCTTACTTATCTCCGGTTGTGGCCAACATTTTCACGGAAAATTTTGAGATGAACGCCATACAGGCATCCACTCTACGCCCGTCCTTGTGGAAGAGGTACGTGGATGACACGTTTGTTATCTGGCCACATGGCCAACCGGCTCCGGAAAAATTCCTAAACCACATCAATTCCATACACCCAGCAATCAAATTCACCATGGAGGTAGAAAAGGATGGCATGCTACCCTTCTTTGATGTCTTAATTAAAAAGAGACCAGATGGCTCAATGAGCCATTCTGTCTACAGGAAAGTAACCCATACTGCTGCCTACCTAAAACCTGATTCCCAACACCATCCCAGAAGAATTCCCTCATCACAACGCTACACCATAGAGATCAATGTATCTCCGACCAGGAATACCTGACCAGTGAACTCAAACACGTACACCAGGCTCTCAAGGCGAATGGATATTCTGACTACATATTCCGCAAAGCCTTCACCCCAACTGCGAGGAAGGAGCCATCTGAAGATCCAATCAAAACCATCACCTTACCTTACATAGCAGGTATAACCAAAAAGATTTCCAAAATCTAGAACAAACACAAGATCCAGGTCTGATTTAACACAGTGCATAAAATGTGTGACCTGATCCCATCTGTGAAGGACAAGATTGCTGACGTGCAATATCCCGGCGTCTACAAACTAAGTTATAGCTGCGGCAGCAGTTACATTGGGGAAACCAAGCGACATGTCTTGGACTGTGTTCGTGAACATAATGCAGATCTGAAACACGGCAGGGCCAAAACTTCTGCCGTGGCTGATCATTACTTCAATGTGGCTGACTCACGTGAAATTTATTTCTCTAAGACGATGATACTTTGCAAGCCGGCTAGCTATCAACAAAGATTCGTTCACGAAGCCATCCATACATACAGCATATATACAGACACACACACAATTTCAACCGAGACGACGGTTTTAAACTCAGCAATCATTGGAAAGATGTCATCAATCACTTTGGGTCATGACTTGATTTGTGTTTTCTTGTCCACCTCCACCGTCAGCAGTATGGGTGTGTGGAGCAAGGTGCAATGCTTTGATTGGTGTAGACCTACTGCTGGTGTCGAAGCATTCTCCTACATTAATATTAGCTGCCCTGCCCATCTCTAAACCTTTATAAACAGCCTGCCTCAGCAGCCTTCCCCCTCTTTTTTCTCCTCATAACGATTGCTTGTGTTACAATCGAAACGTCGTGATATTTTTATTATTTTTATGCACTTTATTTTCACTTTTGTTATGTTATTGTTATTATTATTATTATTTTTCTATCAACGTGACTTTAGCGAAAGAACCATAGAATATGAATTCCTGCAGTCACAAAAGTTTTAAGACAAAAGGTTAATGTCCTATTTAATGTTTTTCTGCTGCTTAAAAGACGCCAAACGTTCTGTGATGTCTCAGGCAGTGCTGTGACTATGTAAGTGCCAACAAATAAGAAAATAATGTCAATCAGGATTTTATATCACTCTTTGTATCACTTCTCCCCAAGCCATAATCAAGTTCACGAAGTGATTTTATGGAGTGTACAGTTGCAGATATTTAGAATATTAATAATAAATCCTATGCAAATGTTTTTCTTACAATGAGCATGGCATATTCGTACCAAATTGTGTGTGCACTTGTCATAACAATGCCCAGTTGAGGATCAACTATTCTAAAACTGGTACTGCTCTGTGGGAAGTTAATAATGCTTGCCTTATGGAAAGATTGTCACCCACCATATGATAGTGGAATTTTTACTGGTGGCTCAGGGCTGATAAAATAAACGAGGACTATCAATGTTCCCTTGAGCAGCAAGATTTTTTCACGTATATTTGTGTAAACAATCACACAGGGTAGCCCTTACATAAAATATAATTAACTGCAAAGGACTCTAGCCGGGTGAACCAAGACAAAGAAAAACTATTACACTTGATATACAAGTGTAGTGATGTTAAATGGATCACTACGGCGCGTTGCACCATGTGCCGTAGAAATGGGCGCAGAGGCTAACACCGTACAGTACCATTCAGCGAGCCACTAGGGGCATGGTACTGGGTGCTAGCAGAAGGAAGCCAGATGAGTCCTACCGACAGAGTAGGGGATAACAGCCTCCGCCAGTGCCGCAGGTAATCGCCAGAGTCGGTCATTGGGTTAGTGTGGTGGGGAGCGACTGCTGGAAGGGGAGGGCATGTGAGGACGAGTCACCCCGGCACCGGGTTAAGCACGTGATGGTCTGGGGTGAGGAATGTGGGCCAAGGGTGAATGCAGAGACACGGGAAGAGTAGCTGAGAAACGTCTGGAGAGTTCCCGAAGGGGGCGTGGTTAAGGGCAGAGCCAGAGAGGGAACAGGTGCGATATAGCATGGAACTGTCAGGAATATTCCAGAGGTAGGCGCGCCGAGGGTGGAGCTAGGCCGCGCCGGGAAGGATAAAAGGGGAGTCCCATGTGTAACAAGCAGAGGTGTGGACTCGAGTCATGTGACTTGGACTCGAGTCAGACTCGAGTCATGAATTTGATGACTTGCGACTCGACTTGGACTTGCATAACAATGACTTCGTCCCACCTATGACATGTGGACTCGAGTCATGTGACTTGGACTCGAGTCAGACTCGAGTCATGAATTTGATGACTTGCGACTCGACTTGGACTTGCATAACAATGACTTTGTCCCACCTCTGGTAACAAGAGTGAGAGATAGGTGTATTTAGTCCCGAGAGTAACAGTAATACGTAAATGTAGAATAAAGTTGTTGCCTCCTAAATAGTGTCTCTGATTCACTACACAAGGATTAGGTCAGCAAGCTCATTATTTCCCATATGCGAGAAGAACAGGTGTATTATAGTCCCGTGTGTAACAAGAGTGAGAGATAGGTGTATTTAGTCCCGTGAGTAATAGTGTTACGTAAATGTAGAATACACGTTGTTGCCTCCTAACTCTTTTACAAGGAATCCTGTCTGCATTAACCCCACGTACTTGTGACGAACATACAAACAATAAGCATACTCTGATATATGCATTGTCTTTGAAACTGAATGGTCCATCCCAGAGACAGCTTTCTTTAGAGCCTAGTCTCAATGTGTTAGACCAAATCTGGTCTGCCATAAAGGGTAAAACCTATTCTTACATGACTCTCCACTGTAAATGTTTTGTTGCAGTTTCGTTTGTTGCCATATGGGAAATATGGTCTATGATTTATTCTGCCCATTTAATATTTTTGTTGGTTCAAAACACCTTTTTCAATTTCTACACCACCAAAAAACTTCCCCGTGCTGCAATGGAATACAAACTATATCTTCAATGTGTGATCAATTTTACAATGGTTTGTTTAAATCACTCTCCCAATGTTATTGATGCCTCATGTGGCCCTTACATCAGTAGTTCAACTTATTAAGTGGCTTTCCAAATAGGCACCTTGTGGTTTTAGGTATGGCTTTGATTGTTGGTTAGCTAAACATACTTACGTGCAAGAGTTCTCCATAGCTTGGTAGAATGTGTAATGTAGCAATACAATTTCAAGGTAACTTTGTGGAACAATTTCCATACATACATTATTCCGTACTATGGATGGGTCATTTGATCAACATTTCTCCTGTAATATTCACTATACAAGGTTGTATGAATTTCGATTTAAAGCTTTCATGACTGCAGGGATTCATCTTCTTGGTTCTTTAGGTAAAGTCACATAGAAGGGAAATAATAAAATAATAAAAATAAAACATAATAAAAACATAACATAATAAAAACAACATAATAAAAATAATAATTCTCACGACGTTTCGGCCACAACGCAAGCAGCCGTCCTCAGGTGAAGAACATGTCTGTCGGAAAGACAGCGTCTGAATGGAGAAACCAAACGACATGTCTCGGACCGTATCCGTGAACATAAAGCAGATTTGAAACACGGTAGGACAAACACCTCAGCCGTGGCAGATCACTGTTACAATTCAGTGGGCTCACATGATATTGACTTCTCCAAGACAGAGGTTATCTGCAAGCCATCTGGCTACCATGAGAGATTCGTTCATGAGGCGATCCACATTTACAAACACAGAGACAATTTCAACCGAGAAGATGGATTCTGGCTCAGCAATCATTGGAAGGACGTAATAAACTATTTCGCATCTTACCTGATTGTGTTCACGTTTACGGTGACTTTCAGACCGCGTTCCACTCACTGGCATTGTATTCTTTGCAGGGAATGGAGTCTTTGCTCCGCTGCAAGTTTCCCACCTTACTCTCTCATTGACATATTTCGTTGCTTCCTCTTGGTATCTTTCACACGACGGTCAATGGTACAGTGTATAATAACAAATAGTATAAAATTTATATGCTTAATACAATGTACAAAGTAATATATAGTATCGTAATTGTATAGTGAATGTACAGCGGTGTGATATACATTGGGGTGGGTAGAATAATACATAGTGTAATATTACAGTGTATAGGGTTTAGGGTGGTTTATAGCAATACAGTATATAATTTAATGTTGGGTTTGTCTAGTGCAGTATATGGTGCGGTGTAGACTCGTGTGATGTAAGAGAATAAAGTTTAGATGGAAGCATATTATATTTTTTACGACGTAGAATTGTAATGTATTACTTACTGTTAGTAACTCAGCTCATTGTAGAGTATATTTAGTATACTGATGATACTATGTAGTTTATACTATCGTTGTTTACGTGGTGGTTTTAGTTACTGCAGCTACATACTATTAACACTCCTTCCCTTTATTAATGCTACCCCTATCCCCTCCCTTTGATGCTGCTAATCCTGCATAATGCACGGGCATAAGTAGTACTAATCACATACCTGCATTTCCTATAGATATGCTAAATTCCTCTTGATATGCAAATTCCATTTCCAAGGCGCTCTTCCCCCTCCAACCCAGCTTAAATATATACTGCCAAGCCTGGTGGTGTTCATTCAGACGCTGTCTTTCTGACAGACCTGTTCTTCACCTGAGGACGGCTGCTTGCGTTGTGGCCGAAACGTCGTGATAATTATTTTATTATGTTTAATTTTTATTATTTTATTATTTCCATTCTACGTGACTTTACCGAAAGAACCAAGAAGATGAATCCCTGCAGTCACGAGAGCTTTAAATCGAAATTGAAACAGGTCGTCAATTACATTTTTTTTTGCGGTAGTCGGTAGTGTCTGGTCGCAGATACAAATTATAAAAATTCACATCAGGTGATTTATTATATTCATTGAAAAGTTTGCATGGTGAAGTCAGGCTTAATGAACAAGTTATTAATAAACTTATTATTCCAGGAAGGCCACATTGAATCAGTGGGCTCTTTTTCAGGAAGGTCCTGCATTGTGTTTTTGTTTTATATAACATGTTTTGTGCCGATTAATGAGTGTTCACACCAGTGTGAGGAAACCGGATCACCCTCACAACACAGACAAGCATGAGGGGGCAACACCCAACCCCCGTACAGATGGAAAAAGATGGCGATTAATCCACTTGCTGTACTGTGTTCTCATGGCATGCCAGGGTACGGCACCTTGATGCCCACGGGAAAGGAATTTCACAACATTTGCGTGATCCACCAACCCTTGCCTCTACAGTGTTGGATTACAGTACTTCAATTCAATTGATACATCTTGGTTCTTTCGGTAAAGTCACGTAGAAGGGAAATAATAAAATAATAAAAATAAAACACAATAAAATAATTCTCACGACGTTTCGGCCACAACGCAAGCAGCCGTCCTCAGGTGAAAACCAGGTCCGTCGAGGCAACAGAGTCTGAGTGAAACAGCACACGAGCTTGGAGCACATATATAAGCTGGGCGCCTTGACAAAGGAATTTGCATATCAAGAGGAATTTAGCATATTTATGGGAAATGCAGGAATGTGATTAGTACTACATATGCATGTGCATTATGCAGGATTAACAGCATCAAAGGGAGCTGCAGTTGCTGCTGCTGCTGCAGTTGCTGCTGCTGCTGCAGTTGCTGCTGCTGCTGCAGTTGCTGCTGCTGCTGCTGCAGTTGCTGCTGCTGCTGCAGTTGCTGCTGCTGCTGCAGTTGCTGCTGCTGCTGCTGCTGCTGCAGTTGCTGCTGCTGCTGCTGCAGTTGCTGCTGCTGCAGTTGCTGCTGCTGCTGCAGTTGCTGCTGCTGCTGCTGCAGTTGCTGCTGCTGCTGCAGTTGCTGCTGCTGCAGTTGCTGCTGCTGCTGCAGTTGCTGCTGCTGCTGCAGTTGCTGCCTTATCCATTTTAATATAACACTATGTATTATTCTACCCACCCTAATGTGTATCACACTGCTATATATTTACTATACAATTACGACACCATACATTACTCTGCACACTGCACCAAGCATACAAATGCCACACTATCTGCCACTATACACTGTGCCATTGACCGTCGTGTCAATGGGTGAGTGGTGGTAGGAAACTTGCAGCGGAGCAAAGAATCCATTCCCTGCGGAGAATACAATGCCAGTGAGTGGAACGCGGTTTGAAAGTCACCATAAACGTGAACACAATCAGTTAAGATCAGAAATGGGTTATTACGTCCTTCCAATGATTGCTAAGCCAGAATCCATCTTTTCGGTTGAAATTGTCTCTGTGTTTGTGTATGTGGATCGCCTCATGAACGAATCTCTCATGATAACCAGATGGCTTGCAGAGAACCTCTGTCTTGGAGAAGTCAATGTCATGTGAGCCCACTGAATTGTAACAGTGATCTGCCACGGCTGAGGTGTTTGTCCTACCGTGTTTCAGGTCTGCTTTATGTTCACGGATGCGGTCCGAGACATGTCGTTTGGTTTCTCCAATGTAACTGCTACCACAGAGGCAACTTAGTTTGTAGACGCCAGGGTACTGTATGTCTGGAACCACATCTTTTACAGACGGGACCAGATCACGGATTTTATGTACTGTGTTGAATCGGACCTGGATCTTGTGTTTAATCAGGATTTTGGAGATCTTTTTTGTGACCCCAGCAATGTAGGGTAAGGTGATGGTCTTGAAAGGCTCCTCAACAGGATCCTTCTTGATGGTTGGAGTGATGGCCTTGCGGATTGTGTAGTCGGAGTAACCATTAGCCTTAAGAGCTTGGCGTACGTGTTTGAGTTCACTGCCAATGTGTTCCTGGTCGGAAATGCATTGGGCTCTATGGTATAGAGTCGTGATGAGGGAATTCTTCTGGGATGGATGGTGGTGGGAATCTGGTTTTAGGTAAGCATCCGTATGGGTGGCTTTCCTGTAGACAGAGTGGCTCATTGAACCATCAGGTCTCCTTTTAATTAGGACATCCAAAAAGGGTAGCTTGCCATCTTTTTCGACTTCCATGATTAATCTGATGGCTGGGTGTATGGAATTGATGTGGTCGAGAAATTGGTCTAGAGCAGGCCGGCCATGTGGCCAGATGACAAAAGTGTCATCTACGTACCTCTTCCATAAGGTCGGGCGTAGAGTGGCAGTCTTGATGGCGTCTCAAATTTCTCCATGAAGATGTTGGCTACAACCGGAGATAGGGGGGAGCCCATTGGGGTGCCCTCAGTTTGCTTGTAGAAAGTTCCATTCCAGGTGAAGTATGTATTGGTTAAGCAGTGTCTCATCAGGGGGGGTACCCCAGCATTCAGTCTTTGATAAACCATTTCGGATCTTAACTGATTGTGTTCACGTTTACGGTAACTTTCAGACCGCGGTCCACTCACTGGCATTGTATTCTCCGCAGGGAATAGATTCTTTGCTCCGCTGCAAGTTTCCCCTCACCACTCACCCATTGACACGATGGTCAATGGTACAGTGTATAGTGGCAGATAGTGTGGCATTTGTATGCTTGGTGCAGTGTGCAGAGTAATGTATGGTGTCGTAATTGTATAGTAAATATATAGCAGTGTGATACACATTAGGGTGGGTAGAATAATACATAGTGTTATATTAAAATGGATAAGGCAGCAACTGCAGCAGCAACTGCAGCAGCAACTGCAGCAGCAACTGCAGCAGCAGCAACTGCAGCAGCAGCAGCGACTGCAGCAGCAACTGCAGCAGCAGCAGCAACTGCAGCAGCAACTGCAGCAGCAGCAACTGCAGCTCCCTTTGATTCTGTTAATCCTACATAATGCACATGCATATGTAGTACTAATCACATTCCTGCATTTCCCATAAATATGCTAAATTCCTCTTGATATGCAAATTCCTTTTTCAAGGCGCCCAGCTTATATATGTGCTCCAAGCTCATGTGCTGTTTTACTCAGACTCTGTCGCCTCGACGGACCTGGTTTTCACCTGAGGATGGCTGCTTGCGTTGTGGCCGAAACGTCGTGAGAATTATTTTATTGTCTTTTATTTTTATTATTTTATTACTTCCCTTCTACGTGACTTTACCGAAAGAACCAAGAAGATGAATCCCTGCAGTCACGAAAGCTTTACATCGAAATCAATTGATACATCTTCAAAATCGTATTATATTTACGAACTGGTTTACAACATTCAGTTAAGGATGGAAAATCGATGGGTCTACCATTTATAAATTCTAGATTTGAAGCTTTCGTGACTGCAAGGATTCATACTCTTAGGTTTTTTCGGTAAAGTCACGTAGGTAAAATAATAACAAAAATAAAGTAATAATAAATAAAAATAAATAAATTAAATCACGACATTTCGGAAGCAACACAAGCATCCGTCATCAGATGTAACTGCTCCAGTAAAATTACTGTAGGGTGTGAAGAGATCTATTCAAGACACGTGTTTTTTTTATATAGAGTGCTGGGCAGGGAGGAGCCAATGAGTGGGGGGGGGGAGAGATAACCATCTCGGTGCTTGTACACTGCATGTACGGTGCTTGTACAATGCATGTACGGTGCTTGTACACTGCATGTACGGTGCTTGTACAATGCATGTATGGTGCCTGGACGCCGAATGGCGAATGGGAATGAAACACTGTTGTAAATCAGACTTTTTCCTTAGTGATCGTGGTGTATCAGGCTGGATATGACTGTAAAATTATAAGAATCAATATGGATATGATTATGAGAATAAATATAAACTGGCTGTTTAGTAGTAAACTGCACGGCAGCTAAAGTTTAAAATTGGTTAATTACATCCTTCAGGTGGGGACTGCGAAGCGTAAGCACAACAGCTTAAGTGTGTCTAAGAGGTGGCTTTGACGAGGAGTTAAATCTTTTTTACATGGTTAATAACATCTTTCCAATGATTGCTCAATTTGTACCCATCATCACGGTTGAAGTTATGTCTATGTTTGTATATCTGGATGGCTTCATGCACAAACCTTTGATGGTAGCCAGGAGGTTTGCAGAGCACCTTGGTGCAGTTCCCACCTGAAGAAGGATGTAATTAACCAAGTTTAAACTTTAGCTGCAGTTACACTTGATGACGGAGGCTTGTGTTGCTTCCGAAACGTCGTGATTTAAATTAGTTATTTTCATTTATTATTATTATTTTATTATTATTTTTTTACCTACGTTACTTTACCGAAAAAAACCTAAGAGTACCATTTATAAATATTGGTAATGTGCTAGCATGATCTAGAATTATTTAAAAATAAGATACATGATTCGCAATCAAACTTTGCATGTTATCTGAGCACAATTGCACCTGAAGGGCGCAAATAAATATTATAGCTATTCTATGACCTTTGGCCAAGAAAGAGATTTTAAAAACTTCATTGCAACTGCCACACTTTCCTCAGATAGCTTTGCCTTGTGCTCGTTCTGCTTGTTTGAATTAGTTGTGCGCAGTGCTTCTCATGCAAATTAATGGCCTGGGAACAGGCACGAAATGAGCTTTGAAATGAAAAGTGACTGTTAATCTGGAAAAAATCCTAATGAGTCCCAAGCAGGGCTTCTTATCCACACATGAAGGCAGTGTGCACTGCAGCACAAACACCGAGCATATTTACAGTTGCAATTTGCCAGTTCCTCCTGGGAGGCGGTCTCATTTTCTCATGTATAAGTGAACAAGGTTAAACAAAAGGGCTTGCAAAGTTAAACCGTTTTCTTGATCAAAACCTCTGGCGGGTTGTCCGTGGGAAGGTCCGCTTCTTGAGCCACCCTAGCATCGAGCTGCCTGGGGTTTAGTCCTTAAAGTGGGAAGGGAATTCAAAGGATAACAGTTTGCACCCCCATGTGAATCAATGCACACATTCGGAAAAAAAACAATAAATACAACACCAATGTGAGTTTACGATTTTAAATAAGCCTCACACTGGTTATAGCATTCCACTCAATAAGAGTGTATGTACCACTAATATCCCCTCTGGGGTGCAGAAAATAGATTACAATTTGTAGGGCTTTAACCAGTTTGTAGGAATTTATTTATATGTCCAAAGTGATCATATACTTAGGCTCAGTTAATTCTTGATCAAGATTCTAGCTCTCAACCTTCTTATTTTGAGTCAAGTGCTCTGCCACCATGCCACTATAATGCTGTGCACACACGCACTACACATTGCTATGGGACGTTATGGGCTAAACGTAAATATAAGTAGAACTCCGTTCTGTCCTTATATATGAATATAATACATTTAATCCATCAGCCTCTTGGCTTTACAGACCAAAGCAGCGTTATCCATAATATAAGATTTTGGGTTACATTGCGTAAATATAAATGCATTGTTAAAGCCGCCACCACCCGACACAGCCAATTGGTAAAGTTTGTCACGTAAAAAAACATACCAATTCGTTACTAGTACAGCACACAGGTGTGTTGGAGAGTCAACCCACTACATTTACAATTCCAGTACGACGTTTCGCCAGTAATTACAACTAGCATCATCAGGCGACAGCCAGAGTTATGGAGAAATCCTCCCATAACGAATTTACATGTTTTGTTTACGTGACAAACCGTATTAATTGGCTGTGTCGGGTAGTATCAGGTTTAACGAGACATTTATATTTTACATGATCTAACCGAAAAAACCCCTCTAATTATGGATAATATTCGTTGTGAAAGCCTACGTGTTAAACAAAGCATAATTTGCTTCAGCAATAAAACTCTAGACCGATTTTTATCTTCTGAGTCTCATCATCAAGTGTAAGGATTGTTAAACAACTGCTGCTAGATTGTCATTGCTGTTAGAGTACTCCATACATAAAATATGGCGGCACTGTTTAGCGAAATAAGTCTGAAACAAATTTGAGAACGTTAAACACCCGATCAGTGGAGCATTCCCTTTGCCTTCAGCACAGTGTATCTGCAAGACTGACCTACATTTTTTATGGGGGAACAATGGGAAACATTTAAATGGGTGACTCCTGTTATTCTGTGTTAGATTGTACATTGTTGACAGTACAAGTAGACATGCATCATATTTTATAATCGCTTGCGATGCCCTACAAAGGACTTGCACTATAAATCAAATCATGACTTTAAAATGGGTTAATATCTGATGTGACAAATTCGTGATTAGTGTCACTGTGGAGAATACAAGTAAACATATTAAATAAGCAGACACTACGCCTCCATCACACATCTGTCCCACCGCATAGAAAAAAAGTTATTTTTACACATCCCATGAGCCGCACAGCATTCTGTGAGTTTACAGTTTCATCAGGATTGGTTCAACACTGTAAGAAAACTCTGTCCCTGTTTTGGCATTTAGTGTCTCATCAGCAGAGTCAGGCATGTTTGAAACAATGTCTTGAAAGAGGTGTGAATACCCATAGTTTACCTCACCACAATCATATGAACTAACTGCGGTGCGCACATTTATCTTGCTGGATGGACAAAGGCAGCGGTATTAATGAAACAAACCCATTGCTTTTAGCTGCGGCCCCGGGAGATTGAACCAGTGACATCCGCATTGAAAGTCCATTGTAATGCTCATTCACCAGGACAGCGTCTATATTTATATAGGGCGCCGTGGTGGCGAGATGTTAACTACCTCGCCTGGTATGCAGGAAATTGTAGGTTTGATCCCGACCCTGATTCCTGTATGTTTGGAGTTTGCATGTTCTCCCCTTGGTCGCGTGGATTTTTCTCGGGGTCCTCCAGGATTTCCCTCCACATTTCTAAACATGTGTTTAGAGTATTTGGCTGCTGTCAATTTCCACTTGATAAGCCACTTCGTTCAGCTATCATTTGTGGCCAAATCTCTTCTGAAAATGAGCGTATATGTCAATAGGCTATTAGCTCTGGTAATATAAAAATTGTTAAATAGTTGAATTTTTATAGCATACAAACTTGAATTTTTTATCGTATACAATACGTTTCTGCATAATATAATGAGTTGTTCAGTTGCACATATATGAGCACATAATGTAGTGTGAACGACATAATGAGCTCCAGATACTGCGTGCTGCTCATATGATTAATGCCCATGAATCAAACCCAAGGTTACTGGATCCTAAGTGCAGGTTCCCAATATTTCCTTTCATTTACTGCATCTGCTCGCACGATGAAAGCAGTGATCGCAAAATACAAACTTTTTACTTGCAGCCTACTCTGGATTTGCAATCCAGAGGTCACCGGTTAGATTTCCCCACACAGCAGTTATAACAAACGCCACGTTTATTTGTAATCCCCCGCCTCTGCCTCTGACCCCCCAGAAGTATAAATTGGTACAGCACAGTCAGTCGATTGAGAGGTCGCGTGTGGTGGGGTAAAGTGTGGGTACGCCCACCTCTGTCAAGAAGTCTGGCTAGCAATTGAAAAGTAAGCCACATGCCCGCTTGCGAGGTTCTCTAGAACCTCCTCGAGTTGGAGGTCATACCACCAGCAGTGGCGTGAGCAAGACATTTCAGGGCAGCACCTTTACCCGTATGTTTTCTTTCTGAAATTACGAGGCTATATAAATACACACCACGTGACCTAATGCCTCACACAAATTGAGAGAACAAAAGAGAAAGAAAACCCACGTAGATCTCTGCCTGCGTGCAACAATTCAATATCATTTCGATTTAAAGCTTTCGTGACTGCAGGGATTCATCTTCTTGGGTCTTTCGGTAAAGTCACGTAGAAGGGAAGTAATAAAATAATAAAAATAAAACATAATAAAATAATTCTCACGACGTTTCGGCCACAACACAAGCAGCCGTCCTCAAGTGAAGGCCAGGTCTGTCGAGGCGACAGCGTCTAAATGAAACACCACCACGCTTGGAGCGTCTATTTAAGCTGGTTTGGAAGGGGGGGGGGAAATGCGCCTTGACAAAAGAATCTGCATATCAAGAGGAATTTAGCATATTTATGGAAAATGCAGGAATGCGACTAGTGCTACTTGTGAAATGCGTAGGAGGTGGGCGGGGGGTTTTCAAAGTCATATTATGCCCATGCATTATGCAGGATTAGCAGCATCAAAGGGAGGGGGTAGGGGTAGCATTAATAAAGGTAAGGAATGTTAAAAGTATGTAGCTACAGTAACTAAACAACCACGTAAAAAGCTAAAGTATAAACTACATAGTATCATCAGTATGCTAAATATACTCTCAATAAGCTGAGCTACTAACCGTAAGTAATACATTACAATTCTAGGTCGCAAAAAATATAATATGCTTCCAGCTAAACTTTTCAAACTTTTTCCTTACATCACATGGGTCTATCCCGTACTATATGCTGCCATAGACAAACCCAACATTAAATTGTATACTGTATTACTATACACTACCCTATGTCTTAGAATAATACATAGTGTAATATTACACTGTATTATTCGATGTTTTTTTGGCCGAACTCTTTTACACTGGTCAGATGTCTTGGGAGAAGTAGGAGTGCCCACAATTTAGTCCACCGTATTGGCTAATTATGAAACCATTGTTTCAGTTTTGTAAGTGCCATGACCTCTTGATTGCTAACCCTTGCACCATGGCAGGATCCTCTTCCCCCATATATTCTACCGTGTCAGTGTTAAATTGTGTTATCACCCAACATCAAACACAGCTTATTTCATTTGTGGATTTTTTTTACCACATTTAACAGAAAATATCATTGGAATTAGGCAACTAAGCTACCAGAATGTCTGTATCTAGCCGGGTGGTGCTGCGTACTTAAATCACAATATGAGGTTAAGGAGCTCAAATTTCAATAAACATTCAACTAGGCCTGCAAATTATATCTGATCAATAAAATGAATACTGCTTCATAAGAGATAAGCAGTGGTGTTTCTGTGGAGAGATTGGCTCCCACCATATGAGCAGGTATATGTTTTTACCTTTCCTTTTGAATTGAGGAATTTTCAAGCATCTGGTCTGTTCTTCAAATAAGCAGAATGAAGATGACCTAAATATAAATGTAATTGCATTAATTCTAGATTTGAAGCTTTCGTGACTGCAAGGATTCATACTCTTAGTTCTTTCGGTAAAGTCACGTAGGTAAAAAATGAAATTAAAATTTATAAAAATAAAACAATAAAAAATAAAAAATCACGACGTTTCGGAGGCAACACAAGTCTCCGTCATCAGTTGGGACCGTCACAGCCAGATTTGCTGCATCAAGTGAGGCAAGGATTCAAGATGTAAGCCCTTAAATGCAAGTTGAGGGGGGAGGAGAGGGGGGGGGAGCTTATCAGAGTGTGGTAGCCAATGAATGGAACGTATCGGGAGGGAGGGGGGCGGAGCTAAAAGAAGGCACGAAGTGCTACGTAGAACGTATCGGGAGGGGGGAGGGGGCGGGGCCAAAAGAATGCACGAAGTGGTACGCAAGAGCCGGCGACGTGGACGTGGTTGTGTGCAAGTAACTATTGTTGCACATGCTAACGTATTGGACGGGGAGGGGGGGCTAAAAGAGGGTATGGGGTGCAATTCAATTTTCTCATCTGTCAACTTAAAAGTAGTTAAATTCACGAATTAGTGCAATTTAATAATAATATTAATAGTTCAATTTGTAACGCGCGTACATTTGCAGACGTAGTGGCATCAAACTCAGAGGCGTGGAGCCAAGCTCAGAGTCGCTCAAAAGCATGATTGTAGAGGTGAGTTTTTAAGTGTCTCTTGAAGGAGGCGATTGAGGTGATGCTGCGAATGTGCAGAGGGATATCGTTCCAGACTGTTGGGGCTGCCACCGAGAAGCGGCGCATAGACATGATCATCCTGGATCTTGGTATCAAGAGGAGGTCGTGATTCGCGCTGCGCAGGCATCTGCCGTGTGCTGAGCTGCAAGTTGTCAATAATGAAGAAAGGTACGGCAGGCAGGCGGATATGAAGGCATTGTGGCAGAGGCAGGCGGTCTTGTATGTGACCCTACTGGCGATGGGTAGCCAGTTGAGAGCACGGAGACAAGCTAGTGAGTCGAGACGGGGATGAGTGTGGGCAATGACGACGCGTGCTAGGTTATTTTGTAGTCTTTGAAGTTTCTTTAGGTTGCCAGCGGAGGTCCGGACTAGGATGGAGTTGCAATAGTCAAGGCGAGACCCAACTATGCAACATGCCAATGTGTTGGCAATTTCAGTAGAGATGAGAGGACGTATGTGTCTAAGAGCCTTCAGGTGAAAGTTACATGAGCTGATGATATGGTTGGTTTGACGGTCGAAGGATAAAGTTGAATCTAGGATGATACCGAGGTAGCTGAAGTGGTCGGTGAACTTGATGCTGTGACCGAAGATGTGTATGTGTGTGGGGAGTGCTGCTGAATTAAGACATTGCTTGGTATCTAACATGATGGCCACTGACTTTTTCGGATTAAGGGTTAGGTTGTGTGCAGTGAACCATTGTTGCACAGCGGTGGTACATTCCGAGAGCCTCTCGAATCCAGATGCATTGCTAGAATCGATGGCGGTGAATAAAATCGTGTCATCCGCGTATGAGTGATGCTTAACACCGAAGCTTGCAATGAGCCGGCCGATCGGGGAAGTGTAGGCTGTGAAGAGCAGGGGACCTAGAACAGAGCCCTGGGGAACCCCGCATAATGCTGTTGTTTCAGGCGATGTGGACATGCCCACCCTGACTGAAGATTGCCGGTCAGAAAGGTACGAAACTATCCACTTGAGTGCTGAGCCGCATATACCGAAGTCGGATTTCAGGAGGGAAGTAAGGAGCGAATGGTTGATGGTGTCGAAGGCTGACGAAATGTCCAGACTTACAAGTGCAACAGTTGAGCCGGAATCAATGATCGTTAAAATGTCATTGAGCACTCTAGTGAGTGCTGTTTCTGTGGAATAGTTTTGACGGTAAGCTGACTGGAAGCAGCAGTAGTTTGCGGAGGAGGTGATGTGTGGTTTTAGCTGGGCGAGGGCTAGTCGTTCAAGGAGTTTAGAGAGGTTCGAGAGGTTAGTGATGGGACGATAACTAGATGGGTCATCCGGATCTAGACTTGGTTTCTTTAACAAGGGAGAAACCAGGCCAGGTTTGAGATTGGACGGAAAACACCCCGAAGAGAAGGAGGCATTTGCGATGTTCCTGATCATGATGGCGAGTTCCGGAGCACATTGCTTGAACAAGGAACCTGGGAGCACGTCGAGTGGAGATGACTTCAAATGAAGTGATTCAATTAAAGAGAAAACGTCTTTTGTAGACACCGGCTTTAGCGTAATTAGAAGAGTGTCTGGGTTAGTGCTTACAATTTTAGGTAACATGAGCGGGGTACAATGGTGCGATGTGTCGGTAGACGTGCACGAGTTTGCGATGGTGATTAGCTTGTTGGTAAAGTAAGTATTAAAAGAGGTGGCAAGTTTCAGTGAGGCAAGGGGATCGCTAATGTGAGGGACCATGGTGCTACCAGGATGCAGAAGATCTTTGAGGGTTTTCCATAGAATGCGCGGTTTTCCGGTTGCTTTTTTGATGCGTTCCTCAATGTAGGAGGAACGTGAGACTAGGATCAGTTTGTTAGTTTTCCTGCAGGCGACTCTGTAAGCAAGTCGATCAGCAGGTAGACCACTGCGGGATGCAATACTTTCAAGGCGCCTCCTGGTTCGCTTAGCAATGATAGCATCTCTTGAGAGCCAGTGAGTGTCGTGGGAAGACTGCCTAGCGGTTCGTGATTTTAATGGAGCTAGTTTGTCTAGTGCCGTCCTCATGTCAGCTTCTAGTTGGAGAGCGAAGACGGTTGGATCCGCTGATGGGGATAACATTGAAAGCGAATTTGCAAGGAGGTGATGAAAAGCAGAAAATTCAATACCCTTAAAATTACGCAAGTTGCAGGTGAATTTGATGGTGATTGGCTTGGGAAATTGGAGGGAAGAAAGTATGAAGCGGTGGTCGGAGTAACCAGTTTGGAAAACTCCCAGTGCAGTGATGCGTCGGTGTTGGTCAGATGCCAGAACCAGGTCGAGCATGCTCTCAACGTTTGTTGTCGAAGCTCTGGTGGGGCCTGAGTTTGTGATGACCAGGTTATGGCAGGCCAAAGTTGACTCAAGGTGACTATCGATGGAGGCTGGGGTATTGCCGGGGCAATTAACGTCACCTGTAAGCACGAGCCTGTGAGATGGGTTAGGAATCAGATATAGGAATGCTGCCATCTGGAGGGCGATAGATGGAAATAATGGAAAAGCACTCGTTGTTAGTAGTAAGGTATACGGACTGGACCTCGAAGGTGGCGGGAGCCATTGGTAGATAGAGCTCTTTAATTTTCAAGTGAGCATTGTAAACGACCGCTAAGCCACCACCCCGCTGGTTAGTTGCGCGAGGTTTATGAAGAACCTTGTATCCTGGGGGCGCAACTTCTAGAGAGATGGCTGGCGGGGAGTCTTGCCTGCACCAGGTCTCAGTGATGAGCAAAAGGTCGATGTGGTGGTCCGAGATGGTGTCGTGAATCAGGGCTGATTTATTGGTGATGGAGCGTGCGTTGAGTAGGCCGAGGCGGATGTGTGAAGGTAGATGTGAAGATCCGTGCAGGTGAGGTGTCGAGGGAATAGAGGAGTTGGCTGGTTCGAGGTCGACCTGTGAACGGCGGCCCCTACCACCTCTGCAACCACGGTGCCGATGCAGTCTCCGACGTTGACCTCGGAGAAGCCCAAGGACAGAGAGCGTCCTCAGGAGCGCGGGTTCCAGGTGCAGATGATGAAGAGATGGTGCATGTCGTAGCCCTATTATATCAGCCCGTGCTGCACCGATGGTGCTGATGAAGGGGCCCGGATTCAGGTGGACTCCAATCAGCGGCTCTGCTGCCCTGAGCAGCAAGTCGAGGTGTCGTCCAAACTCCACGCTGTCAGCAAGCACTTCCCCGTAGGTAGCAGATGCAAACACGCCCGTGTAAACACTCGTTGAGCGCGTACACGGGCGTACAGAACCACGCAGGCGGGGCGTACAATGGAGCAGCCAGAAGAACACGAAGTCCAGTGGATTAGCTGACCACGCGCTGTGCTCCAGCTCGCAGGTGATGTAGCAGGATGGACGAACCTCGCAGAGCTCCCGTTCACTGGTGGTGCTGGGCAGCAGGCAAGCCAACTCTCTCGTGTTGAGGAGATTACAGTCTGCTTCGCGTTCCCACTCGCTGATGGTGGTGAACATTGGACGGAGCACGTAGATCTCCCACTTGTTGGCGATGCTGGGGCACGCCAAGCTCACAATCGCTGATAGTACCGGAAGAGGTGCCTTGTGAGGACGTTGCTGGTGGAAAACATACCCGGGGCGGCCGTTAAGCCACGCCACATGAACAATACAGCCAGCGTCCTCCAGCTTCGTGAGTCGAAGCAGCAGGCCTCGTTTACTCGCACTGCCCAACAGCTGTGCGATGCGGCAGTTAAGGCGGGTTGTGTGACACTGCAGTAAACGGCATTTGTCGGCTGTTGTAGCGCCGCGAGGCATGTGCAGTGAACACGGAGGTGGGCGGGTTTGGGTGCAGGGATCTGCCGCCACCCAAAACTCGGGCGACGCCAAAGTAATAATGAAAATAATGAAACAAAATAAATTATATGAAAAATGTAATGGAAGATGAAAGTAAGAAGAGCGGTGGTGAGTGAACAAGGACGTGGGTAAGGTATGAGGTGTGGTTACGGTTGATAAACTGTGAGAGCGATCCAGGACTGCAGCCAGCTGCGGCGCTTGTCGCCGCTCTGAGAGTGCCTCGAGCAACGCACACGCACCATCGGTGGAGGGGAGGATTTCTCCTTTGCGTTAAAAATGCAAACCAAAAAATACACATAACGCTGAAGTAAATTCTTCAAAGTGTCATGTCCCACCCCCACCCCAATATGTGCACTTACCACTATTAGGTCGGTAGATACTAATATTATACGCCCTAGATATTACTGCAGAGTGGGCGGGGGGATCGTGGGTGGAGGGGTAGCAGCCCCGCCTCAGCCTGCCAAGGTGCTACCTCGGCCGGCTGGGCAATCTAGTCGAGGCCGGGGGCTCTGCACGGGACAAGGCCTCACCACGGCAATGTTATGTAAGTCGTATTTTCTTGCTTCTTTCTCTAAACTCACGTAGATAGAAAACTAATATAAAAAAAATCAGTTTGTAAATATTAAAATATCCGTGTGTGTGAGTCTATGTATGTGCATATGTAAGTAGATGTGTTTGTGTGTGCGTTGATGTGTATGTACATCCGTGTGTGCATGTGAGTCGATGTGTGTTTGTGATTCGATGTGTGTGCATGGCTTCATGTGAGTGTGTAAGTCCATTTCTTTGTGTGTGTAGGTCCTTGTTTGTGTATGAGTTGATGTGTGTGTGTCGAAGTGAAAAAAACATTGTGTGTGCATGTAAATCGATGTGTGAATCGATGTACGTGTGTGTGTAAGTCCATGTGTATGTATGAGTCGCTGTGTGTTTGTAAGTCGATGTGTGTGTGTGGGTCGACGTGTGTGTGTTAGTTAAAAAAACTACGTGGCCCAGAGTCAGAGCCATTCTCTGTACACCTTGGGGTGCGACAGGGATGTCCTCTGGCTCCCACATTATTTAACATCTATTTTGACGACGTAGTTCATGAAGCCTTCAATAGCTGTACCAGAGGAATTTCCATCTGGTACAGATACAATGGGAGGCTGATCGATGCCCGGGTGCAGTCAAGGGATGGCTCCTTATTGGTCAACCACGTTATGTATGCCGATGATTGGTAATTGCTGCTCATTCAGAGGAGGAGTAGGAGACTTTGCTGCTGAAACTGAAGCATGCCACTAAGAGGTGGGGCCTTACCATCAGCCCCACCAAAACTAAGCACCTGCCTGGGTATTTTGTACCATCGGACACTCCACCCCCACAACTCCCAATCGGTGATGGGGCAGTTGTGGAGAGAGTGGAGAGTTTTCCAAACCTGGGCAGTGTGCTCATAACCGGCTCTGATTTAACAGCAGAGGTCTCACTCTGTATCAGTCGAGCGGCAATATCTTTTCATCGGTTGCGTAACGCTGTGTGGAAGCTACCTAGTCTGTTGCTCCGCATGAAGCTTCAGGTCTTCTTGGCCACGGTCATTCTCTCCCTTCTCTACGCTTGCAACACCTCCGGCACCATCACACTGAACACAGGGGTCCCCCAAGGATGTGTGCTGAGCCCCCTCCTCTTCACTTTGCTGACCCACGACTGCACACCATCATTCAGCTCCAACCTCTTCATTAAGTTTGCGGATGACACAACTGTGGTGGGTGCCATCAAAAACGGGGATGAGACAAACTACAGGAGTGAGGTGAGCAGGCTGGCCACGTGGTGCAAGGACAACAATCTCCACTTGAATGTTGAGAAGACGAAGGAGATTGTGGTGGACTTCAGGAGAGTGCACACCCAGCATACTCCGCTAACCATCAACGGTGCTGCAGTGGAGAGGGTGAGATGCACCAAGTTCCTGGGTGTGCACATCTCTGAAGACCTGTCGTGGAGTCACAACACTGCATCACTGGCCAAAAAAGCCCAACAGCGCCTGTACTTTCTCCGCAAACTGAGAAGAGCAGGAGCCCGGCCCCCCATCATGCACACCTTCTACAGAGGCACCGTTGAGAGCATCTTGACGAGCTGCATCACCGTGTGGTACGGCACCTGCACCGTGTCCTGCCACAAGACTCTGCAGCGCATAGTGAGAGCAGCTGAGAGGATCATTGGTGTCTCTCTCCCCCCTCTTCTGGACATTTATAACACCCGCATCACCAGCAAAGCAATCAAGATTGCAGGTGATCCCACCCACCCATCTCACAGCCTCTTCAGCCTGCTGCCGTCAGGGAGGAGATTGCGGAGTCTTCGGGCCAAGACCAGCAGGCTCAAAGACAGTTTCTTTCACCAGGCTGTCAGGAGACTCAACTCCCTCCCTGCTCTACCATCACTCCCCCCCTCTGCCCACCCTCCCCCCTTTGCCCCCTGACCCCAACCCACACACACATTCACTCGTACATCCTGATCTCGGGACTGCACATTGCACTACATCGCACTACCACACCGGTTTAAATATCTTATTTCTTTAAATATTTTATTTAAATAATATTTTACATTTTATAATTCTTGACTGTTGTTTATTTTAAGTCTATTACATTTTTGATTATTTATCTTGTGTTGATCGCCGATTGTTTATTGTTTATTTATGTCTGTTAATTGTGATTCATTTTTTAATTGCTTGGTTGCACCGTGGGACCAAGAGAGAGGACTATAATTTCATCTGTGTTGTATGTCATGCATGTGTAATGCGGGCGTAAGCGACCTTCCGGATGTGACGTCACGGGGGGTGGAGTCATGTGACGTGGGTGGAAGGTTCGGGTCCTTAAGCGGGTAAACCGGAAGGGGAAGTCAGTCGGGGTGTGAGCGGAAAAGAGGGAGGCCACGCGGGCGAGTGAGAAGAGGGGGGGGCGCCGACGGCCATCGGGAGCCAACCCCGAAGAGAAGAGGAAGCTGCGGAGTGGTGTGCAGCTGCAGAGGAGACAGCCAGAAGGGCTGCGTGTTAGAGGCAGCGGTGTGGCTGCCAGGAGGAGCTGCGGAGAGAGAGAGAGACAGCACGAGGCTGCCAGGAGGTGTAGAGAGAGGAGTTGCAGCGAGTACAGCCAAGGGGGGCTGTGTGAGAGAAACAGCAGCGGGGCTGCTGTTGTGGATCGGGCCGACATTGGAGTCAGCACCGTGGAGAAGCTACAGAGTAAAGACAGCCGTGTGGGTGTACAGCACGAACCAAATAAAGGACACTGAGCCAGACATCGTGGTCCAGTCGTTTATTACACTGGTGTCGGAAGTGCAACGGCATGTCGAAACAAGTGAGGAAGAAAGTTAATCCGGCGCCTGCATCGGCTTCTTCGTCCGACGACGACGAACTCCCTCCAACCTCGGATCCTGTTGGGGTGGTGGAGGAGAGCCCGGCTGAGGCGACCACGGGAACGGGAGTGGAGGATGTTGGCGCGGTGGCGGGTCCGTCGACATCATCAGACGCGGATCAACGATGGCAAGCGATGGCGGTACAACTGGAGGCACTTAAGGACGTCCTGGCGCATCTATGCCATCTCGTCGCGCCAGGGACGATGGATGATGCAATTGGTGCTCCGCGGGCCGCCACGTTGCCTGTCCTGCCGCCGCCATTGCCCACGCGGCAAGAGGCCGCCATTTTGCGCGCTCCGTGGCGCCAAACCGCCATCTTGGCCACGCCGCGGGCCGACGCCATTTTGAATTTGCCATCACAACCACCACCATTGGAAGACGGCGGGAAGAGGAGTCGGAGTCGCCACCTTACAACGGTTAAAGAATTTTCCGTCGGTGGGGACTGGAGCGCGTTCGCCTGCCGCTTCTTGGCGGCGGTACGCACAGCAAGATGGACCGATGCGGAGGCTTTGGAGGTGTTGCCGACTCTCCTGGACGACGAATCTGTCCGATTCTTCCGTTCCATAACGACCGATAAGAAGGCAACTTTATGTGGTGTTTTTCAAGAAATGGCCGATGCTTATGAGCCACCAGATGATGCGCATCGGCGATTCGCTCAACGACAACGAGCACCAGAGGAGTCGCCCGTGGCGTTCAGGGGTGCGGTGCTGGAGCTGGCCATGGCAGCTTATCCTGAGACGCCACAGGACCTGCTCGAGCCTCTCATATTAGGGAAAATGTTGGAGCTGTCTCGGGATCTAGGGATCCCCATGCCTGTGTGTGGGCATGAGAAGCTAACTTCCCGGACGGCTGCTAAGTGTCTCGATGCGCAATTCAACCTCCGTCGCTGGAAACAAGTGACGGCGTGGACGGGGGGGCCCGTCAAAGAAGGGGATGCGCTGGGGTGGAACCCTGCGCAGGCTGTCTATGTTCCGGATGACCGGGACCCTCAACAACTGACGGCCGCCTCCGCTCCATGGACGGGACGCGGCGGGCCGACACCGCGCGCGGCGCTACCAGAACGGGGCCGTCAGGAGGCGAGGCCTGCGCTTCGGCGCAACGAGGCCGAATGTTTCCGCTGCGGGCGTAGGGGCCACTACGCCAGAGACTGCTGGGCCCGCTTCCCGGCTCCGCCGCAGCAGGAGGCCTCGGCACCGGTCAAGTCTGCTAAAGATCCTCCGAAACAGGCATGTCGGCACGCACCAGACACTCGGCAAGGCTTTACACCTCACCCATCACCGTCGTTGCGCCATCCTAACGTTGTGGTTAAAGCATGCCCTTCGACGGGGCCTTGTCGCTCGGTCACGCAGTGGCGCAAGTTGGCACGGAGAGTCGTCGCGGCCGCTACGGGCTCGTCCACTGTGCCGGGGTCTGTTGCTGCTGACTCTCCCCTGCCTGCGTCCATTGATCCTGCTAGAGCGCCTGTCGTACCTGTTCCAGACAGGCCGGCCGTGACATTGCGGGGGACGAGGGGCCCTGCTCGGAGGACGCCTGCCAGGTCTGCGGGACCTTCGAGCCCTGCAGCCCTTCCGACCCAGCTGCGGGCACGGTCACAGGACAAGCCCAAGACTAACTCTTTAGGGACACGGGACGGCGATGGCCTTCCAGCTGCGACAGGGGGATTACCCCCTGTCATTCCTCGACTTTCATCGCATTCCCGTTCTGCGAGTGGGCCGCCGACCGTCCGGGACGGGCCGGCGACCCGCACACGTTCCAAATCGCTTACGTTTCGTTGATTGTTGCTGTCTTGTTATTTTTTCTTACAGTTGTATTTATTGCATGCTTTTTGTACGTTCGTTGATGTTAATTGCGTTGTTGTTGTTGTTCTTGCTGTTACATTGTATGCTTAGTGTCCTTTAGGGGGGGAAGCTCGGTTCGCCGCATTACGATTTGCTATTGGTCAGCCGAGGTCGGCTGGGATTTTTCTACGGGGGAGGGTGGTGTAATGCGGGCGTAAGCGACCTTCCGGATGTGACGTCACGGGGGGTGGAGTCATGTGACGTGGGTGGAAGGTTCGGGTCCTTAAGCGGGTAAACCGGAAGGGGAAGTCAGTCGGGGTGTGAGCGGAAAAGAGAGAGGCCACGGGGGCGAGTGAGAAGAGGGGGGGCGCCGACGGCCATCGGGAGCCAACCCCGGAGACAAGAGGAAGCTGCGGAGTGGTGTGCAGCTGCAGAGGAGACAGCCAGAAGGGCTGCGTGTTGGAGGCAGCGGTGTGGCTGCCAGGAGGAGCTGCGGAGAGAGAGAGAGAGACAGCACGAGGCTGCCAGGAGGTGTAGAGAGAGGAGTTGCAGCGAGTACAGCCAAGGGGGGCTGTGTGAGAGAAACAGCAGCGGGGCTGCTGTTGTGGATCGGGCCGACATTGGAGTCAGCACCGTGGAGAAGCTACAGAGTAAAGACAGCCGTGTGGGTGTACAGCACGAACCGAATAAAGGACACTGAGCCAGACATCGTGGTCCAGTCGTTTATTACACATGTAACACACTTGACAATAAAGTGACTTTTGACTTTTTTTTGAAACGTGGACCCCCCTAATGGAGCATCTTCGCCAGTTATAAACAATTAGGCTGGCCTGCCTATGATCCATCCTGGGTTTAACCAGGCTGGATTGTGTGAGGAGCTCACAAATCCTTGAAAGATCTAGGCAAAGTCCCATCGGTGAGCTCCTCCGGCAGGCAAGGCTGCGTTGGCTGGGTCATGTAGCCCGCATGCCCAGCCACCGCATGCCTAAATAGCTTTTGTTCGGCCGGATCCAGGGGGCTAAACGGGCGCGGCACGGGCTAGAGAAGAGATGGAGTGATGTGGTACAGGAGGACGTGGAGCTTCGTGGACTTGCCGATGACTGGTACCAGCGGTGTCAAGATCGGCCTCAGTGGAGGAGGCTCGTGAAGTACGCTACTGGGCAGTTGGAGGAAGTCGCCCTCCAACAACAACGGAGGGCAGAGGAGTGATGCTCACAACAACGAGCGAAACGCCGGGTGGCTAAAGCACAGCAAGTTGACACAGTAGGGGGCACAGGTGGTGCATCAGCCAGTCATCTCAGTCATCTCAGTCAGTCGACACGTAGCACCTGGGTCTGCCCCGTGACCGCCTGCCAGTGGGCGTTCGACACTTCACGTGGCCTCAAGGTGCACATAGCCTGGCACAAGCGTCGTGGTGACGTTACCGCCACTTAGTGGCGAATGGCGGTTGTTGTTGTTGTGTGTGTGTGTGTGTCTTTTTCGCCCAGGCAACGCCGGGTACTTCCCGCTTAGAACGGGAGTTTAATTTAATAATGTGTGTTATTTGAGCTAAGATCATCAAACTATAAATTCGATTTTGTAACTCTATACTTTTATATTATTGTCTTGAACATAGTAGTATGCGGAATATGCTAGGACTTTCCTGATCGGGTAGAACAAAAAACCTGGGCTGAAGTTACAGAATAAAACATTATAGACAAGCATTGTTAGATGAAATCAAGAGGGAAGTTGCAAATGCGTGGGTCACCTGTAAAGCATGGAGTTGGGCAGGATACCAAGGCAGGCATTGGTGTGGGTAACGAGGCTGTAAGACCAGCCCTTTGCGCTCAGGGGCTCTATTCATGCACACTTTGCGTGATGTTTTAGGCTACTCAGTTGCAGATTTTTGGCCTGTTTTGCACCAATCCACTGGGAGATGGGGGGAACAGTGGGTTGCATTCGACCCGACCTCAGGTGCAGTGGCCCTGTGCACAGTGCAGCTGGCCGTGACTGTGTGGGTCAGAGGTCAGAGCGCTGAATGGGCACAGCTGACACCCTGTGATTGAAGTCGGGCAGACGCCTGTGATTAAACTGGTTTACCAAGTGTTGTGAGTTGATGGTCTAAGTTTGTTCAGCAATAACAGGACATGATATATCATATGAACAGTTTTATTTTTTATTCATACACTGTGATATCTCCTTCTGCAAACAACACAAGGTGAAGTGCTGCTCCGAAAGTGTTTAAATATGGATTTGTTTTTGGCTCATGGGAAGACTGATTGTACAATCTGGATACAACTTGGTAGAAAACCAGAAATACGTGGTGGCATGAACAGGAATGACTTTGGAGGCCTCTTGACCTTGGCCTAAATATGACAATTATGTAAAAAAACTAATAGTATGAAAACTTAACAATGAATTCAGCACTATACATCTTTTAACACTTTTATCATATATTGGGCGATCATGATATTACTAGAAGCACATCAGCATTTCACAAGGCCAATGGAATGCACAAACACTAAAAGTGGAATGACTGAAGCGTGTTTACTTTAATTCGCACACCGTGACAGAATTAACACGGACATGCCTATGATTCATAGTCACTGAATGTCCTTTATAGTGGGCTTTTACTTATGTTATGCCTTTCATTCTCTTCATTTACGTACAATCCAAGCCATTATGAAACAAACATCAATTCCAAAAGAGACTTGCGTTTCCTAATGTGATTAAAAAAGAGGCAATGCTGCCTGGTGTACACTCATCCGCTCAGCTGTAGATGTTTCTCTCTGCAGTGTCTATGAACGAACACTAGCATGGGTGCTTACTCGCTTTTGGGAGTCGATGATGAATAGTCTGACAGAATCAAGGGCATATTCCAGAATAACCATTGGACCACTAAACGTGTCAGACAAGATCAAAAGGACAATTAGTTTGTTGTGTGCACACATTATGTAAGCTTCAATACTTAACTGTACTAATTATGATTGTTGTTAAAACAAGTTACATTTAATATTAAATTTATATGTATATACTACATTTCATTTGAAACCAAGAAAGCTTTACTGAGGCTCAAGACTTGTTTTCAGGAGGGTTCTGTTTTGGGAAGTTTTGGCAATTGCATTGCAATTGATTTGTTTTTTTACGTGAGTTGAAGCTGGAGTACCTGGAGAAACTCCAAGCACATGAGGTGATCACACTCAAAGATTAATCCATATCGGTTAGCAAACAACTTGCTGTACTTCTAGATTTAAAGTTTTCGAGACTGCAAGGGTCCATACTCTTTGTTTTTTTCGGTAGTCACGTAGGGAAAAATAAATAAATAGAATCACGACGTTTCGGAGGCAACACAAGCTTCCGTCTTCAGGTGGCACCGTCACAGCAAAATTACTGTATCAAGTGGGGAGAACTCTAAGAGACACGATACTATATATAGGTTAAGGGGGGGGAGCCAGGATGGGCCGCGGGGGAGGGTTAAGTTAAGCCTCCTTTTCTTATGCTGCAGGGGATTAGGGGAAGGCGCCTTGTGTAGGCGATGGTAAGTGGTTAAAAAAGGGCAGACAACTAAACAAGAGGCAGTATTTAAGCTGACAAACTGGTTGCCTTGCAGTATATTGCAGTAAACTATAAGGCTGCTAAAGTTTAACTTAGGTTTAACTTGGTTAAAAAATGGGGCTAATCAAGCTGGGAATAGAAAACTGGAAGAAATATGAATGGCTGTGCAATTATAAGGCAGCTAACGTTTGATTTGGTTGATGACATCTTTCCAATGCTTGTTCAATTTGAAACCATCCTCTCGGTTGAAGTTGTGTCTATGTTTGTATATCTGGATAGCTTCATGGACAAATCTCTGATAGTATCCGGGAGGATTGCAGAGTACTATGGTATCGGAAAAAACAATATCATGGGAACCCGTTGTGTTGAAACAATGATAAGCTACGGCCGAAGAATTGGTTCTGCCGTGTTTCAAATCTGATTTGTGCTCGCGCCTTCTACAAACAAAATGAGGGTACCCCTATGGGTTCCCCCTTGTCGCCAGTGATAGCCAATGTTTTCATGGAGAAATTTGAATCTGATGCCATCCAGACATCCACCCTCCGTCCTTCCCTGTGGAAGAGATATGTGGATGACACGTTCGTCATTTGGCCACACGGCCTCCCAGCATTGAACCATTTCCTAGACCACATCAATTCCAGACACCTTTCCATCAAATTCACCATGGAAGTGGAGAAAGATGGCAAGCTGCCATTCTTGGATGTTCTGTTTGAGAGGAAGCTTGATGGCTCTTTGGGACATTCTGTTTACAGGAAATCCACCCACACAGATTCCTACTTGAAAACTGATTCCCACCACCACCCGGCTCAAAATAATTCCCTCATCAAAACACTATACCATAGGGCTCATTAAATCTCTGACCAACACCACCTGGCCAGTCAATTAAAACATGTACATCTGGCCCTCAAGATGAACGGATACTCTGACCATACTATCCGCCACGCTGTTTCTCTCACCATACAGAAACAACCACCTGAAACTCTGATCAAAATTATCACGTTGCCATGCATAGCAGGCGTTACCAAAAAGATTTACAAAATTCTAAATAAACACAAGATCCAGGTCCGGTTCAATACAGTGCACAACATCCAGGATCTGACCCCATCCGTGAAGGATGTCATTCCTGACTTGCAGTGCCCCGGTGTTTACAAATTGAGTTGTATCTGCGGTGACTGCTATATCGGGGAGACGAAACGACATATTTCTGACCGAATTCGCGAGCACAAATCAGATTTGAAACACGGCAGAACCAAGTCTTCGGCCGTAGCTTATTATTGTTTCAACACAGCGGGTTCCCGTGATATTGTTTTTTCTGATACCATAGTACTCTGCAAACCTCCCAGATACTACCAGAGATTTGTCCATGAAGCTATCCAGATATACAAATGTAATGCGAGCAAGGACAGGGTCGGCGCTGCCTCCGCACCACTCACACGGGCCGGTGTATTGGAGAGGCGGAGCCTGGTTGTCGGGGTGAGTGGGCGCGGAGACAGGGGCAGGATGAGAAGGTGGAGTTTGGGTCATGTGAGAGAGGGGATATAAGAGAGAGACGGAGGAGGAGCTGGGAGTAGAAGAGAGTGAACGGCAGAGGGGAGCCACGCTTGCGGTGAGGGGAGAAGTGGCGCCATTGCCACGGGGTTGGGCCCGATAGGTGGACTGGGGTGAAGTGTGCGCGGAGAGCGGAGCGAGCGGGTGCGCACGGGAGAGAGAGAGCCAGAGCGGGTGTGGGGGACCCGAAGGGCGGTGTGGCCCGAGCGGAGGAGGAAGAGCACACGGAGGGGCCGGAGGTGACGGCGTGGCGAGGGCTACACGGAGCGTGCGCGGGGCGTATGGCGACGGAGGGAGAGAGAGAGAGCCACACGGAGCGTGCACGGGGCGCACGGCGAGGGTCGGTGGAGGAGGAGCGGGTGAAAGGAAAAGAACCCAATAAAGGATCAACGGAGAGCGACAACGTATGAAGGAGTCCTTTATTACACAAACATAGACACAACTTCAACCGAGAGGATGGTTTCAAATTGAGCAATCATTGGAAAGATGTCATCAACCAAGTCAAACGTTAGCTGCCTTATAATTGTACAGCCATTCATATTTCTTCCAGTTTTCTATTCCCAGCTTGATTAGCCCCATTTTTTAACCAAGGTAAACCTAAGTTAAACTTTAGCAGCCTTATAGTTTACTACAGTATACTGCAAGGCAACCAGTTTGTCAGCTTAAATACTGCCTCTTACTTAGTTGTCTGCCCTTTTTTAACCACTTACCATCGCCTACACACGGCGCCTTCCCCTAATCCCCTACAGCATAACAAAAGGAGGCTCAACTTAACCCTCCCCCACGGCACATCCTGGCTCCTCCCCCCTTAACCTATATATAGTCTCGTGTCTCTTAGAGTTCTCCCCACTTGATACAGTAATTATTGTGACAGTGCCACCTGAAGACGGAAGCTTGTGTTGCCTCCGAAACGTCGTGATTTAATTTATTTTTATTTTATTTTTTACCTACGTGACTTTTACCGAAAAAACCCAAAGAGTAACTTGCTGTACTTCTTGCTACAGGCAATGTATAGCCTTGCATATGGATGCCTCACTCAGGCCTCATCTCGGCATGATCCAATATAACACTGCATCCACGTTATTTACTTCCAGGAATATGCCAATGCAGTTGGCCTACACGAAGTGCAGCGTCTAGAACTATAAATTATCTATCAATTACGTCCATGCGAAAGGATTCAGCTCACGCCATGTTCGTCAAATTTATCTTTATCGATGACTCACAGGGTAACGCCACCGGTCACACAGCAGGAAACATAACAAGCCTCAGCACTCCGGACTCCTCTCCTCAATTTGTCACTGACCAAACATCTCTGAGTCTCCTACCCTATCTCTGAACCAGAGCTATGCCCCAGGTGGTGGGTGATGATTAACCGGCAAGGCGCCCCAAAGTCTCCAACAAGTGTACTTGCATTTGCTGTGGAATTTAAAGGTGGGGAAATGTGTGAATGGAATAAACGTCACTTTGTCCTGCCAAAGTCGAACCTACATGTCGAATAGGTTGACGTTAACAGGACAAAGCAAAAGGGTCTCAAATATATAACTGCTCAATCCGAGCTATTAATACGTTGATACTTCCATTGCCTTTGTACTGTTTGCCTTCTGGTATTTTCTGGTTTAACACTGTTGTGACAATGCCATGAAGAAGGCTGTCTCTGGTATAGGCCCATCAGTAAAAAATAAATGTATATATTATCAGAGCATGTGTGTTTGCATGTTTCGCCACAAATACGTGTGGTCAATGCAGACGTGATGCCTTGCAATAGGTATCTATTTGGTGTTTGAGCATCTTAACACATGTTTTATTGCAAGAACGAGTAGCGCCTATTCTTATGTTTTCATCATACGGCCTGGGTGTAATGGACATATGTGGTTTACTAGAGCAGCATTCTAAACTTTAATCGAATTTTATCAATGTTCGCTGGATCTTTTTCGGTGCCCCAAAACAAGCTTCTGCAAAGAAAGAGTATTTAAAATGTTACAATTGGTAACGATTGAAATGAACAACAGCCGAGGGGAAAACTAAAAACAATGTGCTGAAAACAATCGTGTCATTATTGCCACATTTAGTGAGAAATTGTGGAAAAGATGCCCCTTTTCTTACGATCGATGTCTGTCAATAAGTTGAACAATCGTGAAAAACGAAATGTGCAGTAACATACCTGTCAACCTTTATCAGCGCCTACCTTATTACAACCAATTCAGACCTTATTAGTCACCCCGTGCCCTCATGAATCTGAACGTTCACCCTACAAAGTCCCATTACAAGGCAGAAACACAAACAAATATACCTTCTTTTTGCCCATATTGAAACGGCTGTACGCCGTATGGACCTGCAAACTATCTTTCCCTGTAAAAGAATACATTGTAAACCGTATGGCTTGACAGGTATGCGTAAATAATCGTGCAGTTTGTTCACACTCGAGGGTGTCCATAAACACAGGTAACGGTTGAAACAATTACGTGGCAAATTTGCAACAGGCGTGGCTTTTCAAATGCACAAGCTTTCATAATGAATTATTGTGTTAATACAATTCTGAAACGATCGTCAATGTTCTGCAATTAGAGAATGAAACCAAATTTAGGACCATGAATCGTATGCCTTGGAATACAAACATAATTAAATTAAATACTGAAACATCTTCAAATTGTTCATGTTGAATAAACGAAGTGAGTAGAATTTTGTGACATTTAAAAAAACTAACAATATGTATTTTGCCAAGGTAAAATGGCTGAATGTAATGAAAGACAAAAAATAAAAATGTCACCATACTCAATGAGCATTGGACAGTCCTCAAAATCGGTCCAGACTTTGTGTGTGTTGAGCTGTGGGGAGTGGTAGTGTAGCAGTTATGAACCCGGCGACTGAGTTCGATTCTCGCTCACGGCCAACACCAATAACTATTATCTGAACCGGTTCTGGGCCTCCGCTAGGTGGACGCAGCCTTAAACGAGTACCTGGTGCACTGTCAATATTGCCACTGGGGAGACAAAGGCGGTCGGGCATGGCGCTGGGCACCCAGCCCATTGTGTGCTGTGCTGGCCTTCATAGGTGCCCACTAACAGCACTTGCCCTAACAGTCTATTAAGGCTATTCAGGGGATCTTTGTCTTTTTTTATGCAAGTACCATTGGCTCCAAGGAGGCGGGTGGCTAATGTGATGTGTTAATAAATACTTTATTATTTTTATCTCAAGGGACAGATATATGCTTGTGGGTATCACACCAACAGTGTGATCTCTGCGACTCACCAACTCTGCCACCAAAGCACTGGATGACATCACAAGTGGAAAGGTTTACACATTCTTAAAGGTTTTCGTATAGGAATCACCCACAATCGACGACATGTGTGTTAACAACAACACAGTGCAGTACTTGTTTTGTATGATTTTCGACTGCATAGCTTATATTTCACTCAAAAATGTCTGGAATGTTGCTTAGTTGGCTTAAAGTAGGGACTGCCAGTGTAAGACACTACCACGAGGGTAAAAGTTATGCCTCTTCATTTGACTACAATCACATATTACTCTATGCTAAAATATTGTACTTTATATTCCTACAACCTTAGGACACTGCAGTATCATGAGGAAAAAACAAAGTGAGACTGGTGTGGCATGCCAAAATAATTCCTGGAGCGGTGTTCCGGACTGTTCTGGATTAAATTAAGCACTAGTTACATGGCTTCCAATGGTAAACTCATACATTATATAACCACATCTGCTCCTAAAAAAATAACAAATTACCACTCCCTTCATGTGTGAGCACATAATTCATCTTCATTTTATTTATTAAACTTTTAATGCAAATTGATGCAAGGCTACAAGGTTTATGGAACACTGCAAATGCAATAATGTAAACACAAGTTAAGCCGCTGTTCAATTAATCCTGCAGCGAATTAGTAAATTCGTAAAGCGAGTGCATCTGGGGATGGTACGCATGCAGGTTGCAGAATGCGTGGTGTGTGGAGCGTATTCAGCATTCAATGAAAGTGCGAATAAATTAAAATTAAAGTTCTCAGTATAAGCAGGTGGAAGCCTACGAGATGCATTAACATTGTCACACGGGATAAGAAGGTGACTTTATTTATACTGGAGCAGTCATTAATTCCTACAAATCAGAGTTTAGTTGTTGGCCATTTTCTCTTGACACTGGCACGTGGCGGCTCACTCGTTTTAACCACTCTTCATTTTGCGGCTATGATGTTCCATTTCTCTGCATAACCAACAAGGGGACTGTGTGAATATAACCATACACTCGATAGGTACGATGCGACAGCAGTGTAATGGTTAGCACACTGGCCTTGCAATCTGAAAATCACCAGTTAGATCTCCCAGCAAGGAAGCTCAATCAATGGGCACATTTCTTAAATCCTAAACTAAACATTTTTTTTTATTTTACCAAAAGCGATCTGGCCACAAATTATAGCCCAACGAGTGGCTTATCAAGTGGAAATTTATAGCAGCCAAATACTCTAAACGCACGTTGATACTAAATGTGGAAGGAAAAAACCGGAGGACCCGGAGAAAAATCCACACGCCCATGGAGAGAGAGAGACATAGACATTTCAAATATACAGCAGGCGTCAGGGTCGGGATCGAACCCACGACCTCCTGTATACCAGGCGAGGTAATTAACATCTTGCCACCGCTGTGCCCTCGGCCTCTGTCCATCCAGTACTATACATTGGTTCACCATAGTCGATTGGCAGTTCGTGTGTGGTGGATTCAAGTGGAGGTACTCCCAGCTCTTTCAAGAACATCTGAACAACATGGATGAGTACACTAAATACCAGAGGTGGGACAAAGTCATTGTTATGCAAGTCCAAGTCGAGTCGCAAGTCATCAAATTCATGACTCGAGTCTGACTCGAGTCCAAGTCACATGACTCGAGTCCACATCTCATAGGTGGGACAAAGTCATTGTTATGCAAGTCCAAGTCGAGTCGCAAGTCATCAAATTCATGACTCGAGTCTGACTCGAGTCCAAGTCACATGACTCGAGTCCACACCTCTGCTAAATACAGTACAGCACTCTCAAGATAGGTTCGCTTGAGTTACCTCCAGTCAATACCCTCTCACCAGCAGTGAAATGAGCAATGCTGCGCCTTTACCTATACAAACGGCTAGTGTAGCATTCTAACCATGAGGCTATCCTGTCACATACAGTGAGGGAAAACAAGTATTTGATCCCCTGCTGATTTTGTACGTTTGCCCACTGACAAAGAAATGATCAGTCTATAATTTTAATGGTAGGTTTATTTGAACAGTGAGAGACAGAATTACAACAAAAAAATCCAGAAAAAAGAATGTCAAAAATGTTATAAATTGATTTGCATTTTAATGAGGGAAATAAGTATTTGACCCCTCTGCAAAACATGACTTAGTACTTGGTGGCAAAACCCTTGTTGGCAATCACAGAGGTCAGACGTTTCTTGTAGTTGGCCACCAGGGTTGCACACATCTCAGGAGGGATTTTGTCCCACTCCTCTTTACAGATCTTCTCCAAGTCATTAAGGTTTCGAGGCTGACGTTTGGCAACTCGAACCTTCAGCTCCCTCCACAGATTTTCTATGGGATTGAGGTCTGGAGACTGGCTAGGCCACTCCAGGACCTTAATGTGCTTCTTCTTGAGCCACTCCTTTGTTGCCTTGGTCGTGTGTTTTGGGTCATTGTCATGCTGGAATACCCATCCACGACCCATTTTCAATGCCCTGGCGGAGGGAAGGAGGTTCTCCCCCAAGATTTGACGGTACATGGCCCCGTCCATCGTCCCTTTGATGCGGTGAAGTTGTCTTGTCCCCTTAGCAGAAAAACACCCCCAAAGCATAATGTTTCCACCTCCATGTTTGACGGTGGGGATGGTATTCTTGGGGTCATAGGTAGCATTACTCCTCCTCCTACAAACACGGCGAGTTGAGTTGATGCCAAAGAGCTCCATTTTGGTCTCATCTGACCACAACACTTTCACCCAGTTGTCCTCTGAATCATTCAAATGTTCATTGGCAAACTTCAGACGGGCATGTATATGTGCTTTCTTGAGCAGTGGGACCTTGCGGGTGCTGCAGGATTTCAGTCCTTCACGGCGTAGTGTGTTACCAACTGTTTTCTTGGTGACTATGGTCCCACCTGCCTTGAGATCATTGACAAGATCCTCCCGTGTAGTTCTGGGCTGATTCCTCACCGTTCTCATGATCATTGCAACTCCACGAGGTGAGATCTTGTATGGAGCCCCAGGCCGAGGGAGATTGACAGTTCTTTTGTGTTTCTTCCATTTGCGAAAAATCGCACCAACTGTTGTCACTTTCTCACCAAGCTTCTTGGTGATGGTCTTGTAGCCAATTCCAGCCTTGTGTAGGTCTACAATCTTGTCCCTGACATCCTTGGAGAGCTCTTTGGTCTTGGCCATGGTGGAGAGTTTGGAATCTGATTGATTGATTTCTTCTGTGAACAGGTGTCTTTTATACAGGTAACACGCTGAGATTAGGAGCACTCCCTTTAAGAGTGTGCTCCTAATCTCAGCTCGTTACCTGTATAAAAGACACCTGGGAGCCAGAAATCTTTCTGATTGAAAGGGGGTCAAATACTTATTTCCCTCATTAAAATGCAAATCAATATATAAAAAATTTGACATGCGTTTTTCTGGATTTTGTTGTTATTCTGTCTCTCACTGTTCAAATAAACATACCAATAAAATTATAGACTGATCATTTATTTGTCAGTGGGCAACGTACAAAATCAGCAGGGGACCAAATACTTTTTTCGCTCACTGTAGATGCATTTAAGATTTAAACTGTCAGACATTGCTAAATCCATGGGGACTCCTGCACTTCCTCTGCTGTACCATGCTTCATGCTCCTATGTTCACGTCTATCTCCTCCATTTTCTGTCACTATTAGGCTTATTTTCTGTCCTGCTGATGGCCTTCCTCTCTAAACCTCCTCCCATCACACGCTCATAGTGCGATTATCTTCAGGGGCTGCTGCCTCTTTTTTTAATGTGCCATAAGTAGCTTAGCTTTGTCTAAGGTATATGTCCTTCAAGATCCTCCTTTTCTATGTTGATTCCCTTGCTTTGTCCTTCTTGCTGGGACACTGCCATTGATAGGGATTGCTATATTGCTCTCGAAGCTATCTTACCTATAAACGTCTGTGAACGCGCACTTGCGAAGGATTTTGCTCGCAAGCCACGGGGTTATGTTTTCAAAAAGTAGCCGGGTACCATACCGTAAGGCCCGTGGTGAGCCAGCGTAATTTCGTTTTCGCATCCGTAAACTTTAAAGAAGTGAAATTAACAATGTAGCGCATTTGAATTATTATTTAATTATTTTCTCGCACCGAGCAACGTACACGCGTCAAGGCTGAGGTAAATTCATCAAAGGGTCATGTCCTCATCTCCCCCCCCCCACCCCAATGTGTGCACTGACTACTCTAGAGTTTGTAGATACAGTGAGGGAAAAATGTATTTGATCCCCTGCTAAGTTTGTACGTTTGCCCACTGACAAAGAAATGATCAGTCTATAATTTTAATGGTAGGTTTATTTGAACAGTGAGAGACAGAATGACAACAACAAAATCCAGAAAAACGCATGTCAAAAATATTATAAATTGATTTGCAATTTAATGAGGGAAATAAGTATTTGAGCCCCTCTCAATCAGAAAAATTACTGGCTCCCAGGTGTCTTTTATACAGGTAACGAGCTGAGATTAGGAGCACACTCTTAAAGGGAGTGCTCCTAATCTCAGCTCGTTACCTGTATAAAAGACACCTGTTCACAGAAGCAATCAATCAATCAGATTCCAAACTCTCCACCATGGCCAAGACCAAAGAGCTCTCCAAGGATGTCAGGGACAAGATTGTAGACCTACACAAGGCTGGAATGGGCTACAAGACCATCGCCAAGCAGCTTGGTGAGAAGTTGACAACAGTTGGTGTGACAACTGGGTGAAAGTGTTGTGGTCAGATGGGACCGAAATGGAGCTCTTTGGCATCAACTCAACTCGCCGTGTTTGGAGGAGGAATTCTGCCTATGACCCCAAGAATACCATCCCCACCGTCAAACATGGAGGTGGAAACATTATGCTTTGGGGGTGTTTTTCTGCTAAGGGGACAGGACAACTTCACCGCATCAAAGGAACAATGGACGGGGCCATGTACCGTCAAATCTTGAGTGAGAATCTCCTTCCCTCAGCCAGGGCATTGAAAATGGGTCGTGGATGGGAATTCCAGCATGACAATGACCCAAAACACACGGCCAAGGCAACAAAGGAGTGGCTCAAGAAGAATCACATTAAGGTCCTGGAGTGGCCTAGCCAGTCTCCAGACCTTAATCCCATAGAAAATCTGTGGAGGGAGCTGAAGGTTCGAGTTGCCAAACATCAGCCTCGAAACCTTAATGACTTGGAGAAGATCTGCAAAGAGGAGTGGGACAAAATCCCTCCTGAGATGTGTGCAAACCTGGTGGCCAACTACAAGAAACGTCTGACCTCTGTGATTGCCAACAAGGGTTTTTCCACCAAGTACTAAGTCATGTTTTGCAGAGGGATCAAATACTTATTTCCCTCATTAAAATGCAAATCTATTTATAACATTTTTGACATGCGTTTTTCTGGATTTTTTGTTGTTATTCTGTCTCTCACTGTTCAAATAAACCTACCATTAAAATTATAGACTGATCATTTCTTTGTCAGTGGGCAAACGTACAAAATCAGCAGGGGATCAAATACTTTTTTCCCTCACTGTACTAATATTATAGCGCTTAGATAGTATTATTGTCACGTGGACGGGGTGATGGTGGGGGGGGATAGCGGCCCAGATCCCATCCTGCCAAGGTGCCACCTCGGCCGGCTGGGCAATCTAGGCGAAGCCGGGGGCTCTGCACGGGACTTCGGCCTTACCACGTCACTCTGTCAGGTGAGTGTTTTGTGCTATAGAGTCGATATATACTGCTATAGAGTCAGCATATACTACTGTAGTGATAGCAGGTACCACCACAGTCGGTGTGCACTACTGTAATTATAGCAGGTACCACCACAATATGCACTGCTTTAATCATAGCAGGTACCACCACAGTGGGTATGCAGTGTTGCAATAATAGCAGGTGCCACGACAGCCAGTATGCACTGCTGTGATCATAGCAAGTACCACCACAGTCAGTATGCACTGTTGTAATCATAGCAGGTCCACCACAGTCAGTATGCACTGCTGTAGTCAAAGCAAGTACCACCACAATATGCAGTTCTGTAATCATAACAGGTACCACCACAGTCAGTATGCGCTGCTGTAGTAAAAGCAGGTTACACCACAGTCAGTATGCACTTCTGTCGTGAAAGCAGGTACCACACAGTGTGCACTGCTGTAATCTTAGCAGGTACCACTAGAGTCAGTTTGCTCTGCTGAAGTGAAAGCAGGTACCACCGTAGTATGCTATGCTGTAATCATAGCAGGTCCCACCACAATCAGTATGCGCTGCTGTTATCAAAGCAGGTACCACCACAGTCAGTATGCACTGCTGTTAGCAGGTACAACCACAGTATGTGCTGCTGTAATAATAGGTACCACCACAGTCAGTATGCACTGCTGTAGTAAAAGCAGGTAACGCCAAAGTCGGTATGCACTGCTGTAGTGATAGCAGGTAATGCCAAAGTTGGTATGCACTGCTGTAGTGATAGCAGGTGCCACCACATTCGGTATGCACTGCTGTAGTGATATCAGGTACCACCAAAGTCGATATGCACTGCTGTGGTGATAGCAGATACCACCAAAGTCGGTATGCACTGCTGTAGTGATAGCAGGAACCACCACAGTCGGTATTCACTGCTGTAGTTAAACTAGGTACCACCACAGTCGGTATGCACTGCTGTTGTGATAGCAGGTACCACCACATTCAGTTTACACTGCTGTAGTGATAGCAGGTACTATCAAAGTCGGTATGCACTGCTGTAGTGATAGCAGGAACCACAACAGTCGGTATTCACTGCTGTAGTTAACTAGGTACCACCACAGTCGGTATGCACTGCTGTAGTGATAGCAGGAACCACCAAAGTCTGTATTCACTGCTGTAGTTAAACTAGGTACCACCACAGTCGGTATGCACTGCTGTTGTGATAGCAGGTACCTCCACAATCAGTTTGCACTGCTGTAGCGATAGCAGGTACTATCAAAGTCGGTATGCACTGCTGTAGTGATAGCAGGTACCATCACAGACAGTATGCACTGCTGTAGTGATAGCAGGTACTACCACAGTCGGTATGCACTGCTGTCGTAATAGCAGGGTACCACCGAAGTCGGTATGCACTGTGACAGTAGATACCGCTATAGAATTGGTAGATATTACTAAAGAGTTCGTAGATACTAAAACAGTCAGTATACCTCTACGGTCAGTAAATACTGCTACAGTCAGTAGATACTACTATGCAGTCAGTAGATAATACTACTGTCATTAGCTACTGCTATAGAGTCAGTAGATACTACTTTAGCATCTGTAGATTCTGCTGTAGAGTTCGTAGTTACTACTATAGTTAGTGGATACTACTATAGAGTCAGCAGATACTACTTCGGTCAGTAGTTACTACAGTCAGTAAATACTACTATACGGTCAGTATCTACCACTGTCTCAGTAGATACTACTGTACAGCCAGTAGATCAAATACAAAGTCAGCAGGTACTGCTATAGAGTCAGTAGATACTGCTATAGAGTCAATAGATACTACTATAGAGTCAGTAGATACTAAGTTAGTGTCAGACACTACTATAGAGTCACTAGATACTGCACTAACTCTATTGTATGTAGGGTGTGTAGGTATATATGCCTACCCGGGGGAACAAATATTTTTAAAGGGGGGGGAGCGATAATTTTCGAAATCTTTCATATGAACTATTTACCCCCCACTCTCTGCAACTTTTTGGACTTCTGCAAGCCTCTTATAATTTTGTTGGTGGACAAATGGACAAAAGGCCCACCGGGCTTTGACAATAGCTTAGTATCTGTGTATGTATGTAAGGTTTTTAAGATAAGTTTTCAAATATATATTTTTGCCAGGGCAACATCGGGTACTTCGCGCTAGTTGTCCATAAACATCAAGCTGTTAAAGATTTTCAGAGTGATACAAATATACAAATGCCTCAATGGATTAATGAACACGTATTTATTTATTTTACTTCCTCTTTGGTTCTTTCGATAAAGTCACGTATGTAAAAAAAAATTAATATATCACTACGTTTCGATCGCATCACAAGTGGTCGCCCTCAGGCGAAAAAATAATCCAGCAGTGGAACTGCTAAACCAGGAAGAACACAGCGAGAGAGCTGTTACAACAAGAGGTTATATATGTGGTGAAGGGAAAGCAGTCGGGGTCTGAGCTGGAAAGAAATTCCATCCCTTCACGCAAGCACGCCAGTTGTGTTAATGGGGGAGATTGGAGAGAGAGAAATTAGGGAGAGAGATTAGCATGAAATGAGCTTCTGTCACCGCATAAGAGTATCGTTCCCGCATATGCGCACAACAGCTGCGTTAATGGGAGATTACACTATGTTGATGGGAGTGATTAGGCAGAGAGATTAGGGGGATTAGCAAGTTAATGTCATGTCTATGTGTAACATAAGCAGTGGTGCTGCCAACTGCGCTGTAAGAGGCAAGCGGTCCACTGCAGCGGTGGTCGCGCCAGTGAGACACACAGCCCATCACATAGCCAGAACCATAGATACATTGAGGCTAAGGGAGCAGAGGTGGCCAGGTTAGTGAGACCCCAGCCCGTTAATGCAGAGGCCCCCAATAGGGCAAAGAATCTCAGAGAGTCAGAGATAACAGCCAAACGGAATACTTGCTGCTGCAAGTAAGATGACGACGTGGCACGGGCACGCAAGCTTGAAAATTAGGTTATTTAATTTTCGTGTGCCTTTCTCCTTGCAGCAGCAGCAGTACGTTGCCGTACACTCATTGATATGCTAATTTTCTCTGCCCCCTCCCTCTCTCCGTCCCCGCCCCCCTCTCTATATTTAAGGGACCGTCACAGAAACGACCCCTCTCTTTGTGCCGATATGTGTCCTCTCTCTGTGTGCCGTTGTGATGTCTGTCTGCTTGTATGTCTGTCTATAGTTTTCTAGTTAGATTTTTGTTGCTATTTCTTTTATGCCTGATGATGATTGCTTGTGTTGCAATCGAAACGTCGTAGTAATATGCTATTATTTTAATTTATTATTTTATCTTTAGACGTGACTTAACCGAAAGAAACAAATAATAATTCCTGCAGTCACGAAAGCTCCAAAATTAAGATTGAACCACTTCTACGGGGAAGTTTTAAGCTTATCCTTTTCTCTCTCTGGCTATTTGTTCTCTCTGCCTGTGTCCTCTCTTTGGAATTTTCACACTTAAAATTCTAACTTAGCAATCTTTGAAATACGTAATCAACCAGGCTATGCGTCTGAGACATGTCATTTCGTTTCTGCAATGTAACTGCTGCTGCAGACACAACTTAGTTTGTAGACACCAGTGTATTGCATGTCAGGAATGATATCCTTCACAGATGGGATCAAATCACGGATTTTGTGTACTGCATTGAATCGGACCTGGATCTTCTATTTGTTTAAGATTTTGGAAATATTTGTGGTAACTATGTATGGCAAGGTGATGGTTTTGATTGGGTTCTCTAATGGTTGTCTCCCCATGGCTGAGGATACAGCTTTGCGGATTGTGCGATCTGAGTATCCATTCATCTTGAGGGCTTGGTGTATGTGCTCCAATTCACTGGCTAAGTGGCGCTGGTTGGAGATGCAGCAGGCCCTATGGTGTAGTGTTTTGATGAGGGAGTTTTTCTGGGCCGGATGGTGGTGGGAATCAGGCTTTAGATAGAAATCCGTGCGGGTGGCTTTCCTGTAGACGGAATGTCCCAACGAGCCATCAGGCCTCTTCTCAATCAAAATATCCAGGAATGGTAGCTTGCCATCATTTTCCACTGCCATGGTGAATTTGATGGATGGGTGTATGGAATTGATGTGGTTTAAAAATTGGTCCAGTGCTGGCTGGCCCTGTGGCAAGATGACGAAAGTGTCATCTATGTATCCCTTCCACAGGGAAGGATGTAGGGTGGATGTTAGGATGGCATCTGTTTCAAATTTCTCCATGAAAACATTTGCTACCACTGGTGATAAGGGAGAACCCATAGGGGTACCTTCATTTTGTTTGTAGAATGTACCATTCCAGATGAAGAAGGTGTTGGTAAGGCAGTGCCTCACCAAAGTTGGTACATCAGGATTCAGTCCCTGTTTGACCAAGTATTCAATGATTGCTATGGTGTCAGGTACAGGTACCTTTGTGAACAGAGAGACTACATCAAAGCTGACAAGCAAATCATCTAGGGACAGTGAAATGTCCTAGATTAGAGAAACCAAGTGAGCCGAGTTAAGTACTGCTGAGGTGGTCTTGCCTGTGAATGGAAGCAGGATCTCAGATAGAAATCGGGCCAGTTTGTAGGTAGGTGAGTTGATGGTGGAAACGATAGGACGGAGTGGAGTACCTTCTTTATGGATTTTTGGAAGGCCATAAAATTTGGGTGGTCTAGCAGCCACCTCTGCTCCCTTAGCCTCGATGTATCGATGGTTCTGGCTCTATGATGGGCTGTGTGTTTCACTGGCATGACCACCGTTGCGGTAGTTCACTTTCGTTTACGTGCTTGCCTCTCACAGTGCAGTTGGCAGCGCCACAGCTTGTATTACACATGGACATGACATTAACTTGCTAATCCCCCTAATCTCCCTGCCTAATCTCTCCCATCAATATAGTGCTAATCTCTCATTAACACTGCTGTTATGCGCATATGCGGGGACGATACTCTTATTCGGCAACGGAAGCTCATTTCATGCTAATCTCTCTCCCTAATCTCTCTCTCCCTAATCTCCCCCATTAACACAACTGACGTGCTTGCGTGCGGGGATGGAATTCCTTTCCAGCTCAGACCCCGCCTGCTTGCCCTTTGCCACGTATATAACCTCTTGTTGTAAAAGTTCTCTCGTTGTGTTCTTCCTGGTTCAGCAGTTCCACTGCTGGATTATTTTTTCCGCCTGAGGGCGACCACTTGTGTTGCGATCGAAACGTCATGATATATTATTTTTTATTTTAGTTTATTTTTCTACCTACATGACTTTACCAAAATATACTAAAGAGTAAGGATTCCTGCAGTCACGAAAGCTTTAAATCAAGATGATTTTACTTCCGTTTTAAATGATGGTAGTTATGCAATTAATGAAATGTTCACATTCAATTTAATTACATAAGTTGTTTTGCCGTAAAATCCGCCTTCAGTTATGTGTCTCTCATATAGAGTATGATGGCAAAACAATAATCATAATTATCACACATGATCAATCCACTGCTGGATGAAGGTCTCCCCAAGCCATCAACACTCTCACAGTTCTGTGATGTAATAATTCACATAGCTTCTGCACATGAGCAAATTTCATTGTTCCATGTTCAACGACGACATCCTCTTGAACACGTTCAATAATAACTTCATTGCTTTTAAGTCAGTATTTTTTTTTTTTATTTACAATGGGTGTAATTTATTGCTGAGAGGTTCTGGTGTTTTTTTGAATGGCGTGGAAAATATATTTTCGGTCTCAATATCTCAACTTGTTATATGTCGTGAATGTTATTGTCACGAGTCTTGAATGCTGGCTGATATTTTATCCACTAAAAGGAAAATGCCTATGTACCATTCTTTTACTTGCCAGATCAACAGCGGTTGTCCTATGTCTAGACTTGTCTTTGCCAAATTAATGGGTAATTTCCACTATTTGATCATGAGGAAAAAAATGACCACCATTCTATGCTCGCTCGAGCAAAGAGACACTTTTAACGTTGTCATTTTCATGTTCAGAGGTGCGTAATTGCTGTTACTTCATCGCTCATGGTATTGAGCAATGTTAAATGTTACATACATAAAAACATTCATTTTAATGCAATGATAAATATTATTTTAAATGTTATAACTTAACCCATATAACCTAACATATGGCACTATTCACCACGAGCTCATCCATCTGTACAGTTAGGTGAGATATATGTGTAGTGACTTGTAGCGTCACTACTGTGTGAGCCTGTACACACATGACGTCACTACGTCGGGTATATTGGAATGACGTCACGGTCGGGTTGGTGACCCGGGAGGCTGTTGTCAGTGCCACGGGGGTTGTGTCAGGCCATGGTACTCTGTATGAAGCCGGCCGGACACGTGACCGGATACAGGTGGGGGGCCGGGGACCCCAGGGAGACCTTGGGGGTCGCGTGGCCAGGGGCTGAGCCTTCTCGAGGATTCGAGAAGGTGGGCGTGGCCAGGGCGTGGCCCGGGCACGCCAAGGCAGATATAAGTGGGCTCCACACCTGGTGCGGGGCTGCTCGGGTCCGGGATGAAGATGCCTCGTGAAGATGCCTCATGAAGAAGAGTCAAGCCTCAAGTCAGCGTGGTCAACCAGAAGCCCTCCTGGCTTGACCACACTAGTCGTATGAAAGTGTCAGTGTTAGCGAGTGATAAGGTGTGTTAGCGAGGATAGGTCGGTGGTCACCACCCTATGTGTAATGTTAAGAGTTACCCGTTGTGTTAATAATAAAGTGTTGCCTCCCAAAGTCCTAGTGTGCCTGCATTTAACCCACTACATATGTATAGAGCATGAGAGAATACAATTACAGCCGATCAATATCCTAACGTTTTCACACACATTCAAGTGTTGGCCAAATCAATCGCACTCTATGTATTATTTGCAATGTCATATAAATAAAGTAATGCTAAATATGCCATCATACTGTAATGTTTAAACATCAATTCCAACGACAACCTCTTGAGCAATTTCGAGTGCTTGTACAATATAAAATAACACCTCTCTTCAGCAAACATTCCAATCATACTAATACCCCTCCTCAACACTTACTTAAATGCAATCTTCTGGGTGGGTTTGCATAAAACGGTAAATCAAAGTCAATCAGTAGGTCGTGTGTGGTGGGGTAAAGTGTGGGGACTCCCACCTCTTCCAAGGTGTCTAGCCAGTGTAGAAGATCAGGGCTCAAATACTCTCTAAAATGGGTCTCTAAAGCTACTTCTATTGGATGCCCTTATGACAGCAGTGGTGTGAGCAATCATTGTCAGGACTGCAACCGTACCTTGATTTAGAAACATACGTTTAGAGTATTTGGCTGCTATCAATTTCCACATGATGAGCTACTTCGTTAACTTATAATTGTGTAGTCAGCTTGCTTATGAAAAAACACTATATAGGTCAATCAGCCTTACCTGGTAAAATTCAATTAATTTAGTCGATTTGTGAGAAACTGACAGCAATTTCCCTCAGGATACGCTGAATTCCTCAATTGGCACGTGAAATTCCCACCATTGGCCTCAGGGTCATCAGCAGCACATCAATCTAGCTTCACCCAGACAGATGCTACCATTTTGACTTTGATGAATTGCAAACTTTCTGACATCCATTATGACATGGGGGGAAAACAGGTGGCCCTTTAAACATTCACGAATCATATGGATGCGCAGACGCAACAGCATCGATTCCTGCTTTTTGCTGTCTAGTGTGTGATCGTTACTCAAAGGATGCCCATTCAGTGATACCACAAACCGTGAGTCTAGCATTTCATCCCAGGATTAGAAAACGTACTTACATGGCGAATGGGAATATAACAGCTTCTCGGACATTTCAACCGTGTTCAAAATCGGTGCTCTGACCCCATGTAAACAGGACTGTGCAGTGGCGACAGCGATTTTACTTTTGCGTTTTGTCAAGGTTAAATGTGGCAAAGGTGCAGTCCTGTGTATTGCTTCCTTCAACGACGCGAGGTCAACCTCTAAGAAGCTTGGGGAGCTGAATGGAGTTCAAAATAAATCGCAAACCAACAACTTGTGAAAGACCCAACACAGAAAGGGAGTAAAGTGTGGTTTTGTGAAAGTCCTTATGTGCTGTGCAGTACATCGATGCATTTGTGTACACCAGCATGCGATAACGGAGTTGGGCCTGTAGGGGGCTGGCAGAGTTATTGATTAACCGCACTTGTACACCAGTCACATGGTTAATGGCGACTCGGTTGAAGATTGCTGTGTGACACACGTGCTGTTGCATTTTACAGGTAAAGGACCCAAAGGTTGTTTTGATCATTATAGAAATGTTCTAGACTTGCTCTAGACTTCAAGCTTGGCTTTGAATTGTTCGTTTGTGATATATCCAATAGGAGGATGACGTACTGTAATTACGTACTGTAGTTGTAATTCTCTAACCCTAATACTGTTTATTCTATAACCATGCCCATGCACCCAGAGTATGACTGCTTGCAATGCTATTGAGAATACAACACATGTACAGTCGTAAGTGGTAGAATGGTGAAAAGTACAGTACGTATATTGTACACATTCAGTACAGGTAATCGGTGTAAGATACCCATATAAGTCGATGGTATAGATAGACGTACAGCTTAGGAATAAAGTAATATGCGAATAGTGATGTGCAAAGGTTACTGTCAAAGACAAAGATGGTTTATCAGTAGTAGAATTTGGGTCAAGAGAAACTGATTGATTAACCGCACTTGTACACCAGTCACATGGTTAATGGCGACTCGGTTGAAGATTGCTGTGTGTGACACACGTGCTGTTGTATTTTACAGATTTACCACAATAAATTTTTTGCCCTCGATTTGGAGCACCTGCCCACGTCCTTCATTTCGAGTGTGCAACATATACTAACTCTATAGCAGTATCTACTGACTGTAGCAGTAACTATACTAACTCTATAGCAGTGTGTACTGGCTGTAGTAGTCGCTATACTAACTCTATAGCAGTGTGTATTGGCTCTAGTAGTAGCTATATTGATTGTATAGCAGTGTGTAGTATTAGCTATACTAACTCTATAGCATTGTCTACTGGCCGTAGTAGTAGCTATACTAACGCTATAGCAGTGTGTATTGGCTGTAGTAGTAGCTATACCAACTCTATAGCAGGTCAACATCAGCACTTGGCAGACCATGCTGATTTCAAGTGGTGCTGGTCACACCACCGCCGCTGATTGTCGAGCACAGGAACATCAGCTTCAATAGGTACTCGCTATCGGAGATTGGGGTGTTATGTATATATACTTGGGTGCACAAGAGGATGCCAACAATGCAACTAGAAATACACGCCTGGCCATTGAATGAGTGCACGTGGAGAATGCGAGGAATTTCATTGCAGGATAGAATAACCAACTTGGAAGTTCAGAATATGTGGCAGGAAAATATTGTAGGTATATTCTTTGGTCTTTCGGTCAAGTCACGTACAATGAGGGAAAAAAGTATTTTATCCCCTGCTGATTTTGTACGTTTGCCCACTGACAAATAAATGATCAGTCTATAATTTTAACGGTAGGTTTATTTGAACAGTGAGAGACAGAATAACAACAACAAAATTCAGAAAAACGCATGTCAACATTTTTATAAATTGATTGGCATTTTAATGAGGGAAATAAGTATTTGACCCCTCTGCAAAACATTACTTAGTACTTGGTGGCAAAACTCTTGTTGGTAATCACAGAGGTCAGACGTTTCTTGTAGTTGGCCACCAGGTTTGCACACATCTCAGGAGGGATTTTGTCCCACTCCTCTTTGCAGATCTTCTCCAAGTCATTAAGGGTTCGAGGCTGACATTTGGCAACTCGAACCTTCAGCTCCCTCCACAGATTTTCTATGGGATTAAGGTCTGGAGACTGGCTAGGCCACTCGAGGACCTTAATGTGCTTCTTCTTGAGCCACTCCTTTGTTGCCTTGGCCGTGTGTTTTGGGTCATTGTCATGCTGGATTACCCATCCACGACCTATTTTCAATGCTCTGGCTGAGGGAAGGAGGTTCTCACCCAAGATTTGACGGTACATGGCCCCGTCCATCGTCCCTTTGATGCGGTGAAGTTGTCCTGTCCCCTTAGCAGAAAAACACCCGCAAAGCATAATGTTTCCACCTCCATGTTTGACGGTGGGGATGGTGTTCTTGGGGTCATAGGCAGCATTCCTCCTAGATTTGAAGCTTTCGTGACTGCAATGATTCATATTCTTAGGTTTTTTCCAGTAAAGTCACGTAGGTAAAACATTAAAATTAATAAAAGTAAAATAAAATAAAAATCACGACGTTTCGGAGGCAACACAAGCTTCCGTCTTCAGGTGGAACCATCACAGCCACAACAGCTGTATCAAGTAAATGAGAGATAGCAAGAGCTACCACTCCAAACACGGCGAGTTGAGTTGATGCCAAAGAGCTCCATTTTGGTCCCATCTGATCACAACACTTTCACCCAGTTGTCCTCTGAATCATTCAGATGTTCATTGGCAAGCTTCAGACGGGCATGTATATGTGCTTTATTGAGCAGGGGGACCTTGCGGGCGCTGCAGGATTTCAGTCCTTCACGGCGTAGTGTGTTACCAACTGTTTTCTTGGTGACTATGGTCCCAGCTGCCTTGAGATCATTGACAATATCCTCCCGTTTGGTTCTGGGCTGATTCCTCACCGTTCTCATGATCATTGCAACTCCACGAGGTGAGATCTTGCATGGAACCCCAGGCCGAGGGAGATTGACAGTTCTTTTGTTTTTCTTCCATTTGCGATTAATCACACCAACTGTTGTCACCTTCTCACCAAGCTGCTTGGCGATGGTCTTGTAGCCCATTCCAGCCTTGTGGAGGTCTACAATCTTGTCCCTGACATCCTTGGAGAGCTCTTTGGTCTTGGCCATGGTGGAGAGTTTGGAATCTGATTGATTGATTGCTTCTGTGAACAGGTGTCTTTTATACAGGTAACAAGCTGAGATTAGGAGCACTCCTCTTTAAGAGTGTGCTCCTAATCTCGGCTCGTTTCCTGTATAAAAGACACCTGGGAACCAGACATCTTTCTGATTGAGAGGGGGTCAAATACGTATTTCCCTCATTAAAATGCCAATCAATTCATAACATTTTTGACATGCGTTTTTCTGGATTTTTGTTGTTGTTATTCTGTCTCTCACTGTTCAAATAAACCTACCATTAAAATTATAGACTGATCATTTCTTTGTCAGTGGGCAAACATACAAAATCAGCAGGGGATCAAATACTTTTTTCCCTCACTGTAGATAGGTTCAAAGTAAATAAAAAAATAAAATAAAAACTCCGACGTTTCGATCGCAACACAAATGGTTAGCTTCCAAGGCAAACTGTTTAAAAGGGTTTTAAATGGGCGTAGCCCAAATGGCAGTCGCCATTGTTAATGTAAGTGGTGGGCAGACAACCGAACGGTGGTTGGTTTTCCACCAATCAAAGGGCTGCCAGGTGAAAATTAGCATGTTAACGAGAGATTAGCATGTGGCTGTGCTTGTGTAAACCCTGTGAACCCTTCACAGGGTTCACACTAGCAAAGGGTTCACACTAGCACAGCCGACCCCTTGGTTGCGGCTCTGCAATCTCCCATTAACATGCTAATCTCTCATTAACATGCTATTTTTCACCTGACAGCCCTTTGATTGATGGAAAACCAACCATTGTCGGGTTGGCTGCCCACCACTTACACTATTTTGGCTGCTGACATTTGGGCTACGCCCATTTCAAACCCTGATAAAGTTTGCCTTGGAAGCTAATTCCCCTTTTCCTGAAAACGACCGCTTGTGTTGCGATGGAAACGTCGCAAATTTTTGTTTTGTTATTTTCTTTGAACCTATCTACGTGACTTTACCGAAAGACCCAATAATATGAATTCCTACAGTCACGAAAGCTTTAAGTCAATTGTAGGTATAATCAGTAAGAGACGATGATAAATTGCGATGGGTGGGGAATTCAAATATATTTTTTTATTTTACCAGGTAAGGCCCACTGAGCTATATAGTTATTTTTCAGAATCGACCTGGCCTCAAATGATAGCTCAACGAAGTGGCTTATCACATGGAAATGTATAGCAGCTAAATACTCTACACGCATGTTGTTTCTAAATGTGGAGGGAAAAAAACGGGGGAATCGGAGAAAAAAATCCATACGACCACGGGGAGATTTAAATTCCAAATATACAGGCGTCAGGGTCAGGATTTCACTCACAACCTCCTCTATACCAGGTGTGTTGACTACATATTTACACCACGGCACCCATGTAGGATGGTGTAGAATAGATGACTGAGACAAGCACTGGAATGCCACCACACTAAATGGTGGTGGGATGCTAGAAGTGCGATCTTTAGTATGTGGGTATCAACTCCTGCACTGTCTGACAGAAGGAAAGTGATAGCATCGTGGAATATAGCATGAAGTTGTACATTTTGTCTGTTGCCAAAAAATATGAATAATTTGGGTCACAATGCAATGTGCTAATCACCAGCTCACTACTCGGCATTAATTTACACTTTATTCCTTGGATAATGTAAGTAGCCTCAATGTGTAACGTGCTATAATGTGTGAATGTGCTTCGGAATTTGTTGTTAAATGTGCTCTATAAATATCAGTGAATGTATGATGATTATAATTTAGTTTACGTTGAGTTCACTTGTTACACGTGTAACCGTGTAAACTCACACGGAGACGAGCTTCTTTGTAAGGGCTATTTCCAGTTTATTAACTACTACACTCACGTACAGAATCACTGGATCACACCAGAGGTAGGTACTTCTACATTTGGTCCTTCCTGTGGACCACCCTGGTACCCGCTTAACTCCACGGCTTATCCTCACCTAAGCTCCCCACTAATCCCATTCTTTCTTCGGCCTAGGGTCTCAGCGCCGAGCGGCGTGTCTTCCGTTCAGCGTGTCGTCCGTTCCCTCGAAACCTCCGTTCCCTCGGCTCCCCACAACAACCCCGCCCCTCTGTCCGGGGTCGCCTTTAAGTACCCCTCACCTCTGGATAACATGACGTCACCCTATGCCGTCATCCATCTCTTTCCTGCCGATGCCGTGACTTCCTCCCACTACTCCCTCTACATCACCCCACCTCATAAAAAAACACAGCCGTCCTGGCTGATAACACAACTTTAGGCCTGGCAGACAAGCCGCAACGCCAGCACCCCGCAATTGGTAATCATGGTTAATATGACCAACAAGAGAAGGAGGTCCGGGGTGCCAAGGCAGAGGTGATGTCTGATATAAGGAACAACACTGAAGACAGGCAGGATGGCAGGGCAGGAAGGCCCCCTCCCCAGGGTGGCTGACGGAATGATGTCTGCGATTGCTGGCGGCCGGCCGGATGGCCTCTGGCAGTCAGCGAAAACGAGCGGCACTGGAGCGCGTGTGCGCTGCAGGTCCGCTACCGCGGGCGGTGTCCGGTATCGGGTGTGGCGAGGCATCTGCTGGTGCAGGTCCTGTTGTTGTAGGCCCATTGCGCGGGACAGCGGGACCTACTTGGAGAGGTTCTGTGGGCGTAGAGGCAAGTGGATTATTCCGCATAGCGTCCTGGGCCGGGCGACCTGGCTTGTTGGACGCATCACAAACCGGCCGCTCCGTGAGTGGGGATGGACTCCAAAGAACACAGGATGAGATGTTACTATCCTTTGTGCAAGCACTTCCAAGAGTTCATGAACAGTGAGCCTGGTGAAATTTGGGGAGTGCATCGTCAGTAGTGAACCTTTGGTTCCTAGGGTGTTTCGGCCTTTCATACTATACACCCTCCCCAAAGGCGGCCAGCGACAGGGTGATCAATCCTACGCTTGCGTCCCATTCCCAATTAGTCATAGGAGTTGCCTTGTTGTTGATAGCCAACATCCCATGGGACTATGCATGGCAGGGGTGTCCTCCTCCCTGAGTCAAGCATTGTTGACTGCATACCTCCTGGCCCTCTCACTTTGGGGCCCAGCTGGGGTCTTTCCTCTTCATCCAGAGCCACTGACTGCTGCCTTCTGCCGCCTCTGATACAGCTCTGATTGCCGAACGCTGGCTCTGGCCCTTAATTCCCAGGTCTCCAAGCAGTCTGGTTGTAGATGTTGCCACAAAACCTCTGTAGCCCACCTCCACTGGTCGGACTTCTGTGTTCCAGCCATGATGCCGTGCTTCGGCAGCTAGATCGGCATAGCGCAGATGTTTTCGCTCATAAGCCTCATCTACTGAGTCCTCCCAGGGTACTGTGAGCTCAATGATGAAGACCTTGAGCGAACGGGACCAGAGCACCATGTCAGGTCTTAGGGTGGTGGTTGCGATCTCTGGAGGAAACACAAGTTGCCGGCCAATGTCAGCTAGCATTTTCCAGTCGCGGGCCAAGCGCAGCTGGTCTCGCTCTATTGGTGTAGAGCCGCTTTTCGGTGGTTTAGCCCCTTCGCGGACAAAGGTCGTCCGTAAGGGGTGTGATGCTGCTGGGGGTGGTAGGGAGTTGGTGGCAGCTCGCTTGTCCTCCAGGGCGGACGCAAGGTGTTTAAGGACTTGGTTGTGACGCCAAGTGTAGCGTCCTTGGGTGAGGCTTGTTTTCCACCCTGTGAGAATGTGCCTGAGATTGGCTGGCATGGAACAGAGGGCACAGTCCGGATCTTCACCATACCATTGGTGAAGATTAACTGGTGTTGGAAGGACGTCATATGTTGCTCTGATGGAAAAGCTCAACGGCCTCGCTTCCATGGCCCACAGATCCTTCCAGCTGATCTTCCTCTTCTCCACACTGTCCCATCGAGTCCACTGTCCCTGTTTGGCAAGAGAGACTGCCTTGGCCCACCTTGCAGCCTCCTCCTGATGGCGTACTACCTGCACTACCATCTTCCGCCGCTCTGGTGCAGTGGCCTTACTCCAAGCAGCACGGCTAGTTAGCCCAAGGCCTCCTCTCCCTTGCTGAACATGACCCACAATGTCAGCATGTCTGAGGGCTGCTGTTGCCTCCTGGACTGCTTTTCCTGGCCTCCATTTGCGCCCAGTTGCCAAGGTCGGCGCGTTGTTGCTCACCACTGGGTCTCGAGATTCATTAAGTGTCATCTGGAGCCTGGTTTTTGCACACTTGAATTCCTCGGTTAGACTGGTGAAGGGCAGCTAGAGGACACCATCTCCATAGAGGCCTATGGTGGTAAGGCATCGTGGAACTCCGAGCCACTTCTTTAAGTAGCTCGTGACTCCTCTTTCCATCTTCTCCACTGTTGAGATTGGAACCTCATACACTGCTAGGGGCCACAACACCCGGGGTAGGAGACCAAACTGCAGACACCAGGCCTTTAACTTTCCAGGTAGCTGGGTGTTGTCGATGGACTGTAGGCTACTACTGATGTCTTTGCGCAGCTGTTGCACCTGGTCTTTGTCCTTCAGGCTTGCATCATACCACCTTCCAAGGCTTTTTACCGGCTGCTCAGACACTGTTGGGATTTGGTCATCTCCGATGAAAAATTTCAGGTCACAGAGTACTCCCTTCACAATCGAGATGCTGCGTGACTTGGATGGTTTAATCTTCATACGGGCCCAGCTGATGTTCTCCTCGAGTTTTCTGAGCAGTCTCCTGGTGCATGGGACAGTGGTGGTCAATGTTGTAATGTCGTCCATGTAGGCTCTGAGTGGAGGGAGGCGAAAACCAGAGTCGACTCGCTGTCCACCAGCAACCCATTTTGAGGATCTGATGATAACCTCCATTGCCATTATGAATGCCAATGGAGAAATGGTACATCCCGCCATTATACCTACATTCAGGCATTGCCATGAGGTGGTGAACTCTGAGGTGGTGAAGCAGAACTGCAGATCCTGAAAGTACGACTTCACCAGGGTTGTGACTAACCGAACGAGGTGGCACATAGCTCTTTAACCTAGAGGAGTGGACTATCTATTGGCGGCGACCGAATCGAATGTGCACACACTGTGGCCTGCGGGCCTCCATGACGTCAACGGGGCCTTGCCAAGGGCGGTGAGACTTAGACGAAGTACCGACGGGCACTTGCGGGCAATGGAGCCAGGCCTTGTCCCCTGTGACCCATGGAACCCCCGAAGTCTGATGCCTTGGTAGGCGTTTGTTAGCCGCTTGGCGACTGGCCAAATTGTTGATGGCTGCCTGTCCAGCATCATGCAGTCTGTTGAGCGTGCCTCTCATTAATGCCGGTACGGCGGATTTCTTAAGTGGCAGCTGCAGACCCAATTGCACCTGCATAGGGGGCTCGGGTTCTCTCCCGTACATCAGATAAAAGGGGTGAGAACCCCGTTGAGGCATGAGGAGCCAGCCTATACGCGGCAAGGATGCCTGGAATCAGCAAGTCCCAGTCTGACTGAGACTCGTTGACATGGTGGCACAGCAAGTACGTGAGAGTGCAGTTGAGACGCTCAACCATCCCGTCGGTCTGAGGATGGTAGGGTGAGGTTCGAACCTTCTTGGTGCCCAGGAGATCACAGACCTCTTTGAGCAGCCTTGAAGAAAAAATTTGACCTTGGTCGGTCAACAGTCGCTTTGGGACCCCTTTATCAACACATACCCTTGCAAGAAGACGTTCGTGATAGATGTGGCCAATTGGTCTGGCAAAGGCCACGCCATGGGCCAACATGTAAGGTATTCGACCCCCACCAGAAGATACCTGTGGTCCTTTACAGAGGTTGGAAAGGGTCCCAAAATATCAATGGCCACCAGTTCGTTAACGCGGGAAACTTAGATGGACTGTAGTGGAGGTCGGTTACGCGCCACCGGGGCCTTCCGCCACGTACAGTTGTGACATCCTTTTACAAATAGGGAAATGTCCCCTTCCATGCCTGGCAAATAGTAGCCGTGCTTGAGGGTCAACAATGTTTTGTGGACCCCCAGGTGCACCAACTTTTCATGAACCGACCTAGTTAGTTTCCCTCGTAGGACAACAGGAACCACCAGACAATATTTCTCGAGCTCAGGGTCCCAGCGCATGAGTAGGCCGTCGTGTAGGGCAATTGGCCGAGTGGTCGGCTGAGAGGGGGTTTGGCCGTCAGGCTTAACCCTGCGTCGCAGCTTGAGCAGAGAGGTATCCTCCATCTGCAAGCGTGACCACAACTCTCTTAGGATTCCCCATCTCGATGTGATGTTCTAGCAAGGACGTGTGGCCGATGTCGAATTTGCCGTGACTAAACACGTCGGAGAATTTGTTGATGATTGTTCGAAGCTGGCGCTGCTCCTCTGGGGACAGGAGAACGTTTTCATGACAGAGTGCATCCACCCAGGATGTGTCGGACTTCCCTCAACCCCCCCTCTGGCGTGGCCTTGACCAGTGGAAGGGCTGGGAACGTGTGTGCCACAACGGTGCCCACCGGGACTGTTACCTGCGAGGGCCCCACATTGAGAATTTGTAGGAATGGCTCTTGATTTTCTGCCACAACCGTAAGGGCACCCACAAGGGAGGGTGTCTGTGAGAAATAGTTCGAGGGTGTTAAGATGATGCTCACCTCCAGAGTCTGAAATTGTAAGTTCCCGCGCGGCTTCAAGGATGTTAGCATCTGTGATTTTGGCGGGATAGTCAAGGAATATCTAGCCAAGGCACGAACACTGGTTACACTGGCCGCAAGAGGGGTCAACACTATAGGGGAATCCAAAAAAGTCAAGCGCTGGCCAGATGGTAACTCGACGCAACCCTGATCGATGAGTATCTTCATAGGCATTTTGGCCAGGAAGTCTGTGCCCAAGAGGCATGGCACTGCGAGCGTCTTAGAGACCAAGATTGGACCTTCCAGTTGAATGTCCCCAACCCGAATGGATGCCACAATATGGCCCACTATACCCAGACTGTCCCTATTTGTGGCAACACACGCCCCCTGTACAGGTCTCAGTGGACCAATGCTGTGTGGTAGGATGCAGCAGGTTGTGAGTATTATTTAAATAAAGTAAACATTTAATATTAGGAGCCACTATTGGCAAATCACCAGTGTCACGTTCTCAAAAGGTTGTCAGTTCAACTCCTGGTTGGGGTTGATTCGGTACATCAAACCACAATGAATGATAAAAATGGATACCACTTTTTGGTAAGTCGGTAATAATACTAGTGTAGTGGTGATACGCGCTGGGTGTGTACGTCATGTGCCAGCGCGTATGTACGTGTGTGTGTGGTGACGCGCGCTGACGGGGAGGAGCAGGCGTCAGTGCGCGGGTGGGGGTAGTGCTGCTGATTGGCTGTGTGCCGGTGACGCGCTGAGAGGGAGTGATCGGGTAGCAGCGCGGTGTGATTGGTCGGGGAGTGGAAACACGCGCTGAGCGGAACCGGATCGTAGGGATAGCGCGTGGGGATTGGGTAACTGAGGAGCGGTGCCGACGTTGAGGTCCGCATCCGCTCCGTCTCCCGGGAAGAAGGGGTATATAAGGTGATGCACAGAGTAGCAGGGGCAGAAGTGGAACCATCTAAGAATGAAGACGAAGGTGCAGAGATAGAGCCCGGAGAGGAGAGTAATGGAGAGTAATGGAGAGTAGAGGAGAGTAAGGTATAAGTGTGTAGCCAGCGAGAGAGAACGGTCTACACGAGCTGAGTAATGTATAGTGTGTAGCCAGCGAGAGAGAACGGTCTACACGAGCCGAGTATGCATACGGTGTAGCCAGCGAGAGAGGAAGGTCTACACGAGCCGAGTATGCATACGGTGTAGCCAGAGAGAGAGATGCAAAGTCTACACGAGGCGAGTGGAGAGTGTAGCAGAGGCGCAGAGTCTACACGAGGCGAGAGAGGAGTGTAGCCGAGGCGCGGAGTCTACACGAGGCGAGTGGAGAGTGTAGCAGAGGCGCAGAGTCTACACGAGGCGAGAGAGGAGTGTAGCCGAGGCGCGGAGTCTACACGAGGCACAGAGAGCCGGCAGCACAGAATCCAGAGTCAAGAGAAGCGCATTGTGAAGAAGAGAGGCCACGCGTTGTATTGTTACAAGTCAAGATTTAATAAAAGAAGTGTGTTCCCGTCAAGGAGTTTCCTGCCGTCATTTTCCAATACTTCATCTGGCGTCAGAAGTGAAACGGGCTTCCAAGTATGGAGACGAGGAAGACCCGTAGGACCCACGGGATTGACCGCGAGGAAGACCTGGACGACTCGGGGCCGCTGGTGGCGGGGGGTGAGGAAGAGGACTTGCCCACGCTGCAGGGTCCGTCGACGGCGCCGGCCGAGCGACCGGGGACAGACGCCGGGCTTCGTGAGGCGCACTCCCGACTGGCGGAGCTGCTGCTCGCCGCCGCGTCCATCTTGGCGGAGATCAGCTCGTCGGGAGGAGCGGGGACGGTGGGGGACATTTTACAAGGTCGCCCCGCAGATTCCCGCCAAAACGAATGGGGGATTCCCGCCATTGCGCCTGGGCCTACTTTTGGCGGGAACGGCGAGCGCCACGTGGTGGTGGGTTCCCAAGCGCGCGCATCGACGTCATCAGCGCGCGAGGGGGTCCGCCATCTTACGTCTGCTGCTGGAGCCGCCATCTTAGACACCGACGGACAGGCGGAGAGGAACCACGAGGCGGATGACTTCATTTTTCAGCAGCGTCTGCCCACGTTGTCAGCCTTCAAGGCGGAAGGCGGAGACTGGGGCAAATTTCAGCGAAGGTTTTTGGCGCATCAAGAGATGTCAGCGTGGTCCGATGCTACGGCGCTGCGGGCGTTGCCTGCCCTGCTGGACGACGATGCGCTCGCGGCCTTCAGGTCTGCACGGAAGTCGGACCGCTCCACGCTGAAGGATGCGCTGGGTTTGTTGGCCAGGGTCTACGGACCTCCCTCGGCGTGCCGCCATCATTTATACGCAAGACGGAAAGCGGCCACGGAGACCGCGCTGGCCTATCGCACGGCGTTGCTGGCTCTTGCTGATGCTGCGTTCCCTCGGATGGACGAGGAGGGCCAAGACGCGATGGTTTTGGAGCAGCTGCTTAAGTTGGCGCAGGACCTGGGGGTCCCTATCAACACAGCTGACGAGATTGATATTTCTTCTTTGAGAGTCGCCACGAGTATTCAAGCGCACGAGGCCCTACAACGGAAACAAGGAGTTGGTTGCAACGCTGCTGTCGTCGCAGCTCCGGGTTCGGTGGTCACCGAACCCCAAGTCGTCAGCCCACGAGAGGAGGCGTTCGCCACGGGACGACCAGGGGACTGGAGGCCGGGGGCTCGGTCGCCTCTGCGATCGGGCCGAAAGTCGGAGCAACCAAGATCTACTCCGACCCTCGTCACGTGCTATAACTGCGGCCTCCGGGGCCACGTGGCGTCCGGGTGCCGCGCTCCGCGTCGGCGCGCCATGGGTGCTCGGCTGGACGACGACCGAGATCCCAAGTCATCTCTACAATCCCCGGCAAGTCGCGGCACCTCACACGCTCGGCCTGTTTATTCGGCACACATGGGACGCCGCGTTGCGGCGGAGGAGGGCCGGTTAAGGTTCGGGGATTCGGTTCGGCGAGGGGGGTTCGGCCGGGACCAGGGAGACATTGAATGGGCGGAATTGGGGCATAGAATTGTGGCTGCTTCGGCGGGTTCGTCCGTTGTTACGGGATCTATTGATGGGGTCGAGATTAGGGTGTTAGTGGACACGGGGGCATCGGCAACTATTATATCGGACCTCATTTATGATATTCTCCCAGTCCAATGTCGTCCGCTGCTTCCAGTGGATGTGCCATTTTACGCCGCTAATGGGGGATCGTTGGGCATTATCGGTCAGATTAGGGCGTCCATTTGCATTGGAAATATCAAATTGTCGGGACCCGTTTTCGTTTCGTCTTCTTTGGCGGTTCCGTGTCTTTTGGGCACTGATTTTTTGGCTAAAATGCCCATTAAAATTCTTATCGATCAACGATGCATTGAACTGCCATCGGGTCGCCGGATTGCATTTTTGACGAGCCCTACTGACATTCGGACGGCGTGCGCTACGATACAAGCGGTGGCGACACAGACCGTGCATGTGCCCCCGGGTTCACAGATGTTGATTCCCCTCCGGTTGCGGAAACCATGGGTGAGGGAGGCTTCGGAACAAAGTATGCTTTTGGGTCCTTCTAACAAGGCTGTCGGGGGTCTTGATTTATCGGTGGCTCACACTTTGGTGCGGGCTGACAGGGATCCGTTTGTGATGGTTTTGAACGCGGGGTCGCGGCCAGCTGTCATTCCACAGGGCACCGTGCTGGCTCACGCGGCGCGGGTCCCTGTGGATGATGGGTTGGTTGCGCAGGTGGGCTCGAGCCCCGCGCGGAACGTTGAGCCAAGGGAAGACCTTGAGTGGGTCCATTCGCTATGCGCCGCCTCGGACGATTTGTCGGCGGCGCAGTTGGGTGCGCTGCGCGAGTTGCTCATAGAATTCTCTGATGTGTTCAGTAAACATGAGTATGACATTGGGTGCACGGATTTGTTGCACCACCACATTGAAACGGGCGATGCGGCGCCGGTCAAGCTAAATCCCTTCCGACTGAGTCCCGTGGAGAAGGAACATGTTCAGTCGGCTGTTAACGAAATGCTAGAAGCCGATATTATTTCGCCCTCCTCTAGCCCGTGGGGAGCGCCTATTGTGCTGGTTAAGAAGCAGGACGGGTCCCTGCGATTCTGCGTTGATTTCCGTCGCCTGAATAAGATCTCTGTGGCTGACGCGTATCCGCTCCCCAGGATGGATGAGTCCCTCGATGCATTGTCTGGTGCGCGATATTTTTCGACTCTTGATTTGTTATCGGGGTTTTGGCAGTTGCCACTCGACGAAGAGTCGAAACCTAAGACAGCATTTCGGACTCCAGGGGGGCTGTTCCAGTTTAACCGGTTACCCATGGGACTTCACTCCTCTCCAGCGACGTTTCAGCGACTTATGGAGTTGGTTTTGTCGGGCTTGCAGTGGGATACATGCTTGATTTATATGGACGATGTCATTGTTTTCAGTAAAACGTTTGAAGAACACCTCCAGCGATTGAGAGGGGTGTTCTTGCGAATGCGATCGGCTAAGCTGAAATTTAAACCGGCCAAATGTCACCTCCTTCGGAAGTCGGTTAGATACTTGGGTCACATTGTCGATTCTTCGGGGATCTCCACCGATCCCGCGAAGACGGATTGTGTCGGTTCGTGGCCGACACCTACGTCCGTTTCCGACGTGCGTAGTTTCATCGGGTTTGCTTCTTATTATCGGCGGTTCGTTGAGCACTTCGCCACTATTGCAAAACCCTTGCACGCTCTAACGGCGAAGGGAGTGAAGTTCAAATGGGGACCGGAGGAGGAGGCCGCGTTTCGCTCCCTCCGGGACGCCTTGGTGGGTGCCCCACCCTTGTGTTATCCCGATTTTGCCAGTCCCTTTTTGCTGGACACGGATGCTAGCAACACGGGCATTGGGGGGGTGCTATCCCAAGTCGTTGGGGGGGTCGAAAGAGTTGTCGCCTACGGTAGTAGGGTGTTGTCTCCGGCGGAGCAACGCTACTGTGTCACCCGTCGCGAGCTGCTTGCCATTGTTTTTTTTGTGCAGCAGTTTAGGCCATATCTCTATGGTCGTCACTTTACAGTCCGAACGGACCACGCGGCGCTACAGTATTCATTGAGGGTCGCCCAGCCCTCGGGCCAGTTGTCGCGTTGGTTGGAAGTCCTCCAGGACTATCAGTTTACGACTACGTACCGTAAGGGGTTGCGACACACGAATGCCGATTGCTTGTCGCGGTTGTTGCCTTGTGATGAATGCGCGTGTTTGTCGGGATCGGCGCGCTGTAAACCGACGCTTGCGGGGAAGATGGGGGCACTGGCTGCGACAGCGGGCGCACCGATCGGGGATGATTCCACTGCCTCTCAGGGTCGGGACTCGCTGCTCTCGCTGTCGCTCAGCGAATGGGGCCGCCTCCAGATGGCGGACAGCTCGCTGCTAGCATTGCGCCGCAAGGTTGGGGGTCCCGAGGGGGACCAGGAGCGTACCGGCTCCTATGTACTTGAGCAGGGCGTGTTATTGAGAGGGGACAGTTTGTCCCGGCGGAACGCACTAGTGGTGCCTTCCGCTGTGAGGGGGAGGGTTGTCTTGGCGGCACACGAACGCCTCTTGCACTTGGGAGTTAACAAGACGCTTGCCCTGCTTCAGCGTGACTATTACTGGTCGGGAATGGGAAGTGATGTGGTACATATTCTGAAGGGGTGCGTTGAGTGCGCCAGGCGTAAACCACCGGCCGTGGCAGCTAATCCACCGCTGCAATCTATTCAGGTCTCGCGTACCAACGAGCTCGTTGCACTCGATATTTTGGGGCCCTTCCCAGTCACGCCGAGAGGGAATAAATATTTGTTAGTGGGGGTCGAATACTTTACCCGATGGCCTATGGCGTGGCCTCTCGCTAACCAGTCGGCAGCGGCTGTGACGGATGCCTTCGTCCAGGGCTATGTCCTGGACAAGGGGGCTCCCGAACGCCTGCTGACCGACCAAGGTAAAAATTTTTCGAGTAAATTGTTGCAAGAGGTGTGCGATCTGTTGGGTACCAAGAAGGTGCGTACCTCCCCGTACCACCCGCAGACAGACGGGATGGTGGAGAGACTCCACAAAACTTTGACTTCCATGCTGTGCCAGCAGGTGTGCGAGGCACATGTAGATTGGGACCTGCAGGTCCCGGGAGTCCTTGCCGCGTATAGAATGGCCCCCCATGCAGCTACGGGGTTTTCCCCATTCTATTTGATGTACGGTCGGGAAGCTGACCCGCCAATGGAAACGCAACTTGGCCTGTCCGCTCCACGAACTAATTCTAAATTGGCAGAACATATTAAGTTTAATATTCACAAGCTGACAGAGGCGAGGGAGGCCGCACGGCTTAATTCCCGGGCTCGCCAAATTGCTAATGAACGGTTGCGGGCACGGAAGGTGTCCGGGCACGATTGGAAACCAGGTGACAGGGCCTGGCTGCATTGCCCTCAGGCACCCTTGGCTACGTCGCCTAAATTGTTGAGACCGTGGAGGGGACCCGTGGAGGTCGTGCGCGTTGCACGACCCCAGTGCGTTCAGATAAAGTGGGGAAAGCGCCGTTGGTACGTTCACCCCTCCCGACTGAAACCGTTCTCGCCTCCATATGGCCTCCCCTTGTGTCGTCATGGCCGAGCGTGTGACGTGACCGGCGACCCACAGGGGGAAATGTCTCTGCCTGATCCACGCGTATTTTCGCCTGATCTGCTCCCAGGTGTCTCGGATCTGACAGCTGCCGACCACCGGCGGCCGGATCTCCGCGGCGGGGCCGGCCCTTTCAGGCCCGTTCCGCGCCGTCTGGAGCAGCCGGAACCGTCGGACGGTCGTCAGTGTCCCGCCCCATACGACGGACCAGCCAGACGGACCCGCGCCAAGTCGTGCTACTTTGCGCGACCCGCCTCGTGAGGAGTCGGGGCTGTTGGTGCGCCTCGTCACTGCGTGTAGTCGCAGGGACGTGGGGCGCGTTCGTTTTTTGGAATTTGCTCGTATCGTGTTATTGTTGACTTTTCGTGTTCATTGTCAATCTGTACATAGTTATTCTTGTTGTTGTTGTTGTTGTTATGTTACGGGGCACACTCGGGGGGTTACGGGGTTTTTTTTTTTGTTGGTTGTCGTTTTATCGTCGCGGTTGGTTGTTGTTAGCAGCCGGGCCGGCTGCGAGCTATGTGGGAGGGGGTGATGTAGTGGTGATACGCGCTGGGTGTGTACGTCATGTGCCAGCGCGTATGTACGTGTGTGTGTGGTGACGCGCGCTGACGGGGAGGAGCAGGCGTCAGTGCGCGGGTGGGGGTAGTGCTGCTGATTGGCTGTGTGCCGGTGACGCGCTGAGAGGGAGTGATCGGGTAGCAGCGCGGTGTGATTGGTCGGAGAGTGGAAACACGCGCTGAGCGGAACCGGATCGTAGGGATAGCGCGTGGGGATTGGGTAACTGAGGAGCGGTGCCGACGTTGAGGTCCGCATCCGCTCCGTCTCCCGGGAAGAAGGGGTATATAAGGTGATGCACAGAGTAGCAGGGGCAGAAGTGGAACCATCTAAGAATGAAGACGAAGGTGCAGAGATAGAGCCCGGAGAGGAGAGTAATGGAGAGTAATGGAGAGTAGAGGAGAGTAAGGTATAAGTGTGTAGCCAGCGAGAGAGAACGGTCTACACGAGCTGAGTAATGTATAGTGTGTAGCCAGCGAGAGAGAACGGTCTACACGAGCCGAGTATGCATACGGTGTAGCCAGCGAGAGAGGAAGGTCTACACGAGCCGAGTATGCATACGGTGTAGCCAGAGAGAGAGATGCAAAGTCTACACGAGGCGAGTGGAGAGTGTAGCAGATGCGCAGAGTCTACACGAGGCGAGAGAGGAGTGTAGCCGAGGCGCGGAGTCTACACGAGGCGAGTGGAGAGTGTAGCAGAGGCGCAGAGTCTACACGAGGCGAGAGAGGAGTGTAGCCGAGGCGCGGAGTCTACACGAGGCACAGAGAGCCGGCAGCACAGAATCCAGAGTCAAGAGAAGCGCATTGTGAAGAAGAGAGGCCACGCGTTGTATTGTTACAAGTCAAGATTTAATAAAAGAAGTGTGTTCCCGTCAAGGAGTTTCCTGCCGTCATTTTCCAATACTTCACTAGGATTAACCCCAGCCATTACAATGTGCAATTTCCACCGCCAGATTAAGTAATACCAAAGAAAACACAAACTGACTATGCGTTACTGTTTAGCATTATGTATGAAAGCATATACAGTTGAAGTAATGCTCTGTACTGTCTCCATCTATAAAGAGAAATAATGTTTAGTTCATCAGTCTACTGGCTTTGCGGACCATTATTATATTGCAGAATTTGTTTAAGCAAACAGACTCTGGATTGGATTTTACCTTCTGGATATCATCAGCAGCTTGTTAAAAATGCTGCTGAATTAAAAGCATCAATTTGTGTAGCAAGCCTAACTTTTCTGATGAGACCCAGACAAAACATATGATTTATGTTTTCTTTTGAACAGTACCCCAAAGTTTAGGTGGCATACGCTTGCCAAATAACATCTGGTAACCCAGCAGTATTTAAAGAAGTATGATCATATAGCCCCCACGACAAAGGTGTTGTACATTATGTAAGCGAGTTCCAGCCGGGTGAGTCTTGAACTTTGTCTTATTACGTCTTCCGCACCACAGCGCATCACACATCAGGGAATTCCTCTGCTCAGGTCACACGAACCCCCTCATAGCCCTCTGTTTATTTTCTTCCCCGTCCTTTCTGGAACTTTCCGTGGCTCTCCATCAATTCCATTAATTTTCCCTGCTACGGTCTCCCAACTGATCCCTCTCCATTTAGTTTTCCCTCACGATCAATCCGATTTGAATGTTCTCCACCTTCCAAATCGACTGCGGGTCCTACGTCGGCACCCCCCTCATTGGCAGCTCCTTGTCAATGAGAGTCGGGTGCGCCATTCGAACTCAAGAGACGTTAGACCCTTGCAATTATATTACGTGAAGCATTGTTACCATACAACAAAATTCTGTCCTGCAATGTATTTTATTAATGTAGAAAATTTCGCCTTTCAGATTATACTTCAAGACTATTATGTGCAAAGCACTTTATAATTGTTAATGCAAACTACATATAGCTGTAGATAATTGTACTTGTTTATTGCATGAAAATAATGAATAACAGTAACATTCAATGCAACAATCATTCGAGTGACTATACCATATGAAAACTTGACTTAATTGCCAGTATTCTTACCATTAAACCAATTTGTACAGAGCTAAAACTTACATTTGAAAAGTCATCCGGTAAAAAGCAAGCTGTATATTTTAAGGTCAAGTCATTTATCTCCTCGTTCAGTACAGCATTGAGGCAATGCTCCCTTCTGTTAGGTGGCCCTAAGTGGGATAAATTCCACATTTCCATGGCGAGGGGCGGAATGACCATTAGTGACCACAAATTGGTATGTATGATCTTTACGTAAATTTACGTTAAAAAAATCCCCTTCAACTTAATTAAAACAAGAATAACTGAGTAATTAATATTGCCATGGCTCAGGGGTAGTGAACTTGGTTAATAAAGGATATTGATTGTCTGATAGATAGGTTGTCAACTATTACTCTGCAGTAATTAAGCAAAGGGATAATCATTTTAGTTGAGCACAGGGAATCAACTCAAGCGGTGACCAGAGGATCCCTGCTCTTAATGTAAGCGGTTTGCGGGACAAGATTAATGATCAATATACTTCAACGGTACACATCACGGTTACAGGTGGACGTTCAGTAGAAATGAATAGGGATTGATATTAAATGCAATCTTATGAGAGAGTGCAGGGCTATTAGTGTTCAGAGAATACCAATTGGTTATTGAATGGTTACATTACAACTTGGATGGTTACATCACACCTGATTAAAAGGTTGAACGCTCAGATTAAGCATTCATCTCCTAGTTTATTTTGGGGGTAGATATTTAGCATGGTTTTGTTTGTTTACAGTGGTTAATAGACAAAATATCCAGAGATTTAACATCACTCCCATGCAGAAACACTCATTAATGGATTTGGCCAAATATCCCAATACAGGAATTTTATTTAAAAAAATGCATTCTTAAACCTCACGACTGAGTCATTTATAGATAGAGGGAATTATGGTTTTAATCATTTGCACCCCTATGTGAATCAACTGCTAGATGATGTGAAAAGTGTTTAATAATGCTTTACCATGCTGGAACCATAATCATACAATTGCAAGATCCAACCAGGGGATACTGTGGTTGGAACACATGATTCCTAATCAACATGTTCACAGTTCAAATCCTGGCTGGAGAGGGGTCAATTTTTTCACCTGTCCAGGGTTGATAAAATAAACACCGATGTGTGGAAAGGTGGCAGTGATAATTTTGTGTATGTATGTTGAACAGTGATAATTTTGTGTATGTATGTTGAAGCTTCAAAGCAAAATTATGTTGAACTTATTTCGCATCATACGTAGCCAACCGTACAAATCCGAGGTGTCGCATGACCGGTCCCCACCATAAGAATGTGGAATATTCATACCAAGCTCAGGGCCACCGATGGAAATGAGAACTGCCCCATGCTCCCCCGAGCGGAGAAATACATGACGTATCCAAGTGTATGATTCAACATGCATCTCTTCTCACTCTTAAAATCGATCACTTATTTAATTTACCCAGTTGAATTGCAAAAGTTACGAACAATGTTTATGCTGACTCAATTTCTATCTGTGCATTTTCATTATGAATACAAAAAATGAAATGCATGCTTTAGAAAAATAGGTGGTGCCATTGTTAAGTGTTGGTGAATTTGAGTAGTTGACATGGCAAATACAATTTTACATTGATTTAGCCATTAAAAAAATACATTGTGATATATTGTTTTGCTTTCATAAGCACAATGATGATTACATATTCGCAAGGAGGACATCAGTTTTAAGCAAAATAAAGGGAGTAGAGCCAATATTGACCAACCACAAGCAGGGTGGGAGAATGTGGTCCAGTGGCAAGAGCTCTCAGCTCACAGCTAATAGGCTCTGAGTTCAAATCACAGTCAAGGGTTTTCAAATATCATCATCTAGAACATTTGGTCTGGCCCTGCCAAGGCAACCGTAGGCGGGACTCGAAATTAAATAAATCTAGGAGCAAACCTGGAAAAGCAGTTGCGAGTAGCAACATCATCAATACCAGCTAACATCACACGCCTCGCTAAAGAGAAGCAGTTCCAGCCATCACATTAGGGGTGAGTTAATTAAATGTTTGACCAAATATAACAGGCTAATTTTTAAGTTGATAATTTTGTATGGCCCGCAAATGGCCCTTGGCAGAAAAAAGGTTCCCCACCCCTGATCTAGATGGATGATGAAGTGAGTACAACATAGAGAGATCTCAGTAAGTCATTATTCTATGCAGAGGCTGGCTCATGCTGTAGGGATGTGGAATGTCCATCACTGGCTAAAGGCCTTTGAAAATGATGAGCACTGCCCATTGCTCTCATGGACGGGGAGGTGCTCTTAACTTTTTGTATATTGCAATTTGCTGTTATAACCAAATTTCAAGAAGAATGTTTCCTGCAAGTCAATGCAATGACCTATAGGCGGCCATGTGGCTTAGGGGTCTGAGCAATGAGCTGCATCATGGGTTTAAACCCAGATAGCCACCTGTGATTAAACAAATATTTCAAGTACAGTAAGTCGTTGGCTTTTACTCAGTCACCACAATTACCACACAATAAAACCACCAAATTCAAGTTGGGGTTTCACTTCAATTGGCTAAATTCCAGTTCTTAGGATTAACTATATCAGTTTGACAGCCAGGTGATGAACATTTATTCCTAGCAATGCATGTGGGAAAAGTGCACCAGCCTGTGTGAGTCTCAGAAGTGGCTCTGTGATATTTTCTTGATAGTCCATTGTCTAACATGGGGTGGTTCTGTGCTCTGTGATCAATTGAAATACTTCGTCTCATGCCATTTTTCTCCTGTGATGTCAAAGGACACACATTTCCATGAGTAAGTTAAGTATAGTCATGAAAGTCCCTTTAATGAAATAAATAAATGGAGATAAAACACTGTGCTGGACAATAAACTATTAAAATTTTATTTTTTGTTCCACAGAAAGGTTCAAGTGCCTCAGCAAAGGTATTTATGGTGCTTGGGTCACTGAGCTGGGCATGTTTAGCCATGGCACAAAGCTTCCCCGTATATCACACCTATCCACAGTGATTTAACTAAATTGGTAGTTCTGTGCCCCTCAAAGTGAGGCACTAAATCAGCAAAAAAAACCTTGTTTAATCGTCCTGAAACCCTCCAAATAAGTGAACATGGATCATCATGGAGGTTCACACAATGCACGGGCTGTTTTGTTTTTGTTTCTGGTGACACATGGCCTTGTCTCGTAGTTGCTCACCATACTACTTGCCTTGACATACGGGGTCCAGCAACGCGGTCATTATCGAACAATATTGAGCAGAAACGGGAGTGTGTGCGTTCAAGCACGGAGAGGAGCATGCTTGGAATTACACTGAGGGACATAAAGAGGAACGTGTGGATTACAGAACATGTGCCGATTAATGACATAATTAAAACTATTAAGAATGGAAGAAAAAAATTGTATGGTGATGTTCCATCAGTTATGTTACAAGCACAAATAACAAACAACTCAACACGTTCCTCAATAACACAGTGCCTTAAAGAAAACATATAATCGATTACTATAATCTCGTGACAGCTAGGGATGGGTGCCAAGGTGGCAATATGTTAACTCCCTTGTCTGGTATGCAGGAGGTCACGGGTTAGATCCTGACCCTAACGACTGTATTTTTGGAATGTGAATGTTCTCCCTGTGGTCACGTGGATTTTTCTCCGGGTCCTCCGGGATGCGCGTGGCGCAGGGGGCCGCCATTTTGAGCACGCGGGGGAAAACCTCTGTTGGGCGCTTTGCGCGTGCCGCCGCCATTTTGAGTATACACGTCGAGCCGCGGGGATGCGGTTATGGATATCATCCCTTGACTCTCGTGTTGCACTCTAACTTGTGTGCGTGCATTGCGTGTTGTGCGCAATGCTGGCGTGTTGGCGTCCGTCGGGGCAACAGGAGCATAGTGGCCCGTGTCTGACTAAGGGGGGGCGTGTCATTGCACCACACCACGGAGTGTCTCGCCCGGAGGCGAGACACTCCGTGGTATGTCTCGAACTAATGGGCCGTGTGCTCATATGGCTCGGGGAGTCGGGGTTCCGTTGTGCGGTGGCTGTCTGTGAACCGGGTGGGCTGGGGGCTCACGGAATTTAGGAGTAAAGGTTCCGTTATGTGGCAGCGAACGGGGAGACCTGGCTAGCATGGAGCGGGGATATGGATATTGTGGGGGTTCAAGCGATTGGAATATGGCCTAGGTTAGCGGAATGCGACGGGTCCGGGGTGATTGCTAGGACGGCAGTGAGGACACACGCTGGACAGCGGGTTCAGCCTATTGGTGATGGGATAGTATGGGAGGAGCGTGGCCGAGTCGTTGTGATGTGCCATTGTCTCGTCCCCGAAATTTCACTGGCCGAGTGGATGGCCAGTGGACGTTGCTGTGGTTGGACGACCACGGTGCGGGCGAAGGCAAGTTAAATGTTGCGGCTGGGGAGTGGGGCTCTCTCCACGCGAGGGTGTGCGGCCGGGGGCTGTGTTGCGAGTGACAGTGGGTAGATGCTGTGTATGTGAGATGTCTGTGCTGGTCCTCAAGGGAGGACTGTTGATGGGCAAGAGCAGGAAAATTTTTGTTGTCACGTGTTAATAATATTTTTTTAGTTAAAATGTAAATACTGGGGCATCCATCGCGTCGATTTTTGGGTATTTATTGGGGTTCTCCTTACGCGGGGCGGATTTAGATCATCTCCACTACCCTGGGGCTGGGTGGCTGTCGTTTACGACATGCGGATGTGCGTTTTGTTGTGCTGCGCCTCAAGGGGTTGGGTTCCCCTTCTCGTCACATATCTATGGCGCCTGCCACACTGGGTGTTACCGGTTGTGCTAACGGATGTGGACTTGAAGGGGAAGTGGAGCGCCTGTTCGTCACTCCTGCTCTACCAGTTGCTCTCTGAAGTTGGACTTGAGCCAGGCGGATGGAACAGCAACACGGACGTGCTCTAAGACACAGCATTCCTGGTTTATGCGCGTCGGCCGTTCTTGTGTGTCGGTTGCCGTTGTTGTGTATTACTTTCTTCTTGCTTGTTGCGCGGAGGACGGGCCGGTGTTCCGTACCGGATCCTGATCCCTTCCCTTTCGTTAATTGTGTTTGTCGCTGTATTCTCCGTTGTGTCTGGGGTGATTCCTGATTGTGATGCCGTCACTCGCATTATTTTATCCTATTGCAGCCGGGTCGGCTGGATTTTTCATCAGGGGGGGGGGGGGGGTCATGTAATGCGAGCGTAAATGGGGTTGCTGCTGGACTCTGTCCCAATCACACGACCCGGGGTATTGGGGGCGGAGCCCGGTATGGGGGGCGTGTGAGAGGGGCCGCCGTTCACCTCGGCTCCAATGGGAAGCGAGGTGATTGGAGGTGGAGCCAGCAGGGCAGTATGGGAAGGCCGGATATGATGATCCGGAAGGGAGGAGTCAGGGTCACGTGGGGGAGAGGTTATAGAGGGGAGCCCGGAAGAGATCGAGGCCAGTTGATGGAGTGAAGAGGCGGGACCACGTTGGGTGGCCGCCGCGCCATCAGCCACGTGGCTGATGGGGCTTCGGCACACCGTCGGCCAGCGGTGTGCGGAGCGGGAGAAGGAGCTGACAGAGGAGCGTGCGTGGCACGCGAGAGAAGCGTGCGGGGCACGCGAGAGGAGCGTGCGGGGCACGCGAGAGGAGACGCTGGTCCCTTGTCAGGACCAGCGGGGTGAGAGGACGAGTGGAGGAGCTGAGGAGGAAGCGCGTGCGCGGGGCGCGCGCGAGACGACGCTGGTCCGTGGAAGAGGCCAGTGGGGTGCGAGAAGAACCTGAATAAAAGACAAGCAGAGACCAGCAGTGCCTGACAGAGTCTTTTATTATATATTCATGCTTTAAATGAGAAAATTAATAATTTTCTTGTTTTTAATCTACCAAAATAGTTCATATGAAGCTATTAAAGCTGGGATAAACCTAATTAAGTGCAAATCCTAAAGTTACGTTTTTCCATATATTGACTATGCTGGCATTTTTGCTAGTAGCCATTTGAGGCTTGAACCCGAGATCTCAGCAGTGCTGGCTCAGAGCATGCACCATTTCCCCCAAGCCACTAAGTGACTTCATGATGATACGTGAATACAAATGTACAATTTCAGCTGAGCCTGCACTCCCAGAATCACAACTTGAGGATTTATCTCACAGTGGCACCGTGAATAGAACGTCGGGTAAGGTTGCACTCGCTACACGCAAAGTGCTTGCCACAAAGGAATCCCAATACCTTGCTGATCTCGTCAAGGAGCATAAACCATCATGCGAACTCTGGTCATCCTCGCCAGCGGCTTTTGGCTCGCCATCCAACAAAGACGGCCACTGCATCGAACGCATTCAGATGTGCTTCTGCGGCTGTCCAGAAAGCACTTTGTAATCTAGATAGAAACTCCTTTTTTTAGAACTGCTTTTTGTGTTTAGTTCGTTGTCCTTTCCCCACACCTCCGATGAGCACGGTTGGCTGCGTAAGGTGCGAAAAAATGTCAGCATACATTCATACTCAATTTAAAATGTACGAGTTTAAATCCCAGCATTGGTTAACTCATCTCTTCTTCCCTCTGGGATGGATAAAGAGAGTTACCACTTGAGGTAAACCGGTCTCCAACAATGGAAATGTGAAAGATATGCCACTTTGCTCTGAGCCGTTCAAATGGTCAGGACTTAATTTCAGCCACAGCTGCTCTGGGGCTGGGCTCTGCGGTATTGCAAGCTGGTGAGCAAAGGAAGGTTGGTGAATAACGCCGAGATCAGACACACAAGACACTTACCCGCATGGGCATCAAGCGGCAAGTATGAAACAGTTCAGCAAGTAGGTTTCGTATCGATCTGTGCAGTGGTTCTGTGTTTGCCCCCTCCTGCTTTCATTGTCGAGACCGAGTTGCAGCTGCACTGGTTAAACGAGCAAATTGTTGTCGGATTGACAGATTTAATGTACCCGCCACAGCGGTTCAAGTGGCAGCTCTGCCTCTCAATTACTGTACTCCCATTTGGTGCAGCTGTTTCCGATAAAGCCACTGCCGGTCAAATTGCAATTTAGGAATCAATTAATTATTTTATTGATTTTAATTAAACTGACCGTATAACTTAATTTAATTGTACCTCATGCCCTCCAGAAAATCGAAAGGGGGCAGTTCAGCGCCAACGCAAGCGGGCAGCGCATCGCTGCGGTTCACCTATCAAAGATAAGAGTTGAAGTCGCTCATGAACCTTCAGCTACTTGCAGTGCCACATTCATGAATATTGTTCAGTTTAGACTTACTCTTGTGCAGTACGGGAGAGTAGTGCTGCCACTGTTATGTATGTATGCTGAACTTCTTTTGCACCATACATAACCAACCGTGCTAATCGGAGGTGCGGGGGAAGGACAACAAACTGAACACACAAAGCAGTTCTAAAGAAATGAGTTTTCAATCTAGATGATTTAAAAGTGCATCATAGCCCCAGTGGTTTCCTAATATCGGAAGAGCATTCCAGACGGCCGCAGAAGCGTATCTGAAAGCACGTTATGCAGTGACCGTCTTTGTCGGTGAGCCTAAAGCCGCCCCGAGGATGACCGGAGATTGTGCGATGGTTTATGATTTATTTTCGCACGATTGTCCTCTTCTTTTGGTAGCTGTCCTTGGCGATCTGCAGGTCTTCCCCGGACATTATTTGTCCTGGCGTTTGTCAGTTGTGCACAGATATAGCGCTCAAGACAATGCACTGAGATGCAGTTCTCCTGTCTGCCAGTCCTGTGAGATAGTTTTTTCCCCACGATACATCCCATGTTTGGTTGTTGCACTACAAAGGTGGAAACCCTGTGGGAGCGAATGACCGTGTTACACATGTTTGGAGAAGCAAATAAAAATGCAGAGTGATGCAGAAACTGTATGGGATTGCTCTGTGAAAACATTTATCGATGTATTTTTTTATCATTGAATGTCGCAGCTGGCAACTCTGCTGCGGAGTACGTCTCCGAATGCGCTGCAGGAAATTAGTCTGGGTTGAGTGTTAGTGAGGAGACTGCCAAGCAGGTTTATACGCCTACACTTCTAGGTGAAGCGGGTCAAAACCTTAACCTTAACTCTCACCACAAACTTAAGCTTAGATTTATGTTTTTAAATGCCTGGGCCAGCCTCTTTTCTTTTCCAAAGCAATATACAGACAGAACGAATTACACATTGTAAAAATACACAGAATGGTAGATGCATTTTTTCCTCACAGAATGCCTCCCAATGCTTTTAGACAGTGGCATGCCTTTTAAATGATACATTCGCTCCAAAATATGGGTATGCCATTAGTCAATGCATGTGATGTTTTCTCAAATTATGTACTGTATGGATAGTGAACAACATAGGAAATGTTATTTTATAATGCATGTTCCTGTCTGAAGTAATAATGCTTTATATGTCCCCCAACTATGTCTATAAATTGCCAATGGAGTCAAGTCTGGGGGGTCACGAATCCCCCTGAGTCAGCAGATCATCAGCCGGAGCACTATCCCGGAAGATGAAACCACAATGTCGTTTAATCGGCCTCTCTCACCCAACGAAGGATGCTACTTTTTCATAGTCTGCAATTTTTTGAATGTCATTCGTCAATCATCTGCCCAGATAGCATTATGGCCGAGCTCGCGATTCACAAAACAAATATAATAAGTTTAAATCCCCATCGTGGTTTTTGACTCTGGCCTTAACCCATAGCTCTGGGGTACACAAGTTAGAGGTGCAGCCCTGCAATATCTTGCTGATGCCACTGCTGATGGAAAGGCCTCCACTGCATGCAGCTCTAGAGAGCCCCTGCAGAGAAAGTCAACAGTGATTGTGCTATGGATAAAAATGTCTCCTGCAATAAGAATGTGTAATTTCCACCCCTGGCTCAGGGCTGCCAATAGATATAAACATTACTTAATTTTCTATAACGCACGGACATATTTTTACTTTGGCTAAAGTAACGGCTTAAGTAAGCCTTGTTATTAATTATTAATTTTCTCGCATCAACCACATACATCGATTGGTGGTTAACGTATACAAAAGCAGGTATCCCGGGGCAAAATGGTTATATTTACGGAGTAGTGTATTGTTAGTGAGCACCTATTATGACCCTATAGAGAGTTACGAATTACAACACTTGCCACTAATTATCTCACCCCTGTCATTACAAATTGTAACCATGTACTTTTGTACCATAATGTAGTTTTTATAATGTAATTTATTATTATTTGTTTAGGCTAAGTCAAACATAAGAGAGGTCTGTGTTTGATTCATACGACGTAAGCCAATAACATCCAGGGCTAGGATTTTGTACTTATAAAGCCCTTTTGACTGAATGCCCAAATAAATAACATACACATGAGGAATGACCACAGGGCTTGTGGGTGATAGTGAGTCCAAAGCCGTTCAGGAGGTTAAAGAGTTCCGCGGTTCGACAGATGCACGCTGATATAATAAAATTCTGGAACATTGACACAATCAAATATAATGGGTACAAATTTATCAGAGGAAAGACAGCAGGTGTGCCATGTTATCATTGAGAGAGCGAGAGAGAGAATACAAATGTCTCCTATAGCAAAGCTTTATGGAAAAATAAGAATACGTTTTACCATTTCAAGCAATAAAACAGGTAGAACCATTTGCAAGGAATCAAGTCTGCATTAACCACACGTACTTGTGGTGAACATGCAAACAAGCATACTCTGGTAAAGCAAAGCTTTACTTTAAATCTATTCCCAGGAAAGCTTGAAGGATGTGTATGTTCATGATACAATATATATATATTTCACGACAGTATATGGAGATAGTTGTTCTTATCGCGATATCAGTTTCTACATACCTCTGTGTTTTTTTCCACAATTTAATTGTATTGACTTTCTGCATTTCAGCACAAATAAAGATTGATCAAACACCTTCAAATTTCCGTTCGCTTAACATATGCCAACCATGTGTCTTGTAATCATTGCAACTTTGCAATCCTGTAATGCTTATACACAGTCACACGGGCTCTCAGTTACATAACAAAAACATAATTGAATTAACAATGATATTTATGACATGATGAAACCGATATTCCTCTAATTACTCAGGGAAACATTTAGCAAAACCCTAATTTAATGGATGCTGCCTGTTTATTTGTAAGTTTAAGTCTTGCACTTTGGTTATTTCATGAATATATTTTGTCACGAAATAAAATATGAACAAAAATTACGTGAGCGACTACAATCACGATGCAATTATATATTTTAAAAGGGATGATATTATTCTTGAGGACCTTTTTATTAAGTGACAATTTTCGATTTAAAGCTTTCGTGAATGCAGGGATTCATTTTCTTGGTTCTTTCGGTAAAGTCACGTAGAAGGGAAGTAATAAAATAACATAATAAACATGTTATTATGTTTTATTTTTATTATTTTTTTACTTCCCTTCTACGTGACTTTACCGAAAGAACCAAGATCAAGTGACAATTCATAATGTTTCTATGTCGCACCAGCCCTGGCAGTGATATAGCCAGTGGTCATACAATTTTAGCAGTGATATACAGTGAATAAAGACTGGTGCTTTCCATATAAATGTGTAATTCCCACTTTTGGATCAGGGCTGCCCATGGAGAATGAGCATTAATCAGTGCTCATTTACGTATGGAGAGACTTTGAGTGTGTAATTGTATCACTGTTATGTTACATGCCCTAGTTGAATGCAGTTTTATTATTATTATTCATTCCATGTTTTATGTAAAATTGTACGATAAGATAAACGATTGTGTCAGCAACTTGGGTTAATGTGAAGTCATCAGCAGGTAATGCATATAAATCACGTGACAAAGCCCATCATTTGCAAGGTTAGGCCTTTATTTGAAGAAAATAATGACCATATGAAGGTAATCAAGTAACCATTTGCATTAACATGCACTTAAAGAAATAACAATTAAGGAGTCACATTGCTAGGAATAAACCTGATTACTTAAAACATCCTTCCAATTTTAGTAAAATATAGCATCATGATGAGAAAATACCAGCAAAAACGTCAAAAAAAGGATGGGTTTGCAACGAACTAGCAATGAAGAAATGGCTCTTGACCGCAGATATAATGAACATTCTTCAGTCTTTAATGTATCATTCACGCGTAATGCATGTACGTAAGTTTATTCATTAAATTTTGAAGCACTTTGCACAGCATCGCTCTTGCCGGGCAGAAAAAAAAAATCCTGTATTTTAATTCGGCTTATTAAGCACTATGTTTACGTTAGGCCTCCCTGGCTCACAGGGCCCTAAATAATCTTGTAAAATAATCTTATAATCTTTATAAATTGGCCTATGTGTCTTCATTGGCTTCTGTTGCAGTCAGAGAGCCTTGGTGGCTATAGATAATGTCTGTAGATCAATCATGCGGTATCATTTATAATTAATATTGAGTGCTTGTGTGGTGATACATTATGAAATTGGGTTACTCTCAGGAAACCGTCATTATTAAACTGAGCAAAAGAGTTGTCTTTTGTAGGTTTTAAACTACTGATGTTTTTTTCTCTCCAAAAATTCTCAAAGTGTTTTATTTCATTCTTGGCCTCTAAAATACAGATAAATAGAGCATCAAGTGTTTGAAATAAAATTCAGCAGAGTCAAAATCCATTACAATCATGCCCAGGTTGTTGGGCCATTACGTCCATTAACATGTATTCAAAATGCAATACGTTAATCTGTTCTTTCTTTAAAATACAGGCTTTTGGTGGCATCATTGGTAATATTGCTAAGAGAAAATCAATGATGTCTCTTTTTTTCATCGAATTATTGTTGATTTGAATTATTGTGGCAGCTCATAATAAGAGAAATATCAATGCTCTGAGGTGAATATTCCATCCTTGGAAATAAAATTATATGACGTGTAAATAAAACTTCTGAACCCAAAAGTAAGTGGTGTGGATGCACACACACGCACTAAACAAATATTCCCCTATTAAAGCCAGTATTCTTGAGGAGTCGTGCTGGCCTACACCACAATAGCCATAATTGTTGCTCCGGTGCTGATGTTTACACACTGCACCAGGTGCTTATTTTAAGATGAAGTTAACCCGAGGGGAGGGCCAAGAAAGGTTCAGCTACCACTTTCCTCCGATGTTCATAGGCAGAAATCTAACCCAATACACCGAGATTATAGCAGCATGCAAATCACTAGAACCACCAAGAACCACTGTCAAAGATCCCACTGTCGTGGCAATTGCTGTGAGCATCAGTATTGGTTGAGACAAAGGTGGTTTGTCATGTGCTGTACAGTCCTTTATAGGTGCTCGCTACTCGCTGGACACATCAACCGAAGCTCACCACACACATCAACCGAAGTTCACCACTTAAGTGATGGTGATGTCACCACGGCACTTGTGTCACGCTGAGTGAGGCCACGTGAAGTGTTGAAGGCCCGTTAGCAGGAGGTCACGGAACAAACGCAGGTGCCATAAGTTGACTGACTGAGATGGCTGGCAGATGCACCAATTGTGCTCTCCACTGTGCCAACTTTTTGCGTTTTATCAGCCCGACGCGCCACTCGTTGATATGCCACTCATCTTCCATCTGTTGATGCTGGAGGGTGACCGCTTTCAACTCCCCAGCAGCGTCCTTCACGAACCTCCTCCACAGAGGCCGATCTTGACACTGCTGGTACCTGTGAAGTACCGTTAATGACTCTTGGACACCGTTGGTGAGGCACACGTATTTATTCCGTACAAGTAGTCACAACTGTGGACATACAATACTAGAGGGGGTATCGGCCCCCTCACCCGGCTAGCTGGGAATACACTGCTAGCTATCTCTGACCTACCTCCTAGTCCTCCACTAACGGGCTAGGGGAGGCTGTCTGGCCCGACACTGGTAAGTCGGGCTACGGTACCCGGAGTCCCAGAGCACTAGCTCTGGTTCTCGGGACCACGCCGCTGGCTCGGTCCTGCGCGGCCCTGACAAGGGCGGCGTCCCAGGGGAGTCCAGGGCTCTAGCTAGACGATCTTCGGTCTTCACTGGTTTAGCTTTAACATTCTGCCCCGAGCACTCTGACACATCCCCCTTTATACTCCACCCCCGCTGAGGGGTGGGGCCCCGGGCTGCCTGGTGCGGACGTCGTTGAGAGCACCCCCCCCGTGCACTCAAGTAGCCCCGCCCACTGTGTTTGTTTCCCATAAGCTGCCATGCATAACGGCTCTCTCTCTAACACCCCTACATCACCCCCCCCCGCATAGCTTGCAGCCGTCCCGGCTGCCAACATACAAAAAAAACGACAATAAAAGCGCATTTACCCCCTGACCGCGCGTGTGCCTCACTATTTTTCAACATAACGCGAAGAGAACAACAACAAGAACCAGAAAACCCCGAAGGGAAAACAACCCGACGCACCCCCGCCGAATAAATACGAATTCCGTAAAAGCAACGTATATACAAATAGCAAGGAACCCCCAACACACATACAACACAACACAATATGCCAGGAGCACACCACTGACGCAACGCACAGTAACCATACACGTGAAAATAAAAAATTAAAAAAAAATTCTTCTTTTTGTGCATCACAAGAGTCTGCGCATTCTTGCGCGCGTCCTTGCCGCAGGCCCGTCACACGGGGCAACCCCGGACGGCGAACCATCCGGTGGCAGCTGTCCTTTTCGAAGTGAGTCTGCGCTTGATGTCGCGAGACCCTCGGCATCCCCCGTAGGGGTTGTTGGGCGGGAGCCCGTCATTCCTGGTGCACCTGGGGGCGGGACAGCCGGCAACACGTCAGGCGAGAGCAGCAGAGACGGACCCTTTGAGTCGGCCGACCCCCCACATGTTTGGCCACGCGTGTGTGGAGTGGGGCCTCGCACCGCAACGAAGGGTTTCAGCCTAGAGGGGTGCACAAACCACCGACGCTTCCCCCATTTGATGCGAACGCACTGAGGCCGCAAAACCTCGACCACCTCGACGGGGCCCCGCCATGGCCGCACCAGTTTTGAGGAGGTCGCGAGTGGTACCTGGGGACAGTGCAGCCATGCCCTGTCCCCCGGCTTCCACTGTAGCACGTGCGCGCGACCCAGTCTGAGGCGCTCATTCGCTTTCTGACGCCTGTCGGAATTTAGCATGGCAGCATCCCGTGCCTCAGTCAATTTCGCAAGGTTAAATTTAACATGGTCGGCCAATTTTGTTTTTCCCAGCGGCGCGGGGATCTGCAGCTGTGCCCGAACAGGTGGGTCAGGTTCGCGGCCATACATGAGGAAGAAGGGTGAAAATCCCGTCGCAGCATGGGGGGCCAATCTGTATGCTGCCAGGACCCCTTGAATTTGCAAGTCCCAATCGGTCTGTGAGTCCAAAACCTGCTGCGACAACATAGACGTGATGGTTCGATGCAGACGCTCGACCATCCCATCAGTTTGCGGGTGATAGTGAGAGGTACGAATTTTTTTCGTTCCCAGGAGCTCACAGACCTGTTGGAGGAGTTTGCCGGAAAATTTGTTTCCCTGGTCGGTCAGCAGCCGCTCCGGAGCACCTTTGTCCATGACGTAACCTTGGACAAAGGCCTCCACGATGGCTGCTGCCGACTGGTTGGCCAGGGGCCAGGCCATAGGCCAGCGCGTAAAGTATTCCACCCCGGTCAACAAATATCTATTGCCCCTAGGGGTGGCGGGAAATGGCCCCAGAATATCCAGCGCGACAAGTTCGTTCACTCTGGAGACTCTGATAGACTGCAAAGGCGGGTTTGACTCCCGTGCTGGTGGTTTTCGCTGCGCACACCGAGGGCATGATGCCAACAGATCTGCGACATCCCTCGTCATGCCTGGCCAAAAAAAATCAAGCTGGAGCAAGGCGAGGGTCTTTTGGGTACCCAGGTGGAGAAGGCGCTCATGAGCAGCCCACACCACCCTACCCCGTAATCCAGAAGGGACCACCAGCCGGTGTCGATGGGATTTCCCGTCCCAATGCATCAGCAACCCCGCGTGCATTTCCCATGCGTCGGCATCACCCGTCCCCCGCCCCGCCTCCCCGGCGCGACGACGCGACGCGAGGAGGGAGGTATCCTCCATCTGGAGGCGCCCCCATTCATTAACAGGCAAACCCAGCAGGGAATCTTTTCCCTGTTGTGCGATAGAATTTGGAAGCAATGTTTCGTCGTCGGCGGCGGCCGCCAGGACCGGAACCGGCATGTCCCCTGCTGGCTTGCAACGTCCCGACCCCAGGAGGCATGCACATTCGGAGGTGGTTGGCATGCGCGACAGAGCGTCCGCGTTGGTGTGGCGAACGCCCTTACGGTAGGTGGTTTCGAAATCAAAATCCTGGAGGATCTCCAACCATCGGGACAATTGTCCCGATGGCTGTTGAACTCACAGGGCGTACTGCAGTGCCGCATGATCTGTGCGGACGGTGAAATGCCGACCGTACAAATATGGGCGATACTGTTGGATGAAATAGACAATTGCCAACAGTTCCCTACGGGTGACACAATATCTTTGCTCCGCTGGAGACAACACCCGACTGCCGTACGCAACCACCCGTTCCACGCCGTCAACCACCTGGGAAAGCACGCCCCCAATACCCGTGTTGCTCGCATCGGTGTCGAGCAAAAATGGTTCCGAAAAATCGGGGTAAATCAAGGGAGGAGCTTTTACCAGGGCGTCCCGAAGGGAGCAGAAAGCAGCCTCCTCCTCCTGACCCCAGTGGAACCGAACCCCTTTTGATGTTAAAGCGTGTAGGGGTTTGGCAATCGTCGCAAAATCAGCGACGAACCGTCGGTAATACGACGCGAAGCCAATGAAACTCCTGACCTCTCCCACCAAGGTGGGAGTCGGCCAGGAGCTGACAGACTGCGTTTTGGCGGGATCGGTAGCAATACCTGAGCGCCCCACGATGTGCCCCAAATAACGCACCGAATCGCGTAACAAATGACATTTTTGGGGTTTGAATTTAAAATTAGCAGCCCGCATCTTTAGGAAAACCGCCCGTAACCTCTGGAGATGTTCGTCAAAAGTTTTACTAAAGACGATAACGTCATCCAAATAAATCAGGCACGACTCTCATTGCAATCCAGCCAAAACCAATTCCATCAAACGCTGGAAAGTTGCCGGCGCTGAGTGTAAGCCCATCGGCAACTGGTTGAATTGGAACAGGCCGTGCGGTGTACGGGAAGCAGTTTTAGGCTTTGAATCATCGTCCAGAGGAAGCTGCCAGAATCCCGAAAGTAAATCCAGTGTGGAGAAGAATCGCGCTCCCGCCAAGGCGTCCAGCGATTCGTCCATCCGTGGGAGCGGGTATGCGTTGGAAACCGAAATTTTGTTAAGGCGCCGAAAATCAACGCAAAACCGCAACGAGCCGTCCTGCTTTTTAACCAGGACGATCGGCGCTCCCCAAGGGCTGGTGGAAGGAGAAATGATGTCCCGACTGAAAACGTCGGAAAATTCCCGCAGTAGCGTTCTAAGCTGTAGGCGCTCTGAATTTGACAGGTCCGTCGATCCCGCACAAAGCGCATCGAGCCACCCTCCATCGCTGTCCGAATGTGGGTGCGGCCGGGGAGCAGTGCCGACGTGATTCGCAACAGGTTCCTCGCAGGGCACCGGCGTCGCGTGAGCAAGCACCGTCCCTTGAGGAACTACCACTGTCTGCGACCCCACATTGCGGACCGCGATGAAAGGGTCCCCGTCCCCTCTTACGACGGTCTGGGCCGGAATCAAATGAGATCCACTAACCCCGGCCCTAGATGGTCCCAGCATAATTCCCTGGTCCCCAATGCCCTCAGCGAAGGGCCGACGAAGTTTTAGAGGCACCAACATTTGAGCTCCCGGCGGCACACGAACTGTTTTAACGACGAACGCTGGTACTGTTACGAACGCCGTCCGAGCCGCAGTAGGGGAAGGCAGGAACGCCATGCGTCGTCCCGACGGGAGCTCAATGCATCCCTGGTCTATTAAAATACGAATCGGCATTTTGCCCAAGAAGTCCGTCCCCAGCAGGCACGGAACCGCCAGCGAGGAGGAAACAAAAATCGGGCCAGACAATTTGATATCCCCGATACAAATTTGCGCTCGAATCTGTCCAATGATGCCAAGAGAGCCCCCGTTAGCAGCATAGAATGGGACGTTAACCGGCAGTAAAGGACGGCTCTGGACAGGTAGAATATTGTAAATGAGTTCGGAAATGATGGTCGCCGATGCCCCCGTATCGACCAGGATGCGTACCTCCACCCCGTCAATGTGTCCCACCATGGCCGACGACCCCGACGACGCGGCCATAACGCGATGGGCCAACATGGACCACTGCCTGGGTTCGATTTGAGTCCCCATAGTGGTGCGTGTTGGCCCGTCGCAGCGCAATGTTGGCCCCCCGTTCGTTGCGGTGTGCGAGTGTGTGACGAGTGTGTGCTTGGGCCAAACATGAGGGGTGCCGCGACTCGCCGGATTATGTTGATGGAGCTTGGGAGGAGGAGGGCCGGCGTCCTGTCGAGGCGTCGTCCCGTGCTGCCGAGGAGAGCGGCACCCCGAGGCGACATGGCCCCGGACGCCGCAGTTGAAGCAACGCGGGAGCGCCGGCGGCGATGACGGACGGTCGAAGCGGCTCGACCCATCCCGGCCCGACTGTGCTCCCGTCCCCTGCTGCCGTCGACGGTCGACGGCGTAAACCTCCTCCGCCGGGAGGGTGGCTGCAGCCACCGCACGCCCGGCCGCTGCCCTGCTGGCTTTCCGACGCTGTGACAGCAGGTTGGCGTGGAGGAGCCGCGCAGCCTGGAGGGAACTCATCTCCGTGTCCTCCTGTGCAACGACGGCGATGTCCAGGTCGTCTGCCAGCAGGAGGATTTTTTCTGTGACCATGGCGTCCACGCCGTCGTCGTCCATTCGAGGGAAGGCCGTCTTCGCCAGTGCCAGGAGACTCGTCCTGTACGCCAGGGGCGACTCCTTTGCACCCCGCTGGCGATCGTAAAACTGCTGCCTGCATTTCGCTGAAGGTCCGTAGACCCCGGCCAGCAACTGCAGCGCCATCTGTAGCGTGGAGCGCTTCTCCCTCGGCGCTGATGTAAGGGCGGCGAGTGCGTCGCTGTCGAGGAGCGCCGGCAGCGCGCAGAGAGCCTCAGCATCCGACCACTGTGCCATTTCTTGGTGGGCGAGGAAGCGTCGCTGGAAGCCGCCCCAGTCGCCCTCCGCGCCAACAAACTCTTTGAGCGGAGGCAGCCGTTGGTGCAGCGCAGCGGTCGCCATGGAAGCTCGCAGGCTGCTGTCCCCGTAACTCGGCTGCGCTTCGGCGCGAACGGCAGATGGTATCGCCTGTCGCAGCCGTGATGACGCTCCCTCCGCTGGCGGTGACGCGGCAGCCCCAGCGAGAGCGATGTTGGACCCGAGGTTCAGGCCGGCCACGCCCTCAGCAGCTGCTGCGGCGATGGCGGGAGATTCAAAGTTTGAATCCGTTGAGATGGCGGGAAGGCGCATCGGACGTCGGTTCTCCTCGCCCCGTGGTGGTCCACCAGCCCCCAGCCGCGTGATGTGTTCGAGCGTGGCGGCAGCGGCGTAAAGCAGCTCCGCCAGCCTCGCGTGAGCCAGCCTCAGCCCTTCTGATGGCGGCTCCTCTTCATCCTGATGCCCCGGTAAGAATGCGTCCGGCCCCAGCTGCACGATGTCTTGTTGAGCCGTCTCGGGCTCGACAATTTCAGCGGTGTCCTGCACCTGCGGTACTCCGGCTCGAGCTGTCCAGCGCGTGTCCATGTTCGTAGTTGTTCTGACACCAGATGAAGTACCGTTGATGACTCTTGGACACCGTTGGTGAGGCACACGTATTTATTCCGTACAAGTAGTCACAACTATGGACATACAATACTAGAGGGGGTATCGGCCCCCTCACCCGGATAGCTGGGAATACACTGCTAGCTATCTCTGACCTACCTCCTAGTCCTCCACTAACGGGCTAGGGGAGGCTGTCTGGCCCGACACTGGTAAGTCGGGCTACGGTACCCGGAGTCCCAGAGCACTAGCTCTGGTTCTCGGGACCACGCCGCTGGCTCGGTCCTGCGCGGCCCTGACAAGGGCGGCGTCCCAGGGGAGTCCAGGGCTCTAGCTAGATGATCTTCGGTCTTCACTGGTTTAGCTTTAACATTCTGCCCCGAGCCCTCTGACACATCCCCTTTTATACTCCACCCCCGCTGAGGGGTGGGGCCCCGGGCTGCCTGGTGCGGACGTCGTTGAGAGCACCCCCCCCGTGCACTCACGTAGCCCCGCCCACTGTGTTTGTTTCCCATAAGCTGCCATGCATAACGGCTCTCTCTCTAACACCCCTACACCTGTCATAGGAAAGTCCAATCAGCTTGACATTCTTCTGTACCACTCAGTCCATCTCTTCTCTAGCCAGCATCATGTCCGTTTCGCCCCATCTATCTGGCCAAACAGGATCTGTTTGGGCATGCAGTGGCTGGGAACACAAAAATCCAAAGACCCTCTGTGTAACCGAACAGACGGTAGGAGCAAGTGCTGTTAGCGAGCACCTATGAAGGCCGGCACTGCACACGAGGGGGTGGGTGGCCAACACCACACACGGCTGCCTTTGTCTCCCTAGTGGCGATGTTTACATACCGCACCAGGTACTCATTTGAGGTTGAGTCGACCTAGGGGAGGCTTAGGACCGGCTCAGATAATCGTCACTCGTGTTGGCTGTAAGCGGGAATCGAACTGGGGTCCGCCAGATTCGTAGCATAGCACATGCTAACAATTACACTGCAAAGACATACACACAGACCTGCACACGCACACACAGGCATACACACACACAGGGATGGGCTCCCACAAGCAGATGGCAACCTTTGAACTGTATTGAACTGTATTCATGCTGTCTGAAATATCGCTCAAGAGCCCACAGAGCAACAGGTTTCACAAAAGGCAAAAAATATCAGTCAATGCTTTGCGCATGTCTTCATGGCATTGAAAAACACTATATTCTTCACATGCACACCTACACGACCCACCAACGCACAAATAAAAACAGCGCTTGTTTATATGGTAATGGCCTGTCCCATTCTGTACCCCTTTTAACTCCCCACTGCTTCTGCACTGGCAAACCTTGCATAAATGTCTGCCCTGTACGCGATCAAATTATTTTTCTCGGTTGCCCCGTCCATATGAAACTCCCTCCACCCTGACATCGAAACCACTGCTGCATCAATGTGGAATTCCAACCACTGGCTCAGGCCCACCGACAGGGATATGCACCACCAAATGCTGATTCGAGCATGCAGGCACTTTGACCGATTATCCAGTGCAGTCATCATCACCACCGGCCATTATCCTATCCAATGTTAGATGAAGGGCTCCTCCAAACCATCGCCAATCCTCACAACGATGCACAATCCATCTCGGCCCTACTGCCCAAACTGATCTCATTGCTCTGTGACAGATGTATGAGTGCTCACTACTCTTGGCTGCCACTCTGTTGTTAGTCTCGACAATTGGAAATCATCCGTTCTAGCGATGTGTCCGAAAGTGGAACACATGTGTAATAAAAGGACTCTTGCACTGGGTCTGTCTCCGTTGTCCTTTATTGGTTCGTACAACTTGCCCGCACGGCGTCTCGCTCAGTGTCTCCTCCGTCTCCCGCTCGGCAGCCCCACTGCTGCCGTCGCTCCTGCAGCCCCGTTGCTGCCCCACTATGCAGCCTCGCTGCTGGCTCGTTACGCAGCCTCTCTGCTTCCCGATCTGCAGCCCCACTGCTGCTCACTATGCAGCCCAGCTGCTGGTTCTCTGTCGCCTCTGTGCCCGGACACCGATGGCCGACGGTGTCGAGTCCCAACCCTGTGGCGATTACGCCACTTTCCTTCTCCTGCCCCGCGTGGCCTCCTTCTCTCTCTACTCTCACACTTTCCTCGAGCCCTTCCGGTTCCTGTCCTTAAAAGCTCTCTCTCTCCCCACGTGACCCTAACTCCTCCCACCTGTTACGTCACATCCAGCGAGCCCGTTTATGCTCGCATTACACATGTATCATAGAACGAACTAAAACTAAATTATATATATTTATTTTACTAGGTGAAGCCCACTGAGCGATGTAGCTCTTTTTCAGAAGCGACCTGGTCCACAAATGAAGTGAATTCTCATCATGTGGAATGTATAGCAGCCAAATACTCTAAACGCATGTTTATTCTAAATGTGAAGGGAAAACCCAGAGGACCCGGATAAATATCGACACGACCACAGAAAGAATGTGTAAACTCCAAATAATCAGGAGTCAGTGGCAGGATCAAAGCACCATCACGAGCACCGGTGAGGTCCCAGAAGCCTGGTCGACCAGCACGACGGTTCCAATTTGGAAGGGTAAAGGGGAGGTGGCAGAATGCTCGAATTACAGGCCAATCCGGCTCCTGTGTCATGCGATGAAGATCTTTGAGCGAGTTTTGGACACGAGGATTAGAAACATCATCACCCTATCACCCAACCAATGCGGCTTCGTCAAAGGATGTGGCACTACGGACGCCATATTCGCGGCGAGGCTACTGCTGGAGAGGCACAGAGAGAAGAACAAAGCTGTGCACGTGTCGTTCCTCGACCTTGAAAAGGCATTTGACAGGGTCCCCCACGACCTCATCTGGCACTCGCTTCGATCCCATGGAGTCCCTGAAACCTACGTGCATTGGGTGCAACTCCTATACAAGAACGTCACCAGTGCAGTCAGGTGTGCAGTGGGCATATCACCTCCATTTCCCATCAGCGTTGGAGTGCACCAAGGATCGGCCCTGTCACCACTCCTGTTTATCCTGTGCATGGGCACGATCACTGCCGACCTGCACACGCCCCTGCCATGGTCAATTCTCTACGCGGATGACGTCTTCCTCTCAGATGAAGAGAGAGGAGAAGTGGAAAGACAAACGCGCCTGTGGAAGGAACGTTTGGACGAAAACGGGATGAGGTTCAACATGAAAAAGACGGAGTATATGGAGTGTGGCCCCCAAACCGACGGCACCATCAGCATTGATGGAGAAGATCTGAAGAAAGTGACGGACTTTAAGTACCTGGGCTCCACCATCAGCTCAGATGGTAGCATCACGACTGATGTGAGGTCATGAGTCAATGCGGCATGGATGAAGTGGAGGCAAGTCACCGGAGTCCTCTGTGATCGGAAAATGCCGGATAGGCTGAAGGGAAAAATTAACAAGACCATCGTCCGACCGGTGGCACTCTATGGATTCGAGTGCTGGCCAGCCACAACTGTACACGAACAAGCTCTCCACACCATGGAGATGAGGATGCTCAGATGGAACCTCGGACTCACTCGATGGGATCGTGTCATGAACGAAGACGTTCGGAAGCGACTTGGTGTGGCCCCCATTGTGGACAAGATGCTTGAGGCAAGGCTTCGGTGGTACGGCCATGTGATGCGAAGTGAAGAGTCATCAGTGGCCAAGACTGCCATGCGTATTGAGCCAGAGGGCCGCCGTCCACGCGGACGTCCGAAGAAGCGATGGATGGATCGAATAAAGGAAGATATAAAGACGGTCAACGCATCCCCTGAAGATGCCCTGGACCGAGCCAAATGGAGAAGACAATGCCGAAAAGCGGACCCTGCGCCACAGCGGGAACAACGCTAGGAAGAAGAAGAGTGGCAGGATCAAACCCATGACCTCCTGCACACCAGGGAAGGGAGTTAACATCTCGCCACCATGGCGTCCATCCTTAGCTGTCACTCCATTATCGTCACCTGTTATATGCTATCTTTCAGGCACTGTGTTGTTGGGGAACGTGTTAAGTTGTTTGCTATTTGTGCTTGTAACAGTGCCGATAGAGTATCACCATACAATTAGTATTTTTTTCCCGTTCATTGACATCATCTAGTATTCACGGAAATTGTATTGGAGTGCACATGCTCAAGCCTGGCACAGCACACATGCAGAGACGAGTAGAGTCTGCCTCTAACTTCGCCTTCCGACTTCCGCTCTCGCCTGCACGGCTTTTAACCTTCCCCACATACCAGCTCTGACCTTTGTGTGCTCTCTCCACGCCTCGAAGGCAAGTCTGCATGTGTACACATGCGTCATGTGTCTCATCGCAAAGCCCTCTCCCATTTTCACTCCCACTGCGGTCTATGCGCCAGCCTGATCCTTTTGCACTGGGCTTGGTAAACCCCCTCTGCCTGTGCCTATTCTGTCTATTTTCTGGCATCCAGCAACCGCGGCAGAAGCAAAGGCCATAGGGGGCAAAGCAATTTTGTGTCCCTGGGTCATTAGTGAGGCGACCTCATGCTTCCCAAAGCTATTTTGGCACATACTTAAAAAATATTTGGAAGCCTCATCTTAAAACTTACCCTTAAATAATGGACTATAGTATAATTGCGCAAACATTGAAAGGATGGCAAGAAGCCAACCAACATTGTTGCAGGTTGAGATACGAGGCAAAAGGTGCATGTCCACAATGTCTTACGCCAATTGTGGCAGAAGGTCCTCCACTGAAAGGTACTCTCGAGAATCCATGTAGGGCAGTGCTCTTCGCTAATTTTCAGGGGAGGGGTGCACTTTCGTCAATAAGACATCACCAGTGTGAGGTCCGCCACACCACCTGCATTTTTTTTCTTCACATTTGTGTATTGTCGGGGGCCGCACAATGTATGAATGTTGAACTTTCATGGAGGTTTTTTGTTTACATGTTAAACTTCTTTTGTACCATATGTAGCCAACCGTGCTAATTGGAGGCAATGATGGAGCCATGATTTTCAGGTAGGAGGGGGAAACCCCTCCAGCAATGAAAAATGATAGGAATTGTTAGTAAGGACTTGTCCCTTGCTTTTTATTCGACACATGTGTGGCGATGGCGCAGCCATCGATCGAGGGTCGAATTCGAACCGTGTGTGATCGGCATCGCGCTCACTGAAGGTATGCCTTTAGGGAAATCGTGTACCGTATACGCAACTGTGCACAATTCTGAGTCACTTATAACTGCTTTGCCTTAATTATTGCCAATTATGGACTCAGACTATTGTGCTATCATCTCATAGAGTCCCTGGCACGTAATAATATGCTACACAGTGGCAGTGGGGGTCGCAAAATGCCGATTTATTACTAATAAACCCCGATGATGCGATTGAAATGAGGGATTTCGATCAGATATTTGCGGGGGGGGGGGGCACGTGCCACCCCAATGGCTCCGCCAGTGATTGGAGGTGCGGGGGAAGGACAACAAACTAACACACAAAAATCAGTTTCACATAAATGAGTTTACACACTAGATTATTTAAAAGTGCATAGCTCCAATGGCTTCCTAATATCTGAAGGAAGAGCGTTCCAGACTGTCGCAGAAGCGCATCTGAAAGCGTGTGTTGCAGCGACTGTCAAGGCCATTCTTCCACTCCGGTGGTGGGTGTGCACCCAGGACCCAATTCAAACCCTTAGTGGCATGGTCTCAGCTAGCTGATGAAAGTTGTAAGCGACAATTTCAAAATTGCTTGTGGCTGGCGTTGGCATCGTCCCCCACTCCTCCTGATGTCGAGGGGAAATGGGCGAGGTTTAGGACTGTGGCTCATGCAGCTGCAATGGCTGCTTTGGCTACACAGTCCAGACCTCCCCAGAGACCCTGGCTGACAAAGGAGGTGTTTAAGCTGGCTGAGAAAAAGCGCCAGGCCCACTCTCATCGGCTACAGCATCTCACGTCGGAAAATGAGGAAGCTTACCACAGCCTTCGCTCAGAAGTTCGGAGAGCCATTAGATGCTGCAAGGATGGGTGGTGGTCGCGGGTTGCTGAGGAGATGGAGTCTGCCTCAGTGGCCCGCGATCACAAATCGCTCTTGAACTCCATCAAAAAAGTAACCTGCAGCGCCACACCTATTAGCATCATTAAGGGAAATAATGGTGATCCAATTTCCGACCCCCAGGAACAGGTTTGCAGATTTGCTGAGCATTTCTGTGAGATCCTGGGGGAGAGGAAATCCTTCACACAGAAAAACAACGTGGGACAAAGTGGGGATGACCCTGTCGAGGCTGCGGTGTCTGCAATCTGTGGAGGAAGTACTTAGGGCGATCCAGAGTCTGAGACCAGGAAATGCACCGGGCAGAGATGATCTCCCAAGCGAAATGCTGAGGGAGGGTGGCGTTTGTGGACAGACTGCTCTACATGACATCATAACAAGAGTCTGGACCACTGGAAGGGTTCCGCAGGATTGGAAGGATGCCCTGGCGGTCCCCCTCTTTAAGAAGGGGGAATGCACAGACTGTAACAACTACAGGGGCATCTCTGATCGATGCCCAGGTGCAGTCAAGGGATGGCTCCCTATTGCTCAACCACGTGATGTATGGCAATGATCTGCTAATTGCTGCTCACTCAGAGGAGGAGTTGGAGGGGCTGCTGTTGAACCTGGAGTTTGTCACCAAGAGGTGGGGCCTTACCATCAGCCCCACCAAAACTAAGCACCTGCCTGGGTATTTTGTACCATCAGACACTCCACCCTCACAACTCCCAATTGGTGATAGGGCAGTTGTGGAGAGAGTGGATAGTTTCCCATACCTTGGCAGTGTGCTCATGACCAGCTCCGGTTTAACAGTGGAGGTCTCACTCCGAATCAGTCGAGCGGCATTATCTTTTCATTTATTGCGTAACGCGGAGTGATGTGGTACAGGAGGATGTGGAGCTGAGTGGACTTGCCGATGACTGGTACCAGTCGTGTCAAGATCGGCCTCTGTGGAGGAGGCTCGTGAAGGACACTACTGGGCAGTTGGAGGCAGTCGCCCTCGAACAACAACGAAGGGCGGAGGAGCGATGCTCACGATAACGAGCGGAGCGCCGGGTGGCTAAAGCACAGCAAGTTAGCACAGTAGGGGGCACAGGTGGTGCATCAGCCAGTCGTCTCAGTCAGTCGACCCGTGGCATCTGGGTCTGCCCCGTGACCTCCTACCCGCGGGCGTCTAACACTTCACGTGGCCTCAAGGTGCACATTTCCTGGCACAAGCATTGTGGTGATGTCACCGCCACTTGTTGTTGTCAAGGCCAGCAGGGGCCGCAAGTGGCCTGCGGGCCTTGCAATAAAGAACACTGATTTAGAGGGTAATGTGGCCCATATGTACACACTGACATCTTGGAAGAGGTGAGAGTTACCACCACTTTACCATACCAAACACGACCTGCCAAATAATTAACTGTCGGTTTAGATAATGGGTCTTAATTGTATTATTTTTGCAGCACATAAATAGTACTTTAATGTTCAACTTGTAGCAAATATCACATTAACGCTGAAGGTTATTTTGCATAATGTCTTGTTATTACGGTACTGTGCATCTTTTATTCGGTCATATGGTGCTGTGGCGGGGTGCTAAATCCCAGTTGTGGACAGACGCAGCCCATCACACCTCAGGAGCCTTTAAAATAGGGACCATCTTACCGAAGGTTTACAGTGGTTGTCCTAAGAAAACAAAGAGCTACAACAGCTGATGTAATCCTAATACGAATGTCACAAAGGACCGTGACCTTAGAAATAAAGTGCTGTCTCCAAATGTCGCGAAACGCTTGCATTAGACCAAATAAACGCATCCTATAAAACAGTCGCTCTATTTTCAGCGATAGTTGCACGCTATTGATGTGTTCAAATTCTAACACAATCCTCTGATAAATCCATTATCAGAGGATAATATAGAGCGCTCCTTCGCGACCTGCATACTGTGGCAAAACCCCAGGTGTGCCGTGGTATTTTTGGAATTATAAGAGACAAAGAACCTCAAGCCCCTACTCCACACCTCCCGCCCTCCCCTCTCCATTGGTCACGGTGCAGTGCGACAACACTCACAGAGAAGACACATATTCCCCCGTATAGCCTTTAACAGACTGTTTGGGCAAGTGCTTTTAGCGAGCACCTATGAAGGCCGGCAAGGCACACGCTGGGGTGGGTGGCCAGCACCACCCTCGGCCGCGGTTGTCTCCCCAGTGGCGATGTTTACACACTGCACCAGGTACTCATTGTTTAGGCTGAGTCGATCTACGGGAGACCCATGATCGGTTCAGATCATCGTCACTGGTGATCGCTGCGAGCGGGAATCGAACTCGGGTTGCCCGGTTCGTAGCGCAGTGCGCTAGCAAACCGCTACACTACTGCTCCCACTGAATACACTTACACACAGATGCAGAGACACACAGAGACACACGCACTATGGACAAGGTTGATGACAGAATGGCAGCCAAGGGAGGAATCGCACTAAAGATGATGACCACTATGGAGTCGGAACTGGGTTATGGCTTTGCTGTACCATGGGCAGTGGTGACGACATGGGGTGGTCTTTATCCATCAGTGGATTAAAAAAAACATTGCCGATGATGCTGTCACACACACGTATACCACCGGCATATCCACCAGTTTATGCAGAGAGTGGAATAATCGGTAGTCGTGTAATTGTGAAGGCAATCGCAGTGCCAACAGCTGTGGCATTCACACGAACGCTCACGAACGGCAGCCAGCATCTGCCAAGCGAAGCGAGCCCAAGGCGCGCGCCTTGTGCTCGATGCTCACAAAAAAAATGTTTTCTCTCAGAGCTCTCGTCTCCCTGGGCGTAATTGTGTCATTTTTATAATGCGCGCCTGTCCGGTGCTTCGTGATGGCACACGAAAATGTCACGAGGCATATATTGCGAGCGCGGTAATGTCCACTCTTACCAGAGAGAGGGAGTGCGTACACGCCTGCCTTTCAGCGTCTGTGGAAATTGCGAAAAAAACTATGCCGGGTTATAATACAAACCAAAAGGAGATGGCGTTAACGTGGCCGCAACAAGATTTTAATTCACAGTGAACAAAACGTGACTTCGGTAAACGTTATAATATAGCACTCGGGAATTGACAATATATATGTTTAAGCATCACTAACGAGCTAACTATTGTGGATTTACGCCAAGGATTGAGGCACGTTGACACGAGAAACGTGATTTAATTCCATTTCCCTTCATTTAAATCGTTGACAACCCATCGATATTCGTGTAATTGACGTGCATTTATCGTCATCATCGTCGTCGTGATTTAGATAGTGTCAACAGACACTTTGTGGAACTTTAAGCATTCAGCAAGGGAAAAGGGGGTATATTTCCACGAGCAAGATGTTCTCTCAATGTCATCTTGACTACAGTATATAATAAATTGACCCGAAAAATTGCGTGGGATGTTACGGATCTACACAAATTAGTGGGGCGAACACTTAGTTGACAACATTCCCAAAGAGTATTATTTGATAACATACCATTACTTGATATACCTTCCCACAGAACATTATCCAGGAAGTCGTTCAGAGGCCTGGGTGTTTAGAAGAGTACTTAATAACAGTTTACAGTCCTTTAGGGATGCTGCCATGATGTAAGGGTGTAATAATGCAATCCTGAAGTCACTGGTTCAATCTCCCGGCACGGGAGTAAACAAGGAAGGTTACTTAAATCCCCTACCTCTGTTCACTCATCAGTATACAATAATACACCACAGTTGATTGCCTGATTGCATTTGGTGGGGTAAAGTGTGAGCACGGTACTCCAGCTCCTTCCAGGACGTCTGGCAAGGTTGTTTAAGTCGGCCAAATTGCCTTCCAGAGCGGCTCTCTTGAGCTCCCTCTAGTGGTGGCCCTCATCCAGCAGTGGAGCGAACAAGCAATGTAAGGTATGCCGATTTAAATTAACCTTTTTAGTCCTTTGTCCATCCACAACTGTATGAAGACCTTCGCAAGGCATATACATAATCTCCTTTATTTGACCATACTTCACCATGCTGGTCAGTGTGAGTTTGTGAAGGGGGGGTCATTGGACCGTTTTAAAACAACAATCCTCTGGCCCACTGAAGTGATCCACTCGATAAACGCCAGTGTGCACATTAAATACAACTTGAGCAGGTGTCAGTGTCGTAAGGGAGCTCCACTCAAAGAGGATTATTAATATGTAGCCGTATTTAGATGGCTTATCAATCCAGTAGGTGGACTCTGCCCATCGCCCACCAAAGTACACGGTATTAAAATACGTATACCGCAACTTTTTTTGAAAGCCAAATGCTTCTCTGTTGCGGCCTGATACTTTGACACTCAATTCTGAGGTATAAAATGTGCTCTAAGCACGTGGTCAATATGTATAACCTCACGGAATTTGCAACCGTGTGCTGCAAAGTAGCAAAGAAACACATTTATTTGTCTTGCAAAAGTTGTTTGGCAAATTATACATTGACAACAGTTCAAAACTATGACTCTTTATGCTTTTCTGAGCAAATGGGGGGGGGGGGGATACAAGAGCTGAATTATAATTTGAATGTTGTGAGTGGAACACACGATGTGTAGTCCCATTGTGAGGCTGCGTCTCAGCATAAAACAAGTTAGGATTGTTAGGATTGTTCAGATTCATTAAAATGCCTGGGCCAAGAGAGCCCAACTAAATAATTCAAAGAGGACACAGTAAGGTCGAGCTGAATAAACAACAAACAACACAACCACACAAAGCCCATTTTCATCAACAACTCCACAATTGCAGAGCAAATAAGAGACAAGTTAGATAGTCAAGGGATAGTGGTGTCCTCATAGACTTATTTTGCCACCTGTTTATTCAACTAGGTTAATTTATTTAGATTGCATTTCCACACTCTTGCAAGATATCCAACGTCTGCCAAATGTATGAAGTACGTTTTAGCACGAGGCCGGAAAGTGAGTTTGGCTTTGAGAGTTATATTTGCTATTCAATAGAATGTGTTGAATTGACACGTTCTGAATAAAAGCCCCCTTTTCTTCCCCCGACAACCAATTCACATGCACCGCTACCAACAGTTGACAAATGAACACTGGATTGCTCAACAAAAGTACAATCCCATGTCGACCTGCACATCTGGGGGTCAAGCTATTTATCAGTCACCTGTCTTATCATCATCTCCCTATCACTGGTGACCCACTGGGCTGTGTGAAGAAGGCCTCCATATATCGGATTTTTTTTCCTCCCACCTCTCTGTGTGTGTTCACGCTATTATTTATCTCACTGTCGAGCAATTGCATCGCAACACCAGCAGACAGCTTGGAAGAAACTGCGCCGTCAATAGAGGGCTGTGCTATCACATTTTTCTGCAGTGCATACCTTTCCAATGCACCGGCAATGGAATAGCAAAACGTTGCGGAGGCCAGTGCACGTCAGCTGCATTTAACGCATCTATTTAATGCTGCGTTTAATGCATGTGATGAAAAGCATTTATTTCAAGTTGCCAAATTATTTCGCTCGCTGTGGGAGCATATGAACGTTGCTAATTGTCAGGAAGGTTGTGCTACGATTTTAGTGTTCAACTCACGATCAAAAGCCCTTGAGTTAAAATCCAGTGCACAGGTAAAATAAGCCTATCATCTCTTACTCTGAAGATAAAACAATTATTTCCACTTTTTGGGAGACCAACAATGATTATGTGAAACGAATATCCTCCGCCATGGGAAAGTGGAATTTCCACAAATTGTTCAGGGTCACCAACAGAAATGTACTACCCCAATGCTATATCTTTTTTTTATCATAGAAACACCATCATGTAGTCTGTGACTTATGACAAATTCATCTGAACATTGATAATTTTCACATATACTGTATTCCAACAACTGTGCTATGTGCAATACAAATCACATTTCTCCGTGTGGAGAAATTATTAAACCAACTATCTATATATATAAAAGTCAAAAATTGTCTGTTTGTCGGTTTGTGGCTTTGTGTGTGTTCGTGCTTGTGAAGGATTTGGCTCTCCAACGGTGGGGTTTACATTAAATTAAAATAGGTAGGTACCACAACCTTAAGCCCCACCGTGAGCAAGCGCTATTCCTTTTTCACATCCGTCGAATTTGAATACGTTTAATTAGCGATTTAGTGCGATTTTTTCCGCTATATCTTTATTTATTTATGACGCGTGCACGGCCATACCAACTCACACGCCTTTGGTGGAGGGGGGGGGGACGGCCCATGTCAAGTCGCACGCCTTCGGTGGGAGTAAGGGCGACATTTTCTTTCGCGTTAAAAATGCTTTAAAAATACACTAAACGTTGAGCTTAAATCTTCACTGTGTGATGTCTCCCCCACCCCGATGCGTGCAGTTACTAATATATACAATCACTAGATGCTACCACTATAGGCTATAGATATTACTGCAGAGCGGCCGGGGAGATTCGTGGCTGGGGGGGGGTGGGGGGGGGGTCAGTGGTAGCAGCCCAGCCCCAGCCTGCCAAGGTGCCACCTCGGCCGGCTGGACAATCTAGGCGAGGCCCTAGGGTCTGCACGGGACTAGGCCTCACCACGCCACTCTGTCAGGTGAGCACTTTGTGCTATAGAGTCGATAAATACTGCTATAGAGTCAGCATGTACTACTGTAGTGATAGCAGGTACCACCACAGTCGGTATGCACTGCTGTAATCATAGCAGGTACCAACACAGTCAGTACGCACTGCTGTTAGATTTTTAAGAGTACTTTTGAAATATTTTTTTTGGCCCGGGCAACGCCGGGTATATAAGCTCGTATTTTATTATTCAAGCACCAATTCTGTTTGTGTGTACAATGTCAATGGATAAAACATGGAGTCGGTGAGTGATTATGGGGCCTATGTCTGAGCAATAAACTGGCACAACCTTAAGATATTGCATTTGAATTACAGAATTCTTAGGTAATTTACAGGCCATTTTTGCAATTTGACAAATTTAGACAATGACGTCGGCACACAAGGGGTCTACTATTTTTCGAATGGCGTCATAGCACCTTCAGCGTCTGCCGTGGATCGGACGGTGTGCAGTGTTTTGGGGTTAATAAGCCTGCAATATTCACCGGGGCAGCCTGCTGGATTGCAACCATGAACCTCTGCGACAAGCGGTGAACACGCACATTACCACTGGGCCATGTGACTGTCCTCTATTAGTGACACTATGTATGCATTAGCCATCGCGTTTCATATTGTGCATATATGATGCTGATAATGGGACTGCTTTGATTGCGTGCTTTAGCTTTCAATACAGATTTTCACCAACTTGTGCATTTCCCTCCTGGCATTACTGCTATTGCCCTTGCTTGTGTGATTTATTCACTTCAGAGTAATAGGACCAGTGCCTCTTCTGGCTAATATAATTGGCCAGGGTTGAAAATTCATCCAGGCCTAGAACAAGTCATGCGGGATCCCTCTGCTCCAGTCTGCCGCAAGGCAATAATTGGCATACTTAAAATGAAATGCAATAAGAACGGATTTATATCAGGCCTATGCTGCTCATATTTCTGCAATGTGTATTAGCTTTAATATACAAGACCGCAGATAATAAGGCATGCATTGTTCACCAGGGTGGTGCATATCTTCGTGTATATTGATGCTTGTTGGATTTTAAATAGTCATAAAACAACCCTCATATCGAAACTAATAGTTCAATATGCAGTGCAGAATTTGTGTGAAGTGTTACTCTCGTTTTCATTATTTGTTCACATATGCGACTTTTTCAAAATCTGTGTGTACCTCAGCCTGTATTTGTGGCAAATTGCACCCATACACTTGGTAGGGAATTGGTAAGCGCTTCGTCCAACTGCCTAAAGATTAGCTGGGCTAATTCAGTCATGTGTTTATTTCCATGGGCTGTGATGAGATATCTGGTGTCTGTGCCCTGTTATGTGTATTTATTCACATGCCGTGATAGGTGTTTTAGACAAATATCATTGCATTTTATATTTCCTGCTCCACAAGCAATGGGATACATTTTCTGGATGATTTGAAATTCATATTTATACAGAGGTTATATTTGGTGTTTCCTTATTTACTACTCAATACAGAATGTGTTCATGGTTGTCCAATAAAGAGGCTGGTCCCCGTCATAGTAATGCGGAATTTCCATCATTGTTCACTTACACAGCTGGGTAATGACCCACACTATTTGAAGATAGGACACTCGAGTTTCAGGGTTTGATGAGGCTGTATAATGAGATACGGAATGAAGAAATGGATTTGAGAACATACGCAGGTTAGTGACATCATTCAAACTGTTCAGCAAAGTGGGATTGGGCAGGCCATGTTGCTAGAATGGACGATGGCCGATGGTCAGTAACAGTGATGGAGTGGCAGCCAAACTAAACTAAACTTTTTATTTTACCAGGTAAGGCCCACTGAGATATATAGCTCTTTTTCAGAAGCGACCTGTCCACAAATGATAACTCAATGAAATGGCTTGTCACGTGTAAATTTATAGCAGCCAAATACTCTTAAAAGCGTGTTTCTAAATGTGGAGGGGAAAAGCGGAAGACCTGGAGAAAAATCCACGTAACCACGGGGAGAACATGCAAACTCCAAACATGCAGGCGTCAGGGTCGGGATCGAACCCATGAACTTCTACATTTCAGGCGAGGTAGTTAAAATCTCGCCACCGCAACACCCCAAGGAATGGCACACGTCTTAGGAAATGTCCACCGATGCGATTGAAGGCTGAAACATGAGCTTGTGTGCAGGAGCTAAGCGGATTCTTACATCACAGAACAGTGACAGTGACAGATGGCGACGACTCGGGGATGCCTTCATCCAGCAGTGGATTGATCATGGCTAATGTTGATTATACAAACATATGAAGGCAACTCAAATGCACGATACACTATCGGTATATTTTTTTACTCTTCAAAAACAGTGGTAACATGACAACAACAAAAACTTAAGCCTTTGTAAATTTGTGTGGCGAGGAATGAATCATCGGAGCAATTTTGATTCTCGAGAACACCCCTTCGCTCCCCCCAACGACATATAGGCGTTAACAGACTGTTAGGGCAAGTGCTGTTCGCGAGCAACGAATGAAGGTCCGGCACGGGTGATCAACACCACACCCAGCCCCCTTTGTTTCCCCAGTGCTGATGTTTACACACCGCACTAGGTACTAATTTAAGGCTCAGTCGACCTAGGGGAGGCCCAGGGCCAGTTCACATAATCGTCACTGGTGTTGACCGTGAGCGGGAATCACTCTGGTTGGTGGGTTCGTAGCGCAGTGCGCTCCCCACTGCACTGCTGGCCCCACACACACCACGCACACGCAGACACACACACCACGCACACAAAGACACACACCCACACACCATGCACACACAGACACAACGATAAAGACACACAAACCACGCACACACAGACACAAAGATAAAGACACACACAAACCACCCACACACACACACACCACGCGCAAACAGACACAAAGATAAAGACACATACAAACCACGCACACACAAACACAATGACACGCACACACCACGTGTACACAGACAAAGACACACACATACACCAAGCGCACACAGACACAAAGACACGCACCATGTACACACACACAGACACAAAGACACACACCACGCGCACACAGACACAAAGACACACACACCACACGCACACAGACACAAAGACAAAACAGACCACGCGCACACAGACACAAAGACAAAACACACACACACCACGTGCACACAGACACAAAGACAAAACACACACACACCACGTGCACACAAAGGCCCTTGCATTTTTGCACAAGCCGCGTGTGTGGGGGTAGATGGCGCTCCAATGCAAAGAAACACACCTAGAAAAAATTTAGTTCGAGTCACCATCGCAGTTATTTCGACAGGCAAGCGGCACAGATAAAATTACACATCTATCCGCTTTTTTTCCAATAGGGGAATGACGAAAATGCTTACGTCCCCGAAATAGTTTTGCAATTTAATAAAGGGGGCAAATTTGAGACTTTGGATCTGGGATATAACACCGGCACGCAGTGGCCTGCCATAGCAAATGTCACAAGAACATTCATGTCCGTAACAGATGCTATGCTTTAGTATATGCAGGCAGATTTTCCTGGACTGCTGCATGTGGTAATATAAGCATTCCACAAGGTTGGGTCGTATTAAAGAGCTTGACTCAGTTTAACACGTAGGCTTTCGTGACCAATATCATCCATAATATATATTTTTAGGTTAGATGGCTTGACTCAGTGGCGTTTTTTTTTGTTTAAATTCTGTGTGGGAGTCACCGCAACCCATAATTTATGCAGGGTCAATCAAATCAGTTAAAAAGACAACACTGGTTGGTCTATGGATAAACTGACCACTGCCAAAAAAACGTGGATTTTTTTGTTTTTACCAGTGACTTTGGGTTACAAGGGGATATGAGCACGCCCCCCCCCCCCCCCCCCCATTAATTTGAGTGCGAAGACCCTTCATTTAAACAGTGGCGGGACAACGATCAGTTGGCTCGCCAGCCACCTTATGTGAGGAGCAAGGTAAGGTAATGTGCAATCATATCCCTTATTACTGAGCATGTTAACTCGCAATCATACCCCATTGGGAACACTGAATTATTGTAATGTCAGTTTTTTTCATTACCAGACCTGCAGTGCTATCCCATCAGACGCTTGCCACGAGATGGTGTAATGGTGCATGGCTGCATTTCAACAACATGAAGGGATGCATAATACATTGTGCTCTCAACAGGTGCACAAGGCACGCAGAAAGGTAGCTGTCCACTCCATTGCAAGAAAGTTCCCCGTTTATGCTAGCACCATTTGAGTGTTCCTCCTTATTGCGCACACGTTTTATGAGGGCAATTCGAACGTTGTCAAGTTAATGCACTTTTTATATTAATTTGAGTAATTAGTTAAACAAACTGAGCAAGAAACTGCTGTCAAGGATTCTTGGGACATGTTAAGAGAGTTTTTTTGTTGCACATGTCTAATGAAGTTCCGTGATATAATTTGTGGTTTATTTGTTTAATTTATAAAATGTCTCGTGTGTCTCATTGAGGCCCGCTATTATGTCGATGGAGCAATTGGGAAGCAATTTGATCAAAATGCAAACAAAACTACCGACGTTAATGTGTTAACGATCGCTCACTGATCAACTCACAAAATTTCCTGAGCCTCACTTACCCTCTTTCAGGTTAAATCCCCAAAGCAGATTATCCGGATTCCATCACCCTGCAGTTTATCATACATGAACCTCCTACTGTCCAGTTGATAATCCTCTCAGTAAAATAAATATGAGTTCTAAAAGGAGGCTCCGTGTCAATGCTGAACCTCGAATGATAATACGAGACACTCCGGTCTCCTCCCACATGCAAAACACAAATTCTGGAATTGGCCAGACTTCCCAAAAAGCAGATTCCTTCTCACGAAGGGTTTTGAAACTCGCTGAAGCTTCACTGGATTTAGGATCGTAATTATTGTATGTTAACACAACGCTGATTGTCGTATGCCTGCTTCTTCACGGTAATAGCGCTGTGCCATGTCACTGACAAATGTTGGCCACTGTGGGCCATAGGGTATTCATATGAAGTTGAAAAATTCCTACACGTGAATTACCGTAAGCCATGGGATGCATTTTGGTGTGTATGGTAAATTCCTTGTAACACAACCACATGTTGAAACAAGTCGAAATCATTCAAAGATTTGTCGATGCAAACAACTGTTTTTTTCTTTCAACTCTCGACGAGATGCGGAGATACAAACTGAGATGTAGAGAGACAAACAGAGATGTAGAGATAGACAATGGAGATGCAGAGAGACCGACGGAGATGCAGAGAGACAGAGATTCAGAGAGACACACGGAGATGTAGAAAGACAAATTTAGTGGCAGAAAGACAAATGGAGTTTCAGATAGACAAACGGTGAGTCACACAAATTGAAAAAAAAACCTATTTGGATATTTCAATTGTCTTTATGTCACAGGCAAACTGTGTTGACATGGTCTGTTGACCGGGAGACTTAATCCGCTCTGGATTGTAAGTCGATGCACAGCACACGAGTGCTTTCCAAGCTTGCCGACACATTGATACTTTGGAACAATCAAATATACAGTGAAGGAAAAAAGTATTTGATCCCCTGCTGATTTTGTACGTTTGCCCACTGACAAAGAAATGATCAGTCTATAATTTTAATGGTAGGTTTATTTGAACAGTGAGAGACAGAATAACAACAACAAAATCCAGAAAAACGCGTGTCAAAAATGTTAGAAATGGAGCTCTTTGGCATCAACTCAACTCGCCGTGTTTGGAGGAATGCTGCCTATGACCCCAAGAACACCATCCGTACCGTCAAACATGGAGGTGGAAACATTATGTTTTGGGGGTGTTTTTCTGCTAAGGGGACAGGACAACTTCACCGCATCAAAGGGACGATGAACGGGGCCATGTACCGTCAAATCTTGGTTGAGAACCTCCTTCCCTCAGCCAGGGCATTGAAAATGGGTCGTGGATGGGTATTCCAGCATGACAATGACCCACAACACACGGCCAAGGCAACAAAGGAGTGGCTCGAGAAGAAGCACATTAAGGTCCTGGAGTGGCCTAGCCAGTCTCCAGACCTTAATCCCAGTGAAAATCTATGGAGGGAGCTGAAAGTTCGAGTTGCCAAACGTCAGCCTCGAAACCTTAATGACTTGGAGAAGATATGCAAAGAGGAGTGGGACAAAATCCCTCCTGAGATGTGTGCAAACCTGGTGGCCAACTACAAGAAACGTCTGACCTCTGTGATTGCCAACAAGGGTTTTGCCACCAAGTACTAAGTCATGTTTTGCAGAGGGGTCAAATACTTATTTCCCTCATTAACATGCAAATCAATTTATAACATTTTTGACAAGCGTTTTTCTAGATTTAGTTGTTGTTATTCTGTCTCTCACTGTTAAAATATACCTACCATTAAAATTATAGACTGATCATTTCTTTGTCAGTGGGCAAACGTACAAAATCAGCAGGGGATCAAATACTTTTTTCCCTCACTGTAGTTCAATTCCTACTTACATTTCTAGGAAGGACGTTGACCAAAGTGTGAAATTTACTGTGGCTTGTCAGAAACTCAGCCCCATCCTTTATATGGGAATATGGCAGATCTTTGTCGATTGCCTTGTAAGAGATTAGAGAGGGGTGCTGTAGTGGTTAGTTCACCGCACTATGAACCCTGCGACCTGGGTTTAACTCTCAGCCACGACTAACGTCAGTTGAGCGTTTCTGAGCCAGTGGTGAAAATTCCAGATTCCTATGGTATGGCCAATGTGCCCAACACACAACAATGTATAAGCTGACCCCTGTTTTCAATTGGCTGTGCTTCTCACGTGGTTTTGCTTTCATCTAACTTCATTTTTTTCACAATGCATATTTTGTTTTCTGGTTGTGTTGTGCGAGCATGATGTCACGGTGTCGGGATGTTAACTACTTCCCCTGGTATACAGGAGGTTGTGGGTTCGATCCCGACTCCGACACCCGTATATTTGGTGTTTGCATGTTTCTCTCTTTCCCCGTGGTCGCGTTGATTTTTCTCCAAGGTCTCCTGTTTTTCCCTCCACATTTAGAATCAACACTCATTCAGAGTATTTGGCTGCTACCATATATTTCCACGTGATGGGCCACTTCGTTGAGCTATCATTTGTGGCCAGGTCGCTTCTGAAAAAAAGGAACTATATAGCTCAGTAGGCTTTACCTGGTAAAAAAAAAACTTGAATACTTTTAGTTTTAGTCCAACGTTCCGCTCCACGTGCTGGGAACCTCTTCATTCGCTACCCATTACACAGAGAGGCACTTTGGACACCGTGCCGAGCAACCACGCAGTACCACCCAAAAACACCATCGCAGACTTCCACAGTACAGATCTACGCAGGAGGAATGCCACTGACTGACATTCAACCCCGCGCTGCACGTATGTGTATGTGTGTGTTTGAAAGCTTGCATGGGGAGCGGTAGTGCAGTGGTTAGCGCGCTGCGCTACGAACCTGGCGACCGGGGTTCGATTCCCGCTCATGGTGATCACCAGTGACGATTATCTAAACTGGTCCTGGGCCTCTTCTCCTAGGTCGACCCAGCCACAAATGAGTACCTGGTGCGATGTTTAAACATCGCCGCTAGGGAGACAAAGACGGCCGGGCGTAGTGTTGGCCACCCAACCCCTCGTGTGCCGTGCTGGCCTTTATAGGTGCTCGTTAACAGCACTTGCCCGTACAGTCTTAAGGCTATACGGGGGATCTTTGTCTTTTTTTCTGAAATGTTGCACAATCTAAAGTCGCTTCCTTGAGGACAGTTGTCGTATGAATCCGGGGTGTTTACTGTTGTCGTTGTTGTGAATTGCAATGGTCACCGTTTTTTAATCTTCCTCCGATGGTGAATATTCTATTTAGAACCATGTTTATGGAATATTAATCGTAAAATGGCATGTCACGTATAGTTTTTTTTTTAAAGGAGTAATAAAATAACCGAATGTTTAATGACACGTTGAAATATGCAGGGAATGTCAGCAAATCACGTTAGTAACGGAGATTTAGAAAATCTGCCGAGAAATGTTGCCTCTTTTGCATGTTTCCATGGTTATGCTTTTTAATGTGATAGCACCCCTTTAAAAGAGCTCGAAAATGGGCATGGTTTGGTTTTAATTCACTACTTTATAATGTGCTGCAATGAGTTATGAGGCCTTAAAAGTCGATGAGAAGACGTAGTTTTGTTTTAATAATAAACGGCAGTTTTATAACACAGTTTACATATTCACTGTATGATGCTGTGATGGACATTACCCCCTTTTGATGCAATTACAATTTTAGGAATTCAAACTCATCATTTTGTGGGATGCCAACAGTAGTTATCCTATGGAGGATTTAATGTGCCAATTATATGTCTTACCCGAGGCATTGCCCAATGTACTTTGAGCAAAGAAAAACACCGCATGTGCGTGTGTGCGCGATGAGAGATAAACACAATTGAATTTTCACGCTGCATAATGTTGACGTCTTTGACACTTTGCATGGTCTCAAAGTGCCCCTAGCAATCACTGTGGCAATGTCACCGCCACTTTTAGTGGTGCATTGCTTTTCTTGAGTCGATACGCAGTATGGTAGGAAATGGTGGCGCAACAATTAGCGCACCACACTGCAAGCCAATGACTTTATTTCGATTCTATGCCATGGAATACATCAATGGTAAATCATATTTGAACCACTACTGAGCATCTGCTAGGTCAACTTAACCGCAAATGAGAATACGGTGCAATGCATACAAGTGTAATAAACGACTGGACCACGATGTCTGGCTCAGTGTCCTTTATTCGGTTCGTGCTGTACACCCACACGGCTGTCTTTACTCTGTAGCTTCTCCACGGTGCTGACTCCAATGTCGGCCCGATCCACAACAGCAGCCCCGCTGCTGTTTCTCTCACACAGCCCCCCTTGGCTGTACTCGCTGCAACTCCTCTCTCTCCACAGCTCTGACAGCCTCGTGCTGTCTCCCTCTCTCCCTCCGCAGCTCTGACAGCCTCGTGCTGTCTCTCTCTCTCTCCGCAGCTCCTCCTGGCAGCCACACCGCTGCCTCTAACACGCAGCCCTTCTGGCTGTCTCCTCTGCAGCTGCACACCACTCCGCAGCTTCCTCTTGTCTTCGGGGTTGGCTCCCGATGGCCGTCGGCGCCCCCCCCTCTTCTCACTCGCCCGCGTGGCCTCACTCTTTTCCGCTCACACCCCGACTGACTTCCCCTTCCGGTTTACCCGCTTAAGGACCCGAACCTTCCACCCACGTCACATGACTCCACCCCCCGTGACGTCACATCCGGAAGGTCGCTTACGCCCGCATTACACCACCCTCCCCCGTAGAAAAATCCCAGCCGACCTCGGCTGACCAATAGCAAATCGTAATGCGGCGAACCGAGCTTCCCCCCCTAAAGGACACTAAGCATACAATGTAACAGCAAGAACAACAACAACAACGCAATTAACATCAACGAACGTACAAAAAGCATGCAATAAATACAACTGTAAGAAAAAAAATAACAAGACAGCAACAATCAACGAAACGTAAGCGATTTGGAACGTGTGCGGGTCGCCGGCCGGTCCCGGACGGTCGGCGGCCCACTCGCGGAACGGGAACGCGATGAAAGTCGAGGAATGACAGGGGGTAATCCCCCTGTCGCAGCTGGAAGTCCACCGACGTCCCGTGTCCCTAAAGAGTTAGTCTTGGGCTTGTCCTGTGACCGTGCCCGCAGCTGGGTCGGAAGGGCTGCAGGGCTCGAAGGTCCCGCAGACCTGGCAGGCGTCCTCCGAGCAGGGCCCCTCGTCCCCCGCAATGTCACGGCCGGCCTGTCTGGAACAGGTACGACAGGCGCTCTAGCAAGATCAATGGACGCAGGCAGGGGAGAGTCAGCAGCAACAGACCCCGGCAAGGCAACATTGGGGGATGACGCATCATGTAAGGGAGCAACATATGGTTTCAAGCGCGACGTATGCACAACCCAGCGACGAGACCCAATCTGGACGCGTGCTGACTGTGGGTTGGGAACCGCAATGAGGCGTACGGGACCATGCCAGGGTTTGTGCAATTTCGGCGAGGTCCCCGGACGTACCTGTGGACAATGAAGCCAGGCTAGGTCCCCAACCTTCCAAGGGCACTCCCCCTCAGACCGTCGCGCATATCGCTCGTTCCGGGCCTGGGCTTTGGCCGTAGCCACGCGGGCATTCTCCCGCGCCTCCGTGACTCGGCGAACCGTGTCCTGAATGTATTCAGGAAGTGGTTTACGAGGTCCCTTCACCCCAGTTCCCAATTGCACATCCACCGGCGGCACGTTTTCCCGACCATACATAAGGTAAAACGGCGAATATCCTGTAGCCGCATGAGGCGTCATCCTGTACGCCGAAAGCACCCCGGGGATGTGCAGATCCCAATCTGATTGTTGTTCACTCACGGTATGGCAAAGCATGGCAGACAATGTCCTGTTCAGCCGTTCAACCATACCATCCGTCTGCGGATGGTATGGGGATGTCCGTACTTTCTTAGTCCCAAGGCCCGCGCACACTTCCGCCAATAATTTAGAAGAGAAATTCCTGCCCTGGTCCGTGAGGAGTCTCTCAGGCGCCCCCTTATCCATAATATACCCAAACAAAAAGGCGTCGGTAATGGCCGCGGCCGACTGATCGGGCAACGGCCAGGCCATCGGCCAACGGGAGAGGTACTCAACCCCTACCAGCAAATATTTATTACCCCTCGCCGATGGTGGAAAAGGTCCCAATATGTCCAGTGCCACCAATTCATTGACTCGAGACACCTGAATCGACTGGAGAGGCGGCACGTAAGGATGTTTCGGCGGCTTACGTCGTGCACACGCAGGGCACGCGCGCACGTGCCCTACGACATCTGTCGCCATGCCGTGCCAAAAATAATGACGTTGCAACGTCAACAAGGTCTTCTGCACCCCTAAATGTAAAAGAGTGTCACAATGGAGGGTTCTAATCAACTCGAATCGCAAGGACGTTGGTACCACCAGGCGCCAACGTTCCTGGAACCCCTCCCGCCACATAAGCAGACCATCTCGGAGAGCGGTTTGCGGCCCCATAGCCGTACTCGGACTCCCATTGTCCCTAGCAGACCGCTTCCGCAAGGACACCAATGACTCATCCATCATCTGTTCCCGGATCCAGACAGACCGCGGCAGATTCAAAACCCCGTCAGCCGGTCCCGGTTCCATCGGAGTGTCCGACTTCTCGACGGCCAACGTAAGCGGCTGAGGGGGGTTTGGAATCGGCGAACACCTATGCGTCCCCGACTCACATTTACAAGGGGCGCGCCGCGGTAATCTGGAAAGTGCGTCAGCGTTCGCATGGCGCACTCCCTTCCGATGTTGAATTTGGAAGGAAAATTCCTGTAGCGTGTCCAACCAACGTGCCAACTGTCCGGATGGCTGGTCAATTTTAAGGGCATATTGCAAGGCCGCATGATCCGTACGCACAATAAAAGAACGACCGTAGAGGTATGGTCGAAATTGCCGTAGGAAAAAAACAACCGCCAATAGTTCTCTGCGAGTGACACAGTAGCGGGTTTCCGCAGGAGACAAGACTCGGCTACCATACGCCACGACACGCTCTACACCCCCTTTAGACTGTGATAACACCGCCCCAATACCTGTGTCACTCGCGTCCGTATCAAGAATGAATGGGTGATCGAAATCGGGATAATCCAATGTTGGGGCCGTGGCCAATAGATCACGCAGACTCCGAAAGGCCGCCTCCTCCGGCTGTCCCCAAACAAACTTCCGTCCTTTACCCGTAAGGAGATGCAAGGGCCTCGCAATCGTCGCAAAACCCGGCACAAATCTTCGGTAATACGAGGCAAATCCCAAAAACCGCCGAACATCCCCCACGGTGGCCGGAGTCGGCCAATCCCGGACGCACGCCGTCTTTTCCGGATCCGTGGACACTCCCTCAGCACTCACAATGTGCCCCAAATAGCGGACGGACCGTTGCAGTAGGTGACATTTCTTTGGTTTGAATTTCAATTTGGCAGAACGCATCCTCGTGAACACTGTCTCCAGCCGCGTCAAATGTTCATCAAATGTGCGGCTGACGACAATAATATCGTCCAAATATATAAGACACGTCTCCCACTGCAACCCCGTCAAAACGAGCTCCATCAATCTTTGAAATGTAGCAGGGGCCGCATTCAATCCCATCGGGAGACAGTTGAATTGAAATAACCCCTGCGGCGTACGGAATGCGGTTTTCTCCCGTGAGGACTCGTCAAGGGGAAGCTGCCAAAATCCCGAAGAGAGGTCCAGTGTGGAAAAGAACTTAGCCCCCGACAATGCGTCGAGGGAGTCATCCATACGCGGCAGGGGGTACGCATCTGCCACCGATATCTTATTCAATTTGCGGAAATCAACACAAAATCGCAATTTGCCATCCTTCTTCTTAACCAAGACGATTGGAGCGCCCCATGGGCTGTTAGATGGCGATATAATGTCCGCAGCCAACATGTCTTCCACTGCCCCCCGTACGTGTTCTCGCTCTGCAGGACTCATCCGATGCGAATTTAATCGAATAGGGGCAGCATCGCCTGTCTCAATGTGATGGTAAAGCAACGAAGTGCGGCCCAAATCCAAATCATCGGAGCTGAACACATCGGAATATGTCAACAACAATTTACGCAGCGCACCACGTTGCTCCATGGACAGGGAAGAATTTCCGTCACATAAATGAGCAACCCAACGATCATCCGAACTCCTTGGCTCGGAAACCCCAGCAACAACTCCCCGGCTATGTGGACAATCATGGGTCGCAAACGCCGTAGTGGCATGTGCCACAACCGTACCGGCCGGGACACGGACGTTTTCTCCCCCCGCATTAAGCACCTGTAAAAACGGTAATTGATCCGGCCGGACGATGGTCTGTGCCCCCACTAACGCCAACCCGGTTGTTATCGTGGCGGACGGTGACAACAAGACCCCTACTGCTCCTAGCCGATCAGGCAGGGGCTTCCGATACCGCAAGGGTATAAGCATCTGTGTACCAGGTGGGATGTCCACAGATGCGACGGACAGCGCCTGCACTTGTACGGCCGAAGCAGGTCGCCCCCAGGGCGACGGCAGAAACGAGATTTGACGGCCCCCCGGCAGTTCAATACAATTCTCATTGATTTTGATCAAAATGGGCATCTTAGCCAAAAAATCGGTGCCTAACAAACAAGGAACCGCCAAAGATCTCGATATCAACACAACACCCGAGGCCGACACATCCCCAATAGATATCTTAGCATCCACCTGACCCACGATACCCATGCTACCCCCGTTCGCAGCGACGCACGACCCATAAACCGGACGCACAGCCCCCGGCGGGATGCCCAACAGATGGAAAATGACATCCGAAATAATAGTCGCAGACGCGCCGGAGTCGACCAAAATGCGTACGTCCACCCCTTGTATAGACCCCGGTACAGTGGACGAGCCCGTAGCGGCCGCGACGACTCTCCGTGCCAACTTGCGCCACTGCGTGACCGAGCGACAAGGCCCCGTCGAAGGGCATGCTTTAACCACAACGTTAGGATGGCGCAACGACGGTGATGGGTGAGGTGTAAAGCCTTGCCGAGTGTCTGGTGCATGCCGACATGCCTGTTTCGGAGGATCTTTAGCCGACTTGACCGGTGCCGAGGCCTCCTGCTGCGGCGGAGCCGGGAAGCGGGCCCAGCAGTCTCTGGCGTAGTGGCCCCTACGCCCGCAGCGGAAACATTCGGCCTCGTTGCGCCGAAGCGCAGGCCTCGCCTCCTGACGGCCCCGTTCTGGTAGCGCCGCGCGCGGTCTCGGCCCGCCGCGTCCCGTCCATGGAGCGGAGGCGGCCGTCAGTTGTTGAGGGCCCCGGTCATCCGGAACATAGACAGCCTGCGCAGGGTTCCACCCCAGCGCATCCCCTTCTTTGACGGGCCCCCCCGTCCACGCCGTCACTTGTTTCCAGCGACGGAGGTTGAATTGCGCATCGAGACACTTAGCAGCCGTCCGGGAAGTTAGCTTCTCATGCCCACACACAGGCATGGGGATCCCTAGATCCCGAGACAGCTCCAACATTTTCCCTAATATGAGAGGCTCGAGCAGGTCCTGTGGCGTCTCAGGATAAGCTGCCATGGCCAGCTCCAGCACCGCACCCCTGAACGCCACGGGCGACTCCTCTGGTGCTCGTTGTCGTTGAGCGAATCGCCGATGCGCATCATCTGGTGGCTCATAAGCATCGGCCATTTCTTGAAAAACACCACGTAAAGTTGCCTTCTTATCGGTCGTTATGGAACGGAAGAATCGGACAGATTCGTCGTCCAGGAGAGTCGGCAACACCTCCAAAGCCTCCGCATCGGTCCATCTTGCTGTGCGTACCGCCGCCAAGAAGCGGCAGGCGAACGCGCTCCAGTCCCCACCGACGGAAAATTCTTTAACCGTTGTAAGGTGGCGACTCCGACTCCTCTTCCCGCCGTCTTCCAATGGTGGTGGTTGTGATGGCAAATTCAAAATGGCGTCGGCCCGCGGCGTGGCCAAGATGGCGGTTTGGCGCCACGGAGCGCGCAAAATGGCGGCCTCTTGCCGCGTGGGCAATGGCGGCGGCAGGACAGGCAACGTGGCGGCCCGCGGAGCACCAATTGCATCATCCATCGTCCCTGGCGCGACGAGATGGCATAGATGCGCCAGGACGTCCTTAAGTGCCTCCAGTTGTACCGCCATCGCTTGCCATCGTTGATCCGCGTCTGATGATGTCGACGGACCCGCCACCGCGCCAACATCCTCCACTCCCGTTCCCGTGGTCGCCTCAGCCGGGCTCTCCTCCACCACCCCAACAGGATCCGTGGTTGGAGGGAGTTCGTCGTCGTCGGACGAAGAAGCCGATGCAGGCGCCGGATTAACTTTCTTCCTCACTTGTTTCGACATGCCGTTGCACTTCCGACACCAGTGTAATAAACGACTGGACCACGATGTCTGGCTCAGTGTCCTTTATTCGGTTCGTGCTGTACACCCACACGGCTGTCTTTACTCTGTAGCTTCTCCACGGTGCTGACTCCAATGTCGGCCCGATCCACAACAGCAGCCCCGCTGCTGTTTCTCTCACACAGCCCCCCTTGGCTGTACTCGCTGCAACTCCTCTCTCTCCACAGCTCTGACAGCCTCGTGCTGTCTCCCTCTCTCCCTCCGCAGCTCTGACAGCCTCGTGCTGTCTCTCTCTCTCTCCGCAGCTCCTCCTGGCAGCCACACCGCTGCCTCTAACACGCAGCCCTTCTGGCTGTCTCCTCTGCAGCTGCACACCACTCCGCAGCTTCCTCTTGTCTTCGGGGTTGGCTCCCGATGGCCGTCGGCGCCCCCCCCTCTTCTCACTCGCCCGCGTGGCCTCACTCTTTTCCGCTCACACCCCGACTGACTTCCCCTTCCGGTTTACCCGCTTAAGGACCCGAACCTTCCACCCACGTCACATGACTCCACCCCCCGTGACGTCACATCCGGAAGGTCGCTTACGCCCGCATTACACAAGCAACAGCACGAAGAAAATAAAAGTGGCCTTGGTACAGTGAGGGAAAAAAGTATTTGATCCCCTGCTGATTTTGTACGTTTGCCCACTGACAAAGAAATGATCAGTCTATAATTTTAATGGTAGGTTTATTTGAACAGTGAGCGACAGAATAACAACAACAAAATCCAGAAAAACGCATGTCAAAAATGTTATAAATTGATTTGCATTTTAATGAGGAAAATAAGTATTTGACCCCTCTGCAAAACATGCCTTAGTACTTGGTGGCAAAAATCCTTGTTGGCAATCACAGAGGTAAGACGTTTCTTGTAGTTGGCCACCAGGTTTTCACACATTTCAGGAGGGGTTTGTCCCACTCCTCTTTGCAGATCTTCTCCAAGTCATTAAGGTTTCGAGGCTGACGTTTGGCAACTCGAACCTTTAGCTCCCTCCACATATTGTCTATGGGATTAAGGTCTGGAGACTGGCCAGGCCACTCCAGGACCTTAATGTGTGTCTTCTTGAGCCACTCCTTTGTTGCCTTGGCCGTGTGTTTTGGGTCATTGTCATGCAGGAGTACCCATCCACGACCCATTTTCAATGCCCTGGCTGAGGGAAGGAGGTTGTCACCCAAGATTTGACGGTACATGGCCCCGTCCATCGTCCCTTTGATGCGGTGAAGTTGTCCTGTCCCCTTAGCAGAAAAACACCCCCAAAGCATAATGTTTCCACCTCCATGTTTGACGGTGGAGATGGTGTTCTTGGGGTCATAGGCAGCATTCCTCCTCCTCCAAACACGGCGAGTTGAGTTGATGCCAAAGAGCTCCATTTTGGTCTAATCTGACCACAACACTTTCACCCAGTTGTCCTCTGAATCATTGAGATGTTCATTGGCAAACTTCAGACGGACATGTATATGTACTTTATTGAGCAGGGGGACCTTGCGGGCGCTGCAGGATTTCAGTCCTTCATGTCGTAGTGTGTTATCAACTGTTTTCTTGGTGACTATGGTCCCAGCTGCCTTGAGATCATTCACAAGATCCTCCCGTGTAGTTCTGGGCTGATTCCTCACCGTTCTCATGATCATTGCAACTCCACGAGGTGAGATCTTGCATGGAGCCCCAGGCCGAGGGAGATTGACAGTTCTTTTGTGTTTCTTCCATTTGCGAATAATCGCATCAACTGTTGTCACCTTCACACCAAGCTGCTTGGCGATGGTCTTGTAGCCCATTCCAGCCTTGTGTAGGTCTACAATCTTGTCCCTGACATCCTTGGAGAGCTCTTTGGTCTTGGCCATGGTGGAGAGTTTGGAATCTGATTGATTGATTGTTTCTGTGAACAGGTGTCTTTTATACAGGTAACAAGCTGAGATTAGGAGCACTCCCTTTAAGAGTGTGCTCCTAATCTCAGCTCGTTACCTGTATAAAAGACACCTGGGAGCCAGAAATGTTTCTGATTGAGAGGGGGTCAAATACTTATTTCCCTCATTTAAATGCAAATCAATTTATAACATTTTTGACATGCGTTTTTCTGGATTTTTGTTGTTGTTATTCTGTCTCTCATTGTTCAAATAAACCTACCATTAAAATTATAGACTGATCATTTCTTTGTCAGTGGGCAAACGTACAAAATCAGCAGGGGATCAAATACTTTTTTCCCTCACTGTATGTTGCTGGCAATAGCAACCTCTTGTGCACCAGGTTGACCTTCATAGGTGCTCGCTAACAGCACATGCCCAAAATGTCCATAAAGGCTTGATGGAAAATGTTTTTTTGCATTTACCCACACGATTGTATTAAAGCACATATAGGCCACGTTCTCAAACAATAAGGTAAAAAATACTCATAAGACTTGCTTATTTGATCAACCATGGAGAGATGATGGGCCTTTTCAGATTCCTCACCACAGGGCCACCTAGCTGGTTACTCAAACCTCTACAGAAAATGGCAATCACATCACACACGAATACTGCACCGAGTGTGTGCCGTCAACTGGTCAGGTTGAATAAATATAATGCTTGGATATGCGACGTTGTACCATACTGCATTACGTAAACAAACTCTTGTGGTTCGCACTTGCACCTTGAATGAGTACCTTTAACACGTTAACCCTGACATTTCATAAGAGTAACCTCTGATTAAGAAAGCAAAACCTAGGAAGAAAAAAAGCCTTAAATCGTCATCTGGAGAAAACTCATACTTTTAGGATAATTTCACGAGGTAGATTCTACAGCAACGTGAGCACACATCCCACTCACCGAGTTACCGTGAACACAATATTTGCTCTACCGACGCACATTCTGATGTTTGTGTGGGCAACAGTTGTGCTTAAAGGAAAATTTATTTTATTTATTATTCAGAGTACAGAGTGCATGGCGAGGCATGCCCAATGGCAATTAAAAAATTTAAAAATCCAAATAAGATGCCAATTCTCAGCTTTGTAGTGCAATGTGGCATGGTCTGAATTTAGGTCCGATTCACAAAACATGTGGAGGTATAGAAGCGTGTCGTTATAAATGTGAACACACACACACACGTGTGCGCAAACACACGCACAAACATATACAATAGTTTAGCACAAAATAGCAGTGAAGTTACGTAGCAGATTTGCTGCACACACATACTGACAAAAATTACGAAGATCCACCCCTATAGCTGTAATAAACTATTGGGTCAAGTGCTGTTAGCGAGCACCTATGAAGGCTGGCATGGTATAGAAGGGCATACCTGTCAACCCCTTATCAATGCCTACCTTATTACACACCAATTCAGACGTTATTGGTCACCCCGTGCCCTTATAAATCTCAACGTTCATCCTACAAAGTTCCATCATAAGCGAGAAACACAAACTAATTGACAAAAAAAATTCCATAATTGAAACGACTGTACGCTGTATGGACCTGGTAACTCTTCCTGTACAAGAATACTGGTAAACCGTATGGGTTGACAGGCCGCCATTATCTCCCCATTGCTAATGATTAGGCAACGTACCAGATACTCATATGAGGCTAAGACAACCGAGGGAAGGCCCAGGACCGGTTCAAGTATATATTGGCCACTGGTGTTGGCCGTGAGCAGTAATCAAACTCGGGTTGCGGGGTTCATAGCGCAGCGTGCTAATCGCTACACTTCTGCTCCCCACACATACTGAATATATATACACATGTAATAATACTCTGGAGACGTCTTGTGGAATCGGTCCTTTTATTTACTTATCTCAGTTCACAAGCACTCCCCTTGCTGGCAGGTAACGGGAAGTGGGCAAACAGATCGTAAGAGACGCACCGCCATGTGGCAATCGGAGCCCCGCTCGCGCGTGGCCCCTCTCTCTTTTCGTTCCTTGTCTGACCACGAGTCCCTCGGCTCTTCCTTTATTTAATGCCTGGGTCACGTGGTACGCTCCAGCCAATCCTTAATAGCCTGCGCTGAATGTTCCAGATTCCCCATCAACTCCCGGGACCACGCCCCTGACTTGTCTTCCCATTGGCTTAGGCCAAGACCAGCAAAACCAATCATCCTAGCTGACATCCCTCGATCACGCCAGGGCCATGCTCCCAGGCTCTCCCCCCATTGGCTGTAGAGCAGGACCGGCAGAGCCGATCACCACGTGAGCCGGACATAGGCTCTCATTACATCACCCCCCCCCCCCGTGAAAAAAGTCAGCCGTCTCGGCTGGGAAAAGGGTGACAAGCCGATCCCATAAAGTTGCTTATTAGGGCGTCTAAAACGCATTAACAAGGAAGGGGGTGAACCAGGCGTCTATGCGCCGAAAACAAAAATAAAAATCACCCATGAACGACAGACATACATTAGCGCGCCCCTGCAGCGCAGTAACAACAGGGAAGGGACTGCAAGGCAATCAATCCTATCGAAACGGAAGAGATTTCGACCGCGTACGCGCCACGGGACCCTCTCCGCTTCCTGCGCATGGTCGCCTTGCCGCCGGATCTGCAGGAAGTGGTTGACGTGAAGAAGAAGAAGGAGAATGCTCGGTTTCGGTCGTATCTGGGGTAGGTCCCGTTGGAGGAGGGACGGCGGAGGTCTCATCAGCCCTCAAAACCTGTTCATCTGCGGGGGGCACAACACAGTCCCGCTTGGGATCAACGGGCGAGACAAGCGGAATATTCGGCACAGCAGACCCTGGCAGGTCACCAAGTGGAGATGAGGGGTCGGCACGCGGGTCAACGTAGGGTTTGAGTCGCGACGAATGGACGTACCACCGACGTTTTCCGTATTGGACGCGAACACTCTGTGGGTTCCGAATGTCCACCAATGTCACAGGCCCCTGCCAAAGCCTGTGCAGTTTAGGGGATGTGCCCGCTGGCACCTGAGGGCAGTGGAGCCATGCCAGATCGCCCACAGACCAGGACATGTGAGTACGCGATCGACGCGCACACCTCTCGTTCCTTGCCTGCGTACGGGCCGTCGCACATCTGGCGGCCTCTCGCGCCTCTGTAACCCGTACAAGCGAGTCCCGTACGTGATCAGGCAAGGAAAAGGACGGTTGTTTACTCGGCGTACCCAGTTGCACATTAATGGGGGGTGCATTCTCACGGCCATACATCAGGAAAAATGGCGAATATCCCGTGGACGCGTGCGGAACCATGCAGTAGGCCGCTAGGACGCCCGGTATGTGCAAGTCCCAATCGGTCTGTTTTTCACTCACCGTGTGACAAAGCATAGCCGAAAGGGTGCGGTTAAATCGTTCCACCATGCCATCAGTTTGCGGATGGTAAGAGGAAGTGCGGATTTTATTGGTGCCCAGCGCATCGCAAACATCCTTGAGCAATTTGGAGAAGTTACGTCCCTGATCTGTGAGCAGCCTCTTGGGTGCTCCTTTATCAATGACATAACCATTCAAGAAAGCATCGGTGATGGACGCGGCCGTTTGGTCAGGCAGAGGCCAGGCCATAGGCCATCGAGAAAAATATTCTACCCCGACCAGAAGGCATTTGTTGCCCCTAGCCGATGGAGGGAACGGCCCCAGGATGTCCAGAGCGACTAATTCATTGATACGGGATACCTCAATGGAATGTAGTGGCGGCATATAATGTTTCTGAGGCGGTTTCCTCTTCGCACAATCATGGCATGACCGGACAAAGTCGTTAACGTCTGCCGTCATGCCGGGCCAAAAGAAATCTTTCTGCATTGCGGCCTAAGTCTTCTGCACGCCGAAGTGCATTAATTTGTCAGCGTGCAGAGAGCGGAGCAGGTCATAGCGAAGGGATGTAGGCACAACCAGGCGTGATCGGTCAGACAACCCATTAGTACACATCAATAGTCCCGCCCGGCCCCGGAACATCTGCCATTTCCATCCCGCCAAATGAGCTCTCGGTTTCCCGATCAGTTTCCGCAGCGGAGCCAGAGAGACATCGGCCTCCTGCTCACGTAGCCACACCGAGTGCGGCAGCCACAGGGTATCATCAGTGCCCACTGGTACATCCTGGCTGTCCTCATTCGACATCACTCCCATAACCGGACAGGGCGAGGTAGACGTCGCTGCACAGCGGTGCATACCCGTCAGACAAGCGCACGGGGGAATGGAGAGTGCGTCCCCGTTGGCGTGGCGAGCGCCTTTGCGGTTCGTGATATCGAAGGAAAATTCCTGTAACGATTCCAACCACCGAGCCAATTGGCCTGATGGTTGGTCCAATTTTAACGAGTATTGCAAAGCCGCGTGATCAGTGCGAACGAGGAATTTCCTCCCATACAGGTAGGGCCAGTACAGCCGGACAAAATGTACGATCGCCAAAAGTTCCAGCCTCGTCACGCAATATCGTGTTTCTGCAGGGGACAGAACCCTGCTGCCGTATGCAACCACTCGCTCAACTCCGTCTTTACGTTGCGATAAAACTGCCCCGATGCCGATATCGCTAGCATCCGTGTCAAGGATGAACGGCTGTGAAAAATCTGAGTAGTCGAGCGTAGGCGCTGTGGCGAGGTGATCCCGAAGCGAGTGAAAAGAGCGTTGCTCCTCCGGACCCCATTTAAACCTCTGATTTTTGCCCGTTAGAACATGCAGTGGTTTAGCCAGTGTGACAAAGTTCTTAACGAACCGGCGATAGTAGGATGCAAACCCAACGAAACGCCGAACGTCGCCCACCGAAGTGGGTGTGGGCCACTCTCGGACACATTGCATTTTCTGAGGGTCAGTGGACACGCCGTCCGAACTGACGATATGACCCAAGTAACGGACGGAGTGTTGCAAAAGGTGGCATTTCTTCGGTTTAAACTTTAGGTCAGCCGAACGCATTCTCTGAAAGACAGTCTCCAGTCGTTGGAGGTGTTCCGCCGAACGTGCGGCTGAAAACGATGCTATCGTCTAAATATATGAGGCATGTCTCCCACTGTAGTCCAGCCAGTACCAGTTCCATCAGGCATTGAAACGTCGCCGGAGCCGCATTCAAGCCCATCGGTAACCGGTTAAACTCAAAGAGGCCTTGCGGCGTGCGGAATGCCGTCTTGGGTTTCGACGTGTCATCGAGGGGAAGCTGCCAAAAGCCCGAGGACAGATCGAGGGTGGAGAAGAATTTTGCCCCTGATAAAGCGTCCAATGAGTCGTCCATCCGCGGTAAAAGATATGCGTCCACCACAGATATCTTATTCAACCGGCGGAAATCTACACAAAATCTCGTTCTACCATCCTTCTTCTTAGCCAGTACCACGAGCGTGCCCCAAGGACTGTTGGACGGCGAAATAATATCCGCCGCCAAAATCTCGTCTACCGCGCCGCGCACGTGTTCCCTTTCAGCAGGGCTCATGCGATGTGGGTGCATACAAATCGGAGGCGTAGCACCGGTGTCAATATGGTGCGACAAAAGCGAGGTATGGCCGAGATCCAAATAATGTTTACTGAAAACGTCCGCATACCGTAATAATAATGAATGCAAAGAAGTCCTTTGCGTGTTTGATAAAGATGAATTTTCCCCGCACAAGTCCGCGATCCACCGTTCCTGTGAACGGTCGCGTGGCGGTCCATCGGTGGGTGTTTCAATATGTGGCTTTCCGTCAAAACTGGTGAAATCGGTAGTGGCGTGAGCCAATACCGATCCATCCGGAACAACGACCCGGTCCGGACCTGTATGAACGGGGCCTGACCCGGCCGTACGATTGTTTGAGCCGCCACCAGGGAAAAAGATTTAGACACCGAATTCGACGGGGACAATAGCACACCCCTCGCACCGTCCTTAACCTGAAAGGGTTTACGGTAACGCAGTGGGATAAGCATTTGTGAGCCTGATGGAACCTCTACCGTGGCAGCGACCATGGCGTTAACTGCGTTATCCGGGGGCGAACGGGCCAGCAGGGAAGGCAGGAACGACATCCTACGACCCCCCGGCATTTATAAACAATCCTGGTCGACCAGTATCTTAAGTGGCATGCGGCGCAAGAAATCCGTGCCTAATAGACATGGGACAGCCAGTGAGCGAGAAATCAACACCGATCCTTTGGCGGTAATATTACCGATAGCAATACGCACATCGACTTGCCCGAAAATACCCATGCTACCCCCATTTGCGGCTACACACGCGTCATTAACCGGCCGGATTCGTGACGTGGGAATAGACAAAAGATGAAAAATGACATCGGAAATTATGGTGGCAGACGCGCCAGTGTCCACCAAAATACGGACGTCGATGCCCTCGATGGTACCCCGTACCGTCGATGAGCCCGACGCCGCAGCCACAACCCTTCGAGCCAATTTTTTCCATTGTGTAGTAGAGCGCGGTAATGACACAGAAGAACCACAGTTATCATTTGAAATGCAACTATGTGTGCGAGTGGATGAATGATGTGACAAGACCTGCCGGGTGTCCGATTTGTGCCGACTCGCCCGAGGGTGTCGCGGCTCCGCGCCCGGTGGAGAAGATGGAGGTCCACTCGGCGGAAGCGGCGAAGGTAGAGGTCGGCAGCGGCAGTCGCGGGCAAAATGGCCTCGTCGGCCACACTTGAAACACGTGGCCGTCATCGGCCGGCAGTCGGTTGACCCGGCCCCCGCACGTGGTCGTAGTCACCATGCTGGTCGCGCAGCCGTCATCTCGGAATCCAGTGCGGAACAGCAGCCACCACCTTGTCATCGCCGGAGTCATCGGAGCAGTGGACGACCCGTCGTGGAGACCACCCCAAAGGTGGGCTGTCAATTTCCAGTTTTCCCGTCCATGCCGCCATCTGATCCCAGCACTTGAGGTTAAATTTAGTGTCCAAGCAGCGCACCACCCATCGCGATGTAAGCGGTTCGTGGCCGCATACCGGCAGCGAGATGTTGAGTTCCTGGGACAGCTCCAGCATACGGGAAAGAATGAAAGGATCAAGGTGATCAGCCGTCGCGTCGGAGTAAGCGGCCATGGCTAACGCCACCAGCGCCCCCCGGTAAGCCAAAGGCGACTCCTCTGATCCTCGACGACGTGACATAAATGTTCTCGTGGCTGCCGTCGGCGGGTCGTAAAACTCCGCCATTTCTGCGAAAGCATCACGAAGCGTCTTCTTCTTGGACGCCGGGATGGATCGGAAGACCGCCAGGGAAACATCATCCAGCAGCATGGGCAGCGCTTCTAGCGCTTCCGCCTCCGTCCAACGCATGGATCTAAAAGCCGACTCGAAGCGCCACGTAAAAGCACTCCAATCGCCCCCGGCGATAAATTCTTTGATCTGTGGAAGACGATGTCCGCGGTGGCAGGCAGACGCCTCGAGCGTCTCAAACTCCGCTTCCCGCGTTCTGCGCGTCTCCGTCAAAATGGCGTCCGGTGGCCGAGTGGTGTCAGCCTCGTGTAAGATGGCGTCCAACGGCTCCGTCACCACTGCCCCGCCCAAGATGGAGGCCACCCCCCGCGTGGCAGGAGCGATGGCGGACGTCGTTTCCCGCCGAAGATCTTGGTCCTCGGCATTAAGCTGAACCGCTGGCGGCCGACCCAGGGCCGTAGAGGACGCGACCGCTGTCACCAAATTGACCAAAATCGCGCGGAGCGACTCGATCTGCTCCTCCATCAGCCGCCATCCTTCGTCCGCCCTCGAGGTGGTCGTTTCTTCCTCCCGTAGGCGATGAGCGGCATTGAGGCGAGCAGCAGCCGGAGGCAGAGGAACCGTAGCACCCAGCACATCGTCCTCGTCCGTCTCCACAACCTCCTCCAATGGAGGGTCAGGTGGGTTCTTCTTTCTGAGGTGCTTGGACATCTTGAAGATCGTCCAAACGGTCCCAGAAGAACTTCTGACACCAATGTAATAATACTCTGGAGACGGCTTGTGGAATCGGTTCTTTTATTTACTTATCTCAGTTCACAAGCACTTCCCGTTGCTGGCAGGCAACGGGAAGTGGGCAGTCAGATCGTAAGAGACGCACCGCCACGTGGCACTCGGAGCCCCACTCGCGCGTGGCCCCTCTCTCTCTTCGTTCCTTGTCTGACCACGTGTCCCTCGGCTCTTCCCTTATTTAATGCCTGGGTCAAGTGGTACGCTCCAGCCAATCCTTAATAGCCTGCGCTGAATGTTCCAGATTCCCCATCAACTCCCGGGACCACGCCCCTGACTTGTCTTCCCATTGGCTGAGGCCAAGACCAGCAGAACCAATCATCCTAGCTGAAATCCCTCGATCACGCCAGGGCCATGCTCCCAGGCTCTCCCCCCATTGGCTGTAGAGCAGGACCGGCAGAGCCGATCACCACGTGAGCCGGACATAGGCTCTCATTACACACACATACAAAATAATAGCCAGCATTCACTAACAAGTTGTGGTGACATCACAACAGCACCTATGTCATTTTGAGGTCATGTGGAGTGATAAAGCCTCGTTCGCAGGTCATTCGAAGACAAAATGTTGTCATACATATGCTTTAATACGTAAAAAATTGTGCATAAGGCCTGTTATGATATGTTTCAGAAACATAGTAATTTAACAACAACAATGGAAAAACTAAAAAAACGTGCAAAGAAGTATGGAGAGATGTATGCTTGGAATTACATAAAAAATAAACTGAAAAGTAACACTGGGATTCGAGAATATTTGTGGGTCATGACATCGATCAAAGTGGTCAGAAAAGTGAGCTTATACGGGACCTGTTGCGAGAAGATTTGATGGCCAAGGATAGTGACGGAGTAACAGGCAAGGACAGGAGAGCACCCAAGACGAAATCCATTGATCAGATGGAGTGATGAAATCAGCCCGTTTGCAGGTGCCGGGTAGATTGTTACGTGACATAACCGTGCGAGATGGTGACGGCTTGCGGTAGCCTTCAACCAGCAGTGGATTGATCATGGCTGATGATGCATATGCAGGGTATTTTTTATTTTTACAGGTAAGGCTCACTGAGCGACCTGGCCACACGCATGATAGCTCAACGAAGTGGATTATCATGCAGAAATGTATTGCAGCCAAATACTCCAATTTCATGTTTCTGAATGTGAATGGAAAACCCGAAGAAGATTCCACGCGGCCACAGGGATAACATGCAAACTCCAAATATACAGGCATCAGGGTCGGAATCGAACCCATAACCTCCTGCATAATTGGCGAGGTAGTTAACATCAGGCCACCGCGGCATGTATAGGGTCCAAATACCTAAGCATCTCAAGACACTGCAAAAAGCAGACATATGAACATAATATCATATGCAACCAACACAATATACAAGTTGGGCATATTGAGCAGTGGCATTCACAAGCCATTTCAACTGCTGTAGTCCAGTGCAAGAGTTGAATTGGTCTGTAATGTTTGATGATTGAAGCAACAAGATCTCCAGTTTATGCAACCAGGGGAAGAATGGGAGTGGTGAAGGTTTTGATTAAACTGCATCAGTAACGCAACGAGAATAATTGTTCGGCAAAACAATAAAAATACCAGAGAGCATGTTAAACACGTAAAGAGAGATATAATTTGGCCCTCGTTTAATATTCGTCATTCAACACCAAATATAAATGCAGAACATGGGAATTCCTGTTGAGCTTCCAATGTACTGTACAGGCAATGTTGTGGTGGTGATGGGTGGCTTGGCAGATCGACTATGGGTTTTCAATGTGAAATTGTGTGTGGCAGGGATTTGTTGAATTGACGTATAATGGTGTAAGATGCTTAGTCGAGGCAACAGTAAAGAAGCAGTGTATTTTAACAAGATTATTGGACGTGTAAACACATATATCGGCCTATTTATTATGTATTTCTAAGTATTAAATGCAGGGAAAAATACTCATAGACGGGATTTCTGAAAGACATCAACACCAGCTCAGAAACCATACACACAATAATAACTGGCTTTCGAGGATTACACATCATAATGCTGGTAAATAGAGAAATCACGTTTTAAAAAATATAGTATAAAAAATGTCATGCACAATAATATAAAATGTAGGCTTACAGGTCATATTGAACAAAACAAAGACTCACACATACATCGGATTTAGCATTCATGTCCCGATTACAACAGACTGGGACAATATTATTTATCATTGGCATGTCAAATATTGCACGCAACTAAATTATTATTGTTATGATGGATTAATATCCTTTTTTACAACTGGATATATTCATTTATATGGAATGCACGCACATTCTGCAGCATAAAGTGACGGTTGGATGTGACTGGGCCCTATTATCAGAATGTGGAATTTCAACTGCGGGCTGAGCGCCACACATTTAAATGAGCACTCCTTCACACTTATTTGGGATAGTAGCCATTTTTTACGTTTCTATTTTACTGCACGGTACGAGCGAGTTGATGATAGGGTGAAGTGTGGGTACCTCTTCATTGTCCAATACATCGAAGCAACATGGAAGAGTAGGCCAATAATACCTTCTTACAGGGGCTGTCTAGACTTCCCTCCAGTGGAAGCCTTTCCACTAACAGCGACGTGAGAAAGAATTTGCAGGGCCGCACCTTTACCTTTTTATATTTTACACGGTGTGAATGAACGTCTTAGGCAAGGAGGCATTTTCAAGTAATTTCGAAGTAAATTTGATCGTGTCATCTGCCAGTATCATGGTAATGCTTTTCAGAGCAAAAGGGAGTTAACGATAGATGGGTTTTCTTTCCCCATGACATAACCCCATAGCATAGTCGTGAGAGAATTTGTGATAACCTGTAATTTTAAGAAAAGGTGACGCTTGATGTCCATGAATAGTAATTGTATTGGAACATAGCTGAAATGCGATGAAAAAGTGAGCCAGAAAAGTTTCAAACATATAACCAAATATGGTAATGTATAAGTAACTGTCTTGGTGCCAAGAGAATGTGGTAATGCCCAGAAGCATATGTAAACCCGGTTTAAAGTGTGCGTCTAACATCTGGTGAGTGTCGAGACAAAATAACATTCTAATGTAATACAGTTTGAAACATTAACGACACAACTAGAATTGAAAGGTGAAAATATGCTGCTGCAGAAAGGGTGTAAGCTTTGAGGGAATGTAAAGTAGCTGAGATTAAAATTATCTCATATCAAGCCGAGTGTGTATGAAGGCTCTCTCAGCTGATAGGAGTGGAATTTTGAGCTGTCGAAGGTATTGTGGCAGGTAATCAACAGAATGCCTACACTCTTTTGAAGTGTACCGGATTACGAAAAAGCAAGTATTTTCAAGGAGAATTCTGAGTTATGTCCAATGAATAGTTAATCTAACATCTTGGCTTATCACTGCATATAGATATTACATTTTGTGCTGGTCACTGCCAAAAAAAATGGAATGCATCAGGGTCCAAAGTGTTGAAAATCAGAGCAATGTTCGATGGGGGGGCAGCTTAATACATGGATGAGCGAGATTTGAAAATATGCACGGTTTGGTATTTTTGTAAGATGGGTGAAGACAAAATGATAAAGCCAGTCTACGCAATGAATTAATATATTATATGCAAACTAGCTTTACTACCCCGGCTTTGCCCGGGACTTGGATTCACCACGCCTGGGCGCCTTTGTCTCCCCCAGTGAAAATGTTCACACACCACACCAGTTATTTGTTTGAGGTTGAGTGGACCTAGGGGAGGCCCAGGACCGGTTCAAATAATCGTCACCGGTGGTGGCCGTGAGCGGGAATCGAACTCGGGTTGCCGGGTTCATAGTGCAGCGCGCTAGCCACGCCACTACACTACCGCTCCCCCCCCCCCACACACGCGCACACGTGTCCATTGGTACACATACAGGCGCTTGCTGCAGACACACACAATTTTCAGGGTGCGTACGGCAGTAAACGACTCAAATAATAAAGTAATGCTGCGCGGAGGGTTGGAGGGGACATCAGCAGGCACACTGCGCTTCCGCATAGGGGTCACATGACAGATTTGACGTCACAGCTCACTTGGCGTGCAAAAAATATATGCATTATTGAGCTCCCCCCCCCAAAAGTGTATTTTTATAGGTTTTGCATGGTATACAGTCTGGAAAGTGCCCACATGGCAAATTTCAAGTTTGTTGCATGTCGCTAAACATTTTGAACAGACACATAATCACAACTTTGCCTTTTATATATATGGAGATGATGATAAATCGAAACACCACCACTCAAATTACAATTGAGAAGTGCTCAGTTATTGTCTTAACCAGTGTTAGAAAGTCCATATTTGCACTGCGAGGACCACATAAATTATCGCTCTTTCTCGGAGAATATTATGTAAAGGGTGTGATGTGTTGTTCAACTGTGTGACAACAACGCCAAGTATATTGCATATATCGTGAACGTTGTATAGATAAAATAAAAACTGTATTACATGTTTAATACATAAAATAACAACTGAACAAGGCATATCTTGACAACATGTATGTGCATTTGACATTTAAACAATGACAGTTTTTAGGCAGTGAATTATATGCTAAATGTAAAGGAGTAGCCCTGCTCTTGCTTGCTTATGCCATGGCTGGCAGGAGGGCCTTCACTAAAATGAGCTCTGGAGAGCACATCTAAAGGGTATTTGGCCTCCTCTTCCATACTGGCTATGCATCTTGGAAGAAGTGGGAGTGCCCACACTATAACTCCCCACACGGGACCTGCCGATCAACAACTGCGGTTTACCAATGCATAGGCGGGATGATACATAACGGATCAAAACTTGCGGCAGTTGATTGCAAGTCCAATGCGCTAACCATTGCATAACGGAAGCCTCTCGCTTCTGTATATTTATACGCGAACGTAAATATAATGGTGGAACATGCTGAGGTATATATCTTGTAAAAAATAACCAGTGCAAAAAAAAGCTTAATCTGTCCTCGGCATTGTCTGCGCCCCCCACTCCCTATCGCTCCCACCCCCCACCTTATCCTTCTCTTTCACGCAAAACCTATCGTCCTTCCCATCGCATACCTCCATCCCCGCCCTTCCCAAATCGAATTTTTTTTTAGCTAGGTGGGGTTGTAACATTTTGTCACTGTCTCCAAATAAATTGCCCATTGTAAGCCCGCGCGTGAGTGATGGGGACGTAGACTTGAGGGTGCTAAATGAGTCACTCTACGATCAATCGATGCGAGTCTCGTGGTTGCTGCCAATCACGTTTATTTTAACGTTACACTGAGCCAATATTATGAGCTGCCCATATTGGCTTTCTGCATAGCACGAGCTTGCTGACGTGGATTGTTTGCATTCGTGCAAGGGGAAAAATGATCGGTCTGTCCAGTAAACAGGAAGTGCCATGATAAAAAAATGCAATTATAATAGAAAACGAATTCTGAACATTAATTATACATGCCACTTTATAATTTACGCAGGACACTTGTGGTTATATTTCTTTAATCATATCATTATCATCAGCCTTGGTCAATCCACTGCTGGATAAAGGTCTCCTCAAGCTGCCACGGACCTCTCATGATCCCGCCACGCAATAATCCACCCGCACACACATTGATTTAATCGCTCCATCTACTCGATGAACGTACTCTAGGATCCTTTCCATCCTTCGCAACACACTGCTATACATTTCATTGCAGCAGTTTGGGCCCAGATCACCTTCAACAGAATTCACACATATTTAAGCATTTTCATCACTCAAGCGGGTCTTTGGCTGGTGGAAGATTGTGTCCATAATGCATTAATGTACCAAGATAACAGAGCCCTTATAACATCCTGCTTTAGAAAGTGTTTTACCTTGGCAGGTGCACTAAATGGAACACGGTCTCACTATTGTTCGAGACAGTGAAGAGAGGTTGCATGTTTGATATGACTGATTACATTAAATATTGATAAAAAAATGTTTTAATGATACCTGTGGGTGTGTGAAACCTGGGTTAAGTTCCTAGCCATGGCTAGCACCACTGACAAGTGGTATCGCAACCTGTCTTGGGCTTCCCCGAGGTGTACTTATACTTAAATAGGATTCAGGTTGGAACAGTGGTGCGGTGGTTCGTGCACTGTTTTTTATGAGCTGAGTGACCTGAGTTCGACTCCCAGCCACAGCTAACATCAGTGGTGAGTGATATCTGAACCGGCTCTTGTTAGCCACCCACCGCTCCCCTTGCCTTAATAGCTGCTCGCTAACAGCACTGCTATACACGTGCATCTGCATTTAACACGGTGTCGTGACTCCAACTATCTGATATACTTTTACTACAATTCTTAACCAAGCCCACTAATAATAAAAGTGTATCTAAACTTAGCCTACATCTCCCCTCGATCACCTCGGTATCAGCCTCAATACGTGGTAGAGTGTCTCATCCTAAGCACTGTTGACGTTAGTTGGCAATACTCCGACGTGGCGTTGTACATTCGTGTCTCACTGTTTCTTTCAAAATCCACTCCAAACATTAATTGAAGATAAAATAATCCTTACGTTGCTCAAAAATATTGCCACCCATACCATCATTATGATGACCATCAGCCATGATCAATCCACTGCTGGACGAATGCCTTCCCACGTCGCCACCATTCCCCATGGTTCTGCGATGCGACGATCCACATACACAAGAGCTGATCTCGCTCCATCTCCCTGGTTGTACGTCCTCTCGGAAGCTTTCCGTTCCCCAGCTGCAACACCGCCATCGTTCTTGACCACCGGCCGTGTGGCGATGTCTCCTGTCCACTCAGTGCTCGTATCAGTCCCACTTAGCGTTCTTCTTAACAGTTTGAATGATGTCTTGAACCTGCGTACATTATCCAATCGATGCACTTCTCTCTGAATGTAATTCCGATTATGGAGCTCTCCGTTATTTTTTCACACGTTTCAGTCTCGCTAAAAAATGTTTGTTAATCGTCTTGCTTCTGGACAATGTCACAACAGGTAGTAATACATGTTCTCTGTATTTTCCAATTGATGTTTTGCACTTCTATGTAATATTTTAGAAAATGGATCAGAGAAATAACGATAATATTTCGTTGTATGGATTCGCATGATTTTGCAGTCCGTTAAGTACTCAATACTAATAATTAAATTGGGCAGAAATTGTCCAAACATTCAGCACGATGCATTAAAAATCCATTTACATGACGTGGGTTGTGACAGTCAATGAGTGCACCAAAGTGTAACTAGCAGGCAGATCACTCAAAAATAAACACAACTATAATGTTGATGTAGGTAAGAAAATACACACGATTTTTTTAAATAACAATGCCTTATTTGGTATAATCATGGTCCAAATTTTCCTTTTAAAAAAATAGCATGCAAATTTCTCAATTGGAATCTATCCAGCAATCATTGTCCCCCTACTGTGAAAACCTGACAGGAACCCCAGAAAGCGCATCATGAGACTTACCAAGGAAAACAAGCATCATACTAAGAATAATTATTAGCACTATGCATGATTGTGATTGAGTGAACGCGTGCACACAAACACACGTAGCATGACCAATAATATACCACCCACTGCTACGGTGTGTGCATGGAACGGTGCACTCTCCAAGTGCCATGTGAAGTGTTGAAAGGTCGCTGACAGGAGGTCATGGGATAGACCTAGATGTAAATGCGTTTCAAAGCGAGGTTGACTGGTAAGTGAATCACCTGTGTTCTTATTGAGTGCAGTTCGCACAAGCAGAGGATTTGCCATGTACTCTTATAGACAGAAACAATTGGTCAAGTTTCATAAACCCTCTTGCTTCTGTCCATCCCGCAGTATAAATGGCTTCATCTCAGTCAAATCGGTAGTTCGTGTGTGGTAGAATAAAATGTGGTGAAGACATATGTCCAGCATGGAAGAGTGGGCCAAATATCCCCAAGAGGGTCTCTATAGCTCTCTCTTTCTCCAGTGGAAACCTTTTCACCAGCAGTGACGTGAGCAAGGAATTAAATTTTATTTTTTGTAAAATTGTATTATTGGTTAAGTAAATATATTCACGTGATCCTCAGATATACTTTCGGAAGAAGACAATATACCCCTTTGCAACCATCTGCTCACATGATGTAATTGTTTTTGATATGTGACCTTTTCCCAAATGAATTGCCTAAATCACGGGTAGATGACTCATTGTTCTATTCTATTTGAGGGATGAATCACTCGTGAAAAATTACATACCAATCAGTATCCTATCCAAATCCTCTATTATAAAAGCCCAGCGTACCGTTTGTCCATTTGTCCATAAATTACATTATAAGAGCCTTTCAAAAGGCCTGATGCGTTTGTAAAAAGTTGATCTCACAGGTTTTCAATTGTCGACCCCCCAAAAAGTGCTCAGAAGCCCTCCGCAGGAGCTAAAATAAGGCAGCCACAGACCGCCGAAATCCTAGTGTGTAGAACTGCTCACAAATATCATAGGCAATTGGGACTTATGAATTGATAGATAATTCCAACCAAACAAGCAAGCATGATTCTGACATATATATGAATGTCAACCATTAATAACAAACACTATGAAACGATATGAAAAAAGGAATGTAACAATACTCTTTGGTTCTTTCGGTAAAGTCACGTAGGTATAAAATAAAATAAAAAAATATATCACGACGTTTTGGGCACAACACAAGCGTCCGTCATCAGGTGGGAAAACATAGTCTGCTGCTGAGGCAGACTGTTTTAAAAGGTTTGAAATGGGTGTATGCCAAGGGTCATAAAGAAGTGGCCGGGGCTAGTGATGTTAATGTGAGAAATTAGCATGTAACTGTAAGATAGGAAAGCGGCCTCCTCGACGAGGACACGGAAGTGGCTATATTAATGTGAGAGATTAGCATGATGTTAATGTGAGAAATTAGCATGTAACTGTAGAAAAGGAGGGTGAGCATGAGAGATCTAAGTGAGAGGCATAGAGAGAGACACAGAGAGTCGGAAAAAAAACAGCTGACATAGGCAGGTAGGATGGAAAATCAGTCAGTTGAGACTTTACCTGATTAATAACGTCCTTCCAATGATTACTCAGTTTGTACCCATCCTCTCGGTTGAAGTTGTGTCTGTTTGTAAATCTGGATGGCTGTATGGTTTGGCCATGTTTGTTTGTTGTAGTACGGAGTTAGACTGATGGCCTTAATCTAAGTTGTCTTGTGGTTGTTGTTTGACTTGCATCCCACTGGGATTTTTGCACACAGCATTGGTGCACGGTGCTTTTTGTGGAATATTTTGCTGTCTTTCCTGGATTGTCTGTTTGCACATAGTCACATGTTTTCTTGTTTATGTTTTTGTTTCATGTTTTAGTTTTTTGTTTGTTGCGATTGCACCCGATTCAAGAGCCGAATGGCTCACAGGGCTATACCAAATAAATGAAATTGAAAACTTAAATGAAACTGAATGAACAAATCTCTAAAGGTAGCCGGTAGGTTTGCAGAGTACCTCCGTCTTGGAAAAATCAATTTCGTGTGAGTTCACAGCATTAAAACAATGATCGGCAATGGCAGAGGTATTGGTCCTACCGTGTTTCAGATCTGCCTTGTGTTCACGAACGCGGTCCGAGACGTGTAGTTTCGTTTCCCCAATGTTACTGCTGCCGCAACCACAACTCAGTTTGTAGACACCAGGGTATTGCATGTCAGGAATCACATCCTTTACAGATGGGATTAAATCACGGATTTTGTGTACTGTGTTGAAACGAACCTGGATCTTGTGTTTGTTTAAGATTTTGGAAATATTTTTGGTAACCCCTGCTATGTACGGTAAAGTGATGGCTTTGGTTGGACCCTCAGAAGGTTGTCTAAGCATGGCTGGGGAGACAGCTTTGCGGAAAAACAAGACAACAATACAATATATACTGTTTGGTGGACAGCTGTGGGGGCATTTAATAAACCTGCCATATTGTTTTAAATGCCACACAGGGAGATTGATCTTACGGACTTTGCATTTTCCAGTGTGCTGACCGTTACACAATGGCAGCATTCCTATAGCATGCCAAACAAATAAAAAACAGCATTGTGGTCCTACTACCAATGTCAGTTGTACATAATGAGTCATGTATCCACAAACGATGGCACATACACATATAGTATATACAAAAAAGCACATGCAATACTCTTATTTAATTCAATACTCAAAACAAGCATTTATACTCAAAAAAGCATTGTGCAGCCCTTATTCATAAGTGTGGCATGAAGCCAGTAGTGTCAATTTAACATTCCTATGGCTGAGGCACGTTTATCCATAAAACAAACACCGTTGATTTACGGACACCAATTGCATCCATGTACACTGGTGTTTGTGTCACTGGTTACATTTGTGATATACAATATGTATGTATGTACTGTATGTTGAACTTCTTTCGTAGGCAACCGTGCTAATCAGAGGTGCGGGGCAAAGACAACAAACTAACATAACTGTCAACCCATACGGTTCACCGTATGGGTTGACAGTGTTAACAGGAAAATTGAGTTTTCAGGTCCATACAGCATACAGACGTTTCAATATGGGCAACACATTTTTGCTTCTATTTGTGTTTCTCCCTTCTGATGAGACTTTGTAGGATGAACTTTGAGATTTATAAAGGCACGAGGTGACCAATAAGGTCTGAATTGGTCTGTAATAAGGTAGGCACTGACAATGGGTTGACAGGTATGTAGTGGTGAGTGTACTAGTGTAGTGACAGAGAAAGGTCACTACTGTGTCGGCCCGTACGAAGGCTGGGGGCCCCAAGGGGGTGCCTGGGGGGTCACGTGGTGGAGGGATCCGGACCCTCCCAGAGGTGGGGGAAGTGAGGCGTGTCCTGGGAAGGGAGGCGTGGCCTGAAGAGAGCCAGCCACGCCGGGGCGGAGCCAGCCACGCCAAACCAAATATAAGCGTGGTGTGAACGCAGAGCGAGGCGGCTGTTGTACTGTACTCCAAGGTGAAGACATCTTCGGTCGTCAAGTCCCGAGTCGTCGTCCTGGGCCAGGCAGGCCGTTGCCTGCCTGGTCCAGTCTGTGTCGTGTTCCAGAGTGTTAGTTGAGGAAGGTGGTCACCACCTCATGTAGAGTGTTATATTATTTACCGTTTAATAAATAGTGTTGCCTCCATCTTGCGTGTGTGTGCACCTAATTTGAACCTACTACATTTGGTGTAGAAGTGGTCATCGAACTTTCGCTGATTAATTTGAAGAAGCTGTACCCTTCGCTGCCATGGTGTAAAAGCTGGCAGCGAAGTGCAAGACCCAACCGAAGGTGCGGATGGAGGGTGTGGGTTGCACCTGGCCTCTCCCTGCGACGACCACGGAGTCTGGGGCCCCGGTGATGTGCCCCGGGGGATGGGTGACTGCAGCCTGCGAGCCCGGGCTGATCGCCATCGACGGCGAGTTGGAGCGACGTCGCTCGTCAACTCGACCAGCTGCTGGTGGCAAGGGAGTGGCCGGGTGTGGTGAGTGATGGCGAAATTGCAAGATGACGCAGCTGTGGCGTTCGCGCCGTTTCGGCGGTGCCGGCGTTCCTGCATTTCACTGCGGCGGCGTTCCCGCCAGTTTCACAGCGCCGGCGTTCCCGCCATTTGCACCATGCCGGGGGTTTCCCGCCACTTCAACGTGCCGGCGTTCCCGCCATTTCAACGTGTGGGCGTTCCCGCACTTCCCACAGCGGCGTTCCCGCCATTTTCACCGCGGCAGTGTTTTCGCGATGGCGGCGTTCCCGCCTTATGCGCCTTGTGTGCTGCGCCGGCCTGGCGGCGCGCCGCTGCAGCCCTGTGATTACGGGCCTCCCTCCCCACATTGAAGTAAGAAGAGCGGGGGAGGGCATCGGTGGTGAGAGCGAGAGGGGCCCGTGATTGAAGAGAGGGTTTCGACGTTGGAGACACTGCTGGGAGGGACTTTTTCAGTTTGACTCTCCGGTTTTGTGTTCCTCGCGGACGGTTAAATACGGCGTCGAGATCGGTATCTTCTGGGTGTAGTTAATGATTAATTCGTTGTTGGTGTCCCGAGCTCTGTTGATATGCTGTAGGTTGCCGTGTTAACGACTCGTGTTGTTACATCGTTTTGTTGCGAAATCGCCATTGTTATTGTGTATACTGTATGGAGTTTCGCTCGTGATTGTCACGTGTAACTGTAAGAAACTTTGATCGTCATTGTTGCCAAGGTACAGACCGTATGGAGCTTTGCTTGGAATTGTTAACAGTGTAGGGACTGTTGGGTACTTGCTTGTGATTATTTACTATGTACGGATTGTCTGGAGTATTGATTGTGTGTGTTGCCATGTGGGGACTGGATGGAGCATTGCGCCAAATGATTCACTGTACGAATTTCATATACTGCATATACTGTATTAATCAATTTGGCGATTCTTGGGGTTTGTGTATAGTTTTTTTGCTCTCAAAATTCGAATGCCCTGAGTCCCATGGTTAATGTTGAAGGAGATTTTGAAATGACAGGTTCGATTTGTTTCAAACTCACTGGTTGGTTCCTGTCCGTTGTTGCACAGATGATGTCTTTTGTGCGAGAATGCTCCTTGTGTTCTACATGGATCGGGGGTGCGTTTCCGTTAATTGCCGTCAAATTGCGTTGCTCTCCACTCGGTTGGTACAGCTGCATGCTGCAATGCGAGTCTCGGAGATGATGTGTACGGATACGGGATGTGAGGTGTATTGTTGTGACCCATTGAATATTCGGGATCGTCACAAATTGTGCGTACCTGTTCGGCATTGGATCAGTTCTGTGGGGGATCATAATTCAAATTGTATGTGTTGTGATGGTGTTAAATTGCGATGGTGACATGCGGCCAGGGATTTGGAATTGTGCTGCTGGCTGTCACCTATCTTGGGGCGCAGGTCCTGACCAGGATGGCCCAGTGAGTGTTGCGTGTCTAACATGAACGTTGTGGTCCCGTCATGCAATGGCTGACGGCTTGACCTGACAGCCCGGAGATTGAAACACTCCGTGGCATGTCTAGCCTAGTGGGCTGTGCGCTCACATGGCTCGGAGAGTGTGGTCCCGTCATGCAATGGCTGACGGCTTGACCTGACAGCCCGGAGATTGAAACACTCCGTGGTATGTCTAGCCTAGTGGGCTGTGCGCTCACAGGGCTCGGAGAGTGTGGTCCCGTCATGCAATGGCTGACGGCTTGACCTGACAGCCCGGAGATCGAGACACTCTGTGGCTTGTCTAGCCTTGTGGGCTGTGCGCTCACATGGTTCAGAGAGTGTGGTCCCGTCATGCTATGGCTGACAGCTTGACCTGACGGCTCGGAGGTTGAGACCCTCCGAGGCGCGTTGAAACAGTGGGCTGGAGATTCGTAAGGTTCAGGTGGAGTTGTCCTGTTACGTTGAGACTGTATCCCTCAGTTGTTAGGGTGCATGTTGTGCAGTGAGTGAACGATGGGTCGTTTCAGCTCGGTCGGTACAGCTATATGCTGCGATGCAAGTCTTGGAGAGAGACTGGGTTAAAATCCCACCGATATGGCCGACGCGTGCTGCTGGTTGTGACGCCGCGTCGGAAAGGCGGTGGGGTGGTAACATGGAAATTCCCCCCCCCGATATGGCCGACGTGTGCTACTGGTTGTGACGCCGCGTCGGAAAGGCGGTGGGGTGGTAACATGGAAATCCCCCCCCGATATGGCCGACGCGTGCTACTGGTTGTGACGCCGCGTCGGAAAGGCGGTGGGGTGGTAACATGGAAATTCCCCCCCGATATGGCCGACGCGTGCTACTGGTTGTGACGCCACGTCGGAAAGGCGGGGGGGTGCTAACGGGTGACTGTCATTGCATGCGTGATTCTAACGGGGGGGGGGCTGTGCTGGAGCGTAAGTGGGTTAGCCAGTTTTCATGTATATTTGTTGTTAATTCCCCATTTTCTATGCGGTTCCCTTTTACCCTCGTCGATCCTGTATATATTACGTGATTGTATTTCTTATCGGTCGCCGGTCATTTATTGATGTTGTTGGTTCGGAGGCACACCTTTTCGATGTTTCACAGTTGTGTTACAGCCGGGGACGGCTGTGTGTTTATACAGGGGGGGGTGATGTAGTGACAGAGAAAGGTCACTACTGTGTCGGCCCGTACGAAGGCTGGGGGCCCCAAGGGGGTGCCTGGGGGGTCACGTGGTGGAGGGATTCCGGACCCTCCCAGAGGTGGGGGAAGTGAGGCGTGTCCTGGGAAGGGAGGCGTGGCCTGAAGAGAGCCAGCCACGCCGGGGCGGAGCCAGCCACGCCAAACCAAATATAAGCGTGGTGTGAACGCAGAGCGAGGCGGCTGTTGTACTGTACTCCAAGGTGAAGACATCTTCGGTCGTCAAGTCCCGAGTCGTCGTCCTGGGCCAGGCAGGCCGTTGCCTGCCTGGTCCAGTCTGTGTCGTGTTCCAGAGTGTTAGTTGAGGAAGGTGGTCACCACCTCATGTAGAGTGTTATATTATTTACCGTTTAATAAATAGTGTTGCCTCCATCTTGCGTGTGTGTGCACCTAATTTGAACCTACTACACTAGTGGTGATTGTCTATTTGTCTGTGTTCTCCCTTGCGATGGGACGTTGTAGGTTGAATGTTGAGATGTATAAGGACACGTGGTGACCAATGTATTCACAGATAAAGAGTTGACAGGTATGAACTAAACACAAGAGCAGTTCCAAAGAAATTAGTGTTCAATCTAGACCCTCGTGGCTTGGTCCTTCGGATGGGTGAAGCCACCATCCTTTTGTCACGTAACCATATTTATTTTGGCTACGGGCTAGGGCGACAGCGAACTGATGTGGGACAGACAGACTTCAGCAGACATCCTGCTCCCTAGAAGTAGCGGCGTTAAGACCAGTCCCTGGGGAGGAGGCTCATGAACGATGCCACTGGGCAGCTGGTGAGAGCTACCCCTCTCCCACTTCCCCAGCAAAAACACGAAGTACAGGCGCTGGGAGTGATGCTAACAACAACGAGCAGAGCATCAGGAAGCTCAGATACAGCGGTGATCTTGGTATGCATAGGCGCTTATTACATCCGCTTGCACACCGTGCCATCTGTGTCCTTGTGACCTGTGACATGGCCCAACCGCTGCATATTTTCACATGACGCAGCTACATAATTGAGGACAGATGGAATGTTGATGTCATCTCTGCTCCTGTGGTACACGGACATTGTTGTTGTTTTTTTGTCGTGTATGTGTTCACACTTTATTGAGCACATGTTGTGAATCTTGGATGTAGGTGTGGGATATAAAGTTTTGCTAAATTATTTAGGAGAGTTAGAGGCTGTTTTAATGCCTATGTCCGAGTACTGAGCCAGCACCACAGAGACCCTCTGAATATCATTCTTACGTGCAGGATAAATCCAGGTATTACATTGACTGGCTATAAGCCTTGTTACATATATATGAAGTAAATCAGGCCAACTACAAAATACTTACTCAGAACATAGTCATGGATAATATCACCGACTTGCCCACTTACCTGCGTGACTGTATTCTTCAAATCAGACTCTTGGAGGTAACATTTCGTTGTCGTGACACTTGCGAGTTGCTGTATAGGTTGGTACATGCCTCTGTTTTTGTAGAAAAATTTTAGTGGAATATGATCATGCATTTCATTTGGATCTGTATGTTATGGCACAATGCTGATAAAACAAGACAGCAATAAAACAATATTAGTGGAGGACAACGTTTATGTCATTACACGGACAAAAAAAGTGACAGTACTTGGAGTGGAAACCTGGAATGTAAATAACATATTTTTTTCGCTGCACTAACGGGAAGTACCCGGCGTTGCCATGGGGAAAATATATTTCAAAACTTTAAAACATAACAAATACATAAACAAATACTAAGCGATTGTGAAAGCCTGGCGTGCGGTTTGTCTGTCCATTTGTCCGTCAACAAAATTATAAGTCCAAAAAGTTATAGAAAGTGGGGGGTAAATAGTTGATCTAAAAGGTTTCCGAAAATTGTCGACCCCCCCACCACCCTAAAAAAATGTTTACCTCCGCGTAGGCATATATACCTAAACACCCTACATACAATAGAGTGAGTAGTATCTAGTGACTCTATAGTAGTACAGTATCTGACTCTGGCTCTACAGTAATAACTACTGACTCTGCAGTAGTATCTAATGACTATAGTAGTACCAACTGAATCTATAGTGGTATCTATTGACTCAATAGTAGTATCTACTGACTATAGCAGTAACTACTAACTCCATACAATATCTGCTGATTATAGTAGTATCTGCATACTCTATAGCAGTATCTGCGGACTGTAATAATTAACGTAAATACATTTTTACCGTTAAGCCATGTTACTTAGAGGGAAAACGTTTAACGTGCTACATGTAAAATTTGCACACAATAACCCTATTCTTTATCATTCTTATAATTATATATTTTAAAAGTAATTTAATGATAAATGAAAATAAAACTTTGATCATGACCTGCTTAATTAAAATTAAAATAAAATCCAACGCGCGGGGGGGAAAAAACTTACGCTCGCGCGCCAAGAATCGATTCTTTAAATCTAGCTCAGGAATCGAAGGTTGTAGATTTCATTAGAATCGGCCTATTCCCGTTTAATCGATACCACAAACGCTAACCAGATATCGATTCTCGCCAGTCCTGTTTGCGAGTTGACGCCACACACATCATGGTCATTCCCCTCCCAAAAAATATATATATACAAAAGTCTATTTTAATACTTTTTACATTGTGTACAGTATGGGAGCTATCCACAAGCCAAATTTCAGGTTTCTAGCATGTTAGGAAGTATGCTAAACATTTCGAACATACACACATATCCACAAATGTCCCTTTTATATATATAGATTAGTTCTATGCAATGCGTAGATGCAGCATTCCACAACGTCTCATATACCATAAGTAAATTTCCCTCCTTTAGCACATTGCTATTACACAATTCGGTTATTTGCTGAATTCAATTCATACTTTTTTGCTTTCATGATTACACCTTTTCACGGTATCTAATTTTCAGACCACTCTTCAGGAGCCACTGCCTTGTGGTTACAACCCACATATGTGATTTGAATGAGAAATGAACAATGAACTGTCCATATATTTTAAAATAGGTCACCACTCACAATGGATTTAAAAAGTTTACCATAATCTGAATTAATTGTTGGTATGCCACACAGAATGCTGTGTGGTTAAATGAGATTCCATAGCTTAAATTCAGGCTTAAAATTGTTTACTTGGATATTGGACATGTGTTTTTCAGACACTGAATTTTTAGCCAGGTTATGGTATTATTGCTACGCCCTCAGCTCCATATTGTTACGGTGGCAGGGCAGCAACTGAAGGCGGTCCTACAATCAAAATGATGAAATAAATAGGTGGATGAGAGAAAGTTATAGTGCTTTTGGAAAGCAGAACTTGACAATGAAAAATGTCACTGCATCGTGTCTAGAGAAGAACATTTTAATTCGCCCGTACTACCGGCTATGACACATAGACCGGAAACATGGTGATTAATTAAAATTATGGAATAAAAGTTGAAAAGTGTCCAGAAAATAATGCGAAATGAATGCTTGAAATTACATTGCGAGAGAGAGAGACATACACACATGGATTAGAGAACAAGTGTCAAGATAAGTAACTGGCCTTAAGCAGGCCATGTCGCTAGAAGGAATGATGGCCAAGAATAATGATGGAGTGGCACCCTAGGTATGGAACGCACCTGAGAGTAAGTCAACTGGGGAGATGGAGCTATTCAATCAGCTCATGTACAGATTCTGGTTTCATTATTGTTATGATATAGCAGGATTGTGAGAAATAGTGACTTCATGGGAGAGACCTTCATCCAGCCGTGGATCTCCCATGGCTGCTGCTAATGATACACACCTATGAGCACGTAATAATCTGTAAGGCTACAATTGCAAATAGTGCACGTCATGTAAATTTTTCTTGAGTCAATAGCAACATAGATACAATACAGATATTCATCAGTAAAGAAAGTCGTGCAAAAACTACTGCAGTGAAGTTTAATTTATGTTTAATATATACAGTACCGATATAGAAAAGTGTATTGCAAGCCAATCGTATAACGTAATGCTTCTTTATGAAGAACACACATATGAGAGTACCATCTGTAAAGCTGCTTCAATGAAGGAAACAAAACAAAAACCTGCTGCGGTTATTACAGAGCCATTACACTCCTTTGCCATCGCTGGTGCGATACTTGCCAGACTACTCCTCAATCTTCTCCCTCTCGCTGAAAAAAAAGAAGTACTGCTATCCGAGTACCAATGTGGCTTCAGGCCAAGCAGAGGTTCTGCAGACATGATATTCTCTGCCACACTGCTGCAGGAGAAGTGCCGCGAGCTAGATCAACCGCTCTACATTTGCCTTCTTTGATCCGACCAAAGCCTTCAATTCCGTCAACCGTGAGGCCTTGTGGAAGATCCTGCTGAAAAACGACTGCCCCATGAAGTTTGTAAACATCCTCCGCCTCTTTCACAATGGTATGCAGATAGTTATTCTCAGCGATGGCTCAATGACTAACCCAATTAATATAAGGAAAGGTGTCAAACAAGGATGTGTGTTTGCCATATACACACTACACATTCCATATGTCAACCACATAAATAATTTAATACATTTAATATAATTTTTTTGGTCAATAATTGACATATAGTTGACACTGGCGGTTATCCTCCCTGCAATCCTATATCAATTACCCTCAGCTAGTGTCTAAGTCAATAACGGTTTGATAGGCACTTTAATGTAATTATACATTGGGCATTTACCACAACATTCAATGCACTGTAGTAATGGTTTTGGAAATGTGTATGTAAAAAAATGGAAGTGCTCAGGAAGCAACAAAATAAGCCACACAGTGGAATGGATTAACTGACCACTGTTTTGCATAATTGTGAAATAATTCCATTATTTTTTTAAACAAATGTAGAACCAATTAGTCAAACATGTAATTCATCATATGAAACCCAATTGAGATACATCCCTTGCAAGGTACATTGAGTGTATTCTAGCACAAATAATAATGGGGTGGCATTTAATTATACTGCCATGAGTGAGTAGTAAAATAAATCTACATTCCTATGGCATTATCGATACATCCATAGGATGACGACTGTTGACTTCCAACCAAATTACACTAATGATATCAACCCGGGAGGGATGATTGGCTAAGTTCAACCCTGACTGTCAAACGTTGCCCTATGGAGACAGTGGTCCCCACCAAGCAATGTAAGGCGCCGCGGTGACGAGATGTTAACTCTCTTGCCTGGTATGCAGAAGCTTGTGGGTTCAATTGCGACCCTGACGCCTGCTGTATGTTTGGGGTTTGCGTGTTTCTCTCCCTGTGGTCGTGTGTATTTTTATCCAGGTGCTCCGGTTTTTCCCTCTACATTTATAAACATGCGTTAAGAGTATTTAGCTGCTATAAATTCCACGTGATAAGCCACTTCATTGAACTATAATTTGTCCAGATCAACTCTGAAAAAGAGCTACATAGCTCAGTGGACCCTACCTGGTAAAAAAAAACAGGTTGGTTTAGTTTTTAGAAGCTCCACCAACAGTTCAGAATGTATTCAAAATCGGAACATAGGATACAAGAACACAATAAGCTACTCTTGTGTATTACACCGTTATTCATGTCCATCTCACCGTGTGGAGCACTCTTGAAATACATCATCCATTTCGAGTGGAATAGATGGGAACAACATACAAAAAATGGCTCAGCAGTAAGCACACATGCTATTACAATATTCAGCCTCCACAATTAAACTGAGAATTAATGCGAGGGGTCAGGTTTTGATAAATGGCATGGTTGTTATAGTAACACATCTTGAATATGATATGCAAATGCTAGTGCCTGAAACTCTACGTTAAACAAAGAGTAGATTGCCCAGAAGTGGAACAAAAGGTCTTTTAGACTACAGCATGCTAATTTTAATCCAATTTGAATCCTGACAATGTTCGAATAACACATAATGAATTAATGTATTGTTATCTTTTGGGATTTTAAAAGCCTGCCACCACGTCTACGTGCGTGTATCTATAAGAGCTCTCATGGTCTTCACAAACCAATGAAACGACGTGTCAGTGAGTGAGGATGTGTGGGCAGCGGCGGTATAGTGGTTATCGTGCTGCGCTATGAACCCGGCTATGCACCCGGCTACGAACCGGGAGACCCGGTCAACACCAGTGACAATTATCTGAACCGGTCATAGACCTCCCCTAGGTCGGCTCAGGCCTAAAATTAGTACCTGATGCGGTGTGTAAACATCACCACTGGAGAGACAACGGCGGCCAGGCGTGGTGTTGGCCACCCATCCCCTCGTGTGCTGTGCCGACCTTCATTAGGTGTTTGCTAACATCACTTGCCCCAACATTATGTTCAGGCTAAATGAGGGATATTTGTCTTTGTTTGTGTGGTGAAGTAGTGGTGAGCGTGTTGCGTGAAGATTATAGCAAAGGGGGTTCAATACCTGGCCACGGACATCAGTGAAACGTGGCATCTCAACCTGTCTCTCTGTATGGTAGTACCACCACCCACTTGTGTGCTATGATGGCCTACATAGGTGCTCACTCCGATCATTTGTAAGGCCTGGTGGGGATTATTCGTGGGTAAATTTACCACGGAAATCTACAAAAAAGGTTCCAGAAGACATTCCTCAAATATTGCACGTCTGAATGTATCTCCAGACATGATTAATGCCGCTTTTTATCAAGGCTTTCTAAAGCTGACACATTCTTGCGTGCCTGCAATCCGTCTCTTGGGTGCCTTGATTTTATCAGTGCGTCTCTTATTCGCTCGTCCTATTCATGGGAAAGTTCTCTCGGTTGCTCCTCCAACAACAGGTTTTGTTCATCAGTTGTCATCGCTCCTCGTTGCATTTTAAAGCCAATGCTCACCAATATTATGCATGTCGAGTGCAATGTTTTATATACGTGTGTTAATTCTAGAAGTTGTATGCTCTTCCTTGTGCACCACGTTTATACGTAAATATATATTTCAAATGTTTTTATTATGTATTTCAATAGGGACACAGTACAAACTGCGGTGCAGGGAGTGAGTACAAAAACTTTGCGGACCTTAGTCCTGAACACTGTGCACAGATATAATATATTTATTACATCCAATGATCATGAAAGGTAGTAATGGCTGGGGGGGGGGGGGTGCTTCATCCAGCAGTAGAGTGACCATGCCTGATGATCAAATAACGTTTGTAAGGGGAGAGGTGACAGAGTGGTCAATGCACTGCACTATGGACGAAGCGGGCAGTGTTCAACGCCAGTCATTAATTATGAGTACATATGAACTGATCCTGGGTTCTCCTTCAACAATATTTATTGATCAGCACGGTGAAGTATGGTCAAACAACCCTCATGACCGACATGGCCTTGAGAGTGCATTGATAAATTGCTGTACATTACATATGTAGTGCCATAGAATCGGTCACGTAGCAGCATAGCGCTGGCTGCTGGCAGGGAACGGGATCTGCAGTAATACAGCAGCCCTGACTGAAAGCAGGTCAACGTGATAGACCAGAGAGGGATGTAGGGGATTTGTTACGGAAGGGGCACATGGAGAACCCGCTAGTAGGTTCCAAAAGGGGGGCGTGGCCGGGGCGGAGCCAGGCCACGCTGACAGTATAAGAGGGGCCCCGGGAGGGGACCTCGGGGCCGTCGTTTGGAGTGGGATCCCGTCGTGCTGCTGGAGTCTTCACCGTCATCTCCGTCTTCACCATCTCGGCGTCGCCAGTCAGGCAGTCCTGACTGGGAACTTTAGTTACTCAGTGTTACTGTCAGGCCGTGTTAATAAACAAGAGTGGCTCCTACTCTTGGTGTCTCTGAGTCAGTCACTACACATACATATAAAATACTATTTTATAATACGTGTGTAATGTTTTGCTCAAAAACAAAACGTTTATCACAACATATGTGTGCCCCATGTAACGTAGGTGGCCAAATGTATCTCAAATTAAAAATTAAATAACTTTAACAAATATAACGACCAAAAAAATATGTATAGCTACCCAAATGCATCTCTTTAATTTTCCCATAAACCAGATATCAAAATAATTTCACTTTGAAGGAATATTGCCCAGAAAGAATGTCTTTTCTTCAAAATTTTTCATTTATATGCAGGGAATGGTTTCATACATTAAACATTGGCACTGGAAAAACCATGAATTGTAATGATTTTAAAAATATATATGTCTTCCTTTTGTGTGGTGCTGTGGCACACTTCAAATTTTTACAACAGGGATCGACTTAGCTCATTGTCCCCCTGTGGTCGTTACAAATGAAAAATAGTTGTGCTACACTTTTTCAGGAATGTGCAACCTCCGTGACTGGATTAATGACAGGTGACAGAGGTGAGCACCATTTTGATTATATACAGTGAGGGAAAAAAGTATTTGATCCCCTGCTGATTTTGTACGTTTGCCCACTGACAAAGAAATGACCAGTCAATAATTTTAATGGTAGGTTTATTTGAACAGTGAGAGACAGAATAACAACAACAAAATCCATCTTCATGGTTCTTTCGGTAAAGTCACGTAGAAGGGAAGTAATAAAATAATAAAAATAAAACATAATAAAATAAAATAATTCTCACGACGTTTCGGCTACAACGCAAGCAGCCGTCTTCAGGTGAAGAATGAGACACTGCCAAGCTAGGAGCTTATATATAAGCTGGGTTGGAGGTGGAAGAAGAGCGCCTTAACAAAAAGAATGTGCATTGTTAAGGCGCTCTTCTTCCACCTCCAACCCAGCTTATATATAAATTCCTAGCTTGGCAGTGTCTCATTCTTCACCTGAAGACGGCTGCTTGCGTTGTAGCCGAAACGTCGTGAGAATTATTTTATTTTATTATGTTTTATATTTATTATTTTATTACTTCCCTTCTACGTGACTTTACCGAAAGAACCAAGAAGATGAATCCCTGCAGTCACGAAAGCTTTAAATCGAAAAACAAAATCCAGAAAAACGCATGTCTAATTTTTTATAAATTGATTTGCATTTTAATGAGGGAAATAAGTTTTTGACCCCCTCTCAATCAGAAAGATTTCTGGCTCCCAGGCGTCTTTTATACAGGTGAAGTATTGGAAAATGACGGCAGGAAACTCCTTGACGGGAACACACTTCTTTTATTAAATCTTGACTTGTAACAATACAACGCGTGGCCTCTCTTCTTCACAATGCGCTTCTCTTGACTCTGGATTCTGTGCTGCCGGCTCTCTGTGCCTCGTGTAGACTCCGCGCCTCGGCTACACTCCTCTCTCGCCTCGTGTAGACTCTGCGCCTCTGCTACACTCTCCACTCGCCTCGTGTAGACTTTGCATCTCTCTCGCTGGCTACACCGTATGCATACTCGGCTCGTGCAGACCGTTCTCTCTCGCTGGCTACACCGTATGCATACTCGGCTCGTGCAGACCGTTCTCTCTCGCTGGCTACACCGTATGCATACTCGGCTCGTGCAGACCGTTCTCTCTCGCTGGCTACACCGTATGCACACTCGGCTCGTGCAGACCGTTCTCTCTCGCTGGCTACACACTATACATCACTCAGCTCGTGTAGACCGTTCTATCTCGCTGGCTACACACTATACATTACTCAGCTTCTACTCTCCATTACTCTCCTCTCCGGGCTCTATCTCTGCACCTTCCTCTTCATTCTTAGATGGTTCCACTTCTGCCCCCTGCTCCTCTGTGCATCACCTTATATACCCCTTCTTCCCGGGAGACGGAGCGGATGCGGACCTCAACGTCGGCACCGCTCCTCAGTTACCCAATCCCCACGCGCTATCCCTACGATCCGGTTCCGCTCAGCGCGTGTTTCCACTCCCCGACCAATCACACCGCGCTGCTACCCGATCACTCCCTCTGGGCGCGTCACCGGCACACAGCCAATCAGCAGCACTACCCCCCACCCGCGCACTGACGCCTGCTCCTCCCCGTCAGCGCGCGTCACCACACACACACCCGTACATACGCGCTGGCACACGACATATACACCCAGCGCGTATCACCACTACATCACCCCCTCCCACATAGCTCGCAGCCGGCCCGGCTGCTAACAACAACCAACCGCGATGATAAAACGACAACCAACAAAAAAAAACCCCGTAACCCCCCGAGTGTGCCCCGTAACATAACACAACAACAACAACAACAAGAATAACTATGTACAGATTGACAATGAACACGAAAAGTCAACAATAACACGATACGAGCAAATTCGAAACGAACGCGCCCCACGTCCCTGCGACTACACGCAGTGACGAGGCGCTCCAACTGCCCCGACTCCTCACGAGGCAGGTCATGCAAAGTAGCACGACCTGGCGCGAGTCCGTCTGGCTGGTCCATCATATGGGGCGGGACACTGACGACCGTCCGGCGGTTCCGGTTGCTCCAGACGGCGCGGAACGGGCCTGAAGGGGCCGGCCCCGCCGCGGAGATCCGGCCGCCGGTGATCGGCAGCTGTCAGTTCCGAGACACCTGGGAGCAGATCAGGCGAAAATACGTGTGGATCAGGCAGAGACATTTCCCCCTCTGGGTCGCCGGTCACGTCACACGCCCGGCCATCACGACACACGGGGAGGCCATATGGAGGCGAGAACGGTTTCAGTCGGGAGGGGTGAACGTACCAACGGCGCTTTCCCCACTTTATCTGAACGCACTGGGGCCGTGCAACGCGCACGACCTCCACGGGTCCCCTCCACGGTCTCAACAATTTAGGCGACGTAGCCAAGGGTGCCTGAGGGCAATGCAGCCAGGCCCTGTCACCTGGTTTCCATTCGTGCATGGACACCTTCCGTGCCCGCAACCGTTCATTAGCAATTTGGCGAGCCCGCGAATTAAGCCGTGTGGCCTCCCTCGCCTCTGTCAGCTTATGAATATTAAACTTAATATGTTCTGCCAAATTAGAATTAGTTTGTGGAGCGGACAGGCCAAGTTGCGTTTCTATTGGCGGGTCAGCTTCCCGACCGTACATCAAATAGAATGGGGAAAACCCCGTAGCTGCATGGGGGGCCATTCTATACGCGGCAAGGACTCCCGGGACCTGCAGGTCCCAATCTACATGTGCCTCGCACACCTGCTGGCACAGCATGGAAGTCAAGGTTTTGTGGAGTCTCTCCACCATCCCGTCAGTCTGCGGGTGGTACGGGGAGGTACGCACCTTCTTGGTACCCAACAGATCGCACACCTCTTGCAACAATTTACTCGAAAAATTTTTACCTTGGTCGGTCAGCAGGCGTTCGGGAGCCCCCTTGTCCAGGACATAGCCCTGGACGAAGGCATCCGTCACAGCCGCTGCCGACTGGTTAGCGAGAGGCCACGCCATAGGCCATCGGGTAAAGTATTCGACCCCCACTAACAAATATTTATTCCCTCTCGGCGTGACTGGGAAGGGCCCCAAAATATCGAGTGCAACGAGCTCGTTGGTACGCGAGACCTGAATAGATTGCAGCGGTGGATTAGCTGCCACGGCCGGTGGTTTACGCCTGGCGCACTCAACGCACCCCTTCAGAATATGCACCACATCACTTCCCATTCCCGGCCAGTAATAGTCACGCTGAAGCAGGGCAAGCGTCTTGTTAACTCCCAAGTGCAAGAGGCGTTCGTGTGCCGCCAAGACAACCCTCCCCCTCACAGCGGAAGGCACCACGAGTGCGTTCCGCCGGGACAAACTGTCCCATTTCAATAACACTCCCTGCTCAAGTACATAGGAGCCGGTACGCTCCTGGTCCCCCTCGGGACCCCCAACCTTGCGGCGCAATGCTAGCAGCGAGCTGTCCGCCATCTGGAGGCGGCCCCATTCGCTGAGCGACAGCGAGAGCAGCGAGTCCCGACCCTGAGAGGCAGTGGAATCATCCCCGATCGGTGCGCCCGCTGTCGCAGCCAGTGCCCCCATCTCCCCCGCAAGCGTCGGTTTACAGCGCGCCGATCCCGACAAACACGCGCATTCATCACAAGGCAACAACCGCGACAAGCAATCGGCATTCGTGTGTCGCAACCCCTTACGGTACGTAGTCGTAAACTGATAGTCCTGGAGGACTTCCAACCAACGCGACAACTGGCCCGAGGGCTGGGCGACCCTCAATGAATACTGTAGCGCCGCGTGGTCCGTTCGGACTGTAAAGTGACGACCATAAAGATATGGCCTAAACTGCTGCACAAAAAAAACAATGGCAAGCAGCTCGCGACGGGTGACACAGTAGCGCTGCTCCGCCGGAGACAACACACTACTACCGTAGGCGACAACTCTTTCGACACCCCCAACGACTTGGGATAGCACCCCCCCAATGCCCGTGTTGCTAGCATCCGTGTCCAGTAAAAAGGGACTGGCAAAATCGGGATAACACAAGGGTGGGGCACCCACCAAGGCGTCCCGGAGGGAGCGAAACGCGGCCTCCTCCTCCGGTCCCCATTTGAACTTCACTCCCTTCGCCGTTAGAGCGTGCAAGGGTTTTGCAATAGTGGCGAAGTGCTCAACGAACCGCCGATAATAAGAAGCAAACCCGATGAAACTACGCACGTCGGAAACGGACGTAGGTGTCGGCCACGAACCGACACAATCCGTCTTCGCGGGATCGGTGGAGATCCCCGAAGAATCGACAATGTGACCCAAGTATCTAACCGACTTCCGAAGGAGGTGACATTTGGCCGGTTTAAATTTCAGCTTAGCCGATCGCATTCGCAAGAACACCCCTCTCAATCGCTGGAGGTGTTCTTCAAACGTTTTACTGAAAACAATGACATCGTCCATATAAATCAAGCATGTATCCCACTGCAAGCCCGACAAAACCAACTCCATAAGACGCTGAAACGTCGCTGGAGAGGAGTGAAGTCCCCTGGGTAACCGGTTAAACTGGAACAGCCCCCCTGGAGTCCGAAATGCTGTCTTAGGTTTCGACTCTTCGTCGAGCGGCAACTGCCAAAACCCCGATAACAAATCAAGAGTCGAAAAATATCGCGCACCAGACAATGCATCGAGGGACTCATCCATCCTGGGGAGCGGATACGCGTCAGCCACAGAGATCTTATTCAGGCGACGGAAATCAACGCAGAATCGCAGGGACCCGTCCTGCTTCTTAACCAGCACAATAGGCGCTCCCCACGGGCTAGAGGAGGGCGAAATAATATCGGCTTCTAGCATTTCGTTAACAGCCGACTGAACATGTTCCTTCTCCACGGGACTCAGTCGGAAGGGATTTAGCTTGACCGGCGCCGCATCGCCCGTTTCAATGTGGTGGTGCAACAAATCCGTGCACCCAATGTCATACTCATGTTCACTGAACACATCAGAGAATTCTATGAGCAACTCGCGCAGCGCACCCAACTGCGCCGCCGACAAATCGTCCGAGGCGGCGCATAGCGAATGGACCCACTCAAGGTCTTCCCTTGGCTCAACGTTCCGCGCGGGGCTCGAGCCCACCTGCGCAACCAACCCATCATCCACAGGGACCCGCGCCGCGTGAGCCAGCACGGTGCCCAGTGGAATGACAGCTGGCCGCTACCCCGCGTTCAAAACCATCACAAACGGATCCCTGTCAGCCCGCACCAAAGTGTGAGCCACCGATAAATCAAGACCCCCGACAGCCTTGTTAGAAGGACCCAAAAGCATACTTTGTTCCGAAGCCTCCCTCACCCATGGTTTCCGCAACCGGAGGGGAATCAACATCTGTGAACCCGGGGGCACTTGCACGGTCTGTGTCGCCACCGCTTGTATCGTAGCGCACGCCGTCCGAATGTCAGTAGGGCTCGTCAAAAATGCAATCCGGCGACCCGATGGCAGTTCAATGCATCGTTGATCGATAAGAATTTTAATGGGCATTTTAGCCAAAAAATCAGTGCCCAAAAGACACGGAACCGCCAAAGAAGACGAAACGAAAACGGGTCCCGACAATTTGATATTTCCAATGCAAATGGACGCCCTAATCTGACCGATAATGCCCAACGATCCCCCATTAGCGGCGTAAAATGGCACATCCACTGGAAGCAGCGGACGACATTGGACTGGGAGAATATCATAAATGAGGTCCGATATAATAGTTGCCGATGCCCCCGTGTCCACTAACACCCTAATCTCGACCCCATCAATAGATCCCGTAACAACGGACGAACCCGCCGAAGCAGCCACAATTCTATGCCCCAATTCCGCCCATTCGATGTCTCCCTGGTCCCGGCCGAACCCCCCTCGCCGAACCGAATCCCCGAACCTTAACCGGCCCTCCTCCGCCGCAACGCGGCGTCCCATGTGTGCCGAATAAACAGGCCGAGCGTGTGAGGTGCCGCGACTTGCCGGGGATTGTAGAGATGACTTGGGATCTCGGTCGTCGTCCAGCCGAGCACCCATGGCGCGCTGACGCGGAGCGCGGCACCCGGACGCCACGTGGCCCCGGAGGCCGCAGTTATAGCACGTGACGAGGGTCGGAGTAGATCTTGGATGCTCCGACTTTCGGCCCGATCGCAGAGGCGACCGAGCCCCCGGCCTCCAGTCCCCTGGTCGTCCCGTGGCGAACGCCTCCTCTCGTGGGCTGACGACTTGGGGTTCGGTGACCACCGAACCCGGAGCTGCGACGACAGCAGCGTTGCAACCAACTCCTTGTTTCCGTTGTAGGGCCTCGTGCGCTTGAATACTCGTGGCGACTCTCAAAGAAGAAATATCAATCTCGTCAGCTGTGTTGATAGGGACCCCCAGGTCCTGCGCCAACTTAAGCAGCTGCTCCAAAACCATCGCGTCTTGGCCCTCCTCGTCCATCCGAGGGAACGCAGCATCAGCAAGAGCCAGCAACGACGTGCGATAGGCCAGCGCGGTCTCCGTGGCCGCTTTCCGTCTTGCGTAGAAATGATGGCGGCACGCCGAGGGAGGTCCGTAGACCCTGGCCAACAAACCCAGCGCATCCTTCAGCGTGGAGCGGTCCGACTTCCGTGCAGACCTGAAGGCCGCGAGCGCGTCGTCGTCCAGCAGGGCAGGCAACGCCCGCAGCGCCGTAGCATCGGACCACGCTGACATCTCTTGATGCGCCAAAAACCTTCGCTGAAATTTGCCCCAGTCTCCGCCTTCCGCCTTGAAGGCTGACAACGTGGGCAGACGCTGCTGAAAAATGAAGTCATCCGCCTCGTGGTTCCTCTCCGCCTCTCCGTCGGTGTGTAAGATGGCGGCTCCAGCGGCAGACGTAAAATGGCGGACCCCCTCGCGCGCTGATGACGTCGATGCGCGCGCTTGGGAACCCACCACCACGTGGCGCTCGCCGTTCCCGCCAAAAGTAGGCCCAGGCGCAATGGCGGGAATCCCCCATTCGTTTTGGCGGGAATCTGCGGGGCGACCTTGTAAAATGTCCCCCACCGTCCCCGCTCCTCCCGACGAGCTGATCTCCGCCAAGATGGACGCGGCGGCGAGCAGCAGCTCCGCCAGTCGGGAGTGCGCCTCCCGAAGCACGGCCTCGGTCCCCGGTCGCTCGGCCGGCGCCGTCGACGGATCCTGTAGCGTGGGCAAGTCTTCCTCCTCGCCCCCCGCCACCAGCGGCCCCGAGTCGTCCAGGTTTTCCTCGCGGTCAATCCCGTGGGTCCTACGGGTCTTCCTCGTCTCCATGCTTGGAAGCCCGTTTCACTTCTGACGCCAGATGAAGTATTGGAAAATGACGGCAGGAAACTCCTTGACGGGAACACACTTCTTTTATTAAATCTTGACTCGTAACAATACAACGCGTGGCCTCTCTTCTTCACAATGCGCTTCTCTTGACTCTGGATTCTGTGCTGCCGGCTCTCTGTGCCTCGTGTAGACTCCGCGCCTCGGCTACACTCCTCTCTCGCCTCGTGTAGACTCTGCGCCTCTGCTACACTCTCCACTCGCCTCGTGTAGACTTTGCATCTCTCTCGCTGGCTACACCGTATGCATACTCGGCTCGTGCAGACCGTTCTCTCTCGCTGGCTACACCGTATGCATACTCGGCTCGTGCAGACCGTTCTCTCTCGCTGGCTACACCGTATGCATACTCGGCTCGTGCAGACCGTTCTCTCTCGCTGGCTACACCGTATGCACACTCGGCTCGTGCAGACCGTTCTCTCTCGCTGGCTACACACTATACATCACTCAGCTCGTGTAGACCGTTCTATCTCGCTGGCTACACACTATACATTACTCAGCTTCTACTCTCCATTACTCTCCTCTCCGGGCTCTATCTCTGCACCTTCCTCTTCATTCTTAGATGGTTCCACTTCTGCCCCCTGCTCCTCTGTGCATCACCTTATATACCCCTTCTTCCCGGGAGACGGAGCGGATGCGGACCTCAACGTCGGCACCGCTCCTCAGTTACCCAATCCCCACGCGCTATCCCTACGATCCGGTTCCGCTCAGCGCGTGTTTCCACTCCCCGACCAATCACACCGCGCTGCTACCCGATCACTCCCTCTGGGCGCGTCACCGGCACACAGCCAATCAGCAGCACTACCCCCCACCCGCGCACTGACGCCTGCTCCTCCCCGTCAGCGCGCGTCACCACACACACACCCGTACATACGCGCTGGCACACGACATATACACCCAGCGCGTATCACCACTACACAGGTAATGAGCTGAGATTAGGAGCACACTCTTAAAGGGAGTGCTCCTAATCTCAGCTTGTTACCTGTATAAAAGACACCTGTTCACAGAAGAAATCAATCAATCAGATTCCAAACTCTCCACCATGGCCAAGACCAAAGAGCAATCCAAGGATGTCAGGGACACGATTGTAGATCTACACAAGGCTGGAATGGGCTACAAGACCATCGCCAAGCAGCTTGGTGAGAAGGTGACAAGATCTTCTTGGTTCTTTTGGTAAAGTCATGTAGAAGGGAAGTAATAAAATAATAAAAATAAAACATAATAAAATAATTATCACGACGTTTCGGCTACAATGCAAGCAGCCGTCCTCAGGTTAAGACCAGGTCTGTCGGGAAGACAGCGTCTGAATGAAACACCACCACGCTTGGAGCGCATATTTAAGCTGGGTTGGAAGGGGGGAAGGGCGCCTTGACAAAAGAATTTGCATATCAAGAGGAATTTTGCATATTTATGGGAAATGCAGGTATGTGATTAGTACTACTTGTGAAATGCGTAGGAGGTTTGGCGGGGGGTTTCAAAGTCATATTATGCCCGTGCATTATGCAGGATTAGCAGCATCAAAGGGAGGGATAGGGGTAGCATTAATAAAGGGAAGGAATGTTAATAATATGTAGCTGCAGTAACTAAACAACCACGTAAACAACTAAAGTATAAACTACATAGTATCATCAGTATTCTATATATACTCTCCAATAAGCTGAGCTAATAACAGTAAGTAATACATTACATTTCTATGTCGCAAAAAATATAATATGCTTCCAGCTAAACTTTTTTCCATTACATCAAACGGGTCTCCCCCCTACTATATGCTGCCATAGACAAACCCAACATTAAATTATATACTGTATTACTATACACCACACTGTAGTAATTAAATTATATACTGTATTACTATACACCACACTGTAGTAATACAGTATATAATTTAACGTTGGGTTTGTCTATGGCAGCATATAGTAGGGGGAGACCCGTGTGATGTAAGGGAAAAAAGTTTAGCTGGAAGCATATTATATTTTTTGCGACATAGAATTGTAATGTATTACTTACTGTTAGTAGCTCAGCTTATTGGAGAGTATATTTAGTATACTGATGATACTATGTAGTTTATACCTTCGTTTTTTTTTTTTACGTGGTTGTTTAGTTACTGCAGCTACATACTATTAACATTCCTTCCCTTTATTAATGCTACCCCTATCCCCTCCCTTTGATGCTGCTAATCCTGCATAATGCACGGGCATAATATGACTTTGAAACCCCCCGCCAAACCTCCTACGCATTTCACAAGTAGTACTAATCACGTACCTGCATTTCCCATAAATATGCTAAATTCCTCTTGATATGCAAATTCTTTTGTCAAGGCGCCCTTCCCCCCTTCCAACCCAGCTTAAATATACGCTCCAAGCGTGGTGGTGTTTCATGCAGACGCTGTCTTCCCGACAGACCCGGACTTCACCTGAGGACGGCTGCTTGCGTTGTGGCCGAAACGTCGTGAGAATTATTTTATTATGTTTTTTATTTTATTATTTTATTACTTCCCTTCTACGTGACTTTACCGAAAGAACCAAGAAGATGAATCCCTGCAGTCACGAAAGCTTTAAATCGAAGGTGACAACAGTTGGTGCGATTATTCGTAAATGGAAGAAACACAAAAGAACTGTCAATCTCTATCGGCCTGGGGCTCCATGCAAGATCTCACCTAGTGGATTGCAATAATCATGAGAACGGTGAGGAATCAGCCCAGAACTACACGGGAGGATCTTGTCAATGATCTCAAGTCAGCTGGGACCATAGTCACCAAGAAAACAGTTGGTAACACACTACGCCATGAAGGAATTAAATCCTGCAGCGCCCGCAAGGTCCCCCTGCTCAAGAAAGCACATATACATGCCCATCTGAAGCTTGCCAATGGACATCTGAATGTTTCAGAGGACAACTGGGTGAAAGTGTTGTGGTCAGATGAGACCAAAATGGAGCTCTTTGGCATCAACTCAACTCGCCGTGTTTGGAGGAGGAGTAATTCTGCCTATGACCCCAAGAACACCATCCCCGCCGTCATACATGGAGGTGGAAACATTATGCTTTGGGAGTGTTTTTCTGCTAAGGGGACAGGACAACTTCACCGCATCAAAGGGACGATGGACGGGCCATGTACCGTCAAATCTTGGGTGAGAACCTCCTTCCCTTAGCCAGGGCATTGAAAATGGGTCGTGGATGGGTATTCCAGCATGACAATGACCCAAAACACACGGCCAAGGCAACAAAGGAGTGGCTCAAGAAGAAGCACATTAAGGTGCTGGAGTGGCCTAGCCAGTCTCCAGACCTTAATCCCATAAAAAAATCTGTGGAGGGAGCTGAAGGTTCGAGTTGCCAAACGTCAGCCTCGAAACCTTAATGACTTGGAGAAGATCTGCAAAGAAGAGTGGGACAAATCCCTCCTGAGATGTGTGCAAACCTGGTGACCAACTACAAGAAACGTCTGACCTCTGTGATTGCCAACAAGGGTTTGCCACCAAGTACTAAGTCATGTTTTGCAGAGGGGTCAAATACTTATTTCCCCCATTAAAATGCAAATCAATTTATAACATTTTTGACATGCGTTTTTCTGGATTTTGTTGTTGTTATTCTGTCTCTCACTGTTCACATAAACCTACCATTAAAATTATAGACTAATCATTTCTTTATCAGTGGGCAAGCGTACAAAATCAGCAGGGGGTCAAATACTTTTTTCCCTCATTGTATGTGTAATTAAATAGTCATATAGATATATTAATATAACACAATGACAATAATATGATTTATGTTTGTTTCCATATTTTTGTTTGAAATGATGCTTGAATTTGTATGGCCGCAAAAAGCAATTTTCACGAAGACATGAAGATAATTTTTTTAAATTGAATTTTCATGCTTAGCTAAATTTTTTAATTTATTTGAATGCCATTCATCGCAGGACATTATCCCATTTTGTCTCAGTCAGCAATGACAATGTTTGACACGAGTGATGTGGTCAGGTCTTTATCACGTAATAAAATGTGTCTCACAGCCAAAAGAGCCTAAGTTCGATTCTCAACTGAGGAACTTTTCGGTGTGGAGGTTGAGTTTCATCCAGGTTTACCAGCTTCCTTACATGGCAACAAAAAAAAAACCTGTAACTAGTATTGGCCAAACCTCCTAATGTATTAATATCTGAAAATTTGTAATTACCTGCAAATTACTCAAGCGGTATGACACTTGCGATAATTTGGGTCGGATACTAATAAAAAAAGGTTTTTCTGGGTAATCAAGTATAATAATTAAATAATAGTGATGAAAATCCTGTATTTCACATTTGCATCTTTTGACGAAATTCTTACGCGAAACATTATTGAGCACACTCCCACATACCAGCTTTTCTGTGAACTCTTGTGTTAGCACATCCCATGCATTTGCATCTTATATTGCAGCATGATGAAACAAATAAACACGTAATTTGGAGATGAAAATCAGACTGCAATATTTTAATGGTTAAATATGTAATCATTTTAATTTGCATTTACCAGTGCATGAAACAGATCATTATTCCGAATAGGTTTTCCCTTTTTTTCTGGCAACAAAACAGGTGTTGAGATGTTAAAACACCAAACTGAAACATTTTACAAGGAATCATGTCTGCATTAACCACATTGCTTGTGGTCAGAATGCAAACAAAAAACACAAATCTGAAAATATATGCATTGTCCTTGAAACTGATTGGTCCACACCCGAGACAGCTTTCTTTTGAGCCTCGTCTCAAGCGGTGTAAGACCAGAGGACGGCAAAAGGCGTACAGTCCAAAGACAATGCACTATCAGAGTAATGAAAGCTCGGGGTGACACATAGACAGACACACAAGCAGAGAGAGACACACACACAGAGACAAACAGAGAGAGACACACACATTGGCACACAGAAAAGTGTGTGTCTGTCGATGTCTCCATTTCTGTGTTTTGTCTCTCTCTCAAATGTAGCAATCTTTGGAAGAACGTAATCAACCCGGTGGGGTGTTGACAGTTGTGTTGGTCGACTCTCTGTGTTGTATTGCATTATTTTTACAAGTTTACTATGATTGTTTTCTCATTCATTTGTACCTGATGATGGTTGCTTGTGTTGCAATCGAAACGTCGTGTTCGATTATTATTTAATTTAATTTATTTTATTTCTACGTGACTTTACCGAAAGAACCAAACAGTAATTCCTGCAGTCAAGAAAGCTTCGAATCTAGTTTCAGTCTATTTATATTTACAAGAATTCTCACACTTGCGTTTAGAAATTTCTACGTGCTTGTGTTTGTTAATTTGAAGACAATTAAAACTGGCACGAAAAATGTTAAACTAGGAAAAGTACACTGAGCAAGAAGATAACAAGGGTAAACTGCCTTTCTTTGTTGGGACTTGCTTTGTGCTAAGTTATACACAAGATGCCAAACAATTGAAAATTATGTGCGTAATTAAATATGGTCATGGTGATTGTCTAGCGGAAACATTTACAACTCTTCCACATTGACCAGGCAAGTTGCGAGAGGTGGGTGCACCCACACTTTACCCCACCACACGTAACCTGTCAACTAACTGTGCGTACTGCTGGGTCGACAGGCGGCGGGGGGGGGATTTGATAAACTTGTCCCATTGGTTGAACTGTAGCACTGGAAGAATGAAATCAAAGCAAGTCGAGCATGCTGGAGCCATTACCCCACAGCAACTTCCACCAATATATACCATGTGCACACATATACAGTGAGGGAAAAAAGTATTTGATCCCCTGCTGATTTTGTACGTTTGCCCACTGATAAAGAAATGATCAGTCTACAATTTTAATGGTAGGTTTATTTGAACAGTGAGAGACAGAATAACAACAACAAAATCCAGAAAAACGCATGTCAAAATTTTTATAAATTGATTTGCATTGTAATGAGGGAAATACGTATTTGACCCCCTCTCAATCAGAAAGATGTCTGGTTCCCAGGTGTCTTTTATACAGGTAACGAGCCGAGATTAGGAGCACACTCTTAAAGAGGAGTGCTCCTAATCTCAGCTTGTTACCTGTATAAAAGACACCTGTTCACAGAAGCAATCAATCAATAAGATTCCAAACTTTTGACCCCTCTGCAAAACATGACTTAGTATTTGGTGGCAAAACCCTTGTTGGCAATCACAGAGGTCAGACGTTTCTTGTAGTTGGCCACCAGGTTTGCACACATCTCAGGAGGGATTTTGTCACACTCCTCTTTGCAGATCTTCTCCAAGTCATTAAGGTTTCGAGGCTGACGTTTGACAACTCGAACTTTCAGCTCCCTCCACAGATTTTCTATGGGATTAAGGTCTGGAGACTGGCTATGCCACTCGAGGACCTTAATGTGCTTCTTCTTGAGCCACTCCTTTGTTGCCTTGGCCGTGTGTTTTGGGTCATTGTCATGCTGGAAAACCCATTCACGACCCATTTTCAATGCCCTGGCTGAGGGAAGGAGGTTCTCACCCAAGATTTGACGGTACATGACCCCGTCCATCGTCCCTTTGATGCGGTGAAGTTGTCCTGTCCCCTTAGCAGAAAAACACCCCCAAAGCATAATGTTTCCACCTCCATGTTTGGCGGTACTTCTTTTATTTAACTGAGCACCCTTTGCAGAATACACACCCTATGCTGGTACACACTCTTCTGTCGCTCGCTTATACACAACTCTACGTGGGTTGCTAGCCTATACACAACAGTAGCTGTCTAACACTGACGGCGCTGAACCGAGACAGCCAACTAGTGTCTAGCAGCGCAATATCGAGTGAAGACGACAGTGACGATGGCGACGATCTTAAACAGCACGACGGGGATCCCACTCCATACAACAGCCCCGAGCTCTCGCTCAGGGCCTTCTTTTATGCTCCCAGCGTGGCCTCGCTCCGCCCCGGCCATGCCCCTCTCTAGAACCTACTAGCGGGTCCCCGGGCTTCCCCCACGTGCCCCTTCTGTAACCTTTCCCCCAGATATTCCCTCTGGTGTATCACCTAGCCTGCTGACTTCAGCGCTGCTGTAAGCCGCAGATCCACCTGCATTACGAACCCAGAGACCCGAGTTCGATTTTCGCTCACGGCCAACACAGGTGACGATTATCTGAATCGGTCCTGGGCCTCCCCTAGGTACGGAGTATAGTGTGTAAACATCGCCACTAGGGAGACAAAGACGGCCGGGCGTTGTGCTGGCCACCCACCCCCTCGTGTGCCATGCCAGCCTTCATAGTTGCTTGCTAACAGCACTTGCCCCAACATTATGTTAAGGCTATAAGGGGGATCTTTGTCTTTGTATAAACGACGCAAGTGATGCTGTTTTATTAAGTAACTTTATTAAGTACTAATCGCGACTCGAACAGAGGTCATCTTTTGCTTTGGTGATTGGCAGTACTTATACCAAGTCACGTCAGCACAGAAGCTCGCTAAATTTCCCGCCTATGCCCTCTGATACATTGCAAACTTTTTTTAAAAATAACATGCAGCCAATAAAAATGCAAATGAAATCATTTCATTAAGCTTGGCCTAAGTGACAGCCAAGAAAATTGAGATCCTGCCACCCAGCAGTGATGCAACATTACACTCAGTGGGGGATTTACGTATGAAGTTTAATTATAGACCGCCGGTGACTATCCTACTGAATATCTACCCTTAGCCCATGATGGCCTGGGTGGAGGGGAATTTTTTTTATTTGGAATGCTCATGAATCATGGCATTAATTTATGATTTCCTTGGGATGTGTTGCCAGAATATTGTGGGCTTGTAGATGCGTGAGTTTAGCATTAAACAAACAAATAACAAAAAGCACACACGGAGATGTCTACTCGGGTGAGTAATTGATTGATTAAAATAAATAATGCACACGAGAAAATTTGTATATGGTGTTCTGGAAATTGTGAGCTAAGGTTACCTTTATTCTAATGGTGATAATGATACGTTACACTCAAAACAACTGGGGCACGATACAGATAACATTCGCAAAAAATAAGATGAAACATTATCAGTTCTTTAATTGAATTGGCCCCAGTGGGGGCAGTGGGAGTGTTGATATATGACAAACACCTTTGATAACGACATTTTCTTCATGGTTAAGCCACAGTCATATTCTTACATGGAATTAATGTAATATGTTCATTGTACAGGTATATGTTTCATGCAACTTCATGATTTTGTTGCGTATCTAAAGCTTAGATATATCTTACCTAAATTCCACCTCTTAGCTTTTTGTCGTTGTGCCGTATAACTCTGTGATGTGTTTTCGGGCTGGACCACATGCTGTTCAGCACGATGTCCGACATTCTGCTGCCTCGTGTTTGGAGGAATAGAATAAGCTCTCAGCACGTGGGGTAAAACCTCGCGGAATTCATTGAGAACAACAACGGTGCAACCTGAGCACACAGCGGAGAGTGCGATCTTGATTAAGTCTATTTTAATTTAAAATATATTTTAAATATATTTTAAATCAATTTTAAACATGTTTAGATTCGGTCACAAAGTCACGGTTTGTTTCAGTCCAAATTACTATAGAGTGGCTCTTGAGGCAGTGGTATGAATCCACATTCTTATGAGGGGAACAGTCCATCTACAATAAGTGGAAAAAAATTACCTTGGAACCTGGCGAGATCATTGGCAGAGTCAATACTGAACTGGTATTCAAAGTGATAATCTCCTGATTATGAGTTCATTGTTTTAACCGGCCATTTGGATTGGTAAAGATGAATGATATTTATTAATTCTGGAATATACATGCCAAGCACCATTAATAACACCCTTAATATGATAAATACATTTGCATATCAATGACAATTTTCTGAGGTTATTTAATTAAATGCAAAGTGATACTTATAGGCAGAGACCAATGGCTGTGTCGGGCGGGTGGCGTGATTTAACGGCACATTTATATATTACCGCGATCTAACCCAAAAAACCTCTATTATGGATGATATTGGTCGCGAAAGCCTACGTGTTAAACTGACCAATCAAGGTTGTGTGATGAACAGATCACACACTATTATAATAAAGCATGCCTTGATCATTTATAATGGTCACCCCAGGTGCAATCAGTGCCATTGCAGACTTTCGATGATACCTGAAGGGATATTCAGGATGAGAAACATTTGAGAGTAATTAGCTAAGCAGCCTGAGTGTAATAAAGGACTCGATCACTGGGTCTGTCTCCGTTGTTCTTTATTTGGGTTCTTTACACTTGTCCCACACGGCCCTCGCTCAGAGCCTCCCCGCTTGGCAGCTCCACAGCTGCCTTCGCTCCCGTAGCCTTCTCGCTCCTGCAGCTCCGCTGCAGGTCCCCTGTGCAGTCCTCCGGCTGCTCTCACTGCAGCTCCACCGCTGCTCCTCGTTCCTCCGTGCTCGGTCACCGCTGGCCGACGGTGCCGAGTCTTACTGTGTGTGTGTGGCGATCTCGCCACTCTCCAACCTCCGCCCTGCGTGGCCTCACTCTATCTCTATCTCCAACACTCTCCCGTCTCTTCCGGTATCTCTCCCTTAAGACCTCACCCCTCTCTCACACGTGACCTAACTCCTCCCCCCCGTGACGTCATATCCACGAGGCCGTTTACGCCCGCATTACATGAGTAAGACAGCTGGTAATGGTGGAAAAGCATGGTAATACTCATTGCTGTTTGTAGTACTGCAAGCTTGTAATCCAGTGCTTTGCATGCAGGTTTGTAGGACCGCACAGTTCCATCGCGTGCTTAAAGACACTTACGTCTTGCTCACATGAGCATTGGGGCCGTGCTCATCTCCCATTTTCAGCCCTGGGTCAGTGGGAAAAAATACACATTGCTGTGGAAAGTATGCATAGGACAACCAATGTAGTTCCTCACAAAGTGGTACGTGATTTTATTGACCCTTCGAGGGATGATGAGCTGAGTCAACATACGAGCCAGGATTTGAAACTGCAATCAATCGATTGAGATTGATTGATAACCTTATGGGTTGAGAGAGGACACAGAGGTGGGAGTACGCAAGTAGGTTCTGGACCTGTCTCTGTGGCTATGAGAGGTGTAGTTGTGGGGGCCGTTGGCCCCCTGGGTCTCTCCCTCACTCATCCCCTATTCCGGTTGCGTTGCCGCACCGCCCTAATACCCTCTAGGGTTTTGCTGGCATTCGAACGCGACGCCCCCTACTCATACAGCCTCGCGCAGCGCTCCCACGCTGCGAGCATACGTATGCACAGCATCATCAATCATACGCCATACTCCCCCTTTCTACACCGCTACGTACAGCTCTCGCACGCTGCGAGCGTATGCCCGTCTACAACTCTATGCAGCACTCGCCTCCACGTCGAATAACCACGTTACCAATGCGCACCTGTATCCGACACGTAGTGAACATACGCGCACCCACACGCGCAGCTCCGCGCACTCCAAACGCGACACCTTCTCTTGCGCTGCTCTACGCAGCGCTCCCACGTGGCGAACCACTGTATACGCAGCACCACACGCATGGACACTCCTCAGCGAGATCACACGAGGCCACGATCAGCTATTAATTATTCATTCTCCGCGACTGCGCTTTACTGTTGGGTCAGAATCGATCGGCGTGGCAGGCCTACGTTATCGTCCCTGGGTCTGTACCCGATCTATCGGAGGGATATGTTCTAGGCGGCTCTGGACTCTCCAGTCTCTTTCCCAATACCCCCTTTCCGCTTACTCACGATTAGGTGCCCACGGCGGTCCGTTGATCCCGTCCTTGCTGCGTACCTCAATGCGTCGCACGGACGTCCAGGTCGCTGGGCTGGAGAGCATCTCGTGGCCTGATTCTGGAGCAAGAGCACGATCTACCCGTTTTCGCCCCCCTTTTATCGTCCCTACATCAAAGAGATGCTGCCCCGCTTGTTGTTGTGCCCTCCCAGTTTTTCTTTAACAATGGGCGCGCGCCAGTCAGGGCGCGTGCGGCGGTTCCGGGGCGCCTTTACTATGCTAATAAGATGCGCTGCGTGTTGCGGTGCTTATTCTAATTATGCTCCTCCATAACAATGCTTATGCGCGGCGCGTATTCAAATTAGTTCTATACTTATGCCCCTCTGCCTGCCCCGTCGATACGTGCGTGCGTGGGGTGCGTTTCAACCGCGGTGGCCGAGTGACCCCTCGCCGCGACCATGCAATCTTAATGCCGGTCACAGCGCCGCGGTGCGAATCAGGATCGGGGGAGGTCGTCCAATTCCCTGGCCGCAGGAAACCGTGAAGATTATCCCGGTAAGGGCTTCTTGGGTGAAAACCGGTCAGCCAGGTGACCTCCCCTCGGAGCTCTATGGGGGGGGGGGAAATGCGTGCGGGTGTGTTTACGTGAGGTGAGGTGAAGGGGAAGCGGGGCTGGCTCCGTCGCTTGCTGGTGGCGAGGTTGTAGATGGGGCGCCCGCCGAGCGGCTTCGTGGCGGCGGCATCACATTATTCCAGGCACACATCTCTCCGTAGTTCGTTATGTACTTTTCATCTTTTGTTCATGAATTTTTTTTGTCAGTGTTAACGTTTGTGATCCACGTGTTACAGCTGTCAGTATGCACTGATGACACGCATCATTCTTCTTCAGACACGCTATTCTGCGTTCATGATCATGTTCAACGGGGCGCCACAGTAGGAAGATGTTAACTACCTCGCCTGGTATGCGCTGGATCGTAGGTTACATCCCGACCCTGACGCCTATATACTTGGAGTTTGTATGTTTCTCTCCATGTGGTCATGTAGATTTTTCTCTGGGTCCTTCGGGTTTTCCCTCCACATTTATAAACATGCTTTTAGAGTATTGTGGCTGCTATACATTCTTACACAATAAGCCACTTCATTGGAGATATCATGTGTGGCCATGTCGCTTCTGAAAAGGAGCTATATAGTCTTACCTGGTAAAATAAAAATACTAAAACAAAAAGTTGAGCATTTTAGCCCCACTACTTAGAAACAACTATTTTTTTTATTTTACACCTCCTTCACAATTTATAAAACACTTGGAAATATAGTGTGTAATGATCCTTTTTACCAGATGCAATTACATATAACTCTTTACACATTTATGTGAGAATAATATTAAGTAAGAGGATTTACTTCGTCATATTCCTCGGGTATGTTTGCGTGGTGTTAATTAATTCCACTGATAATTTGCATTAAATATTATAGAAGGTTAACAACACGATATTCAGCACAGCTAAAGTGCACAAACAAAATATTCATCACCAATCAATATCCATATTTGTTAAAATTTCAGGAAAAATAACAGTACACTTGCAATTACACTTCACTTACACAATCAAAGCTACTTTAATTACACATTATTCTAAAATCGGTATTTTTTTTCTTTTTTCACTGCAGTCCAATGTATATGTAATAAAGGTCGTGCAAGCGACTTCTGGTATCCGGTCTTTATTTGTCTATCTTTACAACACTTCTTCACGCTGCTGACAGACAGCATGAGAGGGATAGAGAGAGAGAGAGAGACGTGCGCAGCCACGTGGCAGCCTGGACCCCCGCTCTCGCGTGGCCTCTCCCTCCGTTCGTTCCAGTTCTGACCACGCGTTGTTCGTCTCCATCCCTTTTAATACCTGGGTCACGTGGTACCTTTCCACTAATCCTGGTTAGCCTCTATGAAATCTTCTAGACTCCATGGTACGCTCCCAGGACCACGCCCCTGACTCGTCCCCCCATTGGCTGTAGCTAAAGCCAGCAGAACCAATCCTCTATTTACAGATGTCACCTTTCCATTACGTCAGGGCCACGACCCTAGACTTCTCCCCATTGGCTATGGGCCAGGACTGGCAGAGCCAATCATCGTACGAGGTGTAATCCAACAGCAACCCGGATATGTCCTCACATTACATATATTAAAACTTATTCACGGATTTAAAACAACCAACGGAACATGGTAATGTGTCGCAATACCTTTACAAAGTGCAAAATGTCATAGTTGATTAACAAAATATGGAATATTACAAAATATAATCCAACCTATAAACGTAATTTTTTGTCTGTTTGTCCATTTGTCTGTCCATCTGTCCGTCTGTCCGTCTGTCTGTGGATGAGCACGTGCGAAGGATTTGGCTCGCAAACCATGGGGTTTGCGTTTAAAAAAGTAGCCTGTTGCCACGCCTTAAGCCTCGTGGTGAGCCAGCGATATTCCGTTTTCCCATCTGTAAACTTTAAAGTAGTTAAATGAGCAATAAAGTGCGGTCCAAACTTATTTACTTATTTAACTACACTGCTCGGCGTGGGACAAAGCACGCAATTGTGCATGCGCGAAACGCTCACAGGGGTTGCCCCTAGCAACGTACACACGATCGGCAAAAACTTTCATTCGCGTTACAAATGCAACAAAAAAACACACAACGCTGAGGTTAATTCTTCACAGTGTGATGTCCTCTTCTCCCCCCCCACCCCAATGCGTCCAGTTACTACTATAGAGTCCGTAGATATTAATATTATAGCGCTTACATAGTATTAGTGAAGCGTGGACGGGGGGATCGTGGGTGCTGGGGGGGTGAGGGGTAGCGGCCCAGCCTGCCAAGGTGCCACCTCAGCTGCCTGGGCAATCTAGGCGAGATAGGGGGCTCTGCATGGGACTAGGCCTCACCACGACAATGTTAAGTAATATTTTCTTTCTTTTTTCGCTAAACTCACATAGATAGAAACCTATTATTTAAATAATCACCTTGCAATTATTAAAATATTAATGTTTGTGTGCTGACAACTAATAAAAAAAATTACTTGGTTAATAATAATATATATGTTATTGTCCCTGTGTGCGTGTGAGTCCATGTGCGTGCCTGCGACGATGTTAGTGCGTCTGTACGTTCGTGTGTGTGTGTATAAGTCGATATGTGTGTGTGCAAGTCCATGTGTGTGTGTTTCGATGTGTGTGTGTGAGTCTATGTGTGTGTCGATATGTGTGTATGTATCTGGCAAAACAACCCCCTACCTCCTCGCGGTGCCGGACGGGCAACACTGTCGTGGACATTGCTATGGGGGGAGGGCCAATGCCCATTGGCCTCTCCCCTCATGGCGTCTGTGACCACCACAGTGGCTAAATGGGGGCTCTGGACGGGTGCGAGGGGCTGGTAACCCCTCCACCTTCAATTCATTACTACGAGACTACGATATAAACATGAAAATGTAACAAATAAGCTTTTGCCGGAGGCCCCGGGGGGACAGGCTTCTATGACGTCTCCTGGCCAAACCCCAATTGGCGGAGCCAGGAGATTGACTCTTCACCCTCGGGGCTCCTCCAGAAACAACGAAAAACCACTTCGGATGGCCACGTGGCATGTTCGAACGCTCACTGCGGAGGAGAGGCTGCCATTCCTTTGTCGGGAGCTGGACCGGTACCGCCTGGATCTCTGTGGCATTCAAGAGGTCCGGTGGACCGGGTCTGGCTCCTGCCACCATGAGGGGTGGACAGTCCTACACTCAGGACAGGAGACTGCCAAACAACAGGGTGTGGCTCTTCTTCTGAACAAAAGAATGAAGGGGCGTGGGAGCGTGGCGGTGAGGTGTGGGAAGCTGTAAGCCCCAGGATACTTTGGGCTCGCCTTCCCATCAACCGGAGGCGAGGAGTGGTGGTCGTGGTTACTTATGCCCCCACCGAAGATGAACATCCGTGGAGGGATGCAGGCAAAGCCGATGAGTCAGATGCCTTCTATGACCTCCTGTCACAGGTGCTGGCTAAAGTGGCCACTCGGGACAGAGTCATCTTGTTGGGTGACTTCAATGCCCGAGTTGGTCATGATGCTGGCACCTGGTCTGGAGTGATTGGAAGGCATGGGCCAGATCAGCTCAATAACAACGGTAGGAGGCTGCTAGATTATTGTTCAGCCCATGGGCTTGTAATTACCAACACGCTCTTCTGGCATCAGCGCATCCACACAACATCATGGATGCATGCCGGGTCCAAGCAAGAACATCTGCTGGACTACATAGTGACAGACCAGCGGATGCGAGCCCATGTCCTTGACACCAGGACCTACCGTGGAGCTGATCTGCCCTCTGACCATCGACTAGTCATCTGTAAGATGCGCCTGCCATTCTTCCACTCCGGTGGTCGGTGTACACCCAGGACCCCATTCCAACCAAAAGTGGCCTGGTCTCAGTTAGCTGATGAAAGTTGCAAGTGAGAATTTCATCATCGCTTGCAGCTGGGGTTGGCATTGTCCCCCACTCTTCCTGATGTCGAGAATAAATGGGCGAGGTTAAGGACTGTGACTCATGCAGCTGCAATGGCTGCTTTGGGTACGCAGTCCAGACCTCCCCAGAAACCCTGGCTGACAGAGGAGGTGTTCAGGTTAGTTGAGAAAAAGCGACAGGCCCACTCTCATCGGCTACAGCATCCCATGTCAGAGAATGAGGAGGTTTACCGCAGCCTTCACTCGGAGGTTCGGAGAGCCGTAAGGCGCTGCAAGGATGGGTGGTGGTCGCGGCTTGCTGAGGATATAGAGTCTGCCTCAGTGGCCCGCAATCACAAATCACTATTTAACTCCATCAAAAAAGTAACCTGCAGCGCCACACCTATTACCATAATTAGGGGAAAAAATGGTAATCCAATCTCCGACCCCCAGGAACAGGTTTGCAGATTTGCTGAGCATTTCTGTGAGGTACTGGGGGAGGGGAAATCTCTCAGCCAGGAAAACACCATGGCACAAATTGGGGATAACCCTGCTGAGGCTGCGGTGCCTCAAATATTGGAAGAGGTCACCCCCTGTGAGTGGCTGGCTGAGGTGCCTTCTGTTGAGGAAGTACTGAAGGCGATCCGGAGTCTGAGACCAGGAAAGGCACCGGGCAGAGATGATCTCCCAAGCGAAATGCTGAGGGAGGGTGGCGTTTGTGCACAGACTGCCCTATATGACATTATAACAACAGTCTGGACCACTGGACGGGTTCCGCAGGATTGGAAGGATGCCCTGGTTGTCCCCCTCTTTAAGAAGGGGGACCGCACAGACTGTAACAAGTACAGGGGCATCTCACTCCTCAGTGTGCCGGGAAAGGTCCTGGCAAGGATTATTCAACATCGCCTTGCTAGGCACGCTGATGAGAGGCTTGCGGAGCCCCAATGCGGTTTCAGGAAAGGGCGGTCCTGCACAGATGCCATATGTTCTGTCCGTCTGCTACAGCAGAGGTGTAGGGAATTCCAACAAGACCTACATCTCTGCTTTATTGACCTGGTCAAGGCCTATGATACCATCAGTAGGCCTGGGCTCTGGGCTGTTCTTCGTGCTTTCAGAGTCCCTGACCCTCTGCTCATGATCATTAAGGACCTTCATGATGATGAGCGGGCCCGGGTAAAACTACGTGGCCGGGAGTCAAAGCCTATCCCTGTACACCTTGGGGTGCGACAGGGATGTCCTCTGGCTCCCATTTTATTTGACATCTATTTTGACCGCGTAGTTCGTGAAGCCTTCAATAGCTGTACCGGGGGAATTTCCATTTGGTACAGATATAATGGGAGGCTGATCGACGCCCGGGTGAGATCAAGAGATGGCTCCCTATTGGTCAACCACGTTATGTATGCCGATGATTTTGTAATAGCTGCTCATTCAGAAGAGGAGTTGGAGACACTGCTGCTGGGACTGGAGCGTGCCACTAAGAGGTGGGGCCTTACCATCAGCCCCACCAAAACTAAGCACCTGCCTGGGTATTTTGTACCATCGGACACTCCACCCCCACAACTCCCAATCGGTGATGGGGCAGTGGTGGAGAGAGTGGAGAGTTTCCCATACCTGGGCAGTGTGCTTATGACTGGCTCCAGTTTAACAGCAGAGGTCTCACTTCGAATCAGTCGAGCGGCAATATCTTTTAATCGGTTGTGTAACGCTGTATGGAAGCTACCTGGTCTGTCGCTCCGCACGAAGCTTCAGGTCTTCTCGGCCACAGTCATTCCCTCCCTTCTCTACGCTTGCAAAACATGGACCCCCCTAATGGAGCATCTTCACCGGTTGGAAACGTTTAGGCTGGCCTGCCTACGATCCATCCTGGGTTGTGTGAGGAGCTCACAAATCCTTGAAAGATCTGGGCAAAGTCCTATCGGTGAGCTCCTCCGGCAGGCAAGGCTCCGTTGGCTGGGTAATGTAACCCGCATGCCCAGCCACCGCATGCCTAAACAGCTTTTGTTCGGCCGGATCGAGGGGGCTAAACGGGCGTGGCACGGGCTAGAGAAGAGATGGAGTGATGTGGTACAGGAGGACGTGGAGCTGAGGGGACTTGCCGATGACTGGTACCAGCGGTGTCAAGATCGGCCTCTGTGGAGGAGGCTCGTGAGGTACGCTACTGGGCAGTTGGAGGCAGTCGCTCTCCAACAACAACGGAGGGCGGAGGAGCGACGCTCATAACAATGAGCGGAGCGCCGGATGGCTAAAGCACAGCAAGTTGGTACAATAGGTGGCACAGGTGGTGCATCAGCCAGTCATCTCGGTCATCTCGGTCAGTCGACCCGTGGCACCTGGGTCTGCCCCGTGACCTCCTGCCAGCGGGCGTTTAACACTTCACGTGGCCTCAAGGTGCACATGGCCTGGCACAAGCGTCGTGGTGATGTCACCGCCACTTAGTGGCGAATGGCGGTTGTTGATGTTGTTGTGTTGATATGTGTGTATGTAAGTCCATATGTGTGTGGAGGTCGATGTATGTGTGAGTCTCTGTATGTGTGTGTGTTAGTCGATGTGTGTGTGTAAGTCGATGTGTGTGCGTGGGTCCATGTGTGTGGGTAAGTCCATGTGGGTGTGTCTTAGTCGATATGTCTGTGTGAGTCGATGGGTGTGTGTGTAACTCCATGTGTGTGTGGGTAAGTCTATGTGTTTGTATGTGTGTTGGTCGATGTCTGCGTGTGTGTGAATCAATGTGTGTAAGTGAAAAAAAACAATTGTGTGTGCATGTGTAATAAACGACTGGACCACGATGTCTGGCTCAGTGTCCTTTATTATTCGGTTCGTGCTGTACACCCACACGGCTGTCTTTACTCTGTAGCTTCTCCACGGTGCTGACTCCAATGTCGGCCCGATCCACAACAGCAGCTCCGCTGCTGTTTCTCTCACACAGCCCCCCTTGGCTGTACTCGCTGCTGCTCTTCTCCCTCCGCAGCACTGACAGCTTCTTGCTCTCTCTCTCTCTCTCCGCAGCTCCTCCTGGCAGCCACACCGCTGCCTCTAACAAGCAGCCCTCTCTCTCTCTCTCCCCGCAGCTCCTCCTGGCAGCCACACCGCTGCCTCTAACACGCAGCCCTCCTGGCTGTCTCCTCTGCAGCTGCACACCACTCCGCAGCTTCCTCTTATCTTCGGGGTTGGCTCCCGATGGCCGTCGGCGCCCCCCCTCTCCACACTCGCCCGCGTGGCCTCACTCTTTTCCGCTCACACCCCGACTGCCTTCCCCTTCCGGTTTACCCGCTTAAGGCCCCGAACCTTCCCCCCACGTCACATGACTCCACCCCCCGTGACGTCACATCCGGAAGGTCGCTTACGCCCGCATTACACCACCCTCCCCCGTAGAAAAATCCCAGCCGACCTCGGCTGACCAATAGCAAATCGTAATGCGGCGAACCGAGCTTCCCCCCCTAAAGGACACTAAGCATACAATGTAACAGCAAGAACAACAACAACAACGCAATTAACATCAACGAACGTACAAAAAGCATGCAATAAATACAACTGTAAGAAGAAAATAACAAGACAACAACAATCAACGAAACGTAAGCGATTTGGAACGTGTGCGGGTCGCCGGCCCGTCCCGGACGGTCGGCGGCCCACTCGCAGAATGGGAACGCGATGAAAGTCGAGGAATGACAGGGGGTAATCCCCCTGTCGCAGCTGGAAGTCCACCGCCGTCCCGTGACTCTAAAGAGTCAGTCTTGGGCTTGTCCTGTGACCGTGCCCGCAGCTGGGTCGGAAGGGCTGCAGGGCTCGAAGGTCCCGCAGACCTGGCAGGCGTCCTCCGAGCAGGGCCCCTCGTCCCCCGCAATGTCACGGCCGGCCTGTCTGGAACAGGTACGACAGGCGCTCGAGCAAGATCAATGGACGCAGGCAGGGGAGAGTCAGCAGCAACAGACCCCGGCAAGGCAACATTGGGGGATGACGCATCATGTAAGGGAGCAACATATGGTTTCAAGCGCGACGTATGCACAACCCAGCGACGAGACCCAATCTGGACGCGTGCTGACTGTGGGTTGGGAACCGCAATGAGGCGTACGGGACCATGCCAGGGTTTGTGCAATTTCGGCGAGGTCCCCGGACGTACCTGTGGACAATGAAGCCAGGCTAGGTCCCCAACCTTCCAAGGGCACTCCCCCTCAGACCGTCGCGCATATCGCTCGTTCCGGGCCTGGGCTTTGGCCGTAGCCACGCGGGCATTCTCCCGCGCCTCCGTGACTCGGCGAACCGTGTCCTGAATGTATTCAGGAAGTGGTTTCCGAGGTCCCTTCACCCCAGTTCCCAATTGCACATCCACCGGCGGCACGTTTTCCCGACCATACATAAGGTAAAACGGCGAATATCCTGTAGCCGCATGAGGCGTCATCCTGTACGCCGAAAGCACCCCGGGGATGTGCAGATCCCAATCTGATTGTTGTTCACTCACGGTATGGCAAAGCATGGCAGACAATGTCCTGTTCAGCCGTTCAACCATACCATCCGTCTGCGGATGGTATGGGGATGTCCGTACTTTCTTAGTCCCAAGGCCCGCGCACACTTCCGCCAATAATTTAGAAGAGAAATTCCTGCCCTGGTCCGTGAGGAGTCTCTCAGGCGCCCCCTTATCCATAATATACCCAAACAAAAAGGCGTCGGTAATGGCCGCGGCCGACTGATCGGGCAACGGCCAGGCCATCGGCCAACGGGAGAGGTACTCAACCCCTACCAGCAAATATTTATTACCCCTCGCCGATGGTGGAAAAGGTCCCAATATGTCCAGTGCCACCAATTCATTGACTCGAGACACCTGAATCGACTGGAGAGGCGGCACGTAAGGATGTTTCGGCGGCTTACGTTGTGCACACGCAGGGCACGCGCGCACGTGCCCTACGACATCTGTCGCCATGCCGTGCCAAAAATAATGACGTTGCAACGTCAACAAGGTCTTCTGCACCCCTAAATGTAAGAGAGTGTCACAATGGAGGGTTCTAATCAACTCGAACCGCAAGGACGTTGGTACCACCAGGCGCCAACGTTCCTGGAACCCCTCCCGCCACATAAGCAGACCATCTCGGAGAGCGGTTTGCGGCCCCACAGCCGTACTCGGACTCCCATTGTCCTTAGCAGACCGCTTCCGCAAGGACACCAATGACTCATCCATCATCTGTTCCCGGATCCAGACAGACCGCGGCAGATTCAAAACCCCGTCAGCCGGTCCCGGTTCCATCGGAGTGTCCGACTTCTCGACGGCCAACGTGAGCGGCTGAGGGGGGTTTGGAATCGGCGAACACCTATGCGTCCCCGACTCACATTTACAAGGGGCGCGCCGCGGTAATCTGGAAAGTGCGTCAGCGTTCGCATGGCGCACTCCCTTCCGATGCTGAATTTGGAAGGAAAATTCCTGTAGCGTGTCCAACCAACGTGCCAACTGTCCGGATGGCTGGTCAATTTTAAGGGCATATTGCAAGGCCGCATGATCCGTACGCACAATAAAAGAACGACCGTAGAGGTATGGTCGAAATTGCCGTAGGAAGAAAACAACCGCCAATAGTTCTCTGCGAGTGACACAGTAGCGGGTTTCCGCAGGAGACAAGACTCGGCTACCATACGCCACGACACGCTCTACACCCCCTTTAGACTGTGATAACACCGCCCCAATACCTGTGTCACTCGCGTCCGTATCAAGAATGAATGGGTGATCGAAATCGGGATAATCCAATGTTGGGGCCGTGGCCAATAGATCACGCAGACTCCGAAAGGCCGCCTCCTCCGGCTGTCCCCAAACAAACTTCCGTCCTTTACCCGTAAGGAGATGCAAAGGCCTCGCAATCGTCGCAAAACCCGGCATGAATCTTCGGTAATACGAGGCAAATCCCAAAAACCGCCGAACATCCCCCACGGTGGCCGGAGTCGGCCAATCCCGGACGCACGCCGTCTTTTCCGGATCCGTGGACACTCCCTCAGCGCTCACAATGTGCCCCAAATAGCGGACGGACCGTTGCAGTAGGTGACATTTCTTTGGTTTGAATTTCAATTTGGCAGAACGCATCCTCGTGAACACTGTCTCCAGCCGCGTCAAATGTTCATCGAATGTGCGGCTGAAGACAATGATATCGTCCAAATATATAAGACATGTCTCCCACTGCAACCCCGTCAAAACGAGCTCCATCAATCTTTGAAATGTAGCAGGGGCCGCATTCAATCCCATCGGGAGACAGTTGAATTGAAATAACCCCTGCGGCGTACGGAATGCGGTTTTCTCCCGTGAGGACTCGTCAAGGGGAAGCTGCCAAAATCCCGAAGAGAGGTCCAGTGTGGAAAAGAACTTAGCCCCCGACAATGCGTCGAGGGAGTCATCCATACGCGGCAGGGGGTACGCATCTGCCACCGATATCTTATTCAATTTGCGGAAATCAACACAAAATCGCAATTTGCCATCCTTCTTCTTAACCAAGACGACTGGAGCGCCCCATGGGCTGTTAGATGGCGATATAATGTCCGCAGCCAACATGTCTTCCACTGCCCCCCGTACGTGTTCTCGCTCCGCAGGACTCATCCGATGCGAATTTAATCGAATAGGGGCAGCATCGCCCATCTCAATGTGATGGTAAAGCAAGGAAGTGCGGCCCAAATCCAAATCATCGGAGCTGAACACATCGGAATATGTCAACAACAATTTACGCAGCGCACCACGTTGCTCCATGGACAGGGAAGAATTTTCGTCACATAAATGAGCAACCCAACGATCATCCGAACTCCTTGGCTCGGAAACCCCAGCAACAACTCCCCGGCTATGTGGACAATCATGGGTCGCAAACGCCGTAGTGGCATGTGCCACAACCGTACCGGCCGGGACACGGACGTTTTCTCCCCCCGCATTAAGCACCTGTAAAAACGGTAATTGATCCGGCCGGACGATGGTCTGTGCCCCCACTAACGCCAACCCGGTTGTTATCGTGGCGGACGGTGACAACAAGACCCCTACTGCTCCTAGCCGATCAGGCAGGGGCTTCCGATACCGCAAGGGTATAAGCATCTGTGTACCAGGTGGGATGTCCACAGATGCGACGGACAGCGCCTGCACTTGTACGGCCGAAGCAGGTCGCCCCCAGGGCGACGGCAGAAACGAGATTTGACGGCCCCCCGGCAGTTCAATACAATTCTCATTGATTTTGATCAAAATGGGCATCTTAGCCAAAAAATCGGTGCCTAACAAACAAGGAACCGCCAAAGATCTCGATATCAACACAACACCCGAGGCCGACACATCCCCAATAGATATCTTAGCATCCACCTGACCCACGATACCCATGCTACCCCCGTTCGCAGCGACGCACGACCCATAAACCGGACGCACAGCCCCCGACGGAATGCCCAACAGATGGAAAATGACATCCGATATAATAGTCGCAGACGCCCCCGAGTCGACCAAAATGCGCACGTCCACACCTTGTATGGACCCCGGTACAGTGGACGAACCCGTAGCGGCCGCGACAACTCTCCGTGCCAATTTGCGCCACTGCGTAACTGAATGACAAGGCCCCGTCGATGGCCTTTCTTTAACAACAACAATAGGATCGCGCAACACAGGTGGTGGGTGAGGTGGAAAGCCTTGCCGAGTGTCTGGTGCGTGCCGACATGCCTGTTTCGGAGGATCTTTAGCCGACTTGACCGGTGCCGAGGCCTCCTGCTGCGGCGGAGCCGGGAAGCGGGCCCAGCAGTCTTTGGCGTAGTGGCCCCTACGCCCGCAGCGGAAACATTCGGCCTCGTTGCGCCGAAGCGCAGGCCTCGCCTCCTGACGGCCCCGTTCTGGTAGCACCGCGCGCGGTCTCGGCCCGCCGCGTCCCGTCCATGGAGCGGAGGCGGCCGTCAATTGTTGAGGGCCCCGGTCATCCGGAACATAGACGGCCTGCGCAGGGTTCCACCCCAGCGCATCCCCTACTTTGACGGGCCCCCCCGTCCACGCCGTCACTTGTTTCCAGCGACGGAGGTTGAATTGCGCATCGAGACACTTAGCAGCCGTCCGGGAAGTTAGCTTCTCATGCCCACACACAGGCATGGGGATCCCTAGATCCCGAGACAGCTCCAACATTTTCCCTAATATGAGAGGCTCGAGCAGGTCCTGTGGCGTCTCAGGATAAGCTGCCATGGCCAGCTCCAGCACCGCACCCCTAAACGCCACGGGCGACTCCTCTGGTGCTCGTTGTCGTTGAGCGAATCGCCGATGCGCATCATCTGGTGGCTCATAAGCATCGGCCATTTCTTGAAAAACTCCACATAAAGTTGCCTTCTTATCGGTCGTTATGGAACGGAAGAATCGGACAGATTCGTCGTCCAGGAGAGTCGGCAACACCTCCAAAGCCTCCGCATCGGTCCATCTTGCTGTGCGTACCGCCGCCAAGAAGCGGCAGGCGAACGCGCTCCAGTCCCCACCGACGGAAAATTCTTTAACCGTTGTAAGGTGGCGACTCCGACTCCTCTTCCCGCCGTCTTCCAATGGTGGTGGTTGTGATGGCAAATTCAAAATGGCGTCGGCCCGCGGCGTGGCCAAGATGGCGGTTTGGCGCCACGGAGCGCGCAAAATGGCGGCCTCTTGCCGCGTGGGCAATGGCGGCGGCAGGACAGGCAACGTGGCGGCCCGCGGAGCACCACTTGCATCATCCATCGTCCCTGGCGCGACGAGATGGCATAGATGCGCCAGGACGTCCTTAAGTGCCTCCAGTTGTACCGCCATCGCTTGCCATCGTTGATCCGCGTCTGATGATGTCGACGGACCCGCCACCGCGCCAACATCCTCCACTCCCGTTCTCGTGGTCGCCTCAGCCGGGCTCTCCTCCACCACCCCAACAGGATCCGTGGTTGGAGGGAGTTCGTCGTCGTCGGACGAAGAAGCCGATGCAGGCGCCGGATTAACTTTCTTCCTCACTTGTTTCGACATGCCGTTGCACTTCCGACACCAGTGTAATAAACGACTGGACCACGATGTCTGGCTCAGTGTCCTTTATTATTCGGTTCGTGCTGTACACCCACACGGCTGTCTTTACTCTGTAGCTTCTCCACGGTGCTGACTCCAATGTCGGCCCGATCCACAACAGCAGCTCCGCTGCTGTTTCTCTCACACAGCCCCCCTTGGCTGTACTCGCTGCTGCTCTTCTCCCTCCGCAGCACTGACAGCTTCTTGCTCTCTCTCTCTCTCTCCGCAGCTCCTCCTGGCAGCCACACCGCTGCCTCTAACAAGCAGCCCTCTCTCTCTCTCTCCCCGCAGCTCCTCCTGGCAGCCACACCGCTGTCTCTAACACGCAGCCCTCCTGGCTGTCTCCTCTGCAGCTGCACACCACTCCGCAGCTTCCTCTTATCTTCGGGGTTGGCTCCCGATGGCCGTCGGCGCCCCCCCTCTCCACACTCGCCCGCGTGGCCTCACTTTTTTCCGCTCACACCCCGACTGCCTTCCCCTTCCGGTTTACCCGCTTAAGGCCCCGAACCTTCCCCCCACGTCACATGACTCCACCCCCCGTGACGTCACATCCGGAAGGTCGCTTACGCCCGCATTACACATGTAAATCGATGTGTGTGAGTCAATGTAATGTGTGTGTGTAAGTCCATGTGTGTGTGTGAGTCGCTGTTTGTTTGTAAGTCGATATATGTGTGTGTAAGTCCATGTGTGTGTGTGAGTCCATTAGCGTGTGTGTGAGTCGATATGTGTGTGTGTCAGTCGATGGTGTGTGTGTGTAGACAACTAATATTTAAAACATAAGTTAGTAAATTTTTTTTATAAGTATGTGTGTGTCTAAGTGCAATTAGGGGTAGCAGCCCGTTCTATCAGTTGGACCCGTGGGCCAAGCCCGGAGCCTTCTGGGGGATCCAGAAGGGTGCATGTCTGAGGGCCGAGCCTGGCCACACTGGGGAGAATAAAAGGCGAGCTCCGACTCAGTCGGGGCTGTTGTCATCGGGATTGGAACTCGTCATGCTGCCGTCGTCGTGGTCTTCGCCTCTTCAAGCTGTGGGTCTGGAAGCATGTTGGTTGTCTTGTCCCAGAATAAAGTTATCTGCTATGGCTGTGAGAGTCGGAATAAATAAAAGAGGGTTAACGCCTCCTACTAGTGACTCTGAATTGGTACACTACACAGGCATGAGCTGGGGCTCACCTATAGTGGTGGTCATAATAGAAACACATCATACAATATCATATTTGTGTCTCTGTAATGACAACCACTGCTGACTTTCCACACTGTGATAGTAATGTCATTGACCCTAGAAGGACGATGGGCTGAGTTGTCCCATGACTGGTTTTAAAATTCGCAACGTAAATTGAGAAATCATAAATCAAAATTCGACTGCAATAAATTGCAATTTTTTTTATTGAATTAGCATACATCATTATGTCATATAGACCAACATCGGATGTTGATTTGTAATAGTTAGGATGCTGCACTTGCCACCCAGAGATCACTGGTTCGATTTCACAATTTTACATGGCAGTTGAAACAATGGGCAAGTTCTTCATTCACCCACCAGAATGTAAATTCGGTACACCACAGTCAATCCGTAGGTCGCGTGTGGTGGGCTAAAGTACGGGTACTCCCATCTCGTACAACACGTCTGGCTGGCGTGGTGGTGTAGGCTAAATTTCCTCTGGAAGGGTTCTCCAAAGCTCCCTGCAGTGGAGGACCTTCCAACTGCAGTTGCGTTGGAAAGTAATTGCAGGGCTGCACGTTTGTATTTTACCTCAACCAATGTGAAAATGTTATCACACATCGAGCCATTTACTGGCACTGTGTACGAACCACATTTTTAAAAATTATCTATTGAGACATTGTATTTAATCTTTGTTCAAAACTAGAGATATTACATAAGTGAATACACACGTGCAATCATAACACTGGTCAACGCACTTTTTCTGGCATAAGGTATTCCAACGGTTTTAAGGTAATTTTGGGGTGCTGATTCCAAATCTGGAATCAGTTTTTGTCTATCACATCAGATTTTTGAGATAGCAAATATTGCATTTTCAATAAAAACAGCAAATTTATGCTTATGAAGTACCGGTGAAGACGCTGGACACCCAGGTTGAGGCACACGTATATTTATTTTCAGCTTATCGGTACAGGACAACACTAGAGGGGGTAGCGGCCCCCTCACCCGGATAACTGGGGATACCCCCTAGCTAATCTCACCTATCCCCAAGTCCTCCTCTAACGAGCTAGGGGAGGCTAACTGGCCCGACACTGGCGAGTCGGGCTACGGTCTCCGGAGTCCCAGGGTCTAACCCTGGTTCACGGAACCACGCCTCTGGCTCGCTCCTCTGCAGCCCTGACAAGGGCGGCGTCGAGGGGAGTCCAGGGCTCTAGCTAGAGGATCTTCACTCTTCCTCCTTCGTTCCCAGACTGAGCCCCGAGCTCTCTTTGTCCTCCCCCTTTATACCCCCCAACAGGATCACAACCCCCCAGGCTGCCTGATGCGGACGTCGCTGCGGGCACCCCCCCCCGTGTACTCCCGTAACTCCGCCCACTGTGTTTGTTACCCATTGGATCGTATGCACTTACAGCCCTCCCGTAACAGCCCTACATCACCCCCCCCATTACAGCTCGCAGCCGTCCCGGCTGCAACAATTCCAAATAAAGGAACAATTACCCCTCGACCCCGTGTGTGCCTCATTTTTTTCAACAAAATGCAAATAGAAGAACAACAACAAGAACAACAACCATACCCCCGAAGGGAATGTCCGACGCACCCCCCCCCCGCATAAATACGAAATCCGTAAGCACGTATGTACAACTAGCCAGGAACTCCCCCATCACACACAGCACACCCACGACACACAACGCACCCACAACACACACACCGCGCCCACACAACACAACACACTCAGTGTGCAAGGAGCACACCACCGACGCAGCATACAGTAACCATGACACGTGAAGGAAAATAAATTTTTTTCTTTTTCTTCCTGCTGTATATTATAAGAGTCTGCGCATTTTAGCGCGCGTCCTTGCCGCAGGCCCGTCACACGGGGCAACCCCGGACGGCGGACCATCCGGTGGCGGCTGTCCCATGCGAGGTGAGGTCGCGATTGAAGTCGCGCGACTGTCGGCATCACCTGTGGGGGTTCCAGGGCGTGAGCCCGTCATTCCCGGTGCACCTGTGGGTGGGACAGCCGGCAACACATCAGGCGAGAGCAGCGACGGACCCTCCGAGTCGGTCGACCCCCCACATGCTTGGCCTCGCGTGCGTGGCGTGGGCCCCCGCACCGCAACAAACGGCTTCAGCCTAGAGGGGTGTACAAACCACCGGCGCCTCCCCCATTGGATTCGAACGCACTGAGGCCTCAAAACCTCAATAACCTCGACGGGGCCCCGCCACGGGCGTACGAGTTTAGAGGAGGTCGCGAGTGGTACCTGGGGACAGTGCAGCCATGCCCTGTCCCCCGGCTTCCACTGCAGCACGTGCGCGCGAGCCAGTCTGAGGCGCTCGTTCGCCTTCTGACGCCTGTCAGAATTTAGCCTCGCCGCATCCCGCGCCTCAGTCAGTTTGTCAAGGTTAAATTTAACGTGATCGTCCAATTTAGATTTGCCCAGCGGCACGGGGATCTGCAACTGTGCCCGAACAGGTGGGTCGGGTTCGCGGCCATACATAAGAAAGAAAGGTGAAAACCCCGTCGCAGCATGGGGAGCCAATCTGTATGCCGCTAGAACCCCTTGAATTTGTAAGTCCCAATCAGCCTGTGAGTCCGAAACTTGCTGCGACAACATAGACGTGATGGTGCGATGCAGACGCTCGACCATCCCGTCCGTTTGCGGGTGATAGGGGGAGGTTCGAATTTTTTTCGTTCCCAGGAGATCACAGACTTGTTTTAGGAGTTTCCCCGAAAAATTTCTACCCTGGTCGGTCAACAACCGCTCCGGGGCACCTTTGTCCATGACATAACCTTGGACAAAGGCGTCGACGATGGCTGCTGCCGACTGATTCGCCAGGGGCCAGGCCATAGGCCAGCGCGTAAAATATTCGACCCCAGTAAGCAAATATTTATTTCCCCTGGAGGTGGCGGGGAATGGCCCCAGAATATCCAGTGCGACCAGTTCATTTATTCTGGAGACCTGGATGGATTGTAAGGGCGGGTTCGACTCCCGTGCCGGTGGTTTGCGCTGCGCACACTGAGGGCATGCCGCCAACAGATCAGCGACATCCCTTGTCATACCCGGCCAAAAAAAATTCAGCTGAAGCAAGGCGAGTGTTTTCTGGGTACCTAGGTGGAGGAGGCGCTCATGAGCAGCCCACACCACCTTACCTCGTAGGCCAGAAGGGACCACCAGCCGGTGACGCTGGGATTTCCCGTCCCAATGCATAAGCAAGCCCGCATGGGTTTCCCATGCGTCGGCATGACCCGTCACACGCCCCCTCTCCCCGGCGCGACGACGCAACGCGAGGAGGGAGGCATCCTCCAACTGGAGGCGCCCCCATTCATCAACGGGCAATCCAAGCAGGGAATCTCTCCCCTGTTCGGCGATATCAATGGGGACTACCGTTTCATCGTCGGCGGCCGCCGCCAGGACCGGAACCATCACGTCCCCCACTGGCTTGCAACGCCCCGACCCCAGGAGACATGCGCATTCGGAGGCGGTTGGCATCCGTGACAGAGCGTCAGCGTTGGTGTGGCGAACGCCCTTACGATAAGTGGTTTCAAAACTGAAATCCTGGAGGACCTCCAGCCATCGGGACAATTGTCCCGATGGCTGTTGAACCTTCAGGGCGTACTGCAGTGCCGCATGATCTGTGCGGACGGTGAAATGCCGACCGTACAGATATGGGCGATACTGTTGGATGAAATAGACAATTGCCAACAGTTCCCTACGGGTGACACAATATCTTTGCTCCGTTGGAGACAACACCCGACTGCCGTACGCGACCACCCGTTCCACGCCGTCAACCACCTGGGAAAGCACGCCTCCAATACCCGTGTTGCTCGCGTCGGTGTCGAGCAAAAACGGCCTCGAAAAATCTGGGTAAATCAAGGGAGGAGCCTTCACCAGCGCGTCCCGAAGGGAGCAGAAAGCAGCTTCCTCATCCTGACCCCAGTGGAACCGAACCCCTTTAGAAGTTAACGCGTGTAGGGGTTTGGCAATTGTTGCAAAATTAGCGACGAAGCGTCGGTAATATGATGCGAAGCCAATAAAACTCCTGACCTCTCCCACCGAGGTGGGAGTCGGCCAGGAGCTGACACACTGCGTTTTGGCGGGATCGGTAGCAATACCCGAGCGCCCTACGATGTGCCCTAAATAACGCACCGACTCGCGTAACAAATGGCATTTTTGGGGCTTAAATTTCAAATTAGCAGCCCGCATCTTTAGGAAAACCGCCCGCAACCTCTGGAGATGTTCATCAAAAGTTTTACCAAAGACAATAACGTCATCCAAATAAATCAGGCACGATTCCCATTGCAATCCAGCCAAAACCAATTCCATCAATCGCTGGAAAGTTGCCGGCGCTGAGTGTAAGCCCATCGGCAACCGGTTGAATTGGAACAGGCCGTGCGGTGTACGGAAAGCAGTTTTAGGTTTAGAATCATCGTCCAGAGGAAGCTGCCAGAATCCCGAAAGTAAATCTAGTGTGGAGAAGAATCGCGCTCCCGCCAAAGCGTCCAGCGATTCGTCCATCCGTGGGAGCGGGTATGCGTCGGCAACCGAAATTTTATTAAGGCGCCGAAAATCCACGCAAAACCGCAACGAGCCGTCCTGCTTTTTAACCAGGACGATCGGCGCTCCCCACGGGCTGGTGGAGGGAGAAATGATGTCGGCGGCTAACATGTCATCAACAGCCGATTTGACATGGTCCTTTTCGGCGGGACTTAACCGAAACGGATTTTGGCGAATTGGCGCGCTGTCACCCGTGTCAATATGGTGACGCAGCAGGTGAGTGCAACCCAAATCATATTTATCACGACTGAAAACGTCGGAAAATTCCCTCAGTAGCGTTCTAAGCTGTTGGCGCTCTGAATTTGTCAGGTCCGTCGATCCCGCACAAAGCGCGTCGATCCACCCTTCATCGCTGTCCGAATGTGGGAGCATCCGGGAAGCAGTGCCAACGTGGTTCGCGACAGGTTCCTCGCAGGGCACTGGCGTCGCGTGAGCGAGCACCGTCCCTTGAGGAACCACCACCGTCTGCGATCCCACATTTAGGACCGCGATGAAAGGGTCCCCGTCCCCTCTTACGACGGTCTGGGCCGGAATCAAATGAGGCCCATTAACCCCGGCCCTAGACGGTCCCAGCAAAACACCCTGATCCCCTATGCCCTTAGCGAAGGGCTTACGAAGTTTGAGAGGCACTAGCATTTGAGCTCCCGGCGGCACACGAACAGTTTCAACGACGAACGCCGGTACCGTCGCGAACGCCGACCGAGCCGCCGCAGGGGATGGCAGGAACGCCATGCGCCGCCCCGATGGAAGCTCAATGCATCCTTGGTCGATCAAAATACGAATGGGCATTTTACCTAAGAAATCCGTCCCCAGCAGGCACGGAACCGCCAGCGAGGAGGAAACGAAAATCGGCCCCGACAATTTGATGTCCCCAATAGAAATTTGCGCTCGAATCTGTCCCATGATGCCGAGAGAGCCCCCGTTAGCGGCATAGAATGGGACGTTAACCGGCAGTAAAGGCCGGCTTTGTACGGGCAGAATATTGTAAATTAATTCCGAAATGATTGTCGCCGATGCCCCCGTATCGACCAAGATGCGTACTTCTACCCCGTCAATGTGTCCGACTACGGCCGACGACCCTGACGACGCGGCTACCACGCGATGGGCCAACACGGACCACTGTTTGGGCTCGATTTGAGTCCCCGCAGTGATCCGCGTTGGCCCCACGCAACGCGACATCGGCCCCCCGTTTGTTGTGGTGCGAGAGCGTGCAACGGGTAGGTGCTTTGGCCAAACATGTGTGGTGCCGCGACTCGCCGGGTCATGTTGCTGGAGCTTGGGAGGAGGAGGCCCGGCGTCCCGTCGAGCCGTCGTCCCGCGCTGTCGAGGAGAGCGGCACCCCGAGGCGACGTGGCCCCGGACGCCGCAGTTGAAACACCGCGGGAGCCCCGGTGGAGACGACGGGCGGTTGAAACGGCTTGACCCGTCCCGGGCCGACCGTACTTCTTGCGCCTGTTGCCGTCGATGGTCGACGGCGAAGAGCTCCTCCGTCGGAAGGGTGGCTGCAGCCACCGCACGCCCTGCCGATGCCCTGCTGGCTTTCCGCCGCAGGGACAGAAGGTTGGCGTGAAGGAGGCGCGCCGCCTGAAGAGAGGTCATCTCGGCGTCCTCCTGTGCGACGACAGCGATGTCCAGGTCGTCTGCCAGGAGGAGTATTTTCTCCGTGACCATCGCGTCCACGCCATCGTCGTCCATACGGGGAAAAGCCGTCTTAGCCAGCGCTAGGAGGCTCGTCCTGTATGCCAGGGGCGACTCCTTCTCACCCCGCTTGCGCTCGTAGAACCGCTCTCTGCATTCCGCTGAAGGTCCATAGACCCCGGCCAGCAGCTGTAGTGCTTTCGGCAGAGTAGACCGCTTCTCTTTCGGCGCCGATGTGAGGGCGGCGAGCGCGTCTGCGTCGAGGAGCGCCGGCAGCGCGCAGAGGGCTTCATCGTCGGACCACCTTGCCATTTCTTGGTGGGCGATGAAGCGTCGCTGGAAGCCGCCCCAGTCGCCCTCTGCACCAACAAATTCTTTCAGCGGAGGCAGCCGTTGTTGTAGCGCAGCGTTCGCCTTGGACGTCTGTAGGCTGCTATCCCCGGGACTCGGCTGTGCGTCGGCGCGAATGGCAGATGGAATCGCCTGTCGCGGATGTGATGACGCTCCCTCCGCTGGAGATGACGCAGCTGTCCCAGCGAGAGCGGTGTCGGACCCAAGGTTGAGCCCGGCCACGCCCTCCGCAGCTGCCGTGACGATGGCGGGAAATTCAAAGTTTGAGTTTTCAGAAATGGCGGGAAGGCGCTCAGGTTGACGACTCCCCTCGCCCCGTGGTGGACCACCAGCCCCCAGCCGCGTGATGTTTTCCAGCGTGGCGGCAGCGGCGTACAGTAGCTCCGCCAGTCTCTCGTGAGCCAGCCGTAGCGCGTCTGGCTGCGGCCCCTCTTCATGCCGATGCCCCGGTAGGAAGGCGTCGGCCCCCGGCTGCGCCATGTCTTGGTGAGCCGCCTCGGGCTCAACGACTTCAGCAGTGTCCTCCTCCGGTACTCTGGCTCGAGCTGTCTGACGTGTTTCCATGTCCGTAGTACTTCTGACACCAGATGAAGTACCGGTGAAGACGCTGGACACCCAGGTTGAGGCACACGTATATTTATTTTCAGCTTATCGGTACAGGACAACACTAGAGGGGGTAGCGGCCCCCTCACCCGGATAACTGGGGATACCCCCTAGCTAATCTCACCTATCCCCAAGTCCTCCTCTAACGAGCTAGGGGAGGCTAACTGGCCCGACACTGGCGAGTCGGGCTACGGTCTCCGGAGTCCCAGGGTCTAACCCTGGTTCACGGAACCACGCCTCTGGCTCGCTCCTCTGCAGCCCTGACAAGGGCGGCGTCGAGGGGAGTCCAGGGCTCTAGCTAGAGGATCTTCACTCTTCCTCCTTCGTTCCCAGACTGAGCCCCGAGCTCTCTTTGTCCTCCCCCTTTATACCCCCCAACAGGATCACAACCCCCCAGGCTGCCTGATGCGGACGTCGCTGCGGGCACCCCCCCCCGTGTACTCCCGTAACTCCGCCCACTGTGTTTGTTACCCATTGGATCGTATGCACTTACAGCCCTCCCGTAACAGCCCTACACTTATATACGAATAGCTAAACAGACATCCATACAAGAATATGATAAGATACAATATACAATAATAATGAAACAAACATTTAATGAGCCATATCACAAAGTTGTGAGAGTGACTGCATATCAATGTGAGTGAATGCATATTACCATGTAAAAATTGAATTGTGAAGATAAGAAAAATATGTACAAAAAGGTCATTCACAATAGTGATGTTACATCTGCAAAACGACCTCTTCTTTGACGATCTCCGATGTACAGCTTGTGGAATGTCTCTCATCAAGGACCAGCAGTAATCTGCCATCATGTTTGAGTCCCATCGGCCTTGGTAACGTTCTTCCATAACTTTAATGTCTTGATGAAAGCGTTCACCTTGCTCTTCGCTCACGTGACCCATGTTCTCTGGAAACTTGGCAAAATGACTATGTAAGTAGTGAACCTTGATGCTCATTCTACATCCAAGTGCTTGGAAACTCAAGAGCAGCTCCTCCACAATCTCTCGATAGTCGTCCGCTTTCCTGTTCCCAAGGAAATTCCGCACCACATCAGAGAATGTATTCCAAGCTCTAGCCTCTGCCGCAGTCATTGTTGTAACAAAGTGTGGATCCCTGATGAGTGTTCTTATTTGAGGGCCATCAAATATTCCTGCCTTTTTCTTCTCGGCACTGAGACTTGAAAAGGTTGAACATATATAGCTGAAGCAGTCTCCAGTGTGATCAAGAGCTTTGACGAATTGCTTCATTAACCCAAGTTTTATGTGCAGTGGGGGAAATACAATTTTATTCCTATCAACCAGAGGTTAATTCTTGATGTTTTTGTCACCAGGCGTCAAACTGATTCTTGGTGTCCAGTTTTTTTTAACCCAGTGTTCTAATGTAGCCCTACTGCCCCAGTAGCACAGGAAACAAGGGTATTTGGTGTGACCTCCTTGCTGACCCAGCAAAAAATTAATCATTTTCAAATCAACACATATTAGCCATCCATGAACATGGTATTCCAATCTATCCAGAACAATCTTGATTTTGGCATACTCTTCATTCATTTTTACAGAGTGTCTTATTGGGATTGAACCATATATATTTCTGTTGTGAAGTAACACACATTTCAAACTCCTTTTACTACTGTCAATAAAAAATCTCCATTCACTTGAATCATATGCGGGCAGTCCCATATTGAGATGAAGCCCTTCAACATCATTACAATTAACAAGTTGACCATCTGAATGGAAGTACTTTCGCAGTGCTGCTTCTCTGTTACGATAAAAGGAGACACTAGTACCAGGTCTCAGTAGTCCTTTCTCTTGCAGCCTGGAAGCCAACAATTCAGCAGACTGCTTTGGCAAATACAAATCTATTACAAGATCATTCAATTCAGGCTGACTAAACAGAGAAAGCGTTTCACAATCTGTATCAGATGGCGTATATTCGATCTGAGCATCATCATCATCATCTGTAGAAGCAGGTAACTGGGGGATTCAACATCAATCTCTGGTAGCTCAGTAAATACAGGCACAGGTATTTCCTCACAGTACTGGTCGTCTGGCAGATGGGATATCTGGGTATTGTAAGTGTTGTTTGTTTTTCTTATTGAAACTTTTTACATTGACAAGGCAGAAGTAGCAGTTATTCAAATGGTTTGTAGGTTCTCTCCAAACCATTGGCATACCAAACTTCAGCTTAGCATTCTTTCCTTTAGACCATGATCGCAAAGTTTCAACACAGGTTTTACACACTTTGTGAGGAGCCCAAGTTTTGTCTTGGTCTCCAAGTCGTACTTTAAAGTAGGCAAGATAAACCTTCTTGACAAAGGTATTGATGTTGCGCCTTTGATCCTGCAAAGCGAAGCTGCCACAGATGTAGCAGAAGATATCTGGGTCATTTATGCATTTCCTTCTTTCGGATGTTGTAGCCATTGTTAAATCACGCCCTGCAGAAGAAACATATTAAATAAATGTGTATATCTACATAAAATGATATTATAAACACACTATCCTAAAAATACAGCACCATATTTTAATACTAAAGCAGTCACTGACTCGCAATAACTTGCAATCATGACAGAGTTAATTTCGGGCAAAATCAATGATAATGGGGTATGCCGATAGCATAAAAATGAGATGTGATAGAGCAAATCTGAGATCACATTTGGAATCAGCACCCTGTAATTAGTCTAAAACAGCTGCAAAAGTCCAGGCCGGAATTTTTTTTGTTGTTGACCAGTGTATAATCACCAATACATATCACTTCTTGTGAGGCACCCTGCTGCCCACAGATAATATATATCTTTAATTTTGCCTACAAAGAGTTAATATCAAATGTGTGTCCCAACAAGTGATGGTTTATGAAGCGGTTTGAAATGAGATCCATTGATGTTACAAGAGTAAAATCCAGCAAGCTGTATTATTTAGAAAAGCATTTATTTCCATTGCCCAGTGTAGGGAAATGCTATTTTAAGTGGGTTTGGAACATTGCTCTGAACTCAGCGATTTGATATTTAAAGGTGCTTCTTATCTTTTTATTCTACGATAACATAATATCTTTAAATTGATAGTGACATATAATTGCTTAATCGAAATCAAGTGTGGCTTGCTGCATAAAACACTTAAGATATGGTTCCCCTTTATCTGAACTGCTATAAATGACTGGTAGGTCATTTGACAACAGTATGCTTTATATAAACCAACTACTGGACTAAATAAGCTTTTCGCTCCATCTCCACATTGGTTTTCATCTTATACCCTTTCCCTTCTTGGCCTGTGATGTTTTTTTATTATCCCAAGCCCTTTATTTGTTCTTAATAAAAGTATTTCTTCCACAACCCATCGGTCCCACGGCCTTCTGGGAGTGCAACATGAGAAATATAAAATGTAATACAAACATTTCGGTTGTTATATGGGGAGACAGATATATGATGGGGGCATGTTGACTTCTTATCTATATTGTTACTCATATTACCCACAATAATGCTTTTGAACATTTTTGTAGATTTTTTCCCGCGTGGTCATTTTTACGTCACTAATATTGTTTGGACCCTGATCCACATCCTCCTTGTTCTGTAACCTGGGATAATTCCAAACATGTATCTCCTCTTGCTGCTTTGTGCATCTTTTTTAGCTTTCTTTCTCCAAGTTTTTTAGTCAATTTCTATGTTTTTGATCCTAATTACATGCACACTCATGGCTGACAGTAGGGTACTGATTAAAATGTTATTTTTCAGTCGCATTAGTATTCTTTATTTCATGATACAGTTTCAACTACTGATATATAATTTTTAATTCAGGATACTTTGTAAAAACAGCCACTGGTTTAAATAAGCCATTTTCCAAATGGCAGACCTGTGATATAAAATAAAAATGCCTAAGGGAGTTAGTAGGCTACATATTGCGATAACTGGAAAATATTGTCTGTGTCCAGATGAAGATGTGCATCTATTTTATATGCGCATTCGTGTATTTACGTGTGCATATTGTTGTACATTTGAATGTGATCATAACATAAGGCCAAAGTGCAGCCCTGCTATTGCTTGCTCACACCACTGCTGCCAGAAGGGTCTCCACTAGAGGGAGCTCCAAACAGCCACTCTAGAATGGCATTTGACCTACTCTTCCACAAACTTCTTGGAAGAGGTGGGAGTAGCCACATTTGCCTCACCACACGTGACTAGCTGATAGATTGTGGTGTACCCATTTATACTGCTGGGTGTGCAGTTAACACCTACGGGATATCTGCCCTTGGATTGTGATTATGATGATGGCAAGAGGTGGGGGAATTTATTAAACTTACTTCCAATGTTCCCACTGCTACACCAGGAGATTTAATGGAACCGGAGGCCTGTGGATTTCAAGTCCAGTGTGCTAATCATTACACCTGGGCATCAAAATTGAGGCTCTCTTGATGGATTGCCTGACCGCTTGTTTATAATATATTTATTTGCAAATAAAACACAAAACACTTAAAAAGCACCACTCATAACCTGTACGTCAATTTATAATTGTTGAAATGTTACCACAATGTGGGAAAATAAATAAATAAGGTTACATTACAAGCACAGTTTAGTGTTCGTGGAATAGAAACCTACTGAATATTGCTACGATTTCAAATGTATCTTCACAGCTGCATCAATATATGGCTAGTTTGGTGTATGTATGGCTTAAGGTTGAATTACTATTAATTCAATCAGAGTTATTAATTTATTCCTTGTCGGCCATTACGTTTAAAACTACGCGAATACATTACCAAATTGTCAAATCAAGCCAAATTGCTCTCAATAGTAATTCGAGAAAACTAGATAAACTTTTATTGGAAATCGATTGTTAATTAGAACCTATCACAGCAGCCAATAACTTTAAGAGCACGTGAGTGTGGTTTGGAAACATTTGTTTTTGAAGGTTCGCACTGTTACATTGAGCGGTGGAATTGTGGTGGTATAACAAGGCACATCACACTGGTACTGCTCACAACAAGCACGTAGACCGGCACTTTTCAGAATGGTTCCTATTCCTACGCTACGATGTTTGCAGAGAGAGTAAGTGGCAGTTGTACGTTGCGGGATGAAAATGTTTCACCTCAGGACTTATACATGTAAATTTTTACCACTGGTTACAATGTAGTAACAACTTTATTGCACATGTCCAAAATGCGTAATAGTTTATTTAAAATTTACCATTGAATATGCCTCTCTGCTTCAGTGAGTATTTATTTTTAATCACAGTTGCTGAACACAGACCCAAAGGGAAAAAATGGCAAGCGGCCAGCAATAATTAGCACCATTGAACGTATAATAGATTTGAGTTAATACGTTTCTTGAATATTGTGCAAGGTAATTGTAAGAGCTTGGGGAAGAGACGATGGGAGGGACTTCCAAAGTGGAACAGTGCAAGGAAATAAGCAGAACGAGAAGCGTTATGACCTGGCAATTCTTCTATCGTATGGCACGAGGAGAGGGGGAAAGCAACAGTTTGTATAGATGTCATGGTTGAATGTTATAAGGTCCTTCAACCAAACCAAGGTGGCAGCCGATGCTGTATGGATTGCAGCGATACCACCAGGGCGTGTGGTGGCATAATCGTCGGCGGTGCGTCTGATGGATTGGGCCTCACCACACTCGCAGTTTGGCGATTCTTTGATTCGTTGATTTTTTTTTGACCTGCAGTGCGGGTGGTTGAACGCAGTACGGGACGGACCTGTCCGTGTTGGCAGCCAGTGGTGGAAGTTTCACACTCTGGCGTCTCCATTTATATACTATGAAGAGGGTCTGTTGCCCCAAATGTCACATCATTATATACTTTTCCTTTTAGGCCAGTGTTTTAACGAATTTTTGTGCTTGTGCACTATTTTTAATGCAGCAACATGAGCAATGTCTTTGTTAAATTTCATAACATTTACACTTCATGAGAAGCTGATCATAATGAACAAACAATTTCTACTTCATATTTACAGTGTAATAACGATCATAAGTGAATCGCTTTGAAATTGTTATTGCACAAACGCACATCAATTGTATTTGTATTTATTACAATGATCGGGGACAGCTTCTTACATTTTTTCGTGTTGACAAGTTATTAGCTTAATCAGTTAATAGTGTTCATGGAGTTTTTATCATTATTATCCAATTAATCGATCTTCATTTGTTAATTTGCTTCTCTCTGGCCTTTGCGGTTTACGCCAAAATTCCAGCTTACTCGAGTAGACTTTCGCAGGGGGGGGGGTTAACTGTACCTGGCCCAAAAAGTATACATCACGCGCCCTCAGAGCGAACGTCTGAGGGCATTAGGAAGCTCGTGGCATGTATTGAATATGTGACCATTAGCTGCACAGTGTGCAATTTTCACGTGTGTTTTATTTCCAACACAATGACCCCTAGGTAAGCACCCTGTCTGCATTGTACAAATGGTTGTTGCTTCGCCTTGATGCCCCCTTGCTTTGAGATTTTTTTCTGCAAAAGCCACAATCTGGCATTAAATTTGTTTTAATATGTAAGTGGTAATATTTTTTGTTTCGTTATTTGTGTGTCTTGTTTTTGTTACCAATAGAAAAGTACAAAGTGGAATTGTATATACATGAATTGGTCGTTGAGATAATATTTAGTAAGGGTATGTTTACCTACTTTATTATATGCATTTGCAGGTAATCATATATATGTATATAATTTAAAAAACATGATGTGAAGGCGACATTTTCTCAACTCTTTAATTGATTAGTCGAAATGACAATAAATACCAAATGTTTAGTTATTTTGAGCTGGTTGTTGTATTGTTAAATCTATGAATTGAAAAAGTATTTTAGGTTATACATTTACATTAACATTCTCTTTCAAGTACAATGTTGATAGATTAACTTTGCTAAATATCATTTTCAAAATATTATGGAAACCTAGTTGATCGTGAGGCAAGAGGCCACTGTGGCCAACGTTATAACTGTGTATTGCCACTTCACCAAGAGGTCTACATCATATTTCATTGGACTCCAATTGGCAAATGACAACCACAGCAGGGCAATGCGACCCTGGATAATGACATGACCCATATCTTAAAGAGAGGGTTCTTGCCTTTCACATCTGGCAGTTCACCAGCGGTTATTCAACCCCGATTCTGCTGATGAGATGCTGCGTGTCAAAACCGGCCCAGCGTTTGCTTGTACTGCATCAATACTTTGAAATAATTTACTCCCAGGTTTGGGGCCATTGGGTTGCGTAAAGAAGATTTCTATTTAGTATCTGAAGAGATATATATGTGAAGGACACATATTGTGTTCTTATCTATTTCCTTCACATAATCATAACTGCAGACACCGTAAAACAAATAGCCACTGCTCATTGTCCTATCAGCCAACAACCACTCCGCCATGGCGTAAAACACTGTAACACACACACACACACATCTATAATCTGCTTGGCACAGCAATCTCATCTGACCTGTCAGACGACTTAATTAATAATCTGGCTAAGGAGGCCTCAACGAAGCTTGGTTTTATGTTCCCTGGCAAAGCCTTCTTTAAATCTGAACACCGCTTTCGTATATAGGAGAGAGCACCCAGTTCAATGTAAAGCAGTATGTATGTATGTTTGTTCACCTTCTTTCGCATCGTATGTAGCCAATCGTGCTAATCGTAGGTGCAGGGGAAGGACAACAAACTCAACAAAAAAGCAGTCATAGCGATTGATGATGCAACACTCACTGATTAACTCCAGTCACTGCTTACTGGCAGTATGTTCCCTCCTTGTAACTCTTCTATCATCACCACCACCACAATAGAAACTGTTCTCATGAACCTCACTCATTGATTCCTCCACCCATGTTGACGACTTGGCCTGGCAGAATGACCGTTTCATCTGACTCATTGTGTTCAAACACCACTTTGCAACTCAAAGCACTTATATTTCTGCTTTTTGTCTACACTAGCAGTGAAAAGTATTCTTCTGGTGTTGGCATTGCCAAGCCTTGAGGAGTGCATTGCAGTACTGCAGGACATCTCAGCACATTGGTCGGTTGTGTAGAAGTCCCCCAATTATTTCACGAGAGAGTTGCATCTGCCGAATCCAACTCTTCAGTCTGTTTAGGCTCCACCATGTGAGCCATTAGACATTGGAGCCAGATGCAAGATCCTCACCGGGGAAGATTCCTGTGAACAGTTAAGTCGGGAGACTAACATTTGCAAGTATGGTGATGTTGCAGAGAATATATATGAATATAATGAATACAGTATTCATATTTTATCAATGTTAATTACATGGTAGAATTTGGCATATCATTGCCATGATTATGCTCAATCAACCAGAATGGACCCTACTCCATCACACCTTGGAAACTAAGTAGAATTTGAGTCGGGATAGTGTTTAGATTTGGTGACCACCATGCATACAACAAGTGTACCAAGATTTATGCCCAGCAGAGGGCAGTGCAAAAACATCCATTGTCGTTCTGTACTCGGCCTGTCTTCACAACGGCGGTTGTCCTGTGATTAGATTTGCCCCCAATAGAGGGATGTGGACTTTTCCCCACTGACCAGGGATGTAAAGAGGGAGTCAGCACCACCTCCGTGCTAGCACGAACAGAACATCACTTTGACTTTTCTTTGACTTACTCTCCACTTTGTAACTTGTGATTCGGAAAGCTTTAATGTAGTGCACTTGTAAACATCCCCATGGAAGTGCCGCAGAGAGCTCCATTGTACTGTACCACTTACAATGCATAAAGAACCAGTGGGTTTTTTTCTCCCCCTCCCCCAGCACAATAACGTCGCGTGTACCTCTGCGGTAGAAAGCAAACCTTCGAGTGTTTGCTTCAGCGATTTAGTCGCACAGTTGGACAGACAAGTCACACTGCACTCAAATCACGTGCACCATTAGTTCTAGAATTCCACATTGAGTGCCTTCACACGCACCATGTATTCAACATATGAAGCCCATCAGTCAACAGTGGTTTCATAATGACTGAGTGCACTCCGTGTGAATAATTGCATTTTGTGTCATGTCGTTAATATTCCTCTCAGTGGTCTGGAACAGTTGCTCCCATACAATATATTCCATGAATGTCTTCCTCTCAGTCATCTACGAGATATTAATCTGGAGTATATCAACTCACTGGGAGAAAAAAATAAGTGCGTGCACTGCAAAGCAAAAGTAATTTTGCTTTTCATGATTGGATTTGGCAGAGCGCCGCCATTTTATTCCACATATTTTAACTCTTCAATTTAAATGAAACCAGTTCATGCTCTTTGTGTATTAAAAATAAGTGACTTTTATATGATGAATGTTTTAGCTAAGCATTATCAACAAAACATTACATTACCCAAAATATGGATTTGTTTTACTGTCAATGCTACACTATTATTGTATCCAGTAAAGAATAAAATATGTACTTTTCAAAAGCATTGAAAAGCATTTAATTTGTTTGAAAATGTTTCGCTTTTGCACTTTGCCTGGTCAACAGCTATAGTGACCAACAAAACCGGGTGTGAGCATACCTCAATTATAATAACCTTAAAAACAAGCGCACATATTCAAAGACATCACGAACGTATCCACACTTTACTGGGATAAATTAAGCAGTGCCTCAAAGGCATTTAATTTGGCCGAGGAATCTGATTGCTTAAATCCTTTAGCCCGGGAGCTGTCCGCCAGGAACCCTTCACCTCCATTATTTAAAATCACGATTTTATTGAGTTGCATTTCCCATTGCAAATTGGCTTTGATACGCGATAAACGAGGCGAAATGAGGGCTACGGCCTATACCTCTTATCTTGCCAAAATTGCACGCTTTCATTTGCAAACCACGCCATCAGTGCCCAACCTGCAATCTTTTTTCCTGCTCTTAACCCATTCACTTGTGCTATGTCTGACAGTTGCCATTGCCCACAATGTCTGATGGGGGGTGGGGAGTGGCTTTGCTCGTGCCCTTTTTTTCGGGAGCAGTTTACATAGCCTGCAGAAGCACGGTGACGGTCTCATGTCCCCTGGAGCCAAAAGAACACGGACATGTAAAGGTTGATACTAAATTATTGCTCAGCAGATGTGCTCAGAGGTGTGGTCGTGACTGCAGGAAGCGGGTGATGAAAAGCCGCGAGGAAGGGAAAGGTTTAAAGGTTTCTTATGTAGATGCACAATTAGTACATGTGATGGAATAGCCATGCGGGGTTAATTGCATGAATTGAAGTGGCCGTTTCTCAACCAGCTGATACCTCTCTGATGATAACGCTATGAATAACCAAGAGGGATGATATATGGGAATTTGCATCGTGTAATGCAATAGTGCAAAAATATTATTCTCACAAATAAATGGTATACACAAATATACAATCATGAGGAGGGTTTATTACCACTTAGAATCAGTTAAGTTAAATTTAGTGACGTGCGTAAGTAAAATTCAGCGATGGGCTGCTTTACAAGAGAGATTCGTGGAATCAGAGATATAACATTTTCAGCATACAGAACAAATTTTTAAAAATACAGATCAACAATTTATTAAAATGTAATGCAAGGTAGGCACTTCGACATTTTAATGTAAACAGTCAATGACAATATGTTACAGGATATGCGGAATACAAAAAAAATTAATAAGAATAAAAATACCGAGTCAGGCAGACCATTCTGAACACACGTGCATGTAAAAGGGTATTTGAAATCAAGTAAGGCATTTAAAATTACCTCAACGTGACTTATTAATTGGGACCTGTGTGTTATGTAAGGCCAATACATCATGCTTTATATTAAGTACATTTTTTATCTAGACATGTGTAGTGAATCACTTCTGAGACACTAATAGTCGGAGGCAACACACGTGTATTCTACACCTTTGGACACTGCTCACACACGGGATAACTATACATGGGTTAGAACAGCCGGCACGCTGTCTGACCCATGATGCCAGAGATGAAGACAATGACGTAGCACCTTGGGTTCCATTACACCGACAGACAGCCCTTATCTAGCCTCAGGACTTCCCTTTTATGCCCCCCGGTGTGGCCTGGGTCCGCCCTCGTCCACACCCCCTTCAGGAACCCACTAGAAGGTTCTGGGCTATACCTCACGTATCCCCTCGGTCACCTTTGCCCCACATTCTTTACCCTGGCCTATCACGTGCTCCACCAGCCGGCCAGCGTGCCACGTCCTCGTATGCCTCCTTCTGCCAGCACCCAGCGCCCCGATCCCTAGTGACCCACTCCCTGGAATTGCATGCTCTGCTGGAAGAACAGCTGCCACACCCTGCTCTGCTGGCAGGTTGGCCGTTATGCCCACATTCCCTCTCTGTCAGTAACCAGCACTACGGGCCATAGTGACCCATTCTATGTCACTACACATGTAAGAAAGCTAAATCCAGAAATGCGAATTCATACATAGCAGGGGTTAACACAAATATTTCCAAAATCATTACCAAACACAAGATCCAAGTCCAATTGACACAGTAAATACAATTCGTGATCTGATCCCATCTGTGAAGGACAAGATTCCTGACATACAATATCCTGGCATCTACAAACTAAGCAATATCTGTGTCAGCAGTTACATTGGGGAAACTAAGCGATATGTCTCGGACCGTGTTCGTGAGCATGAGGCAAATTTGAAACACGATAGGACCAATACTTCTGCCGTGGCTGATCATTATTATAATGCAGCTGGCTCACACGAAATTTATTTCTCTAAAACGATGGTACTTTGCAAGCCTACTGGCTATCAACAAAGATTCGTTCAATGAAGCCAGCCATATATACAGATATAGACACAATTTCAACTGAGAGGATGGTTATGAGCTCAGCAATCATTGGAAAGATGTCATCAACCACTTTGGGTCATGAATTGATTTGTTTTTTTTTTCAACCTCCACCGTCAGCAATGTGGATGTGTGGAGTGAGGTGTAATTCTTTGATTGGTGTAGACCCACCGCCGGTGTCGGGGTTTTCTCCTACATTAGCATTAGCTGCCCTGCCTATGCTGTTGACACACTTAGGCTACACCCATCTCTAAACCTTTATAAACAGTTTGCCTTTAGAGGCTAATCCTCCTTTTCCTGATGACGACCGCTTATGTTGCGATCGAAACGTCATGGTTGTGTGTCCAGAATGTTTACATTATAGACTGCCAGTGCGCTCACTCAGGTTAAGAACCAGGCTACAGTACATGCTGCCAGTACACTCATCCAGCATAAAAAAACATTGCTACAGTCTACATTATAGACTTCCAGTATACTCACAAAACTTAATAATTTAGATGGGTACCATTTTTTTAGAAGTCAATCAGAGTTACCTCATGCGGAGATGGGCACCTGCTATAGGAATGTGAAATTCTCACCACCGCCGAATGATGCACCTCGCCACGCTCATGTGTGCAAAGGCACACTGAGATGCTTAGAATGTTTTAAGAAATGTATGACAGTTCAGGCAAATCAATACATTTGACTTTTTATTTTTACTCCAGTATGGTATTTGTGCATTCAATTAACGTACACAATGGTGGTATTTTACACTCTTTATCATGAACTTGCTTGAAGGCTCTCGCTGTGAACACAGAACGTTTTACATTTATAATACAGTCAACAGCAGTGGCTGCCCTCCTTATGCTTATTTATGGCTTTCGCTGTGCATAGCAATTTCCGCCGTGGCCTGCTCATTTATCATTATATAGTGATACATTTTTTATGGGCCTCACAAAAAAATCTGCAGATATACCAACTTTATATTATATATTCAGCTTATACAACCATTCAAAAATCACACGCAAATTATTGGTTTAGGTGTACAAAAATAGCGCTGTTGGCAACATTCTGTATTACCAACCGTTTTTGATGCAGATTTTCAGCGCTGTTGCAGATTTCTATGTTGTACGCTCATTTACATGATAATTATTTTCACAATTACTCTGCCGAGGACTATTATAAAATATTTTCCCTATGCTGCACATTTTGTGGTGCTCATGTGATCTATAAATTGCAATGGCACCATCTCATTTGAATTGGGTCCCCTCATCACCGTACCATGCCAGGATGCTATAATTTAATTCGAATATAACATTTCACATACATTTGACACTGAGCTAAGCTGATGTTAATGCCGCTTCATATAGCATGGTTGTGTATCTAGAAATTGAGCATGTCTTAGGACAAATATCCTGTGGAATTATATCAACCATTTTGATATGTTAAGTTCGTGCAGCAATAGCTAAGTGAAATGACCAAGCTAATTGATAAGCAGTTATACAATCTGTGTATTGATATGCAGTTATACACTGGACATTAAGATGTTACACCCTCTTCTTGGTTCTTTCGGTAAAGTCACGTAGAAGGGAAGTAATAAAATAATAAAAATAAAACATAATAAAATAAAATAATTCTCACGACGTTTCGGCTACAACGCAAGCAGCCGTCTTCAGGTGAAGAATGAGACACTACCAAGCTAGGAGCTTATATATAAGCTGGGTTGGAGGTGGAAGAGCGCCTTAACAAAAATAATGTGCATATGAAGAGGAATTTAGCATATTCATGGAAAATGCGTAGGAGGTGGGCGGGGGGGGTTTCAAAGTCATATTATGCCCATGCATTATGCAGGATCAGCAGCACCAAGGGAGGGTGCAGGGAGTAGCATTAACAAATGAAAGGAATGTTAATAGTATGTAGCTGCAGTTACTAAACAACCACGTAGAAAACTAAAGTATAAACTACATAAAAAACTAAAGAATAAACTGCATAGCATCATCAGTATACTTACTATACTCTACATTAAGCTGAGTTACTAACAGCAAGTAATAAATTACAATTCTACGTCGTAAAAATTATATAATATGCTTCCAACTAAACGTTATTCTCTTACATCACGCGAGCATACACCGTACTATATACTGCCATAGACAAACCCAACATTAAATTATATACTGTATTGCTATAAACCACCCTATACCTTAGACATTTTAATATAACACTATGTATTATTCTACCCACCCTAATGTGTATCACACTGCTATATGTTTACTATACAATTACGAAACTATATATTACTTTGTACATTGTATTAAGCATATAAATGTTATACTATTTGTTATTATACACTGTATAACATTAGGGTGGGTAGAATAATACATAGTGTTATATTAAAATGTATAATACTGTATATAATTTAATGTTGGGTTTATCTATGGCACTATATAGTACGGTGTATGCTCGTGTGATGTGAGAGAATAAAGTTTAGATGGAAGCATATTATATAATTTTTAGGACGTAGAATTGTAATGTATTACTTGCTGTTAGTAACTCAGCTTATTGTAGAGTATAGTAAGTATACTGATGATGCTATGCAGTTTATACTTTAGTTTTTTATGTAGTTTATACTTTAGTTTTCTACGTGGTTGTTTAGTAACTGCAGCTACATACTATTAACATTCCTTTCCTTTGTTAATGCTACTCCCTGCACCCTCCCTTGGTGCTGCTGATCCTGCATAATGCATGGACATAATATGACTTTGAAACCCCCCCGCCCACCTCCTACGCATTTCCCATGAATATGCTAAATTCCTCTTCATATGCACATTCTTTTTGTTAAGGCGCTCTTCCACCTCCAACCCAGCTTATATATAAGCTCCTAGCTTGGTACTTGGTAATGTCTCATTCTTCACCTGAAGACGGCTGCTTGCGTTGTAGCCGAAACGTCGTGAGAATTATTTTATTTTATTATGTTTTATTTTTATTATTTTATTACTTCCCTTCTACGTGACTTTACCGAAAGAACCAAGATGAATCGCTGCAGTCACGAAAGCTTTAAATCGAAATGTTACACCCTGATTATAAATGTATGCAAATAATTAAATAAAAGTTACAATGTAACTGAAAGAATACGACGTTTCGGTTGCAACACAAGCAACCATCATCAGGTAAAAATGAATGACATGCATGTGTGTCTGCCTATGCTGTTCCCGTGTCTGTGTTTTATCATTAATTCTTACCTGATGATGGTTGCTTGTGTTGCAACCGAAACGTCGTATTCTATTACTATTTTATTTTATTTTCTACATGACTTTACCGAAAGAACCAAAGATTAATTCCTGCAATCACGAAAGCTTCGAATCTAGAATGTAACTGATATTGGTCAAACATACTCATGATGAAAAAATATCTAATTGGGATCACAAAGACAGCAACATCCGCCCCTACTTTGGGACCCTCCTGAAATAAAAAAATCCTGACACTCAGTTAAGCTATTGTGGGTAAATAATCTGACCAAAGTTATATATGAATATTAAAGTAAGGTAAATAAACAATCAGTTTCTGCTTCTACTTTTTAGTAATGAATGTTGCTGTGCATATCACTTTCATCTGAATCAGATAGACCAGAAAATGTAGACAATCAGCGATGAGAGAGTAGGACAATGGGATGTTGGCCTTTAAATATCGGGGCATGAAGAGGATGCTATGATTTTTATGGCAGGGACTTGAAAGCTCGTAATAGAATGTCAGCGGAAAGAACTGTTTGACATCATCAGCAAGAGAAGGTGGCCATGGGTGGAGCACATGTGCAGGTTGGAGGAGGACACACGAATCACCAAGGGGAAGACCTAAAGCCAGATGGTGGCACGATGTAAAAGGTGAATGTGACGGGTATCCTCTGTGCAAAAGCTGACAAGAGGAAGTGATGATGTTGTGTTGAGGGATCGATGCCATTGACCTCCTGATCACAATACAGTGTCAGTCATACAAATGTTTTAGAGTGACTCGCCCTATACCCACTAGTCTAGATTCGGCAAAATTAAAATTAGAAGGCAAATACGGACTGACCCAAATAGGTTAAGTAGAAATTTGAACATAGGAGTAAAATGTGTTTTTTATTGAAGTATACTATGAGCTGCAAAATAAAAACAAACTAAATCTTGTTTACAATTTGGCCTTATCTTGGAATCAAGTCTAGGATGACCCAAAAAGTTGTTTGTTAGAATTAGACAAATACTACAGTATGAGCAAGCAGATTGCATGAAGAAGGTTTTGCACTGACATAATTGCTCTGTCGACTAAAAACGGACCTAATTATGTAGCATATATATAACTTAGAAATTAGAATTAATATTTATTTCGTGTTCATATAACAAAACGTGTGTGGCGCAGCTTTCACAGCCACAGTATTCCCATAAAGACTTAAAGATCGCTTTAATTGCTCCACTTAAAGACTCTCGATTGTTGGAATATTATTAAATACAGTGCTGCATTGGTGTCAGTAATATTTTATGTAATTGACACGAAGAAAATTTGATAACTAAAGAGTCACATTTAATAATTGCACAGTCTCTAACGAATTATAGCAAATGATGAGTATTCCACGAATGCCATACTGAATAAACCGCAATGTTCAGTAGAATTCATGCAAAGCCTCATTTGCTTAAACAAATGCAATCACTCTCAGACTTTGAACTTGTTTTGAATTATATTGCCAACACTTCATTAGATCCCATTGTTGTTGTAACGGCTTGTTAGGTGCCAGTTAATTTGCTCTGCCTTCCGTTTTTATGGAACAATTTTACGGCAAGCTGTCTGTTCTGGACGTCCTTAATCTTGCAGTGTTCATCCAATTGAACGAAGGGTGCCAAGGTGACAATATGTTAACTACCTCGCCAGGTATGCAGGAGTGCGTAGATTAAATCCCAACCCTGACGTCTGATGTATATTTGGAGTTTGTATGTTCTCCGTGTGGTTGTGTGGATTTTAATCTGAGTTCCCCAGTTTTTCCCTCCACATTTAGAAACATGTATTTATGTGGCTGCTATAATTGTTTCATAAGCCACTTCGTAGAGCTATCATTTGTGGCCAGGTCGCTGCTGAAAAATAACTATATAGCTCAGTGTGCCTTACCTGATATAAATGTTTTTTTTAATGAAAAATATATATTTAGTCTTAAATTTATGCTGTTTAGCTTTGTAAATTTGCACCTGAGTTTAACACGTAGGTTTTCGCGACCAATATCATCCATAAGAGGTTTTTTTCCATGGGTTAGATCGCGTCGCCTGATGAACCTAGTTGTAATTACTGGCGAGACGTCGTACTCAGATTGTAAATGTTGTGGCTTGGCTCTCCAACACACCGGTGTGCTGTACTAGTGACGAATTGGCATGTTAAGGGTTTTAACGACACACATATTTACGAAATCTAACCCCCACACAAAAAAACTCTATTATAATTTTGCACCTCTTGCTATTTTTATAATTACCGAAAATGGTATACAGTATATTATTGTAAATTTTCAACATCTTCTTGGTTCTTTCGGTAAAGTCACGTAGAATAATAAAAATAAAACATAATAAAATAAATCTCACGACGTTTCGGCCACAACGCAAGCAGCCGTCTTCAGGTGAAGAACAGGTCTCTCGGAAAGACAGCGTCTGAATGAGCCCCACCATGCTTGGCAGCGTATATTTAAGCTGGGTTGGAGGGGGAAGGGCGCCTTGACAAATGAATTTGCATATCAAGAGGAATTTAGCATATTTATGGAAAATGCAGATATGGGATTAGTCACTACTTGTGGAATGCGTAGGAGGTGGGGGGGGGGGGGTTTCAAAGTCATATTATGCCCGTGCATTATGCAGGATTAGCAGCATCAAAGAGAGAGAGGAGGGTTAGCAGTAATAAAGGGAAGGAACTTTAATAGTAAGGAGCTGCAGCAGCTAAACCACCACGTAAAAAACTAAAATATAAACTACATTTGTATCATCAATATACTAAATATACTCTCCAATAAGCTGAGCTACTAACAGTAAGTCATACATTACAATGCTATGTCACAAAAAATATAATATGCCTCCAGCTAAACTTTTTTCTCTTACATCACACAAAAGCTTTAAATCGAAATTTTCAACATATTTAGTCAACTGGGGATGCTTGCAAGGTGTCATGGTTAGCACAATTGTTTTTCAGTCTAGATGTTTTCTGCTTTGTCCTCCTGGTGCGGCATTTTCAACGATGGTGCATTGTCTTGAGTCCCCCTCACCACGCCTCTGTCCACAATATAAACGGATACATCACACGAGCCAATCTGCAGGTCGTATGCGGTGGGGTAAAGCATGGATACTCCCATCCCTTGAAAGAGTAGGCCAAATACCTTCTAGTATGCCAAATACCCTTTCTGCCAGCAGTGACGGTCTCATGACTCTCGTTCTGGAGCGATTTGACAAGTTGTTGCAGTGGATGGCGAGGGTAACTATGTACTGTCAATTGAATGTTTGGCAGGTCATTCTTCAAATATGGGCCGTGACGTCAGTACATAATGGTATACTGTTGCGAATTATGTCATGGGATCTTTAACGTCCACTCTGAAGCAGATGCCTCGTATACTTTTGGTTCCTATGCCTGCAGTAATGGGTGGCTTCTGGATTTGAAGCATGAACCTCGCCATTGTACTGCTGCTAGGCCATGTCACTGCTGTGTCCTAGAGGTGGATGGTGGTCCATGCTTGGAACCCAGTAAGGTGATGCCAGGCTTGATGGGTCACGCAAGGATATGCATGTGAGACATCCAACTACAGTATAATCAGTTTGCATTGGGAGGCAGTACAGCAATTAGATTTATGACATCAGTGTTGATTGTTTTCTCATTGTATACCGTATTTCGTCTATGTACAAAAGATTGACTGAATTGGAATTTACCATTTGGTAACCTTCATTTTAGTGTAGTTTATATTTTTTGCAGAAACCTTTTAGCAAGAATCTGTTTACAACGAGTCAAGATGATGCTTTCCTGTGTGACTGGAGGAATTCAAAGTGAGAGGTGCTAAATCTACACCACATTTGCAGTGTTGGCGACCATTTAAAAATCAATGCGACATTCTTCGTTTCGTGACCCGCACATGTTGTTTCTTTAATTAGGCTGTGCTCTTACGTAGCCAATACTGCATATTATTAATCAAAGTGGACAGCATCTCTGAATTTAATTGTGGTTGGGCACTAAGTGACCTTCAAGCGAGTCTCATTGCTGTCAGCAACTTGTCCCAGCATAATTTTTAAATGTTATAAAAATATAAGGTCATTGTTTTGCACTTGGATAATAGTATTACGCTGTTGAATGTGTGCAAAGATGAGGGCATACAGCACAACAGTGTTTGAAGTGAAGCAATTCCAAAGCATGCCAAATAACAATCATTAAATTATTGCCAAGTTGTGAACTTTTTTTGCAACAGTCATGGCTACTACCTTGTCAAAGTAACGGTGGCCCAAACTCTCTTGATTGATCCTGCCCATTAATGGTCTCCCCACAATCACTGGCTATTTTGTAGTTCGGTGTAGAGTTTTTGTTGTTTTTGTTGAGTCTGCATTTATTTTAATGTTGTTTTTAGCTGCCTTAAGTCCATTTGTTTATGCCTTGTTTTATGTTGTGCATTTCTCCAATGCCTCTATATTGTCCAATTTAGTCACTTCTTTTGCATAAAATCCACAAAAAAAATTTGTATGTAATTTTGTTTCGTGAAATTCACCATGTTAAATTTGTTTCAACATTTTTGTGTAAACGTTGTGACAATTTGTTTTATATTCAACATCCTTTACATTACTTCATGTACCTCCGCACCTCAGATTAGCAACGTTTGGCTATGTACGGTGCGAAAGAAGTTCAACGTACGCAGTTCACCTAGAAAAAATAAGAAATGTTCATATGTGTCTATGGGTTAATTGCAATTTCTTGGTTAAATAAAGGATGCCGAGGTGTTAATATGGTAGACCAAGAATCGCTTAACATTGAACGACTACTGCAGCCGCTTGTTTTCAAATGTAATGGACAGCGTGTTTAGAGTCTGTCCAATAATGGCCATTAAACCCACCCACTCTGAACATTAATGGTTAGACCAACCATGTCTAAGTAGCCCATTAATCGGCAAAATCCATAGCAAGATAATGGGAAGCCCATTGCTAAATTGAATAAAACCTCACATAATTGGAGAAAAACCCTTTACAATGCGGCATCTACGGGGCATCTGATGGTTTGACTTAATCAGAAATGTCACCGTTGCGTCTGCGACCGGTCTCCCAGCGTTTGAGAGCTTAGTTCGAGGGACGCGGCTGTCGTCACTATTTGGACGTGTCGGCCCGTCTTGACGTGCAACCCCCCAGCAGCATATGGCGCTCACTTCAGTTGGCGGTCGACATTTTAAATGGCAGACTGCAACCACTCAAAGGAATGGCGTCGTCCCTTCCGTGGTCACCATCCCCCCCCCTCCGTGATCCGTGGATCAAATAAATCACTCTAAGACACCGGTGTATGGCAGCAAGGGCAGTTGATGCGAATGCTGTCGCAAGAGGTCACGCATTTGGCACAACGGCCCTTCGCTGACTATGCATGATGGAAGCATTCATCTACGGGGGCTGGGCTGGCTACAACATTCCACAGCTGATGTCAGCATATAAGTAAGGAGTCGTGACTGCTCCGTTCTCGATACCACTATGCATGTGTGATATGCCACAATCAAAATGATGCCAAAGCACACACAAAGGCTTGCGGATTAGCTCCTCCAAATGTTAACCCCTCTGATGACCTCTTACATGATAGATGTAAATGAATTGTGGTTGTTAACATTTATCTAAAAAAGTTGCAACTCCGTTTCCCATCAGACCTGCACAAACCATTAACCTATATTATTTCTAGATTTGAAGCTTTCGTGACTGCAAGGATTCATACTCCTGGGTTTTTTCGGTAAAGTCACGTAGGTAAAAAATGAAATTAAATCAATCGTGCTGTGACGGTTCCACCTGAAGACGGAAGCTTGTGTTGCCTCCGAAACGTCGTGATTTTTACTTTTACTTTTATTAATTTTATTTTTATTTTTTACCTACGTGACTTTACCGAAAAAAACCTAAGAGTATGAACCTATATTATGTGTTAATGCCATTAAGCATTTTCTGGTAAGCAGCAAATTTCGACATATCACCTTCAGCATTAGTTTGTGACTTTTCTGTTTTTAAAGCGTTAAATAATGCGACATGCATGGATACACATTTGCTGATAGATAATTGTTTTAACACATTTAAAATGAGTCATTCGTTGTTAATTCAAGTGCACACATGACTGACTTATTTATGAATGTCTTTACACTATTTCAGAATCAATATAATGTATGCACATGCGGGAAAATTTTACCAGCTGTAACAAGAGCAGGTTAACTGAATTTTATAATTTACATCGTGTATTTAGATACAATTCAAGTGACATATATGAAATCCATACTGCACTTGCAATAGCGGTGAGCATTGTAAATTAATTAAGCATATTTTTTTCTTGGCCGCACTCAACGGCTTAATATCCACATTTGTTAGTCGCTTAAATTAATAGTGCCACAACGTCATTTATGACAATGGACCACACCCAGTAATGTCACCAAAATATCTTGGTATAAAATTAGAATGTATCACAAGTCAAATGTTCAAGTTAAACAATAACATATTTGTGTTGAATAATTTTTTAGATATCAATTATAAATACCACTGATGTAAAGGAGAAAATTATACATATGTGGCTAAAGATCAAGCAAAAATAGGTGATAATTAAATGGTAATTTTGTAACTAGAGTCTTCATATATACCACACGCGATTACGTTATTAATATACACAAATGCATACGCCTTAATTAGAAAGTCTGCGATGCTACGCCTTTAAATCACTTCACTGGAAGCATCAACTCTGGCTGGTTTGCCTATCTCCTAATTATGAATTTCAAACTGGAAAGCGTCCACAGGAATCCATCTGGGTGACCTGACTAAACCACGCTAAGTGGAGGAGCGTTATTTCTTTAGCAATTGTAATTTTTAAATGTACATAGCTGAGCTAAGTGGTGCTGCGGTTAGAGCACGTGACTAGTCATTTTAATTTGCGAGTTCTTAACCGGGTTGGGTGTCAAAGCAGCTAATTTTTTCCCCTCCAGTCTAGGAGAGACTTATTTTGATCATCAGCATCGGTAAGCGTCTCCATTTATCGTTTACAGCAGGGAGACACTTTGAATGTTCAACTTATATTCTGAACGAAGATATATGTGTGTGCAGCCATGCCTGGGATTGGTCACTTTATTTAAATTATTCTGAACACTGTATTTTAGATTTCTCTATATTTATATACTCACAAACGGTAGGTTGCCATCTTGAATGTGGAACAGAGTTTACTCAGCCCAACATCCCTTGAAAGTCATTTGACAACAGAGGTTGTTATATTGGAATGTGGAGTCTCAAATCACCGAAGGTCTGCAACCAGAGATGTTTAACACCCCTCGCCCAGTGGATAAATGAGACTTTGGCTGACGATGTAAAACGTAACGGTGTAGTTCTGTAATGTCTTGGTCATACCTGCTGGCATAAGGGTCTCCACTAGAGAGAGCTCTCTATATGCATGTATGTTGAACGTTGCCAACCGTGCTCATTGGAGGTGCGGGGAAGAACAACAAACTAAACACAAAAGCAGCTCTAAAGAAATTCGTTTTCAAACTAGATATAAAGGTGCATAGCTCCAGTGGCTTCCGAATATCAGAAGGAAGGTCATTCCAGACTGTCGCAGAAGCGCATCTGAAAGCGATGCGGCATCGATGGCCAGCCAAAAGCCGCTGCGAGGATGAGTACAGTTTGCGTGATAATGTATGCTCCTTGACGAGATCGGCAAGATTGTGGTTCATTTGCGACAAGCACTTTGTGTGTAATGAGTGCTCACAGCAGCTTTTTATCAATGAGCTCCCACTGCATGTAGACAGTAAATGAGATGGTATTGGTTCATAGGCTACAACAGGGGATAACTGATGGTTCGTGATCCATGTGTGACTCCATCTCTGAACTCTCAGTATGACTGCGATGTCCTGTTGCATTAAATCAGGCAGCTCTGAGGCAATGTGGAGTGAGGAGTGGGGACAGTGTTATCACTCTCCATTATTATGATGGGTATTGATAATTGTGTGACTTCTTGGAGAGAAAAAAAGACAACTAAGACAGATGTATAGCTTGTGATGCTCGACATCACTGTGCAAATCACACATTGTTAAACACATTTGAGTCAAATGTCTTCCCAGAAATATATTTAGAATTTAAATTAGATTCTAAGCTTCCGTGGCTGCAGGAATTACTCTTTGGTTCTTTCGGTAAAGCCACGTAGAAAGAAAATAAATAATAATAGAATACGACGTTTCGATTGCAACACAAGCAACCATCATCAAGTAAGAATGAATGAGAAAACAAACATTGTAAACTTAGAAACATAATGCAATACAATACAGAGAGTCGGCTAACACAACAGTCAGAGAGACAAAACAGACACGGAGAAACATAGACAGACACAAAAGCAGATAGAGACACACACATAGACTGGGCTTCGTAGGTCAAGCGTCTTCCACGAACAGGAAACGTTGAGTTCTTTCCTGGGGGCCTTGTTGTTCAGATGGAAGGCCGACACAACTAGATTGGTGTGGAGGTGCCAGATCCAGAAGTGACATTCCAGCGGTCCAGGTCGCTTCTGAGTATCCCACTATATTCCATCTTGTGTCGATACTTGCATCAGCAGAGCTATGTCATCGGCAGTCGATGGTCTTTTTGAGGTTTCGAAGTTTTTCTATTTTGATACTGTTCTGTTAAAACAACGTGTGTTCATACCAAGATTCACAAACAGGCAATACATTGTGTCCTATTGATCTGTTTATTTTTAACATTTAGCAGCCTAAATTGAGGTTAAATGAAGAATATTACAATTGGAAAAGTAATGCAAAGAACATTATGAGGAGATAATTCCCAGTTTTGCGAATATATCTTATTGGTAGTGTTTGCTCGAACACCTATTCAGATGTGTCGTGCTGTGGCTGAGGACATGGTACCCATTTACACGGTTGCAGCTCATCGAATAATCTCTCTGGATTCCATTAAAAAGAGTCTCACCTTTTAGGAGATCAAAAATGTTTCCCCTTTTGAAAGGCTGACACCGTCATGGAAGTTTGGAGTGAATGTCTTTATTAGCGCCACAGACAATACAAGTTCTCTTTGCTGTTTCCCCCATAATATTGTACATGTTTTTGCCCTGCCTTAATGTGCATTATGCCGTTATTCTACTCTGTGTATCATTATATATATAATGATACACAGAGTAGAATAATTTTATACAAACTAGAATGCATTTTTATTAAATAAACAGAAAATATTGTCCGTTAATTATAGTTGAAAAAGAATAATGTATCATTTTTTAAATGAATAGAAAATATCGTCCATTTAATTACATTTGAAAAATAATCACTTATGATTTAATTCTAGATTTGAAGCTTTCGTGACTGCAAGGATTCATATTCTTAGGTTTATTCGGTAAAGTCACGTAGGTAAAACATCAAAATTAATACAAATAAAATAAAACAAAAATCACGACGTTTCGGAGGCAACACAAGTCTCCGTCATCAGGTGGGACCGTCACAGCCGGATTAGCTGCATCAAGTGAGGCAATGATTCAAGATGTAATCCCTTCAAAAGCAAGTTGAGGGGGAGGAGAGGGGGGGGGGAGCTCATCAGAATGTGGTAGCCAATGAATGGAACGTATCGGGAGGGAGGGGGGCGGGGCTCAAAGACGGCACGGAGTGCCAACGTACAACGCATCGGGAGGGGGAGGGGGGACGGGGCCAAAAGAATGCACGACGGCGTGGACGCGGTTGCTGCTGTACAACGCATCGGGAGGGGGAGGGGGGGCGGGGCCAAAAGAATGCACGACGGCGTGGACGCGGTTGCTGCTGTACAACGCATCGGGAGGGGGAGGGGGGGGCGGGGCCAAAAGAATGCACGACGGCGTGAACGCGGTTGCTGCTGTACAACGCATCGGGAGGGGGAGGGGGGGGCGGGGCCAAAGAATGCACGACGGCGTGGAAGCGGTTGCTGTTGCACAACGCCAACGCATTGGACAGAGAGGGGGAGGGGAGGCCTGATACACATGATAGAAAAAGAACGACAATGCCCATGTTTATACCAATGCTGGCTGAACAATGAAGAGAGTACTGTTAAACACTGGGGATGTTAACACTCGGTAAAGTAAAGTAAGATAGTGCCTGTCAGATAAGATGGTCCAAAAAAGTGTAATTAAGTCTTTTTTGCGTGGTTGATCACATCTTTCCAATGATTACTAAGTTTGTACCCATCATCACGGTTGAAATTATGTCTGTGTTTGTATATTTGTATGGCTTCGTGTACAAACCTTTGATGGTAGCCGGGAGGTTTGCAGAGAACCTTGGTCTCGGAAAAGACAATTTCATGAGAGCCCACCGAGTTGTAGCAATGATCGGCAACGGCCGAAGAATCAGTTCTGCCGTGTTTCAGATCTGACTTGTGCTCGCGGACACGATCAGAAACATGACGTTTCGTTTCTCCAATGTAGCAATCACCACAAATGCAACTCAATTTGTAGACTCCAGGATACTGTAAGTCAGGAACGACATCCTTCACAGATGGAATCAGATCACGTATTTTATGCACTGAACTGAATCGGACTTGGATTCTAGACACCCATCCATCAGATTCACCATGGAAGTGGAGAAAGACGGTAAACTACCATTCTTGGATATTCTGTTTGAGAGGAGGCCTGACGGATCCTTGGGACATTCTGTCTACAGGAAAGCCACCCACACAGATTCCTACTTGAAACCGGATTCCCACCACCACCCATCTCAAAATAATTCTCTCATCAAAACGCTATACCACAGAGCCCATGGCATTTCTGACCAACACCACCTGACCGGTGAATTAAGACATGTACATCGGACCCTCAGGATGAACGGATACTCTGACCGTACTATCCGCCAAGCTGTCTCTCCCACCACACAGGAACAGCCACATGAAACTCCGACCAAAACTATCACGTTACCATACATAGCAGGCGTGACCAAAAAGATCTCCAAAATTCTAAACAAACATAAGATCCAAGTCCGATTCAGTACAGTGCATAAAATACGTGATCTGATTCCATCTGTGAAGGATGTCGTTCCTGACTTACAGTATCCTGGAGTCTACAAATTGAGTTGCATTTATGGTGATTGCTACATTGGAGAAACGAAACGTCATGTTTCTGATCGTGTCCGCGAGCACAAGTCAGATCTGAAACACGGCAGAACTGATTCTTCGGCCGTTGCTGATCATTGCTACAACTCGGTGGGCTCTCATGAAATTGTCTTTTCCGAGACCAAGGTTCTCTGCTCCCGGCTACCATCAAACACAGACATAATTTCAACCGTGATGATGGGTACAAACTTAGTAATCATTGGAAAGATGTTATCAACCACGCAAAAAAGACTTAATTACACTTTTTTGGACCATCTTATCTGACAGGCACTATTTTACTGTACTTTACCGAGTGTTAACATCCCCAGTGTTTAACAGTACTCTCTTCATTGTTCAGCCAGCATTGGTATAAACATGGGCATTGTCGTTCTTTTTCTATCATGTGTATCAGGCCTCCCCTCCCCCTCTCTGTCCAATGCGTTGGCGTTGTGCAACAGCAACCGCTTCCACGCCGTCGTGCATTCTTTGGCCCTGCCCCCCCTCCCGATGCGTTGTACAGCAGCAACCACGTCCACGCCGTCGTGCATTCTTTTGGCCCCGTCCCCCCTCCCCCTCCCGATGCGTTGTACAGCAGCAACCGCGTCCACGCCGTCGTCCATTCTTTTGGCCCCGCCCCCCCTCCCCCTCCCGATGCGTTGTACAGCAGCAACCGCGTCCACGCCGTCGTGCATTATTTTGGCCCCGCCCCCCCCTCCCCCTCCCGATGCGTTGTACGTTGGCACTCCGTGCCGTCTTTGAGCCCCACCCCCCTCCCTCCCGATACGTTCCATTCATTGGCTACCACATTCTGATGAGCTCCCCCCCCTCTCCTCCCCCTCAACTTGCTTTTTAAGGGATTACATCTTGAATCATTGCCTCACTTGATGCAGCTAATCCGGCTGTGACGGTCCCACCTGATGACGGAGACTTGTGTTGCCTCCGAAACGTCGTGATTTTTGTTTTATTTTATTTGTATTAATTTTGATGTTTTACCTACGTGACTTTACCGAAAAAACCTAAGAATATGAATCCTTGCAGTCACGAAAGCTTCAAATCTAGAATTAATGCCCTCTACGGGGAGGAATTCCACCTATCTGTTAGAGTTTTTAACAGACTACGAGACAAGAAGTCACAGCTTCTCGAGACGCTGGCCTTCCTCAAGAGATGCCGAGATAACAAGGTAATACCCATCGCTTTCACACTCACATCCGCTGCTGTGTCCTCACCGAACTCTAAACAGATCTTATTTAAAGCTAGCCTATCACTAATCTCGGAGAGAATAAGGTTACTCCGATCTGAACTCGATAATTTAGACAAGACTCTCTTACAAACACATTTAATGTTAACACAAAAAATGTCACCTTCTGATTGGAACCACGTTGATAACATGACTTCTGCTTCTGCTGACTCAATGTCAGCCAAATGCAAAGCTAACCTGATTTCTAAGTTCAACCTCCTATCTAAGAAGAAACCAGAGCCACACATCGCAAAGCTGGATGTTAACAAGACCGTGATTAATCAGAGTAACATCCCAATTTCTGACAATCTAAAAACGGTACTGGCCAAAGGACTAAATTTCGCCGTCACCCCTAAATATATACCAGTAGAGGATATGATTTCTCAGATTGATGTAGCCCTCAGAGGCATAGGACACATCCATGTGGATGTAGCAAGAGCTGAAATAGCTACTATTCTTAAGAATGCTAAGAAACCCACTAGTAACATCAGCAAAAATGAATGCTCTGAACTCGCGGACCTAAAAAAGAGAGATGATATAGTCATCCTCCCGGCAGACAAGGGCAATGCCACGGGCACCATGGATAAAGATTCATACAACAACAAAATCCTGGACCTTCTTAATGATGGGAGTTACCAGAGGTGTGGACTCGAGTCATGTGACTTGGACTCGAGTCAGACTCGAGTCATGAATTTGATGACTTGCGACTCGACTTGGACTTGCATAACAATGACTTTGTCCCACCTATGAGATGTGGACTCGAGTCATGTAACTTGGACTCGAGTCAGACTCGAGTCATGAATTTGATGACTTGCGACTCGACTTGGACTTGCATAACAATGACTTTGTCCCACCTCTGGGAGTTACTCCAAAATTAAAAACGATCCCACTAAAAGCCTAACGACGAAAACCAACAGTATCATCACGAGTTCGACTTCCCTAATCGAACCAAGCAAACGTCCCTCTCTAAAACCATCGGCGGCAAGACGTCCCAGACTCTATGGTCTTCCCAAAATCCATAAGGAAGGCACCCCGCTACGACCCATCGTGTCGAAGATAAACTCTCCTATGTACAAACTAGCCCGTTTTCTATCAGATACTCTGCTCCCCTTCACAGGCAATACCTCTTCGGCAGTACTCAACTCAACCCAATTAGTCTCTATGGTTAAGGACATGGTACAATCTCCTGATGACATCCTCGTCAGCGTTGATGTAGTATCTTTGTTTACCAAAGTCCCAGTACCGGACACCCTAACAATAATTGAGGACTTAGTCCAACATGGATTGAATTCTGATGCACCTGCGCTGGTTAGGCATTGCCTCACCAACACCTATTTTACCTGGAATGGCACCTTCTACAAACAGAATGCGGGTACCCCTATGGGCTCCCCCTTGTCACCAGTTATAGCCAACATGTTCATGGAAAAGTTTGAATCAGACGCCATCCAGACATCCACCCTGCGTCCTTCACTGTGGAAGAGGTATGTGGATGACACTTTCGTCATCTGGCCACATGGCCTCCCAGCATTGAACCACTTCTTGGACCACATCAATTCTAGACACCCATCCATCAGATTCACCATGGAAGTGGAGAAAGACGGTAAACTACCATTCTTGGATATTCTGTTTGAGAGGAGGCCTGACGGATCCTTGGGACATTCTGTCTACAGGAAAGCCACCCACACAGATTCCTACTTGAAACCGGATTCCCACCACCACCCATCTCAAAATAATTATCTCATCAAAACGCTATACCACAGAGCCCATGGCATTTCTGACCAACACCACCTGACCGGTGAATTAAGACATGTACATCGGACCCTCAGGATGAACGGATACTCTGACCGTACTATCCGCAAAGCAGTCTCTCCCACCACACAGGAACAGCCACATGAAACTCCGACCAAAACTATCACGTTACCATACATAGCAGGCGTGACCAAAAAGATCTCCAAAATTCTAAACAAACATAAGATCCAAGTCCGATTCAGTACAGTGCATAAAATACGTGATCTGATTCCATCTGTGAAGGATGTCGTTCCTGACTTACAGTATCCTGGAGTCTACAAATTGAGTTGCATTTGTGGTGATTGCTACATTGGAGAAACGAAACGTCATGTTTCTGATCGTGTCCGCGAGCACAAGTCAGATCTGAAACACGGCAGAACTGATTCTTCGGCCGTTGCCGATCATTGCTACAACTCGGTGGGCTCTCATGAAATTGTCTTTTCCGAGACCAAGGTTCTCTGCTCCCGGCTACCATCAAAGGTTTGTACACGAAGCCATACAAATATACAAACACAGACATAATTTCAACCGTGATGATGGGTACAAACTTAGTAATCATTGGAAAGATGTTATCAACCACGCAAAAAAGACTTAATTACACTTTTTTGGACCATCTTATCTGACAGGCACTATCTTACTTTACTTTACCGAGTGTTAACATCCCCAGTGTTTAACAGTACTCTCTTCATTGTTCAGCCAGCATTGGTATAAACATGGGCATTTTCGTTCTTTTTCTATCATGTGTATCAGGCCTCCCCTCCCCCTCTCTGTCCAATGCGTTGGCGTTGTGCAACAGCAACCGCTTCCACGCCGTCGTGCATTCTTTGGCCCCGCCCCCCCCTCCCCCTCCCGATGCGTTGTACAGCAGCAACCGCGTCCACGCCGTCGTGCATTCTTTTGGCCCCGCCCCCCCTCCCCCTCCCGATGCGTTGTACAGCAGCAACCGCGTCCACGCCGTCGTGCATTCTTTTGGCCCCGCCCCCCCTCCCCCTCCCGATGCGTTGTACAGCAGCAACCGCGTCCACGCCGTCGTGCATTCTTTTGGCCCCGCCCCCCCCCTCCCCCTCCGTTGTACGTTGGCACTCCGTGCCGTCTTTGAGCCCCGCCCCCCTCCCTCCCGATACGTTCCATTCATTGGCTACCACATTCTGATGAGCTCCCCCCCCCCTCTCCTCCCCCTCAACTTGCTTTTTAAGGGATTACATCTTGAATCATTGCCTCACTTGATGCAGCTAATCCGGTTGTGACGGTCCCACCTGATGACGGAGACTTGTGTTGCCTCCGAAACGTCGTGATTTTTGTTTTATTTTATTTGTAATAATTTTGATGTTTTACCTACGTCACTTATGATTTATGCAAAAACAACTTTACTCAGTTTGAAGAAATGTCTTTTTTTAATGGCAACTTGGTAATGTTCATACATTTATTTTAGTGATAAAACAATTTAACAAATCGACACTAATCAAGAACCCATGCGATGGTATGTGGCCTCATAACCCTCTTACAGATGTTTATAGACATAGGGGTTGCGAATATGTAAAGGTGTCCCAAGGGTGTCAATCTGCTAATGGTTTGATTTGTGATCCGTGCATTATTGCTCTTTAATCTGCATACCACTCAAGTGCTAGTCTATGCTTGTGATGTTTGTACATAGCAGGCATGACACTTCCAGAAAGTGAAAATTTCAGCACCAAGAAATCCTTGAACCTTCATATAATTGTTAATGCGTGGCATAATTATAGCCTAAAGGAAATTCTGTCACAAAATTTGAATTTAAAAAAACAAATATGCCCCTATAGCCTGAACAGACCTGTTGTGGCAAGTGATGGTAGCGGGCACCCATGAAGGTCGACACGGCATACGAGGATGTGGGTGGCCAGACCAATGCCCGGCCGCCTTTGTCTCTCAAGTGGTTATGTTTTCACATCGCACCAGGTACTTATTTTGAGGCTGAGTCGACCTAGGGGAGGCCCAGAACTGGTTGAGATATTCATCACTGGTGTTGGCCATGGACACGAATTGACCTCGGGTCGCCAGGTTAAGTAGCGCAGTGCGTTAACCTCCGCGCCACTGCTCCCTACAATTATAGACACAGAGAAATACCCAGAGGTGTGGACTCGAGTCATGTGACTTGGACTCGAGTCAGACTCGAGTCATGAATTTGATGACTTGCGACTCGACTTGGACTTGCATAACAATGACTTTGTCCCACCTATGAGATGTGGACTCGAGTCATGTGACTTGGACTCGAGTCAGACTCGAGTCATGAATTTGATGACTTGCGACTCGACTTGGACTTGCATAACAATGACTTTGTCCCACCTCTGGAAATACCTAACACGTAAGACGGTGGTGTGGCTAACACCTGACACAGCCACATTTACTCCCCAATGCTGATGTTAGAACACCACTACATTCAACTAGAAGAAGCTTGGTATGGTGTCAGATACATTGTGATGTTGATGTTGTGCGTGCAAAACATCCCAACACAGAAATGGAAGTACGTAGATGTTAGATCCACAGTGTGTGAGTGTTTTTGTGCCTGTGCTTCTAGCAATATCTGGAGGAAGAGTAGTGATGTTCACAATAAGCACAGAGTTGGACTGATTAACCTCAGCGTAGTGAGTTTGGCTACCCACCACTCCAGATTGCAGAGACCTACTGTATATAATTTCTGCCTGCCAGTGAGTCTAGATCAATGGTGCCTTTGGAGGGCGCTAAGCCTGGCACATCCACAATGGTGATGGTAGTTTAATGGTGGTTTTATATGTGATTGTTGTGTTTGTGTGCGTGTACACGATTCATTACCTTTATTATATAATGTGCACAATATGAAACGTGCATGCTTAAGAATCATTTCACATTCCAATCGCTTTATTAATTTCCCTTCAGGACACACTTAACTATCCCATTTGTCAATGAGTCCATGCTTTCCAAAACAGGAGCTGTAGGCATATCAGTGCAGTTGAATCTGTGGCTTGGCAGTTCCATGAATGCGTTTTTTACTAATCAAAGTGTTTACAGAGGCGGAGGTCCTTCTGCTGTTGATAAGACAAAAGCGAAATGTTTGTGAGGACCAAATTGTAAGATGGGCATCCAACGCCGTTTCAGTCTTATTTTTTCTTACCACAAAGTAAATGTAGAACCTTAATAAGACTTTCAGCCAGCCCACATCGCACGCGTATGTAACCCCACCCCATATCTCCACCACCTTCTCCCCTCTCCAGCAATTTGATAAATTGTCCCTATTTGGGGTTTAACATTTATTTTTTTAAATGCAGTATTTTGTTTTGCCCAATTTTAGCATCTTTTTGTGTTCTTTAATATTCCATTTCATTTATCCTGTTTTGTTTACCACATTAACTTAAACTTAGCATTAGCATCACATTTGCATACCAATTACACATATCGTGTATTCCTACACAAGTGAATTGATGAATGTGTAGTGGTGATACGCGCTGGGGTAGGGATCGTGTGCCAGCGCGTAGTGATTGGCTGTGTGTGTTGGTGACGCGCGCTGACGGTGAAGGATCAGGGGTCAGCGCGGGGTCGGGGGTTATGAGGCAGTGATTGGTTGGGTATGAGTGACGCGCGCTGACAGCGATGGGATCCTGGGGCAAGCGCGCGGGGATTGGTCAACTAAGGGGGATGCTCACGTCGAGGTCCGCATACGCTCCGTCTCCCGTGAGCGGGGGCTATATAAGGTGGTGCGCACAGGCGCACGGGGAGCGAGTGACCAGCGAAGACTGAAGACGGAGGAGGAAGAGATAGGGCCCTGCGGTACCTAGTCCCGCTGTCCTGTAGGGGCCGGGGCTCTGTGTGACCCAGAGGCGGAACCCTGAGACCCGGGGCCGAGCGTCCGTGAGAGGGCCGGCCCTTGGGACTCAGAGGTTGTGGCCCACGCCCAAGCTGGGGTGGGCCTGTAGGCTCCACGGACGTTACGGGGCGGAATGCATTCAGAGGCATAGTAACTACACGTGTCAAGTGAAGTGTGTGTAGTCAGAGGCATAGTAACTACACGTGTCAAGTGAAGTGTGTGTAGTCAGAGGAATAGTGACCACACGTGTCAAGTGAAGTGTGTGTAGTCAGAGGAATAGTGACCACACGTTGTATCGTGACAAGTCAAGGTTTAATAAAAAGTGTGCTACCCGTCAAGTGGTTTCCTGCCGTCATTCCAATACTTCAAATGTATAATCTTAATTTTGGAGCTTTCGTGACTGCAGGAATTATTCTTTGGTTCTTTCGGTAAAGTCACGTATAAAGATAAAATAATAAATTAAATAAAGCATACTACGACGTTTCGATTGCAACACAAGCAATCATCATCAGGTATAAAAGAAATAGCAACAAAAATCTAACCAGAAAACTATAGACAGACATATAAGCAGACAGATATCACAAAGATACACAGAGAGAGAACACGTATCGGCACAAAGAGAGAGGGATCGTCTCTGTGACGAGGCCTTAAATATAGAGAGGGGGCGGGGGCGGAGAGAGGGAGGGGGCAGAGAAAAAATGATCATGTCAATGAGTGGACGACGACGTGGTATGGTACGCAAGCTTGAAAATTAGGAGAAAGACACACTAAATTTATAGTCAGCGTGATAATTAATTTCAATTGATGAGTTGATGCATCGATATATGCTACAACAAAGATGAATGGTTTACATGTTTGAGGCAGGGAGTGCAGACTGAAGGGGTTTGTTGTATTTAATTCCACCTTCTTCAGGCATTGCTGCAATGCTGTCTGCTATAAAGCAGTTTGCAAAGACTACATAGCGTATGTGAGTGTATGCCAGTGAGCCTCATTTCAATGGCCAAAGTTTTCAACATTTTAAAATGAATTACAAAATTATTTATGGTATTCGCTCGTTATTCAGGACGATTTTGGCTATCCGCGAATCGCATCTAGAACTCTACACGACTGTATCCAGAGAGAGAGAGAAAGAAAGTAATGAGATAAAGTGATGAGAGATACTGTGACGTATTGTTTTGATAACGTTCATGTGTTTAATAGCTTGTTTGGTTATTTATTTAATTAATTATTCGCGAAAATTGCTATTCACGACCATCTACGTAACGTATCCCCAGAAAATAACGAAGGAATACTGTACTTAGATAACTGGATGCACACACACCAGCCAGTATTTTGAGGCAAGGTTTGTGGATTGTGCAGAGATCACCGTTTGCATGAGATACTCACATGCAGGGACAGGTGTGCAAGTAAATGGCAGTATGACCAGTAGGTTGCTAACATCTATAAGTGCTAATGTTATCCCCGTGTATATATATATATATTCTCCAGACACTCTGGTCTTGAAAAGATCCAGTAAAACCACGCCAAGTGGGAATCTTGAGCCTCAGTTTTTCTTGTGTAATTCATCGTTCTTTGATGTGATTTCCGGATTGTACCGGGTGTTGTTCAGAATTATGTCCAATGGTTCGCTCCACGTGTAGTCGGTTCAACTGGGTTGCACGCTTAAACTTGGAGGCAGCGCATTTATTAATAATACAACGGGGTAACTTAACGAGACAACAACCAAGGCTGGTAACCACCCTGGCTAACTACACAGATTATACGATAACCAACAACTTCGGACCAGAACAACCAACATACTGCCTGGTCCGCGTGCCTCAAGATCGAAGATCGCAGACGAAGGGTTTCTTCCCCGGGATGGACAGCCACGATCCCTCCGGGGACTCGGCTTATATTCCCTGCGGCGTGGCAGAGCTCCGCCCCTGGCCACGCCCCCTTTCCAGAACCCTCCCGAGGAACCTCCGGTACCCAACACTTCATCCTCACACCCCCTCTCTCAGGGGCCTCTCCTGTCATCTCGTCCGGTCACGAGTCCTCTCGGGTCACCCAGGCTGTCATGACCTTACTCGACCTTCCATTCAGGCCGGCACACACACACCGTGCTCCTCTAGGGCCGGTACTGCATTACAGTATGATGACATCCACCGATGTCACTACACACGTGCTGGGAGCGTCGTCATGACATGAACAAATATAAAGGTATTGTTTTTTACACAGGGAAGCAAACAAATTCACTCTGATGGCAAATATTAACTCAAAATATTAAAAGTTAAACGGCACAATTCGAATTTATGCCGCGGTGTCCGATTAAAAAATATATATATGTTCCAACCACAATTTCCAGATGCTGCAAACCAACGAGATTTCAATCTATAATTTATGTTACAGGAAAAGAATATCCCATAATACCGGATGAGGAAAGACCTACAAGTGAATGTATCAGAGTTAGAGGGTTCTCAAGAGAGCTACCTCAACAAGAGGATAATCATATTAGTGGCCCTGGGCTAATGTTGTAAATTCCACATTCTCATTGCAGGAGCCAGTCGAAAGGATGCCCAAAACCTCTATATCAAGAATAGCTTTTGCCTCGGATGATATGAAGAAGCTGTGATGTTTGTAAACGCGGGCGTACATAATGTCAGAGCCTTGTCGTCAACATACAGCATTGTGCACTTGTGTGAACCAAATGGAACTGACAGCAGAGAAAGATGTGAGAATTGGTCTGACGCGGGCATTATGTAACATGTCTCATGTGACAATGTGTTAAATGTACCTCCAGAAAACACGTCATTCTAAATATTGTATCAAGTGCTCTTTGGAGTGCAATTTCAACTAATAATAATCCACTTTCGTACACGTCTTTATTTGTTTTAATTCGCTGGCAGTGGTGGCACAAACCAGTGCTGTGATCACACAGATTCCAACTTGTACTGTGAGTCTCATTAATCTGCTGTGCTGTGAGGTAGGCAAGAGGTGACAGGATAGAAAGTTGGTTCGTGACTTGTTTCTGTGGACGCTTGGCTACCGCACACACCCCTGGGGATTTTTTTTCTGGGAACTTAAGTTTCTTGCTCCCACATAATTCAGGACCTTCTTGAAGAAGAGTCTTGCCGCTCAGTGGCACTTTCTTGAATACATCACTTTCAATTATTTTGTTTTAAATGAACATAATTAGCATATTCCGATGATAAATTTGAGATCCACTGGATTGGGACTTCCATAAGTCCACAACATTAATCTCACAAGCACAGGAGATTCATGCGTTCCGAATGGAAGCAGGAAGACTCTGGAACTCTGTGCCAGCTGAGCAATATCTTCTGACGTTGTTGTGCAAAAGTAAAAATGTAATTTCTCCTCCCCCCACCCTTAAACATGCAACAGGTGGCTGAAGGGTCAAGAATTGTTGTTGTTATGTAATTCATGTAAGGTTATTTGTGGCTCATGAGGGCAAAGGAGCCATATACAAATGGCAATACATAATTACAGTACATATAACATGTACAGTAGGAGTGATGCAGTGGTCATTGCGCTGTGCTTATAATTTGATTGAGTTTGATTCCTGGCTATGGTTAATATCAGTGGCAAGTGAAATCAGAACCAGTACTTGGCTCCCCTTTACCAACCCGCACTGACCAAAGTTTGAGTTCATTCGATTTGTTACGTGGATGTTCCCATTTAGCCAGGTTCATGGCTATTTTGCATGGGAAGAGATCCGTGGTGTGAGGGCACAGAAACAACACAAAACAGACCAAAAAAATCAACGCCGCAAGAAACGAGCACAAGTTCCTTGTGCTCGTTCAAAGTAGGTATTTGATGGTCATAAATGAAACACGTGCAAAAAAAAAAAAGTGAAAATATAATATGACAGCAGGTTCGGTACAGGTGCAAGTAAGCGCTTATATTTTAATCTAACAGTGACATAAACACATGCGAATCAAAAAAGAAAGAGCAAACATGTGGAAGCAAGCGCCGTGGTGAATTATGGTTAAATGACACCTTACACGGTATCGGGAAGCCTTCATCCTGCAGTGGACTGACAATTGGATTTCAATGACTATACTGTATAATAAAATATACTCCTATATCATTTGCAGAATTCAAACCATGTTAATATACCTCCTTAACTTATGTTGGATGTAAAAAATAAACAATACTTTATCTAAAATCCTGCGGCCTTTCACTGGAAAAAACACCTCTGCCGTACTAAACTCTACGGACCTGGTATCGACAATCAAGGGAATTTCCCTGTCCCCAGACGACCTGCTTGTCAGTTTTGATGTGGTTTCCTTATTCACCAAAGTTCCTGTACCTGACACTATCGCAATCATTGCAGACTTGGTTCATCAAGGACTGAATACTGGGGTACCTCCCCTGGTGAGACACTGCTTAACCAATACATTATTCACCTGGAATGGAACTTTCTACAAACAAACTGAGGGCACCCCAATGGGCTCCCCCCTATCTCCGGTTGTAGCCAACGTTTTCATGGAGAAATTTGAGACTGACGCCATCCAGACTGCCACTCTATGCCCGACCTTATGGAAGAGGTACGTAGATGACACTTTTGTCATCTGGCCACATGGCCGGCCTGCTCTAGACCAATTCCTCGACCACATCAATTCCATACACCCAGCCATCAGATTCACCATGGAAGTCGAAAAAGATGGCAAGCTACCCTTTTTGGATGTCCTAATTAAAAGGAGACCTGATGGTTCAATGAGCCATTCTGTCTACAGGAAAGCCACCCATAAGGATGCTTACCTAAAACCGGATTCCCATCACCATCCATCCCAGAAAAACTCCCTCTACAAGACTCTATACCATAGAGCCCAATGCATCTCCGACCAGGAACACATTACCAGTGAACTCAAACTTGTACGCCAAGCTCTTAAGGCTAATGGTTACTCCGACTACACAATCCGCAAAGCCATCACTACAGCCATCAAGAAGGATCCTGTTGAGGAGCCTTTCAAAACCATCACCTTACCCTACATTGCTGGGGTCACAAAAAGATCTCCAAAATCCTGATTAAACACAAGATCCAGGTCCGATTCAACACAGTACATAAAATCCGTGATCTGGTCCTTTCTGTAAAAGATGTGGTTCCAGACATACAGTACCCTGGCGTCTACAAACTAAGTTTCCTCTGTGGTAGCAGTTACATTGGAGAAACCAAACAACATGTCTCAGACCGCATCCGTGAACATAAAGCAGACCTGAAACACGGTAGGACAAACACCTCAGCCGTGGCAGATCACTGTTACAATTCAGTGGGCTCACATGACATTGACTTCTCCAAGACAGAGGTTCTCTGCAAGCCATCTGGCTACCATGAGAGATTCGTTCATGAGGCGATCCACATATACAAACACAGAGACAATTTCAACCGAGAAGATGGATTCTGGCTCAGCAATCATTGGAAGGACGTAATAAACCATGTCGGATCTTAACTGATTGTGTTCACGTTTACGGTGACTTTCAGACCGCAGTCCACTCACTGGCATTGACTATATATCTTATATTCTCCACAGGGAATGGATTCTTTGCTCCGCTGCAAGACTCCTTTCAACCACTCTCCCATTGACATATTTCGTTGCTTCCTCTCAGTATCTTTCACGCGACGGTCAATGGTATAGTGTATAGCATTTTGTAAAAATAATATAAAATTGTAATGTTTAATACAATGTATAAGGTAATATACAGTATCGTAATTGTATAGTGAATATACAGCAGTGTGGTATACAGTAGGATGGGTAGAATAATACTTAGGGTAATATTATAGACGAAGGTATAGAGTGGTGTATAGTAATACAGTATATAATTTAATGTTGGGTATTTTTTGCGCCATAGAATTGTAATGTATTACTTACTGTTAGTAGCTCAGCTTACTGGCGAGTATATTTAGTATACTGATGATACTATGTAGTTTATACTCTAGTTTTTACGTGGTTGTTTAGTAACTGCAGCTATATACTATTAACATTCCTTCCCTTTGTTAATGCTACCCCATCCCCTCCCTTTGATGCTGCTAATCCTGCATTATGCACGGGCATAATATGACTTTGAAACCCCCCGCCCACCTCCTACGCATTTTCCATAAATATGATAAAGTCCTCTTGATATGCAAATTATTTTGTCAAGGCGCTCTTCTTCCCCCCTCTAACCCAGCTTAAATATACACTCCAAGCTTGGTGGTGTTTCATTCTTCACCTGAGGACGGCTGCTTGCGTTGTGGCCGAAACGTCGTGATAATTATTTAAATATGTTTTATTTTTATTATTTTATTACTTCCCATCTACGTGACTTTACCGAAAGAACCAAGAAGAACAATACTTTATTTGAGGTTACGAAATTTGTATCTCTGAGAATGGATATTTTCAAAAGTTACTGTCTGTTATGCAACATATATTTATCTCTCTTTCTCAATCTCATAATCTAGTCCAGGTCGTCGCTTTATTCCTCCAGTGGCTCTCTGTATCACGCAGTGTTTGCCGCCCCTTCTCGCTCTGAACCTTGTTTTTTCTCCAACTCCTGCCTCAGGGCTGCCACACTAACCTGCCCAAATATGTGCGCTGCACTGCAGAGCGACACAATCCAGCTGAAGGCGGATGCACGCCGTTCATCTAAAAATAATACCAATCTGCCTGCCTGTTTCAATGAGGTGGCAAACATCACTAAGCCAAGAGATCACCCGCCTTTTGTTTGCGGTCATGGTCAGAGGGTGAGAGAATGTGGCTATTATGTGCGCTTTTAATGAAATTAAAAGTGGTTTTCTGCTCAAAAAAGCAGCAGCCAGTCCTTATCTCCTTATTGGTGGACTTGAGACAGTAATGGAAATTCAACATTTCTAGCAAAGGGGGTTGAGTTTCAACTCATGATGGGAACGTTGTGAGTTCAAATACTTTTCAGGGATTAACTCATGCTTCATAGTCCTTTCGGTGAAGTCACGTAGATACATTTTTTTTTATAAAAATTAAAATAAATTGAATAAAAAATAATAAAAATATCACGACATTTCGATCGCAATACAAGCAATCGTCATTAGGAGAAAAAAGAGCTGGAAAGCTGCTGAGGCAGGCTGTTTATAAAGGTTTAGAGATGGGCAGGGCAGCTAATGTTAATGTAGGAGAGGTCTCTGTCACCGGCAGTAGGTCGACACCAATCAACGAGCTGTTTATAAAGGTTTAGAGATGGGCGGGGCAGCTAATATTAATGTAGGAGAAGCCTCAGACACCGGCAGTAGGTCTAAACCAATCAAAGCATTGCACCTCGCTCCACACATCCACACTGCTGACGTTGGAGGTGGACAAGAAAACACAAATCAAGTCATGACCCAAGTGGTTGATGACATATTTCCAATGATTGCTGAGTTTAAAACCGTCATCTCGGTTGAAATTGTGTCTGTGTCTGTATATATATGGATGGCTTCGTGAACGAATCCTTGTTGATAGCCAGTCGGCTTGAAAAGTACCATCGTCTTAGAGAAATCAATTCACATGAGCCAGCTGCATTAAAGTAATGATCAACCACGATAGAAGTATTGGTCCTGCCGTGTTTCAGATCTGCCTTATGTTCACGCACACGGTCCAAGACATATCGATTGGTTTCCCCAATGTAACTGCTGCCGCAGATACAGCTTAGTTTGGAGATGCCAGGATATTGCATGTCAGGAATCTTGTCCTTCACAGATGAGATCAGGTCACACATTTTATGCAATGTGTTAAATCATACTTGGATCTTGTGCTTGTTCAAGATTTTGGAAATCTTTTTGGTGATGATATTGTTCGTTTTTGTAACGAGGCAGTTGGTTGGATCTCTTTTAATTTTTGTGTAGCTGCTACCATTAAGTAGGTCCTATTTAATGATGGCAGCTACACAAAAACGAACAGTATCATCACTGATTCAGCTTCAATAATTGAACAGATCAAACGGTTTTCCTTAAAAGCTTCTGCTGCTAGACCTCCCAGACTATATGGCTTACCAAAAATCCATAAAGAAGGTACACCCCTTCGTCCCATTGGCTCACCCACCTACAAACTGGCCTGACATATTTCTGAGACCTTATAGTCATTCACAGGTAAGACCACCTCTTCTGTTCTTAACTCAGCTCACCTTGTATCGTCAATTAAATAAATATCTCTGTCCCCAGGTGATTTGCTCGTTAGTTTCGATGTAGTTTCTCTGTTCACCAAAGTTCCTGTGCCCGATACCATTACAATAATTGAATATTTGGTCCAACAAGGACTGAACGCTGGTGTACCAGCCCTGGTGAGACACTGCCTCACCAATACATACTTCACTTGAAATGGAACATTCTACAAACAAACTGAAGGCACCCCAATGGGTTCTCCCTTATCTCCGGTTGTGGCCAACATTTTCATGGAAACATTTGAGACGAATGCCATCCAGGCATCCACACTACGCTCGTCCTTGTGGAAGAGGTATGTGGATGACACGCTTGTCATCTGGCCAGATGGCCGACCGGCTCTGGAAAAAATCCTCAACCACATCAATTCCATACACTCAGCAATCAAATTCACCATGGAGGTACAAAATGATGGCATGCTACCCTTCTTGGATGTCTTAATCAAAAAGAGACCAGATGGCTCAATGAGCCACTCTGGTTACAGGAAAGTAACCCATACTGACGCCTACCTAAAACCTGATTCCCACCACCATCCATCCCAGAATAATTCCCTCATCAAAACGCTACACCATAGAGCTCAATGTATCTCCGACCATGAACACATGACCAGTGAACTCAAACACGTACACCAAGCTCTCAAGGCGAATGGATATTCAGACTACACAATCCGCAAAGCCATCACCCCAACCGTGAGGAAGGAGCCATCCGAAGATCCAATCAAAACCATCACCTTACCTTACATAGCAGGGATAACCAAAAATATTTTCAAAATCTTGAACAAACACAAGATCCAGGTCGGATTTAACACAGTGCATAAAATTCGTGACCTGATCCCATCTGTGAAGGACAAGATTCCTGACATGCAATATCCCTGTGTCTACAAACTAAGCTGTATCTGTGGCAGCAGTTACATTGGGGAAACCAAGCGACATGTCTCGGACCGTGTTCGTGAACATAAGGCAGATCTGAAACACGGCAGGACCAATACTTCTGCAATGGCTGATCATTACTTTAATGCAGCTGGCTCACATGAAATTAATTTCTCTAAGACGATTGATTTCTCTAAGACGTACTTTCCAAGCCGACTGGCTATGAATAAATATTCGTTCACGAAGCTATCCATATACACAGACACAATTTCAACTGAGATTACGGTTTTGAACTCGGCAATCATTGGAAACATGTCATCAACCACTTTGGGTCATGATTTGATTTGTGTTTTCTTGTCCACCTCCACCGTCAGCAGTGTGGGTGTGTGGAGTGAGGTGCAATGCTTTAATTAGTGTAGACCTACTGCCGGTGTCGGAGCCTTCTGCTACATTAACATTAGCTGCCCCACCCATCTCTAAACCTTTATAAACAGCTCTTTAATTGGTGTAGACCTACTGCCGGTGTCAGAGACCTCTCCTACATTAACATTAGCTGCCCCGCCCATCTCTAACCCTTTATAAACAGCCTGCCTCAGCAGCTTTCCCCCTCTTTGTTCTCCTGATGACGATTGCTTGTGTTGCAATCCTAACGTCGTGATATTTTTATTATTTTTCATTCATTTTATTTTCATTCATATTTTTATTATTTAATTGTTATTATTTGTTCTATCCATTTGACTTTACCGAAAGAACCATCAAATATGAATTCCTGCAGTCACGAAAGTTTCAAGTCAAAATTAACTCAAGCTATTATCTTTCTGGGGCTGCTGTAATGAGAATGAATAACATTTTGCGGAAAATCAACATTTCTTGAACATTATATGAACTGCCCTCCGCCCAAACCAAAGGAGTGCTGAATTTCCAACATCGGCTCAGCATTGCTTGTAGAGATAAACACCACCACAAGCTAGTTTGAGAAGGGATGCACTTTTTTTGTCTGAATTGTGAATTTAAGCATGCCAGTTTCCAAATTCTCAGAATTATCTCCACATTCTCTGAAATATAAGTTCCCATTAAACTACAGTATGCAAAATAGCGAGCAATCAATTCATAAAATGCAATTAGTAAATAAAACACAACTTGTACATCCCACATTTGTCTCCCCAATTTGATATCACGCCTCTCCAATACGTGTGATTAATGAACCCCACAACTCTCCCAAGTCCTGGGGATGAATGCAAATTTTCAACAAAAAGGCCCGAATACATATTTCGTGGCTTTTCTGTTTCAGTAGAGTGGAAGTTTGGCACACTCTTTTTTTTTACAACTGTGATAACTCTGAAATTTTCTTCGCTAAATCAAATTACCGCAGTGCTACATTCACAAATATATGTTTCGCCTGACTATAAGTAGCAGCAGTGTGAGTTATGAGAGACTTGCAGAGGTGCTGAAAAAAGATGTACAGTAATACAATAAATACAAATGGTTCAATTGGCAAAAGTGTTTGATGTAGGTCCTGCTATAGATGCTAGAAGCTGCATACAATTCATCAGCAGTTGTGAAAAGTATACACAAACAAACCCCAATAAATGTATGAGTGTCATTGTGGAAAACCTGACAGGCTTTTAGGAACCCCACGGTTAAACGGAGACTTTATAATAGAAATGAGCTTCTTCCTGAACCATACGAAGTTTGGTTCTAAAGCATCCTGGCCACACATAACGTATGTTGACTTCTTGGCAAATGTCTCTGTGCTCTGCCATCTGCTTCCTATTTGGATGAAAAATAGGTGGTGGATGAGGAATAATGAAACTATCAGCTGCTTAGAAATGCAATATGTTTTGGCTGCAGCTACTGCACAACCACATATCCAGCAACATTAAAAGTGAGCTTTTTCAAATTGTAGATTTAGTTTACCTTATTTTTTGTGCAGTGTTACAATTTATTCCACAAGGTGGAAGTATATTATAATTTATGACATGTTTTACAAGCCCATTATACTGAAGGTGAATTCCTAATTATGATGGAGTAGCTTTGTGTTTCTCTACATTTGTTATTTGTAATTTTCAATTGGGACTTTAACACCATATACAACTCCCTGCTCCACTAATAACTTCCCACCACTGGCTCAGGTCCAGTAACAAAGTTCAGCACTGCCCCATCGCTCATTGACCATGGATTCACTTTGACAAAAGACAAATAATTCACTGCTTTAGCCCACCGGTGTGTTGAAGAGTGAAACCACAACATTTAGAATTTGAGTACGACGTTTCGCTGGTAATTGCGATTTAAAAGTTTTATTAACTTCTCAGCAGGTACAAAAAAAACAAAAAGAGTACTGAAAAACACTCTTTCCCGGGCGCCTCGATCGGCCCCTTCGAGTCTCCGTCACATCCGCGGGCTCCACTCACATACAATTCAGCAGAAAAAGCTCGCCGCCATAACGCACACCGTCCCATGCCCCTTATATACATTTGTAGTGGTGGTGTTGACGTGCGCCGACTGTGACAGTGATGGATCACGGGGCGGCGCGGGGTGCGGGGTTGGGCACGCGTTGTGGGCGTGGTGTGGACGCGCGCGCCGGGAGTGACAGATGACGGGGCGGCGCGGCGTGGGTGGTGAGGCACGCTGAGATGTGGGAAAACAGGATCGTAGCCAGCGCCGAGTGATTGGTCGAATAAGATGGGTGCTTGCAGCGACGTCCGCAGGTGGGGTATAAAGGGGGACGCGCGAGAGCACTCGGGGAGAGTTACCCAGTTGAAGACCAGAAGACGGAGCTGAAGACCTAGTGCCCCGAGACCCCTAGTCCCGCCGTCCTTGTGGGGACCGGGGCCCTGTGTGGCTCGGAGGCGAGGCTGTGGGACCCGGGGTCCGACGCCCACGTGGGTCGGGCTGGGGACCCACAGTCAAGACGGATACCTCGGGCAGGGAGTGTCCCGAGTAGCTCAGGGGCGTTAGTCGCCGAGTAGCTAAGTGGGTGTTTGTCACCCGAGATACTAAGTGGGTGTTTGTCACCCGAGATACTAAGTGGGTGTTTGTCACCCGAGATACTAAGTGGGTGGTTGTCACCCGAGATACAAAGTAGGTGTTAGTCACCTGTGAACGAGTTTGGTAAAATAAAGAGTGTGTTACCCGTGAAGTCGTCTCCCGCCGAGTTACTACATTACAACTGGCGTCAGAAGTAAACCTGTCTTCAAGAAGTATGGACACGAGGAAGACTACCCGTACCCACGAGCGAGGTCGGGACGACGACGGCGTACCGGGGACACCAACCTCGGGAGGAGAGGACGAGGAGTTGCCGCCGATGCAGCACTTCGCGGTGATGGCCGACGCTCCGCTTGCCTCCGACACCAGCCTCCAAGACGCGCACTCCCGGTTGGCGGAGTTGCTACTCGCCGCCGCCGCTGTCTTGGCTGACATCTCCGTTCCGGCGAGCGGAAAAACGGCTGCGGGGTTGGTGGAGGAAGCGACGTTGGAGGAATCCCGCCAAAAGGCGCTTCGCGCCAAAAGTCTGGAAGTTGCCGCCGTTTTTGAGGGGCCGCCATCGATTGGCGGGAAACACGGACGCCACGTGGCCGGACACCTCCGCTCAGCGCAGCCCACGTCATCAGCGCGCGCCGGAGCTCTCCATTTTGTGCCTGAAAACCGAGCCGACATTTTACACAACTACAGCGGAGCGCGGGAAAATCTCTCCGACGTCGACGACGATCGGGTCCTCCAGCAAAGATTGCCCGCGCTGTCGGCGTTCAAGGCGGATGGGGGCGACTGGGGAGCCTTCCAACGAAGGTTCCTCGCTCATCAGGAGATGTCGGGGTGGTCCGACACCACTGCCCTGCGTGCGTTGCCAGCGATGCTTGACGACGACGCGCTTGCAGCCTTCACATCTGCTGCAAGGTCGTCCCGCTCTACGCTCCAGGCCGCACTACACCTGATGGCGAAGGTGTTCGGACCGCCCTCCACGTGTCGCCACCAGTTCTACGATCGGCGGAAGGTGGCTGGAGAAACGACGCTCGCCTATCGCACGGCACTGCTCGCCTTGGCGGACGCAGCTTTTCCCCGCATGGATAAGGAGGGGAAGGACGCCATGGTGATGGAGCAGCTGCTGGCGTTGGCCCACGAGTTGGGGGTCCCCATCAATGTGGCGGACGAGATGGATATCTGCTCCCTGGCGATCGCCACGAGCATTCACGCGTACGAGGTCCTCAAACGCAAGCCGGGGGTCGTCTGCAAATGGGCGGGGAACGCGGCACTGGCCGCCACGATCGCCGAACCTCAGCCAGCTGCGGATCAGGAGCAGGCCTTCGCTGCATCGCGTCCGGGGGAGTGGAGAACGGGAGGTCGTTCGCCCACACGTTCACCCCGCAAGCTGGAGCAACCGAAACCTACGACGTCCGTCGTCTGCTACAACTGCGGCCTTCGGGGTCACGTCGCAGCCGGGTGCCGGGCCCCGCGTCAGCGCGCCACAGGACCACGTCGGGACGACGACCAGGCCCACAAGTCATCCCAACAAAACCCGGCAAGTCGCGGCACCTCACACGTTCGGTCCACAAACACGGCACATTCGGGTCGCCGCTTGGCGGTGGGGGGTTCGCGGCTGGGTGCCGGGGGTTCACTTTGGCGAGGGGGGTCCGTACATGGCCCGCACGCAGTCGAGTGGTCCGAATTGGCCCACAGGATCGTGGCTGCGTCGGCCGGGTCGTCCGTGGTAACGGGGTTTATTGACGGGGTTGAGGTCCGGGTGCTTGTGGACACGGGTGCGTCGGCCACCATCATCTCGGACCTTATTTATAACATTCTTCCCGTCCAAAGTAGACCCCTTCTGCCAGTAGACGTGCCATTTTATGCGGCGAATGGGGGATCCCTGGGGATCATCGGCCAGATTCGGGCGACTATTTGCATTGGTGACATCAAATTGGCGGGCCCTATTTTTGTATCATCATCGCTGGCCGTTCCCTGTTTGCTAGGTACGGACTTTTTGTCCAAAATGCCCATCAAAATTCTTATAGATCAGGCCTGCATTGAGCTTCCGTCAGGTCGGCGGGTTGCGTTCTTGACGAGCCCTACCAAAATGCGCACGGTTTGTGCGACGGTGCAGGCGCTGGCAACTCACACTGTACGGGTGCCCCCGGGATCGCAAATGTTAGTACCCCTTCGGTTGAGGAAGCCACTCGAGGTGGGTGCGGAGGCACAGGGGGTGCTGTTGGGGCCGTCTAACAGGGCCAGAAGGGGCCTCGACTTAGCGGTTGCTCAAACCATGGTGAGAGGGGACAGTGAGCCGTTCGTAATGGTCCTGAATACGGGGTCGCGGCCGGCCGTAATTGCGCAGGGAACGGTGCTGGCTCACGCCGCGCCGCTACCCGTTGAGGAACGGCTCGTGGCTCAAGCAGATTTCACTGTCAAGTCGCATCCTCCAAGTGATGAGGGGACTGAGTGGTTTGACTCGTTGTGTGCCGGTTCTGCTAACTTGTCCAAGGTGCAATTGGGAGCATTGAGGGGTTTGCTACTCGAGTTTGCTGACGTGTTCAGCAAACATAAGTACGATATCAGCTGCACTGACCTGTTGCGCCACCACATAGCTACAGGGGACGCGGCCCCTATTCGTCAGAATCCCTTCCGGCTCAGCCCAGCCGAGAAGGAGCATGTGCAATCGGCGGTTAATGATATGTTGGCGGCCGATATCATTTCGCCCTCTTCTAGTCCGTGGGGTGCTCCTATTGTCCTAGTAAAAAAACAGGACGGGTCCTTGCGGTTTTGTGTCGATTTCCGCCGCTTAAACAAAATCTCGATGGCGGATGCGTATCCGCTCCCCAGGATGGATGAGTCGCTGGATGCCTTGGCGGGAGCACAGTTTTTTTCCACACTCGATCTGCTTTCTGGATTTTGGCAATTGCCACTCGATAACGAGTCTAAACCTAAAACTGCTTTCCGGACACCTGGTGGCCTATTTGAATTCAACCGTTTGCCCATGGGCTTACATTCCGCTCCCGCCACGTTCCAGAGACTCATGGAATTGGTTTTGTCGGGCCTCCAATGGGATACCTGTTTGATTTATCTCGACGATATCATCGTCTTTAGTCGGACTTTTGAGGAGCACCTCCAGCGACTGAGAGCGGTGTTCCTCAGGATGCGTTCCGCTAAGCTTAAATTTAAACCGGCTAAATGTTTTCTGCTTCGGGAATCGGTCAGGTATTTGGGCCATATCGTGAGTCGTTCAGGGATCTCGACGGACCCTGCTAAGACGCATTGCGTCAGCTCATGGCCAACGCCAACCTCGGTCACGGAGGTTCGCAGTTTCATTGGTTTCGCCTCCTATTACCGTCGTTTTGTCAAGCAATTTGCCACCATAGCCAGGCCCCTGCACGCTTTGACGGCTAAGGGTGTGCGGTTTCACTGGGGGGCGGAAGAGGAGGCTGCGTTCTGCTCCCTTCGTGACGCCTTGGTGCAGGCTCCCCCCTTGTGTTACCCCGATTTCACACAACCGTTTTTGCTTGACACAGATGCCAGCAACACGGGTATCGGGGGGGTGCTCTCACAGGTGGTCGGGGGGGTTGAACGGGTGGTCGCCTATGGTAGTAGAGTTCTTTCCCCCGCCGAACAACGCTATTGCGTAACTCGTCATGAATTGTTAGCGATTGTGTTTTTTACACAGCAATTCAGGCCGTATCTTTACGGCCGTCATTTTACGGTCCGTACGGACCATGCGGCTCTACAATACGCTATGCGCGTGGCACAGCCATCGGGCCAATTGTCCCGATGGTTGGAGGTCCTTCAGGACTACCAATTCACGACGATTTACCGCAAGGGATTGCGACACTCAAATGCGGACGCCTTGTCGCGGTTGCCACCGTGCACGGACTGCACATGTTTGTTGGGATCGGCGCGGTGCAAACCCCCGGTCGCCGGCACCCCGGGAGTTGCGCTCGCCGCCACTGACACCCCGGGAGTCGACGCCCCCACGGGGAGGGATTCGCTGTTGTCGTTGCCCCTCATTGAGTGGGGCCGTCTCCAAATGTCCGACAGCTCCCTACTTACGCTACGTCGGAAAGTTGGCGCTCCCGAGGTAGGGGAGGCGCGGGTCGGTTCCTGGGTGTGCAGACAGGGCCTTTTGATGAAGTGGGACAACATGTCCCGGCGTCACGTGCTCGTTGTGCCTGTTGCTATGCGGGGTAGGGTCGTTCTGGCAGCTCATGAACGGCTCATGCATCTGGGTTTTCACAAAACGCTCGCCCTAATCCAGCGAGACTATTATTGGCCGGGGATGGGTAACGACGTGGCGAATATTCTTAAGGGATGCGTAGGGTGCGCCAAAAGGAAACCGCCACCATTGGCAGCTAATCCACCGCTGCAATCCATTCAAGTTTCGCGTATAAACGAATTGGTTGCGTTGGACATCTTGGGGCCCTTTCCTGCTACACCAAGGGGAAATAGGTTCCTGCTGGTTGGCGTGGAATACTTCACCCGATGGCCTATGGCATGGCCGCTCGCCAACCAGTCGGCTGCAGCGGTGGCGGACGCCTTTGTCCAGGGTTATGTTTTGGACAAGGGCGCCCCCGAACGCTTGCTGACGGATCAAGGAAAGAATTTTTCGAACGTTTTGTTGCGCGAGGTGTGCGACCTGTTGGGTACAAAGAAAGTGCGTACTTCCCCCTACCACCCGCAGACTGACGGGATGGTTGAGCGTCTGAACAGGACGATTACGTCTATGTTGTGCCAACAGGTCTGCGACGATCAGGTTGATTGGGACTTACAGGTGCCGGGGGTACTCGCGGCCTATCGAATGGCCCCTCATGCGGCGACGGGGTTTTCCCCATTTTTTCTTATGTATGGGCGGGAGGCCGATCCGGCCATGGACGTCCAACTGGGGATTTCCCAGCCACGTGCAAAATCTAAATTGGCAGACCACATCAAATTTAATATCGCCAAATTGACTGAAGCGCGGGAGGCGGCGAGGTTGAATTCGCGGTCGCGGCAAATTGCGAACGAGAGATTGCATGGGCGGAGGGTGCATACGCATGATTGGAAACCAGGCGATAAGGCCTGGCTGCATTGTCCACATGCACCGTTGGCTACGTCCCCCAAGTTGTTGAGACCTTGGAGGGGACCGGTGGAAATTGTGCGGGTTGCACGACCCCAGAGTATACAGATTAAATGGGAAAAACGCCGTTGGTACGTGCACCCCTCCCGACTGAAGCCCTATGCGGCACCGTGTGACCCCGTTCTGTGCCGTAACGACCGGGCGTGTGATGTGACCGTCGACTCGGGGAGGGAGGTGTCGCAGGCTGATCCTCACGTGTCTCCACCTGACCCACCCCCAGGTGCCTCGGGCTTGACGGCTGCTGACCGTCGGGAGCCTGAACCCCGCGGCACGCACGGGTCCTCGATGCCTGGCCGATGTCTTCCTGAACCGCCGGCACCACCGGACGTTCAACCGCGTCTGGTGCCGTACGACGGACCGGCAAGGCGGACTCGGGCTAGGGCACAACAATTTTCATGAAGACGTTTTTTCTCAACACCGAGCTCGCCCGGTGTTCCCCTCTGCCGGGGTAATGTCCCGTTGTAGGGACGCTCGGAAAGAATGGGACACTGCACGAGTCGAAAGAAAAAAAAAAAAAAAATTCCATTTATTTTCCTTTCTGCATACACATTGCTATTGTCACTCGCCGGTTTGTATATATTGTTCTATTGTCGCGGTGGCATTGGTTGATGGTTGCGGATGGTAGTGTTCGCGTCGTGTTGTGTTGTTACGTTAGTTGTTGTTCTTGTTGTTGTGTTGTGTTACGGGGCACACAGGGCGGTTTGTATATTTTTATAGCAGCCGGGTCGGCTGCGAGCTATGTGGTAGGGGGTGATGTAGTGGTGGTGTTGACGTGCGCCGACTGTGACAGTGATGGATCACGGGGCGGCGCGGGGTGCGGGGTTGGGCACGCGTTGTGGGCGTGGTGTGGACGCGCGCGCCGGGAGTGACAGATGACGGGGCGGCGCGGCGTGGGTGGTGAGGCACGCTGAGATGTGGGAAAACAGGATCGTAGCCAGCGCCGAGTGATTGGTCGAATAAGATGGGTGCTTGCAGCGACGTCCGCAGGTGGGGTATAAAGGGGGACGCGCGAAAGCACTCGGGGAGAGTTACCCAGTTGAAGACCAGAAGACGGAGCTGAAGACCTAGTGCCCCGAGACCCCTAGTCCCGCCGTCCTTGTGGGGACCGGGGCCCTGTGTGGCTCGGAGGCGAGGCTGTGGGACCCGGGGTCCGACGCCCACGTGGGTCGGGCTGGGGACCCACAGTCAAGACGGATACCTCGGGCAGGGAGTGTCCCGAGTAGCTCAGGGGCGTTAGTCGCCGAGTAGCTAAGTGGGTGTTTGTCACCCGAGATACTAAGTGGGTGTTTGTCACCCGAGATACTAAGTGGGTGTTTGTCACCCGAGATACTAAGTGGGTGGTTGTCACCCGAGATACAAAGTAGGTGTTAGTCACCTGTGAACGAGTTTGGTAAAATAAAGAGTGTGTTACCCGTGAAGTCGTCTCCCGCCGAGTTACTACATTACACATTCATTACCACCATACACCCGTGCGCTGTTCCATCGCATCGCCTTCCCCGGATCGAACATGTATATTCCTCGCCCATATGATTTAGCAGGCCGGTTAACATGTGCATGGCCCTCCTTCTCTATCCCTTCCCTATACCCGCCGGTCCCCTCGCTACTCTACGCCGGGTAGGGGCCATTTCCACTTCACACTTGCAGCTTTGTATCCCAGCCTAACCCGATCTACTTCGATCATTCTTTCTAGCAACCTCCTCGCCCAGTAGCACACCCCCAAAGGTGATATAGGGGACCCATCCAACTCTTTTCTGCGGGCTCCCCATAAGGCTTCCTTTGTCGCACCTATTATGGCTCACGTTCGATCTCTGTTATCTCCCCGCACCTCCCTTAAGACTCCCCACATAATGTCCCGACTTGTCACCTGCGACGGGTAAAACCAGGACAACAGCAGACTGCTCAGTCTCCACACCTCCTGTGCGAAGGGACACTTCACCATGACGTGCACCGCGTCCTCATCTGTGCTGCAGCCCTTCGGGCATTTGGGCGAATGTGCCATTCTGCGGGAAAACATGAAGCTCCTCGTCGCTAATCTATCCCATACCTTCAACCAGGACAGATCTCTCTGTTCTTTTGTGAGTGCCGTTGAAGAGATGTTCTTCCACACTTGGCAGTACATAGTCCTCTTTGCGCCCATCACCCCCTCGCAAGCCTCCCCTTCGTTTATTTCGGCCAGTACCTCCTTGGAGTTCCACGGTCCCCCTCTCTGACTCAAATTGTACTGTTTTATGTAGTCACCCACCGCCGCATTCAGCCATCCTTGTGGCCAGGCCAAGGGCGTGCCCGCCGGTAATTGGGTCATCCCAAGCCCCCTCAGGAGCCACGTCAGGCGATACCTTAAATAACAAGCGGCCTTCCCCCGGGGCTCTTCGGAAAAGAATAACCTCAAGGTGTTGCACACAAAAATTGAGGACAGCACACGTGCAATATTTGGGGCACCCTTCCCCCCATTCTCGACGCGTTTACACATCACCACCCTCTTCACTCTATCCATCCCGCCTCCCCAAATGCATCTAAACAACAGCGATTCCAGGATTCTTGCCTCCCTCCTACCTGGCGGGTACACATATGCGAGGTAGTTGAGCGTTGGTAAAACCACCAACCTCACTACCAGAATCCTCCCTTCCATCGTGAGCCGTCTCCTGGCCCACTTGCCTAACTGTCCCATTACCTGCTTCATCCTCCCGTCCCAGTTTCGTTCCGCCAACTTCTCTCGTCAAAAGGACACTCCGAAGACCTTGACTTCCTCCGTCTTTATCCCCAACTCAGGTGGCCGGCCCTCAAATAGTCTCGGGTCCCCGAAGGCCATCAATTCGCTCTTTCTCGCGTTCACCTTCAAGCCGGAGGCCAGGCCGAATCGGTTTGTCTCCTTCATTGCCCCCCACATTGATGCCACGTCCCTACAGAGCACGACTACGTCATCCATATATAGCGCCACCTTCCCCGGTTCCTTATGCCCGGGGATGGTCACTCCCTTAATCTCCTCATTGTTTCTCATTGCCTGTGCAAGGGGTTCCATACACATTACAAATAGAACCGCGAACATCGGGCACCCCTGTCTCACCCCTGACTCTACTGGAATTGTCCCCGAGAGCTCCCCATTTATCAGTAGTCTGGTCTTGAGCCCTTGGTAAAGACGCCTCACCCAATCGACCAAGGGTCCCCTCACCCCTATTTTTTCCAACACTGCGAACATGTGTAATAAAGGACTCTTTCACTGGGTCTGTCTCCGTTGTCCTTTATTGTGGTTCGTACAACTTTACCCGCACGGCGTCTCGCTCAGAGTCTCCACCGCCTCCCGCTCGGCAGCCCCACTGCTGCCGTCGCTCCCGCAGACTTGCTGCTGGCTCCCGATGCAGCCCCGCTGCTGGCTTTCCACTCAGCCTCTCCGCCCCCGACCTGCAGCCCCACGGCTGCTCTCTATGCAGCCCCACTGCTGCTCTCCGTCTCCCCCGTGCCCGGACACCGCTGGCCAACGGTGCCGAGTCCCGATCTGTGGCGATCATGCCACTTTCCACCTCCTGCCCTGCGTGGCCTCCCCCTGTCTTTATTCTCACACTCTCCTCCATCCCTTCCGGTTCCTGCCCTTAAAAGCTCTCCCCTCTCCCCACGTGACCCAACTCCTCCCCCCTGTTACGTCATACCCGCGAGGCCATTTACGCTCGCATTACACATGTACTCGTGAGAGAGGCGTTCGAAAGCCTTCTCAAGATCCAGGCTAAGAATCCCTAGGGGGCATCCCCTCTCTCCTTCTACCTCTATTGCCTCCCTTAATAAAATCAGGGAGTCCGAAATCCTCCTTCCTGGCACCGCACACGTCTGGTCGGGTTCGACTACTCCCTCCACCACCTTCCCCAGGCGCGTCGCAGCTATTTTTGCCATGATCTTGTAATCCGAGTTCAGGAGCGTAACTGAACGCCAGTTTCCCAACTCTCTCCGGTCCCCCTTCTTCTTATACATCAGCGTGATGAGCCCCTCGCACATTTCTTCTGGCACCAGTCCGCCCTCCAGCATTTCCCTATACATCTGCAGCATGTCCCCTTTCATTAAATCCCAGAACGTAATATAGAATTCTGCTGGAATTCCATCCAGTCCTGGCGTCCTATTCCTATTCTGCCTCCTCACTGCCTCCTCCACTTCCTCCATCTGGATCCTCCCTCCCAGTACCTCTGGGTCCTTAACCTCATGTCTTAGCTCCCCTAGTAGTGCCTCCCTTATTCCCTTATCCGTTCCCTTCCTCCCATACAACTCCCCATAGTACTCCTCCGCTATCTCTATCACACCCTCTGTCGTTGCCTGCCTGCCTCTGACCGGACTCACCAATTCCCTAAGTGTGTTGTCTCCTGCCTTGCATTTCTTAAAGAAGAAACTCGTACATTTCTCTCCCTGTTCCATTGCCCTGACCCTTGCCCTGTATGCCATTTGTTTGACTCTTTTCTCCAATACCGAGGATAACCTTCCCTTTAATCTCCATATATCCTCACCCACCGGGAATCCCAGCTCAAGTAACCTGTGCTTCTTCTCGATTCTAGCGTTCCACAGCTGCAGTTCCCTGTTTACACTCCTCCTTCTACTATGTGTCTGGAAGAGGGCCTTTATCCGGCCCTTCACCATACTCCACCACTCCACCCTCGTGGCGAAACATACCTGCAGGGTCGTCCAGTCTTCGTACTACCTTACAAAGTCTTCCACGACCCTTCTGTCTTCCAACAGGCTTACATTCATTTTCCAGGTTCCCTTCCCCATCTTCAGGCCACCTGGAATACCGAGTCTTGCCTTCACCAAATTGTGATCTGACAAGGGGAAGGGTTCCAGGTCTGCTCCAGCCACTTTCACATTGGCAGACACAAATATGAAATCTATTTGTGATTGCGTTCTACCGCCTTTATCCGACCACGTGTATCCCGGTCTCACCGGGTGTACCTTTCCGAAGGTGTCAGTCATTTTAAAATCCTCTATCAGCTCCTTCAACTTCCTAGAGGAAGGGTCGAGCCTCCTCCCAGCCACCGATAATAGGTCTGCCAGGCACAACGGGCAGTTAAAATCACCCCCCATTATGACTTGCCGTCTCGTCACGAGCAGGGTCACTACATGATTCCATAGGTCCACTCTTTCTGTGCACGTCGTGGGGGCGTACACATTTATTAGTCCCAAGTCTGCCTCTCCATAAGACACGTCCACATAATGGAGGCGGCCCGGGATCACCTCTTGGGACCCGACTATCTGTATACCCCTCCTGCCTAGGAGGGTAACCACCCCCGTGCATCGATTTTCATACTCCCGGACCAAAAGTAGTAGCCATCCCAGCTCTCCAACAGCTCCTCCCGGCCCAGGGTGTATGGTAGGTGGCATTCCTGGAGGAAGACCACCTCCCACTTGGAAGCCTGTAGTAGTTGTATTATTGCTCCTCTCCTTCCCTTTCCCTTCAAGCCTCTCACATTTACGGACGCCACGGAAAGATCCATGTTGGGATGTGTCTCAGTCCGAAACGGCCTTTTCCGCTCGCCCTCCTTAGCAGTCTTCATTCACCAGTTCCCGTAATTTCATTTTGCCCCTTGCTCTCAAGGGTTTCCCCCTGCGCCGGCTCCCCACCATTTCCTTCATCCCCTCCCTCGAGGCCTCCGTGTCCAGCGAGGAGTCCGAGGGTCCCGAGCTGTCTGAAGGGGCGATTCTTTTTAGCGCTCTCTGTATCCTCCATTTTCTTCCAATTGGTCTCTCCCATTTCTCGCTATCGCTATCGCCTTCCTCCTGTTGTCGTTCCCCTTTTTCTTCATCCTCCTCCACTACCTCCCCCCACGGTCTTCTTGGTGATGCTTTGCATTCCGTCGCTCCCCTCCCCGTCAGCCCCGCTTCCTGCTCGCTCAATGTTGATTCTGCTCTTTCTGCATGCCTCTCCCCTTCTCCCCCTCCGTCCGTCACTGGTAGCTGCTGCTCGGCCACCTCCCTTCGTTCTTCCCTCACCGGTTCCTTATCCGGGTCCAGTTTGGTACCACCCCCTTCCTCATCCCCCACTCCTCCTGCCCTGTACGCCCTAACCTTGTTGGCGTACGACTCCGGAAAATGTTTGTACAGATGTTCTCGGCTACCGCAGAGGTTACATCGTGCCGGAACACTGCATTCTTCTACCTCGTGGTCCAGTGCCTTGCATCTATAGCAGACTTTTGTCTTGCATGCTGCGGCCAGGTAACCACTTCCCCCACACCTCATACACAGTTTAGGTTGTCCGGCATACACAACATATCCTCGGTTGCCTCCTATGTTCAGGGCACTCGGGATGTGTCTCAAGGTCCCTCCCTCTGTTTTAAACTGCACCCTCCATTGTCTTGCCCCTGTCCATATCCCCATTGAGTCCCTCACCTTTTTACAGCCCGACAGTACCGAGCAGTGCTGTCTTAGCCAGACCTCCACGTCGTGGTCATGTAGGGCTTCATTGTATAGGAAAATAGTCACTACCTTCGTGTCTAGCTCTGATAACAGTTGTAGCTTCATTGATGTCAATGGCTTCTCCTCCGCTTTTTCCTCGAAGCGGGTCATAAATCTTTGTAGCAGGGGGCTTGAGTTAAAGCTTACATCAAACGCCCTCCCTCCCGGCAGAGTTATCAAACAGTACAAGTCTGTCGGCTCTATATGTAGCAAGCCCATCATTATAGACCGTACAAAGGTCGCACGGTCGATGGTCACTTCTGCTACCTCATCCTTCATCACTACTCGGACGCAATTATATCGCTTGACATGAGGTGGTGTCAGACTCACCCCTGCCCCGCCTCGCCATTTCCCGGCTCTTTCCCGGGGCCTCCCAGCTCCCACCGGTCCAGCATCCACTGTCGCGTTCTCCCTCCGGGCCTCCCCCTGCCCCAGGGCTGCTGGCGTCTCCCTGGCTTCGTTCCCCATCCTCCACTCGGGGGCACCCGCCTCTCTGCTTCCGGACGCTATACCTTCTTCTCCTCGGCCTCCCTCACCCACTCCATCAGCTCCCACCCTCCCATCCATTTCCTCCATCCTCTCCTTCCGCCGTGCCTCCACCGCGTTCCTCTCCATCCGTCTCCGTGCCTCCTCCACGCATCCCCCTGCTGTCGGCGGGTTGGTCTGGTTGCCCCAGTCCCCTCCGGCAGCGTAGGTGGTGTCGGTGGCCCTCTGCTTTCGCCGCGTCTTCTTCTTGTCTCCTGCAGTCACCGTCTGGCCGACTCTGTCGTCCCAGGCTCCCTCAGCAGTGCAGGTGGCATTCATTTCTCTTGACGCACTCCCTGCTTCCTTTTCATCTGCTGCGAGCATAAGCTGGGCGGCTCGGTCATCCCGGTCTCCTTCCGCAACTCGGGTGGCCCTCGTGGTCCTTGACTCTCGCCGTTCCCTTCTTCGTCTGTTGCGATTTGCATCTCCATTCTCCAGCAGTCCCCGCTTCTTGGCAGCGTGGTCATCCCTGGCCACACGGTCAGGGCCCTCGCAGGCCTCGGGGCTGGTGGCTAGGTCTCACTTGAGATCCGGACGGGCTGGAAGGATCACCTCGGTGCTCCTGGTGTCTCCCCTGGCAAGCCAGGGCAGTTTTCCCCCTCCTCATCGGGCAATTCGCCAGAATGATGAGGCTCTGCTGTGTCTCCCGTTCTTATATAGAGCAGCAGCAGGGTGACGTCATCATTAACTCATTAACTCTTCAGGTGCAAAGATTTGAGGGGGGGGGGGTTATTGTAATTATATACTTGATTAGTAATCAGGCTATTGTTACGATGCGAGTTGTAGATTAGTAATCATTTGGAATATGTTTTATTGTGATTATGCTACATTAGTAATCAGTTAGTGTTTGTTTCCCTTATAAGGAATTGTAATGTATCTTATTTAATAATACGCTTCCAGGCCGCACTAAGCCTGTAGCTGTCTGAGCGATTAAAGTTATTTCTGTTTCTCTCAATTTCAATGGATTCTCTAATTAGTCTTTGCCAGTAGTAACTAGTTTTACACAACACTTCAACGTTGTCAAAATCAATTGAGTGTCCCAGTTGGCATGCATGTTCTGCCACTGCCGACAGTTGTGTTTGCGATAGTTTAATATTTATCTGGTGTTATTTTAGTCTTACACTAACGTTACGCCCTGTCTGTCCAAAATAGCATCTGCCACATACACAATTAATCCGATATACACCTTCTGTTGATAATTTAGGTAATTCGTCTTTAGTGCACGTTACTAGTTGTTGAATTTTGTGTACTGTACCAAATCTTACTGTAATGTTTTGCTTTTGCAAAACACGGGCTAATTTGTCAGTTACTCCTGAGATAAATGGTATTTTTATTGTTTTAATAATCTGATCGCTTTCAGCAGTGTTGCTTTGCGATCGTGATTTGGCATTTAGTGCTCTGTTAATTTGAGCATTATTGTAGCCATTCTGTCTTAGTGCTTCTTTAACATGTTTAATCTCTCTCACTAGACTTTCACCATCTGACACTGTTTTACAACTTTGTTTCGTTAAATTAAGTGGCCCGCTAGAGCAACCAAGAGCTGATTGCCAGCTTCAGCAAAATGCACAACTTAACTGAACTGCTCGAAACAAACCATCAAAACCTTTTCTCTATCTCTTTTGGTTACGCCCAAAGGTCTCTGAAATCTGGCGCCAGCACATCACCCAATTTGTTAATTACCTTTTATAGACTCCTCTTGAGCATTCTTCTCCCATAAGTTTCATCACCACGTGGTACCCAATTGGGAATTGCATACAGTGTCCTTAAACTCCTCCAGTCGAGACAGTGGAAGACCCAAGAGTTACCCAATGATTGAACACTCAATGAACTTAATGCCAGAGATATCCACCCTTGAACACCTCGGGGCTGTGTCACAGGCATTACTGGTGGTATACAGGAGGATTCGGTTCCATTCTGATGATTCTTTCTTGATTTAATTTTTCCCATTACATAAGTTCACCCTGCCATCCCCTCCTCTTTCTATATTCTCCTATCCTTCCTCTTTTCATCGCTCTTTCCGATGATTTCACATCTCCTATGTCACAGCCAGAGAACACGCCGATTTTACGTCTATGTCTTTGTTGTTCTTTTGTTCAATATGTACCCCGGTTCCTTTTACTTATCTATTGTCGTTGAAAACAAATATGGAACTAAATTTTTATCTTCCTCATGTTTATTCCACTCATGTGGGGTCCGATGTCCTTGCCAGCCTTTTCAATGCTGCCCTGTCTTGCGCCATATCTCTTTCTGCTCCTCGGGCCACCATGTCTGATCGCACCACATCGCCCCCCACCTCTCCTTCTGCCTTCCTCTTGATCTCTTTCCTTCCACTTGCATCACTTGCACCTTCTCACCCACATCATTTTCCTGTCGTCTCTCAACATGACCGAACCACACCAGCCTTTTCTCTATCTCATCTTATTTATGATTTCTACCAACTTGAGTCTTCCTCTCACTTCTAGATTTGAAGTTTTCGTGACTGCAAAGATCCATACTCTTTCGTTTTTTCGGTAAAGTCACGTAGGTGAAAAAATTTAAATAAAAAATAAGAATAAAAATAAAAAATAGAAATAACCAAGTTAAATCACGACGTTTCATAAGCAACCCATTTCTCACCCTGTCCTTCCTTGTTAACTAAATACAGCGGCTTAACATGTTTAGCGATCCAGTTAATAACATTGATTTCTGATACAAGCAATTCCAGGTGCATTGCAATCGACGTGCTCCCCGATAATTCACATTCCAGTCAAAAGATGGCACGTTGTGATCGAAGCTCGTGTCCTAAACACTTCCTGGGTTATAGTTGACCAAACAGTGTGTAATAAAGGACTCTTTCACAGTGTCGATCTCCGTTGTCCTTTATTTAGGTTCGTGTAATCTCACTCCCACGGCGTCCTCGCTCAGGCCCGCTTCTCCTCCGTCGATCACTCCACAGCCACCCTGCTGCTCCGTTCTGCAGCCACACTGCTGCTCCGCCCTGCAGCCACACTGCTGCTCCGCTCTGCAGCCCCACTACTGCTCCACTCTGCAGCCAGCCTTCCACAGCCCGCTAGCCCCCTGCGCCCTGACACCATTGGCCGACGGTGCTGAGGTCTCCCAACACGTGGCGATCGCGCCACCCTCCCCGTACTGCCCAGCGTGGCCTCCTCCCGTTTCACTCCGTCTCAACTCCCCGATCCCCTTCCGGTTCTCTCCCTAAATCCTCTCTCGCACGTGACCCTAACTCCTCCCTCTTTTCACGTGACCCAGACTCCACCCCCCTCAATCCTTGCTCGCATTACAAGTGAAGTATTGGAATGACGGCAGGAAACCACTTGACGGGTAGCACACTTTTTATTAAACCTTGACTTGTCACGATACAACGTGTGGTCACTATTCCTCTGACTACACACACTTCACTTGACACGTGTGGTCACTATTCCTCTGACTACACACACTTCACTTGACACGTGTAGTTACTATGCCTCTGACTACACACACTTCACTTGACACGTGTAGTTACTATGCCTCTGACTACACACACTGCATGCTCACACTGCACTCCGCCCCGTAACGTCCGTGGAGCCTACAGGCCCACCCCAGCTTGGGCGTGGGCCACAACCTCTGAGTCCCAAGGGCCGGCCCTCTCACGGACGCTCGGCCCCGGGTCCCAGGGTTCCGCCTCTGGGTCACACAGAGCCCCGGCCCCTACAGGACAGCGGGACTAGGTACCGCAGGGCCCTATCTCTTCCTCCTCCGTCTTCAGTCTTCGCTGGTCACTCGCTCCCCGTGCGCCTGTGCGCATCCCCTTATATAGTCCCCGCTCACGGGAGACGGAGTGTATGCGGACCTCGACGTGAGCATCGCTCCTTAGTTGACCAATCACGACGCGCTGTTCCTACGATCCGTTTTCCCCAGCGCGTGTTACCACTACACAACCAATCACGCCGCGCTGCCACACGATCACTCCCTCTCAAGCGCGTCACCGGCACACAGCCAATCACTACCACATAACCCATGACCCCGCGCTGACCCCTGATCCTTCACCGTCAGCGCGCATCACCAACACACACAGCCAATCACTACGCGCTGACACACGATCCCTACCCCAGCGCGTATCACCACTACATCACCCCCTCCCACATAGCTCGCAGCCGGCCCGGCTGCTAAACAACAACACAACACAACGTCAACACAAGAAAAACCCCACCCCCCAGTGTGCCCTGTAACCCAACAACAACACAACAACAACAACAACCTATGTACAAATCGACAACCAACACAATAAAAGTCAACAACAACACACACAACACCTAGATAAGAAGCTATGTACAGCCCGACGAACAACACAATAAAAGCGAATTCCAGAAAATGAACGCGTCCAGTGTCTCTGCGACTACATGCAGTGACGAGGCGCTCCGGCCGCCTCGACTCCTCAATCGGTAGATCATAACAAGTAGCGTGACCTAGCGCGAGTCCGCCTGGCCGGTCCGTCGTATGGGACGGGATGCTGACGACCGTCCGGTGGCTCCAGCTGCTCTGGACAGCGCGGATCGGGCCTGGAAGGACCGGCCGCGCCGCGAAGATCCGGCCGCCGGTGGTCGGCAGCTGTCAGTTCCGAGACACCTGGGAGCGGATCAGGCGGAGACATGTGAGGATCAGGCAGAGACATTTCCCCCCTTGGGTCGTCGGTCACGTCACATGCTCAGCCCTCACGACACAAAGGGAGGCCATATGGAGGCGAGAACAGTTTCAGTCGGGAGGGGTGGACGTACCAACGGCGCTTTCCCCATTTTATTTGAACGCACTGGGGGCGTGCAACCCGCACGACCTCCACGGGTCCCCGCCATGGCTTCAACAATTTAGGCGACGTAGCCAAAGGTGCCTGAGGGCAATGCAACCAGGCCCTATCACCTGGTTTCCAGTTGTGCACGGACACCTTCCGTGCACGCAACCGCTCGTTTGCAATTTGGCGAGCCCGCGAATTAAGCCGTGCGGCCTCCCTTGCCTCTGTCAGCTTATGGATATTAAATTTAATATGTTCTGCCAATTTCGAATTTGTTCGTGGTGCGGACAGGCCCAGCTGCGTTTCCATGGGCGGGTCGGCTTCCCGACCGTACATCAGATAGAATGGGGAAAATCCCGTTGCTGAATGGGGGGCCATTCTATACGCGGCGAGGACCCCCGGGACCTGCAGGTCCCAATCAACATGTGCCTCACACACCTGCTGGCACAGCATAGAAGTCAAAGTCCTGTGGAGTCTCTCCACCATCCCGTCCGTCTGTGGGTGGTATGGGGAGGTACGCACCTTCTTAGTACCCAATAGGTCGCACACCTCTTGCAGCGATTTACTTGAAAAAATTTTCCCTTGGTCGGTCAGCAAGCGTTCAGGAGCCCCCTTGTCCAGGACGTAGCCCTGGACAAAGGCGTCCGTCACAGCCGCCGCCGACTGGTTGGCGAGTGGCCACGCCATAGGCCACCGGGTAAAATATTCGACACCCACCAACAGGTACTTTTTACCCCTAGGCGTGACTGGAAAAGGCCCCAAAGTATCGAGCGCAACGAGCTCGTTAGTGCGCGAGACCTGAATAGATTGCAGCGGTGGATTAGATGCCACGGGCGGTGGTTTCCGTCTGGTGCAATCAACACATCCCTTTAGAATATTCACCACGTCACTCCCCATCCCTGGCCAATAATAGTCACGCTGAAGCAGAGCAAGCGTTTTGTTTACTCCCAAATGCAAGAGGCGTTCATGTGCGGCCAGGACAACTTTCCCCCTCACAGCGGAAGGCACCACAAGTGCGTGCCGCCGGGACAAACTATCTCATCTCATTAATAGGCCTTGCTTAAGTACCCAGGAGCCAGTTCGCTCCCGGCCCTCCTCGGGACCCCCCACCCTGCGGCGCAATGCTAGCAGGGAGCTGTCTTCCATTTGGAGACGGCCCCACTCAATCAGCGACAGTGAGAGTAGCGAGTCCTCTCCCTCAGGGGTAGCGGGAACATCCCCGATTGGTGCACCCGCGGTCGCAGCCAACGCCCCCATACCTTCCCCAACTGTCGGTTTACAGCGCGCCGATCCCGATAAGCACGCACATTTGTGACAAGGCGACAATCGCGACAGGGCATCGGCGTTTGTGTGGCGCAACCCCTTACGGTATGTAGTCGTGAACTGATAGTCCTGGAGGACTTCCAACCACCGTGACAATTGGCCCGAGGGTTGGGCGACCCTCAATGAATACTGAAGCGCCGCGTGGTCCGTCCGGACCGTAAAGTGACGGCCATAGAGATACGGTCAAATTGTTGTACAAAAAAAACAATAGCAAGCAGCTCGCGACGGGTGACGCAGTAGCGCTGCTCCGCCGGTGACAATACCCTGCTACCATAGGCGACCACCCTTTCGACTCCCCCAACGACTTGCGAGAGCACCCTCCCAATGCCCGTGTTGCTAGCATCCGTGTCTAGCAAGAAGGGACTCGCAAAGTCAGGATAACGCAAGGGTGGGGCACCCACCAAGGCGTCCCGGAGGGAGCAGAACGCGGCCTCCTCCTCCGGTCCCCATCGGAACTTGACTCCTTTTGCCGTTAGAGCGTGCAAGGTTTTTGCAATGGTGGCGAAATGCTCAACGAATCGGCGGTAATAAGAAGCAAAACCGATGAAACTGCGCACGTCCGAAACTGACGTGGGCGTCGGCCATGAACTGACACAGTCCGTCTTCGCGGGATCGGTAGAGATCCCCGAAGAGTCGACAATGTGGCCCAAGTATCTAACGGACTTACGAAGAAGGTGGCATTTGGCCGGTTTAAACTTTAAATTAGCCGATCGCATTCTCAAGAACACCCCTCTCAATCGCTGGAGGTGTTCCTCAAACGTCTTACTGAAAACAATGACATCGTCAAGGTAAATCAAGCACGTATCCCATTGCAAGCCCGACAAAACCAACTCCATAAGGCGCTGAAACGTCGCGGGAGCGGAGTGAAGTCCCATGGGTAACCGGTTAAAATGGAACAGGCCCCCTGGAGTCCGAAATGCTGTCTTAGGTTTAGACTCGTCGTCGAGTGGCAACTGCCAGAATCCCGATAATAAATCAAGAGTCGAAAAATATTGCGCACCAGACAATGCATCAAGGGACTCGTCCATTCTGGGGAGCGGATACGCGTCAGTCACAGAGATTTTATTCAGGCGACGGAAATCTACACAAAATCGCAAGGACCCGTCCTGCTTTTTAACCAGCACAATAGGTGGTCCCCAAGGACTGGAAGAAGGCGAAATAATGTCGCTTCCAGCATATCGTTGACGGCCGACTGAACATGTTCCTTCTCAGCAGGACTCAGTCGGAAGGGATTTTGCCTGACCGGTGCCGCATCGCCCGTTTCAATATGGTGGCGTAACAGGTTCGTGCACCCAATGTCATACTTATGCTTACTGAACACATCAGAAAACTCTATCAGCAACGCACGCAGCGCACCCAACTGTACCGTTGACAAATCGTTCGAGTCCGCGCACAGCGAATCGACCCATCCAAGGTCCTCCCTCGCTGTAATGTTCCGCGTGGGGCTCGGATCAACCTGCGCAACCAGCCGCTCTTCCGCAAGGACCCGTGCCGCGTGAGCTAGCACGGTGCCCTGCTGAATAATGGCCGGCCGCGACCCAGCGTTTAAAACCATCACAAACGGGTCCTTGTCAACCCGAACCAAAGTGTGAGCCACCGACAAATCGAGACCTCCGACAGCCCTATTTGAAGGATCCAAAAGCATGCCTTGTTCCGAGGTCTCCCCCACCCACGGTTTCCGCAACCGGAGGGGAATTAACATCTGTGAACCCGGGGGCACGTGCACGGTCTGTGTCGCCAACGCTTGTATCGTAGCGCACGCCGTCCGAATTTCAGTAGGGTTCGTCAAAAATGAAATACGGCGACCCGATGGTAGTTCAATGCAACGCTGATCGATGAGAATTTTAATGGGCATTTTAGCCAAAAAATCTGTGCCCAATAGACAAGGAACCGCCAAGGAAGAAGAAACGAAAACGGGTCCCGACAATTTTATATCTCCAATGCAAATGGACGCCCTAATGTGACAGATAATGCCCAACGATCCCCCATTAGCGGCGTAAAATGGCATGTCCACTGGGAGCAGCGGTCGACATAGGACGGGGAGAATGTTGTAAATGAGGTCCGATATAATAGTCGCCGACGCCCCCGTGTCCACTAACACCCTGACCTCGACCCCATCAATGAATCCCGTAACGACGGATGATCCCGCCGAGGCAGCCACTATTCTGTGCCCCAACTCCGACCATTTAATGTCCCCCCGGTCCCGGCCGAACCCCCCTCGCCGAACCGAAGCCCCGAACCCTAACCGGCTCTCCTCCGCCGCAACGCGACGGCCCATGTGTGTCGTGCATGTAGGCCGAGCATGTGAGGTGCCGCGACTTGCCGGGGTTAGTAGGGACGACTTGGGGCCTTGGTCGTCGTCCAGCCGAGGTCCCATGGCGCGCTGACGTGGAGCGCGGAAACCGGACGCCACGTGGCCCCGGAGGCCGCAGTTATAACACGTGATGAGGGTCGTCGGAGATCTCGGTTGCTCCAGCTTGCGGGCCGATCGCAGAGGCGAACGACCCCCCGACCTCCAGTCCCCCGGTCGTCCCGTGGTGAACGCCTCCTCTCGTGGGCTGACAACTTGGGGTTCGGTGACCACCGGGCCCGGAGCTGAGGCCACGGCAGCGTTGCAGACGACCCCCTGTTTACGTTGAAGGACCTCGTGCGCCTGTATACTTGTTGCGACCCGCAAGGAAGAAATATCGATCTCGTCGGCCATGTGGTTGGGGACCCCCAGGTCCTGCGCCAACTTGAGCAGTTGCTCCAAGACCATCGCGTCCTGGCCCTCCTCGTCCATACGAGGGAACGCAGCGTCGGCGAGAGCCAGCAACGCCGTCCGGTAGGCGAGCACGGTCTCCGTGTCCGCCTTCCGCCTTGCGTAAAAATGATGGCGACATGCCGAGGGAGGTCCGTAGACCTTGGCCATGAGACCCAACGCGGCCTTAAGCGTGGAGCGGTCCGACCTCCGTGCTGACGTGAAGGCCGCGAGCGCGTTGTCGTCCAACATGGCAGGCAGTGTCCACAGCGCCGTAGCGTCGGACCAGGCGGACATTTCCTGATGCGCCGGAAATCTGCGCTGGAATTGGCCCCAGTCCCCGCCATCCGCCTTGAAGGCTGACAATGTTGGAAGGCGCTGTTGAAAGATTAAGTCGTCCTCTGCCTTGTGGTTCCTCTCCGCCGCTCCGTCGGTGTGCGAGATGGCGGCCCCAATGGCGGGTGTCTGATGGCGGTCCGCAGCGCGCGTTGATGACGTAAGCGGGCGCGCTTGGAGAACCGCCGCCACGTGGTGCTCGCCGTTCCCGCCAAAAGATGGCCGCGCAGTAGAAAGGGCGGGAATCCCCCAGTCATTTTGGCGGGAATCCGCGGGGCGACCCTGTTGAATGTCCGCCGACGTCCCCGCTCCTCCCGACGTGCTGATCTCCGCCAGGTTGGACGCGGCGGCGAGCAGCAGCTCCGCCAGACGGGAGTGCGCCTCGCGGAGCACGGCTTCGGTCCCCAATCGCTCGTCCGGCGCCCTCGGCGGATCCTGCGGCGTCGGCATTTCTTCTTCCTCACCCCCCGATGCCAGCTGGCCCGAGTCGTCAAGGTTATCCTCGCGGTCAATCTCGTGAGTCTGACGGGTCTTCCTTGTATCCATGCTTGGAAGACTGTTTCACTTCTGAAGCCAGTTGAAGTATTGGAATGACGGCAGGAAACCACTTGATGGGTAGCACACTTTTTATTAAACCTTGACTTGTCACGATGCAACGTGTGGTCAGTATTCCTCTGACTACACACACTTCACTTGACACGTGTGGTCACTATTCCTCTGACTACACACACTTCACTTGACACGTGTAGTTACTATGCCTCTGACTACACACACTTCACTTGACACGTGTAGTTACTATGCCTCTGACTACACACACTGCATGCTCACACTGCACTCCGCCCCGTAACGTCCGTGGAGCCTACAGGCCCACCCCAGCTTGGGCGTGGGCCACAACCTCTGAGTCCCAAGGGCCGGCCCTCTCACGGACGCTCGGCCCCGGGTCCCAGGGTTCCGCCTCTGGGTCACACAGAGCCCCGGCCCCTACAGGACAGCGGGACTAGGTACCGCAGGGCCCTATCTCTTCCTCCTCCGTCTTCAGTCTTTGCTGGTCACTCGCTCCCCGTGCGCCTGTGCGCATCCCCTTATATAGTCCCCGCTCACGGGAGACGGAGTGTATGCGGACCTCGACGTGAGCATCGCTCCTTAGTTGACCAATCACGACGCGCTGTTCCTACAATCCGTTTTCCCCAGCGCGTGTTACCACTACACAACCAATCACGCCACGCTGCCACACGATCACTCCCTCTCAAGCGCGTCACCGGCACACAGCCAATCACTACCACATAACCCATGACCCCGCGCTGACCCCTGATCCTTCACCGTCAGCGCGCGTCACCAACACTCACAGCCAATCACTATGCGCTGACACACGATCCCTACCCCAGCGCGTATCACCACTACACAAGTGTAAAACTGCTGACACAGTGTTTGTGTATGACCTAGGAATAATGAGATACACAAATGCTTTGAGACTTTCTAAATAAAATAATCATTTTCAGCTTTTTTCAAAGCTTTGTATGTTGAACTTCTTTTGTACCATACGTAGCCAACCGGAGGCACGGGGACACTTCCCTCTGATGTTTTCAACGCATTCTTCCGTTGAAAACTCAGTGACGATGATACAGACCGATATGTGGCATACTAGAAACGGGCACCCCAGTGGTGCTTCTTTGTAGGAAAATAGTAATTTGTGTTCGTTTATAAAGTCCCTGGTTTCTGTAAGATTCAACAGTACAAGTAAATATGTACACGGCCAGTTAGTGTCGATTATGGCCAGTTAGGTGGCTGACGGAGCTCACAAGTAAACCTGTATGCACACCAGTGACATGTTCCAATTTGTGGGTAAGGGACCTAATTTGTTCGTTCAGGCATTTCCAGTTAGGTTAATGACCTTAACGAGAAAATACGTGGGGAATTAGTTTGAACAAGATCTGCAAAGGTAAATATATGCATTGAGAAGTGTGAAAACTATTTTATTTAGAACTGATTTTTGTGTTTAGTTTGTTGTCCTTCCCCTTCACCTCCGATAAACACTGTTGGCTACGCACGGTGCGAAAGAAGTTCAACATACATACATACATTCAGAAGTGTACGTACTGTAATGGGCACTGTGCTGGTTGAGATCATTGACATTAATATGGTGTTGTATGTCATTGCTGAGTGAACTTAATTTCGACTGCAAGTCTTCCTGGTGTGTGCTCACTGAATAAATCCTGCATTCGGGCATGATGCGCTGCGGATTTAAATTTCATCTTCTTGTAATTGGTTAATTGTGAACACAAGTCACGTAATGTAGAAAGATGCAAAGATGACATTTCCATAGCTCATTACCTGCAGAATTAGTTGAGTGGCAAAACATTGTTACTAAATCAAGAGTTAACGGCATAAGGTGTACGACAGAGCAGATATGTGAATTACATTAGAGAATACATTTTAAACTGTAAAAAACCCAGATGTTTTCCATGACTTATTTTTGTGTACATTACTAAATATTGTGAAGATTTTCTATTTTATTTAGATGCCATCATTGGATTTGCTCAATGAGAAACAGGTGGTAGAATGTAAAAATGTAAATGAAATGCTAAAAAGTAAACTTCATTTTTTGCATGGCCAGGGTGTTTTTTTTTAGTTGGCCTTGAATTGCGATATGAAAAATCTCATTAATTTAGCTGTGCCTTTGCAAGGCAAGTGTTTAATTATTTATACCATTTTTTGGTACCGTCTATATTTTCTGCTCTATTTAGCTAGCTTTCCCACCATTTCCAATGTGGCACAAAAGAGAAGAAACGAGAGAGGGCAGATGAGATAAATGACGGTGCATTTCAGCTCTTATTTCCAGATGTAGCATCTAACATTGCCCTCAATTGTGACACCATCAACCCATCAATGTGCCTCAATTCCTAAATCAAGCACACTCCTTTTGGCAGCCTGAGAAATTAATTTCCCACTCCCATCTGCCACTCATTTTGTCCTCTTGGAGCTGAGTAAAATTGAATTGAGAGCTAGCACAAATCTTGGGTGCAGACAAGGCCATCAAACTGGGCTGCACATGACAGCCTTTCAGGGCAACAACAGTTACTGCGTATTTTCATTGAGCTCAAAAATACAGATATCAGTGGCCCAAAACTGGCCACTGTTTGAGACTACATTGTGGTCAAATTGGAAAGGGCATCACGAAGCCCTGCAATCGCTTTGCTCGTACCACTGCTGGCAGAAGAGCCTCCACAATTGGCCTACTCTTCCATGCTTTGCATCAACCTGCTGATTGACTAATTGAGACATACCTATTCATACTGCTGGGTAGTCAGAAGCAGGGGGGGGGGGGTACATCAATTTCAACGTTGCTTTAACTTCCTTGCCAGGAGATGGAACTGGTGATCTCTGGATTGCAAGTCCAGCATGATAAATCTTATCTTATCTTCATATAGCACCTCTATCTAAGGCGCTTTACAAGGGTTATGAGTGGTACAATGAGGGTAGCTAAAGGTGATACGGTGAATAGGGATGGGTATGGGGAGGGACGTTAATGGGTGCGCGAATTACTGGGGTACCTAGGGATGGAGGGAAGGATGGGTAAGGGAGAAGAGGTGGGTCTTGAGGCAGGAGAGAAAACGAGACAGGGAGGGTGCTTGCTTCATGTGGTAGGGAAGTTTGTTCCAGTGCAAGGGGGCAAGGAGGGAAAAGGAGAGGACACAGGATTGTGCCCACGGAGAGGGGGGGATGGTTAGGAGTAAGAGAGATAGAGCGGAGCGGGCAGGAGGTAGCAAAATACGAAACGAAAGAAAGCGAGGTACGGTGGGGCATGGTCGTGGGCAGATCTACATACTAGCGTAATGAGCTTGAACACACACCAGCAGTAGATGGAGCCAGTGCATTTCTATAAGGGTGGAGGTGAGGCAGCAGTGTGGTACGTTGTAAATTAAGCGTGCGGACACATTTTGGATATGTTCTAGTGCAATTGTAGTGAGACCAACTGAGTCACAGACGTTGTCTTGGGAGCAACACGTTTTATTAAACTCTTAGCACAACATACTCCAAGCTATTACACAACATACTCCCGGGTGGTGACCACCCAACTAACCATGCTACAGGGTTCCACTATCTGGTCCGGACCACAAGCTGGGACCTAGACCGCATGGCTGGAGGCTTCTTAAAGCTTGATGTGGATGTTCTGCCTCTCCAACAGTTAGAACCCCGAGCCCCTCTCAGGGCCCCCCTTATATCGGGCCGGGCTGGGGCTGGCTCCGCCTCTTGCCCCGCCCACCTTCTTGATCTCTCTCTCCCTTGCCCGAAGGCTCTCGAGAGTTCTTCTTGGACCATGTGAACATCCATTGGCCCCCTCCACCGGTGGACCCCCTCCAGTATCATCCGGTCACATGTCCCCAGGTCAGTCAGAGTATCATGCCCCCAACATAACCATAGCTGGCTGACATTCTCTCGCTCTCTCAACGGGAGCCCTCACCGCACGCTGTGCATGGTGCTACGACGCTTAACCAGCGCTCACTCAAGCTCCCACTAGGGCTGGTACTACACCCCGTGTCCGGGGTATACACACAACAATATACATCCCGCCGTGGCCTCGCAAGCCCGACACGGCACAGTGACATTGCCAGTCACTACATCACCCCCCCCCCCCCTCCGTCGTACTCAGGCGTCTCAGCTATCATCTTCCCCTTAACGAAGCAAGAACGAAATATATACAGTGAGGGAAAAAAGTATTTTATCCCCTGCTGATTTTGTACGTTTGCCCACTGACAAATAAATGATCAGTCTATAATTTTAATGGTAGTTTTATTTGAACAGTGAGATACAGAATAACAACAACAAAATCCAGAAAAACGCATGTCAAAAATGTTATGAATTGATTTGCATTTTAATGAGGGAAATAAGAATTTGACCCCTCTGGAAAACATGACTTAGTACTGGGTGGCAAAACCCTTGTTGGCAATCACAGAGGTCAGACGTTTCGTGTAGTTGGCCACCAGGTTTGCACACATCTCAGGAGGGATTTTGTCCCACTCCTCTTTGCAGATCTCCAAGTCATTAAGGTTTCGAGGTTGACGTTTGGCAACTCGAACCTTCAGCTCCCTCCACAGATTTTATATGGGATTAAGGTCTGGAGATTGGCTAGGCCACTCCAGGATCTTAATGTGCTTCTTCTTGAGCCACTCCTTTGTTGGCTTGGCCGTGTGTTTTGGGTCATTGTCATGCTGGAATACCCATCCGCGACCCATTTTCAATGCCCTGGCTGAGGGAAGGAGGTTCTCACTTAAGATTTGACGGTACATGGCCCCGTCTATCGTTCCTTTGATGTGGTGAAGTTGTCCTGTCCCCTTAGCAGAAAAACACCCCCAAAGCATAATGTTTCCACCTCCATGTTTGACGGTGGGGATGGTGTTCTTGGGGTCATAGGCAGCATTCCTCCTCCTCCAAACACGGCGAGTTGAGTTGATGCCAAAGAGCTCCATTTTGGTCTCATCTGACCACAACACTTTCACCCAGTTGTCCTCTGAATCATTCAGATGTTCATTGGCAAACCTCAGACGGGCATGTATATGTGCTTTCTTGAGCAGGGGGACCTTGCGGGCGTTGCAGGATTTCAGTCCTTCATGGCGTAGTGTGTTACCAACTGTTTTCTTGGTGACTATGGTCCCAGCTGCCTTGAGATCATTGACAAGATCCTCTCGTGTAGTTCTGGGCTGATTCCTCACCGTTCTCATAATCATTGCAACTCCACGAGGTGAGATCTTGCATGAGCCCCAGATTGATAGTTTCGATTTAAAGCTTTCGTGACTGCAGGGATTCATCTTCTTGGTTCTTTCGGTAAAGTCATGTAGAAGGGAAGTAATAAAATAATAAAAATAAAACATAATTCATTCTCACGACGTTTCGGTCACAACGCAAGAAGACGTCTTCAGGTGAAAACCAGGTCTGTCGAGGCGACAGACCTGGTTTTCTGTCGCCTCGACAGACCTGGTTTTCACCTGAAGCCGGCTGCTTGCGTTGTGGCCGAAACGTCGTGAGAATTATTTTATCATGTTTTATTTTTTATTATTTTATTACTTCCCTTCTACGTGACTTTACCGAAAGAACCAAGAAGATTGATAGTTCTTTTGTGTTTCTTCCATTTGCGAATAATCGCACCAACTGTTGTCACCTTCTCACCAAGCTGCTTGGCGATGGTCTTGTAGCCCATTCCAGGATTGTGTAGGTGTACAATCTTGTCCCTGACATCCTTGGAGAGCTCTTTGGTCTTGGCCATGGTGGAGAGTTTGGAATATGATTGATTGATTGCTTCTGTGACCAGGTGTCTTTTATACAGGTAACAAGCTGAGATTAGGAGCACTCCCTTTAAGAGTGTGCTCCTAATCTCAGCTAGTTACCTGTATAAAAGACACCTGGGAGCCAGAAATCTTTATGATTGAGAGGGGGTCAAATACTTATTTCCCTCATTAAAATCCAAATAAATTTATAACATTTTTGACATGCGTTTTTCTGGATTTTGTTGTTGTTATTCTGTCTCTCACTGTTCAAACAAACCTACCATTCAAATTATAGACTGATAATTTCTTTGTCAGTGGACAAACGTACAAAATCAGCAGGAGATCAAATACTTTTTTCCCTCACTGTATACAACATAACGCACGTGTGCTCCAACAATAACAAACAACCAATAAATACCCAAACTCACCTGTACAATTATACACTGGGTAACAATACAATTAATTCAGAGCAACAACAATAACAATCGCGACATGCAGGGCCCCCGCAATAAACATCTCCCACCCACAACGTGTAACAATGCTCGTGAGCCCAATGGCGAGCAGGATCAGCCAATTACTCGCTATGAATCACGCGCGCGCGACAACCAATGAAGGCGTGGGAGTGTGCAACGTGTGGGGATTATGCAACCCGAGTCTTTGAGCGAATCCGCGATGCCGGGCCTCCACGGGGGTTGGGCTCGTCTGCCCTGGATAAATGAGCAATCGATCGGACGAAGCCGGCTCCTCACAAAGAGCAGTAGGCCGGGCCGTCCGACCTTCCACGTCCGGAGCACGCGAGGCCGACACGAGTGGCCGCATGCGAGGCATCAATCGCGCAGCGCTGGGAGACGGGACTGAAACACTCTCGTTGGGTACACCTGGCACTCGGCCCCTGCGATATATAGATGAAACAAATTCAGATGGCCGTGCACATTGTACGCAACCTTTAAGCTAATTTTCAACGTCCGGGCCCATGGCTGGCCAATAAAAATGCAATTTGAGCGCGGTCAGCGTTTTTTGCATCCCCCAGATGCAACAGACCCAAACCACCTCACCACACAGAGTGGTAGGGACAACAAGAGCGTACCAGCGTAATCCATCGTTCCAGTGCAAGAGCAGCCCGCCCCGCAGGACAACCGAGGTGACACCACATGTAGCCGCGTCAACGGCGGCCTCTCTGACTCGCCGTTGTAATTTAAGCAAGGACTCATCTTCCGCCTACAAGCGCCCCCACACCTCGTAGTCCAACCCGAGTACCACATCCCGCGGGGCCGGGACGTCGCCCGACCGGCCTATCGTGTCCGCGGCAGACGCAACAAGAGGGGGGGAGAGGTTGACTTGGCCGGTCTACAATGACTGGAATCTGAAAAGCATGTAAACCTGTCGCCCGCGGGCAATCGTGACAGGGCAACAAAGTTCGTGTGATGAGAATATTTGCGATACGTAACACGGAACGAAAAATCATGCAGGATTTCAAGCCAGCATAATAATTGGCCTGAGGGCTGATCCACAGCGCATATTGGAGCGCTGCGTGGTCGAAGTGCACATCGAAATGTCTGTCATACCGATAAGGCCGATATTGCTACACGAAAACCACAATGGCCAACAATTCCCGGCGCGTAACGGAGACAGCACCCTACTCCCATAAGTGACTACGTGCTCCACGCTGCTGACAACTTGAGATAATACCGCTCCAATACCGGTATTACTGGCGTCTGTATCCAAAACGAACGGTAATGAAAAATCGGTATAATGCAGGGGACGGGCGTTGACCAGCCCATCGCGAATGGAGCAGAGCGTGGCTTCCTCCTCCTCCTCCCCCCAATTAAATGTTTGCCTCTTAGCAGTCAAGGCAAGGAGAGGTTTAGCAATGGATGCAAAGCCGGTGACAAATCAGCGATAATGCGAAGCAAAGCCGATAAAACTCTGCACCTCGCTCGCCGAGGTGGGTGTCGGCCACGTTTGGACACACGCTGTCTTCTCTGGGTCTGTAAAGATACCCGATTCACTCACTATGTGACCCAAATATCGAACCGATTTTTAGAGGTGATTTAAATTTCAGGTCGGCCGCACGCATCTTAAGGAAAACAGCCTGCAGGTGATCCAAATGTTCATCGAACGTACGACCGAAGACAATGACGTCGTTCAATTATATTAGGCACGAAACCCATTGGAGGCCTGCTAAAACCAGCTCCATCAGCCTCTGAAACGTGGCTGGTGTAGAGTGGAGGCCCATAGGGAGCCGGTTAAACTCGAACAACCCTTGCAGCATACGAAAGGCCATCTTAGGCTTGGAAGCCTCATCGAGCGTCAATTGCAAAAATCCCGATATAAGGTTAAGGGTGGAAAAGAACCGTGCTCCCGCCAGGTCATCCAGGGAATCATACATACTTGGCAAGGGGTATGCATCCGCGACGAAACCTTATTGAGCTTTCGAAAATCAACACAAAACCGCAAGCTGCCATCGTGCTTCCTGACAAGCACGATCGGGGCACCCCATGGACTGGTGGATGGTGAGATGATGTCCGCGGCCATCATGTCATCAACCGCCACATAAATGTATTCCTTCTCGACCGGGCTCAAGCGATAAGGATTTTGCCGAATCTGGGTAGCATCACCCGTATCAATATGGTTGCTCAAAACGGATGTGCTGCCAATGTCAAATTTACCTTTACTAAAAATCTCAGAAGATTCACGCAAGAGAGCACGCAGCTTCCCCCTTTGTCCTTTAGATAAATCGCCGCACTCAGAGCAAAGTTGATCAATCCATCCTTCGTCCACATCCCAGAACCCGCAAGCCTGAGCGCCGACCCCGACACTTCCCACAATGTCCCTATCTGGACGCGCCGATGAAGCATGTGCCAGCACGGTACCCTCCTGGATGACTGTTGTGTCCGGCCCGGCATTAAGAACCTGAATGAAAGGTTCTTGGTCCTGGGACACCAATGTATGGGCTGCAAATTGCGACATACCGCGATTAAGTTAATTGGATGGCTCCAAAACAACACCCTCATCAGTAGTGCACACATCGAGCAGTTTTCGCAACTGGAGGGGCATTAAAATTTGTGCACCAGGTGGAATTTGCACTGTTCGGCACGCAATAGCCTGCACTGTTGCGTTAGTGGAAGACATACGAGTTGGCGACGGAAGAAATGCCATACGCCGTCCCGACGGCAATTCCAGACAGCCCTGATCAACACAAATCTTCACGGGCATTTTGCCCAGAAAATCGGTCCCGAGCAAACATGGGATGGCTAGGGCCATATAAACTAAAACTTGGCCCAACAATTTGACATCAGCGATACGCAACTCAGCCGTAATCTGTCCGATTATTCCCAATGATCCACCATTGGCAGCAAGACACGGAGCATCCACAGGATCCAAAACGCGACACCGGGGAGGTAAAATTTCGTAGATAAGTTCGGAAATATTGGTCGAAGACGTGCCAGTATCAACGAGCATACGGATTTCCACTCCCTCAAAAACTCAAGCTCGCCGCCACGACTGCTCAATGGGCCAGCTCTGACCACTGATCCGGTTGGAGTGGGCGGGCGTCACGAACACATCCCGGCTCCCCGCGAACCCGCGTACGACCCCGACCCAAACCGGACCCCCCCGATGGGTGAAGTGAACCCCGGGGCCGAGTATGAGGTGTGGCGTGACTCGCCTTATGAAGCAGGGAGTCGTAGGAAGGCGGACTTCCCGGGGGCTGCCATTAAGGAACCCGACAGCCACTCCTGGACTGGGATGATGAAGACCTCGCCCGTCGTAGGGCGTCCCTCTGCCAATTGTCAGCACCCTGATGGACGCCACCCTGCTGGAGCAGCGAGCATGCAGGAGCAGGCTCGGTCTCCGTGCAGGCCTCCGGCTCTGTGGAAGATGTGGTGCACACCATCTACACCCTGTCGCGATGCAGGGTCTGTTGCGCCTGGATGCACCTGGCGACCTGGAGTTAATTAACTGCATCGTCCTCAGCAGGAAGCACAGTATGGAGGTCTTTCGCGACTCCCAGCATCTTCTCGAGGACCAAGGCATTAAGACCATTGTGGTCCATTTTAGGGAACACGGCCTTCGCTAGCGCCAATAGCGCACGATGGTAGGCGAGAGCCGACTCACCCTCCCCTTTACGTCTTATGGTGAACTTTTGCCGGGTGTTCAGCGGAGGTTCACACAACAGTATACATCCCGCCGTGGCCTCGCAAGCCCAGCACCACACAGTGACATTCCCAGTCACTACACAATGAATGCATAGGCTGGGAGACCGAGTCGGAGAGAGTTGCAGTAGTCTTGCCGAGGGAAGATGAGCAAGTGTATTAGTGGACTGAGCGATGGGAGGGCGTTTTTTGCGATTATTTACAAGGTAGAATCAGCAGGTGCGGGTGATGGTGGGGATGCAAGAGGAATGAGAAATGAGGAGTCAAAAAGGACACCGAGATGGCGGGCAGAGGGGGCAGGGGGTGATTGAGAAGAGGGGGGGGGGTGATGGTGGGATGGGGTGGAGGGGAAAAAGCATCTGGGAAAAAGAGAACCTGGGTTTTTAATGGGTTGATGGCAAGGAAGTGAAGCGACGTCCAAGACTGGAGGGAGGTTAGGCAGGCATCAATATGCGACAAGAGGTCGGGAGTGATAGAAAGAGAAGAATATTTGGATGTCGTCGGCGAAGAAGTGGTGGGAGAAATTTAAAGAATAGATTAGTGTTTCAAGAGGGGAGATGTAGAGACAGACGAGAAGGGGGCCCAGCACAGAGCCTTGGGAAACACCTGCTGTGACAGGGGAAGGAGGGGAGCAGGAGTGATTGAAGGAGACCGAGGGTGAGCGTGTAGGAAGAGATATGATTGGAGCTAGGATAAAGCGGTACCGCAAATGCCCAGATCAGAGAAAGTAGAGAGAAGAGTGGGATGACGGACGGTGTCAAAAGCCGAGTAGAGGTCGAGGAGAATTATGACTGAGGAGAGACGTGCATGCGCCGAGTAGTTGGTCAGATGGCCATGGCATACATATTATGGCATGGCAGCTTTCCGGTAACAGAGTATCCCTGCTCAAATGAGCATGGGGCAAGCTCTCATCTCTGTAGGTCGTAGAGACACATTTCATATCCATATGTCAGGGCCAGTCTGACTCACAGCATACGCACACAGCGGTATGCATTGTATTGGCCCTCTAGAGATGATTCGTTCAGTTGAACCCCAGTCGGGACTTGACCACAGGACTTTCTGCCTGTATGTGTCAGACACAGCCACGGTGGTACCCATGCGGTTAATGAGATTAAATCATTCTCAGACATGTGTAGTGATAGGGAATGAGTCACGGAAGCGTGTGCTGCTGGGGGATTGGTAGACAATAGAATTAGGGGTAACAGCCCGTTCTACCAGTTGCACCTGTGGGCAAGGTACGGAGCCCTCTGGGGGATCCAGAGGGGTGCGGGGTCGAGGGCGGAGCCTGGACACGCTGTTAAGGATATAAAGCGAGCTCCGACTCACAGTCGGGGCGGCTGCGATCTGGAGTGGAAATCGTCGTGCTGTCGTCGTTGTGATCTTCGCCCTCTTCAAGCTGTGGTTCTGGCAGCATGTTTGGCTGACCCCTAAGGCTGTGAAGGCCGGAATAAAAGAGAGACAGTACCTCCTACTAGTGTCTGAATTAGCACACTACACATGTATTTAAATCATAAACAATTGAACGTGTATGCGTTTGCAATTACCAATGTGTGTGTTTGAGTTATTTATTGGCAAGAGCATGGGATAGGCTCCACAGTAAGCGTGCTGCTGTTTGATTTCAAGTTATGGATACAATGTATATCTATACAAAACATGTAAGCACTTTACCAGAGCCACCTTATTCAAAATAGTTTTTGTTGTGTTTGCCAAATATGGATAAAATGTGCTTTCTCACAGCGCATATTTTAATAGCTTCTCGCTTGTTTTTTTATGCATTACTGTAATTGAGTGTAGATGAAAATGTGCACGAGAGAAACAAAAAAGGAGCAATAATAATCTACCATTATGAATCGCCATTATGTGGTTCTTATCTGAAACAAAAATAAACAATCCTTAATCATCACGCTCGATCGGTGCTATGACATCTGAAATGTGCTGTCACTTAAGTAATCTGCGATAAAACAGAGCTGCAATCAGATTGTATTGATCTGCACAGCTCCAAAGCGTGACCTGGCAAAGTCAATCATATTGTGTGCATCTGTACGATGAGCCCCGAGTCTTAAGCGCCTTATTAGTATGTGAAGCTCTATTTTCTAACTACATGCATACGTACAGGGCAGGGAGAATATGCCTTGTCAATGGAGCTTATTTGATAATGTATCGGATCAACGCTCAATCGTGTTTAGTTATTTTATAGATAATTTAGTTGTCAGATATGTATTCCAATTGTGGTGATGTATTACAGCCAGAAGACACCGTATTGCGAGTGAAGCTCAAGTACGATCCATGTTATTGTTCAATAACGCTTTCTCCTTTATATAGGCATACTTATGTTTTGGTTTCAGGTTACGTGCTATGTATGCAACGCTTGCTATTTTATTTGTGAGAAAACCCCCTGTGTTTGTGTTCAATTGTGTGTGGCATATTGGTCTAAATAGGTGCACACGAATAGTAAATTCTCCAGGTATTCTGGTTTCCTCCCAAAAGCTAAACACTTTTAAATAGAATAAACCAAACAGTCCATATGGCTGCTTTGGGGATCGTTGTATGTGTGTATGTATATATATATGTGTCGTGGCGAGCGGCAACACAGCGGTTATCGTGCTGCGCTACGAACCTGGCGATCAGAGTTCGATTTCTGCTGTTATCTAGTGGAGAGTGGATAGAGGTAGTGTAGTGGTTAACGTGCTACACTCTGAACTGATCCGAGTTCGACTAGCATTCATGGACAAAATCGGTGACGAATATCTGAACTGGTCCTGGGCCTCCCCTAGATCAACTAAATGAGTACCTAGTGAAGTGTGTAAACATGGGGATACAAAGGTGGCTGGGTATTGTGCTGACCACCCACCCCCTCATTTGGTGTCGGCCTTATTAGGTGCTCGCTAACAGCACCTTCCCCAACAGTCTGTGAAAGATATATGTTGTGTATGTGCATGCATGTTTGTGTCCACTGCTGTTCGTGCCATGCCAGTTCTGTTAGAACGGCAATAAAGAATAAAAAAACTTTCATCCAAACTTTCCAGATGACCAAGAAAGATGACCCGTGTGGCTTATCGGAACATTTTGTTTGGAAGGAAAATAAGTTAATATTGTTGGTTTCGTACTTGTGGATGCTGATGGATAGTAAAAGCCCCGTGAAGTGTGGAGCTATTTCTTATCATTGATCCCTCTTTGAATGTGCAACATCCGTCTTTATGAAGCCGTTAGTTACAGATTACAGAGCATTATTCTCTTCGAGGGGATTCTCTGCATTTGCCTAACGTCAACAGAGACCTTGAGGTCAAACAAAACCTGCTGTGCATATACAAGCATGTTGTGTACGATGCGCGTGTGCTTTACATATGTAATGTAGTAACTCCACGGGAGACGACTTCACGGGTAACACACTCTTTATTTTATCAAACTTGGTTACAGGTGACTAACACCTACTTTGTATCTCGGGTGACAAACACCCACTTAGCTACTTGGCGACTAACGCCCACTGAGCTACTCGGATGACCAACATACACTTAGTACTCGGGTGACAAACACCCACTTAGCTACTTGGCGACTAACGCCCACTGAGTTACTCGGATGACCAACATCCACTTAGTTCTCGGGTGACAAACACCCACTTAGCTACTTGGCGACTAACGCCCACTGAGCTACTCGGATGACCAACATCCTCTTAGCTACTTGGCGACTAACGCCCACTGAGCTACTCGGATGACCAACATCCTCTTAGCTACTTGGCGACTAACGCCACTGAGCTACTCGGATGACCAACATCCACTTAGTACTCGGGTGACAACCACCCACTTAGCTACTTGGCGACTAACGCCCACTGAGCTACTCGGATGACCAACATCCACTTAGCTACTCGGCGACTAACGCCACTGAGCTACTCGGATGACCAACATCCACTTAGCTACTCGGCGACTAACGCCACTGAGCTACTCGGCTTCACTAGGTCTTCAGCTCCGTCTTCGGGTCTTCAACTGGGTAACTCTCCCCGAGTGCTCTCGCGCGTCCCCCTTTATACCCCACCTGCGGACGTCGCTGCGAGCACCCACTTATTCGACCAATCGCCGGGCGCTGGCTACGATCCTCTTTTCCCACATCTCATCGTGCCTCACCACTCACTCCGCGCCGCCTCGTCATCTGTCACTCCCGGCGCGCGCGTCCACACCACGCCCACAACGCGTGCCCAACCCCGCACCCCGCGCCGCCCCGTGATCCATCACTGTCACAGTCGGCGCACGTCAATACCACCACTACACATACACGGGCAATATCCTTTAGCGCAAAGTCACCAACAAATAAACAGAGGTGCCGGAATAATTCTGAGCAATTACACACGTATTGTAGAGTGCTGAATAAAGAACACTGCATAGTGGAGAGTGTGTTTATACAATTAATACAATTATGGCAGTTATTACCAAGTTAAAGTGCGATTTCCATCTCATTCCAGTCGTGAATCGTTAACTTGTGTTATTCGTTATTATCACAATGCAGTAATGAGGCAATTTTTTATTCAGAAAATATTCACTTAGTCTAAACTCATTTTTAGTAGATTTCTGCATTGGAATCATTGTTAAATTCCATTCAGGAGTGTTTAGCATGTTGGGGAAAAAACCTGAAAACCCAGAGAAAAAATACATACGAGGGGGGTAACACTCAAAGTGCTGCACGGATAGATTCAAGAATCTATTGCCGTGCACCATGTCCTGCTCGCCTCACAGGCGAACCGGTTGACATTCCAGCAGGGGATCAACTGAAATATGTAAATGCTCATATACAAATATTTACATAAATCTGTATAATCCTTTCTAGTTATGTATTTGCGCGTGTAAGCAGTATCTCTGTCACCTGTGCCAGTCGCCATCTCTGGTTTTGCAGCACGCGCACGTGGTGACCAGATCGGTCCAAGCACTGGCAGAGCCAGTGTGGGGGTTGCACGTGCCCCCCCCCCCAATGATCCGATCGAAATCCCTTATTTCGATCGGATCATTGGGGTTTATTTGTAATAAATCGGCATTTTGCGACCCCCACTGCCACTGTGTAGCATAGCGGTACATTAAACACGCACAACAATGACAAGTTTAAAGCGATTTGAAGCATGTTTTGTATATTTTTTTGGGGGGGGGGCAGAGCTTTGCGACGTAATATTTGAGGGGTGGTCTGACTTTTTTGTTTCCAAAATCGCGTGACGTCATTTATGGACGGCCCCTTAGAAGGCCTCGCGGTGAGCTGTGTGAAAATGTGTTGTATATTTTACACGGAGGGAGAGATGTGTTAAGGAGGTGCATTTTATTCTTAATTATTTTGTATTTTTAGATCTTCTCAAAGCAGGCATGTGTTACGTTGTCAAAACTCTTTTAAATGTGACGATTGCAAAAGGGATAATGACCTAGCATCCTCGAATCTGATTAAGCATTGGACAATTAAATGAACAGGCATCATCTGTATGTGTGGCCCGTGCTATAGTGTTACATGAACCCGGCGACCCGAGTTTGATTCCCGTACACGGCCAACACCAGGAGGCCCATTAACCGGTCATGGGCCTCCCCTAGATCGACTCAGCCTCAAATGAGTACCTGGTGTGGTATGTAAACATCACCACTGGGGAGACAGGCGGCCGGGCGTGGTGTTGGTCACCCAGCCCCTCGTGTGCAGTGCCGGCCTTCATAGGTGCTGGCTAACAGCACTTGTCTCAACAGTCTGTTCGGGCTATACTGGGGATATTTGTCTTTGTAGTGTTTCACAGATTGTACAATTTGAATATAATTTAATCACCTCTAATTTGTGATGCAGCATATTCTTCTTATTTCTCTGCTGACCTTTTTCATATTGTACCAATTGGCTTCACCTATGTGGGCCATGCACATGGAGTAACTATGTTCCCCACGGGCTTATGGACCCTAGATCAAACTTGATTTGTAAACTGAAACCGGTGAATTTCAATTTCTAGTTCTGGAATGCCAGCATAGCCGCCATTTCTTCCCCACTTTATCCAATCCAAAAAGTGCGCACAATGCAATGTCGAATTTAAACGTGAATGGAGACAATTTATAGGTGAGTGAAACTAGACTATGTTGGGGCGCACAGACTTGGGATATTGAGCTGCGTATATATATATTTTTTTCTGTGAATATAGATGCATGTGGAGGATACTTACACATTATGTGGAAGGCTAATATTAACAACTTAAACGTTTGGAATACGGCGTAATCGTGAAGAAGGTTGTTTCCGATGGGTGGGACACTTGCAGAGGGTGGAGAAGAGCGGGTCAGTGAAATGGGCACTGCTGCGGCTACCGAGAGGTTGGCAATCAAGTTGTGCGGAAGTATGTTGAACTTCGTTTGCATCGTACGTAGCCAACCGTGCTGATCGGAGGTGTGCTGGGGAAGGATGACAAACTTAACAGAAAAAGCAGTTTTATAGAAATTAGTTTTCAATCTAGATGATTTAAAAGTGCTTAGCTTCAGTGGCTTCCGAATATCAGAAGGAAGAGCGTTCCAGACGGCCACAGAAGCGTATCCAAAATTGCGCAATGTGGTGACCGTCTTTGTTCAATGGCCATCCAAAACCCGCTGTGAGGGTGACCGGAGTTCGCCTGATGGTTTATGTTCCTTGATGAGATCAGCAAGATATTGTGGTTGATTTGTGACAATCACTTTAAGGTGAAGTCTTAAACCCGGTTAGTTAAACGCTGTACAGACACACCCTGCATGTTCAATGTCTAATTTGCAACAGTTCCGGTATCAGTCAGAAGGAAAGAAATGGCAATGAGGTAGTGGCATCCAAAGAATTGGTCGCAATGATCTAGTGTACACTGAGATCTGAGAATGTATGTCCTAGCTGCAATGTGTGAGCATCGTGGCCAAAGCCATTGATGCCACCACACCTCATCAACACTTTCTATCCTCTGCCAGATCCTGCAGTTGCTGCATAGTGGACACGTGACTCAGCAAGGCCTTTTGAAATGATTAGATATTTACAAATGAGGTCTTATTGGTTCCAATATGACAATTGAGAGGCGATAGAAAGATCATGCAAGAAATTGGGCCAGTTGGTCTCAAACCTTAGATTTTGTTTTAAGTATGATGTGTGGAATTGACACAATTTAAAGTCAATCATCACATCTTCTTGGTTCTTTCGGTAAAGTCACGTAGAAGGGAAATAATACAATAATAAAAATAAAACATAATAAAATACAATTCTCACGACGTTTCGGCCACAATGCAAGCAGTCGTCCTCGGGTGAAGAACGGTGCTGTTGGAAAGACAGCGTCTGAATGAACACCACCAAGCTTGGCAGCGTATATTTAAGCTGGGTTAGAGGAAGAGGGCACCTTGACAAAGGAATTTGCATATCAACAGAGGAATTTAGCATAAGTTACAGCAGCAGAGGTTAGTTTAAATGTGATTGGTATTACCTTAGAGTCGCGGCATCTCTTCAGAAAGGTGAGTGACTCGATTAGCTGAGCCTTAAATCGAAATTCAATCATCACATTTTACTTATTTATCGATATTAGTTAGTAGCTTTACATCATAGCAGAACTGCCTGACTGATTCCTGCTAATATATACTGTTCGTAATGTAGGCTTGGCCTTAACGTGGTGGGCAATTAGTGGCTGCCCAGGATACAAAGCTGTGCAGGGCACCACAAATGTACAAAGCAAATGTTACAGTGTTTACCCAGTGTCTGCATTATAAAGTATGCATATCGTGGGTGGTGGTTACAACAAGTGACATGGCGGATGTGAAATGGCATCGAATGACAAGGTTAATACTGGAGGATTTGTTTCTAAATTATTTGTTCACCCAGTGAATTGTATACATTCAGGCTGTGCATACTGTAGTGTGCAATGGCCAGTAAGAGACGCACTCATTTGATTTTGCGATGTATCAGGTTTGCTGAAAAGTGGGTAATGAAACAGAACATGTTCCTTGCGTTACGACTAAACAAGCAGTACAATGAGATTCTAAAACATGTTTTAGATTTAAACCATTGGAGCAAAGCAGAGGGCAGAGGACTAATTTATTTTCCCTAAGTATATTCCTCTTGGGATATTGTCATCATGTGATGAGACAGCAAACAAGTCATCAGTTCACTTCAGAGAAGACAATTTAAAATATCTACTTCTACCGTAGAGGTATTTTTTTATACACATGGCGCACAGATAACCCACCTTCAAATACAATTAGTTACACGGCAATAAAACGACATTTGCAGACATTTGGGCTGGAATTAGTGGTGAAGCAAGATTCATAGGGTGTTATTTGGTGTGCTGCAAACGGTGACTGGGTTGGAACGTTAACTCACTGAACTTGAGCACCCGGTTTAATTAAGAGCCTAGATTTGAACCCATAATTTCAGCCGTGCTGGTTCAGTGCTTTGACAAAGTATTAACCCCTGGGCCACCCAGCCACCTTATACAGACCTTCATTTCAAAGGAGTTACATTCAGACAGCAATGAATGTGACCTCTACAAAGCAGATGTGGCAGGTTGGCTCTGAGGTCAAATTACTGAGCTAGGACTGCTGAGATCCTGGTTTTGAATATGAACACTCCCCCATGATTAAACTCGGCTATCAAGTGTGTACAAACACCCCACCAATTAACATTTTGTTTTGAACTTGATTTGGATAAATTCCAGCTCGGTACATTTTATATTATTTTGTCACGTGACAAATGATCAGAGTGTATGGGAAAGTGGCCCCCTTATTGTGAGAGGTTAATTGGACACTTGGTGGATATTACATGATGGATTAGTCCTGTGAAAGATCTCTTCTGCATCGGATTTCTCTACTCTAAATAAAGATTCCGATTCTGAAAACTATTAATAGCCATTGAACAATGGTAGTCACCGCATCGCTCGATTCCAGATGCGCTTCTGCGGCTGCCTGGAACGCTCTTCCTTCCGATATGGGATTCATGTGGTGCACTGCTATTTGAGATCCTTTGTCTCATTGTAGGTCACCAAACGTAAAATTGGAACAAATCGGGTGGAAAAATACCCAAAGAAATTGAGATTTTAAAAAGTGGCCTATGCATGGCACAAATCTCTACATTTCAATCGGCATGGATTACAAAGTCACGAGTGACAAGAAAACAAATTCTAAAAGGGCATACCAAAAATTGTTATGCCATTTATGTTGAATTGTTCTGCTCCTACCCAAAGCTATTAGGGTCTTCTTCCTAACAGAGGTGTAATTGGTATGTATCAGTAGTGATGAAACATTGTGTGTGGGTATTGACTCACATCAAAACCACCGCATGGCAATGAACGCTGACATACATTACCCGTAAATCTAACACAGGAAGCTATTTGAGGAAGGTCAGTGTGTGCCATTGTTTTGGCATGCAATTTCACTTTACTAGCGCTATTGCATATGAGTGATATGAGCCATCTCAATAAAACATGCACAGTTTTTTGGAGCACGTGGTATGTTTATCCGTTCCCATTTTGTGTACAAAAGAAGTCATGTGCATGTACAAGAGGGGATTGTTTCCTCCCATTTAACTTCGTGAATGCAGATCACACAAGTGAATTTAGCCGGGTGGCACTGGGGTATAATTCTTATCCCACAATTAGAAAGATGCAAGTTAAAATAACAGTGGTTGCTCCACATCTAAGAGGTAGATCAAATAAGTACGTATCAAATAAATAAGTAAGAAAACCTTGTGGTCACGTGGAGGCGGAAGCCAAGTGCATGCTGGGACCCCCGGGGGCCAATCACGACACACCGCATCATCGCAGAGCGACGCTGCCTTTGCAGGACCCTCCAGCAACACCGCGTCATCACGGCTGCGACGCCGTACTGTACATGTTGTCGACCAAGCCATCGCTGCGTTCGGGACCGAGTCTGAGCTTGACGAAGATGACGACACAGCTGCTCTACAGCAGCGGCTGCCTGTCTTTCGCGAATTCTCGTCCACAGGGGGCGACTGGGCGGCATTTCAACGTCGCTTCCTCAGCCACCAGGAGATGGTGGGCTGGTCGGATGCACAAGCACTTCGTGCACTGCCAGCCACCTTGGACGATGACTCTCTCGCTGCACTCATCTCCATTCCCAAGCGACAAAGGGCGACACTACAAGCAGCACTTCAGCGGCTGTCTGATGTCTACAGACCTCCTTCCGCCACACGCCACCAGTTCTACGAGAGACGGTGCAAGCCAAGGGAGTCGCCATTGGCGTTCCGCACCGCGCTACTCGCCATGGCAAGAGCAGCTTACCCCCGCATGGACGATGAGGCTATCGACGCACTCGTCCTTCAGAAGCTGCTGGAGATGGCGAGGGGGCTGCGCCTTGTCATCCAGGCCGTGGATGACGAGGACATGTGCTCACTGCGAGCTGCCCGGAGCATTCATGCTCACTTAATGCTGGACCAGGACGAGACCATCACCGCATCGGCTACGACATCGGTGCCTGCCAGCAGGGACAACGCTCGCTCTCCTGATCGAGTCTTCTCGACGTTCAGCGCGATGCCCCAGCGATCACCGGATCGCACCAGTCGCCGCAACGACTGGGAGCGGGGACGGCCCTTCCCCCGCGGCGACGCGACGTGTTTCAACTGTGGCCGCCGAGGCCACTTCTCTCCCGACTGCCGTGCACCTCGCCGCCGCTCCGCCGGATCCCGAGACCGGGACTACAGAGCTTCCAGAGCAGCGCAGCATAACCAGGCAAGTCGCGGCACCCCACACGCTCGGCCCTCATACACACCACAACACACCATTGACTCCGCTCGGAACACGGCGTATGACACGCGGCGTTTGGCCGACTCTTCACGACCACTGCGACCCGGGCAGTGGTCAGAGCTGGCCCATAGAGTGGTTGCAGCGACGGCGGGTTCCTCGGTGGTTGTTGGTTCGATCGAGGGGGTGGAAGTGCGCGTGCTTGTTGATACCGGTGCATCGGCCACTATCATCTCTGAGTTAATTTACAATATACTGCCCGTGCGATGTCGATCTTTGGAAAAGGTTTCCGTTCCATTTTTCGCTGCAAATGGAAGTTCCCTGGGGATTCTCGGCCAAATTCGGGCGCAAATTGCCATTGGAGATATTAAATTGGCCGGACCTGTTTTTGTGTCTTCTTCCCTTGCGGTGCTGTGCCTTCTGGGAACTGATTTTCTTCCCAAAATGCCCATTAAAATCCTTATCGATCAGGGATGTATTGAACTTCCCTCGGGCCGCCGGATGGCATTTTTACCCGCGGCCACGCGTTCACGGACGGAAAATGCTTCCGTACAGGCTTTTGCGGCTTGCGCTGTACGCATTCCGCCAGGGGCACAAATGCTCGTCCCCTTACGGTTAAAGAAACCGCTCGCTCCCACCGCCTCGGTAAATGGCATTTTATTGGGACCTTCCAACACAGCAGTTAACAGCCTTTCGTTAGTGGCCGCACAGACTCTTGTAGCGGGCGACAGGGAGCCATTTATACAAGTTTTGAATGTCGGTCTGTCAGACACTGTCATTCCACAGGGGACAGTGCTCGCTCATGCGACAGTCGCGCCCCTGGGGACCGGGATTGTCGGACACGTAATGAATGCTCAGCAACCTCGCCCTCAGAACGGTGACGAGGGGTGGATTGACGCTCTCTGCGCTGATGCCGGCGATTTATCCGGCTCACAGCAGAGTGATTTGCGGGCTCTTTTGCGGGAATTCTCGGATGTGTTCAGCAAATCACAATTTGATATTGGCTGCACCAAGCTGCTGCGTCACCATATTGATACCGGTGACTCTGCCCCTATCCGCCAAAACCCGTTTCGGCTCAGCCCTGCGGAGAAACAGCATGTTAAATGGGCAGTTGACGACATGCTGGCGGCTGATATAATTTCTCCTTCAAACAGCCCCTGGAGTGCTCCGATAGTGCTGGTCAAAAAGCACGATGGCAGTCTTCGATTATGTGTAGACTTTCGGCGCCTGAATAAAATTTCCGTAGCTGACGCATATCCTCTGCCACGTATGGATGAGTCATTGGATGCCCTGGCAGGGGCGTGCTATTTTTCCACTTTGGACCTTCTGTCAGGGTTTTGGCAACTCCCCCTCGACCAAGCGTCAAAGCCAAAGACTGCTTTTCGGACACCACAGGGCCTCTTCGAGTTTAATAGATTGCCCATGGGGCTCCACTCGGCCCCAGCGACGTTTCAGAGGCTCATGGAGCTGGTCCTCGCTGGGCTCCAGTGGGACTCATGCCTGATTTATCTTGATGACGTTATTGTCTTTGGCCGCACGTTCAACGAACACATTGAACGGTTGCGCGCTGTCTTCGAAAAAATGCGAGCTGCGAACCTCAAATTTAAGCCGCAAAAGTGCCACCTTCTGCGGGAATCTGTGCGCTATCTGGGCCACATAGTCAGCCGCTCGGGTATTTCCACAGACCCTGAAAAGACTAAATGTGTCAGCCAATGGCCTACCCCCACCTCTGCTTGGGATGTTCGCAGTTTTATCGGGTTCGCGTCGTACTACCGACGTTTTGTGGCTGGTTTCGCTACAATCGCCAAGCCACTACACGCTCTTACAGCGAAAGGGCTGAAATTTCATTGGGGAGACGTGGAACAGGCCGCATTTGACTCCTTACGGAATGCTCTTGTAGCAGCACCGCCCCTGGCTTACCCCGATTTCGCAAAGCCGTTTATTCTGGACACCGATGCCAGTAACACCGGGATCGGCGGGGTACTGTCCCAAATCGTTGATGGCGTTGAGAGGGTGGTTGCCTATGGAAGCAGGGTTTTGTCCCCTGCAGAGCAACGTTATTGCGTAACCCGACGTGAGCTGCTGGCCATTGTTTACTTTATACAACAATACAGGCCATACCTGTACGGTCAACGGTTTACCGTGCGCTCCGATCACTCTGCGTTACAATACGCTTTGCGCATTGACCAACCATCTGGCCAGCTCTCCTGATGGCTTGAAGTCCTCCAGGACTACAATTTTATGGTGATTTACCGTAAGGGCACACAGCACAGTAATGCGGATGCGCTATCTCGCCTCCCGTCAGAACAATGCACCTGTTTCACGGGTTCTGGCCGGTGCAAACCGCAAATAGTACGCCCGGTTGCACCTCCTGAAACGGTTTCTGCTGCCCTTCCTTCCGATCCTGCGCCGGGTGCGGACCACGAAAATCCGCCAGCAAGTGACGACTTGCTGGGGATAACGTTGGACGAATGGGATCGGCACCAAATGAACGATGCGTCATTGGTGCCTCTGCGTCGTCGCGCATGTGATTCGTCCTCACGTTCAAGTAAATCGAACTCTTTTGCCATGCGCCGCGGTCTGCTCATGCATTGGGATGCTGATTCTTGCCAGTACAAAATTGTAGTGCCATCGGCTTTGCGGTGTTCGGCTGTGTGCGCGGCACACGAGCGATTGTCGCACCTGGGTGTGCATAAAACCATTGGGTTGCAAAGAATACAATTTTACTGGCCGGGCATGCTTCGCGACGTAACTGATATTTTAATGGGCTGCACCCAATGTGCGCAACGTAAATCTCCAGCGAAGCCGGCATGCCCACCGCTGCAGCCCATCACGGTATCCCGTGTGAACGAGCTGGTTGCTCTCGACATTTTGGGGCCTTTTCCTACAACGCCTCGTGGTAACAAGTACCTTCTGGTTGGGGTGGAGTATTTTACACGGTGGCCTATGGCCTGGGCCCTCCCCAACCAGTCGGCAGCAGCCGTGGTGGACGCCTTTGTTCAAGGCTATGTGCTGGACAAGGGCGCTCCAGAACGGTTGCTGACCGATCAGGGAAGAAATATTTCAAGTACCCTGCTGAGTGAGGTATGCCGCCTGTTGGGCACTAAGAAGGTGCGCACTTCGCCCTATCACCCCCAAACAGATGGCATGGTGGAGCGGTTGCATAGAACCCTCACCTCTATGCTATGCCATCAGGTTGACGAATCCCACGTAGACTGGGACCTGCAGATCCCAGGGGTCCTCGCTGCTTACCGCATGGCGCCACATGCAGCGACAGGGTTCTCCCCATTTTTCCTAATGTATGGCAGGGAGGCCATTCCCTCCGCTGATGTGCGGCTTGGGATAGAGCAGCTTCCACAGTCATCGAAGCTCACTGACCATTTGCGGTTCAACCTGCAAAAGCTGTCTGAGGCTCGTGATGCGGCGATCGAAAATTCCGCTTCCCGCCAGCGGGCAAATTCGAGGTTGCAGGCCCCTCGCACGTCCGTGCATAAGTGGGCTCCAGGTGATATGGCGTGGCTTCATTGCCCCCAGGTGCCGGTGTCCACATTGGCTAAACTCCTAAAACCATGGCGAGGTCCGGTTGAGGTGGTCCAGGTAATGCGCCCACAGTGTGTTAAGATACGTTGGGGACGACGGCGCTGGTTCGTGCACCCCTCTCGTCTGAAGCCATTTGTTGCTCCGCGCGGCTCTGCGTCATACTCAAAACACGAGGGCCGAGCGTGTGATATGCCCGACGAGCTGGATGTGGCCCCGTTGGTACCTAATCCACAGCGCAGACGTCTCATTCCTCCCGCAGATGATGCGGGACTGAGGGAGCCGTGCGAGCCACGAGTCTCTGCACGAAGGCCCTGTGAGCCGCCCAACATGTTTGCCAGGATGCCTGACCCGTCTACAACAAGAGTCTCTGCAAAGAGACCTTCTGACCCACCCAACATGTTTGCCAGGATGCCTGACCCGCCCAACATGTTTGCCAAAATGCCTGACCCGCCCAACATGTTTACCAGGATGCCTGACCCGCCCAACATGTTTGCCAGGCTGCCCGACCCGTCTGCTCCAAGGGTCCACGCAGAGAGGCCTCCTGCCCCTGCTGACATTTTTGCCAGGATGCCTGGTCAGCCTGCAGCCTGGAAAGGGGCACCCATCCCCTACGACGGGCCCGCGAAATACACACGGGCTAGATCGCGTCGCTTTTCTTGATTGCCCATCATTTTTTTTGCGGCAGCTGAATGCTGCATGCGTTGTGCGTCGCGAATGTCGTTATTCGTGATTGGTTCTGACCATGTACATATGTTGCGTTGTTGATGGGGGGGGGGGGACGAGCACAAATGCTCGTCCCCTTACGGTTAAAGAAACCGCTCGCTCCCACCGCCTCGGTAAATGGCATTTTATTGGGACCTTCCAACACAGCAGTTAACAGCCTTTCGTTAGTTGCCGCACAGACTCTTGTAGCGGGCGACAGGGAGCCATTTATACAAGTTTTGAATGTCGGTCTGTCAGACACCGTCATTCCACAGGGGACAGTGCTCACTCATGCGACAGTCGCGCCCCTGGGGACCGGGATTGTCGGACACGTAATGAATGCTCAGCAACCTCGCCCTCAGAACGGTGACGAGGGGTGGATTGACGCTCTCTGCGCTGATGCCGGCGATTTATCCGGCTCACAGCAGAGTGATTTGCGGGCTCTTTTGCGGGAATTCTCGGATGTGTTCAGCAAATCACAATTTGATATTGGCTGCACCAAGCTGCTGCGTCACCATATTGATACCGGTGACTCTGCCCCTATCCGCCAAAACCCGTTTCGGCTCAGCCCTGCGGAAAAACAGCATGTTAAATGGGCAGTTGACGACATGCTGGCGGCTGATATAATTTCTCCTTCAAACAGCCCCTGGAGTGCTCCGATAGTGCTGGTCAAAAAGCACGATGGCAGTCTTCGATTATGTGTAGACTTTCGGCGCCTGAATAAAATTTCCATAGCTGACGCATATCCTCTGCCACGTATGGATGAGTCATTGGATGCCCTGGCAGGGGCGTGCTATTTTTCCACTTTGGACCTTCTGTCAGGGTTTTGGCAACTCCCCCTCGACCAAGCGTCAAAGCCAAAGACTGCTTTTCGGACACCACAGGGCCTCTTCGAGTTTAATAGATTGCCCATGGGGCTCCACTCGGCCCCAGCGACGTTTCAGAGGCTCATGGAGCTGGTCCTCGCTGGGCTCCAGTGGGACTCATGCCTGATTTATCTTGATGACGTTATTGTCTTTGGCCGCACGTTCAACGAACACATTGAACGGTTGCGCGCTGTCTTCGAAAAAATGCGAGCTGCGAACCTCAAATTTAAGCCGCAAAAGTGCCACCTTCTGCGGGAATCTGTGCGCTATCTGGGCCACATAGTCAGCCGCTCGGGTATTTCCACAGACCCTGAAAAGACTAAATGTGTCAGCCAATGGCCTACCCCCACCTCTGCTGGGGATGTTCACAGTTTTATCGGGTTCGCGTCGTACTACCGACGTTTTGTGGCTGGTTTCGCTACAATCGCCAAGCCACTACACGCTCTTACAGCGAAAGGGCTGAAATTTCATTGGGGAGACGTGGAACAGGCCGCATTTGACTCCTTACGGAATGCTCTTGTAGCAGCACCGCCCCTGGCTTACCCCGATTTCGCAAAGCCGTTTATTCTGGACACCGATGCCAGTAACACCGGGATCGGCGGGGTACTGTCCCAAATCGTTGATGGCATTGAGAGAGTGGTTGCCTATGGAAGCAGGGTTTTGTCCCCTGCAGAGCAACGTTATTGCGTAACCCGACGTGAGCTGCTGGCCATTGTTTACTTTATACAACAATACAGGCCATACCTGTACGGTCAACGGTTTACCGTGCGCTCCGATCACTCTGCGTTACAATACGCTTTGCGCATTGACCAACCGTCTGGCCAGCTCTCCCGATGGCTTGAAGTCCTCCAGGACTACAATTTTATGGTGATTTACCGTAAGGGCACACAGCACAGTAATGCGGATGCGCTATCTCGCCTCCCGTCAGAACAATGCGCCTGTTTCACGGGTTCTGGCCGGTGCAAACCGCAAATAGTACGCCCGGTTGCACCTCCTGAAACGGTTTCTGCTGCCCTTCCTTCCGATCCTGCGCCGGGTGCGGACCACGAAAATCCGCCAGCAAGTGACGACTTGCTGGGGATAACGTTGGACGAATGGGATCGGCACCAAATGAACGATGCGTCATTGGTGCCTCTGCGTCGTCGCGCATGTGATTCGTCCTCACGTTCAAGTAAATCGAACTCTTTTGCCATGCGCCGCGGTCTGCTCATGCATTGGGATGCTGATTCTTGCCAGTACAAAATTGTAGTGCCATCGGCTTTGCGGTGTTCGGCTGTGTGCGCGGCACACGAGCGATTGTCGCACCTGGGTGTGCATAAAACCATTGGGTTGCAAAGATAACAATTTTACTGGCCGGGCATGCTTCGCGACGTAACTGATATTTTAATGGGCTGCACCCAATGTGCGCAACGTAAACCTCCAGCGAAGCCGGCATGCCCACCGCTGCAGCCCATCACGGTATCCCGTGTGAACGAGCTGGTTGCTCTCGACATTTTGGGGCCTTTTCCTACAACGCCTCGTGGTAACAAGTACCTTCTGGTTGGCGTGGAGTATTTTACACGGTGGCCTATGGCCTGGGCCCTCCCCAACCAGTCGGCAGCAGCCGTGGTGGACGCCTTTGTTCAAGGCTATGTGCTGGACAAGGGCGCTCCAGAACGGTTGCTGACCGATCAGGGAAGAAATATTTCAAGTACCCTGCTGAGTGAGGTATGCCGCCTGTTGGGCACTAAGAAGGTGCGCACTTCGCCCTATCACCCCCAAACAGATGGCATGGTGGAGCGGTTGCATAGAACCCTCACCTCTATGCTATGCCATCAGGTTGACGAATCCCACGTAGACTGGGACCTGCAGATCCCAGGGGTCCTCGCTGCTTACCGCATGGCGCCACATGCAGCGACAGGGTTCTCCCCATTTTTCCTAATGTATGGCAGGGAGGCCATTCCCTCCGCTGATGTGCGGCTTGGGATAGAGCAGCTTCCACAGTCATCGAAGCTCACTGACCATTTGCGGTTCAACCTGCAAAAGCTGTCTGAGGCTCGTGATGCGGCGATCGAAAATTCCGCTTCCCGCCAGCGGGCAAATTCGAGGTTGCAGGCCCCTCGCACGTCCGTGCATCAGTGGGCTCCAGGTGATATGGCATGGCTTCATTGCCCCCAGGTGCCGGTGTCCACATCGGCTAAACTCCTAAAACCATGGCGAGGTCCGGTTGAGGTGGTCCAGGTAATGCGCCCACAGTGTGTTAAGATACGTTGGGGACGACGGCGCTGGTTCGTGCACCCCTCTCGTCTGAAGCCATTTGTTGCTCCGCGCGGCTCTGCATCACACTCAAAACACGAGGGCCGAGCGTGTGATATGCCCGACGAGCTGGATGTGGCCCCGTTGGTACCTAATCCACAGCGCAGACGTCTCATTCCTCCCGCAGATGATGCGGGACTGAGGGAGCCGTGCGAGCCACGAGTCTCTGCACGAAGGCCCTGTGAACCGCCCAACATGTTTGCCAGGATGCCTGACCCGTCTACAACAAGAGTCTCTGCAAAGAGACCTTCTGACCCACCCAACATGTTTGCCAGGATGCCTGACCCGCCCAACATGTTTGCCAAAATGCCTGACCCGCCCAACATGTTTACCAGGATGCCTGACCCGCCCAACATGTTTGCCAGGCTGCCCGACCCGTCTGCTCCAAGGGTCCACGCAGAGAGGCCTCCTGCCCCTGCTGACATTTTTGCCAGGATGCCTGGTCAGCCTGCAGCCTGGAAAGGGGCACCCATCCCCTACGACGGGCCCGCGAAATACACACGGGCTAGATCGCGTCGCTTTTCTTGATTGCCCATCATTTTTTTTGCGGCAGCTGAATGCTGCATGCGTTGTGCGTCGCGAATGTCGTTATTCGTGATTGGTTCTGACCATGTACATATGTTGCGTTGTTGATGGGGGGGGGGGGTATTTATAGTGGGTGTTCCTGTTCTTGTTGGATGTTCCTGTTCTTGTTGGTTGTGGCACACACACACTTTGATTCATTGATGGGGATTTTCTGCTTGTAACAGCCGGGACGGCTGAGGCTTCCGAAGGGGAGGGTGATGTAGTAGAGTTACCCACTCGATATTCACAAACTCGGAGAGCAAATCGTTAACAAGGTTTTCCCGCTCAAACTAACGGTCAGGGTCTCACAAGCTGTGAGAGCTGACCGTAAACAAGGTTTTCCCACGTGACCAAACGGTCAGGGTCAGATAGGGTGAATTGGGATCGAAAACCATATTGGGAACGACCAATCACAGGGTTCCACAAGGTGGCCGGGGATTGGACAACCCGGCCACGAACAAGTATAAAGCCAGAGCGCTGAGAGCTCTCGGGGAGTTGGACTACACGAAGACCCAAGACGGCGGAAGAAGCCTAGGACCCTGGACCAAGCCCTCCAGCCCTTATCAGGGCTAGGGTTCAGAGTAACCAGTGGTCGGGAGACATCTCCCTAGGTCCAGTCAGAGGACACTGAAAGAGCGGGATATTAAGTAGCCTGTAGGGTACGGGGGCTTGTACGTTCTGAGTGTAACGGGTGAGGGGACCGTATACCCCTCAGTGCATAGGGACTGTGTTAATAAGACGAATAAAAGTGTGTGCTACAAAAGACGTTGAAGAGTCCGTCTGTACAACACTACACATATATCACAAACGAACAATTCAAAGCCAAGCTTAAAGTCTAGAACAAGTCTAGAACAAGTCTAGAACATTTATATAACGATCAAAAACAACCTTTGGGTCCTTTACCTGTAAAATGCAACAACACGTGTGTTACACGCAGCCTTGCTCCCGAGCCGCCATTAACCATGTGACTGGTATATCCACGCGGTCATTCAATAACCCTGCCAGCCACCTACAGGCCCGACTCAGTCATCACATGCTGCTGTACACACATGCATTGATGCACTGCACAGCACATCAGGACTTTCACAGAACCACACTTTACTCCCTTGCTGCACAAGGACATACGTAAAAGAGTGATCCATTCCTAATGTGCCACATATGGCTTTGTGGGTATTCTAGAGGGGTCAATTTTATAGACAAACTGTACCTTACCATAGGAATATGGAACGTTTGCCCTTGGTTCAGGGTCACCAACTGAGTTCAAGCATGACTTCCTTGCACATATGAGTAGGTAGACACATTGATTGACTTTGTAAATTAGTTGTGATTGTGAATGCCTTCACACAGTTAGCGATGCCTAACTTAGAGTAGATGTATGTTCAAGTAACATACAGTGAAACATTGTGATAACATCCCTCTGATTAAAGCACAATATGGAATAATCTACATTGTAAAAATCCCCAGCATACCTACGACAAAAACAATGCTTACATTTCAGAAAACGTACGTAACATTCTTTTTGCTTAACACTGGAATGGCAATCATGCCCCTGTATCGGCATAGTAGTAACTACACGAATCGGGGTGGGGGGGGAGAGAAGAGGACATCACACTGTGAAGAATTAATATTAAGCATTATGTGTATTTTGATTAAATTTTTAATGCTTAAAATAAAATGTCTTGATAGGGGCTGCCCCCCCCCCGTGAAGGCGTGTAAGTTGGTATGGTCGATCGCGTGCTATTTAATAAATATATAAACGAAAACTGCACAAAATCGCTAAATAAAGTACTTCAAAGTTGACGGATGGGAAAAAGGAATAGTGCTTGCTCACCGCGGGGCTTATGGCGTGGTACCTGCCTATTTTTTTACTTAAACCCCACCGTTTGAGAGCCAAATCCCTCGCAGGCGTGCGCACACACACAGACAGACATACAGACAAAAAAATAACATTAATAGGTAAGATATGTGATGGGGTATTTATTTGTTGAGGCACACTAAGGGGTTTTTCTCGTTTGTTGAGGGGGAGTTGACAGCTGGGACGGCTGAGTTCAACGAAGGGGGGGGGGGGTGATGTAGTGACATTGCGGATGTCAACATGCTGGGTGCAGTGCTGGCCCTAGAGGGGCACGGCGTTGCGGTGTAGTGACATCGCGGACACCACAGTGGTGTGGGTGTAGTACCGGCCCTAGAGGGGCCCGGTGAGTGCTGAATTATAGCACTAGATGGCACTAGGCTTTGCGTGCAGTTCCAGCCCTACAGGACATGGTGTGTGAGTGCTGGCCGAAGGATGAGGTTACTCAAGGCCAGTGGCGGCTCCTGCAAAATCTCTCAGGGGGGGCAAATGTTTGGATGATTGATAAGGATAAGGTCCACCCATGCAATGGATAAATTAACAGCTTAAGCATGTAAAGGCAACTTCACTACTTTAATATTAATGAAAAATAAAGTGACTCTTACAATACATCTCCTTGTTTGTTTCTATACTCACTATTATTACACTGCTTACATCACATTACTCGCTTAATACACTGCTTACTTATACTGAAATTTTGCTCTTCTCTCTTTCAAAGTAGCAAAGTGATCAATTACTCTCTCATTGAAAGCAGGCATGTTCCTGACTAGTTCCCTCTCCATGGAAAGCATAGCCAGTGCATTCAGACGTTCCTGTCCCATTACATTTCTCAGGAATGTCTTGATTCTCTTTAAGGTTGAGAAACACCTCTCAGCTTCAGCAGTTGTCATGGGAGTGGTTATGAGGATGTTCAACAGAGCAACAGTCTCTGAAAAAGTATCCTGGAGGTTGTACTTCAGCAAAACCTGGTACAGCGCCAGTGCACCACAGCAGCCCTTGAATTCTGGACTCTCATAAATGAGAGACAGTTCAGTCTTCAGCTGCGCCTTATTTAACATAGGGTATGCCCTGACAGTGATGTTCAGAGCCTCAACAGGGAATGTATGGCCATGCTGTTGAAACATCTCTCCTTGTAGCAGTGTGGCACTTACAAGGTGGTCGGTAAAGGAGAACCTTTCTTTGGTGTGGACCAGGATTGTGTCGCAGACCTGACAAAATAAATACATTTATTTTAGTTATAAAATAAATTATTTATTATAATATAAATATGGAGATACAAGGTTTCCATCCCGACAGCAACAATGTATCAGGCAGAATACATATTTTATATCTCCATATTTTTTCAAAAATTAATGCTATTGGTCACCCTTTACATCTGTCAATGTGTTTTACAAATATTTAACCAATGAAAAGCATTAAAGAGCTTGGAAATTATTTTGGGGAAAAAACAGGTTTTCTTTCGTTTCCTGAAAAGTAACAGTTTTGGACATACAAGGCTTCCGTCCGACAGCGATGTTTGTTCCCACCAATCGCTGCACAAGTTAAGGATACGTATGATGACGTAAGCACGTTAGTGCGAGCCCTCCCGGAACCCATAGAGAATGCATTGCCGTGCCTGCAGTTCGAAAAAAAACATCTTTGAATGTAAGTCTATGGGAACACTCTGGGCGATTCTCAGCCAGAGTGAAATCGCCCTTAAAGAGGCGGTACTCCACAGAACGTGACATGACGCTGATTGGACTATATCCAGAGGCACAGTGACGGCTAGCGTAACTCTGTGGTTGAATGAGATTGTGAATGTGATTGAAAAAGTCCCTTTCACACTTTGGTGGTGCGTCGCCCAATCGCCCTAATGAAGAAACTGCCCCTGCTCAAGGCCATGGCACTCTGGTTGACCCGGGAGGACACGTGACCAATTAAGTCTACAGTGTGACCCCCAGAGGAGGCTAGGGGTGGTCACATGATTGGGACCCAGATCATTCGCGAGGATTCTAGAAGGTGGTCATGGCCAAGGGCGGAGCCGGCCACGCCGCAGAGAATATATCCCGAGAGGGACTAGGGTTGTTGTTCATCCTGGAAGAAACCCTTCGTCTACGTTCTCCGTTCAACGAGTCTCCAACACGTAGACCCAGACCCAAGCTGTTGGTCCCAGACCATAGTAGCAATTACGTTGTAGCTAGTGTAGTTGGCCTGGTGGTCACCACCATAGGTTGTTATTCTGGTAAGGGGAAAGTTACCCCGTGTTTTGGAACTGAATGAATATGTTGCCTCCAAGTCTACATCTGCGACTCAGTTGAACCCATTACATGTGTAATAAACGACTTCCACGACGATCTTGATTGGCGTCTTTTATTGATCGAATTCTTGCACAGCTCACTCCCGCTCTCCCCGTATGTTTCCATTGTCTCTACGGCCGGGGACGAGCTATTCTCTCTGTTCCGCCATTGAGGTCGACCTCTTTCCGACTCCCCGATCCTGCCGCTGGCTGGCGGCATGCCGGGAGGAGAGGCGAGCCATGCTGGGGTTCCGCCACATGGTCGATGGCGAGGAGAGGCTTCTGCAGTGATGCGAGGCTTCACACACTGACCTCTGAGTCCTCCCCTGCCCCTGCTTTTTCCCTCTCGATGGAGCTAAGCTCCGCCTCTAGCCATGTCCCATTGTGGAACCTTCCTGATGGTTCACGCACGTTCCCCTTTGACTCCGCCCATTACCCTTGGCCCAGATATATCCCCGCTTGGGATTGGATACCCGCTACCCAGTGGTGGTCATGCGGTTACCCCTTGCTACCCATTAGATGGCGCTTTCTTATTACATATGTATGCGTTAACGCCTTAAAATTTAAGTCAATAAACGAACTGTAAATAACTGTATCCGTTTACATCATGAGGCCTCCTTTGCCAGTAGCAAAATATAATAATAGGTTTAAAAGGGTAAAAAAAAACTATTATTATAACTGTATCCATTAAAGGGACATTTACATGTTCTACATTAATACGGATAAAAAATAATTATTCACGACGTTTACTTACCAGGAAGGCCACACATCATGTTATACATGAGGATGGATGCATGCATTCTATCTGTGCAGATAATAAGAGGTTCGTTCCCTCTTAAGTGAGCAACTCGGCTCTCAGAGTTTAGTTTGACTTAATTAAGTGCAATCTCATATGGGTTTTATGGGTTATTAATGGCCAGAGATTCACAATCAGGATCTCATCATCTGTATCGTGACTTTAAAATAGACAAAACTTACCGAGCTACTCCCCCTCCCACCTATTTATTTTGCATCGTTTTTCAGTAAAATTGGTTTGCGTAATTCTCCTCCCCGCATCTAATTATGCAGAGATATGCAGTCACAACACAAGTACATTTTACCCTAATTACACTAACATTGTACTATTTTCAGTGATGTTATCATATGCAATTTGAGAGGAAATTGTGGACGTTTGTCTGGTGTAAAGGTAAGCTGCTGCAATTAAAATAAATGCGTTTTTACGTGTTAAGCCTTGCCATTGATTAAAATATATATTTTAAACCCCATCTAATTTAATTACTGTAGTTGTAATTTAGAATATTAAATCACTGCGCTATTTACTAAATGTTCACTGCAGATAAATATTCATTCCAGAGAGCCGTCTTATCAAGTCCCATTCATGTGTCTGCTTTTTTGTAGAGGCGAATGGGATTGATATGGAGGATTAACCAAAAAAGTGAACCGTTATTACCAACAGCATAGCTACAAAGTCAACCTTTGAAACCTCGGGATCGATAGCGTTTCAATTCGCATGCAGCGCACTGGAAATTACCCTGAACGGCATTCCGATTTGGTGCAGCACGGACTCGTTTGCAGCACATCGATTGTGGCCCAGCGGATGCCTCAGCCAGAGCTGGCTAAATAAGAAGCGCTGGGCAGCCATTAATCATCCGGAGTAATGCATGGAGAGGATCTGTCTTTCCCTGGGGACCCATATTGGCCAAAACCACCCTTCCATGCGAGTAGTCAAGCAAGCGAGCTTCCTCATAACCCCAACCTGTCCCCCTGCAGCAGTTCGCAGATTGCAATTTGCTTATGGACTGCCTAATAAAACAAAGATTGCATGGGCATGTAATGGGATCAGTGCTTCGGTTCGGTGAATCGTAAAAAGTTCACACTTGGCTGATGCCGCACTGAATTTTTCTGGTGTCAAGGTGAAAGGGCCTGGGTTTACAGCTTGTTACTCTTGTTTTTGCTATTGGCAGTGTACAGTATTTATATTCTGTTCATGCTGTGCATATGTCCACATTTGGGGGAGAGTTCCCGAGGCATATGTGTGACGAATTTCACGTAGTAGGTGACCGCTGTGATGGATGGAGGGAAATTAGGGTTCTTTATATGAAATTATGGACAGTTTTTTCTTGTTGTTTTTCATCCATTCATTATATTTGTAAGATATCCATTGCATTGTGAGTTGGATATGTTTTAAAAGAAACACAGACATTCAATACGTGCTGTCATTTTGGAAATAAGAGATACGTAGAAAAAGTATTGTCAGTATGTTGTGCTGAAAAATGCAATGATATCGTTTTTACCATTATTGTAAACTGTATGGATGATGAACTTCTTTTGCACCGTATGTAGCCAAACGTGCTTATCGGAGGTGCAGCTGTATCATTGTCTAATTGAATTTGAAACTTGTGTTGAAAACAAATTCATAGGGAAACATGCAAAACATTATTTGTTTTTGAGTGCAAATGCCATCGTAAAGATAACGCATGGTAATCATCAGGGCCTCATTATGGTTTTGCGCAATAACATAAAAGAGAAAATAAATATACATTGAATACATTAAATGACAGTTTCATCGACATAAAATGGTGTTTTTGCAGTTAAAGTTATCTGAGTGGCATATAACAGCTCCAAACAGTGACTGTGTTCTTTTCAAGTGCAGTGTTTTCGCGAAAATTATATCTTATCCACGCTCGATGACAACGTTTAACATGCCCGCATTGCATGGCAATCGCACATTTGTAATCTGCAGAGACAGAATGTCCCATATTATTTAACAAAACAAATTAAGCAGGGTAAATTATTTTTGCAATCAGTGGGAGCAAGGCTAAAGAAATCAGCTTGCTTTGTATAAGAAACCGATTTAATCACAGGCATCAGTCTGGATTCGAACCCAGGATTTCAGCTGTTGCCAAAGCAGTCGTCCGTCATAGCCGTCGAAGTCAAGGTGCCACCTTTTGTATCCCACTTCTTAGGGGACTGCTTTCCTTAACCCATTGCATAGTGAGATTAATAAAGAACAACACAGAGATGGATAGCTAGCTAACGGGGGGGGGGGGGGGTAACTTCTCTTGTCCAATGCATTTAGCCAGCATTCCTTATAGGCTGGGCTCAAGGCTTATGTGGCCCATCAGGTGTAAACGAATTAACACGCATAGTGAGTTCGAGAGACTGAACCCATCTACCAAATGACTTAAAGACATCATGGGGAACAAAACTTGCTAAATGCACTTTCACTTGACCGAAACAAATCTGAGAGTTAATTGCAACAAATATATTCATTCTCCAACGAGCTTGGAGCGGTGCAGATATCCATTGTCCATAAGAGGTTTTTTGGGTTAGATCGCATAAATATATAAATGTGCCGTTAAACCTGCCACCATCCGACACAGCCAACTGGTTGTCACGTAAACAGAACATGCCAATTCGTCACTCGTACAACACGCCAGTGTGTTGGAGAGCCAAGTCAAAACATTTACAAACTGAGTACGACGTTTTGCCAGTAATTACAATTAGCTTCATCGGGTGACAGCCATATTTTTGTATACATTGTCATCCCATTGTCATCCTTCCACCAGCAGTGGATATTCCACATTGATGTTAGCCGGGACTTGGAATCACACTTATGTCACCCAGTTTGTAGTGCAGCACGCTAACTACTGCACCACTGCTATCCCTCACATTCCACATAGTGGTGCATATATAATAAATTCCAGAGACTGATTACCTGAGTCATCTTCAATCTCTTTTGCAGTTAAGCGGTACTCTTTATGTTATGATGTGAACAGTGGTGTAATAAGACTTAGCTATAAAAAATGGTCATTAGCACGAAAGATTATCGATCTCAGATTTCCTCACAAAGTTGTCAACACTCGATGGGAAAACACGGCAGGAAATGTGAGAAGTGTATTCCTCGATAAGGAAGGCTGAAAAGTTGGGCACGGGGTAAATAAGAACATGACAATGGTTACATACAATAATTTAGTTAATCAATTTAGAGATATCTCTTAGAGGTACACAATCAGGAAATACAACGGAATATGTATACCTCGGGCACGTATTGAAGACAGACCAGGATCAACAGGATTAAATAAGAGGTGGACCCCCGCCCCTCCCCCTCTTTTTCCTTCTCCTATAGGGGCATCAGAACTTAGGAAGACACCAGGGAGTTGTAGAGTTTATTGAAACCATTCATTGAAACACGTGGTTTGGACAGGTTTCCATTGCACTGCAATCCGTAATGTGTTTATGGTGGTGTCAACCCCCCTTTAATATCCTCTGTGTTCCTGAATTGTTTTTCTTAATATAATACTTTTGAGAGAAAAAGAAAAACAAGAGGTGGATGGGAGCAAGTTGGAGTGCTTTCAGAAAGCTGGACTTGATAATGAAAAGTAGCATCCCCAATGTGATTAAAGAATAACGCGAATTGACTGCTATGACATGGATCGTTCATCAGAGACATGGAACAAAGACTGACAAGTGTGCAAAGCAGCGTGGAGAGATGATGCATGCTTGGAATTACAATGAGAGACAGAAAGAGGAACAAACAGATTACAGAGCACATGCAGGTTCAAGACAACATTTGGAATTTTAAGAGAAGTGAGTGCGGGCAGAACACGTCACTAGAAGGGGATGATGATGATGGCCGGTGGTCAAAACGCTGACAGATTAACTTACCGGTGAGCGGCAGCAAGTAGGACTGGCGTGTTAAATGCTTGTCTATGTGATGTAATTTCGTTGGTTGAGTCGGGTGATGGGGGGAAGGTCTTTCCAACGCACATTTACACATATCAATGGGGCTCCATCCACTCCGTACGATGCATGGGGCCAAACTCGCTGCACGAATTTGACGCGATGCATTTTTGTGGAATTTACAGCAAGAGCCCCCCCCCCCCCCAAACACATTTGAATTGCATTCAAATTGTCTCCGTGTTCAAAACGTTCAAATGATGGGGGCCTGCCGCCCTGGTTCGTAATCATTTCTTGGTCTCCATTATATATATACACAATGTAATGGTAATAAACGATTCCATTTCAGCGAGTGTTGTTAATCCACTGATTGAGATTTTAAGTTTAGTTGGCCATAAAATGGTCTTGTAGATGTATTTATCGAGTATCCCAGGCGAGCGTCGATATTTTCAGTAACTCAACCGGAGGGTTGGAAGTAACAAACATTTATTCAGCAGATCTAATGTAAACCTTTCGGGGCCAAATTATTACAGAAAAAATCTTGAACAGGATTGCTTCTTTAATTGGCACGTCTGAAAAAAAGATCTGTAAATGGTGGAATAACGTCATCATAATTCTATTAGTCATTTAAAGGCCGGCTTTTATTCGGGTTTTCTTGTGAGAGGTGACACTCAGCGGCGGTACGACAGACAATGTGCTTCGAAAGATGATGGGCACTCACGCTCTTGTGCTGAATTACGCACCTGGTATTTGTGCTACACAAAACCCAGTGAAATGCGTATCTCAGAGCACTGGTACACAGCGTACTTCCAGAGGACCACTGTTTTTAACTCTGAACCACATATCATAGAATGCATTTTTTTGAAGTGCATATTTTCTGTACATTAAGAGAATCTGTAATTTAGTATTACCTTGATTATACGGCAGTAAAACAGATGTAAATATATGCTCATAAATGTATGCACAATCAACGGCTGATGAGTTGTTTCTCCATTCTCTCAAAGCAAATTCCAATATGTAAATAAATAACCTAACCGAATAAAATGTTTTTTTTACCAAGGTATCATGTGTTTTTGCACAATATAAGGTTGTAGTTTTAGTTAAGAAATTCTTTATTTAACACGTACACTTTCACGACCAATATCATCCATAATAGAGGTGTATTTTTTCCTCCATCCCGCACAAAAATCTGCTCTCGAAGAAAGAAAGTGTCAGATGGTGACAGTCTGAGAAGTGAAATTAAACATGTTAAAGAAGCGCTGCAAATTAATGGTTACAATGATGCACAAATCAACAGGGCATTGAATGCCAAACGAAATCAAATAACACGAGCATTGAAACTGCCAAGTAATTAAAACAATAAAAATACCGTACATTGCAGGAGTAACTGAAAACTAGCCAGAAGTTTGTAAAAACAAAACATCCGAGTCAGATTTGGCACAGTACATAAAATACAGAAATTAATTTCTGGTACAAAATGTGTATTACCAAAGCTATCAGGATTAACTGCACTTGTGGCAAATGCTATCCTGGGCCAACAGGGCGAATGATCAGCACGCGACTAAAATAATATCAAGAAATATACTCTTTTTCGATAAAGTCACGTAGGTATGTGGGCTCACACGAAATAGATTTTTCCAAGACGGAGGTACTCTGCAAACCTACCAGCTACCTTCAGAGATTTGTTCATTAAGCCATCCAGATAGAAATACACAGACACAACTTAAACCGAGAAGATGGGTACAAACTGAGCAATCATTGGAAGGACGTTATTAACCAGATAAAGTCTTAACTGACTGTAATGTTTCCATCCAACCTGCCGGTCAGCTGTTATTTCGACTCTCTGTGTCTCTCTCTCTCTATACCTCTCTCTTAGATCTCTCATGCTCACATGTCCGTTGCATTGCACTCTCATACTCACAGGCCCTTTGGATTACACCCGTTGAGTCGCACTCCCTCGTCGAGGAGGCCGCTCTTCTTCTCCTTCTTTTCTCCAGTTACATGCTAATTTCTCACATTAACATCATGCTAATCTCTCACATTAACATAGCCACTTGCGTGCCCTCTAATTTCTCACATTAACATCATGCTAATCCCTCACATTAACATAGCCACTTCCGTGCCCTCGTCGAGGAGGCCACTCTCCTATCTTACAGTTACATGTGTAACGGGTTCCGGAGACACTTGTAGAGGTAACTCCTTTATTACAACACAACACTCCAACAGTCCTGATACTCTGTTACAGCCTAGGTACACAGCCTAGGTACACAGCCTAGATACTCTACTCTGGCTACGCTCTGGAACTCGCCCTCACAAGGTCGTAGAGTCGGGAGTTCCAGAGTCCCACCACTCGCTCTCACATCGTCCCAGGGTCTTCAGATGGCTGGTCGTGGGTCTTGGGTCTTGAGTTACAACTGGGCCCTGATCGTCCAGGGAGCTCCCCTTTTATGCCTGGTCCAACGAGGGGTGGGGCCGTGTGCGCCACCAGACATCCCACAGAGCACACACAGCCCCCCCCCATTGGCGGTGCCAAGAGGCTTAAGCGCCTGAGAACCCAACGCCTGGTGCCAAGAGGCTTCAGCGTCTGGACCCGCCTGGGAACCCAACGCCTGGTGCCAAGAGGCTTAAGCGTCTGGCCCACCCAGGGTCCCAGAGCCCCCAGCAGCCCCTCCCTTCTTATGTCACTACACATGCTAATTTCTCACATTAACATCACTAGCCCCGGCCACTTCTTTAAGACCCTTGAGCTACACCCATTTCAAACCTTTTAAACCAGTCTGATGATGGACACTTGTGTTGCGCCCGAAACGTCGAGATTTATTTTATTTTATACCTATGTGACTTTACCGAAAGAACCAAAGAGTATGGATTCCCGCAGTCTTTATGGGGGCCTCCTACTCCCGCCTGTACATTAGAAAAAAAGGGCAGAAACCCATAGAGATATGTGGAGCGGAATCAGCCGTGTGATCAACCGTGTGTGTAGTCTGCAGAATGTAACATCTAAGTGTGTGCCTGGAGAGGACGCTAATAGCGTTGGTCTGTGCCTTGCCGTACGTAAAATAAAGAGTACCCTTTACAAGATGTGTAATGGAAGTCACTCATACATTGAAGGGCTTTGAAATAGTTGCGAAACGTGGAACGAACCGTCAGTAATAGGACGGGAACCCGACAAAACTGCGCATTTCACCCACAGACTTTGGGGTCGGCCAATTCCTCACACACGCCGTTTTGTTGGGGTCCGTATCGATTCCGGAAGCACTCATAATGTTCCCCAAGTCCTGTACCAAGGTTTGCAATAGATGACACTTGGCGAGTTTCAATTTCTAATTAGCAGAGCGTACACGGTGTGCGAAATGCAGTTTTCGTTTCAAGCTTTCGTGACTGCAGGGATTCATCTTCTAGGTTCTTTCCATTCTACGTGACTTTACCGAAAGAACCAAGAAGATGCAGTTTTCGGTTTAGATGACTCGTCCTAGGGTAATTGCCAAGATTCTGACAGCAAGTTTAACTTAAAAATAAAAAAAACTAGCACCCGGCAGCACATCCAACGAATCGTCCATGCATGGAATGGGTATGCATCAGCCACCAATACCTAGTTCAGCTTACGTAAATCGACAGAGAACCTTAGACTGCCGTCCGATTTTTTCACCAGCACTACAGGAGCACCCCAAAGACTGGTTGACGTTGAAGCTACAGTGAGGGAAAAAAGTATTTGATCCCCTGCTGATTTTGTACGTTTGCCCACTGACAAGGAAATGATCAGTCTATAATTTTAATGGTAGGTTTATTTGAACAGTGAGAGACAGAATAATAACAACAAAATCCAAAAAAACGCATGTCAAAAATGTTATAAATTGATTTTTATTTTAATGAGGGACATAAGTATTTGACCCCTCTGCAAAACATGACTTAGTACTTGGTGTCAAAACCCTTGTTGGCAATCACAGAGGTCAGACGTTTCTTGTAGTTGGCCACCAGGTTTGCACACATCTCTGAAGGGATTTTGTCCCACTCCTCTTTGCAGATCTTCTCCAAGTCATTAAGGTTTTGAGGCTGACGTTTGGCAACTCGAACCTTCAGCTCCCTCCACAGATTTTATATGGCATTAAGGTCTGGAGACTTGCTAGGCCACTCCAGGACCTTAATGTGATTATTCTTGAGCCACTCCTTTGTTGCCTTGGCCGTGTGTTTTGGGTCATTGTCATGCTGGAATACCCATCCACGACCCATTTTCAATGCCCTGGCTGAGGGAAGGAGATTCTCACCCAAGATTTGACGGTACATGGCCCCGTCCATCGTCCCTTTCATGCGGTGAAGTTGTCCTGTCCCCTTAGCAGAAAAACACCCCCAAAGCATAATGTTTCCACCTCCATGTTTGACGGTGGGGATGGTGTTCTTGGGGTCATAGGCAGCATTCCTCCTCCTCCAAACACGGCGAGTTGAGTTGATGCCAAAGAGCTCCATTTTGGTCTCATCTGACCACAACACTTTCACCCACTTGTCCTCTGAATCATTCAGATGTTCATTGGCAAACTTCAGACGGGCATGTATATGTGCTTTCTTGAGCAGGGGGACCTTGCGGGCGTTGCAGGATTTCAGTCCTTCACGGCGTAGTGTGTTACCAACTGTTTTCTTGGTTACTATGGTCTCAGCTGCCTTGAGATCATTGACAAGATCCTCCCGTGTAGTTCTGGGCTGATTCCTCACCGTTCTCATGATCATTGCAACTCCACGAGGTGAGATCTTACATAGAGCCCCAGGCCGAGGGAGATTGACAGTTCTTTTGTGTTTCTTCCATTTGCGAATAATCGCACCAACTGTTGTCACCTTCTCACCAAGCTGCTTGGCGATGGTCTTTTAGCCCATTCCAGTCTTGTGTAGGTCTACAATATTGTCCCTGACATCCTTGGATAGCTGTTTGGTCTTGGCCATGGTGGACAGTTTGGAATCTGATTGATTGATTGCTTCTGTGAATAGATTAGGAGCACACTCTTAAAGGGAGTGCTCCTAATCTCAGCTTGTTACCTGTATAAAAGACACCTGGGAGCCAGAAATCTTTCTGATTGAGAGGGGGTCAAATACTTATTTCCCTCATAAAAATGCAAATCAATTTATAACATTTTTGACATGCGTTTTTCTGGATTTTGTTGTTGTTATTCTGTCCCTCACTGTTCAAATAAACCTACCATTACAATTATAGACTAATCATTTCTTTGTCAGTGGGCAAACGTACAAAATCAGCAGGGGATCAAATACTTTTTTCCCTCACTGTATATCAGCAGCCAACATCTCGTCCACCACCTGTTTCACATGCTAATTCTCCACCAGACTGATACGATATGAATTTTGGCGAATAGGGGCTGCGTCTCCTGTATCAATGTGGTGCTGTAACAGTGAAGTATGGTCAATGTCGAACTTGCCCTTTCTGAAAACGTCTGAAAACTGCAGCAGCAAAGACTTCAATTCGTCCCATTGCATCTCAGACAAATTAGGATTTTCATTACAAAGGGTTTCTACCCATGTTCCATCAGACTCGGCCCTTTCCTCCACCACTCCCATGATATCTGCTGCTGCTGGGTCTCCCACCTCACAAGATGCGGGCATCGCGTGAGCCAACACAGTACCCACTTGGATCATAGCCATCCTTCCACTCACATTTAACACCTGCAGGAATGGCTCCTGGCTCACCCTCAGAACTGTCTGCAAACCCACTAGTGGACGGCGTAAGGAGGACTGCTGCATCGGGGTCAGCCGAATGCAACCACCAGCGCTACCGCAAGGGAACTAACATCTTCATGCCCGACAGGATCTATACCGACTCCCTAACCAAGGTCTGAACCATGGCATCTCTATACACCTTTGATGCGGCAACATTTTAAGGTGCATTCTGTTCAAAAAGTTGGTACCCAACAGGCATGGGACAGCCATTGCTTTCGAAATCAAAACGGGCCCCAACATCACAATTCCCCCAATCCTTACACATGCTTAAACCTAGACCATGGTCCCCATGCCTCCTCAATTAGCCGGCACACACACGTTCACAACTGGTGTTACATAGCGGCCATTCGATGGCAGCATGCCATTTATCAATTCTGAAATAATGGTGGCCGATTCGCCAGTGTAGATCAAGACACGTACCTCTATCCGATCATTGGAAACAATCACTGCCAATGTGCCTACAGCAGCCACCATCGCTCGATGAGCCAACCCCCTCCATTGAATTCCTGACTGCCACCTGCCTAGTCGGAACCCGCTGTTCACACATGACGGACGCAATCGACGAAGGATGCAGAGTTATAATGAAGCCCGGGGAACGGGACCCCCTAGATGTGTGAGGTGGTGTTTCGGGCTGGGTGTCTGGGGTGTTGCGACTTGCCTGCCATAATTGTAGAGTAGTCGTTGGCGAGAAGTTGGACGCTGACAACGTTGTCGGTTGGGCGTCGCTCTGACATCCCCGTGTGATATGCCCTGGTTAACTGCACCTGTAGCAGGCGATGGTGGGCCCTCATTGAAGAATGGTCACCTCCCCTTTTCGGCCCCCATCCTTGAGGCCATCGCAAAGTCTACCCCTGGCATCGAGCCCACCTGTGTACTGCCGCTGCCACCTCCTCCCCCAGCTCTGGATCATCCTCCATCGGTGTCCCTGCACTCCCCTCTGACCGGGCTGTCAAGGCCTCACCCGACATGGGATCACCTATCCATGCCACTACACGAGGCCGCCAGTTCATTCCCTCGTGTGTCTGTAGGCATTGGGCCACCCACAGGGAGGTCTCCACTTCCTCCTCCACAATTGGCAGCACGACCCCCATCTCCTGCACTAACACCAGCATATTTTCTATCACCAGAGAGTTCAGCACTGTCTCGTTCAGCCGCGGGGATGCTACCTGGCCTAGCGCCATCAATATGGTGCTATAAGCGAGGAACGTCTCGGCCACCCCCTGCTTTCGCTGCAGGAACTTTATCCACATATTTAACAGGGGATCGAACAGGGCTGACATTTCACCATACGCCTTTTGAAAGTGTAGCCCTTTACTTCTCCGGCACAGCACGGAACACCACCAGGGTGTTGTCGCCAAGGGAGGTAGGCAGGGCTCTCAGCGCTTAATCCTCCGTCCTTCCATTGGCTTGATACGCCTCCTTGAATCTTCTTGTGAAGATGCCCCAGTCACCCCCTGCTGCTACAAATTATTTCACGGGAGTCATCCGCCGTGAACAGTCAGTTGCTCTCTCTCGCGCCGCCAGAGCTATAGTTGCCTCGGTCACCATTTGGTTCGCTGACGAAATGGCGGCCGTCAATTGAGCAGTTTCCACCGCAGCGACTCCCACCATGCTCTCTGCTGCTCCTCCTCTCTCCGCAGCCGCGACAAGCTGCACGATGAGCTGCGAGACCACTGCTAACAGCCGGTCCAGCCGTCCCATTACATCGTCCCATCATTCCGTAATTTTCGGTAAAGTCACGTAGGTAAAAAAATTTAATTAATAAAAGTAAAATTAAAAATAAAATAAAAATCACGACGTTTCGGAGGCAACACAAGCGTCCATCTTCAGGTGGAACCGTCACAGCACGATAGCTGTATCAAGTGAGAGAAATTCCAAGAAAACAGTCCTTGTATATATACTGGTTGAGGGTGGGAGGAGCCAAGGTAGGCCCTGAATATTATTTGTGTGAGGTTCGGTGCGGCTGAAGCATGCTGTTAGGAATGAGCCTTTGTTGTGTAAACTAGGTGCGGATGATGTTAAGGTGCGTGTAAATGGGACTGAGCCTTTTGTTATGTAGAGGTGGTGCGGCTGAAATCGCTGCCAGGAATGCTCCAAATATGTGTAGTTAAATCTTTTTTGCATGCTTAATAACATCTTTCCAATGATTACTAAGTTTGTACCCATCATCACGGTTGAAATTATGTCTGTGTTTGTATATTTGGATGGCCTCGTGTACAAACCTTTGATGGTAGCCAGGAGGCTTGCAGAACACCTTGGTCTCGGAAAAGACAATTTCATGAGAGCCCACAGCGTTGTAGCAATGATCGGCAACGGCGGAAGAATCAGTTTTGCCGTGTTTCAGATCTGACTTGTGCTCGCGGACACGATCAGAGATATGACGTTTCGTTTCTCGAATGTAGCAATCACCACAACTGCAACTCAGTTTGTAGACTCCAGGGTATTGTAAGTCAGGAATGACATCTTTCAGAGATGGAATTAGATCACGGATTTTATGTACTGTACTGAATTGGACTTGGATCTTATGCTTGTTTAGAATTTTGGAGATATATTTGGTCACGCCTGCTATATATGGCAACGTGATAGCTTTGATCGGAGTTTCATGTGGCTGTTTCTGTATGGTGGGAGAAACAGCTTGGCGGATGGTGCGGTCAGAGTGTACGTTCATCCTGAGGGCCCGATGTACATGTCTTAATTCACTGGCCAGGTGGTGTTGGTCAGAAATGCCATGAGCTCTGTGGTATAGCGTTTTGATGAGAGAATTCTTTTGAGATGGGTGGTGGTGGGAATCAGGTTTCAAGTAGGAATCTGTGTGGGTGGCTTTCCTGTAGACAGAATTTCCCAAGGATCCATCAGGACTCCTCTCAAACAGAACATCTAAGAATGGTAGTTTACCATCTTTCTCCACTTCAATGGTGAATCTGATGGATGGGTGTCTAGAATTGATGTGGTCCAAGAAGTGGTTAAATGCTGGGAGGCCATGTGGCCAAATGACGAAAGTGTCATCCACATACCTCTTCCACAGGGAAGGACGCAGAGTGGATGTCTGGATCGCGTCTGATTCAAACTTTTCCATGAACATGTTGGCTATCACTGGTGACAAGGGGGAGCCCATAGGGGTACCCTCATTATGTTTGTAGAAGGTGCCATTCCAGGTAAAATAAGTGTTGGTGAGGCAATGCCTAACCAGCGCAGGTACATCTGAATTCAATCCATGTTGGACCAAGTCCTCAATTATTGTTAGGGTGTCAGGTACTGGGACTACATCAAAACTGACAAGGATATCATCAGGAGATAGTACCATGTCCTTGACCATAGAGACTAATTGGGTTGAATTGAGTACTGCCGAAGAGGTCTTGCCTGTGAAGGGAAGCAGAGTATCTGATAGAAACCGGGCCAGTTTGTAGGTAGGAGAGTTGATCGTCGACACGATGGGTCATAGCGGGGTGCCTTCTTTATGGATCTTGGGAAGACCATAGAGTCTGGGAGGTCTTGCCGCCGATGGTTTTAGAGAGGGACGTTTGGTTGGTTCGATTAGGCTCATTCCTAACAGCGTGCTTCAGCCGCACCGAACCTCACAAAAATAATATTCAGGGCCTACCTTGGCTCCTCCCACCCTCAACCAGTATATATACAAGGACTGTTTTCTTGGAATTTCTCTCACTTGATACAGCTATCGTGCTGTGACGGTTCCACCTGAAGACGGAAGCTTGTGTTGCCTCCAAAACGTCGTGATTTTTATTTTATTTTTTATTTTACTTTTATTAATTTACATTTTTTACCTACGTGACTTTACCGAAAAAACCTAAGAATATGAATCCTTGCAGTCACGAAAGCTTCAAATCTAGAACTTCCGTAATTTGTTTTTGTCGGCCGGCCTCCACTCTTCTCATTGCCGCCGCAGCTTGCTCCTCACCCGAGGGGTTGTTCACCGGGTCGCCACCACCCAGGGCTTGCTACAGGGTGGTCTTCTCCTCCTGTGAACTCGTCGTCGGTGGGTTATTTTTGTGGCTATGCCGTGGCATGATAACATCCCACTTCTGACACCAGTTGTAATGACAACTTGACACACTTCTCTTGAGATGGCACTTCATTGAAGACATGTTCACTTGACATCAGGCGGAGACCCAACTGCAACAGCCCCGAGTCTCCTGCGCATCTCCTTTATATACTGACCGAGGCCACGCCCACATTCCCGAACCTTCTTGCTGGCTCTAGATGCTCGCTCCACCAGCAGACTCTACTGTCTCTTCCGTCACCTGGACACGCTCCTATTCTCGACCATTCCCGTAGCCACCAGTCCCTTCGTACTGCAAGCTGAAACTCCTGTCATTACCTCCCGTGGCCACTAGTCCATTCACACCACAGGTTTAATCTACTGACATTAAACTATTATTAAACTCACACGATCCCCTTTGAGCAAATCAAAGAGCCGTGAAACCCATGTGACCTCTTATCAGAGATGCAGGTTGGAGATAAATAATTTTCACAATTATAATGGACTACAAATTTAATTGTTAAAGCACTTACTGCATGTGAAACTGTAAAAATGTTTAGAATGTACAGAGTTAAAGTGTTAAATACATAATAACCATGTCTCTTCCATCTCTGTTGAATTCTTAAATTTTATTTTCACTTAACTTAAGCTCATACAAAAGCAAAACCTTTGTTTAAAAAGATATTCATTATAAATTTTAAAGTAACGTTTAAAGGGCAGAAACTTAAAAAAACACTAGCTCTGCAGTATCAGCTGATTGATTGTGTCCAAATCCCATTTGTTTCTGATTGAAGTGGTACATTGCATTAGAAGAGGTCTCTCTTGTTCCTAAATTGCCTATAATTTATTCTGGAACATTAACAAACACGGACTGGCGAAAGACTTTGGGGCCACGGCTGTGCCCAAAGTAATAGATCTACACTAAATCAATATTTAATGAGACTTTACCAAGGATACTTATTACTTATAGGCACAGATGCATTTGTCCTTCGTTGTGATGTGTCTGGATCATACTTGAGCATGACCTAGTGAAAATTAATAAGTAGAAATTTGCTGAAATTACTTTTGCATTATTTGGTACACGGTACATTTAATTAGGGGACAATGGTGATGCAGTATTTGGTGCACTTTACTATAATCCCAGCGACCTGTGTTTTATGACCCCCATACCTAACATTGAGTGGCAAGTGATATCTCAACTGATCCTGGGTCCCCCTTTCACCAACTTGCACTGACCAGTATGGTGAAGTATGGTAAAAAAAAACCTAAGACCAACATGGCACAGATATATTGTCATCCAGCTGTGCATTGAAAAAGGACTATAAATTATATCTATCCATGAGACCCATCTGTGTGCTCAAGGATACGAATTAAAGCATAATATTCATATAAACAAAACAACGATTGTCTGTTTCACACTGTTAAGGATGTCAAATAAAATAATCCACCACTTTTCAATACAAATTTCCATTGCAATCCCCTGGATTGAACTCCTTGATAAAATTATGTAAAATGGACCAAAACAACTCGGCGCTTTGCTGGGTTGCGTCAGGGAGAAATGTGTGTTGTTTGTGGGATAGGGGTGCCACGGTGGCAAGATGTTATCGCCCTTGCCTGGTATGGAGGAGTTCGTGGGTTCGATCCAAACTCTGGCACCTGCATATTTGGAGTTTGCGTGTCTATTTCCCCGTGGTCGCGTGGATTATTCTCCGGGACCTCCAGTTTTTCTCTCCACATTTAGAAATATGTGTTTAGAGCATTTGGCTGCTATTAATGTGCATGTGATAAGCCACTTCGTTGAGCTATCGTTTGTGGCCACGTTGCTTCTGAAAAAGAGCTGTTTAGCTCAATGGGTCTTACTTGTTAAAATAAAAAAAATAGTTTCTACTTTATTTTTACTTGCTATGCATGGTCTCATTAAAATTCTGGAGTGTAACAGCGCCATACAATGGCATGCTGTACTGCTAACACAGGTCCATACAGTTGCACTGCCACTTTTTCCTTTATTGAACATGAATTGTCTGTTCCATATCCTAATTCTTTTAATTAATGATATAATATTATGGCATACTTTAAAACATGTTACTGTTGAAGTAAAACTACAATATCATAGCATCGTACTTTAAAATATGTTTTATGACCACGTTCGTAATCTGGCCACATGGCCTACCAGCTCTGGACCAATTCTTCAACCACATCAATTCTATACACCCAGCCATCAAATTCACAATGGAGGTGGAAAAGGATGGCAAGTTACCATTCTTGGATGTTTTAATCGAAAAGAGGCCTGATGGCTCAATGGGACACTCTTATCTACAGGAAAGCCACCCATACAGATACCTACCTAAAACCTGACTCCCACCACCATCCATCCCAGAAGAATTCCCTCATCAAAACTCTACACCATAGAACTCGTTGTATTTTCGACCATCACCACCTAGCCAGTGAACTGGAGCACGTACACCAAGCCCTCAAAATTAATGGAAATTCAGACAACACAATTCGTAAAGCTATCACTCCAACAGTTGAGAAAGAACCATATGAGGACCCAATAAAAACGATCACCTTGCCATACATAGCAGGGGTCACCAAAATATTTCCAAAATCATGAGCAAACACAAGATCCAGGTTCGATTCAACACAGTACATACAATTCGTGATCTGATCCCATCTGTGAAGGATGTTATCCCTGACATGCAATACCCCGATGTCTACAAACTAAGCTATGTCTGCGGCAGCAGTTACATTGGGGAAACTAAGCGACATGTCTCGGACCGGGTTCGTAAACATAAGGCAGATCTGAAACACAGTAGGACCAATACCTCAGCCGTGGCTGATCATTGTTTTAATGCTGTGGGCACACACGACATTGATTTTGCCAAGAGGAAGGTACTCTGCAAACCCACTGGCTATCAGCAAAGTTTCGTTCATGAAGCCATCCAGATATATAAACACAGACACAATTTCAACCGAGAAGATGGGTACAAACTAAGCAATCATTGGAAGGATTTTATTTACAAATTTAGGTCATAACTGGCTGTGATGTTCCCTTCCTCCCTGCCTATGTTAGCAGTTATTTTCGAATCTCTGAGTTACATTCACTAACACAGCTACCGTTGCTCGTTTTCCTCGATGTGGCGGTGGCTCTTGCCGAGCTCTTTACGATTTTACATGTACATGCAAATGTCTTACATTGACATGCTAATCTCTCACAATACAATGGCCCATCCCACAGCTTCGTCGTCGTGGGTATGGCTCAGCTCTCTGATCTTACATTGACCTGCAAATTTCATCTATAGCCCCGCCCATTTACCCTTGGGCTACACCCATTTCAAACCTTTATAACAACCTGCCTTAGCAGCTCTCTCGCCATATCTTTTTCCTGCCTCAGCAGCTCTCCTGCTATATTTTTCACCTGATGACGATTGCTTGTGTTGCGATCGAAATGTCGTGTTATTGTTATATTTTTTCTATCTATGTGGCTTTACCGAAAGACCCAAAAAATATATTAGTACATAGTTCACACACGATCAGGCAATGGATGACATTAAAATTCGAAATGAAGGATAAATTACCATTTCAGTGCCACGTAAAATGTGAGCTGACCTTTTGGCAATATCTCTGTAATTGCCCATCTGCTTTTTATTCATATTAGCATCTTGCTGTGAACTCTCCTTTTTCTCTCCAAACTTTTACCCTGTAATGACCAAGCCAATAACCATACAACAAGGTGGCTTTCACGAATGCTGTCTTTCTTATTCGTATACAAAGCAAAGTTCCCGAATTTACCCAACTAAATGTTCTCCTTCCTCAAATGTTGCATGCTGCAGTGCTCATCCTCAATGGCAGCTCTGAGTCTGAGGGTGGAAACTCCACACGTTAACGGTTGTGTCTTGCACAACTACTTTACACAATGCGGTAAACATTTTGTTGACTTTGGAGAGATTATGGGCTGAGTCGGCCCTTGACAGGGATTTGAACATGCAACGCAACCTCCGAGTCAGGCACTGCAATCACTGTGCCAACCATTCCGATGAAAGAAAAGTATTGAAATGCATTAATGCATATAAATAAAACACTTCTTTAGAATGGAAACTGGAGAGCTTTGCCAACTGGGTGGCAGCACGGGCACTCATGAATTGTGCAATCAGCCATAACAAAAATATCGGCCTCTTTTATCCTATCAGACATTCGTCAAAACAAATATTTCCCCGCTGCAAAAACATTCTGCATTCTGCAGTGTGGCATCAGTCAATTTCACCCCATCTTGCTCTTTTGCACTTTCAATTTTATGGTAGAGCAGACACAATGACTATACACCCCCCACCCACACCCATGCTCCCTCCATCACCCTCCTTCAAATGTTACGGTTATGGCTCCTTGGTGATACAAAACTGTAACGCATACTGAGGCCAAATTCCAAGTGCAGCCAGATCTTTTTCTCTCCCACTTTTAATGTATTGTTATAATTCACAGGATATGCTGCTTACCAGTTGTCTATACAAGTGGTTGCATTGCTTGAGATGACCAACACAATATTTGAAAAACTCTTTCTACAAAGCGCTGACCTTTGTATCATAATACTGGTCCAAAAACCTTGTTCCAGCTTAAGCGACAAAGACTAAGTTTACAACGTGCTGAAAATAATCAAATTTCAGGTCAAAAAACATGATTTTAAATCCACAACATTGTTGAAAATATATTGCTATTATTGTTGCCAAATATAATTGGGAAAAAACGGTGTAAAAATCATCCCCGTTTTTGAGCTCTTACCTCATTTCCTATATTTCCTGACCTGGGTGCATGGCTTCAAATATGATCAATGATTATTGATGAAAGTCATTTAATCTTTTCAATCGAAAGTTTAACAAGAGCTGCATCAAAACTCTTTGCGACAATATTATTAAAATTTAAAGTCCCCTTGCTCTAATTGCTTCTTTAAATTCACACATTTATATATTTATAAGTTTAGAATTATATTTGTAATTTGATTTTTTTTAATTTGCCTTTTTATATTCCAATCGTGATATCTCTCTCGCAATGAGTAGTATACCACTGTGTCAGAGAATGGCTGGAGAATATTATGTCAAAGAACTACTTCTTAAATCACTTAAATCGGCCTCACTTACAGGTACTCGGGGCAGGAAATGTTATACGCCGTACAAAGATTGTACATTGGATAGCAGACAAACCAAAAATGTAGATTCTCAGAGATGAAATACACGTTTTGTATGAATGTATGTTGCACTTATTTTACACCATACGCAGCCAACCATGCTACTCAGTCATGGAAAGTTTTTTTTTAGTACGTATAGTTGACTGAGTTGAGACTGTCTCGTCGCCAGAGGCATTTGGGACCTGGCTTAGTCACGATTGTAACCCGTAAACTCAACAGTATAAAATATGTAATTGGTGCAACATAGCAACATTTTCCCATACCTCCGATGGGCACGGTTGGCTACGTGTGATATCAACGAAGTTCAACATACATGTATAAATACACTCGATTTTTAAACAACTCAGCCACATCTTACGGTGGCCAAGTCTATCCATAGCAAAATCGCGGCAGATTTCCCACCAGTTGGTGCTTCGCTTATCAATTTTATAAGATGTAAGCTGACCCCCTACTGGAATTTGAACTCACACTTTTACAATTGGGGGATTGTTGCTGCACCAACCGAGTCACATCTCGGCCATATCATTATTGTGAACTATCTGAAAAAAAATTACGCAGTTGGTAGAACAGCAGGATTTTAAGCATTGGGTCATAAGTTCAAATCTAGTTCAGAGTCAATTGCCTCTCATCACAGTGGATTTGGTAAAATGAGCACCACCTGAGGATCAAGACTTTGTGAGACTAAAATGTTGCAATTCTCCTAACAGCAGACAGCCTCCTTAGAGCACTGAGAGGCTGCCAGCACATGGAGCGTTATGTCTGACATTGACATGCAACACAACCCGAAAGCGTATCGGTGAGCTATGCAGCGCAACCACGCACATTTTCAGGGTGGTACCAATGGGGCATTTCCACAGTTTTATTGCTAGCGAGACATATATTTGTTAAATTGTATATGTAATAATATGTGTATGAATAATTGATATTTCTTAATGGCAAGTTGTGAATTGAAATGCTGGTCAGGGATAAAGCCAATCACCCAGCCACGGTTGTTAAATTCGTACCACCTATTTTGAAAATGTCATCACTAGTTTAGGGACGCCAATGAAGATGAGCACCACTCCGTGGCTTATTTGAAAAGAGACTAGTTTTTATTTTTAAACGCAAAATTAATTGGAAGACAAACACAGTTGGTGTCTTACATGAATTAAATAACATGTCCAAAATGATACAATATTTTTGAAAGTATTTTTCCATCAAAGTTTTCCAGTGAATTCAATACAAACAAATTGTATCTTCTTGGTTCTTTCGGTAAAGTCACGTAGAAGGGAAGTAATAAAATACTAAAAATAAAACATAATAAAATAATTCTCACGACGTTTCGGCCACAACGCAAGCAGCCGTCCTCAGGTGAAGAACAGGTCTGTCGGAAAGACAGCTTCTAAATGAACACCACCAGGCTTGGAAGCGTATATTTAAGTTGGGTTGGAGGGGGAAGAGCGCCTTGACAAAGGAATTTGCATATCAAGAGGAAATATTTATGGGAAATTCAGATATGGGATGAGTCACTACTTGTGGAATGCGTAGGAGGTGGGGGGGGTTTCAAAGTCATATTATGCCCGTGCATTATGCAGGATTAGCAGCATCAAAGGGAGGGAGTAGGGTTAGCATTAATAAAGGGAAGGAATGTTAATAGTATGGAGCTGCAGCAAGTAAACCACCACGTAAAAAACTAAAATATAAACTACATCAGTATCATCAGTATACTAAATATACTCTCCAATAAGCTGAGCTACTAACAGTAAGTCATACATTACAATTCTATGTCGCAAAAAATATATAATATGCCTCCAGCTAAACTTTTTTCACTTACATCACACGGGTCTACTCCTTACTATATACTGCCATAGACAAACCCAACATTAAATTATATACTTTATTACTATACACCACACTGCTGTATACCACACTGCTGTATATTCACTATTTACTATACACCACACTGCTGTATACCACACTGCTGTATATTCACTATACAATTACGATACTATATATTACCTTATACATTATATTAAACATTACACTTTTATACACTTTTATACTATTCATTATTATACAATCTGCTATACACTATACCATTGACCGTCGCGTGAAAGGTACTAAGAGGAAGCAACGAAATATGTCAATGGGAGAGTGCAAGTGGGAGAATTGCAGCGGAGCAAAGAATCCATTCCCTGCGAAGAATAAAAGATATATAGTCAATGCCAGTGAGTGGACTGCAGTCTGAAAGTCACCGTAAACGTGAACACAATCAGTTAAGATCCAAAATGGTTTATTACGTCCTTCCAATGATTGCTGAGGCAGAATCCATCTTCTCAGTTGAAATTGTCTCTGTGTTTGTATATGTGGATCGCCTCATGAACGAATCTCTCATGGTAGCCAGATGGCTTGCAGAGAACCTCTGTCTTGCAGAAGTCAATGTCATGTGAGCCCATTGAATTGTAACAGTGATCTGCCACGGCTGAGGTGTTTGTCCTACCGTGTTTCAGGTCTGCTTTATGTTCACGGATGCGGTCCGAGACATGTCTTTTGGTTTCTCCAATGTAACTGCGACCACAGAGGCAACTTAGTTTGTAGACGCCAGGGTACTGTATGTCTGGAACCACATCTTTTACAGATGGGACTAGATCACGGATTTTATGTATTGTGTTGAATCGGACCTGGATCTTGTGTTTAATCAGGATTTTTGAGATATTTTTTGTGACCCCAGCAATGTAGGGTAAGGTGATGGTTTGAAAGGCTCCTCAACAGGATCCTTCTTGATGGTTGGAGTGATGGCTTTGCGGATTGTGTAGTTGGAGTAACCATTAGCCTTAAGAGCTTGGTGTACGTGCTTGAGTTCACTGGCAATGTGTTCCTGGTCGGAGATGCATTGGGCTCTATGATGTAGAGTGTTGATGAGGGAATTCTTCTGGGATGGATGGTGGTGAGAATCCGGTTTTAGGTAAGCATCCGTATGGGTGGCTTTCCTGTAGACAGAGTGGCTCATTGAACCATCAGGTCTCCTTTTAATTAGGACATCCAAAAAGGGTAGCTTGCCATCTTTTTCGACTTCCATGGTGAATCTGATGGTTGGGTGTATGGAATTGATGTGGTCGAGGAATTGGTCTAGAGCAGGCCAGCCATGTGGCCAGATGACAAAAGTGTCATCTACGTACCTCTTCCATAAGGTCGGGCGTATAGTGGCAGTCTGGATGGCGTCAGTCTCAAATTTCTCCATGAAAACATTGGCTTATTTTTTTATTATTATTTTTTTATTTCCCTTCTACGTGACTTTACCGAAAGAACCAAGAAGACAATTCTTATATATAAATACACCAAATTAAAAAAAAACTGTACTTTGGGGCCGTCCATAAATGACGTCACGCTATTTTGGACAATTTTTGACACTCTCCCTCGTCACACGGCATCCAAAAAGGCAGATCCCCCTCAAATATGATGTCACAAAGTTCTGCCCCCCCCCCCCCAAAAAAAAAATCAAACATGCATCAAATCGCTTTAAACTATTGTCATTGTAGTGTGTATTTAATGTGGCGCTGCACTCTGATGTTGTAGGATGAAACAGTTATTGAAAAGTCTATTTAATTCAGTAAAACGTGTTGTCTATATTTATTTAAAGTTACGCATTTTTACGTGACGTCACATTTCTCACCCCCCCCCCCTCGTCACACATCGTCACAAATGTCTGACCCCCCCCCCCCCTAGGTGCGTGGCATCATGTATGGACGGCCCCTTTGCAACTATTTGTAGACATATATATTGAATATCCGGTGTCTTTATGAGTTAATATCAATGAGTGCCTTAAATATGTTTAATCTAACAAGCAGTATTATATGGAGCTTCCAGCTGTGGAAAACTGTTTAAGCATATAGGGGTCTAATTGTCAATAATTCGCTTTCATGGAGCCAATATTTAGTATCTTTATCCAATTGACAAGCTGTACAAAACGGCCATGTTTTATTTTAATTGGCAACTACACGTGGGCTTTGTGTGGTCAAATGTCACTTCATCTTCATCAAATATGCAGAGATAATAAACTGCACGCCACTCGTGTGTGATTTAAAGAGAGGATCTGCCCAGCCATGTGAACCCTCTTAGCTGTTGTTTATTCACTCCTCATATACTTGAAACCTGATGCATCGACTCACCGTAATTCCATCTGCTCATGACATTGATCGTATTAAACAGTTCATGATGATGGCCAAGGTTTTGTCAATGTCAGGCTGGCTTTGCTAGTCTGCCAAAATTATACGTAATGTGTATTTCATCATATATATATTAGAGTAAAAAAAATTGGCAAACACTAAAGCTGTACACGTGTGCCAATCCTTAACATTAATCTACAGGTCACGATATTTCAATCATGTGCTCCTAGAATATCAGCGTTCAATGTGCATTACACATGATAGAAAGATCATGATCTGTATATTAAAGGGACAGATAAGAAAATTTGTAAATCCCCACTGATTGTGATAATAAAACAATTCTCACTATGAGAATTGTTTTATTATGTTTTATTTTTATTATTTTATTACTTCCCTTCTACGTGACTTTACCGAAAGAACCAAGAAGATGAATCCCTGCAGTCACGAAAGCTTTAAATCGAAATTTGATTGTGAGTCATAAAGGTTAATTTTGAAAGAAAGTAATGACATCTAACTTATTCTATGAGAATAGGTTTTCCCCTTTTTTCTGGCAACAAACAGGTGTTGAGATGTTAAAACACCAAACTGAACCCTTTTACAAGGAATCATGTCTGCATTAACCACAATTATTGTGGTAAGAATGCAAACAAAAAACATACTCTGATAATATATGCATTGTCTTTGAAACTGATTGGTCCACACGAGAGACAGCTTTCTTTTGAGCCTAGTCTCAAATCGGTGTTAGACCAGAGGACGCCAAAAGGCGTACAGCACAAAGACAAGCATTTTCAAAGTAATGAGAGCTCGGGGTGAGCAGCTACATCATGGGATCTCCTTTGCCAGTACCAAAATATGAGAATACGTTTTCCCATTTTTTCTGGCAAGTATTATGGTTAATGCAGCCATGATTTCTCGTAAAAGGTTTCAGTTTGGTGTTTTAACATCTCAACACCTGTTTGTTGCCAGAAAAAAGGGGAAAATCTATTCTCATATTTTGTTACTGGCAAAGGAGGTCCCATGATGTAACTTATTCTATTTAAGCTAGTGGCCCACAAGGTAATGGTATGAAGAAGATTATACCGAGAGTGTATGCAAATTATTTGTCCCTAGAATTCAGTGTAAAACTTTGATAATCCATCATTAAATTGTATACAGCATCACAGTCATAATATTTATTAAGCACATTCAATGCCATTGTGACAAAGTACATCACAAATCGCACATTCTTCATTTGGCTCAGACACATTCTGTCTGGCTAAATTATGTCATTGTGTAATTTTTTTATTGTTATTTTTTCATCATTTTTTATCTGGAACTATCTACGGTATTATATACCAAAAAAAAACAAAGTGTCTGGTAAAAATAATTAATTTATAGGCAATGTCCTCACTCAATTGTAATCGTCGAGGGAGTATTGTGCAGTGCTCATCTCCATTGATGGCCTTATGCCAGTCATGAGGAGTCCACATTTCATGATGGGAACCACTCTCTTTCTCTCTCCCTTTGGGACAACCACTGCCGTATTGGCTTACTGCAAAATGGTACTCATTTCAGCAACACAGCACGGACGATGGGCTACATCAGCCCCACTTGGGATTGGATCCATGGCCTCATAGAAAAGTTGGGTTGCTTTGCCACACTGCCATGCTGTGAGATAGATAAATACATACATATATACAAAAATGAGACCGCCAGCAAGAAACTAACAGCTACAACAACAGCAAAAAATAACCAAAACAAAAATTTGCAAAGTGGATTCTGCAATGTGCCAGTCTTGTTATTTATAATGGAAAAGCAATATTGTTTTATATAGTTGGGGGGAGGCACTCCATATAATAATTTTGTTTTGTTTATATATATGTAAATGTTATTACAATCGGCGGTGACGATCCAATGTGCGCCCAGCACAAGAAAGGCCATCCCAGGCGGTGTCACAATCCATCTTCGTATTACTTAAGCGACACTCGGGCGTGCTGATATGCCGGAGGGGGGGCTCATCTTGGGATTTCAAAGGCAGATAGAGGTATAAGTGCAAAGGGGGCGTCGATTCATTTGCGAGAGCCACCAGAATGTCCAATCCGATCATGTGGTTAAATCATTCACCTCCGCACCCCCTCACCCACTCCCTGTGATGGCCGATCAACCCCATCATCCCATGGACTTCCCCTTGTTTGGCTAATACGTATGAAGGTATTTGGAAGAAGTGATTGCTATATATATCACGCTCGGCACTATATCACACATGTATGGATTTTGGATTCTCTCACAAGGACATAATTATTACCATTGGTCATATTTTACATCCCACTGATAAATCATGGAATGCCTATTTCTATTCTCGCTACGGAGGTATCGGAGAAGCTTGGTTTTCTTTTCTGTGCCAAGTTCTCTTTAACTCCTGATTCTGCACTAAATCCAAATAATTATTTCTACTACTACTATACAACGCGCAAAATAGGTCGAAATTGGAATGTTGTTGTGATATCTCATAATCTCTGGTGGATGGAGCACCCAGTTCCTATCTAATTGTACTTTCCCACCGTCCATAGCCAACTGTGCTAATCGGAGGTGCGGGGGAAGGACAACAAACTAAACACACGAAAAAACTGTTTTTAATAAATGAGTTTTCAATCTTCATTTTAAATTGCATAGCTCCAGTGGCTCCATAATAACAGAAGGCAGAACGTTCCAGATGGCCACATAAGCGTATCTGATAGCACGCGATGTGGTGTGTCGTGTGGTGAGCCAAAAGTCATTGCAAGGATGACGGAGTACCCGTGGTGATTTACAGTCTTTGACAAGAGCACTTTGTGTGTAATGATAGCAAAATTCTCAATCACTTGAATCACTTGATAGGGTGATTGAGGATCCAGTTTACACTGATTCACTCCAGTGGTCCGTTTCCTCCTTATCACTCTTCTTTCCTCGACTACCATGGTTGCTCTTCCTGTGAATTTGACTCATTGGTTGAACACCGTGTTTAACCACCACACTTCAGGTCACAACAAGTCACACTCATACACTCACTCAACCACCGCTCAACTACCACACATCCACTCAATCACCCGCTCACTCAACCATAACACTGCAGGTCACAACACACACACACTCACCCACTCAACCACCAGTTCATCCACCCAATCACCCACACACTCACCACCACCACACTTCAAGTTCTCACTTCTCTTTCTGCTTCTTCCCTCGCACTGCTCCATTTTGGAATTCCCTCCCATTGTCTCTTTTCAGAATCCTTCATATACTTGCTCACCTTTTATCTATTAAAACGGTAATTGTGCTGTTTATTGCTGGCTGCTTTGCGTTTCGTGCTTTTAGGCCTATGCTCACTAACTCTTCGTTTGTGTCTGGATAGGCGACTTAATTTCCAAGTCTACCACTGCAAAATTGCTACTAAGTTGCAGATCAGAGTGCGTAGTTGTCACATAACTGGCACTAATTGCATTTACATTTATGCATTTACATGTTCCGTATAGAGTACTTTACAAAATAAGAGGGAAACAACATTGCGGAGAAGAACATGCAATCTTGTGTTGCACTTGCAACGACACAATACGATTGCTGATTACACTGAACACGAGCAGGTGAATTCTAATTAATACTGAAACATTTACAAAAGAGTACCATCGTGTGGCCCGGCACCAAAATCACCTGTAATGCACCCAGTCTCGTCGCATCTCAGAAGCCAATCAGAGCTGAACCTGAATAGCCCTCGGAACGTTGTCAAATGGCTGCGGCAGCTATGTTGAGGCTATCAGAGGGCAGTGCATAAAAGGTCAAACTTTCGTGTCTACACTCCCCACATTCACCATACCATTCTGAACGGGGGTGGTGAGGTATGGTCATATAACCTCAACGACCGAGAAGACCCTCATCCACCAGTATTTTACTAAAGGGCTATACATAGAAATTGGCCAAGGTGTGTGAAGCCAGCAGTTGTTGTCCTTAGGCAGTGTTCTTCATTGCAAGGCCCTCGGGCCACTAGCGGCCCCTCATGGCATTCAGTGCGGCTCCTGACGTGTGGCCCCCGACAATAGACAAATGAGAAAACACTCCATCAAGGTGGCTTCATATTACAATTTTGGCTTTCTAATTATTAAGCCTATATTGTTTCATTGCACATGTAGACTTCTATTTAGGGTACTCCCCATCAAGGTAGAAAGTTGACATTTGCTACATTGGTAGCATTTACAGCATACACAACAGGACATATCTGAAATTCGAGATTTTTTTATTTTAAGGCCCCAATATCGCGATTTTAAGTGCCCCATAAACATGTTTGTGCGTGGTGTCATTCAGAAACCCTTCAAAATGTAAGATTGCGTTTTTTTCCTTTGATAGAGTTATTAAACAGCAAATACAATTACAGCGAGCACCATTGTTCTATCTTTGATTGTTTTTCAGATATTTCTGATTCAAACTGTTTTGAACGAAAAAAAAATGCACGTTATGGTGTTCAAATCTGAATAATTCGAAAACGATAAAAGGTAGGGGCTTACCCTCATAGAGTATGACGTTAATAATGTTTTGTTCTTTCTGATAAAAAAAAGAACGAAAACTATATATTGAGCGGTTTCCGATGGGTACGTCTTTAAATATGAATCAAGTCGTCAATGATTTTAGTTTTTTGGCAAAAAATATGATTTTTTTGGAGTTGTTAGTGGTCTAATTGTACATGTGTAATGCGAGCGTATGCTGGGTTTCGCCGCCCCAGCCCTTAAGCCAACCAGGCGCCACGAACCATCGGGGGCAGGGTTTAAGGGCGGAGCCCGCGAGCGTTAGGGGCTGGTATTATCTGGAAAGTTCTTAAGGGGTGTGGCGAAGGGCGGAGTCTGGGTGACGTGGGAAGAGGATATAAGGGGGAGCCGGAAGCGGCTCGTGGTCAGTTGGTGGAAGCTGGAAGCTGGGCCACGTCGCGGGTCTCTGTGAGCCATCGGCCACGTGGCGACACGGAGACGGCTCCCAGTGCGCCGTCTGCCAGCGGTGCGCGGGAGCGGGAAAGTGAGAGCGAGAGGCGGCGCGGTAGTGGGATGCCAGCTCACACGATGTGCTGCAGAACGACTGAGAGAGCGGAATGCGAGCTGTCCAAATAACGAAGAAATAAAGAGACAGAGACACAGTTGCTTGTCGTCAACCTGTTTTATTACACGTGAAAAAAAAATCACATCAGGTTAATTATTATATTTATTTAAAACTTTTGTATGGAGAAGACAGGCTTATTAACTAGTATTAGATTCATCATGGGATCTCCTATGCCAGTACCAAAATATCATCATAGGTTTTTGCTCTTTTTTCTGGCAACAAAACAGGTGTTAATATGTTAAAACATCAACCTGAAACCTTTTACAGGGAATCATGTCTGCATTAACCACAATGCTTGTGGTAAGAATGCAAACAAAAAACATACTCTGATAATATAGACATTGTCCTTGAAACTGATTGGTCCACACCAGAGACAGCTTTCTTTTGAGCCTCGTCTCAAACGTGGTTAGACCAGAGGACGCCAAAATACGTACAACCCAAAGACAATGCACTATCAGAGTAATGAGAGCTCGGGGTGAGCATATATATTTTGGTACTGGCAAAGGAGATCCCATGATGTCGATGCTATCCATAAATAGTGACGTGGAATGTATCCCACCAGTCTCTGGCCATCAGGAAGCAGTATCACTCCTCCATTGCTCGGTCGAACATGGAGAAACTGACTGACATTGTTTAAAAGCGAACACAAAGGGAAAATACCTTCCAGACCAGTGTGCGTAAGAGCCATGCATCACCACTCATTTCCTGCGCCAATTGTATGGTTAAGATAGCTAAGCTTTTGGTATAAATATCCATTTTCGAATAGCCAAACGAAGACAATGTGTCAAGGTGAGATATCGAAAAGTAGTGAGAGGAATGTGGAAAGTTAGCCTTCATAGCTGTCTTTGTTCCTTCCACGTGGCAGTCTATGCTGTGCACATTTCAGGTTGTCATATCACAGTTTTATCGCCTGCATTTAGCTTTTCATGACTTGGAGTAATATCCATGCAATGAAATTGGCAGTAGGGTTTGGCAGATGTGATGGAAGACTTCACCAAACACAGACCATGTTGTGCTCATAACTCTTGATATTCAGATGCACACTAGTTTTGAGAGGGATTGAAATTTGATCTCAAACTCCAATGATGTGAATAAGTAAATGAGTGATCTTTATGAACCAATTAAGTATTCAGTCTTTGAATTCGAAGTGAATGTTTAATTTGTATCTATCAGTAGTTTAATTTACAGTAGCACTAGTGGGAGTGCAGCGTTGACATTTATAATGAGAACGCTAAAATCACGGCACATACCTTCACTAAAATGCATAACATTTGTATCGGTACAGTATAACATTGAAGCTGCTGTAATGTAATGGTTATCACACTGGATTTGTAATCCGGTTTGATGCATTCTTCCACCGCAGCAGTTCAAACACCGGGAAAGTTTCTTAAATCTCCCTGTAGCCTCTGTCCACCTTGCATTATAAATGAGTACACCATAGTTAGTTAATCGGCAAGTCGTGTTTGGTGGAATACAATGTGGGGACTACCTCCTCTTCCAAGATGTCTAGCCAGTGTGGAAGAGTAGGCCAAATACCATTTGGAGGGTCTCTCTAAAGCTCCCTGCAGTGGAGGCCCTTCTCGAAGCAGTGGTGTGAGCAGGTGATTCAGTTTTCTACTTTTATCTGTTGCCTCTTCTAGAGTACTATTATCATGATACAAATCAGTAGTCTGATCTGATTGGTCCTCATTATTAAGAACACGTCAGGTTTTATGCGTACTTAAGTAAGTGGCAATGAAGGGAATATTAGATAATTGTAAGTGGCACAGATAGTTCAGCACACGAACATCATAATTTTTATATAAAATTTAACAGATGTCTCTGCAAGGTGTTCAGGAGTGTTGTGCTGTAGGAGGTACGTCTAAAAAATTAGATGTTAATCCACGATCCTGTCTACCTTGTGGACGTTATAGATCCCATGACACGCTTTCATAACAGAAGGGATGTTAACCGTTCCGTGAACTTTCTGAAATCCCACCACAGGTGAATACGTTTTGGCACCCTCCAGAGTCCTCTGAAATGAATAATTTTCAAGATAAATGCGTCCTCAGAGGGAGATGGACATCTGTTTAAACGAGATGTGCGTGTCGCAGTTAATCAACCACGCATTAATATGTTGCCAATGAGCGAGTAAAACTAATTATGAGAGCCTTTAAACATTTTAATGCACATTTACGTCAAACAGTCAAAGTCTCTGCCTGTTCAAAGCAGTTCCAACGGAAAACCTTGAGTTAAAGTTATACTTTCCATTGTTGAGTCAGTTTTTATTTTATTTTGCTGCATAGAACAAACTCCAAAATGATACTGAATTTGCACCCAATGTGTATGATGGACTGCTCTATAGATATGCATTTTGAAACAATTACAGGGCCATTAATTTTTAAATGTATAACGAATAAAGGGGCAGTACAGTACTTCGATTTCGTGCTCAAGGTCTCAGCTAGAAGGAACTATAGAGAGCCCCTCTAGAGGGTAGTTGGCCTACTCTTCCCCACTGGCCTGACGTCTCGGAAGAGGTGGGCGTTTCCCACGATTTACCCTACCACATGCAGGGCTCTATGCCGTCGCAGAACCACATATGTTTTGGAACAACATCGTTTCCTCTTTTAGCCTCGTAAAAAACATCTTCCTTCGAAAAAAATATCCATGAGCAGAATGTTAGTGCCAGATGCAGCTACGTTTGCAGCTGTGATTTCAAACTACGAACTTTACCCGTGTATATATATTTTTATTTTAAGGCGCAATGTGGTCGAGGGGCTGTACATTATAGTGTGCTCTTGTTGTGTTGCTGCCTTGCCCAAGCTTACATTTAAAATGTATGTACTAGTGCAATGTGTAATTCCATGCTTTATTTAAATGTATTTATTTACATTTTTTGTAACTTGCTTAACTTTTTCTTAATCTTACTCTTTATTGTATTACTCTTTATTGAATTTTTTGTTGTTGATGTAACAAGCTGACCTGCCTCTACTAGAAATCTGTGAAAAAGATCTCCATTGCTCATCAGATTTCTCAAGTCTTCATAAACATTCTGATTCTGTTTGACAATATAAAATTAATATAACTAGTAATAATTTAAATGATAACCCACTGCTGGATGAAGGGCTCCACATTCCATGATTACCACTGTATAACCACTCTACCCCAATATTACATGTCATAGTAATATATAAAACTGAATTCATACTTATTTTAAATTTTAATGATAAACAATCTGTTATTGTTTTCGGTAAAGTTACGTAGATAGGTTAAAATAAAAATAAAATAAACAAAAAACTACGACATTTTGATCGCAACACAAGCGCCCGTCATTAGGTGGAAAAAAGGGGGGAAGCCACTAAAGGCAAGCTGTTTTAAAGGGTTTAAATGGGCGTAGCCCAAGCGTCCTGTTAAACAAGCAGATACAGTTATGTTAATAGGGTAGACACGTTCGTCATCTGGCCACATGTCCTACCAGCTCTGAACCAATTCCTCAACCACATCAATTCCATACACCTAGCCATCAAATTCACCATGGAGGTGGAAAAAGATGGCAAAATAACATAATTGTAGTTAACAAAAAAAATAAGCTTAATTTTTAGAGAAGAAACACCAAAGACAGGCTTCTGTGCTGTCATTCTTAAACATGTGTAATAAAGGACTCTCTCTCAGATGTCGATCTCCGTTGTCCTTTATTGGCTTCGTAGAATCTCCGTACCACGGCGTCTCGCTCAGGCCCGCATCCCGCTCGACGACCTCTCCACAGCCGTCGGCTGCTCCGTTGTGCAGTCTTCTTGCTGCTCCAATATGCAGTCTCACTGCTGCCCCGTCAGGCAATCCTTGCAGCCACACCGCTGCCCCGCTATCTAGCGTCACTGCTGCCCCTTTCACAGCTAGCCTCTCACTGCCCCGTTAGCTCTCTTCGTCTGACACCGATGGCTGTCGGTGTCGACGTCTCCCACCTCGTGGCGACCGCGCCACACTCTCCGTCTTGCCCAGCGTGGTCTCCTCTATTTCCGAAATGACTTTTTAAATTTCAATTACATTAGGCTCGCAAGCCAGGTGGCTGAAGAGTAGAGTAAGAGGCTCACTATTGGAAGGTTGCGAGTTCAAATCCTGACTGGGGGTTGACTCAGCCCATCATTCCCCTGGAGGCGATAACATTCGAACTAAAATTTAGTGGCAAAAGTCAACAGTGGTCATCCTTTGGATAGACTCGTCCCCACCATTTAAATGTGGAATTTAAATCACTCGCTCAGGGGCGTAAACGGGAGATGAGCACAGCTCATCTCGATGATCCTTTTTCCAGAAAAAACACTCTGGCCCACCTCAGATACGTGGCTTTACCGAAAGACCCAAAGAATAATCACTGCATTATGATGGCATTAGTACATGTTTAAGAATAACAGCTTAGAAGCATGCCTTTGGTGTTTCTTCTAAAAAAATAAAGCTTATTGTTTCCATTAACTTAAATTATGTTATTTTGAATTGTAAGTAGCAAATTTGCTGTGCTCATTGAATTGTTGGTTTGCAGATTTTTTTTGTTTGAAGTCGGCTGAGTATTTTTTTAATATAGATGTGATTTAAATTTGGATTCATGTCAATGCAATATTGGGGGCGCGACGCTTTTGATTCAATTATGGCTTTAAAGTCAAATTAATAAAGAGACAATGCAGGGTTTTATTCCCCTTGTATAAAGGTTTCATGTAAAGGATTATTAATTTGATTACTCCTGCCGTAATGTTACACACACACGTGCACAGAGACGTGAAGGTGCAGTCTCGTATTATACACAGCAATTATTTGGGCCACATTACTTCTGATTTAATTACGTCAACTCTGGCATGAACACATTATACAACGCTAATCATATGCCTTTCAATATTACACGCCAGCCAATTAACAAACAATAATGTGTTGGCATGGTAATTGCAACCAGGTTTTATCTGGCTATTTACAGAACCGGTGGAGTACAACAAACAAGAGCTGTCCAGCTGTGTAATTATTTAACGCTATTCTTGTATTTATGGCATTTCAAGCATTGAGGGTTAAACTGCAGTATAAATTATGAATTGATATATGACATGTGTTTTTTTGATAAGCCATTTGAATACATTTAAATGGCTCATTAGGGTTATTACACTATCATGAGCAGCCAGCCATTGGCCAATGCAAAAGTTAATTAAACATTCTCTTTTTTAACAGAAATACGAGTGTCTTTTTCGATTTAAAGCTTTCGTGACTGCAGGGATTAATCTTCTTGGTTCTTTCGGTAAAGTCACGTAGAATGGAAATAATAAAATAATAAAATAGAGCAGGTCTGTCTTCTCGACAGACATGCTCTCCACCTGAGGACGGCTGCTTGCGTTGTGGCCGAAACGTCGTGAGAATTATTTTATTATGTTTTATTTTTATTATTTTATTATTTCCATTCTACGTGACTTTACCGAAAGAACCAAGAAGACGAGTGTCTTTTGTTTTATTTCTCCAATGTCGCACCTCCGAATGTACAATGTATTAATATCCATTAGTTCATTGGTTTTTCTGAGTTACTAACAATGGTACAGTGTATAATAATAAATAGTATAAAATGTATATGCTTAATACAATGTACAAAGTAATATATAGTATCGTAATTGAATAGTGAATATAAAGCAGTGTGATATACATTAGGGTGGGTAGAATAATACATAGTGTAATATTACAATGTATAAGGTTTATAGCAATATAGTATGTAATTTAATGTTGGGTTTGTCTATGGCAGTATATAGTACGGTGTAGACTCGTGTGATGTAAGATAATAAAGTTTAGATGGAAGCATATTATATTTTTTGCGACGTATAATTGTGATGTATTACTTACTGTTAGTGACTCAACTTATTGTAGAGTATATTTAGTATACTGATGATACTATGTAGTTTATACTTTAGTTGTTTACGTGGTGGTTTTAGTTACTGCAGCTACATACTATTAACACTCCTTCCCTTTATTAATGCTACCCCTATCCCCTCCCTGTGATGCTGCTAATCCTGCATAATGCACGGGCAAAGTAGCACTAATTCACATACCTGCATTTCCCATATCTCCTCCCTTGGATGCTGCTAATCCTGCATAATGCACGGACATAAGTAGTACTAATCACATACCTGCATTTCCCATAAATATGCTAAATTCCTCTTGATATGCAAATTATTTTGTCAAGTCGCCCTTTCCCCTCTTCCAACCCAGCTTAAATATACGCTCCAAGCACGTGTGCTGTTTCATTCAGACGCTGTCGCCTAGAAAGACCTGGTTTCACCTGAGGACGGCTGCTTGCGTTGTGGCCGAAACGTCGTGAGAATTATTTTATTATGTTTTATTTTTATTATTTTATTATTTCCATTCTACGTGACTTTACCGAAAGAACCAAGAAGACTATACTACTATACACAGACCCTAGCTCTTCCTGGGGAATTCCCAGGACAATCGAGTGACATCATCCCGCCAGCGGGTCCTGAGCCAGCCCCTGGATCTTTGGACAATTTTAAACGGCTATGAGTGTTCAAAATGCAACGCTGAGTTCTCATGCCCTCCGTACGATTGCCACACATCTTTAAAGGCAGCCCTTTGGCCAATGGTGAACATTCCACATTCCTATGAAGGGAAGCAGACTCACAAGAGCACAAATAATTACCACGTCCCATAAGGTGGGACAGCGTTCATTTCACAGGCCCCAAGGAGGATGAAGGGCTACATTGACCAACATTTTCATTGTGAAGACGCTGACGCTGCACACCACCATCAGGATACATTGGCAATGTCTTTCAAATATGGTGACAGATGCGTGTAATCCATTGACGACCACATGTGATTATCAGATTAGATCATTCAGGGATGGACCAAGGTGTGTGTATGTGTGTGTAAGTGAGATACACTTGTGTAGTAACTTCACGGATGTCGCTGTGTAATGCCAGCTCTAGCAAGGCACGGCATGCGATGCATTGTCATCACGGACACCCCGTAGGTGGGTGTAGTACCAGCCCTAGAGGGTGCTCGGTGAGCGCTGGGATAGCGCAGTGACACCACGCGTGGCGTGCAATGCTGACTCCTACAAGTCGGAGTGTGAGAGTGTCAGCCATGGGATGAGGCTACCCTAGGCCATGGCACTCTGGTTGACCCTGGAATTCACGTGACCAGTAAGATCTACACAGGGGCCCCAAGTGAGGGCTAGGGGGTGGTCACGTGTCAGGGTGAGATCCTATGGGAAGGGTCGAGAAACGACCCGAGGTTTCTCGAAGGTGGTCGTGGCCAAGGGCGGGGCCGGCCACGACCCAGCAGTACATATGTAATAAAGGACTCGATCCTGGGTCTGTCTCCGTTGTCCTTTATTTGGGTTCTTACACTTGTCCCACACGGCCCTCGCTCAGAGCTCTCCCCTTGGCAGCTCCATAGCTGCCCTCGCTCCCGTAGCCTCCACGCCTCTGCAGCTCCGCTGCAGATCCCCTGTGCAGTCCTCCGGCTGCCCTCACTGCAGCTCCACCGCTGCTCCCCGTTCCTCCGTGCTCGGTCACCGCTGGCTGGCGGTGCCAAGTCTTACCGTGTGTGGCGAACTCGCCACTCCCCAACCTCAGCCCTGCGTGGCCTCTGTGGCGATCTCGCCACTCTCCAACCTCTGCCCTGCGTGGCCTCTGTGGCGATCTCGCCACTCTCTGTCTCTATCCCCAACTCTCTCTTCCACCCCGCTGGCTGGCGCCGTCATGAGCCCCTCAGCCACCAGGCTGAGGCACGGCGACCACCCAACGTTGTCTCCACTCTTCACTCCCCCGACTGACCCAGATGTCTTCCTGTCTCCCCGCTATAACATCTCCCCCCACGTGACCCTGACTCCTCCCTCTCGGATCCTCACATCCGACCTGCCCATTTACGCCCGCATTACACATATACCGGGTCCGCACAGAGGTCCAGGCTTCCCCCTTGCTGCCGTCATCTGAAGATCTACAATCTACATTCTATGCCCAAGAAGAATTCACCAACACGTGGACGAGGACTCCAGCTAGGGTCCTGTCCGTTGAAGCTACTCCCAGTAACTAGCGTAGTTAGCCTGGTGGTCCACCACCATAGGTTATCTGGTGAAGGGGCAGTAACCCCTTTGTGTTACATGTTGGTATTAATAAATATGTGTTGCCTCCAATAAGTACGTCTGTGACTCAGTTGAATCCACTACACTTGCATCAAATGAGTGGCTCATATGAGGCAGTGCAGTCAATCGGATAATTATCTAGCTGTATGGAATTTTAACCTTTAATCCTCGTGGATACTCCTACCTCTTCCACGAAGTCTGGCCAGTGTTGAAGAGTAGGCCAAAATATCCCCTCAGAGCGGCTCTCCAGGAGCTCCCTTAAGTGGATGCCCCCTCCACCAGTAATAGTGTGAGCGAGCGATTGCAGGGCTGCACCTTGAACTTTCAAAACATTTACATGGGTTCACTTGGGGTCCTTCAGTTTGCTTGCTCGTGCAAAACATTCATCAAGCACAGCCACCCTCCCCTCCCCTCATTTAAAAAGCCATTTCCCCTGACGCGCAATTCCCTTCCATGAATGGGGCAGCGTGCCCATTTCTCCATCCTTGATCCCCCCCCCCCCTCACATTCTCTTAAATAGCGCAGTCGTTTTGGGATTGTTTTCTCGTGAACGATATCACCTGGTTGTGTTACGCTATCCAACACAGTGTAATGGGCTTGCGTTCTTGTTACACCGGTGTTATTAGCGTGAGCAGTGTTTAAACCAGCCATGGGATAAACACGGCACGTGATAGGCCACTTAGTTGAGCTTTCATTTGTGACCAGGTCGCTGTTGTTGCACTAAATGGGCAGTCCCAAACACACGAACAGGTTCCGATCCTGAGGCCACGTTCGTAAGTCGGACGGTTTGTAAGTCGGAACACAATGATGTACCTGTGATGCCGCAGCCGTGAAGCCGCTCTGCGGGCACCACCCCCCACATGAACACACACACCCCCACATAGGGCCCCGAGGGGAGGTCACCTGGCCGACAGGTTTTCACCCAGAAGCCCTCTCATGGGACTAATCTTCAGTTTCCTGCGGCCAGGGAATTGAGCAATTTCCCCCGAGGCTAACTCGCACTGCGGTCCCGTGACTTGGGTGGTAATTACATGGTCACAACGGGGCTGCCCAGCCAACGCGGGTAGAAAACACACACGACACACACGGGCCAGCAGGCAGGTAGGGGGGCGGAGCCACAAACGGCTGGAAAACAGGGCCAGCCCTCTGATTGGAGGACAAATGTGCTTGTGCACCAATGCCGCAGCCCCGGGGTCGTCCCTTTAATGTAGAAGGCAAAATGCGGACGTCAGTGAGAGCAACGGTCAAAGGCGGGAAATCCGATCGATCTGATTGGCCGGGAAGGCCAGCGGATCAGCGGTGAGTTTTCTTTGAAGTAGGTAACAATAAAAGGCAAGAGAAGGTAGAGATGATTGAGTCGTGTTCTTCTGAAGTCGGGATCGGAGTAGTCACCTAGCCGGCCACTGGATCGTTCGTGAGACGTGTCCCGGCACAGCCAGGCCCCAGGAGACCTTCATGCAGCCTCACCTATCCACGGCTTCCATCAGAGCTGAACCGTGAGTACGCAACGGAGAGTTGGGACTTAGCGTAAGATCATCGGGAGGTTAATTCCAAAGAGACGAGGTAGATCGGGTTTAGACCATCAGGAGATAGGTTAGACCTGCCCTGCTGACCCAGACCGATTCGAGTATTAGTAGCACGCAGACGCGCCAGGAATAAATCGTTAGTGATTGATAACAGCCTCGTGTGGTTTCTACGAGTGTAAGGAAAGTGCGTAGTGGTGTGGGTGTGCTCGCCGTAACGTGTGGTCGGTGCTCTGCGAGTGAGCGCTTCGTCCTGTGGCCGCGGAATCCCGCGCTGCATGCAGGCTAATACCCATCCCGAATACCCGCCCCCACAGCCCTTAAAATCATCCTCGATATAAACCCCCAATCGATTACGCGGGTACGAGTGACGTCTCGATCCTCTGACCCTTGATCCCCTGTTCCGCGCGTGCGATTGGTGCGTCGTTCTGAGACCCATCCAGAATACCCGCCCATCCACAGCCCTTTCAGCGATCTCCATACCCACCCACGGCGGCAGTGCGTGCGCGAGCGATGTCATTGCCCTCCGACCCCTGACCCCCCGTTTAACGCGTGTGATTGGTGCGCGCGGTCCTGAGAGCGGAGACGTCGCGTTTGAGTGGCTGCGCGTATACGTGTGAGGGCTGTGGTGTGCCGAGGGTCTCCTACTAACGTTGGGAGGAGTGTGAGCGAAGAGTGGGGAATTAATTCCAGGCAGCTGAGCGCCAGCCCCGAAGCATGTCCCCCAAACAGGACCCAAGGACTCGTGGGGCCGCATCACGAGGAGAGGAGCCGGAGAGCAGCAACCCTCTCACCGAGAATGAGGAGTCAAGCAGCAGCGGCTCTCACATGAGCGAGGAGCCCGGAGCCTGCAGCCCTCCCGAGATCATCCCTCCATCTGAAGAGGACCCGGGGGCCAGCAGCCTCAACATACCGTATTTGAATGCACACGGTCAGTGTTAAAATGTATTACGATGCAACAAAAATAAGAGAACCGTTGCTAAAACTCATAAATAAGAGGAACTATTGCACATTCATCTTCTTGGTTCTTTCGGTAAAGTCACGTAGAAGGGAAGTAATAAAATAATAAAAATTAAACATAATAAAATAATTCTCACGACGTTTCGGCCACAACGCAAGCAGCCGTCCTCAGGTGAAACCAGGTCTGTCTAGGCGACAGCGTCTGAATGAAACAGCACACGTGCTTGGAGCATATATATAAGCTGGGTTGGAAGGGGGGGGGGAAAGGGCGTCTTGACAAAAGAATTTGCATATCAAGAGGAATTTAGCATATTTATGGGAAATGCAGGTATGTATATAACTACTTATGTCCGTGCATTATGCAGGATTAGCAGCATCCAAGGGAGGAAATATGGGAAATGCAGGTATGTGAATTAGTGCTACTTTGCCCGTGCATTATGCAGGATTAGCAGCATCACAGGGAGGGGATAGGGGTAGCATTAATAAAGGGAAGAAGTGTTAATAGTATGTAGCTGCAGTAACTAAAACCACCACGTAAACAACTAAAGTATAAACTACATAGTATCATCATTATACTAAATATACTCTACAATAAGCTGAGTTACTACATTACAATTCTACGTCGTAAAAAATATAATATGCTTCCATCTAAACTTTATTCTCTTACATCACACGAGTCTACACCGTACTATATACTGCCATAGACAAACCCAACATTAAATTACATACTGTATTGCTATAAACCGTTAGCGGGAATCGAATTGGGGTCCCCGGGTGGTCGCACAGAGCACCTACCACTGCACCACCGGTTTTGAGATAAACTGTAACACACAATAAAATAAAATAATTCTCACGACGTTTCGGCCACAACGCAAGCGGCCGTCCTCAGGTGAAGAACAGGTCTGTCGGAAAGACAGCGTCTGAATGAGCACCACCATGCTTGGCAGCGTATATTTAAGCTGGGTTGGAGGGGGAAGGGCGCCTTGACAAATGAATTTACATATCAAGAGGAATTTAGCATATTTATGGGAAATGCAGATATGGGATTAGTACTACTTGTGAAATGCGTAGGAGCTGGGGGGGGGGGGTTCAAAGTCATTTTATGCCAGTGCATTATGCAGGATTAGCAGCATCAAAGGGAGGGAGTAGGGTTAGCAGTAATAAAGGGAAGGACTTTTAATAGTAAGGAGCTGCAGCACCTAAACCACCACGTAAAAAACTAAAATATAAACTACATCAGTATCATCAATATACTAAAAATGCTCTCCAATAAGCTGAGCTACTAACTGTAAGTCATACATTACAATTCTATGTCGCAAAAAATATAATATGCCTCCACCTAAACTTTTTTCTCTTACATCACACGGGTCTACCCCGTACTATATACTGCCATAAACAAACCCAACATTAAATTATATACTGCATTACATTACACCACCCTATACCTTATTCATTGTAATATTACACTATGTATTATTCTACCCACCCTAATGTATATCACACTGCTGTATATTCACTATACAATTACGATATTCTATTTTACTTTGTACATTGTATTAAGCCTATACATTTTTATACTATTTGTTAGCATACATTGTACCGTTGACCGTCGTGTGAAAGATACTAAGAGGAAGAAACAAGATACGTCAATGCAGCGGAGCAAAGAATCCATTCCCTGCGGAGAATGCAATGCCAATGAGTGGAACGCGGGCTGAAAGTCACCGTAAACGTGAACACAATCAGTTAAGATCCGAAATGGTTTATTACGTCCTTCCAATGATTGCTAAGCCAGAATCCATCTTCTCGGTTGAAATTGTCTCTGTGTTTGTATATGTGGATCGCCTCATGAACGAATCTCTCATGGTAGCCAGATGGCTTGCAGAGAACCTCTGTCTTGGAGAAGTCAATATCATGTGAGCCCACTGAATTGTAACAGTGATCTGCCACGGCTGAGGTGTTTGTCCTACTGTGTTTCAAGTCTGCTTTATGTTCACGGATGCGGTCCGAGACATGTCGTTTGGTTTCTCCAATGTAACTGCTACCACAGAGGAAACTTAGTTTGTAGACGCCAGGGAACCACATCTTTTACAGACGGGCCAGATCACGGATTTTATGTACTGTGTTGAATCGGACCTGGATATTGTGTTTTATCAGGATTTTGGAGATCTTTTTTGTGACCCCAGCAATGTAGGGTAAGGTGATGGTCTTGAAAGGCTCCTCAACGGGATCCTTCTTGATAGTTGGAGTGATGGCTTTGCGGATTGTGTAGTCAGAGTAACCATTAGCCTTAAGAGCTTGGCGTACGTGTTTGAGTTCACTGGCAATGTGTTCCTGGTCGGATATGCATTGGGCTCTATGGTATAGAGTCTTGATGAGGGAATTCTTCTGGGATGGATGGTGGTGGGAATCCGGTTTTAGGTAAGCATCCGTATGGGTGGCTTTCCTGTAGACAGAGTGGCTCATTGAACCATCAGGTCTCCTTTTAATTAGGACATCCAAAAAGGGTAGCTTGCCATCTTTTTCGACTTCCATGGTAAATCTGATGGCTGGGTGTATGGAATTGATGTGGTCGAGACATTGGTCTAGAGCAGGCCGGCCATGTGGCCAGATGACAAAAGTGTCATCTACGTACCTCTTCCATAAGGTCGGGCATATAGTGGCAGTCTGGATGGCGTCAGTCTCCAATTTCTCCATGAAAAAGTTGGCTACAACCGGTGATAGGGGGGAGCCCATTGGGGTGCCCTCAGTTTGCTTGTAGAAAGTTCCATTCCAGGTGAAGTATGTATTGCTTAAGCAGTGTCTCACCAGGGGGGGTGCCCCAGTATTCAGTCCTTGATGAACCAAGTCTTCAATGATTGCGATGGTGTCAGGTACAGGAACTTTGGTGAATAAGGAAACCACATCAAAACTGACAAGCAGGTCGTCTGGGGACAGGGAAATCCCCTTGATTGTCGATACCAGGTCTGTAGAGTTTAGTACCGCAGAGGTGGTTTTTCCAGTGAAAGGCCGTAGGATTTCAGACAAAAAACGAGCCAGTTTGTAGGTGGGGGAGTTGATAGTAGAGACAATGGGACGAAGAGGTGTATCTTCTTTATGTATCTTTGGTAAGCCGTATAATCTTGGTGGCCTGGCTGCAGAAGGTTTCAACGAGAACTGTTTGGTCTGATCAAATAATGCGGTTGAAGCAGAAATGATGTTGTTGGTTTTAGTGACGAGGCTGTTGGTGGGGTCTCTTTTTATTTTTGTATAGCTGCCATCGTTGAGTAGTTCTTGAATTTTGTTGTTGTATTCTATTTTGTCCATGATGACAGTGGCATTGCCTTTGTCGGCTGAGAGGATAACAATGTCATCCCTCTTTTTCAATTGAGCTAATTCAAAACGCTGATGTTGCTAGCAGGCATCTTAGCGTTTTTGAGGGTTGCAGAGATTTCAGATCTTGCTACGTCTGCAGCGATGTGACTCAGGCCCTTGAGAGCTACATCTACTCGGGCAATTATATCATTAACTGGTATGTGTTTAGGTGTGACTGCAAAGTTAAGTCCTTTAGCTAAAACGGATTTCCGACCTTCAGAAATAGAACTGTTACTGCGATTAATTACGACCTTGTTAACGTCTAGCTTTTCAATGTGTGGGTCCGGTCTCTTGAGATCCTTCAACAAGCTCCGTGATAAGAAGGCTCAGCTAATCGAGTCCCTCACCTTTCTGAAGAGATGCCGCGACTCTAAGGTAATACCAAACGCATTTACACTACCATCTGCTGCTGTAACTTCTTCTAATGCTAAACGAATTCTTTCTAGAACTAGCTTAGCTCTTATCTCAGAGAAAATCAGACTTACGCGCACCGATCTAGATCAGTTAGACAAGACACTCTACAAATCACACTTATCTTTCAGTGCAACAATGTCCACATCGGATTGGGAACATGTAGACAAAATGACTGCCTCTTCAGCTGCCGCTATGTCGACCAAATGTAAGGACAACGTGATTTCAAAATTCAACCGCCTCTAAGTATGTAGTTTATACTTTAGTTGTTTACGTGGTGGTTTTAGTTACTGCAGCTACATACTATTAACACTTCTTCCCTTTATTAATGCTACCCCTATCCCCTCCCTGTGATGCTGCTAATCCTGCATAATGCACGGGCAAAGTAGCACTAATTCACATACCTGCATTTCCCATATCTCCTCCCTTGGATGCTGCTAATTCTGCATAATGCCCGGACATAAGTAGTACTAATCACATACCTGCATTTCCCATAAATATGCTAAATTCCTCTTGATATGCAAATTCTTTTGTCAAGACGCCCTTCCCCCCCCCCCCTTCCAACCCAGCTTATATATATGCTCCAAGCACGTGTGCTGTTTCATTCAGACGCTGTCGCCTCGACAGACCTGGTTTCACCTGAGGACGGCTGCTTGCGTTGTGGCCGAAACGTCGTGAGAATTATTTTATTATGTTTAATTTTTATTATTTTATTACTTCCCTTCTACGTGACTTTACCGAAAGAACCAAGAAGATGAATCCCTGCAGTCACGAAAGCTTTAAATCGAAATTTATTGCACATTTGCCGGGTCAAATACTTCCACGCTTCGGTTGTCAAGTGCGAGTTCACATTCGCAAGTCGGATGATTAAAAAAAGATATTGAACGGAAGCTTGTCCGTAAGTGCGGATTTTCGGAAGTCGGTGACTGCCTGTACTGGCATTTTCCTCGCCGCCTCTTGAACTTGGTGAAAAAAACATGTCTCTGCTTGAAACAAGGAACACGTTCTCTCCACAGCCGAACATATGGTTGCAAATCAACAACAATAAAAAAATAATCACCCGTATAGTTTTTAACAGACAGTTGGGGCAGGTACTGTGAGCGAGCACCTATGAGAGGGTGAGAGACCAGAACCATTCTGTCCGCCTTTTCTCCCCAGTAGTGATGTATATACAGAACACCAGGTACTAATTTGAGGCTGAGTCGACCTAGGGGAGGCCCACGACCGATTCTGATATTTGTCTCTGATGTTGGCTGGTGAGCAGGAATTGAAATTGGATATCTGGTTATGTAGTGCAGTGAAATGTAAACACAATTTTTGTTATATTTCGAAATTCATAAAATGATAAATTCCATCCGGGTATTAGATCTACTAGCAAGTTTGTAAACTCCTCAGATAGGCCACTTATATTTTGAAGGAATGTGTTTTATTTATTTATAAACAAATCTATTTTATAAAGCGCTGTATAAGTGAAAAAAAGAAAGCCGATTCATGTACAGTCCCTGGTAAAGTGAGATATGAAAACCCCATAACAATTTGCAATGCAAACCCATATCCACCATAGCAGCTGTCAACAAAAAATACACATGCTGAGATAAATTCCTTTTAGGGACACTTACATGGGATTTACGCTGAACGACTTTCTGATATGGTTGTGACACAAATGTGTATTTTGAGACTCTGAAGGTAAACATACACAGTGTGTATCATAATTCTCCAGTTGTAGCCCTCCAACAGATATCTCCATTTGTTTAGCAAACTTATTGCACATCAAAGTATGCATACCTAGACACCAATGGCAGTTACTGAGGGTGGTCTAGTTTCACAATTATGAAATCAAGAGACAGAAGAAAACACCTCGGAGTGCTGTTCGGAAAACTGACCTTGATAATGAACATCAACGAATGTACGTGCGTAAAGAAGAATGCTCTTGTGTATGTATGTTGAACTTCTTTTGCGCCGTACGTAGCCAACCATGCGGATTGGAGGTGAACACAAAAATACATGAAAAACCCATGACAGCTTGCAATGCAAAGAAATATCCACCATAGCAGCACATCTGATTAGCACGGATGCCTCCGCACAGTGTGAAAGAAGTTCAAGTATAGATACACATGCTGAGATAAATTCCTTTCAGGAACATTTGAATGGGATTCAAGCAGAGCAACCTTTCTGATACTTTGTATTTTGGGACTGTTAATCAGTTTTGGACAGAAGCATAAATATTGACAAAAGCTGACAAAGCTGGTGAAGAAGCATGGAGAAAGGGGAATTCTTGGACTTAAACCGAGAGGCATAGAGAGCCACACGTGGACCAGAGAACAAACACACATTCGAGACATCGCATTGTCTTAAGAACAGTGGGTGAACTTGGGCCAATTCCAGGCAGAAGTTGACACAACTCAACAGTGGCCATCCTGCAGCGAGTTGTGGTCCTTGTCATATGAATGTGGAATTTAAATTCATATTGCAAAGGAGCTAAGCAACCCTCGACACTTATTTGAGTGCACATACATGCATTGTCTCATTGCGGACACACGTGTATATTGTTATCTAATCTAGAACGTGTACATTGTGTTGTGATTTGCCATGCAAATTTTTAGATTAAGGTAATCTGATAATAAAACCAGTCCAGTTGTGTTAACACACAGCTACCTATTTTTGTTGTGTTTTTGCAAATATGTAATATTTTTATTACGTTTATTCTTGGGATTAAAGTAGTACTGCAGGTGGTAGCTGGTCTGTGTGAGGTGTAGGGCAGCACTCCACAGACCCAATGTGCTGTTAAAATTATGAAAAAAAATGTGTTAATAAAAATAGTTTAAAAGTGCTGAGATGTTAAAACAAGTAGGTCATTTTATTAAGTATCTGAGGTTGTTTGGCATTTCAAAGATATTTGGATAAAATTATGATGTATTAATTGGTTTAGTTTGATTTATTTTAGTACCGGTAGGGGTTCTGCCGGATGGGAGCGGCATCGCCTGTATCAATGTGGTGACTCAAAAGCGTAGTGCGACCGATGTCAAATTTGCCCTTGCTAAACAGATCTTAGAATTCACGCAAGAGCGCCCTTAACTCTCCCCTCTGGGACTCGGACAATTCTGCATTTCCCGAACAAAGCGTATCCATCCACTTCTCATCAAAATACTTACGCGGCCACGTATTCAACGCGACCCCAACACTGCCAATGATGCTTCTTTCGTGAAGCGCGGGCGACGCATGAACTAGCACGGTGCCCTTCTGAATGACAGATGTATCTAACCCTGCATTAAGGACCTAAATGAACGGTTACTAGTCATTGGATACTAGAGTCTGTGCTCCTACTAACATCAACCCACGAATGGCTTTATTTGAGGGTCCCAAGAGGATTCTTCCCATAGTCTTCCTCCTGGTCTAGCGGCTTTTGCAATCATAAGACAACCAACAATTCCGCGCCAGGGGGAATATTTAAGGTCTTACTCGCAAGTGCTTGCACGGTAGTGTTGGCCGTGCACAATCAAGTGGGAGAAGGCAAAAAGGCCATTTGACGGCCTGATGGTAATTCAAGGCACCCTTGATTGATCAACATTTTCAGGGGCATCTTCCCTAAAATGGCAGTCCTGAGCAAGCAAGGAATAGAAAGGGACATTCATACAAGAACTGGTCCCGTCAATTTGATATCTCCAATACACATCTCCGCTGTTATTTTCCCAATTATACCCAATGAGCTGCCATTTGTGGAAAAGCACGGAGCCCTGACTAGACATAGGGTTCGACTTTGAGGGGGCAAGATGTAAAAAATCTACTCGGAAATGATAGTCGCTGACGCACAAGTATCGACGAGCATTCTGATTTCAACCCCCTCTATCAATATGATAACAGCAGATGAACCTTACGGTTGCAGCAAACACTCTATGGGCCAACTCCGACCACTGATCCGGTTGGAGCGGCCAGTCAACCCGAGCAAATTGCGAACCCTCATGCATTGATGCACAACGGGAATGAAAACTGACCCACCGCGATGAGTGAGGTGGATTCAGGGGCTGAGTGTGTGATGTGTCGCGACTCACCTTCGGGTATAGTGGAGTGAAGGACGGTCGGGGGGACGATGGCGGTGGTCCGGGGAGGCGTCGTCGCAGCACGTGGCAGCCCGACAAGACGTGTTGCGGCAGGCCGCAGTTGTAGCACATGATGAGCGCACTCCCAGGATGAGGAGAGGTCTTTGGCCGTCTAAGTTGTTCATCCCATCGCTCCAATAGCAAAATGGTGGCTGCTTGCGTGGGTTGTGCCACGAAGCTTTCACTTAGGTTGGAAACAGCGACGGGATGCTCGACCCTGCGCAGCTCCGTTGCTCTCTCCTCCACCGCTGGCTATTCGCGGTCGAGCTCCGCGATGATTGAAGCCGTGGTCTCGAGGAGTTCTGCGAGGCAGGAGCGGGCTGTGCGGCGCTCCCTCCCTGACGGCAGTGAGCTGTCACTGGAATGGTCGACGCGATGCTATGCCGACGGTCCCTCAGTCCCTTTCTCTGGGGCCGCCATCCCTGGGGCTATTTGTGGAATGATGCCTTCGTTGTCCTCGTTGTCCGACGTCCTGGTATGTAGTCTGCGTCGCGTAGGCATAACCTAACTCGGCTATATTACGTTTGGCTACTTATGACAACAGTTGTAGTGAGTTCAACTGAGTCACAGATGTACTCTTGGAGGCAATGCATGTATTAACACCATGTGCAGACGTAGATGAAGGTTTCTTCAGGATGAACATCAACGTTGATCCCTCTGGGGGACCTGGGTTATATTCCCTGTGGCATGGCCAGCTCTGTCTTTGGCCACGACCACCTTCCAAAATTCTCAAGCTGGATCTTGACCCTGACCACGTCACCATCCCACGCCCCCACTTGGGGCTCCTTTGTAGACTTAACCGGTCACGTGTCCTCTCGGGTCAACCAGAGTGCCATGGCCTTTAGTAACCCCATTCCTACTGCCGACACTCCCACACCGTACGCCAAGCATGATGCCATCCAGCGCTATCAATCAGTGCTCCCCGAGCCCCTCTAGGGCCGGTACTACACCCACACCATCGTGGTATCTGTGATGGCAATACACTGCACGCCGTTCCTCTTCAGGGCTGGCACTACACAGTGACATCCTACGATGTCACTACATCGGTAAAACCCATTTGGCAATGCATGTCCACTTTCGACAGGGACCTGGTTATACCACAGAGACCTGGTTACTGCAAAAATAAAACACGACAAAACTATTTAAAAACAACTGAACATTGTCGTGTTTCCAGACAGCAAGGTCGTGCATCAACACGGTGTATAACCAGTATGGAGAATACAACGAAGCTGGTCATACATATCATAAAGAAAAAGTATTGGGTGCAAAATGGCACCCCGAGGTCGGTAAGATTGTGAAGAAATAAACACACGTTTATAATCAAAAGTGTGCAAAAGCAGAGCGATCAAATGCACATACATGTGAAAAAAAATTTGAGGCCTAAAAAGTGATTTAAAGTAGGAAAAGGAGTTGAAGATTTTTTTTTTCATTATGAACATTTTCGGTCGTTTACTCCAGAGATTTGGGGCCGCAACACGGAAGACATCTAAACCGAGTTTGGGCTCACATGGGTGTGAGACTTTGAGGAGCAACAGGGAGGAGCTTCTAAGTATACGGGAAGTTACTTGGGGACTAAATGATGCAGAAGATATTTAGCAGACTTATTTTGTAACAATCTGAGGATGATGAGAGTTCAATGCCTTTCCTTGTGTAGAACAAGGGTTGAGGTGGGGGGTGGACGTGATTTGAATTTAAAGTTCACAGTGATGGGTTCTGTAGAGGCATTGATCGATGCTGCACTCAGTTTGACCGTCCATATGAGTTGCATATTTCGGCTTCTCATGGGCTGATTCGGGGATAACCCTTCAGCCCGAAAACCAAATGTCTCTTTCCTCCCGAAGTCAGATAGCTAAAGAAGCATTGTTTTTCACACGTGTGATTCCAGTATTGACCTCTGTTTGAGATATCAGGTAAGTAAAGGCAACATAAGTAAATTATCTGTTCGGAGTCATCTCCACGACAAGGATAATGTCATTAATAATACCAATAAAGGCCACAGTTTTTTCTGGTTTTATAGAGCATAGACATGCACAGCGAGCATGCATATGAATGCCTTACAGTCGCCATCTTATTAAAATAAAATCCATAAAACAAATGGCAGACACTGGAGTGGAGATAAATGACTCAATATGGGAGGTTACACTCCTATACAACAACACGATGCATGGCCACAAGTCTACGAAGGATCTATTTGGGCGTAATTGTATGCACAAGTGTGGGAAATTGTAGGTCTGTAACGTCTGGATACCCTAAAGGTCAATGCACTCGCCATTGAGCTAGTTTGTATGGAGTTGATGGTTCAGTTATCGTTATTGTCTTGTAAAGGTGTGTGTGCAGTTACCAAAGCCTGCAAAATAAAACTGACCATAAAGATTCACCATAACAAAAAACCTGTGTATGCTCTGCTGTGTCTAAAGTCTAACGAATAAAAATATGTGCAAGTAAATGTAACTAAAATATCTAGGGTGTGTGGCACATATAATCAGGGTATAAAATATGAAAATATATCAATTGGTTGGATACACCGGCATGTCAAGTATTTGCCCCTTGTTGGATGTCTGCATAAATGCTGCCTAAACCAGCATGGTGAAGTATGATCACTTATCTTTCCCCAATGACAGTTCAGCCTTGAGACCTGGCTCTCAGTCACTTGCAGCGATGGGTCGTGTGAGATGATAGATTACATGCCACCTTGACTTAGAGATTTGTTTTATGTTTTCATTTTACACAAAACATCCACAAAGTTTTGTTGACGACTGAGCTCAGGTTTCCATTTTAAAAAATTCTGAACTTGTTGACCTAACTATATCCTTAGATTATATAAAGAGTGATATCATATCAAATAAGACAATGAGTCCGTTCAGCTGCATTCAATGCTGTACAATGTTACATTTTAATCAGAAGAGGAAAGATTATCTGTGATACCTTTGAATTGCTTTGTGAACACGGAAAACCATGGTCAGGCTGCAAAGGATCCTAGATGAGACATTTCTATAATCTGGGCATTGCCCAAAAAAAAATACTATTCAGGCAGAGACTGTGTTGAGTGAAAACATTTCCACTTTTCCCCAATGGAAGCAACACTCAGCCAAACACTCCAGGACAGCACGCACGCTGACTTCTGTGTACCGCAGATAAACATCCACGTGTTGTATGATGTATGCCCACAAACTAAATGAGCCGCGTGACAGGTGGCAGTGATGCTGGTGCGATATAATGATTGTCACACTGGACTTGCAATCCAGAGGTCCTTGATTCAATCGACTGGCGCGGCGGTTGATACACTGGCCAAGTTTCTTACATCCCCTACCTGTGTCCACCCAACTGAATAAATGGGTCCACCAAAGTCGATCGACAGGACCCTGTGTGGTGCAATGAAGTGAGGTTACTCCCATCTCTTCCAAGATGTCTGGCTAGCTTGGAGAATCAGGTCAAATGCCCTCTCGAGTGTTTCTCCAGAAATATCTCTGCTGGAGGTTTTCTTGCCAGTAGTGACGTGAGCAAGTACGTGATGGGGCTGAACTTTTACGTATTTACCATGACAGAGCAACTGACAAGTGAGCAATGCGGCATCGTTCAAATACACTGAGATCCTGATGTGAAAATCCAGCCAACCACTTGTGATTAAATGGGGTTCTCGAGTGTAGAAAATTGATGCATTCATGACATTTCCATATGTCCAGAATCGTGTTCCTGGCTGAGATGCTGAAGTTTTTTTAACAAGACGTTCTGGTGCTGAGTGATGCGTTGTAGTTTAATACTCAGTCGTGTGTTATGTAAATTCTATGTGTGAGTGAGAACAACATTTTATGTTTTGTTCAATTTGGCGAAATCCCAGGTTCGAGACTTAAAAATATTCGATTGAATGCCATGTAAATATATATCCCTCTATGTTAGGGTGTTGTGGGTAAACACTGCCCATAGGTCACTTCGAGAGACTTCAGAAGTGGTTCTACTTCTGTGGGCCATACTTTGACATGAGGTGATGCACTACCCGGTGGAGTTTGAATCAACACTTTCGATCCTAACGTGATGCCAATAGCAAATCATTTGGAAAACATTTTATTGGGGAAAAGTACGACTTTTAAATTCTATAAATATATTGAGTAACAATGAGAAAATATAATTAGTTGATGTCTGATATTCATAACATAAGGTCACGGAAGAAACAACTCTATACTTTGCACTTATATATCAAAACAAGTTTATGTTTTTATATCTTGTTAATGTTTAATGATATATTTTGATGAGTGAAAATGTGTATTTTGGCTTTTTTTTTAAATATCTCAACTACAAGCATATGATTATACTACAAACACATATATATTCGCACGGAAGAAAAGTCGTCATCGCATTTTCTGTTTTAAAGTAAAATGATCGCTAACTTTAAGGAGTGATGAAATTAGTTGATATGTAGGTGCTGGGTGGATGGTTGTTACATCGCAGGATTGTGAAAGGTGGCGGCTTCTTGGAGGCCTTCTTCCAGCAGTGGATAGATCAGAGTTGATGATTGAGACTACATTGTTTTGCGGATTGCATGTAAAAAAATTATCGTGGCTGCTCCAGCAAACGAAGGCAACTCGTCTTTTTTGTGGGGAACACTTTGAGGCCGGTGAGGTCAAAGATCTTACAACAGCAGAAAGCAATCATTCTACTTCAAATGGACATGGCTCAAGCACCATATACCTGGCGGCATTTTGCACTGACATTTAATTTCCACGATATTATTCTACAAAAAAAAGTAATGATCTGAAGTCGGTTATATTTTACAAGGTATTTGCTGCAAAACAATCCCTCAGGAAAGCGACATTTTCATTAAGTTCTTGTCATACGCAATGCAGCCCCACGTTCGCACCTGCAGTGGTTACCCACAAAACGTCACAAACTAAATGATGCAGTTTTTGTTTCTCCCACACCCACAGAAACAGAAAATGGTGGTTGATGAAATGACTGCAAATACACCACGTTGACAATATTGCTCATTGTTGTTAAAGGAGACATCGGCATGTTTTAAACAGGACCAAAAACACATTATTAGGGCTCATATTTCGATTTAAAGCTTTCGTGACTGCAGGGATTCATCTTCTTGGTTCTTTCGGTAAAGTCACGTAGAAGGGAAGTAATAAAATAATAAAATAATAATAAAATAAAACATAATAAAATAAAATAATTTTCACGACGTTTCGGCTACAACGCAAGTTTCCCCCCACGACTCACCATTTGACACGACGGTCAATGGTACAGTGTATAATAACAAATAGTATAACATTTATATGCCTAATACAATTGTAGTGGTGATACGCGGTGGGGGTATACGTCGTGTGCCAGCGCGTATGTGCGGGTGTGTGTGTGGTGACGCGCGCTGACGGGGAGGAGCAGGCGTCAGCGCGGGTGGGGGTAGTGCTGCTGATTGGCTGTGTGCCGGTGACGCGCTGAGAGGGAGTGATCGGGTGGCAGCGCGGTGTGATTGGTCGAGGAATGGAAACACGCGCTGGGCGGAAACGGATCGTAGAGATAGCGCATGGTGATTGGGTAACTGAGGAGCGGTGCCGACGTTGAGGTCCGCATCCGCTCCGTCTCCCGGGAGGAAGGGGTATATAAGGTGATGCACAGAGGAGTAGGGGGAGGAAGTGGAACCATCTAGGAATGAAGACGAAGGTGCAGAGATAGAGCCCGGAGAGGAGAGTAAGGGAGAGTAATGTAGAGTAATGGAGAGTAATGTACAAGGTGTAGCCAGAGAGAGAGAAAGGTCTACACGAGCCGAGTAATGCATACGGTGTAGCCACAGAGAGTGTAAGGTCTACACGAGCCGAGTAATGCATACGGTGTAGCCAGAGAGAGTATAAGGTCTACACGAGATAGGTACTGAAGAGTGTGTAGCCGGAGTTGTAAGGTCTACACGAGACGGGTACTGAAGAGTGTGTAGCCAGATGTGTAAAGTCTACACGAGACGAGTGAAGAGTGTAGCGGAGGCGTAAGGTCTACACGAGACGAGTAAAGAGTGTAGCAGAGGCGCAGAGTCTACACGAGACGAGAGAAGAGTGTAGCCGAGGCGCGGAGTCTACACGAGGCACAGAGAGCCAGCAGCACAGAATCTACGGGAGTCGAGAGAAGTGTGGAGCGGAGAGAAGAGGTCACGAGTTGTATCGTGTATGGTGACCGTACTGTGAAGAAGAGAGGCCACGCGTTGTATCGTTCAAGTCAAGATTTAATAAAAGAAGTGTGTTCCCGTCAAAGGAGTTTCCTGCCGTCATTTCCAATACTTCATCTGGTGTCAGAAGTGGGGTCCCAAGCGCGCGCATCGACGTCATCAACGCGTGATGGGGTCCGCCATTTTACGTCTGCCGCTGAAGCCGCCATCTTACACACCGACGGAGAGGCGGAGAGGAACCACGAGGCGGATGACTTCATTTTTCAGCAGTGTCTGCCCACGTTGTCAGCCTTCAAGGCGGAAGGCGGAGACTGGGGCCAATTTCAGCGAAGGTTTTTGGCGCATCAAGAGATGTCCGCGTGGTCCGATGCTACGGCGCTGCGGGCGTTGCCTGCCATGCTGGACGACGATGCGCTCGCGGCCTTCAGGTCCGCACGGAAGTCGGACCGCTCCACGCTGAAGGATGCGCTGGGTCTGTTGGCCAGGGTCTACGGACCTCCCTCGGCGTGCCGCCATCATTTCTACGCAAGACGGAAAGCGGACACGGAGACCGCGTTGGCCTATCGCACGGCGTTGCTGGCTCTTGCCGATGCTGCGTTCCCTCGGATGGACGAGGAGGGCCAAGACGCGATGGTTTTGGAGCAGCTGCTTAAGTTGGCGCAGGACCTGGGGGTCCCTATCAACACAGCTGACGAGATTGATATTTCTTCTTTGAGAGTCGCCACGAGTATTCAAGCGCACGAGGCCCTACAACGGAAACAAGGAGTTGTTTGCAACGCTGCCGTCGTCGCAGCTCCGGGTTCGGTGGTCACCGAACCCCAAGTCGTCAGCCAACGAGAGGAGGCGTTCGCCGCGGGACGACCAGGGGACTGGAGGCCGGGGGCTCGGTCGCCTCTGCGATCGGGCCGAAAGTCGGAGCAACCGAGATCTACTCCGACCCTCGTCACGTGCTATAACTGCGGCCTCCGGGGCCACGTGGCGTCCGGGTGCCGCGCTCCGCATCAGCGCGCCATGGGGGCTCGGCTGGACGACGACCGAGAGCCCAAGTCATCTCTACAATCCCCGGCAAGTCGCGGCACCTCACACGCTCGGCCTGTATACTCGACACACATGGGACGCCGCGTCGCGGCGGAGGAGGGCCGGTTAAGGTTCGGGGATTCGGTTCGGCGAGAGGGGTTCGGCCGGGACCAGGGAGATATTGAATGGGCGGAATTGGGGCATAGAATTGTGGCTGCTTCGGCGGGTTCGTCCGTTGTTACGGGATCTATTGATGGGGTCGAGATTAGGGTGTTAGTGGACACGGGGGCGTCGGCAACTATTATATCGGACCTCATTTATAATATTCTTCCAGTCCAATGTCGTCCGCTGCTCCCGGTGGATGTGCCATTTTACGCCGCTAATGGGGGATCGTTGGGCATTATCGGTCAGATTAGGGCGTCCATTTGCATTGGAGATATCAAATTGTCGGGACCCGTTTTCGTTTCGTCTTCTTTGGCGGTTCCTTGTCTTTTGGGCACTGATTTTTTGGCTAAAATGCCCATTAAAATTCTTATCGATCAACGATGCATTGAACTGCCATCGGGTCGCCGGATTGCATTTTTGACGAGCCCTACTGACATTCGGACGGCGTGCGCTACGATACAAGCGGTGGCGACACAGACCGTGCATGTGCCCCCGGGTTCACAGATGTTAATTCCCCTCCGGTTGCGGAAACCATGGGTGAGGGAGGCTTCGGAACAAAGTGTGCTTTTGGGTCCTTCTAACAAGGCTGTCGGGGGTCTTGATTTATCGGTGGCTCACACTTTGGTGCGGGCTGACAGGGATCCGTTTATAATGGTTTTGAACGCGGGGTCGCGGCCAGCTGTCATTCAACAGGGCACCGTGCTGGCTCACGCGGCGCGGGTCCCTGTGGATGATGGGTTGGTTGCGCAGGTGGCCTCGAGCCCCGCGCAGAACGTTGAGACAAGGGAGGACCTTGAGTGGGTCCATTCGCTATGCGCCGCCTTGGACGATTTGTCGGCGGTGCAGTTGGGTGCGTTGCGCGAGTTGCTCATAGAATTTTCTGATGTGTTCAGTAAACATAAGTATGACATTGGGTGCACGGATTTGTTGCACCACCACATTGAAACGGGCGATGCGGCGCCGGTCAGGCTAAATCCCTTCCGACTGAGTCCTGGGGAGAAGGAACATGTTCAGTCGGCTGTTAACGAAATGTTAGAAGCCGATATTATTTCGCCCTCCTCCAGCCCGTGGGGAGCGCCTATTGTGCTGGTTAAGAAGCAGGACGGGTCCCTGCGATTCTGCGTTGATTTCCGTCGCCTGAATAAGATCTCTGTGGCTGACGCGTATCCGCTCCCCAGGATGGATGAGTCCCTCGATGCATTGTCTGGTGCCCGATATTTTTAGACTCTTGATTTGTTATCGGGGTTTTGGCAGTTGCCACTCGACGAAGAGTCGAAACCTAAGACAGCATTTCGGACTCCAGGGGGGCTGTTCCAGTTTAACCGATTACCCATGGGACTTCACTCCTCTCCAGCGACGTTTCAGCGACTTATGGAGTTGGTTTTGTCGGGCTTGCAGTGGGATACATGCTTGATTTATATGGACGATGTCATTGTTTTCAGTAAAACGTTTGAGGAACACCTCCAGCGATTGAGAGGGGTGTTCTTGCGAATGCGATCGGCTAAACTAAAATTTAAACCGGCCAAATGTCACCTCCTTCGTAAGTCGGTTAGATACTTGGGTCACATTGTCGATTCTTCGGGGATCTCCACCGATCCCGCGAAGACGGATTGTGTCGGTTCTTGGCCGACACCTACGTCCGTTTCCGACGCGCGTAGTTTCATCGGGTTTGCTTCTTATTACCGGCGGTTCGTTGAGCACTTCGCCACTATTGCAAAACCCTTGCACGCTCTAACGGCGAAGGGAGTGAAGTTCAAATGGGGACCGGAGGAGGAAGCCGCGTTTCGCTCCCTCCGGGACGCCTTGGTGGGTGCCCCACCCTTGTGTTATCCCGATTTTGCGAGTCCCTTTTTGCTGGACACAGATGCTAGCAACACGGGCATTGGGGGGGTGCTATCCCAAGTCGTCGGGGGTGTCGAAAGAGTTGTCGCCTATGGTAGTAGGGTGTTGTCTCCGGCGGAGCAGCGCTCCTGCGTCACCCGTCGCGAGCTGCTTGCCATTGTCTTTTTTGTGCAACAGTTCAGACCATATCTCTATGGTCGTCACTTTACGGTCCGAACGGACCATGCGGCGCTACAGTATTCATTGAGGGTCGCCCAACCCTCGGGCCAGTTGTCGCGGTGGTTGGAAGTCCTCCAGGACTATCAGTTTACGACTACGTACCGTAAGGGGTTGCGACACACAAATGCCGATTGCCTGTCGCGGTTGTTGCCTTGTAATGAATGCGCGTGTTTGTCGGGATCGGCGCGCTGTAAACCGACGCTTGCGGGGGAGATGGGGGCACTGGCTGCGACAGCGGGCGCACCGATCGTGGATGATTCCACTGCCTCTCAGGGTCGGGACTCGCTGCTCTCGTTGTCGCTCAGCGAATGGGGCCGTCTCCAGATGGCGGACAGCTCGCTGCTAGCATTGCGCCGCAAGGTGGGGGGTCCCGAGGGGGACCAGGAGTGCACCGGCTCCTATGTACTTAAGCAGGGCATGTTATTAAGATGGGACAGTTTGTCCCGGCGGAACGCACTCGTGGTGCCTTCCGCTGTAAGGGGGAGGGTTGTCTTGGCGGCCCACGAACGCCTCTTGCATTTGGGAGTTAACAAGACGCTTGCCCTGCTTCAGCGTGACTATTACTGGCCGGGAATGGGAAGTGATGTGGTAAATATTCTGAAGGGGTGCGTTGAGTGCGCCAGACGTAAACCACCGCCCGTGGCAGCTAATCCACCGCTGCAATCTATTCAGGTCTCGCGCACTAACGAGCTCGTTGCACTCGATATTTTGGGGCCCTTTCCAGTCACGCCGAGAGGGAATAAATACTTGTTAGTGGGGGTCGAATACTTTACCCGATGGCCTATGGCGTGGCCTCTCGCTAACCAGTCGGCAGCGGCTGTGACGGACGCCTTCGTCCAGGGCTATGTCCTGGACAAGGGGGCTCCCGAACGCCTGCTCACCGACCAAGGTAAAAAAATTTCGAGTAAATTGTTGCAAGAGGTGTGCGATCTGTTGGGTACCAAGAAGGTGCGTACCTCCCCGTACCACCCGCAGACAGACGGGATGGTGGAGAGACTTCATAAAACTTTAACTTCCATGCTGTGCCAGCAGGTGTGTGAGGCACATGTAGATTGGGACCTGCAGGTCCCGGGGGTCCTTGCCGCGTATAGAATGGCCCCCCATGCAGCTACGGGGTTTTCCCCATTCTACTTGATGTACGGTCGGGAAGCTGACCCGCCAATGGAAACGCAACTTGGCCTGTCCGCTCCACGAAATAATTCTAAATTGGCAGAACATATTAAGTTTAATATTCACAAGCTGACAGAGGCGAGGGAGGCCGCACGGCTTAATTCGCGGGCTCGCCAAATTGCTAATGAACGGTTGCGGGCACGGAAGGTGTCCATGCACGAATGGAAACCAGGTGACAGGGCCTGGCTGCATTGCCCTCAGGCACCCTTGGCTACGTCGCCTAAATTGTTGAGGCCGTGGAGGGGACCCGTGGAGGTCGTGCGCGTTGCACGGCCCCAGTGCGTTCAGATAAAGTGGGGAAAGCGCCGTTGGTACGTTCACCCATCCCGACTGAAACCGTTCTCGCCTCCATATGGCCTCCCCTTGTGTCGTGAGGGCCGAGCGTGTGACGTGACTGGCGACCCAGAGGGGGAAATGTCTCTGCCTGATCCACACGTATTTTCGCCTGATCTGCTCCCAGGTGTCTCGGAACTGACAGCTGCCGACCACCGGCGGCCGGATCTCCGCGGCGGGGCCGGCCCTTTCAGGCCCGTTCCGCGCCGTCTGGAGCTGCCGGAACCGACGGATGGTCGTCAGTGTCCCGCCCCATACGACGGACCTGCCAGACGGACTCGCGCCAGGTCGCGCTACTTTGCGTGACCCGCCTCGTGAGGAGTCGGGGCAGTTGGAGCGCCTCGTCACTGCGTGTAGTCGCAGGGACGCTGGGCGCGTTCGTTTTCTGGAATTCGCGTGTATTGTGTTGTTGTTGACTTTTCTTGTGTTCGTTGTCAATTTGTACATAGTTCTTGTTGTTGGTGTTCTTGTTATGTTACGGGGCACACTGGGGGGTTACGGGGTTTTTTTTTTTGGTTTGGGTTGTCGTCTTATCGTTGCGGTTGGTTGTTGTTAGCAGCCGGGCCGGCTGCGAGCTATGTGGGAGGGGGTGATGTAGTGGTGATACGCGGTGGGGGTATACATCGTGTGCCAGCGCGTATGTGCGGGTGTGTGTGTGGTGACGCGCGCTGACGGGGAGGAGCAGGCGTCAGCGCGGGTGGGGGCAGTGCTGCTGATTGGCTGTGTGCCGGTGACGCGCTGAGAGGGAGTGATCGGGTGGCAGCGCGGTGTGATTGGTCGAGGAGTGGAAACACGCGCTGGGCGGAAACGGATCGTAGAGATAGCGCATGGTGATTGGGTAACTGAGGAGCGGTGCCGACGTTGAGGTCCGCATCCGCTCCGTCTCCCGGGGGGAAGGGGTATATAAGGTGATGCACAGAGGAGTAGGGGGAGGAAGTGGAACCATCTAGGAATGAAGACGAAGGTGCAGAGATAGAGCCCGGAGAGGAGAGTAAGGGAGAGTAATGTAGAGTAATGGAGAGTAATGTACAAGGTGTAGCCAGAGAGAGAGAAAGGTCTACACGAGCCGAGTAATGTACAGGGTGTAGCCAGAGAGAGTGTAAGGTCTACACGAGCCGAGTAATGCATACGGTGTAGCCAGAGAGAGTGTAAGGTCTACACGAGCCGAGTAATGCATACGGTGTAGCCAGAGAGAGTATAAGGTCTACACGAGATAGGTACTGAAGAGTGTGTAGCCGGAGTTGTAAGGTCTACACGAGACGGGTACTGAAGAGTGTGTAGCCAGATGTGTAAAGTCTACACGAGACGAGTGAAGAGTGTAGCGGAGGCGTAAGGTCTACACGAGACGAGTAAAGAGTGTAGCAGAGGCGCAGAGTCTACACGAGACGAGAGAAGAGTGTAGCCGAGGCGCGGAGTCTACACGAGGCACAGAGAGCCAGCAGCACAGAATCTACGGGAGTCGAGAGAAGTGTGGAGCGGAGAGAAGAGGTCCGAGTTGTATCGTGTATGGTGACCGTACTGTGAAGAAGAGAGGCCACGCGTTGTATCGTTCAGGTCAAGATTTAATAAAAGAAGTGTGTTCCCGTCAAAGGAGTTTCCTGCCGTCATTTCCAATACTTCACAATGTACAAAGTAATATATAGTATCGTAATTGTATAGTAACACACATTAGGGTGGGTAGAATAATACATAGTGTTATATTAAAATGTATAATGTATAGGGTGGTTTATAGCAATACAGTATATAGTTTAATGTTGGGTTTGTCTATGGCAGTATATAGTACGGTGTATGCTCGTGTGATGTAAGAGAATAAAGTTTAGATGGAAGCAAATTATATAATTTTTACGACGTAGAATTGTAATGTATTACTTGCTGTTAGTAACTCAGCTTATTGTAGAGTATAGTAAGTATACTGGTGATGCTATGCAGTTTATACTTTAGTTTTTTCATGTAGTTTATACTTTAGTTTTCTACGTGGTTGATTAGTAACTGCAGCTATATACTATTAACATTCCTTTCCTTTGTTAATGCTACCCCCTGCACCCTCCCTTTGGTGCTGCTGATCCTGCATAATGCATGGGCATAATATGACTTTGAAACCCCCCCCGCCCACCTCCTACGCATTCCCCATGAATATGCTAAATTCATCTTGATATGCACATTATTTATGTTAAAGCGCTCTTCTTCCACCTCCAACCCAGCTTATATATAAGCTCCTAGCTTGGCAGTGTCTCATTCTTCACCTGAAGACGGCTGCTTGCGTTGTAGCCGAAACGTCGTGAGAATTATTTTATTTTATTATGTTTTATTTTTATTATTTTATTACTTCCCTTCTATGTGACTTTACCGAAAGAACCAAGAAAAGGGCTCATATTCTTTACAGTGCACAGGGAGACCTCAAAAGCATTCATACACAAAGGAAATCAGTCAGTATGCACTGCTGTAGTGAAAGCAGGTCCAACCATAGTATGCACTGCTGTAATCATAGCTACCACCACAGTATGCACTGCTGTAATAATAGCATGTACTACCAGTCAGTATGCACTGCTGTAATCATAGCAGATAGAACCACAATCAGTATGCACTGCTGTTGTGAAAGCAAGTACCACCACAGTCAGTATGCACTGCTGTAGAGAAAGCAGGTACCACCACAGTCGGTATTCATTACTGTGGTGATAGCAGGTACCACCACATTCGGAATGCACTGCTGTACTCAAAGCAGGTACCCCCACAGTCGGTAATGACTGCTGTTGTGAAAGTAAATACCACCACAGTCCGTATGCACTGCTGTACTCATAGCAGTATACCATCACAGTCGGTATGCACTGCTGTCGTGAAAGGAGGTACCACCACAGTGGGCATGCACTGCTGTAGTTAAAGCAGGTGCCACCACAGTCAGTAGGCACTGCTGTAGTGAAAGCAGGAACCATTACAGTCGGTATGCACTGCTTTAATAGCAGGTACCACCACAAAACGTATGCACTGCTGGAGTGAAAGGAGGTACCACCACAGTCAGTATGCACTGTTGTAGTCAAAGCAGGTACCACCAAAGTTGGTATGCACTGCTGTCGTTAAAGCAAGTACCACCACAGTCAGTATGCACTGTTGTAGTCAAAGCAGGTACCACCAAAGGTGTTATGCACTGCTGTAGTCATAGCAGGCACCAAGACAGTCGGTATGCACGGCTGTTGTGAAAGCAGGTACCACCACAGTCGGTATGCACTGCTGTCGTGAACGCAGGTTCCACTGCAATATGCACTGCAGTTATCATAGCAGGTACCACCGCAGTCTGCAGGCACTGCTGTTATCATAGCAGGTACCACCACAGTCAGTATGCACAGCTGTAGTCATAGGATACCAACACAGTCAGTATCCAATGCTGCAATAATAGCAGGTACCACCACAGTCAGTATGCACTGCTGTAGTGAAAGCAGGTTCCACTGCAATATGCACTGCAGTTATCATAGCAGGTACCACCGCAGTCTGCAGGCACTGCTGTTATCATAGCAGGTACCACCACAGTCAGAATGCACTGCTGTAATCATAGCATGTACCACCACAGTCAGTATGCACTGCTGTAGTGAAAGCAGGTACCACTACAGTCGCTATGCACTGCTGGCGTTAAAGCAGGTACCACGAAGGTCGGTATGCACTGTTGTAGTAATAGCAGTATCTACCACAGTCGGTATGCAATGCTGTAGTTAAAGCAGGTACGACCACCGTCAGTATACACTGCTGTAATAGCAGGTACCACCACAAGAAGTATGCACTGCTGTAGTGATAGCAGGAACCACCATACTCGGTATGCAATGCTGTAGTTAAAGCAGGTACCACAAAAGTTGGTATGCACTGCTGTAGTCATAGCAGCTTCCAACACAGTCAGTATGCACTGCTGTAGTGAAAGCAGGTACCACCACAGTCAGTATGCACTGCTGTAGTGAAACCAGGTATGCGATGCTTTAATCATAGCAGGTACCATCACAATCAGAATGCACTGCTGTAGTCATAGCAGGATACCACCACAGTTAATATGCACTGCTGCAGTGGAAGCAGTATCCACCACCGTCGGTATGCAATGCTGTAGTTAAAGCAGGAACGACCAACGTCAGTATGCACTGCTGTAGTAGCAGGTACCAACACAATAGGTATGCAATGCTGTAGTTAAAGCAGGTACCACCAAAGTTGGTATGCACTGATGTAGTCATAGCAGGTACCAACACAGTCGGTATGCACTGCTGTTGTGAAAGCAGGTACCACCACAGTCGGTATGCACTGATGAAGTGATCACAGGGACTCCCACAGTTGGTGTACACTGTTGTAGTGAAAGCAGGTTCCACCACAGTATACACTGCTGTAGTTAAAGCAGGTTCCACCAACGTTGTTATGCACTTATGAAGTCATAGCAGCTACCAACACAGTCAGTATGCACTGCTGTAGTGAAAGCAGTTACCACCACAGTCAGTATGCACTGCTGTAATTATAGCACGTACCACCACAGTATGCACTGCTGTAGTGAAAGCAGGTTGCACCACAGTCGGTATGCACTGCTGTAGTGATAGCGGGTTCCACCACAGTCGGTATGCACTGTTGTAGTGAAAGCAGGTTCCACCACAGTCAGTATGCACTTCTGTTGTGAAAGTAGATACCACCACAGTCCGTATGCACTGCTGTACTCATAGCAGTATACAATCACAGTCGGTATGCACTGCTGTCGTGAAAGGAGGTAGCACCACAGTGGGTATGCACTGCTGTAGTTAAAGCAGATGCCACCACAGTCAGAAGACACTGATGTAGTGATAGCAGGAACCATTACAGTCGGTATGCACTGCTTTAGTCATAGCAGGCACCAAGACAGTCGGTATACACTGCTGTTGTGAAAGCAGGTACCACCACAGTCAGTTAGCACGGCTGTAGTTATATAATACCAACACAGTCAGTATCCAATGCTGTAATCATAGTAGGTACCACCACAGTCCATATGCACTGCTGTAGTGAAAGCAGGTTCCACTGCAATATGCACTGCTGTAATCATAGCAGGTACCACCACATAGTCAGTATGCACTGCTCTAGTGAAAGCAGGTACCACTAAAGTCGGTATGCACTGCTGTAGTAATTGCAGGTGCGACCACAGTCAGTATGCAGTGCTGTACTGAAAGCAGGTCCAACCATAGTATGCACTGCTTTAATCATAGTTACCACCACATTATGCACTGCTGTAGTGAAAGCAAGTACCACCACAGTCAGTATGCACTGCTGTAGAGAACGCAGGTACCACTCCAGTCGCTATGCACTGCTGGCATTAAAGCAGGTACCACCAAAGTCGGTATGCACTGTTGTAGTAATAGCAGGATCTACCACAGTCGGTATGCAATGCTGTAGTTAAAGCAGGTACGACCACCGTCAGTATGCACTACTGTAATAGTAGGTACCACCACAAGAGGTATGCACTGCTGTAGTGATAGCAGGACCCACCATACTCGGTATGCAATGCTGTAGTTAAAGCAGGTACCACCAAAGTCGGTATGCACTGCTGCAGTTAAAGCAGGTACCACCACAGTCAGTATGCACTGCTGTAGATAAAGCAGGTACCACCAAAGTCGGTATGCACTGCTGCAGTTAAAGCAGGTACCACGAGAGTCGGTATGCACTGCTGTAGTGATACCAGGTACCACCTCAGTAGGTATGCCCTTCTGCAGTGAAAGCAGGTATCACCACAGTCAGTATGCACTGCTGTAATCATAGCACATACCACCACATTATGCACTGTTGTAGTGAAAGCAGGTTCCACCAAAGTTGGTATGCACTGCTGTCGTGATAGCAGGTTCCACCCCAGTCTGTATGCACTGCTGTAGTGATAGCGGGTACCACCACAGTCGGAATGCACTGTTGTAGTGAAAGCAGGTGCCACCACAGTCAGTATGCACTGCTGTGGTGAAAGCAGGTACCACCACAGTCGGTGTGCACTGTTGTAGTGAAAGCAGATGCCACCACAGTCAGTATATACTGCTGTGGTGATAGCAGGTACCACCACATTCGGAATGCACTGCTGTACTCGAAGCAGGTACCCCCACAGTCGGTAATGACTGCTGTTGTGAAAGTAGATACCACCACAGTCCGTATGCACTGTTGTACTCATAGCAGTATACAATCACAGTCAGTATGCACTGCTGTCGTAAAATGAGGTACCACCACAGTGGGTATGCACTGCTGTAGTTAAAGCAGGTGCCACCACAGTCAGTAGGCACTGCTGTAGTGATAGCAGGAACCATTACAGTCGGTATGCACTGCTTTAATAGCAGGTACCACCAAAGAGGTATGCACTGCTGGAGTGAAAGGAGGTACCACTACAGTGGGTATGCACTGCTGTAGTAAAACCAGTTACTACCATAAGTCGGTATGCACTGCTGTCGTTAGTGCAGGTACCAAGACAGTCGGTATGCACTGCTGTTGTGAAAGCAGGTACCACCACAGTCAGTATGCACTCCTGTAGTGAAAGCAGGTACCACCACAGTCAGTATGCACAGCTGTAGTCATTGGATACCAACATAGTCAGTATCCAATGCTGTAATCATAGCACATACCACCACATTATGCACTGCTGTAGTGAAAGCAGGTTCCACTGCAATATGCACTGCTGTAATCATAGCAGTAGAACCACAATCAGTATGCACTGCTGTTGTGAAAGCAGGTTCCACCACAGTTGGTATGCACTGCTGTCGTGATACAGGTTCCACCCCAGTCTGTATGCACTGCTGTAGTGATAGCGGGTACCACCACAGTCGGTATGCACTGTTATAGTGAAAGCAGGTGCCACTACAGTCAGTATGCACAGCTTTAGTCATAGGATACCAACACAGTCAGTATCCAATGCTGTAATCATAGCAGGTACCACCACAGTCAGTATGCACTGCTGTAGTGAAAGCAGGTTCCACTGCAGTATGCACAGCTGTAATCATAGCAGGTTCCACCACACAGTCAGTATGGACTCCTCTAGTGAAAGCAGGTACCACTAAAGTCGATATGCACTGCTGTAGTCATTGCAGGTGCCATCACTGTCAGTATGCACTGCTGTAGTGATAGCAGGTACCACCTGAGTTGGTATGCACTGCTGTAGTAATTGTAGATACTACTATCAAGTTGATAGATACTGCTATATAAAGTTAGTAGATACTAAAACAGTCAGTATATACCACTACAGTCAGTCAATACTGCTACAGTCAGTAGATACTACTATACAGTCAGTACATACTACTACGGTCAGTAGCTACTAGAGTCAGTAGATACTATTTTAGAGTGAGTAGCTACTGCTATCGAGTTAGTAGTTACTACTATAATCAGTGGATACTACTATAGAGTCAGCAGATACTAATATACAGTTCTAGATTTGAAGCTTTCGTGATTCCAAGGATTCAAACTCTTTGGTTTTTTCGGTAAAGTCACGTAGGTTAAAATAAAACAAATACATTAAATCATGTCGTGTCGGAGGCAACACAAGCTTCCGTCTTCAGGTGAAACCGTCACAGCAAAAATTGCTGTATACAGTTAGTCGTTACTACTATAGAGTCGGTACATACTACTGTAGGGCCAGTAAATACTACTACGGTCAGTCGTTACTGCTACAATCAGTAAATACTACTAAACAGTAGCAACTAATGGCTTAGTAGATACTACTGTACAGTCAGTAGATACAACTACAGAGTCAATAGATGCGACTTACTCTGTTGTATGTAGGGTGTGTAGGTATATATACCTACGTGGCGGTAAAGATATTTTTTGAAAGAGGGGGGTTCACAATTTTCGGAAACCTTTTACATCAACTATGTACCCCCCACTTTCTATTACTTTTTGGACTTGTGCAAGCCTCTTATAATTTTGTTGGTGGAGAAATGGACAAACAGCCCACCGGGCTTTCACAATAGCTTAGTGTCTGTGTATGTAGATGTAAGGTTTTTAACAGAAGATTTTTAATGCATTTTTTTGCCTGGGCAACGCTGGGTACTTCCCGCTAGTCTTCTTCTTACCTATAAAAGGCATTCTTTGTCTGTCTGTCCATCTGTCCGTCCCTCTGTGTACGCTCGCTTGCGAGGGATTTGGCGCTCGGACGGTGGGGTTTATGTCGAAAAATAATTTGCCGTGCGGCACGCCCTGAGCACCACGGTGGGAATAGGCTATTCCGTTTTTTCATCCGTCAAAATTAAAGTGGTTAAAATCGCGTGTTTGTGCGATTTATATTTATTTATTTATCTTCTTGGTTCTTTCGGTAAAGTCATGTAGAAGGGAAGTAATAAAATAATAAAAATAAAACATAATAAAATAATTCTCTCACTCTCTCTCGCATCACTCTGAATCCAGTTGGGCAGTGAGGTGCTCTCACTGGGCTTTTATGCAGATCGGCTTTGAGGGATATCAAAATGCGTGCCAAATGTATTGTTATTTGATTCGTCACCGCCGCGAGGGCAAAATGCTGAAATAACGTACGCAGGAATTATACATTCTGAAAAAAATGTGCCTTGGCATATCTGTGTTTGGCCAATATCAAACCCACTATGCCCTGTGTAGAGCAGGGTGCATGACGCGCAAACACAGACCGCCAATAATGAACACATAAACTATGACGCCTTCGACCTTAGTCCCATGGTCAACAATTTGGCAGTCAGACCCATGCTTTTCAAGGCCAAAATTAAATGGAAACAGGAGGAGGAGGAGGAAGTGTGGGTACTACTCTTACATGTCAAATAGAGTTGTCGAGGGTGGAGGGGGAAAGCATTGGTTGTTTGATGGCATGGAGGCCAAAACTGCCTGCATCAGAGCATATATGCAGTGGTACTTCTTTCACATGGCAAGGTGAAATTTGCAACATTATATGTGTGGGACGGAGACCCATAGTCTCAATCCAGAGAACCAGGATTCAAGCATACATGAACAGCCAATATTAAACAGGTGACCGTGTATAGTGAGTTCAATTAATTCCCAAAAATCTTTGCTACAAACTATATTTTATGTATTCCACTTGAGTAAACAAGTACAATTCAGCCTAAACGGATGGAAGATATATTTACGTGGTGTTATTTGGCAGGGTTATTCCTTCATCTTACAGGAAGCCTCTCATACAATGATTTGGTATGATTCTGGACTGATATATGATTTATTATAATCGTTAACCAATACAACAGCAGGAACCATGATCAATCCACTGCTGGATGAAGGCCTTCTTAAGCAGCCACCATTTCTCACGGTCTTGCGATGTAACGATCCGCCGAGGTCCCACACATGAGCTGGTTTAATGGCTCCATCTCCACAGTTGACATCCTATCGGGCAAGTACCCTCCCTCGGTTGAAATCACGTTCTTCTGATCGTAAGCCAAGTGCTCTGTTTAACACCCAGGCGAATGCCACTGTAAGTAACAATGTATGCATGTTAATGTATGTCAATAAAAACAATGATAATTCCAGCAGGAGAGGTGCCCTGAAAATTAGGCAAAGCAAGTGCTGTCATGATATTGGGTGCAGAACAAGAGAGTAGGTGAATTCTAATTGATCTGCAATGATGGAGAGGAATGTATCACAAGTCGCATTACTGCAATTCGATTACATAAGACAGGTCGAATGAATTCAGTATTATCCAAGGCATTCAATTTCAGTGTGTAATCAGATTCCTATTAATTAGTTCAACCCAGATGATTGCTTCCTTCTTTAATCATTGCCAGAAAAAAATCTATTTAGGAAATTATTATTTCCACAGCTTCGGTTGATGCAAAGTTGGAAGCAACCGATGCGTACAGATTATGCGGACAGTCCTGAAACGACATCATCGTTCTGTTATGTCTAGTCTACAAATGCCCCAATTATATTTTATTTAAAACATTTTAGTAAAAAGGCAAGTAATCAAAATGCTATTCTTAAAATATCACACATGTGAGTGTCACACTTGCAGCACTTTAAAGGTCTAAAAACAACATAATTTGTGTGGATATAATTCAAATTTGAAACGCCGTCACAGAATCACTTTGTATCCACAATATTTATATTTATTTCTTATCTCGAAGTTTAATGACGCGAAGTTATCTGCATGTGGGTCCACAGTAAGTGACATCAACGAATGCAATGCTCCAACTAACGCGCACAATTAACCACCGACCTGCACACTCGTGTGCAAGTGCCCAGTAGATTCAAAATATGTTTTTTTCTTATGATCATGTCTCACTCTCTGTATCGACGAAGTAAAGAGCTGATCAATTTCGAGAGGGGCAAATAAGTTCCTACCTCTACTTTTCAATGAGCCGTGCATAGAGCAGAGTGGAAAGGTACATTGCGAACAGTATCTCCAGATTTTTTTTTAAAGGTGTGATGGAGCCATTTTGCGGTAGGACACTGCATATCCTTGGGTATGAATCAAATGCGGAGCTTGCCTTCGACGTTGTAACAACATGCGATTGATGTGACACACGTAGAAGATTCACAACGGCATCCGGTGATCGATGATGACACAGTGTCATTGCATCAAAGGAGCAAAATTTGCGCAAACGTGCAATTTAAAGCAGTGCGTTAAACACAGGTAAATCAACCGACTGCAACATTATTAACTGCAATCGCGGGTAACTCCTTCAACATAGAGCCGGGATGGCTGCCATAGTGTTACGCTTGGGTGTGCTCAACCAATGTGTCAGGTTAACACACGCGTTCGGTGTAGAAAAGGTAAAGTTGCAGCCCTGCAATTTATTTGGTTATGCCACTGTAGGTGGAAAAACCTCCGCTAGAGGGTATTTGGCTTCATTTTCCTTGCTGACCAAACGATTTGGAAGAGGAGAGTGTACTCCACATTTCACCCCATCACACGCAATCTGCTCGTAGACTCACTATGTTGTATCGGTTTATACTGTTGTGTTGACAGTGGCGTGGGGGATATAATAAACTCGCACTGTTGTTTCAACTGCCGCGACATCTGCATTGAAACCCCTGTATGTTGACCAATGCACCACGGTGGCAGCATCCCATTCCTTTTACAGTGAAAACGTGCCTTTCTGGAATGTATATAATATATTGCATGACAGAAATTACACTTCTCTCTATACGTAGAAGTTTTTTTTTACAGCAAGTTTAAATATATATTTGGGCAATTCTTATTTTATTATGATTTAAGTCGAGTAAATCTATCTCCATGCTCAAATTCTCCATTGCATTCCCTGCGTTTCAATAATGGAGGCATGCAAGTATGTATGAATAACTTCTTCTGCACAGTACATAGTCAACGGTGTTCCTTAGAACAGCCACTGTTAGCTTTTAATTTATTCGATGCAGAAGGAATGATGTTCTGAGTGCACGCACTCTTCCCCTGAACTCCTGACCTTTCGTTTGCGAGTTAAATTCTTCCCAAGCAGCACCGTTCATAAAGATTTACATAATTAAAGTTTTGCTTCAGTGACTTGCCTTCGTATTTTATTCAGCGTTTCTTGAAAGATGGAGGCTTTTGATCGTTGCAAATCAAATTTGGCGAGTTAACATAGCATCGGGCAATTCGGTATCTAGACATGAACGCCATTTATCCTGCTTGACTTCTTCAAGTGTGATTTTGTACTTTAAGTGGCTGCGGATTTAAAAATAAATATTTCTAATTATATTTTCATATTTTCCCTCCCAAGGATATAATCAGTATTTATTTGTATACACTACTTCAAATAATGAGTTTTGCCATAATTGTGTCTTTTACACAATTATACTCGCATACATTATTTGAATATTACAATTTGAAGTGCAAGTTATGAAATATAATTTTTAAACTAACTATATCATATATCATATTCAGTCACTTTTTTCTGTCCAGGCAGCCAGCAAAATTAGACAAGTGGCTGGGAAACTTGCTGGTTAGCTAAGAGTTCTGAACTCACAGTCAAACGTTGTGAATTAAATATGGTTCTGCTCATCATCTCTCTTTGTTTTATAAAATATGTACTACTTTATCAGAATCCAACAGTTATTTTCTTATAAAAAATTGTTTCTTGACACAGAGGATCAAAGATGAGTACTGTCCTGCGCTAAGTTGAGCTGAGAGATAGTTTGACCATGACCTTTGAGCCTAAGATTCTGAGTCTGAATTTGTCAGTGAAGTCAGAATATAGTTTCATTGTTTGATTCCGGAGTTGATCACAATATCTACAATGAATTAATAATGTGTACCATTTGCCTTTCACTGCAACATGAAGATCCTGTTCATGCCAGGCAGTGGTGTCAGCACGCCTATAATCCAGCACTGTGGAGGCAATAGCGGGGCTTAGTGGATTACGACGATGCTGTGAAACTCCATCCCCGTGTGCGTCGAGGTGCAATACCCTGGCTTTTCATGAGAAGGCAGTACAGAAAATGGAGGAATCGGCATCTTTTGCCATCTGTACGGGGGTGGAGTGTTTGCCTCCCTTGCATGTGTGGGTTATCTCCCAGTGCTCCGGTTTCATCCCGCTTGTTGATTGCCTGAAAACATCTTAAAATGAAAACCGAATGCAGGATCCTCCTGAAAAAGTCATACGACTCAGTGTGGCTTTACTGGATAACTAAATCAATAATGTTTCATATTTTCCAAGAAACTCCATTGAGTTCAGATATATATAGTCAAACTAAAATATTGCTTATGAAGTTGGAAACATACATATGTATATGCACAGTCAAAGTGCCAAAATATATCTCAGTAGTGATTTCTGTTCACAGGAATGAGTCACCTGAAGACGATTGCTTGTGTTGCAATCAAAACGTCGTGATCTATGTTTTTTTTTACGAAAGACCCAACAGTATGAGTCCATGGTGTAAATATCACATTCACATGGTGGGACAAGTATCTCTATAGAACAACCACTGTTAACTTCCCAACAAAGTGATTTACATTTTTGTTCTTGGTTCTTTCGGTAAAGTCACGTAGAAGGGAAGTAATAAAATAATAAAAATAAAAATAATAAAATATTATTATATAAAAATAAAACATAATCAAATATTATTATGTTTTATTTTTATTATTTTATTACTTCCCTTCTACGTGACTTTACCGAAAGAACCAAGGAGATGAATCCCTGCAGTCACGAAAGCTTTAAATCGAAATTTGATTTAAATTTGTATCAAAATCAAAGGAATTATAGGTTGAGTTATGTCTTAACCTGGATAAAACTAGTTAAAAGATACAAGTGCAGCCCTGAAATTTCTTGCTAACACCACTGCTCGTGGAACGGCCCCAATTAGAAATCTATAGAGAGCCCGTCTAGAGGGTATTTCACCTTTCCTTCCACACTGGCCAGATATCTTGGAAGAGAGGGAAGTATCAACAGTTGACCCCACCACACATTGTTTAAACCACCGTGCCAGGAGGTCGAATCAGTGGCTTTTGGATTGCAAGTCCAATGTGCCACCCATTACAATATGGCACCATCCTTAATTACATTTCTTTGTGAACATTGGCCACACGTATTGGTGCTTTTAAAATCGATGGAGAGCAAACGAATCATATATCTCCTACAACATGATTCAAGGATGCACTCATTTTGCCACCAGTTTTATACACAAGGTCGAAACCCACAAAGCCATGAATCTCGATATATGTTTGGGAAGAATATGGAAGGTGCGGTTGTAACATAGAGGAGGAACAAGTCACATTGGGGCAGGGATTAGTGTTGAGTTGGAATGAGGAGGGAAGAGGAAACATTCTTCTCGCCACATTTATCCCCTACCCCTTGGTGAGTGTTGGCTCGCTGATTTATTACAGCAAATCATCAGAGGCTTATACTGAGAGGTCACACGAGATGGCCGTGTATCAGCGTATGCCTCAGCCTCTATTGGGCAAAGAGGTCTGCATTAATGTATGAGAATGCAGCTCGGTATTTGTAGTAGGACTGACAAACAGGAAAATTGGTTTATGAGGCCACACATCTCACAATTCAGGACAGCAGCAATCAGTTTTAGCCTATCCAGTAGGATGAGGCATGTTTTAAGAAAAACTGTTTCTAATACTTGTATATTGAAGGCATTATCTGTGAATGTTGTACTTTGTAACTGGAGTATGCATAAATATAAGTTATTACTTTCCTTTATCATGGATTTAGTTGGAGTTGAGATTGTGATTTAATACGTTTTTTAAGCATTCAAATTGAACAGTTATATCAAATAAACTCCAAGAACAAACTACCATTGGTGCAGAACTCACCCTAATTGGCAGTCATGATCCACTGGAGAATATTGCATATTCCCATGACAAGTCAAGATTGCCTACAGGACAACTACTGGGTAATCTAGTGTAAATTGCATGAGTTGCAAGTGTAGAGGTGATAGCTACTCACTATTCGGTGACCTATGGTGCAGCGTTGCCTCCCTCGGTAAACGGTCGGGGTCAGGGAGAGGGGAGAGTGGATTGTAATCACAGATTGGGAAGAACCAATCAGAAGGGTCCACAAAGTAGCATGGGATTGGACAAGCCCAGCCACGAATCAGTATAAAAGCCAGAGCGCTGAGAGCTCTGGCTCAGTTCTCCACACACGAAGACCGAAGCCCGGGCTGAAGAAGATTGGACCCTGGACCAAGCCTTCTAGCCCTTCTAAGGGCTGAGGCTCTGCATGACCAGAGGTCGGGGACCCACCGAGCCAGCGGTGGGTCAGTTAGCCTCCCCTAGGTCTCAGCCGAAGGATGCTAAGTTATGCGAGTAGACCCGTGTGTAGTTCCCGCCAAGTCCGGAGGCTGTACCTCCTCAGGTTAACGGGTAAGGGGACCATATACCCCTTGTGTGTTAGGGACCGTGTCGAAGAAAGACAATAAACAGTGTGAGCCTCAAAGGAGTTTATTCGTCCATGATTCAAGACACTACACAAGTCGAGGCATCGTCTCATATCCAGTGATATATCAACTGATTTATCATTATATTCATATATATTTATGAATACACAATTGATTTACCTTTAACATTTCCACAATACGTGCCTTTTTATATTATCATCAAGTGAGGGCCTATTGAGGTCAATGTCAATACAATTTCAGTGGAAAATAAACTGGGATTTCATAAAAAAACTTACCTTAATCCTGGTTTTACCAATTAATATCATTCCAGCTCCAAGTCGGTACTTAGTGAACCAATTTCAATGTAGTGCGAAATTTAACTCAATGCTATGCACCTCCGCGACAGATGTGGGAGTCGGCCACGTCCGGACACAAGCCGTTTTATCCAGGTCCGTGGCGACACCTGACACGCTAACAATGTGTCCCAAATACTTCACCGATGGTTGTAGCAAGTGGCATTTCTGGGGTTTAAATTTCAAGCCAGCAGCACGCACTTTGACGAACACCGCCTCAAGGCGTTGCAAGTGCTCGCCAAACGTACGGCCAAAAACAATAACGTCGTCCAAGTAGATTAGACAAGACTCCCACTGCAGCCCCGCCAAGACCATCTCCATGAGACGCTGGAAGGTGGCCAGGGCCGAATGGAGACCCATAGGAAGCCGATTGAACTCGAACAACCCCTGGGGCGTGCACATGACGCCACCACTCTCTTCTACTCCTCCACAAATATAAAAGAAAATTTCTCTACACAGTCATAACAATGAGTGAATAAACACTGAATATAAATGAAAGTGCTAGCAACATAGACCGTATTTCTGTTTGCAATGTATGTATCTCATAGCTTCGGTTACTATTACAATAGCCATGATGTGCACATCATGGCTATTGTTATTTACACCAGTTCTGGACCCCCCAGAGGTTGACTCAACCTTAAGTGATTATCTGGTGTGGATTTACAACAGGAAATGGGACATGGTGCTGGCCATACAACCCCCTTCTGTGATCTGTCTGTATTAGAATAAGGTAAAGGTGCAGCCCCGCTTTAACCTGCTTATGCCACTGCTGCCAGAAAGGTATTTACTAGATGGAGCTCTAAAGAGCCCAGATGGAGCTCTAAAGAGCCCATCTAGAGTGAGTTTTGGCCTACTCTTCCACACTGGCCTAACATCTTGGAAGAGGTGAGAGCACCGACATTTTACCCCACCACACGTGACCTGCCAATCAACCAATTGTGGTGTCCCCATTAATACTGACGCATGGACAAGGGCAGAGGGAGGAATCAATTCCGCTGGGATTCTGTGAAAAAAAGCCTCAAAGATCATCGGGTTCCTCCAGTCTAAATAAAGATACTGATTCTAGCTCTGGTGCAACTGCTACACCGGGATAATGACCCAGTGCCCTCTGGAACCAATACACCACAGCTGTATCAATAGTATAATACTAGTCGTGGGATTATGCATTTATTCATCAATTAGAATCGATTTTCACAACACATGGATCCCATCACGAGTGTGTGATTCAATTAACAATATTTGCACATTCAATGTAAACTATATGGTTATGTTACACAGTCTCATAGAGTGAAGAAGGTATTATTCAAATGAGATGGAAATGTTTTTGAAAAATTATAACAAGCCGGAAACAAGCCAGAAGAGAAAAATCAGTTCTTAAATTCAATCACATTCCTAAGTTGTTGCAATCGTACAGTGAGGGAAAAAAGTATTTGATCCCCTGCTGATTTTGTACGTTTGCCCATTGACAAAGAAATGATCAGTCTATAATTTTAATGGTAGGTTTATTTGAACAGTGAGAGACAGAATAATAACAAAATACTGAAAAACGCATGTCAAAGATATTATAAATTGATTTGCATTTTAATGAGGGAAATAAGTACTTGACCCCTCTGCAAAACATGACATAGAACTTGGTGGCAAAACCCTTGTTGGCAATCACAGAGGTCAGACGTTTCTTGTAGTTGGCCACCAGGTTTGCACACATCTCTGAAGGGATTTTGTCCCACTCCTCTTTGCAGATCTTCTCCAAGTCATCAAGGTTTCGAGGCTGACGTTTGGCAACTCGAACTTTCAGCTCCCTCCACAGATTTTATATGGGATTAAGGTCTGGAGACTGGCTAGGCCACTCCAGCACCTTAATGTGCTTCTTCTTGAGCCACTCCTTTGTTGCCTTGGCCGTGCGTTGTGGGTCATTGTCATGCTGGAATACCCATCCACGACCCATTTTCAATGCCCTGGCTGAGGGAAGGAGTTTTCCACCCAAGATTTGACGGTACATTGCCCAGTCCATCGTCCCTTTGATGCGGTGAAGTTGTCCTGTCCCCTTAGCAGAAAAACACCCCCAAAGCATAATGTTTCCACCTCCATCTTTGACGGTGGGGATGGTATTCTTGGAGTCATAGGCAGCATTCCTCCTCCTTCAAACACGGCGAGTTGAGTTGGTGCCAAAGAGCTCCATTTTGGTCTCATCTGACCACAACACTTTCACCCAGTTGTCCTCTGAATCATTCAGATGTTCATTGGCAAACTTCAGACGTGCATGTATATGTGCTTTCTTGAGCAGGGGGGCCTTGCGGGCACTGCAGGATTTCAGTAATTCACGGCATAGTGTGTTACCAACTGTTTTCTTGGTGACTATGGTCCCAGCTGCCTTGAGATCATTGACAAGATCCTCCCGTGTAGTTCTGGGCTGATTCCTCACCGTTCTCATGATCATTGTAACTCAACGAGGTGAGATCTTGCATGGAGCCCCAGGCCGAGGGAGATTGACAGTTCTTTTGTGTTTCTTCCATTTGCGAATAATCGCACCAACTGTTGTCACCTTCTCACCAAGCTGCTTGGCGATGGTCTTGTAGCCCATTCCAGCCTTGTGTAGGTCTACAATCTTGTCCCTGACATCCTTGGAGAGCTCTTTGGTCTTGGCCATGGTGGAGAGTTTGGAATCTTATTGATTGATTGCTTCTGTAAACAGGTGTCTTTTATACAGGCATCAAGCTGCGATTAGGAGCACTCCCTTTAAGAGTGTGCTCCTAATCTCAGCTCGTTACCTGTATAAAAGACACCTGGGAGCCAGAAATCATTCTGATTGAGAGGGGGTAAAATACTTATTTCCATCATTAAAATGCAAATCAATTTATACAAATTTTGACATGCGTTTTTCTGGATTTTGTTATTGTTATTCTGTCTCTCACTGTTCAAATAAACCTACCATTAAAATTATAGACTGATCATTTATTTGTCAATGGGCAAACGTACAAAATCAGCAGGGGATCAAATATCTTTTTCCCTCACTGTATCACTGGAGGTGCATTTCTACATGTCCATAAAATATAAGGTACAGGTGCATCCCTGAAATAACTTGCTCACGCAACTGCTGGAGGAAGGGCCTCGATGAGGAAGGAGCTCTATAGATCCTGTAAAGAGGGTACCAAATACATTGTGTTATATTACATTGCCTTGAGTAGCATTGAAAATAGATCACCTCTTAGTCCTAAGGTTTCGAGTTCAAATCATGGCCAAGTGTCAACTCAGCATATCATTCCTCAGGAGTTAATACAATTGTTACCAACCAGTGTTAAGTGAGGATGTGTTGAACTTTGGGAGAAAAAAAACTGGCCCCGATCAAAGGAGTGCAGAGTTTCCACCAATAGCTCAAGGCCATCAGTGGAGAGGAGAGCCACCCACCACTACTCTGTGGAATGGGGGCACACGGTGGACTATTTGGCTGAAAAAATACATTGTGTGATGCCGCCGCCGCGAAGCCGCTCTGCGGGCGCCCCATCTACGACCTCGCCACCACCAAGCGACGGGGCCGACACTGATTCTCCCTCACTGCCTCCCACATAAACACACCCTCACACATTTCCCCCCATAGAGCTCCGAGGGGAGGTCACCTGGCCGACAGGTTTTCACCCGGAAGCCCTCTCATAGAGATAATCTTCACGGTTTCCTGCGGCCAGGGAATTGGACGATCTCCCCCGATGCTAACTCGCACCGCGGAGCCATGACTTGGGTTGAGATTACATGGTCACGGCGGGGGCTATCCAGCCACCACGGTTAAAACGCACCCCCACACACGGATCGGCAAGGCAGGTAGGGGGGCGCAGCCACGAACGGCGGGGAAACCAGGGTGGGCGGCTGATTAGCATAGCAAATGTGCTTGTGGACTGCCGCCGGTGCAGCAGCCAAGGGCGGGCCTTTTGTTATGGAAACCGGGCTGTGGACGGCGATGCAAAGCGCGAGTGCTGCGGAGCAAGCACAGTGATCTGATTGGCTGAGAGGGCCCTCGGCTCAGCGGCGGCTTTCTTTGATGTGGGTTAGCCATAAAAGGGGGGCGCAGAAAGGTAAAAGCTCTCTTGCTCCTAAAGTCAGCGCCCGGGACAGTCCCCAGTTGGGCCACTTGAACGTCCGTGCGACGCGTCGAGGTGTGCAGAGAGGACGAGACCACCGGAGCGCCGTACGCATCGAACTGTGAGTAAGAGGAAAGAGAGTATTGGGATTTAGTCTAAAAACCGAAGCAGCTTAGAGCATATCAAACTAGATAAATCGGGTACAGACCATCGGGAAATAGCGTAAGCCTGCCTTGCCGATCCCCACTGACTCAATAGTGGTTCACAGTCGGCCGGTAATAAATAGTTAATAACTAACCACAGTCTTGCGTGGATTCGACGAGTGTGTTGAAAGCCCGTGGTGCTGTGTGTGTGCGCTCGTAACGTGGGTGGTCGGGGTTTCCGCGGGTGCACGCTCCTTTCTGTCGCTGTGGAGACTCGTGCTGCGTGAGGGCTCACACCCACCGTAAACACCTGTTCCACGGCCCCGTTAAACGAGCGTTATCACCCGCTCACGGCGGCCGCGCGTGTGTGAGCGACGCCACTGCCCTCTGACCTCCGACCCCCAGCTGCCATGCCATTTCTAGAGCGTGCACGGAGTTGAGCAGTAGCGTGCGGGTATATATTACCAATGTTTGAGAGAAGGCACGCGGAGGGTGTTTGAATGACCAAGGTGGCCAAGGGGCCAGCCGAGAGTTATGTCTCACAGAGAAAAATCGGGGGGCAGTATCCCCCACAAAATACAATTGTGCTGCCTGCTGTACGGGATGAGTAATTGTTGTGCTGCCAGCAGATTTGGTCCATTTACATTTCTGCTATTTGTAATTTTCAGGATCATCAATTTGTCGAATACGTGTGGCTGCAGTTGTGCGTGGGCATTGTGCAAACTTGCGAGAGCCAGTCGTGGCATTGGATGTCCCAGCTGAAGCGTTATCGCAGCAGTGCAGCTTTGCCTGAATATAAGAAGGTACAAAATCCCTCCAATCCCCCTTATTACAATTTAATATACATATAATATAAAGTTTAAACATTTTTTTATTATCTAAATTCCTTGCCTCAAATATATACACATTCATTGTGCCAGTCCAATTAAATTATCAGCAAGATGTGTCTTCTTGTAAATGATGTGCACATTGCCATTACTGATATTTAGTATGTTTCGCGTGGTTTCTATATAGATACATCAATGTCTGTGTGTGTATACAGCGGTACAAAAATTATCCATATAGCTTTAAACAGGTTTTTGGAGCAAGTGCTGTTAGCGGACACCTAATAAGGATGGCTTGGCACACGAGAGGGTGGTCTGGTGAGAACCACTCGCGGCCGTTTTTGTCCCTCCAGTGCTGATGTTAACAGACTGTGCCATGTACTCATTTAGGGCTAAGTTGACCTTGGGGAGATTACCGGCCATTCAGATATTCATCACCAATGTTCGCTGTGAGCAGGAATCCAATTTAGGTTTGTAGAGCAGTAAGCTAACAACTACACGACTGCTGCCCACACCTCTTGGTGCAGCAGTTTATGCACTGCGCTAAAACCCTGACAACCTGGGTTCTATTCCTCACCACACGTAGTAACAACTAATATCTGAACCTGTCCTATGTATCCCCTAGGTCAACTCGGACATAATGTGGAATGATGAGTACTGAATTGACAAAGGCAGCTAGGCATAGCACTACCCACACCCTTGCTAACAGCACTACATTTATAAGGCTAAATGCAACCTCTTTGTATTTGCTAAAAGACAAATACACAATGCAACTTGTATTGAATCCTGACTTAAAGCTTTCGTGACTGCAGGAATTAATTTTCTTGGGTCTTTCGGTAAAGTCACGTCGATAGGTTCAAAGAAAATACCTTTCTACGTTACTTTACCGAAAGACCCAAGAATACAACTTGCATTGGCCAAACATCCCAATGTTTGAAATAACCTGCAAATTGCTCAATTGGGCTTGCGCATGCCAACATTTCCCACCACTGAATATTTGGCAGGACCCTCCTGAAAAAAGCCTTGCTTTCCTGGGCAAACAAGCATAATAATAATAATAATTGTATGCGTATGCAACTGCCGAAATATTGTGGAAGCATTGGCGACATCTTTAGCACATTTCACTTTATCAAACATTGGCTTTGATGTCTCACTGCACATCATTACAAGTAATATCTGAACCTGTACCACAGGACATCCGCCTGGTTGACTAAGCCTTAAATAAGAACATGTTTGCAGGGCCCAAACATCAGTCACGGGAGAGACTGAAGCTTAACAGTGTATTTGCTACACCACCCGATCTTGTGCAGTGCTGGCCTTAATAGCTGCTCATTAATGCAATTTGCAGCAAGGGTATAAAGGTTTCCTGCATGCAGTACACGGATATTATAGTGCATAGATGATGCAGGAAACGGCAGCATATTAAATTAGTTTGTGAGTATACCACTTGAGGACATAGGTGGTGAGGAGTAAACACTTCTTAAGTAGTAATCACATTGACTGCACATCGGAACATTCCTTAAACTTTTATTCACGCCTTTAAACTTAGTTGGAAAGTCATATTACCTGCAGAGAAAAAGGAAACATCCAAACAAAAATTATCCTTTCAAGGTGAAACTTTCTCACAAAAGGCTCATATCGCCGGCGCGCAGCACCACAGCTTGCCGCGAACGCCGCCTGGAGCCTGCTGCATGACCCTTTTAGGCAACGGGGCTTCTCTCTGCGTTTATTCTCAGCTACTTAATTATGACGCAATGGAATTGGCAAAAAACCGTAGCATTAGCGGTGCCGATTTGGTTCAACTCAATAACCGGTTGCACTGCGGAGCTCTCCCACCTCCTCGTTTGAAAAGCTGTCTGTGTCTCACAGAACAGTTACAATGGAAAACAAAATAGCTGGGATTTGCCCATCACTATACTGAAACGTTTATTGGATGGAAACTTTTCAATGCTAAAGGGTGAAAGTGTGTTTCCTGCTCAATGTAGCATGGGTCGGCATTCATCTTAGTTGTTGCCGCTCAGCAAGTGGTGGAAATTCCAAGTTCGTCTGGTGTGGGCCAGTCTCTCCTCATGCTGGTTACTGTTGATTTAGCAGCAAGGAAATGTCACATGCTTTTTACATGTGACATCTCTGTGGAATTTATCTAAAATCCAGCGAATTTCACGTGGAGTTGGTGTAATTTGTTTTTTAAATATTTAATCTAAAAGGTTAGCTATTGTTAATTATGTGTTGAACATTAGGACTTAAACACACACACATACAACTCTTTTCAAGCACTTCTACGGCCATCTGGAACGTTCTTCCTTCCGATATTAAGCAACCGGATTCAAGAATTTTGAAAACTCATTTTTTTCAGAACTACTTTCTGTGTTTAGTTTGTTGTCCTTCCTCCGCATCTCCGATTAGCACGGTTGGTTACATACTGTCCGAAAGTAGTTCAACACACATACGTACATATGCTGGGCAGTGTGGAACGAATGCCGAAAATAAATTGATGTGGGAAGTTTGAGAAAAACTGAGATGAAATGAAATATATGATGACATTGAGAAAGCCCTGCAGAGACGAAATTACAGAAGTTATAGGTGTGCAAAACTTTCATAGGCGTTTATCAACGTGTGAAAAGTATTCAAGTAATGCTCTCTATGGCTTTGCAAGCACAGTTAAATTGAATGGTTACTTCAAATAATTCAGAAAGTTACGTTGCTGTTTGCAATATTCGCTATCTGCCACAGCTGATCCCTTTAATATTACATTTCAAAGCACCAAGTAACGATGTGGACATAGTCTTCATATGTCCACTTTGTGAAATATAATTTAATTTCATAATGCCCATAGATATTAAAGGCATCAGCAGGGATCCAACAGTTTATTACAAGCAAACCTTCTCATTGACGAGCATATATATGTGTAGTAACAGCATATATATGTGTAGTGGTCACTGTGTGGTGTCGGCCCTAGAGAGGCACGGTGTGCGATGTATTGCCATCGCGGACAACACGTATTTAGCGACATCGTGGATGTCACTGGGTAATGCCGGCTCTAGCGAGGCACGGCGTGTGATGTATTGCCATCGCGGACACTCCGTACATGTGGGTGTACTACCAGCCCTAGAGGGGCTCGGTGAGCACTGATAGGGAGCGCTGAGTGGCACCACACTTGGCGTCTAGTGCTGTCCCCTCTAGGAGGGGGTGTGAGGGTGCCGGCCATGAATGGGGTTAATAAAGTCCATAGCACTCTAGTTGATCCTGGAAGGCACGTGATGGGTAAGATCTACACAGGGGCCCCAAGTGGGGGCTAGGGGTGGTCACATGTCGGGGCGAGATCCTGCTAGAGGGTTCGAGAAGGTGGTCGTGGCCAAGGGCGGGGGCCAGCCACGACCAGTGATAATATAAACTGGGTCCCCAGAGGGACCGGGGTTCAGCGTTGCTGTTATCCTGAAGATCTACGTTCTTCGTTCTACGTCCGAGAAGAGTTACCAACACGTGGACCTGGACCCAAGCCAGGGTCCGGTCTGTTGTAGCATCTCCTGAGTAATTAATGTAGTTAGCCTGGTGGTCCACCACCATAGGTTTATATCTGGTAAATGGGCAGTTACCCCTTTGTGTTGGTATCAATAAATGTGCTACCTCCAAAGAGTATGTCTGCGACTCAGTTGAATCTACTAAATATATACTGGATGCGGTCAGGATGTAAGTATTTTAAAATACCCCAGTGGATGTTACATATTTACCACTCACAGGTTACAAATGTGCAAAGAAAATGAATGAGCGTGGGGAAAGATACGTATAAGATGGCATTACTGGAGCCAATAGCGCTTCATCAGCCGAGATGAAAGTCTATTTATGGAGACCCTGGCAGGTGTATATTATATTTCGTCATGTCAAATTAATGCATTTCACCCTCATTATATGTAACCATGCCTCTTTCTTATGCAACCCAAAGATACCTTGGAGTGTTGACAATATGCACAATGAAACTGCATTGTAACCAGGAGACAGGTGCACCTCTTGGCTGTTAACCTCAACTCTCATACATTCCTTCGTATGCTATATCTTTGTATATTAATTATGACACAATTATGACATGACACTTGTCTAAATTGTCTGTACGAGACATATTTGTTCATTTTATAATTCTATTCTATTCTTGCATATGGCGGCAACATGTTCGGGAGCTAAATGCTAATTTCGAGAACTGCTAGCCACACCTCCAATGAGCACGATTGGCTACGTACTGTGCAAAAGAAGTCCAACATACATACGTGCGACAAGAGGGCTTCAGGAGAGAGTTTGTGTCGTGTTTCTATTGCTCCTCTGTTCAAGGAGCGCAGACTACAGTGTTTTACTCTATGGTGCATAGTTTTGATTTCATAATTATCACTGCAATTCAGAAATGCTCAATATAATACAACCATATGTGAAAAAAAATATTAGAAATATCCACTTTACGTGTTCGTCAATAAAACTATCCTACAGAGAAAAAAATGACGCTTAAGGCAATGATCCTGCTATAAAGCAGTGGGATGAGATTAAGGGCCGTTTTCCAACATGTAATATATTTCTTCCTCTGAGGCGGTGTTATAGACAAATGTCTTGAGTTCATGTTATTTGTGCTCGTGCACCACTGTTCAATATGTGATACCATGTAGTCACCTTCATAGTTCTTAGTTCTGCCTTTTGCATTTCCGACTGAACATGTTTCATTCACGTAGGGGCAGCTGTTGAGGGGACAATTAATACATATTTCGATTTAAAGCTTTCGTGACTGCAGGGATTCATCTTCTTGGTTCTTTCCGTAAAGTCACGTAGAAGGGAAGTAATAAAATAATAAAAATAAAACATAATAAAATAATTCTCACGACGTTTCGGCCACAACACAAGCAGCAGTCCTCAGGTGAAAACCAGGTCTGTCGAGGCGACAGCGTCTAAATGAAACACCACCACGCTTGGGGCGTCTATTTAAGCTGGGTTGGAAGGGGGGGGGGAAGTGTGCCTTGACAAAAGAATCTGCATATCAAGAGGAATTTAGCATATTTATGGGAAATGCAGGAATGCGACTAGTACTACTTGTGAAATGCGTAGGTGGGTGGGGGGTTTTCAAAGTCATATTATGCCCATGCATTATGCAGGATTGGCAGCATCAAAGGGAGGGGATAGGGATAGTATTAATAAAGGGAATGAATGTTAATAGTATGTAGCTGCAGTAACTAAACCACGTAAAAAGCTAAAGTATAAACTACATAGTAGCATCAGTATGCTAAATATACTCTCAATAAGCTGAGCTACTAACAGTAAGTAATACATTACAATTCTAGGTCGCAAAAAATATAATATGCTTCCAGCTAAACTTTTTAAACTTTTTCCTTACATCACACGGGTCTATCCCGTACTATATGTTGCCATAGACAAACCCAACATTAAATTGTATACTGTATTACTATACACTACCCTATGCCTTAGAATAATACATCGTGTAATATTACACTATGTATTATTCTACCCACCCAACTGTATACCACACTGCTGTATATTCACTATACAATTACGATACTATATATTACCTTATACATTGTATTACACATTACACTTTAATACTATTTATTATTATACAATATGCTATACACTATACCATTGACCGTCGCGTGAAAGGTACTAAGAGGAAGCAACGAAATATGTCAATGGGAGAGTGTCATAAGGAAGCTTGCAGCGGAGCAATCTTTGCACTATGTATTATCATAAGGCATAGGGTAGTGTATATTAATACAGTATACAATTTAATGTTGGGTTTGTCTATGGCAACATATAGTACGGGATAGACCCGTGTGATGTAAGGAAAACGTTTAAAAAGTTTATCTGAAACCATATTATATTTTTTGCGACCTAGAATTGTAATGTATTACTTACTGTTAGTAGCTCATCTTATTGAGAATATATTTAGCATACTGATGATACTTTGTAGTTTATACTTTAGCTTTTTACGTGGTTATTTAGTTACTGCAGCTACATACTATTAACATTCCTTCCTTTTATTAATGCTACCCCTATCCCCTCTCTTTGATGCTGCTAATCCTGCATAATGCATGGGCATAATATGACTTTGAAAACCCCCCGCCCACCTCCTACGCATTTCACAAGTAGTACTAGTCGCATTCCTGCATTTCCCATAAATATGCTAAATTCCTCTTGATATGCAGATTATTTTGTCAAGGCGCACTTTGCCCCCACTTCCAACCCAGCTTAAATAGACGCCCCAAGCGTGGTAGGGTTTCATTTAGACGCTGTCGCCTCGACAGACCTGGTCTTCACCTGAGGACGGCTGCTTGTGTTGTGGCCGAAACGTCGTGAGAATGATTTTATTATGTTGTATTTTTATAATTTTATTACTTCCCTTCTACGTGACTTTACTGAAAGAACCAAGAAGAAAAATTAATAAATACCAAAGTCTGTGCACGTGGACGTTTTCTGCCTCATGCTGTAGTAGCAGGCCAAATGTATTCTTGACTTAATGCACGAATGAGATACACTGCCGCCGGCAGAATTACACCGAGGGGGCAGAAGGAAAGGTGGCCAATTGCAGATTTGAGTGTCCGTCCAAATATCTGGAGCTGACTAAGTGCTTCTAACATGAGTGGTGAAGGTGCAGAGGGATCACACCACTCGTCTCACGAAAAGGCCCTCTCTACTGGAGGGAGCTCTTGAAAGTCACTTTCGATTGAATGTTGGCCGACTTTTCGACACTGGCCAGACAACTTGTATGTACGTATGTATTTTGAACTTCTTTCGCACTGTACATGACCAACCGTGCTAATCGGAGGTGCAGGAAGAAGTGGGAGTAACAGTTTCCAGCACCACGTGCGACCTGCCGATTGCCGAACTGTTGGTGTAACCATTTATACCATTGAGTGGACAGAAGTTGTGGGGGAGGGATTTAAGAAACGTGGCTACTGTTTTGACGACCTCGCCGAGAGATGGATCCGAAACGGCGACCCCTTGGATTTCCAGCCCATTGTACGTATGTATCTTCAACTTCTTTCGCACCGTACGTAGCCTACCGTGCTAATAAGAAGTGCTGAGAAAAGACAACAAACTAAACGGACACAAATGCAGTTGAATTGTGCTCACCATGACACCGTGGCAGCATGAGGAATGATTCCAGGTCATGTGTTCATTTGCTTACACTGCTATTTTGTTCTCTGCATTAATACAAAAAAGCCTGGATAATATTTACGTAAGCAAATACCGATTTAGCCCTGAGAAATGACTGATTTCTAAACCGGCATCGAAAACAACATGACACGTGACATTATACTAATGCTTAGTTTCTTCATGAATCAAAAACACACCATATAGATCATTGCATTATCGCTTTGTTAGCTTTTAGCAAATGTCAACGATAAGGTCAGGCACACATGCATTTAAATGTGCATTAAAAGTGTAAATTCTATCAAATATTGTTTGCCGAGGCACTAAACAGACCTGAAATCACTCCGAAAATTATTATTTTTGTTAAGAACATACCAACCCTGCGGAAGCTGCCCTGCAGAATGCAAAACAGCAAGCCTCACTATGTTGTCCATAATTTGCAATGCAATAATTTAAAACATAAAATCAAATATTGTGAATGGTGCAGAGCAGTGTATCCAGTGCTATCACAAATAGCCATTCACGTGGGAACTACAGAGCTAATTTTAAAAAGGATATATTGGATTGTATGACAAATTATCACCCCAATTGCATTATTGATGTTGAAGCACAGAGAGCAGATATTGACTTTCTGGAACCCTCTGTAGACAACAAAGCCTCGTGTTACATTGGGGAAAAACCAGGGACATATTATGAATCATCATCTACATAATTAGCCATGGCCAATCCACTGCTGAATTAAGCCCCCCCCCCCCAACCTGCCAACATCTTCCATTTTCTCGCAATAAATAAATCCACGGAGTACTTGCACACGAGCAGATATCATTGCTCCCATCTCCGAGGTGGAGGTTACCCTTTTACACATTGCGTATTGTACTTCACCTTACAATTAGCTCTAACATTCCTCGAAAGTGTCTATTACCATGTCCACAAGACGACAACTCCAGCTGATTCCACACGTACCTCACTCTATATTTAGCTTGCAATAATCAGTGATCATCATATGCATTATCCGCATTTATCCGCAGATAACCATGCAGAGACCCACAGTATTACTTCCAATAAGTAAATGTAGGATGTAACAAAGCACCCCCATCCGCATCACCACGGATAAGCGAAGTTTCACTGCATTGAAAGGAACACAAGTTTCATTATCTAAATTGATGCAGCCCTGCAATGACTTGGTCACGCCTCTGCCGGTGGAAGGGACTCCAAGAGAAGCAGCTCTAGAGTGCCCCATGTACCGGGTATTCGGCCGAATCGTTCATGTTGTCTCGGGAGATGATGAGAGTACCCACACTTTACCTCACCGCACGCAAACTACCACAATATATCCACTGAGGTGAAACCATTCACTGGTAAGATCACCTCAGCTGTACTTAACTCAGCTCACTTGGTATCGTTAATCAAGGACATCTCACTATCTCCAGGTGATTTGCTCGTTAGTTTCGATGTGGTCTCTTTGTTTACCAAAGTTCCTGTGCCTGACACCATTGCAATCATTGAAGATTTGGTCCAAAAATGACTGAATGCTGATGTACCGGCCCTGGTTAGACACTGCCTCACCAACACTTACTTCACCTAGAATGGAACATACTACAAACAAGTTGAAGGTACCCCAATGGGTTCTCCATTATCTCCAGTTGTAGCCAATGTTTTCATGAAAAAATTTGAGACAGATGCCATCCAGGCATCCACTCTACGTCCGTCCTTGTGGAAGAGGTACGTATGCCACGATGACACGTTCATTATCTGGCCACATGGCCGACTAGCTTTGAATCAATTCCTCAACCACATCAATTCTATACACCCAGCCATCAAATTCACCATGGAGGTGGAAAATGAAGGCAAGTTACCATTCTTGGATGTTTCAATCGAAAAGAGACCAGATGGCTTAAAGGGACACTGTCTACAGGAAAGCCACCCATACGGATGCCTACCTAAAACCTGGCTCCCACCACCATCCAATCCAGAAGAATTCCCTCATCAAAACTCTACACCAGAGAGCTCTATGTATTTCCAACCGTCATCACCTAGCCAGTGAACTGGTACACGTACACCAAGCTCTAAAGATGAATGGATATTCAGACTACACAATCCGTAAAGCTATCACCCTAACCGTTGGGAAAGAATCATCTGAGGACCCAATCAAAACCATCACCTTGCCATACATAGCAGGGGTCACCAAAAAGATTGACAAAATCATGAGCAAACACAAGATCCAGGTTCGATTTAACACAGTACATAAAATTCGAAATCTGATCCCATCTGTGAAAGATGTGATCCCTGACACGCAATACCCTGGCATCTACAAACTAAGCTGTGTCTGCGGCAGTAGTTACATTGGGGAAACGAAGCGACATGTCTCGGACCATGTTTGTAAACAAAAGGCAGATCTGAAACACAGTAGAACAAATACCTCGGCCATAGTTTGGTTTTAATGTGGTGGGCTCACACGAAATTGATTTCTCTAAGACGAAGGTACTTTGCAAATCCATTGGCTATCAACAAAGATTCGTTCATGAAGTCATCCATATATATATAGACACAGACACAATTTCCACCGATAAGATGGGTACAAACTGAGCAATCATTGGAAGGACGTTATTAACCAGTTTAAGTCACAACTGGCTGTGATGTTCCCATCCTACCACCTTCTGATGTTAGTTGTTATTTTTGGCTCTCTGATTTTTTACATTAACAGATTAAATTTCTCACACTAACACAGCTACCTCGCGCACCATCCTCGAGGTTACTGTTCAGCGATCCCCCATTAACATGCTAATCTCTTACATTAATATAGCCACCTTGGCATGCTTGCCATGCAGGATACTCGATGATCTTACATGAACATGCTAATATTTACCCGGCAGCCCTTTGATTGGTGGAAAACTCACCACGACCGCAGTCGCTGCCCACCACTTACATTAACATTGGCTGCTGACATTTAGGCTACACCCATTTCAAACCTTTATAAACAGCTGTCTTTAGAAGCTAACCCCCCTTTTCCTGATGATGACCGCTTTTTTGCGATCGAAACGTCGTAGTTTTTTGTTATTTTGTTATTTTCTTTGAACCTGTCTATCTGACTTTACCGATAAACCCACCGAATATGAATCGTTTAATTATCTAGACGAAGTGTTTAGAAAAAAAAAGTTTAACTTTTAATTTTATATTAGGATGGGCTTGATGTAAGGGCAGTTTTTTATGTTGTGTATGCATCAGTGACGTGCACTCGACTTAAAACGTAAAGCTGTTTTTATTCCTCCCCCGTTAACGAAATTCATAGAGCACAACCACGGACCCATAGAGCACGTGTGCATCTTCAGGATAGGAGTTACTTCTTGTGGCCGGTTGAATACTGTCCACCTCGGTTGAGCAACTTGAGATGTTCGTGGCACGTGATGGCCTTCTGTGTGATCCACTAATCCTGCCTCTAAAGCTCGAAAGGATAAACGGCGGCACCTCGATGCACACCCTCCACAGTGTGCACCGCGCCTGTGTTTATTTATGCACTCCGATTACGCAGGAAATTACACTTTTGTTATATTTTGAAGGATTATTTAACAATGTTATCAACATTTGCTTTTCAGTCTCAATGTACTTTTCAGTTCGTTTTTAATATATGACATAAAAGACCCTGTGATATCATCCAGCACAAATGAAGGTCACTGCTTGCCAATGTCATAGCCAAATCCAAAAGTTGAAAGTGAATATAACTTTTTTTAACTATAAAACGCCTCTGCTTAACCATGGTTTCCCCCGTCTTTGATTCTAAGAGATAAAACTAAACTTCATAAACGTTTGCTTGGCTAAACAAAGAGCAACAATCAAGAACTCAAATGTGAGTCTTTGTATGTGAAAACACGGCAGGAAGACCAAGAATGTGTGGTTTGTAAATTATGTAATGCGTTCCAACATTTATTGGCCTCAGATATATTGATGAGTAATATGTAATCTGACGAGTAGCTCTCAGGGCAAAGCGTGTTTAATAATTTTACACTGACCTTTAGGCGCAGGTTTGCGTGTAAAATATATTTAACCAATGCACTCAGTATCATCACTGTGTCATGATAATAATAATTATGATAATAATTACTCGTTTGCCCAGGAAAGCCACACTGGGTTTGAAAATTTCAGGATTTTTTGGCCAACGGCAATTACATTTCACGCAACACCAAGTGGTGGTGACGTCACCACGGCGCTTGTGCCAGGCTGAGTGCAATTTAAGGCCACGTGAAGTGTCGAACGCCCGCTGGCAGAAAGCCACAGGACAGACATTTAGGTGCCATGGGTTGACTGACTGAGATGACTGGCATTACACACACACACAGATACGTATGCACAAAGACACAGTGCCCCCGTGTAGGTCTATACGTACGTGCCGTTAGCGGGCAACCGTGAAGACCTGCATGGCGCACGATGGGCTGGTGTGGCCAGCACCACGGTTGCTTTTGTCTTTTCAGTGCTGATGATCGGGTTCAGGTGACCGAGGAGAAGACGCAAGGGAGATCCATGACTGGTCCTGGTGTTACACACCACTAGTGTTGGCCATGGCCGGGAATCAAACTCAAGTCGCACGGGTCCGTAACATTGCACGACTGCTCCCTTACATACAGTACATTTACAGCACACACTATAAATATATGTATACACTTATATATACATATACACATGTACAGTATGTACACAACACTTACACATTATATGTGCACACCATGTACTTCTATATACAGTAGATTATACAGTTACAAAATGAGGGGACTCCTTGGCTTTAAACACAGAAATTCAGTCCTGCCAGCTCAGAGTTCTGACTTCTGAGATATTTGTCTAGCAAGCTCACCCTGAGTGGGATGTAAAGTTTCCGTACTGCAACGCGAGCTTTGCCCACTGTAACTCATCAGCCAGCCAAGAGGATCCAGCTGCGACTTGGCTTTGATTCTTTCCTCGACCTAAAAGGCCTTGTGATCTCAGCTTTAGTCTCATGGGTGACTCCCATTGAATCAGCCAAGATGGCTGAATGTCACCACCATCGTTATCAACACCTTCACCGCTGCACCACCCAGGAGACAGGTGATGTGATTGAAGAAAGTGTGGGGGGGGGGGACAGACAAATTTGCAACACGTTATGCACGCGTCATTGGCCGAACGAGACAATCGCTCCACTGTCCTTGAGAGTATATTTACATTAATGGCTGCTTGCAACTCAAACCCAGAGTTCCAACGCGTGTGGCCAAGTTATAAGAGAACGCACGATGGCCCAGTTTACAGAGATACTTTTCCTGTCTGCAGGATTGTGCCTCGTTACATTCTATTTCCAGAGCCTAAATGTGAACAATATCGCCTGAATGTCGAAGGCATTACGTTTGATGTGGTTGCGCACTGATAGACACGGTGGATGAGGGTGCACACATGAATGTGTCCTTATGACTTTCCACGGGTAGAGACATTTTTTAGAGTTTTATGTAAGTACATAATGCATGCTGCGCTAAAACTATCAATTTGTACGGAATAAATCGTGCTATTTCTATTCTATAAGAATATGCTGTTCTTTCAACGTATAACTATTTGTACTTTATATGCACTGGCTTGCACCTTGAAATGTATTGCATACCGTGCTTGCTGACATAAAAAATAGCTTTCATTTACTTCAAATACTCTGCTTTAGTTAATAAGATTTTCAGTGGACTGTACATTTGAATGGTACTCTTTAAAGTAGGGGGGGTTCTATTACATTCAGGGGATAGTTAATTTTGGCCACAGGGCTGGAATAATAATAATGGGTTGGAATCTTTGAAGTGACAGCAAAGGCTTTAATAAACCAAAGGCCACATTTGCAATGCTATGCCCATCACAAGACATAGAGGAACTCAAATGAGATGTAAGCGTTGGACGCCGAAGCCAAACCAACCGGTCTGACCCTTCTGAATGTCGAATATAAATGCCAAGACTCATTTAACTGACTAGCTTGTATGGTCGCTTTGCTATAGAAATTCGTTGCTTCGGTGTCACATGCCGTAAGCGCAAAATGCCCACCTCGCAAAAGGCACACCAATAAACGTTGGAAAGTGTTGTGAAACAAGCTGAACCAAACTCCACACATGCTTCTCGCTTCTTAATCTAAAATGTCAACACCTCCAGATTTGTAGCTATGTATGGGGAATAAACATGGCTGCCAGGCTTTGATGAAACAAATAAAATTTCATAAGCTTTGTGCGGAATGGATTTACAATTGCATTTTGGCCAATACCTTATTGAGACACGAGAACAAGAACCTAACTGAGTAAAGCGTCACCGTGGTGGGATGTTAACTCCCCTGCCTGGTATGCAGGAGGTCGTCGGTTCGATCCAAACCATTCTTGCAGCAGCTTTTCACTAACCATCACGTGCTTGCAGATGTGCTTCTGTGGCTGTCTGGAATTCTCATTTTCGTCCTATATTAAGAAGCCATTGGAGCTATGTACTTGTAAATCGAGATTTAAAACTAATTTCCTTAGAACTGCTTTTTGTGTTTAGTTTATTGTCGTACCCCCGCATCTCCGATTTGCATGGTTGGTTGTGTATGGTGCAAAAGAAGTTCAACATGTTGTACTGCCACACACCAGCACCATATTGCTTTGTTGCACATTCAATCTTTGTGTGGTCCACCAACCCTGCGTCCAGGTGGCTGGCTTACAGACATAGATCACCACAACCTAATATACAGTGACTTACTTATTTTGAAATACAGCACTGAATATTTTTACAACTCATGGGGTATCATTGAAAGCAACATTCTGTCCATTTGTTTTCATGTTTCCAATAGCTCATTATCAGCACCATGAGAATGGTTATTTTACAAAGTCCAATTTAAAATGGAATGTGATCAAAATACACCGAGCCTGAAAGCTACGAAATCACCTTAAGTTAAATGTAATCCAAATGTGTTTGAGCATTCTTTCCCTTTTCATGTGATCTACATATTACGTCTTTAATTTATTATCACTCTGCTAAAAAATATAAAACAGTGGGTTTTTTCTTTTTTCAATTGGACGCTATTGATTTCGTGGTGGAATTTCCACATTCCTGTAATAGAGAGCAGTGTCCCTATCGGATAACTATAGTTGACCTCTCAAATAGGTCACTGATTTTATTGACCCTGAATGGAAGATGAGTCAGCTTCCAATCGGGATGTGAACTTAATTTTTCTCATGAGTAGAGCACTAGAACCTTCGATTAGCATGGTTGGCTATGTACGGTATGAAAGAAGTTCAATAAACATACATCCGTAACTGGAATACAATGAACACCAACCAGGTTATATCACGACACAGCTCAAATCTACCTCAAAATATAGTATGCAGCATAAATAATTTGAACCAGCTAGATATTTTAAAAAGCATTAACAAATATAGATGTTTACGATATGTTCTCTTTTGCTCTCGCACACACACAGATTTACAAAAATTAAGTTGTAACCTCAGAGAGGCTGTTGTGAGAAGTGCTTTTTGTGAGCACCAATTAAGACCGGCACAGAAAATGAGGAGGCTGTGTGGTCAGTTCCATGCCTGGTCTCCTTCGCTTGCACAGTGCCTATATATTTTAATCTTTAACATGTAGGCTTTCACGACCAATATTAACCAGTAATGGATATCCATTGTAAAAGTATACATTAACCCCCCCCCACCCCCTCTTGCCTTCACACCTGATTGACTCACAGGTAACGACATCACATGCATCCCTCTATTTAAGAACGAAACATGAGGATATTTCTACAAAGCTGGCTGTCGTCTGTAGATGCTAGTTGCAATTGTAATAAAGGACTCTCTCTCAGATGTCGATCTCCGTTGTCCTTTATTGGGTTCGTAGAATCTCGTTACCACGGCGTCCTCGCTCAGGCCCGCGTGCCTCCCGACGATCTCTCCACAGCCAATCGGCTGCTCCGATATACAGTCTCCCTGCTGCTCCGATAGGCAGTCTCCCTGCTGCTCCACCTTGCAGCCACACCGCTGCTCTGCTCTCTAGCTTCACTGTTGCCCCGCATACAGCTAGCCTCCCACAGCCGCTAGCTCTCTGCGTCTGACACCGATGGCTGACGGTGTCGACGTCTCCCACCGCGTGGCGACCGCGCCACTCTCTCCATCCTGCCCAGTGTGGCCTCCTCCTGTTTCACTCCGTCTCAACTCCCCTTTCCCCTTCCGGTTCTCCCCCTAAATTCTCTCTCCCACGTGAACCTAACTCCACCCACTCCCCACGTGACCCAGACTCTGCCCCCCCTCAATCCTTGCTCGCATTACACGACTACCCCCCCCTAATGAAAACCCAGCCGTCCCCGGCTGCAATAAATATAATAAAATAATGCGAGCAACATTGTAACCATCTGGCATCACTGGACAACGGAGAATATAACAACGATAACAAGAACAACAAGAACAATCAACGAAAGGAAAGGGATTTGGAACGCGTGCGGGTCGCCGGCCCGTCACGAACGGGCGGCGGTCACCCCACAAACCGAGAATGTGACGGGGTTTTAAGATCGACGGGAGTAGAACCGCCCGCCGCTGTTGGAGGCCCGTCAACGCCAAGGTCCCGTTCCTCAGAGATACCCAAATCCGGGGTCTCTGGCAACCGTGTCTGTGGTGGGGTTGGACGGGCAGCGGGGTCAAGTGGCCCCGTCGCCGTGGTAGGCCCACCCAGAGCAGGATTCGCCACATCCGCCTGCGTCACGGCTGGTTCGTCTGTAGAAGGCACGACAGGCGCGCTTGCAGAATCAACAGGCAAGGGCAGAGGTGCGTCGGGTGCAACAGACACGGGCAAGGCAACATCAGGGGATGACGCATCTGTCTGCGGGGCCAGGTAGGGCTTCAACCTAGACGTATGAACGTACCAGCGCCGCGATCCGAACCGAACCCGTGCGGATTGTGGGTTAGGGACTTCAATAAGCTGAACCGGCCCCTGCCATGGTTTGTGAAGCTTACGGGAGGTCCCCGGCCGCACCTGCGGGCAGTGCAGCCATGCCATGTCCCCCACTCGCCAGGGGTATGTACCGGTCGAGCGCCGGGCGCAACGCTCGTTTTGCGCTTGAGTCTTGGCAGTAGCCAATCGGGCCCCCTCCCGTGCCTCGGCGACGTGTCAGTGTGCTGAATGTATTCGGGGAGAGGTTTAACAGAACCCTTCGCCCCCGTACCCAGCTGTACTTCCACCGGCAGCACATTCTCGCGGCCGTACATTAGAAAAAATGGAGAATACCCTGTGGACGCATGAGGCGTCATCCGATACGCGGAGAGTACCCCAGGTCAACCATGTGACATAGCAAGGCCGACAGCGTCCGATTAAGCCGTTCCACCATGCCATCCGTCTGCGGGTGGTAAGGAGACGTACGAACCTTCTTGGTTCCCAGAGCAGCGCACACTTCCGCCAACAATTTGGAAGAAAAATTTCGCCCCTGATCCGTGAGTAGCCTCTCTTTGTCCAGCACATATCCAAATAGGAAGGCGTCCGTGATAGACGCCGCCGATTGCTCGGGTAAGGGCCAAGCCATTGGTCAATGGGAAAGATATTCCACCCCGACCAGCAAATATTTATTACCCCTAGCGGATGGCGGGAAGGGTCCCAAAATATCCAGCGCCACCAACTCGTTAATTCGAGACACCTGTATAGACTGAACCGGCGGCACGTAAGGGTTTTTAGGCGGCTTCCGCCGGACACACTCGGGACACGCCCGAATGTGTCCGACGATATCCGTCGTCATGCCGTGCCAGAAGTAGTCTCGCTGCAATGTTAACAAAGTCTTCTGCACCCCGAGATGTAATAAAGTGTCTCCGTGCAGAGTCCGAATCAATTCGTACCATAACGACGACGGTACTACCAGACGCCAGCGGTCATGCAATCCTTCCCTCCACATGAGCAAACCATCCCGGAGAGCAGCCCCCGGCGTCCCACCGGACAGCAATCTCCCCGCTCCCTTCGCAGCCCGACTCCGTAAAGCCCCCAACGAGTCGTCAAGCAATTGTTCGCGAATCCATACCGAGCACGGCAGGTTCAGAACCCCATCGGCCGGTCCTGGGTACACCGGAGCCCCAGGCACCTCGACAGCTGACACGACAGGCCGAGGGGGTAGCTGAACCGGCGTACACCTATTCGTACCCGACGCGCAAGCGCAAGGGGACCCCTGCGGTAATCTGGAGAGTGCGTCCGCATTCGCGTGACGCGACCCCTTCCGATATTGTATGTCGAAGGAAAATTCCTGCAGGGTCTCCAACCATCGTGCCAGTTGGCCAGATGGTTGGTCAACCCTCAGGTCATATTGCAGAGCTGCATGGTCCGTGCGCACAATAAACGACCGGCCGTGAAGATACGGCCGATATTGGCAGAGAAAATAGACAATAGCCAATAGTTCGCGGTGAGTAACACAGTAGCGGGTTTCTGCTGGGGACAGTACACGGCTACCGTAGGCTACCACACGTTCCACGCCGCCCTTGGACTGTGACAGAACGGCCCCGATCTCAGTGTCACTAGCGTCCATATCCAGAATAAAAGGTCGATCAAAATCCGGATAGTCCAATGTCGGCGCCGACGCCAACCGATCGCGTAGGCCCTCAAACGCCGCTTCCTCCGGCGGACCCCAACTGAACCTCCGACCCTTACCCGTAAGGAGGTGCAAGGGCCTAGCGATCATAGCAAAGTTCGGAACGAACCTGCGATAGTATGAGGCGAACCCCAGGAAGCGACGTACGTCCCCAACCGAGGCCGGGGTTGGCCAGTTGCGGACGCACGCCGTCTTCTCTGGGTCCATGGCCACCCCGTCCGCACTGACTATGTGTCCCAAATAACGCACGGATCGTTGCAGTAGGTGACACTTTTTTGGTTTGAATTTTAAATTGGCGGAGCGCATCCTAGGAAAAACCGTCTCCAATCTCTGCAAATGTTCGTCAAATGTGCGGCTAAAGACGATGACATTGTCTAAATAAATCAAACATGTCTCCCACTGCAGACCCGTTAACACCAGCTCCATCAACCACTGAAAAGTGGCGGGGGCCGCATTCAAGCCCATCGGAAGGCAAGTAAACTGAAACAGTCCCTGCGGCGTACGGAAAGCCGTCTTTTCCCTCAAGGACTCGTCAAGGGGAAGCTGCCAGAATCCCGAAGAGAGATCCAGCGTTGAAAAAAACTTCGCCCCAGACAAGGCATCGAGGGAATCATCCATACGCGGCAGGGGGTACGCGTCTGCGATGGACACCTTGTTCAATTTTCGAAAATCTACGCAAAATCGCAGTTTCCCATCCTTCTTCTTCACAAGGACTACCGGCGCGCCCCATGGACTGTTAGACGGGGATATTATGTCAGCGGCCAGCATGTCCTCCACTGCACCGCGAACCTGATCCCGCTCCGTCGGGCTCAACCGATGAGAGTTCAACCGAATCGGAGCGGCATCCCCAGTATCAATGTGGTGGGAAAGCAGGGGGGTGCGTCCCAAGTCAAAACCATCCGAGCTGAACACGTCGGAATAACTTAGCAACAGCGCGCGAAGCACGGACCGTTGTTCTCTGGTCAGGGATGAATTCTCCCCGCATAACTCGGCAACCCAACGGTCATCCTGCCCCGTAGGCCCTGAAACCCCCCCTACCATGTCCCGGCGGGCCCGGTTGTCATGGGCTGTGAACGCGGTCGTGGCGTGAGCTAAAACCGTTCCGGCCGGGACACTGACATTCTCCGCACTCCAATTTAGCACCTGTAAGAACGGGGGCTGGCCCTGCCGGACAATCGTTTGTGCCCCAACCAGCGCCGAGCCGCCCGTTATAGCCGTGGACGGCGATAACAGAACCCCCGCCGCTCCCTCAACGCCAGGTACTGGCTTCCGATATCTCAACGGGATAAGCATCTGCGAACCAGGTGGAATATCAACAGATACTTCGGACAGCGCCTGCACCTGGCAAACAGGGGCAGGCCAGCCCCATGGCGATGGTAGGAACAAAATTTTCCGCCCCCCTGGTAATTCAATGCCATTTTGATCAACCCTTATTTGAATGGGCATTTTTGCCAGGAAATCAGTCCCCAACAAACAGGGTACCGCGAGGGACCTAGAGATCAAAACGGTCCCTGAAGCCGACACCCCCCCAATCGATGTTGGCGTCCACCTGGCCCACAATGCCCATACTTCCACCGTTCGCCGCTATGTATGAATCATAAACCGCTCACACTCTCCCTGGCGGAATGCCCAAAAGATGGAAAATGAGTCCACCAAAATACGCACCTCGACCCCCTGAATAGAACCCGGTACTGTGGACGACCCCATAGCGGCCGCAACTACCCTCCGTGCCAATCGGCGCCATTGCGTCAGCGAGCGACATGGGTCAATCGGAGGCACCTCGTTGTTAACGACACACGGACCGCGCGGCGATGGTGATGCATGAGGTGACAGGCCTTGCCGGGTGTCTGATGCGCACCGACTTGCCTGTCCTGGCTGGTCTTTTCGCGCGACGTCCGTGGTCGAGGCCTCCTGCTGGGGCGGCCCCGGGATGTGAGCCCAACAGTCTCTGGCGAAGTGGCCCTTACGGCCGCAGCGGAAACACTCCACTTCATTCCGGCGCGCGGCACCCCCTCTGTCCCGACGCTCCCGCGCCGGCGGGCCGGACCTCGGCCCTGTTCCCCCCCGAGCAGGCCACTGGGCGGAGGCGGCTGTCAACTCCTGCGGACCCTTGTCATCAGGAACGTAGACCGCCTTCTTAGGATCCCACCCCGTAGCACCGCCTTCAACGATGGGGCCCCCCGTCCAAGCTGACACCTGCTTCCAGCGTCGGAGATTAAATTGAGCGTCCAAGCACTTAGCCGCAGCACGGGACGTCAATTTATCATTGCTGCACACCGGCATGGGGATCCCCAGGTCTCTAGACAATTCCAGAATCTTGCCCAACACAAGGGGCTCCAACAAATCCGGCTCCGTCTCGGGGTATGCTGCCATCGCTAGTTCCAGAACTGCGCCTCTGAAGGCCACCGGCGATTCATCAGGCGCCCGTTAGCGCTGAACAAATCTACGATGGGCATCATCCGGAGGCTCGTACGCATCCGCCATTTCCTCGAAGACACCCTGCAGCGTCTTCTTCTTGTCGGCCTTGATGGAGCGGAAGAACCGGACGGACTCGTCGTCGAGAAGTGTTGGTAAGACTTCCAGGGCCTCCGCGTCCGTCCATTTGGCGGAGCGTACAGCCGCTTGAAAACGGCAGGCGAATGCGCTCCAATCGCCGCCGATGGAGAATTCTTTGACCGTTGTTAAATGACGGCTGCGGGTTCTTGCTCCGCCGTCCTCCGCCGATGGTGACTCACGCGGCAGCGACAAGATGGCGTCACTCCGCAACGTGTGCAAGATGGCGGCTTCCCGCGGCGGAGGGCGCAAGATGGCGGCTTCCTGCCATTCCTCCTTGGCCACGCCCCAGATGGCGTCTTCGTGCCACGTGGTCGAGAGGGCTGATGGCGACGGCAAGGCCCCGGCCCGTTGTTCCCCGCCGGGCCTCCCCGAAGTCGTCGCCGGCGTCACAAGCTTGCACAACTGCGCCAACACCGTCTTCAGCGCCTCTAGTTGCGCCACCACCTGTCGCCATCCGTCCTCAGCGTCCAGTCGCGCAGATGGGCCCACCGAGGCGGCCACTTCCTGCATGCCCGGACCCCCGCCCGTCCCCATGCCGCTTTCCTCCTCCATTGTCGGTAGCGCCACCGCTGGAGGGAGGTCGTCGTCAGAAGATGCTGCAGAAGATGGTGCAGGGACGGTCTTCCTCCTGAGCTGTTTTGACATGCCGTTTCACTTCTGACACCAATGTAATAAAGGACTCTCTCTCAGATGTCGATCTCCGTTGTCCTTTATTGGGTTCGTAGAATCTCGTTACCACGGCGTCCTCACTCAGGCCCGCGATATGCAGTCTCCCTGCTGCTCCGATATGCAGTCTCCCTGCTGCTCTGTTAGGCAGTCTCCCTGCTGCTCCACCTTGCAGCCACACTGCTGCTCCGCTCTCTAGCTTCACTGCTGCCCCGTATACAGCTAGCCTCCCACAGCCGCTAGCGTCTGACACCGATGGCTGACAGTGTCGACGTCTCCCATCGCGTGGCGACCGCGCCACTCTCTCCGTCCTGCCCAGCGTGGCCTCCTCCTGTTTCACTCCGTCTCAACTCCCCTTTCCCCTTCCGGTTCTCCCCCTAAATCCTCTCTCCCACGTGACCATAACTCCACCCACTCCCCACGTGACCCAGATTCCGCCCCCTCTCAATCCTTGCTCGCATTACACAATTACTGGCGAAACGTCATATTCGAAATGTAAATGTCGTTTGTTTATGCTCCAACACACCAGTGTGCTGAACTAGTTTACGAATTGCTATGTTTTGTTTACATGAAAAACCTTACTAATTTGCTGTGCTGGGTGGTGGCGAGTTTAACGACACACTTATATTTACGGGATCTCAACCCAAAACACCTCTATTATGCCTATATCTTACACACCACACCAGGTGCTACTTTAAGGGTGAGCCTGCCTCGGGCCATCCCTCGTCAGGGGCTGATACCACTTGTCCCTGACGTTAGTCATGGCCGGGAATTGAATGTAGGTCACTGGGATCCTAGCGCCGAAGCATTTACACCACCCCTCTGCCAACACACATTGTATCTCTATAAGTATATATATGTATATATAAATATGTACTCATGTGTTACAACAGTTTTGTAAAATTGCATTTCCCAGTACATAATCTTCCACATCAACGATCTATCTACTGCTGGATGCTGTCTCATAAATCAACAGTCCACCTAGAGCTCACGCACGAGCTGATTTCATTTCTCCATCTCTACAGTGGACATCTTCTCCTTCGATGGCCATTTAATCATTAGTCTCGACAACCTTCCATCATCTCTTCTACTGACAGATCATGCCCCAAGCCCACTTGCATTTCTTAACTGTCAGGATGATGCCTTGAACTTGCAAATTTTCTCTGATCCATGTGTTCCTCTTTCTGTGTCTTAACGTTATTGCAGGAATGCACCTTGCCTGAAACTTTTCACACATTACAGCTTTTGTTGCATTTTTGTTTCCCAATGGCTTCCACTTGATGAGGTCTTCATTCACCAGTGGATTATGGATGGCTAATGCTGAAAATTTGGTGAAGTTCAACTATCACGTAAAAAATTTCAGAGGTAATTTGCATGTTCAAAACGTAACGTCAGAAGATGTACAATTTTAATACACATCTCATTATTTATTTATTGTTAAACAGCACTTATGCTATGTATTGTATGCTGAAAAATCATCACTTAAGAAAAACTGCAATTTTCACGCAAATCTCATTATTGATTTATTGGAAAAATAGAGATAAACATTGTTTAAGTGGTATTATATGTAAAATCAATATGTTTTCGTGTTCAAAGGGATGTATTGAATTGATGGTGGGTTTACATGTCTCTTTTGCCAAGGGTAACTGCATTTTTGATGGCATTTGTATAATCAGCATTAACGAGGGCCTGTTATGCCTCATAACATAGATGTCCAGGGCCTCTGCTCATTTCAACAATTTATTAATTGACCTATTAAATGGGCATGGCATGGTGATTCATTTCTCTCAGTGTCTTCAATAGCTTGAAGGACCATTCTATGTTTTTTTACAGAATCACAAAAGGCCTTTCTGGCGTTTGGTTTATGTCATGAAAAGTCAGAAAGGTGTCACTAAATGTTACAGAAGAAGACTCTGATCCAGAAAAATTGGCAGGATGATAACAACAAGATGGAGGTAATGGTAACATGTGGCTAAAATATTTCATGGATATTTTAAGGAGATTTCCCGCAAAATATACATTGTATTGTAGGCTGTAGAGCAGTGAACTTATTCCGAATAATAGAGTTATGCTACATGGAGATGTATTGTTTTATTGCAGCCTGACATAGTTGCATTTAGTTTTGAATTGATTGACACTGGCCTGCTCAATAAAATAGATACTCCAGCTCTGTTTTAACAATCTGCTTGCAATTGATACGAGGTCGTCTTCAGAAGATGCTGCAGAAGATGGTGCAGGGACGTTCTTTCTTCTGAGCTGTTTTGACATGCCGTTTCACTTCTGACACCAGTGTAATAAAGGACTCTTTCACAGTGTCGATCTCCGGCTACCATCAAAGGTTTGTACACGAAGCCATACAAATATACAAACACAGACATCATTTCAACCGTGATGATGGGTACAAACTTTGTAATTGGAAAGATGTTATCAACCATGCAAAAAAGACTTAACTACAATTTTTTGGACCATCTTATCTGACAGGCACTATTTTACTTTACTTTACCGAGTGTTAACATCCCCAGTTATTTTTTAACAGTACTCTCTTCATTGTTCAGCTAGCATTGGTATTAACATGGGCATTTTCGTTCTTTTGTCTATCATGTGTATTAGAGCTTCCCTCCCCCTCTCTGCCCATTGTGTTGGCGTGTGCGGCAGTTGGCCGCTTGCGCATAATCGCTCCATTGTGTTGGCGTGTGCAGTAATTAGCCGCTTGCGCACAATCGCTTGCACGCCGTCGCCCACCCTTTTGGCCTCGCCCCCCCTCCCTCCCGATACGTTCCATTCATTGGCTACCATAGTCTGATGAGCTCCCCCCTCCCTCTCCTCCCCTCCTCAACTCGCTTTTAAGAGATTACATCTTGAATCATTGCCTCACTTGATGCAGCTAATCTGGCTGTGACGGTCCCACCTGATGACGGAGACTTGTGTTGCCTCCGAAACGTCGTGATTTTTGATTTTATTTTATTTTCATTCATTTTGATGTTTTACCTACGTGACTTTACCGAAAAAACCTAAGAAGAAGTCGATCTCCGTTGTCCTTTATTTGGGTTCGTGTAATCTCGCTCCCACGGCGTCCTCGCTCAGGCCCGCTCCTCCTCCGTCGTTCACTCCACAGCCACCCTGCTGCTCCGTTCTGCAGCCACACTGCTGCTCCGCCCTGCAGCCACACTGCTGCTCCACTCTGCAGCCCCACTACTGCTCCGCTCTGCAGCCAGCTTTCCACAGCCCGCTAGCCCCCTGCGCCCTGACACCGTTGGCCGACGGTGCCGAGGTCTCCCAACACGTGGCGATCGCGCCACCCTCCCCGTACTGCCCAGCGTGGCCTCCTCCCGTTTCACTCCGTCTCAACTCCCCGATCCCCTTCCGGTTCTCTCCCTAAATCCTCTCCCCCACGTGACCCTAACTCCTCCCTCTCCTCACGTGACCCAGACTCCGCCCCCCTCAATCCTTGCTCGCATTACATTTGGATAACATGAGTCAACGGGAAGTGGCAGCATATTCTTCCTCATATGTTCATCTACATATAGGGAGTCATTGGAAGTCGTAATCAATGAATGCTGTTATCGGCATTTATTTTCAGAAGGCCGTGTGGATAAAAGTGTGGATAATAGGATCGGCCACTAGAGTCCCCTACATCACCACAATTATTTTTAATTGCATTTTTAAATAAGCAAATACAGATATAGCAAACCTGAATCAAAAACAAACTCTATGAAATGCAATAGTATCTCACCTGCTTAAATAACGAGCGATTAAACTATATTGTGAATGTGTTACAACGCTGAGGACATTTCTTAATATTATAATAAAAACTGCAGTTCATCACAAGGCAAATTGTTTACTGAGAATTGGAGCTGTGCTGCTCTCTGTAGCCATGATTGAGTGCTGCTATAATAACGTCTCATTGAGTCTCTGCAAGTTTGGAGACTCAACGTGACTCCGTAAAATTTCGTTGAGCCTCAAAACCGTTGTATTTCTTGTGGGTGGCTCCTGCAATGGGACGTGTGGCCATTTTATGTTTCATATTTTATTTCAGGTGAAGGGAAATCAGAGTACAGAAAGAAAATAACACTCCAAATACCGCACGTACTTTTCACATTTCCATGATGTGGTCCAGTCTCTAAGTAGGGTGACCACTGTTAACTTTCCACAAAAGTGGCACTCACTTTCACAACCCTGGAGGAACATTTGGATACATGGACCAAGGCCGGAAATTAAACTCACACATTTCCAAATTCAGGTCCTACACTCTAATTAATGCACCGTCGTTTTAGATGCAGCTTATTTAAATGATCAGCATATTGACCCATTCATACTTCACACCTTGAATACAATCTTAAGAGCGGGTGTCATGGGATCTTTAATATGCACTTGCAGATGTTACAGCTGGATTGATTTTCTACCTACGTCAGTAGCACATGCCACACCGCACTGAGAGCTGAGATAGGCTTTCAAACTGGATCGTTTGCTTGTTCCCTCTGAACTTACCCAGCCATACTAAATAACGTGCTGTCAAACGCTGATGCATTGCATGCCTAAGTCAATTTCGGATGGCAGCCGAGAGTGGCGTAGGATGCAGTGTGTACGTAGGGATTGTGGTAAACGGTGGTTTAGAGTCATTACATCTGTAGCACGTTGCCTTGCACCTGTAATCTAATTGTCTTAAAAGGCAATTTTAATTACTGTAAATGTTTTGACACATTTGTACCCATCACAACTGGGTCACCTTCACGCTCCTGATAATGTCAATATTAAGTTAATATATAGCTGAATGACTCCGTGAAATCTCACCACGAATTCGGAGCCACCAATAAATTTGAAAAATGCTTCATTTTCTTGATTGATTATAGACACCTTGGTCATATTTTAGCTACATATATCTATATTATTGAAGGGGATGGAGCGTTGGTAGAGTGGCCAGCCTGCTGCGCTATGCACCGGCGACCAGAATTAAATTCTCAGCCATGGCTAACATCAGTGGCCAGTGATATCAGACTGCACCATTCCTGCACATGCCCCCCCCCCTCTCTGTTCCAGCCCTCCCCTTTTCACCAGCCCCACACCGAGCAATGTGATGAAGAATTACCAAAACAACCCTATAACCTACATGGTGTGGGGAAGACATTTAACCCTTGGTGGGTTGAGAATGGCTGGAAATGTTTACATCGAAATATAACTTGTCATGTCTCAATGCCCAAATGAGTAATAGGTGGTACCCATTCTCATGAATGACCCTGAGCAAGTAGTGGACATACGATGATCCAATGACATTGGCCAATCTCTCCATAAGACACTGTACAAAATATACACAATAAAGGGTTAATAAGTTCACGCTTATCTCCATTGGCAGTCCTAAGCCATTGGCCAAACTTAGAACAGGGACACGTTATACCCATAGCATAAGTGCTATAGACAACTTTACCCACTAAATAGGGATAATGAACTGAGTTGATCTCTAAAAACTATTTGAAATCATAACCTCCACATTATTATTATTCAGACAATCTGCTGCAACACCATGTTTGCATTATCTGAAATAAGACTTGCTTATTTATATAACAGAAATCCAGTGATGCGATGGTAATTAATTTATTGAAGGGTAAAGGTGTAGCGTCTCCATTGTCAACAACATGGGTTACAGCAATGCCGTTATTAAAATGTCATCATTTTGCTATCTGGCTTTTGTACGTAAGATTGCATGCAGGTGAAAAGGTTAATATCCTCCAGCAAAATCACAGGCATGTAGCTGCCCACATGTCCATCAATGACATGTATCTTCATCCCAAGCGTGCATTGCCTGAAGGGGCTTAAAATTGTAACCATTTTTTCTCAACAGAATGCACGAAGAAAGTAGTAAAATTAGGCAAAATGTCGCAAGTCACATGATCAGTAATAATATAACTGCACCCATCCCAAATGGTTTTACTTATGTGACGATTAAATGGTCAAAATATGAATTGTTCCTAACCGACTAAGAAAAAACATGCATTTAATTGGACGAATGTATATTCCGTGGGAGTTTTAGATCTGATTTATTGCAAACGTGATTTTTATAATTATTTTATTTCATTGTTGGTCATGCAGGTGATGCACACTACCCTGTGTGCTTTTGATAAAAATCCTGGAATGACGCCACTGAAATAGATATGCATGAAAATGCGTCGGGTGCGGTGGCACGTGCCTGTGTTCTTTCGTGAGCTGGCTGCTGACAACTGATATTGCTGGATTAAGATGAATTACAAACAACTCTACACATTTATCAATAACACTGCGCTGTCAGAAAAATATATATACACTGTATATATGTATTTTTTTGCAGGTAAGGCTCACTGAGCTATATAGCTTTCTTTCAGAAGCGACCTGGTCTCAAAGGATAGCTTAACGAAGTGGCTTATCATGTGGAAATGTATATCATCTAAATTCTCTAAAACGCATGCTTCTACATGTGGATGGAAAACCCGGAGGACCCGGAGAAAAATCCACACGACCACAGGGAAAGAGACATGCAAACTCCAAATATACAGGCATCAGGGTCGTGATCGAAGCCACGACCTCCTTTATACCAGGCGAGATAGTGAAAATCTCGTCACCATGTGCTTCTCATATATAACGTTTCCCTTTTAGAACAGTGTTACTGATGAAAGTGTTAATGTTGTGTGTCCTTGTGCACCAATGCCCAAGCAGTATAATATTTATTTTGTTTAATTTGTCAGGACAGATTTCCAAGTGCTATACTTACTTCAGATTCTCCCCCCTTTACAAAAAAAAATCTGGAATAGAATTATGATGTATTTTTTATCATCCTTATCACCCATGTGGGTTGCATTGTGTGCAATGACACAAATCTGTATTCTATAGTGAGTCCGATACTGACGGCTGATATACCCTTTTCAGAATTTATTTTCCTCCAAATACTATAAATTATTTTCAATTATTAAAAAGTGGGAAAAGAACTAAGCGAATTACCCTGGCTTTCCAATCCTAAAAAGAGCTTTGAGACTGAATGAGAATTGAATGATAAAAAAACGTATTAGGATGACGCATTCTCAAAGAAGATGTATGATAAAAACATATATATATTTGATAACTTATTAATCGAGACCGCAACTATATGTCTTTCTCAAAATATGGAATACGGCCTTGCTCATTCTTGTCATCATGACTCTTTTATATTTTATCCATCTACTTTCCATACGACTGTTATTGCTTCACAAATCACTACCTAATCAAGAAAAATCCTATATCTGATATATTACCATTTGCTGTTTGGAAAAGCCGCTCCTTTATTTATGCGACCGTATGCTGATGATGCAGTGCTGTAGCCCTAAACCTCCACATTATATAACAGACGGTTACTCCACTTCTCTGCTCTTGATATATCCTATAGAATGGGCTTCCTCTATTTCTTTATTTCAATGGCCAGATTTATGTCGACCAGAAGTCGCTCATTACAATAGTATGCTCATCCTTTATGTGTGGCTGATATTGTCGTATATTGTTTTACTCTGGATAGTTTTTTTCTGGTTAAGAGGTCACATTAGTATAAATGTACACACTGATTTTTTTACTGTGGTAGAGTGAGTGGCTCGCAATCAAAAGGTTGCAAGTTTCAATCCTGTTTGGAGGTTCACTCAAACCATCCTCCCTCTGGAGTTCATAAAAATCTAAATATTTCTTTATACTGGAGGAATCCGATTAGTTACAAAGATCTTTTTCACAGATATCCATCAAATAAATACCATTTTCTATTGAAGTCAAAAGTACAGCCTCAATTGTCATTTGAGCAGGAAATCACATTGACTTTTGACACACTGTATGTTGTATGTAAAAATATCAAAGTTAATGTAACTGCCAACTTTATCGAGCATGGGTACTGCTACTCACCTTTCGGGTCCTGTAACAAACGTTGGAAATTCGACATTCCTATAGCAGGGACCAGTTTCTTCATTAAACAACTCCTGTTGACACATTATAAAGTGGTGCTCTTTTTTATCGATCAAATCAGTGTGATTGGCTGAGTCAATCGCAACCAGGCATTGAACGCTCTACCTTCTGTGAGTCAAGTACAGTGAGGGAAAAAAAGTATTTGATCCCCTGCTGATTTTGTACGTTTGCCCACTGACAAAGAAATGATCAGTCTATAATTTAAATGGTAGATTTATTTGAACAGTGAGAGACAGAATAACAACAACAAAATCCAGAAAAACGCATGTCAAAAATGTTATAAATTGATTAGCATTTTAATGAGGGAAATAAGTATTTGACCCCCTCTCAGTCAGACAGATTTATGGCTCCCAGGTGTCTTTTATACAGGTAACGAGCTGAGATTCGGAGCACACTCTTAAAGGGAGTGCTCCTAGTCTCAGCGTGTTACCTGTGTAGTGGTGATACGCGCTGGGGTAGGGATCGTGTGTCAGCGCGTAGTGATTGGCTGTGTGTGTTTGGTGACGCGCGCTGACGGTGAAGGATCAGGGGTCAGCGCGGGGTCATGGTTTATGTGGTAGTGATTGGCTGTGTGCCGGTGACGCGCTTGAGAGGGAGTGATCGTGTGGCAGCGCGGCGTGATTGGTTGTGTAGTGGTAACACGCGCTGGGGAAAACGGATCGTAGGAACAGCGCGTCGTGATTGGTCAACTAAGGAGCGATGCTCACGTCGAGGTCCGCATACACTCCGTCTCCCGTGAGCACAGGCGCACGGGGAGGGAGTACCAGCGAAGACTGAAGACGGAGGAGGAGGCGGAACCCTGGGACCCGGGCCGAACGTCCGTGAGAGGGCCGGCTCGTGGGACTCAGAGGTTGTGGCCCACGCCCAAGCTGGGTTGGGCCTGTAGGCTCCACGGACGTTACGGGGTCAAGTGAAGTGTGTGTAGCCGGAGGAATAGTAACTACACGTGTCGAGTGAAGTGTGTGTAGTCCGAGGAATAGAGACCACTCGTTGTATAGTGACAAGTCAAGATTTAATAAAAAGTGTGTTACCCGTCAAGGGGTTTCCTGCTGTCATTCAAATACTTCAACTGGCGTCAGAAGTGAAACAGTCTTCCAAGTATGGATACAAGGAAGACCCGTCGGACTCACGAGATTGACCGCGAGGATAACCTTGACGACTCGGGCCAGCTGGCATCGGGGGGTGAGGAAGAAGAAATGCCGACGCCGCAGGATCCGCCGAGGGCGCCGGACGAGCGATTGGGGACCGAAGCCTTGCTCCGCGAGGCGCACTCCCGTCTGGCGGAGCTGCTGCTCGCCGCCGCGTCCATCCTGGCGGAGATCAGCACGTCGGGAGGAGCGGGGACGTCGGCGGACATTCAACAAGGTCACCCCGCGGATTCCCGCCAAAATGACTGGGGGATTCCCGCCCTTTCTACTGCGCGGCCATCTTTTGGCGGGAACGGCGAGCACCACGTGGCGGCGGTTCTCCAAGCGCGCCCGCTTACGTCATCAACGCGCGCTGCGGACCGCCATCAGACACCCGCCATTGGGGCCGCCATCTCGCACACCAACGGAGCGGCGGAGAGGAACCACAAGGCAGAGGACGACTTCATCTTTCAACAGCGCCTTCCAACATTGTCAGCCTTCAAGGCGGATGGCGGGGACTGGGGCCAATTCCAGCGCAGATTTCTGGCGCATCAGGAAATGTCCGCCTGGTCTGACGCTACGGCGCTGCGGGCACTGCCTGCCATGTTGGACGACAACGCGCTCGCGGCCTTCACGTCAGCACAGAGGTCGGACCGCTCTACGCTTAAGGCCGCGTTGGGTCTCATGGCCAAGGTCTACGGACCTCCCTCGGCGTGTCGCCATCATTTTTACGCAAGGCGGAAGGCGGACACGGAGACCGTGCTCGCCTACCGGACGGCGTTGCTGGCTCTCGCCGACGCCGCGTTCCCTCGTATGGACGAGGAGGGCCAGGACGCGATGGTCTTGGAGCAACTGCTCAAGTTGGCGCAGGACCTGGGGGTCCCCATCAACACGGCCGACGAGATCGATATTTCTTCCTTGCGGGTCGCAACAAGTATACAGGCGCACGAGGTCCTTCAACGTAAACAGGGGGTCGTCTGCAACGCTGCCGTGGCCTCAGCTCCGGGCCCGGTGGTCACCGAACCCCAAGTTGTCAGCCCACGAGAGGAGGCGTTCACCACGGGACGACCGGGGGACTGGAGGTCGGGGGGTCGTTCGCCTCTGCGATCGGCCCGCAAGCTGGAGCAACCGAGTTCTCCGACGACCCTCATCACGTGTTATAACTGCGGCCTCCGGGGCCACGTGGCGTCCGGTTGCCGCGCTCCACGTCAGCACGCCATGGGACCTCGGCTGGACGACGACCAAGGCCCCAAGTCGTCCCTACTAACCCCGGCAAGTCGCGGCACCTCACATGCTCGGCCTACATGCACGACACACATGGGCCGTCGCGTTGCGGCGGAGGAGAGCCGGTTAGGGTTCGGGGATTCGGTTCGGTGAGGGGGGTTCGGCCGGGACCGGGGGGACATTAAATGGTCGGAGTTGGGGCACAGAATAGTCGTTACGGGATTCATTGATGGGGTCAAGGTCAGGGTGTTAGTGGACACGGGGGCGTCGGTGACTATTATATCGGACCTCATTTACAACATTCTCCCCATCCAATGTCGACCGCTGCTCCCAGTGGACGTGCCATTTTACGCCGCTAATGGGGGATCGTTGGGCATTATCGGTCAGATTAGGGCGTCCATTTGCATTGGAGATATGAAATTGTCGGGACCCGTTTTCGTTTCTTCTTCCTTGGCGGTTCCTTGTCTATTGGGCACAGATTTTTTGGCTAAAATGCCCATTAAAATTCTCATCGATCATTGTTGCATTGAACTACCATCGGGTCGCCGTATTTCATTTTTGACGAACCCTACTGAAATTCGGACGGTGTGCGCTACGATACAAGCATTGGCGACACAGACCGTGCACGTGCCCCCGGGTTCACAGATGTTAATTCCCCTCCGGTTGCGGAAACCGTGGGTGGGGGAGACCTCGGAACAAGGCATGCTTTTGGGTCCTTCAAATAGGGCTGTCGGAGGTCTCGATTTGTCGGTGGCTCACACTTTGGTTCGGGCTGACAAGGACCCGTTTGTGATGGTTTTAAACGCTGGGTCGCGGCCGGCCATTATTCAGCAGGGCACCGTGCTAGCTCACGCGGCACGGGTCCCTGCGGAAGAGCGGCTGGTTGCGCAGGTTGATCCGAGCCCCACGCGGAACATTACAGCGAGGGAGGACCTTGGATGGGTCGATTCGCTGTGCGCGGACTCGAACGATTTGTCAACGGTACAGTTGGGTGCGCTGCATGCGTTGCTGATAGAGTTTTCTGATGTGTTCAGTAAGCATAAGTATGACATTGGGTGCACGAACCTGTTACGCCACCATATTGAAACGGGTGATGCGGCACCGGTCAGGCAAAATCCCTTCCGACTGAGTCCTGCTGAGAAGGAACACGTTCAGTCGGCCGTCAACGATATGCTGGAAGCCGACATTATTTCGCCTTCTTCCAGTCCTTGGGGAGCACATATTGTGCTGGTTAAAAAGCAGGACGGGTCCTTGCGATTTTGCGTAGATTTCCGTCGCCTGAATAAAATCTCTGTGGCTGACGCGTATCCGCTCCCCAGAATGGACGAGTCCCTCGATGCATTGTCTGGTGCGTGATATTTTTCGACTCTTGATTTATTATCGGGATTCTGGCAGTTGCCACTCGACGACGAGTCTAAACCTAAGACAGCATTTTGGACTCCAGGGGGCCTGTTCCAGTTTAACCGGTTACCCATGGGACTTCACTCCGCTCCCGCGACATTTCAGCGCCTTATGGAGTTGGTTTTGTCGGGCTTGCAATGGGATACGTGCTTGATTTACCTTGACGATATCATTGTTTTCAGTAAGACGTTTGAGGAACACCTCCAGCGATTGAGAGGGGTGTTCTTGAGAATGCGATCGGCTAATTTAAAGTTTAAACCGGCCAAATGCCACCTTCTTCGTAAGTCCGTTAGATACTTGGGCCACATTGTCGACTCTTCGGGGATCTCTACCGATCCCGCGAAGACGGACTGTGTCAGTTCATGGCCGACGCCCACGTCAGTTTCGGACGTGCGCAGTTTCATCGGTTTTGCTTCTTATTACCGCCGATTCGTTGAGCATTTCGCCACCATTGCAAAACCCTTGCACGCTCTAACGGCAAAAGGAGTCAAGTTCCGATGTGGACCGGAGGAGGAGGCCGCGTTCTGCTCCCTCCGGGACGCCTTGGTGGGTGCCCCACCCTTGCGTTATCCTGACTTTGCGAGTCCCTTCTTGCTAGACACGGATGCTAGCAACAACGGGCATTGGGGGGGTGCTCTCGCAAGTCGTTGGGGGAGTCGAAAGGATGGTCGCCTATGGTAGCAGGGTATTGTCACCGGCGGAGCAGCGCTACTGCGTCACCCGTCGCGAGCTGCTTGCAATTGTTTTTTTTGTAAAACAATTCAGACCGTATCTCTATGGCCGTCACTTTACGGTCCGGACGGACCACACAGCGCTTCAGTATTCATTGAAGGTCGCCCAACCTTCGGGCCAATTGTCACGGTGGTTGGAAGTCCTCCAGGACTATCAGTTCACGACTACATACCGTAAGGGGTTGCGCCACACAAACGCCGATGCCCTGTCGCGATTGTCGCCTTGTCACAAATGTGCGTGCTTATCGGGATCGGCGCGCTGTAAACCGACAGTTGGGGAAGGTATGGGGGCGTTGGCTGCGACCGCGGGTGCACCAATCGGGGATGTTCCCGCTACCCCTGAGGGAGAGGACTCGCTACTGTCACTGTCGCTGATTGAGTGGGGCCGTCTCCAAATGGAAGACAGCTCCCTGCTAGCATTGCGCCGCAGGGTGGGGGGTCCCGAGGAGGGCCGGGAGCGAACTGGCTCCTGGGTACTTAAGCAAGGCCTATTAATGAGATGGGATAGTTTGTCCCGGCGGCACGCACTTGTGGTGCCTTCCGCTGTGAGGGGGAAAGTTGTCCTGGCCGCACATGAACGCCTCTTGCATTTGGGAGTAAACAAAACGCTTGCTCTGCTTCAGCGTGACTATTATTGGCCGGGGATGGGGAGTGATGTGGTGAATATTCTAAAGGGATGTGTTGATTGCGCCAGATGGAAACCACCGCCCGTGGCATCTAATCCACCGCTGCAATCTATTCAGGTCTCGCGCACTAACGAGCTCGTTGCGCTCGATATTTTGGGGCCTTTTCCAGTCACGCCTAGGGGTAAAAAGTACCTGTTGGTGGGTGTCGAATATTTTACCCGGTGGCCTATGGCGTGGCCACTCGCCAACCAGTCGGCGGCGGCTGTGACAGACGCCTTTGTCCAGGGCTACGTCCTGGACAAGGGAGCTCCCGAACGCTTGCTGACTGACCAAGGGAAAAAATTTTCAAGTAAATTGCTGCAAGAGGTGTGCGACCTATTGGGTACTAAGAAGGTGCGTACCTCCCCGTACCACCCACAGACGGACGGGATGGTGGAGAGACTCCACAGGACTTTGACTTCTATGCTGTGCCAGCGGGTGTGTGAGGCACATGTTGATTGGGACTTGCAGGTCCCGGGGGTCCTCGCCGCGTATAGAATGGCCCCCCATTCAGCAACGGGATTTTCCCCATTCTATCTGATGTACGGTCGGGAAGCCGACCCGCCCATGGAAACGCAGCTGGGCCTGTCCGCACCACGAACAAATTCGAAATTGGCAGAACATATTAAATTTAATATCCATAAGCTGACAGAGGCAAGGGAGGCCGCACGGCTTAATTCGCGGGCTCGCCAAATTGCAAACGAGCGGTTGCGTGCACGGAAGGTGTCCGTGCACGACTGGAAACCAGGTGATAGGGCCTGGCTGCATTGCCCTCAGGCACCTTTGGCTACGTCGCCTAAATTGTTGAAGCCATGGCGGGGACCCGTGGAGGTCGTGCGGGTTGCACGCCCCCAGTGCGTTCAAATAAAATGGGGAAAGCGCCGTTGGTACATCCACCCCTCCCGACTGAAACCGTTCTCGCCTCCATATGGCCTCCCTTTGTGTCGTGAGGGCCGAGCATGTGACGTGACCGACGACCCAAGGGGGGAAATGTCTCTGCCTGATCCTCACATGTCTCCGCCTGATCCGCTCCCAGGTGTCTCGGAACTGACAGCTGCCGACCACCGGCGGCCGGATCTTCGCGGCACGGCCGGTCCTTCCAGGCCCGATCCGCGCCGTCCAGAGCAGCCGGAGCCACCGGACGGTCGTCAGCGTCCTGTCCCATACGACGGACCGGCCAGGCGGACTCGCGCTAGGTCGCGCTACTTGTTATGATCTACCGATTGAGGAGTCGAGGCGGCCGGAGCGCCTCGTCACTGCATGTAGTCGCAGAGACACTGGACGCGTTCATTTTCTGGAATTCGCTTTTATTGTGTTGTTCGTCGGGTTGTACATAGCTTCTTATCTAGGTGTTGTGTGTGTTGTTGTTGACTTTTATTGTGTTGGTTGTCGATTTGTACATAGGTTGTTGTTGTTGTGTTGTTGTTGTTGCGTTACAGGGCACATTGGGGGGTGGGGTTTTTATTGTGTTGACGTTGTGTTGTGTTGTTGTTTAGCAGCCGGGCCGGCTGCGAGCTATGTGGGAGGGGGTGATGTAGTGGTGATACGCGCTGGGGTAGGGATCGTGTGTCAGCGCGTAGTGATTGGCTGTGTGTGTTGGTGACGCGCGCTGACGGTGAAGGATCAGGGGTCAGCGCGGGGTCATGGGTTATGTGGTAGTGATTGGCTGTGTGCCGGTGACGCGCTTGAGAGGGAGTGATCGTGTGGCAGCGCGGCGTGATTGGTTGTGTAGTGGTAACACGCGCTGGGGAAAACGGATCGTAGGAACAGCGCGTCGTGATTGGTCAACTAAGGAGCGATGCTCACGTCGAGGTCCGCATACACTCCGTCTCCCGTGAGCGGGGACTATATAAGGGGATGCGCACAGGCGCACGGGGAGGGAGTACCAGCGAAGACTGAAGACGGAGGAGGAGGCGGAACCCTGGGACCCGGGGCCGAACGTCCGTGAGAGGGCCGGCTCGTGGGACTCAGAGGTTGTGGCCCACGCCCAAGCTGGGGTGGGCCTGTAGGCTCCACGGACGTTACGGGGTCAAGTGAAGTGTGTGTAGCCGGAGGAATAGAAGCTACACGAGTCAAGTGAAGTGTGTGTAGCCGGAGGAATAGTAACTACACGTGTCGAGTGAAGTGTGTGTAGTCCGAGGAATAGAGACCACTCGTTGTAAAGTGACAAGTCAAGATTTAATAAAAAGTGTGTTACCCGTCAAGGGGTTTCCTGCCGTCATTCAAATACTTCACCTGTATAAAAGACACCTGTTCACAGAAGCAATCAATCAATCAGATTCCAAATTCTCAACCATGGCAAAGACCAAAGAGCTCTCCAAGGATGTCAGGGACAAGATTGTAGACCTACACAAGGCTGGAATGGGCTACAAGACCATCGCCAAGCAGCTTGGTGAGAAGGTGACAACAGTTGGTGCGATTATTCGCAAATGGAAGAAACACAAAAGAACTGTCAATCTCCCTCGGCCTGGGGCTCCATGCAAGATCTCACCTCGTGGAGTTGCAATGATCATGGGAACGGTGAGGAATCAGCCAAGAACTACACGGGAGGATCTTGTCAATGATTTCAAGGCAACTGGGACCATAGTCACCAAAAAAACAGTTGGTAACACGCTACGCCATGAAGGACTGAAATCCTGCAGCGCCCGCAAGGTCCCCCTGCTCAAGAAAGCACATATACATGCCCGTTTGAAGTTTGCCAATGAACATCTGAATGATTCAGAGGACAACTGGGTGAAAGTGTTGTGGTCAGATGAGACCAAAATGGAGCACTTTGGCATCAACTCAACTCGCCGTGTTTGGAGGAGGAGGAATGCTGCCTATGACCCCAAGAACACCATCCCCACCGTCAAACATGGAGGTGGAAACATTATGCATTGGGGGTGTTTTTCTGCTAAGGGGACAGGACAACTTCACCGCATCAAAGGGACGATTGACGGGGCAATGTACCGTCAAATATTGGGTGGAAACCTCCTTCCCTCAGCCAGGGCATTGAAAATGGGTCGTGGATGGGTATTCCAGCATGACAATGACCCAAGACACACGGCCAAGGCAACAAAAGAGTGGCTCAAGAAGAAGCACATTAAGGTCCTGGAGTGGCCTAGCCAGTCTCTAGACCTTAATCCCATAGAAAATCTGTGGAGGGAGCTGAAGGTTCGAGTTGCCAAACGTCAGCCTCGAAACCTTAATGACTTGGAGAAGATCTGCAAAGAGGAGTGCGACAAAATCCCTCCTGAGATGTGTGCAAATTTGGTGGCCAACTACAAGAAACGTCTGACCTCTGTGATTGCCAACAAGGGTTTTGCCACCAAGTACTAAATCATGTTTTGCAGATGGGTCAAATACTTATTTCCCTCATTAAAATGCAAATCAATTTATAACATTTTTGACATGCGTTTTTCTGGATTTTGTTGTTGTTATTCTGTCTCTCACTGTTCAATAAAACCTACCATTAAAATTATAGACTGCTCATTTCTTTGTCAGTGGGCAAACGTACAAAATCAGCAGGGGATAACATACTTTTTTCCCTCACTGTATGTACTCCCATGACAGCACCACCCAGTTAGCTTCATATACATCAGCATACAAATGTGCTCTAAATTGTGCCTATTTCTTACCTCACACCCGCCACGTTAACTGCCATGACTCTATATCACCTACGCACACACAGACACGTGGATTCATAAACATTGTGAAACTAAATAGCATTTTATTGTAAAAAGTGCAAAGATTGACCTCTTGCGATTAATTATGCTCGGCTGTTCACCGATAACTATCTCTCATTCAGAAACGAGGCTGTCGGCTGTGCTGTGGGGCAGAGGGAATGGGGGATGGGTCACAGTGATGAATGGGTAAAGGGTCACTCTATAGACAGGGTCATGCTGAGATTAGTGGGAGAGAGAGCGGCACACAATTCCCTGTTTAGGCCCTAGGAACCAATAAATAAAATTATATACAAAAAATGTAATCGAATTACTGGGTATTGTTCTTATTTTTGGTCAAACCATATAGACTTAGTATTCATATTAGGCACATTTATACACACTCGTTCAAATGCCCTGGGCAAGACACACATTTCACGGGCAAGTATATGCAATTATCTTAAGTCTGTCTGAATATGTATATACGTCCCCAATTGGTGACTTTACAAATGCCATGGCAATGTTGATAAAAACTTGAAATGGTACGAGGTGAATTAAACATGAAGTCATGCTGAGAGTACATAAATAAACTTAACTCTGTATTAAGCATTGGAATGCTTTAAACAATATTCGCTAAATTCTCCTACTTTGAAAAATTACTGAACTTTCTTCCACTTTCTTAAAATATATATGTTGTGCTTTTTTCCCCTCATTCCATATGGAATATATTCTATGTGTGTATTTCCACTTACGAATGCTTTTTTTAAATCAACCTCCCAGACCAATGTTTTCAGGAGCCTTTGTTTCAGCAGGAAAGCTCTGGTCCGGTTTAAACTTTACGAGTTTCCTCAGCATAGCCTGGCATGTTCAACAGAAGTGCTCACCCGATAGACCACTGGGCCTGGTTATTGTGAATGAGCCAAATGTGGTACGAATGCTGATGCACTAAAAATGTTGAAATTATGACTACATGGACAGACGGATTTTTAGATGTTTATTTACTGTATGACTCAACATCTTCAACGATTGTGCAAAATGTCTTTTCAGCACAGAAATTACATGTGGAATAAATCCCCGCTCCGATGAGCATTGAGTGGTGCCCATCCCTATTGGCAGCCCTGCTTGCCTGAGTCGTGCATATTGTGTGTTCTTATTATTGTTATTATTATGGGAGTCATCATCTGATATGAGAAATACATTAAATTATTTGGAATACATGTGTAATGCGAGCGTAAAGGGGGTTGTTGCTGGGCTCTGGTCCAATCACACGGCCCGGGGTATTGGAGGGGCGGAGCCTGGTCTGCGGGGCGTGTGGGAGGGGCCACCGTTCACCTCGGCTCCAATGGGAGGCGAGGTGAATGGGAGCGGAGCCAGCAGGGCAGTATGGGACGGACGGATCTGACAATCCGGAAGGGGAGGAGTCAGGGTCACGTGGGGGGAGAGGATATAAGTGGGAGCCCGGAAGAGATCGGGGTCAGTTGGCGAAGTTAAGAGGCTGAGCCACGTTGGGTGGTGAGAGGAGATCCGCGCCACCGGCCACGTGGCCGAAGGACCTCAGCACGCCGTCGGCCAGCGGTGTGCGGAGTGCGGGAGTGGAGGAGCTAACGGAGGAGCGTGCGCGGCACGCGAGAGGAGACGCTGGTCCCTTGTCAGGACCAGCGGAGTGTGAGGAAGAGTAGAGGAGCTGACGAGGGGGCGCGTGCGGGGCGCGCGCGAGACGACGCTGGTCCGCGGAGGAGACCAGCGGGGTGCGGAGAAAGAACCTGAAAAAAAGACGAACGGAGACCAGCAGTGCCTGACGGAGTCTTTTATTACACTGGGGTCAGAAGTGCTTCGAGATGTCAAAACATCTCAGAAAAAAGAATATACCTACACCATCTTCTGAAGACGAAGAGGACCTTCCTTCGGCGGTGGCGGTCCCAACCATGGAGGGCGCGGGCGAAGTGGCGGCGAGCGACACGACAGGAGTACAAGATGTCGTCGTGGCGGCCGGGCCGTCTGCGTCGACGAGCGCTGAGGACGGCTGGCAGCACGTAGCAGACCAGCTTGATTCACTACGGGCCGTTCTGCTGGATTTAGTCACCTTGGTCGCGCCAGCGATGATGCCGGGACAGTCACGCGTTGAGCCTTCACGCGGGGAGCCTTCGGGTGGGGCCGAGCCATCCGCCATTGGGGCCTCTGCGAGACTTCCCGCACTTCCCAACACACGGCAGGACGCCGCCATCTTGGGTGTGGTGGCGGCCAAATGGCGGGAAGCCGCTATCTTGTCGCCGCCACATGGGATGCCTGTATCGGAAGACAGCAGCTCAGGGACTCGCAGCCATCGCCTGACGACGATTAAAGAATTCACAGTTGGAGGAGATTGGAGCGCATTTGCTTGGCTTTTTGAGTCGGCCATCCGATCCGCCAAGTGGACGGATGCGGAGGCCTCGGAAGTTCTGCCGACGCTCCTGGATGAAAAGTCTTTGAAATTCTTCTGCTCCATCGCGGCCGCGAAGAAGGCAACGCTGAAGGGGGTGCGTTCGATGAAATGGCGGTAGCGTATGAGCCTCCGGACGACGCACACCGCAGGTTCATCCAGAGGCAACGGGCGCCGGAGGAATCACCTGTGGCCTTTCGGGGCACTGTGGTTGAACTGGCCATGGCCGCGTATCGAGAGACGGAGCCCAACTTGTTGGAGCTCTTGATACTGGGTAAGATGTTGGAGCTGTCCAAGGCCCTGGGCATTCCACTGCCGGTGTGCGGCCATGAGCAGCTGACCTCCCGGATGGCTGCCAAGTGCCTCGACGCGCAGTTCAACTTGCGCCGTTGGGCGCAGATGACCGCCTGGACGGGGATCCCGACCGTGGAGGGAGACGCTGTCGGGTGGACTCCGTCGAAGGCCGTCTTCGTGCCGGACGAGAGGGGGCCTGGCGATCTCACTGTGGCGGCGGCCCAGTGGGTTCCTCGAGAGGGAGCGGTGTCGCGCTCCGGGCCACTGCCGATGGATCGCCGGGACACCGGGGGAGCCGGGCGGCGGCCCGACTTGATGTGTTACCGCTGCGGGAGTCTTGGACACTTCGCACGGGACTGTCGGAGTCGCCCTCGCCCGCCTCTTCAGCCGGAGTCCCCGGCCGGGGACGCGCCATCAACGCCGGAGAGTCAACCATGTCAGGCATGTCGGTATGCATCAAACACCCGGCAAGGCCTGTCATCTCATTCATCACCATTGGTATGCGTTCCGGGGGCCTGTTCTAACGGGTGGACTCGAAGGGATCCGCGTCGCTCGCTGACACAGTAGCGGAAATTGGCTCGGAGGGTGATCGCAGCTGCTACTGGGTCGTCGACCGTGCCGGGTTCGATACAGGGGATTGACGTGCGGATTTGGTAGATTCGGGCGCGTCCGCCACTATCATATTGGACGTGATATTCCATCTTCTGTCTATTCCGCCGTCGCGGGTATGACCGGTTTTCGATTCATGTGTTGCGGCGAATGTGGGGAGTATGGGCATCGTTGGTCAGGTATTTAGGTTGGGGATGTATCAGCTTCGGGGACGGTGTTAATCTCCAGGTCCCTCGCTGTGCCGTGTTTATTGGGAACCGATTTCCTGGCAAAGATGCCCATTCAGATAAGGGTAGATCAGAATTGTATTGAGTTACCGGCGGGCCGGAAGATTTTATTTTTGCCGTCGCCGTGGAGCCAGTCCGCCCCGGACCGCCAGGTGCAGGCGCTGTCCGATGTTTCAGTCGACATTCCACCTGGCTCGCAGATGCTCATTCTACTGCATTATCGGAAGCCCGTGCCTGGGGTGAGGGGGCGGCGGGGGTGTTGTTGTCGCCGTCCAACGCGGTTACGGCTGGCCTGGCGCTGGTCGTGGCACAGACGATTGTTCAGCCGGGTCAGCCTTCGTTTTTGCAAATGTTAAATGGAGGCGCAGACAATGTTGTCGTGCCGGCCGGTACGGTTCTGGCCCATGCCACGACCGCCTTCACGGCCCATGATGATCCGGCTTACCGGGGCCTCGTAGCGGGGGTTTCAGCCTCAACGTCGCAGGACCATCGATGGATCGCCGGGTTGTGTCAGGAAAACGTGTCCTTGACTACGGTCCAGCGGTCCGCGCTTCGCGCGCTGTTGGAGAAATATTCTGACGTCTTTAGCAAAGACGATTTCGATCTGGGACGCACCTCGTTGCTCTCCCACCACATTGATACCGGGGATGCTACTCCCATTCGGATGAATCTGCATCGGTTGAGCCCGGCGGAGAGGGATCATGTACGCGGCGCAGTGGATGATATGCTGGCCGCCGACATTATCTCTCTGTCCAACAGCCCGTGGGGCGCTCCGGTGGTCCTGGTGAAGAAAAACGATGGTAATCTGCAGTTTTGTGTTGATTTTCGGAAATTAAACAAGGTGTCAGTTGCAGACGCTTACCCCCTACCGCATATGGATGATTCCCTCGATGCTTTGTCTGGGGCGAAATTTTTTTCGACTCTTGACCTCTCTTCGGGGTTCTGGCAGCTCCCCCTGGACGAATCAGAGGGAAAAGACAGCTTTCCGTACGCCGCAGGGCCTGTTTCAGTTTAATTGTCTTCCCATGGGGTTGAACGCCGCCCCTGCTACATTGCAGAGGTTGATGGAACTCCTGTTGACCGGTCTGCAGTGGGACACGTGCCTGATATATTTGGATTATGTTATTGTGTTCAGCCGTACGGTTGAGGAGCATCTTCAGAGATTGGATGCTGTTTTTGCTAGGGTGCGTTCCGCCAATTTGAAATTCAAGCCCAAGAAGTGTCACCTTTTGCAACAATCCATGCGCTATTTGGGCCACATTGTCAGCTCTGATAGTGTGGCCACGGACCCGGAGAAAACGGCGTGCATTCGGGACTGGCTGACTCCGGCCAGAGTGGGTGACGTGCGTCGATTTGTCGGGTTCGCTTCCTATTATTGCCGGTTCGTTTCAAATTTTGCTACGATCACTAGGCCGTTGCGCCTCCTTATGGCAAAGAACCGGAGGTTCAGCTGGGGGCCGGCGGAGGAGGCGGCGTTTCACGGCCTATGCGATTGCTTGGCGTCAGCGCCAACGCTGGACTACCCTGATTTCACTCTTCCTTTTATTCTGGATGCCGACGCTAGTGACACGGGGATTGGTGCCATCCTATCGCAATTTAAGGGTGGCGTCGAGCGCGTTGTGGCTTACGGGAGCCACGTTTTATCTCCGGCGGAGACCCGCTACTGCGTTACCCGCCGGGAACTGTTGGCTATTGTGCATTTTGTCCGTCAATACTGCCCGTATTTGTATGGCCGTAAATTCATTGTGCGCACGGACCATGCGGCTTTGCAATATTCCTTGAAAGTTGACCAGCCGTCTGGCCAATTGGCGCAATGGCTGGAAACTTTGCAGGAATTCTCGTTTGAGATTCAATACTGTAAGGGGTTGCGTCACGCTAATGCGGACACACTCTCCCGATTGCCGCAAGGATCCACCTGCGCCTGTGCCTCTGGCACGAATAGGTGCACACGGGTTACACAGCCCCCGCGTCCTGTCATGTCCGCTGTGGAGACGTGCTCAGCTTCCGCGTGTCCGGAACCGACCGACGGGGTTTTGAATTTGCCGCGTTCCGTGTGGGTTCGAGAGCAATTGCTCGATGATTCGCTGGGGGCCTTGCGGAGTCGGGCTGCGAAGTCGAGGGGATATCCGTCGTCCGATGGGACGCCGGGAGCAGCTCTCCGTGACGGCGGGAGCGGCTCTCTGTGACGGCTTGTTGATGTGGAGGGAAGGCTTGCACGATCGCTGGCGCCTTGTTGTGCCATCGTCGTTGCGATATGAGTTTATTCGGATTCTGCACGCTGAGAAGTTGTTACATCTCGGGGTGCAGAAAACCTTGTTGACGTTGCAGCGTGATTATTTTTGGCACGGCATGGTGACTGACGTCGTCGGGCATATTCGGGCGTGCTCTGACTGTGCCCGGCGGAAGCCACCTAAGCAACCGTATGTTCCCCCAGTGCAGTCCGCTCGGGGGAACAAATCTTTTCTGGTCGGGGTTGAATATGTTTCCCGCCGGCCGATGGTCTGGCCTTTGCCCAACCAGTCGGCGGCGTCTATCACGGATGCATTTCTGTTCGGGTATGTGATGGACAAAGGGGCGCTGGAAAGGTTGCTTACAGACCAAGGGCGAAATTTTTCTTCAAACCTATTGCGGGATGTGTGCGACGCACTGGGGACTAAGAAAGTTCGGACGTCTCCCTACCATCCACAAACTGATGGGATGGTTGAACGGTTGAACCGGACCCTGTCGGCCATGCTCTGTCATACGGTTAGCGAGAAGCAGGCCGATTGGGATTTGCATATCCCTGGAGTGCTCTTCGCTTACTGGATGGCGCCACGTGCGTCGACGGGGTACTCATCTTTTTTTTTGATGTACGGCCGCGACAATGTGCCGCCTGTGGAGGTGCAACTTGGCACGCGGGTGTGAGGTCCTGTTAAGCCCCTCCCCGAGTATATTCGGGACGCCGCTCGGCACATGGCGGAGGTGCGGGAGGTAGCCCGATTGGCTACGGCCAAGACCCAGGCCCGGAACGAACGTTGCGCCCGGCGCTCTCATCGTGGGTCCCCCTGGCGAGTGGGGGACATGGCCTGGCTCCACTACCCGCAGGTATGGGTGGGGACCTCCCTTAAGTTGCACAAACCCTGGCAGCGGCCGGTTGTGCTCATTGAAGTCCCTAGCCCGCAGTCCACGCGCGTTCGGGTCGGATCGCGACGTTGGTACGTTCACACGTCCCGATTGAAACCCTACGTAGCCCCGCGTGTGGATGCGTCATCTCCTAACATTGCCTTGCTGGTGTCTGTCGCGTCCGATGCGCCACTGCCTTTGCCTGTTCAACCTGCAAGTGCGCCTGTCATGCCTCCTGTAGACGGCCCGGCGGTGATCCTGCCGGACACAGGGATTCCTGAACCGGGTGGGCCTACCACGGCGACGGGGACACTTGGCCCCGCTGCCCCTCCAACCCCACCGCGGTTGCTGTTGCAGGAGGCCCCGATTACGGACCTCTCTGGAGAACTGGGTACTGGGACGGACAGGCCTCCACCAGCGGCGGATGATTCTGGTTCCACTGCTCCTAAAACCCTGTCGGGACTGCGACCTTTGAGGGCGCCACCTCTCGTGAAGGAACGGCCGGCGACCCGCACTCGTTCAAAAACCCTTCCCTTTCGTTAATTGTGTTGTCGTTGTACTCTCCGTTGTGTCTGGTGATTCCTGATTGTGATGCTGTCGCTCGCATTATTTGATCCTATTGCTGCCGGGATGGCTGGCTTTTTCATCAAGGGGGGGGGTCATGGAATGCGAGCGTAAATGGGGTTGTTGCTGGGCCCTGGCCCAATCACATGGCCCGGGATATTGGGGGGGCGGAGCCTGGTCTGCTGGGCCTGTGGGAGGGGCCAACGTTCACCTCGGCTCCAATGGGAGGTGAGGTGAATGGGGGCAGAGCCAGCAGGGCAGTATGGGAAGGCTGGATCTGGCGATCCGGAAGGGGAGGAGTCAGGGTCACGTGAGGGGAGAGGATATAAGTGGGAGCCCGGAAGAGATCGGGGTCAGTTGGGGAAGTTAAGAGGCTGAGCCACGTTGGGTGGTGAGAGGAGATCCGCGCCATCGGCCACGTGGCCGAAGGACCTCAGCACGCCGTCGGCCAGCGGTGTGCGGAGTGCGGGAGTGAAGGAGCAAACGGATGAGCGCGCGCGGCACTCGAGAGTAGAGGCTGGTCCCTTGTCAGGACCAGCGGGGTGTGAGGAAGAGTGGAGGAGCTGACGAGGGGGCGTGTGCAGGGCGCGCGCGAGTGACGCTGGTCCGCGGAGGAGACTAGCGGGGTGCGGAGAAAGAACCTGAATAAAAGACCAACGGAGACCAGCAGTGCCTGACGGAGTCTTTTATTACACATGGTTGGTTTCGCTTGGCCTGTTGAGTTCCTGGGTTATATTTTGGACAGCCACCCATGATTAAAACAGGCACTGAGCAAGGCTGTATAATGGTCTCGGCTTAGTCGCCAGTGACTGCAAGACAGTACATTTGGTGTCGAGCTTGTATTGGCCAAAACCAGTTCAGAGGGCTATTCTTCCTTAACTCGGTTCAAAGGGCTAAAATTTTGAACTCTATGAGCTGACATGGCACACAACATGCTGTCTATCACTGAGGAACACAGACCCATTGGCGTGACTCCAAAAGTATTTAGGTAATATACGATAGGTCAATTCCCAAGTGTGAGGTGATGTTTTCCTGACAGGAGATATTCAGGATATATCGTATTATATTTTCTTCATTACTTAAGGCACAAATGAGATATGATTGATGGAATTATGTAGCATGTTTTTTAACATTAATAATGGTCAGGTTAGGTTAATGTAAAACTATAACATGAACCTAAATAAATGATGTAATTAATCATGCTTTATTTGCTATCAATTGATATTTACTGCATAAACACTCTCTATTAATGTGTTATATCCTTCCTTAATATCTATAAACCCTATTGCAAATGCATTCAGAATAATTATGGTCCATATGTAGTGACTGTGATTGTCACTGTGTAGTGCCGGGCTTACGAAGCCACGGTGGATAATGTGTTGGCATTATGTGTAGCCCGCTTACTGGGCGTAGTACCATCCCTAGCGGGGTTTGGGTGAGCACTGGTCAGCGCAGAGGCACCACGTACAGTGTGTGGTGTGGGCTCCTGGTGAGGGAGTGAGAGGGAGTGTCAGCCAGCCAGGGTTACGTTGGGGCATGATACGCTGGTTGACCTTCCGACACGTGTCCGGATGATATTGGAGGGCGGCCACCGGTGGACGGGGGCCGCTGGGCGATCACGTGGTCTAAAAGAGGTCTCGTGGAGCCTTCGGGAAAGAGCTCGAGACATCTTCTTGGTTCTTTCGGTAAAGTCACGTAGAAGGGAAGTAATAAAATAATAAAAATAAAACATAATAAAATAATTCTCACGACGTTTCGGCCACAACGCAAGCAGCCGTTCTCAGGTGAAACCAGGTCTGTCGAGGCGACAGCGTCTGAATGAAACAGCACACGTGCTTGGAGCATATATATAAGCTGGGTTGGAAGGGGGGGGGGGGGAAAGGGCGCCTTGACAAAAGAATTTGCATATCAAGAGGAATTTAGCATATTTATGGGAAATGAAGGTATGTGATTAGTACTACTTATGTCCGTGCATTATGCAGGATTAGCAGCATCCAAGGGAAGGAATATAGAAAATGCAGGTATGTGATTAGTACTACTTATGCCCGTGCATTATGCAGGATTAGCAGCATCACATGGAGGGGATAGGGGTAGCATTAATAAAGGGAAGAAGTGTTAATAGTATGTAGCTGCAGTAACTAAAACGACCACGTAAACAACTAAAGTATAAACTACATAGTATCATCATTATACTAAATATACTCTACAATAAGCTGAGTTACTAACAGTAAGTAATACATTACAATTCTACGTCGTAAAAAATATAATATGCTTCCATCTAAACTTTATTCTCTTACATCACACGAGTCTACACCGTACTATATACTGCCATAGACAAACCCAACATTAAATTATATACTGTATTGCTATAAACCACCTTATCCATTGTAATATTACACTATGTATTATTCTACCCACCCTAATGTATATTCACTATACAATTACGATACTATATATTACTTTGTACATTGTATTAAGCATATAGAAGGTGGGCGGGGTGAGGGGCAGAGCCCGCCCCAGCGCAGGCCGATATAACGGGGCCCCGTGAGAGGCGAGGGATTTCTTCGTGTTGCTGGTGATGAAGATCCACGTCGGGTAAAAGGAGCCTCTAGCCACGCAGCCCAGGACCCGGCTTGTGGTCCGGGCCGGGATAGCGAACCGTGTCTAGTTCTGCCGTAGTGTGGCTAGATAAGCATTCAACACCCAAGTGTAGGTTGTGTTATGTTATGTTGATTTATTTCATAAAGTGTTGCTCCCAAGATAACGTCTGCGACTTAGATGGACTCACTAAACATGTAATAAAAAATACAGTTTAAGTTTGTATAAAGTGTTTTAAAATACAACGTGCTTGAGAAAATGTATGGTTAATGTTTGGTTGTAAATCTTGCTAAATCAGATAAAGGGGCAAATTTACTCAGACAAAATTGTGTTTGCATGGCAGATGCCTATTTGCAAGGATGTGACCTCCCAGTGTTAAAAGTACATTTGTCATTCATTATTTAATCATCCACAAGCCTGGACTATCTCAATCCACTTTAAACTATATTAAACGTACAATTTGCGCTGACACAAACCAGCGTTTTTAACGAAAGACACGTGATTTAAAAAAATATATTTTGTAAGGTGAAACATTTTTACTCCGACATATATCTGGCATCATATCTTTACATATCTTTACTATTTTTATTTTACCAGCTAGTGCCCATTGAGCCATATATCTCTTTATCATAAGCGACCTAGCCACAAATAATAGCTAAACGAAGTGGCTCATCATCACGTGGAAATGCATAGCAGCCAAATACTCTAAACACATGTTTCTAAATGTGGAAAGAAAAACTGGAGGACCTGGAGAAAATTTCACGCGACCACGGAGAGAACATGCAAACTTCAAATATACAGCAGGCATCAGGGTCGGGATCAAATCCACGACCACCTGCATACCAGGCGAGGTAGTTAGCATCTTGCCACCGTGGCACCCACAGTAATTAAACTCACAGTATAAGGTAGAGGTCAGTCCTTCAATTGCATGCTCACCTCACTGCTGGCAGAACAGCATCCACGTCTAGCCATCGAACAAAGATGGTCTCTGTATCGCACACTTTCAGACGCACTTCTGTGGTTGTCTGGAATGTTCTTCCTATCCGATATTAGGAAGCAACTAGAGCTTATGCACTTATAAATATAACTGCAAAACTCATGTCTTTAGTAGGGATTTTTGTGTTTAGTTTGTTGTCCTTCCCCGACAAATCCGAGTAGCGTGGTTGGCTACGTACGGTGCGAAATAAGTTCAACATACATACATATACTGTACACAATTGCCTGCCTGGTGATTAGAGTGAACTGGCGACCTCAGGATGGAAAACCACTGTTATGCTTGTTCAGTGTTACAGGTCCTAAACCCTGCAAAATGCTTAATTGCAGCATGAAATGTATTTGAAACAGACACCTGCAAATAAATTGCCGCTTGAAGCAATGTAATGAGTCTTTGCACACCAGTGGGCTTTGCCCTGCGGTGTTGGCAGCTCACGGTTTAGACAGTCTTGTTTCACACTGCATTGATTTATTTTCACTCGACAGTACAATCCACCGCTGGATAAATGCCTCCCCAATCGCACACAATCTCTCACAAATCCTCCGATGTAACAATCCACCCAGCACCAACACAAGAGGTGATTCCATGACTCCATCTCCCCTCTGGACATCCTTTGGTAAAATTGGTAAATTGCATGGCTGCCATTCCATCACTATTCTTACCCAATGGCCATCTTCTCTCTCATGACGTATCCTGCCCAAGCCTATTTTTACAAATAATATTTCTGAATGTATGTTGAACTTCCTTTACACCATACAAAGCCACCCATGCTAATCTGTGAGTTACTTTTCCATGTGTCTCTCCACATAACTCCAAGAATTCCCAGCCAACTGAGGCACAGCAATATATACAGTCTGTCTCTCTCTATGTACAAGGCAAATACAAAGATCCCCCATATAGCCTATAGCAAACTGTTGGGGAAAGTGCTGTTAACAAGCACCTATTAAGGCCAGCATGGCACACAAGACGGTGGGAGGCCGACACCACGCCCTAGTGGAGATGTTTACACATCACACCAGGTACTCATATGAGGCTGAGTCCACCTATAGGAGACCTATGACCAGTTCAGATAATTCATCATCACTGGTGTTGGCCGTGGGCAGGAAGCAAACTCGGGTCGCTGGGTTAATTGCGCAGCACCCTCACTGCTACACTACCGCTCTATCTTACCAGTAAAATTGAATTTTTGTCTCAGTTTAACACGTTGATTATGAATAATTTTTGTCTGTCTGTTCATGTCTGTCTGTCTGCGCGCTCTTGCGAGGCATTTGGCTCTCAAACGGTGGGGTTTTAGTAAAACACAATATCCAGGTACCACGCCGTAAGCTCCACAGTGGGCAAGCGCTATTTCCTTTTCCCGTCCGTCACTTTTCAATTAGTTGAAATAGTGTTTTTTTGCGATTTCTCTATATTTATTTAGTTGCACTATTATTTATTTATTTCCCTTCACCGCTCGGGGTGGGACAATGCAGCAAGCTGCTCATGCGCACAATGCTCATCACGGTTAACCCCTAGCAACCCACATGCCCCATCGCGGAGGTGTCCGGCCTTTTTTTATTCGCCTGCACACTCTACAAGGTAAGTCGCACACATGAGTATTATAAGCATTTATAGAATTACACTTTGCACTGCTGACAGGGGTTGCCCCTAGCAACGCACACACGATCGGCACAAATTTTCATTTGCGTTAAACATGCAACTAAAACACAAAACGCTGAGGTTATTTCTTCACAGTGTGATGTCCTCTTCTCCCCACCCCACCCCAATGCGTCCTGTTACTACTGTAATAAAGGACTCTTTCACTGGGTCTGTCTCCGTTGTCCTTTATTGTGGTTCGTACAACTTTGCCCGCACAGCGTCTCGCTCAGAGTCTCCACCGCCTCCCGCTCGGCAGCCCCACTGCTGCCGTTGCTCCCGCAGACTTGCTGCTGGCTCCCGATGCAGCCCCGCTGCTGGCTTTCAACTCAGGCTCTCCGTCCCCGACCTGCAGCCCCACGGCTGCTCTCTATGCAGCCCCACTGCTGCTCTCCGTCTCCCCCGTGCCCGGACACCGCTGGCCAACGGTGCCGAGTCCCGATCTGTGGCGATCACGCCACTTTCCACCTCCTGCCCTGCGTGGCCTCCCCCTGTCTTTATTCTCACACTCTCCTCCAGCCCTTCCGGTTCCTTCCCTTAAAAGCTCTCCCCTCTCCCTACGTGACCCAACTCCTCCCCCCTGTTACGTCATATCCGCGAGGCCGTTTACGCTCGCATTACACTACTATAGAGCCCCTAGATATTATTATAGTGCTTAGAAAGTATTATTGTAGCGCAGTCAGGAGAAGCGGCCCAGCCCCCAGCCTGCCAAGGTGACACCTCGGCCGGCTTCGCACTCTCGGCGAGGACGGGGGCTCTGCACGGGACTAGGCCTCACGCAATGTACCATTTCCTTGCTTATTTCCCTAACCTGACCTTTATAGAAACCCAGTTTTTTTAATAATCACCTTTCTAACATTACATTAACTATGTTTGTATGCAGACTACTATTTTAGTTTTCCTGCTCACATCTAATATTTTAACAATCACATTGTCATTATTTTTTTTATTACGTCAACTCACCTTTATAAAAAACTTTTCTATAACCCCCTTTATAATATTTACATTAATACTGTTTGTGTGCAAACAACTGATATTTATCTTCCATGATTCTTTCACTAAACTCACGTACAGTACATATAATCCTGTTATTTTAATAATCTCCTTCAAAATATTAAAACATTTATTTTTGTATTCTCACAACTAATATTCTTTCAATACCTTGGTCATTAATAATATTCTTATTATTGTGTCAACTAACGTTGACAGAAACCTGCATTTTTAAGAATCACCTTGCAAATATTACATTCATAATGTTTGTGTGCTGACAACTAAGATTTCAAAATTTACTTGGTCAATATGAATATTTTTTTAAATGTGTCTCAGTCCTTGTGTGCGTGTGAGTCCATGTACCGTGGAGCTGATCTGCCCTCTGATCATCGACTAGTCATCTGTAAGATGCTCCTGCCATTCTTCCACTCCGGTGGTGGGTGTACACCCAGGACCCCATTCCAACCTAAAGTGGCCTGGTCTCAGTTAGCTGATGAAAGTTGCAAGCGAGAATTTCATCATCGCTTGGAGCTGGGGTTGGCATCGTCCCCCACTCCTCCTGATGTCGAGGGTAAATGGGCGAGGTTTAGGACTGTGACTCATGCAGCTGCAATGGCTGCTTTGGGTACGTGGTCCAGACCTCCCCAGAGACCGTGGCTGACAGAGAACGTGTTCAGGATAGTTGAGAAAAAGCGACAGGCCTTACAGCATCCCACGTCAGAGAATGAGGAGGCTTACCACAGCCTTCGCTCGGAGATTTGGAGAGCCGTAAGGCACTGCAAGGATGGGTGGTGGTCGCGTGTTTCTGAGGAGATGGAGTCTGCCTCAGTGGCCCGCGATCACAAAAACCTATTTAACTCCATCAAAAAAGTAACCTGCAGCGCCACACCTATTAACATCATTAGGGGAAAAAACGGTGATCCAATCTCCGTCTCCCAGGAAGAGGTTTGCAGATTTGCTGAGCATTTCTGTGAGGTCCTGGGGAGGGGAAATCCCTCAGCCAGGAAAACATCATGGCACAAAGTGGGGATAACCCTGCTGAGGCTACGGTGCCTCAAATATTGGAAGAAGTCACCCCCTGTGAGTGGCTGGCTGAGGTGCCATCTGTTGAGGAAGCACTGAAGGCAATCCTGAGTCTGAGACCATGAAAGGCACTGGGCAGAGATGATCTCCCAAGCGAAATGCTGAGGGAGGGTGGCGTTTGTGCACAGACTGCCCTATATGACATCATAACAACAGTCTGGACCACTGGACGGGTTCCGCAGGATTGGAAGGATGCCCTGGTGGTCCCCCTCTTTAAGAAGGGGGACCGCACAGACTGTAACAACTACAGGGGCATCTCACTCCTCAGTGTGCCGGGAAAGGTCCTGGCAAGGATTATTCAACATCACCTTGCTAGGCACGCTGAGGAGAGGCTCGCGGAGCCCCAATGCAGTTTCAGGAAAGGGTGGTCCTGCACAGATGCCATATTTTCTGTCCGTCTGCTGCAGCAGAGGTGTAGGGAATTCCAACAAGACCTACATCTCTGCTTTATTGACCTGGTCAAGGCCTATGATACCATCAGTAGGCCTGGGCTCTGGGATGTTCTTCGTGCTTTCGGAGTCCCTGACCCTCTGCTCACGATCATTAAGGACCTTCATGATGGTGAGCGGGCCTGGGTAAAACTACGTGGCCTTACCATAAGCCCCACCAAAACTAAGCACCTGCCTGCGTATTTTGTACCATCGGACACTCCACCCCCACAACTCCCAATCGGTGATGGGGCAGTGGTGGAGAGAGTGGAGAGTTTCCCATACCTGGGCAGTGTGCTTATGACCGGCTCCAGTTTAACAGCAGAGGTCTCACTCCGAATCAGTTGAACGGCAATATATTTTTATCGGTTAAGTAACGCTGTGTGGAAGCTTACCTGGTCTGTCGCTCCGCACGAAGCTTCAGGTCTTCTCGGCCACAGTCACCCCCTTCTCTACGCTTGTGAAACATGGACCCCCCTAATGGAGCATCTTCGCCGGTTAGAAACATTTAGGCTGGCCTGCCTATGATCCATCCTGGGTTTAACCAGGCTGGATTGTGTGAGCTCACAAATCCTTGAAAGATCTGGGCAAAGTCCCATCGGTGAGCTCCTCCGGCAGGCAAGGCTGCGTTGGCTGGGTCATGTAGCCCACATGCCCAGCCACCGCATGCCTAAAAAGCTTCTGTTCAGCCGGATCGAGGGAGCTAAATGGGCGCGGCACGGGCTAGAGAAGAGATGGAGTGATGTGGTACAGAAGGACGTAGAGCTGAGTGAACTTGCCGATGACTGGTATCAGCGGTGTCAAGATCGGCCTCTGTGGAGGAGGCTCGTGAAGGACGCTACTGGGCAGTTGGAGGCAGTCGCCCTCCAACAACAACGGAGGGCGGAGGAGCGATGCTCACAACAACGAGCAGAGTGCTGGGTGGCTAAAGCACAGCAAGTTGGCACAGTAGGGGGCACAGGTGGTGCATCAGCCAGCCATCTCGGTCATCTCAGTCAGTCGACCCATGGCACCTGGGTCTGCCCCGTGACCTCCTGCCAGCGGGCGTTCGACACTTCACGTGGCCTCAAGGTGCACATGGCCTGGCACAAGCGTCGTGGTGACGTCACCGCCACTTAGTGGCGAATGGCGGTTGTTGTTGTTGTCAGTCTATGTGTGTGTGTGGCTCTATGTGAGTGTGTTCGTCAATTTATTTGTATGTGTGTGTAGGTGCATTTGTGTATGTGTTAGTCGATGTGGGTGTAACTCCATGTGTGTGTATCTAAAGTCGATGTCTGTGTGTGTGAGTCCATATTTGTGTGTGTGTAAGTCGATGTCTTTGTGTGTGTGGATCAATGTCTGTAAGTGTGTGTAGGTCGATGTGTGTGTCTGTCTATTTCGCTCGGGCAACGCCAGGTACTTCCCGCTAGTACTATACATATACACACACAGACACAATCACCAGACTAGATAAAGAAATATATCACTGAGTGCAAGAAACGAGACGGTAGTGTGGGGTACGCTCTTTTTTGTTATTGTGTGGACATTTTAAGGAGCCTTTTGTAAAGTTCACATTTGCAGCACTTCACGAACTTTACAGATGGCGTTTTTTTTTGCATGCGTCACTACGCCCTGTGAATACCGTTTCAATTTAATAAAATAACTTAAAGCGACAAAACGAGGCCATCAAACATCGCAATGTTTGTAAAAACTGCAAGTAAAAAGTAAAATATCAGCTTTTTTGCCTGTAACAAAAAGTGAAACAAATGCAATAAAATCCCAATAACTCGAATTTTATTAATGTAAGTGGATACATACCTTTGTAGAGATGACAATTACAGAAACATGATTATGAGATCAGGATTCTTCCCAGAAGCAAAGTAGATAAAAGATGCATGAGGTATCTGTAATGACAGAAATGCACCTGCGTTCTTGGATTATTAATTGTTGTCCCATTACTTGTCATGTTTTTCTACAGTAACTCTGTTGAGTTTTTTTTTAGCACGCACCAAATAGCCAATGTGGCATTCTATGCACGACTTTACTGAAAAAAATATATGATTTAGATTCAGACGATGTATTCATTAAGGAAATATTTTTTATGATGATAAAATGTTTGACCACTGCTCATGATTTACTCTGCTTTATTTGAAAACAAATTTTAAGATTTTAAGTGAAATTATAATACCATAAGTCACCCCAGTGTTTAGAAATTACTCTCATGATGATTAATTACTAAATGGGACCTTTTGCCAGTATCAAAGTATGAAAACATCAGAATAGGTTTTACCCTTTCTGGCAGAAATACGAATAGGTTTTACCATTTCATTCGTTGATTCCGGCAAAAAGGTCCCATTTTGTAGCTGCTCACCCCGAGTGATACAGGCTCTGATAGTGTATTGTCTTTGTACTGATCGCCTTTTGGCGTTCTCTGGTCTGACTGGTGAGAGGAGGCTCTAAAGCAGGCTGTCTCTGGTGTAGGCTATTCAGTTTCAAAGATATCTATACATATATTAAATATAATATATATATTATAAGAACATACTTGTTTGCATATTCACAACAAGTACGTGTGGTTAATGCAGACTTGATTTCTTGCAAAATGTTTTTATTTGTTGTTTGAACACCTGTTTTATTATTTTTTCATGTGATTAATTACTTTACTATAATGACTAACACAGTTATGTTCTGCGTGATAAAATACATTAATTTGTTATGGCGAAATATCACAAAGATGTTTATGACTATAATACATGTACTACATTGTATGCTTTTCGTCTCTATTGTTATCATTGACAGTTATTTTAAATTAACTCAAACTTAACATGATCCTCATGTTCAGTCATACCTTGAATAATGAAGCAGAAATTCAGGAAATTAAGTTTGTAAATTAAATACCATTGTGATTACACTTGGTACATATAAACAATTTTAACACATTAACATATTGCTTAAAAGCTTAAATCATCTTGTGAACTAAATTGCTGTGCATTATTAAAATACACTGCCACACCCTCCCCCTTAAAATTAAACATTGCTCCCTGCTAAAATACTAAAAGGTTGCTGTCCACAGGTTTTACTGGTCACAGATTCAGCGTGATGTTGAACACTATGCGATCACAGTCTGAGTGCCTCAAGAATGAAAAGCCCTGCATCCAGAATAAAGCACCATTGTTCATCATGACAACGACCTACCCATTTGAAACGTTGTCTATTGACTTTCGACACCTGGAGACCTGCAAGCAAGTGGACGAATACATCATGGTGGTCACGTACCGCGTGACCACCATGATGTATTCATGATTTACAAAAAAGGGATGTTTGGCAATGGAATGTTGGGCAAAGCTCTTTTTCATGACATTTTTTCATTTGGGAATACACTGGAGTAGTATCCAGAGAAAACCCATGAATTCAAAGGCAGTATACTCAAAGGTCCACGCAGTTCATTAATACACTTGCTACACTGCCAACCTTGGCTCCAGTCTCACGGGGCATGGTGACCACTGCACGATCCACCATCGCCACCTCTGCAATATAGGCACGCGCTTCATCAATTCACTATTTAAATTAAACTATTTTTTTCCATGCATCCTCTGTGCACTGCTGTGGAGCAGTGTCTAATAAATGTGCTATTATTTGCACCTGAGGACATGTAAATACATTTCGATTTAAAGCTTTCGTGACTGCAGGGATTCATATAAAATCATTACTTCCCTTCTACGTGACTTTACTGAAAGAACCAAGAAGATGTAAATACATCTGAAGATCCTTTATGTAAGTGGTATGCCGTTATTGATTAGTCTCATCATGACGAGCTCTTCCAGGTGAGCACATACATGGACTTTTCCTTCAGGATTGGCTTTAAAAAGGAAACGCGCGAACGAAACTGCCTACCGTATTGACCTTCAAATTAATGTTGATGCATAATGAACACCCCTCAGTATCGGGGAGCTTTACCGTTTCAAGTATTGGGAAATAGTCAATGTATTACTGTGTATCTGTGAGGTTTGGAGCAGTGGCACAGTGATTTGCACACTTCACCACAACCACAGCTGCCCAGGTCCGAATCCTGGCAATGTGCAAAAGCAATGGACATTGGCATAGGAATCCTGTCCTCGGTCTCTGAAAGGTCCAAAAAGGTTTACAATTATTACTCCTCACTCTTTATGTTGCAAAACATGAGCGAAGAAGGTGGTGTCTGGTTTGTGGCAGTCACTGATGTTTGTAAAAAAGTTGTATTGAGACAGGCGATGGAGTGGCACACAGAATGCCGGTGAAAAAGGGAAAGACCTCAAGCGAAATACGGAGTTCTGCTTTTATGCACTTTGAGCCATAATGCTCCATGGCAAACACATTGACTTTGTGTTTGGTATAACTTTTTGCATTGGACATGGTCCCGTATTTTATTTGGAGTGCCCTTGCTGGTGAGAATTGGCAATGCAGTAAAATTTGGGTCACTTTTGCCAATTAGACTATCCCGGTTTAACACGTAGGCTTTCGTGACTAATATTATCCATAATAGTTTTTTTGGGTTATATCGTGTAAATATAAATTGTCATTAAACCCGCCAGTTCCCAAAACAGCCAATTAGTAAGGTTGTCACGTAAACAGAACGTGCCAATTCGTCACTAGTGTAGTGACATAGAATGGTCACTACTGTGTCGGCCTGTACGAGGGCTGGGGGCCCCAAGGGGGTGCCTGGGGGGTCACGTGCTGGAGGGATCCGGACCTTCCCAGAGGTGGGGGAAGTGAGGCGTGTCCTGGGAAGGGAGGCGTGGCCTGAAGAGAGCCAACCACGCTGGGGCGGAGCCAGCCACGCCAAACGAGATATAAGCGTGGTGTGAACGCAGAGCGAGGCTGTTGTACTGTACTCCAAAGTGAAGACATCATCGGTCGTCAAGTCCCGAGTCGTCGTCCTGGGCCAGGCAGGCCGTTGCCTGCCTGGTCCAGTCTGTGTCGCGTTCCAGAGTGTTAGTGAGTTGAGGAAGGTGGTCACCACCTTATGTATCGTGTTATGTTACGTACCGTTTAATAAATAGTGTTGCCTCCAAGCTGCGTGTGTGTGCACCTAATTCGAACCTACAACATTTGGCGTCAGAAGTTGTGGAAAAATAAATATTGCGAGGTGTTATCCTAGGGAAGTAAAATGGGCACACGAAAAACAAATATAAAACTCACCTGGACGCCTTCGTACGACGGGGACGGTGTGATGACCATCCTTCGGACAGCCCCGGGGATGGCAGCCCCGGTGACAGAGAGAGAGAGATGGCGCTGCACGCGGAGCGGCGGGACTGGCATCGCACCGCTGCTTCGCCGCCATTGGGAACGGAGCGATGGAGCTGCGGGGAGAGGACACCGTCGTCTCTGCGGGGGCTGGCGGGGGGAGGCCCAGGCATGCGGGCCACGCGGTGGGGCCGCCAACTCGGCGGCTGATCGTGGCGCGGTTCCCGCCAAAACGCTGCTCCCGCCAACTCGAGGGCTGGTCGGGGCGCGGTTCCCGCCAACTCGAGGACTGGTTGGGGCGCGCTTCCCGCCAAAGCGCCGCTCCCGCCATTTCGGCGGCGGGTGGGGCGCTGTTCCCGCCAAAGCGCCGCTCCCGCCGACATCAACGCCTGCGGAGGGGGAGTTCCACACGTGCAGGTGGCGCCCCCGTCTTGTGGATGGGGGTTCGCAAGAGCAGGCCGTGTTCACCATGCAAGATTCTTCGGGCCGTCCCAGTGCTCCACCTTGCCGCCCTCCGATATTCACAGTTTGCCAGGCGAGTCGTGACATGACACGAGAAAAATGATAATAACTTCACCGATCTTGCGTGTGCCGGGTTGCGATCGCGGGTTTTTTTTTACTCGCTGGTTTGCGGAGCGTGTTGTCCGGTTGTGTGCGTGATAAAATGACGCGGCGACCATGCGGGTTTCTGCTTGTAACAGTGTTGTTGTTAATTACGGCGTCGAGATCGGTATCTTCTGGGTGTAGTTAATGATTAATTCGTTGTTGGTGTCCCGAGTTCCGGTGATATCCTGTATGTTGCCGTGTTAATGACTCGTGTTGTTACATCGTTGTGTTGCGAAATCGCCATTGTTATTGCGTATACTGTATGGAGTTTCGCTCGTGATTGTCACTTGTAACTGTCAGAAACTTTGATCGTCATTGTTGCCAATGTACAGACCGTATGGAGCTTTGCTTGAAATTGTTAACAGTGTAGGGACTGTTGGGTACTTGCTTGTGATTATTTACTATGTACGGATTGTCTGGAGTATTGATTGTGTGTGTTGCCATGTGGGGACTGGATGGAGCATTGCGCCAAATGATTGACTGTACGAACTTCGTATACTGCATATACTGTAACTGTATTAATCAATTCAGCGATTTTTGACGTTTGTGTCTAGTTTTTTTTTTGCTCTCAAAATTCCAATGCCCTGAGTCCCATGGTTAATGTTGAAGGGGATTTTGAAATGACAGGTTCGGTTTGTTTCAAACTCACTGGTTGGTTCTTGTCCGTTGTTGCACAGATGATGTCTTTTGTACGGGAATGCTTCTTGTGTTCTACATGGATCGGGGGTGCGTTTCCGTTAATTGCCGTCAAATTGCGTTGCTCTCTCCACTCGGTTGGTACAGCTGCATGCTGCCATGCGAGTCTCGGAGATGATGTGTACGGATATGGGATGTGAGGTGTATTATTGTGACCATTGAATATTCGGGATCGTCACAAATTGTGCGTACCTGTTCGGCATTGGATCAGTTCTGTGGGGGATCATAATTCAAATTGTATGTGTTGTGATGGTGTTAAATTGCGATGGTGACATGCTGCCAGGGATTTGGAATAGTGCTGCTGGCTGTCACCTATCTTGGGGCGCAGGTCCTGACCAGGATGGCCCAGTGAGTGTTGCGTGTCTAACATGAACGTTGTGGTCCCGTCATGTTATGGCTAACGGCTTGACCTGACAGCCCGTAGATTGAAACACTCCGTGGTATGTCTAGCCTAGTGGGCTGTGCGCTCACAGGGCTCGGAGAGTGTGGTCCCGTCATGCAATGGCTGACGGCTTGACCTGACAGCCCGGAGATTGAAACACTCCGTGGCATGTCTAGCCTAGTGGGCTGTGCGCTCACATGGCTCGGAGAGTGTGGTCCCGTCATGCTATGGCTGACAGCTTGACCTGACAGCCCGGAGATTGAAACACTCCGTGGTATGTCTAGCCTAGTGGGCTGTGCGCTCACATGGCTCGGAGAGTGTGGTCCCCTCATGCTATGGCTGACGGCTTGACCTGACAGCCCGGAGATTGAAACACTCCGTGGTATGTCTAGCCTAGTGGGCTGTGCGCTCACAGGGCTCGGAGAGTGTGGTCCCGTCATGCAATGGCTGACGGCTTGACCTGACAGCCCGGAGATCGAGACACTCCGTGGCTTGTCTAGCCTAGTGGGCTGTGCGCTCACATGGCTCGGGGAGTGTGGTCCCGTCATGCTATGGCTGACAGCTTGACCTGATGGCTCGGAGGTTGAGACCCTCCGAGGCGCGTTGAAACAGTGGGCTGGAGATTCGTAAGGTTCAGGTGGAGTTGTCCTGTTACGTTGAGACTGTATCCCTCAGTTGTTAGGGTGCATGTTGTGCAGTGAGTGAACGATGGGTCGTCTCCGCTTGGTCGGTACAGCTATATGCTGCGATGCGAGTCTTGGAGAGAGTCTGGGTCATCTCAGCTCGGTCGGTACAGCTATATGCTGCGATGCGAGTCTTGGAGAGAGACTGGGTCGTCTCAGCTCGGTCGGTACAGCTATATGCTGCGATGCGAGTCTTGGAGAGAGACTGGGTTAAAATCCCACCGATATGGCCGACGCGTGCTGCTGGTTGTGACGCCGCGTCGGAAAGGCGGTGGGGTGGTAACATGGAAATTCCCCCCCCGATATGGCCGACGCGTGCTACTGGTTGTGACGCCGCGTCGGAAAGGCGGTGGGGTGGTAACATGGAAATTCCCCCCCCGATATGGCCGACGCGTGCTACTGGTTGTGATGCCACGTCGGAAAGGCGGGGGGGTGCTAACGGGTGACTGTCATTGCATGCGTGATTCTAACGGGGGGGGGGCTGTGCTGGAGTGTAAGTGGGTTAGCCAGTTTTCATGTATATTTGTTGTTAATTCCCCGTTTTCTATGCGGTTCCCTTTTACCCTCGTCGATTCTGTATATATTACGTGATTGTATTTCTTATCGGTCGCCGGTCATTTATTGATGTTGCTGGTTCGGAGGCACACCTTTTCGATTTTTCACAGTTGTGTTACAGCCGGGGACGGCTGTGTGTTTATACAGGGGGGGGTGATGTAGTGACATAGAATGGTCACTACTGTGTCGGCCTGTACGAGGGCTGGGGGCCCCAAGGGGGTGCCTGGGGGGTCACGTGCTGGAGGGATCCGGACCTTCCCAGAGGTGGGGGAAGTGAGGCGTGTCCTGGGAAGGGAGGCGTGGCCTGAAGAGAGCCAGCCACGCCGGGGCGGAGCCAGCCACGCCAAACGAGATATAAGCGTGGTGTGAACGCAGAGCGAGGCTGTTGTACTGTACTCCAAAGTGAAGACATCATCGGTCGTCAAGTCCCGAGTCGTCGTCCTGGGCCAGGCAGGCCGTTGCCTGCCTGGTCCAGTCTGTGTCGCGTTCCAGAGTGTTAGTGAGTTGAGGAAGGTGGTCACCACCTTATGTACCGTGTTATGTTACGTACCGTTTAATAAATAGTGTTGCCTCCAAGCTGCGTGTGTGTGCACCTAATTCGAACCTACTACACTAGTACAGCACACCGGTGTCTTGGAGAGCAAATCCACAACATGTACAATCTGAGTACGACGTTTCACCAGTAATTTCAACTAGCTTCCTCAGGCAATAGGCATATTTGTGGAAAAATCCTTCTATATCCTTCCTTGATTAGAGGGATACATGTGATGACGTCACTTGAGCCCTGATTGTGCATAGCGGGGGATTAACGAATGCATAAAAAATAACAATGGGTTGGCTTATTCATATGGTAATCAACGTACACTAGACTATCCGGTTTTATTGAGTTCTCAACTCGTAAAACAAAATGCATTGGCTGATGGAATAAATCACACTTTTTGGAGTTCTGCTTTTTTTTAAAGCCGGATATTTTTGGGATTACAGCAGACTATGGGGGGTGGCTGTCAACTGCTCAACAGCTCGCGGGAAGGAAGGGAGTGATCGACAGATGTGGAAGAATATGTCGGGATGCAAATTTTATACCTTTGAAATGTGAAATTAAATGAAAACGGTTGCATCCGACTGCAACAAATCCCTTCAGTGTGGCACGTGTGCATTCAGTCAAATAATGAAGGGGCTCTTCTGGTATTCCTCTACATGTTTACGTGGCACAAACTCCATAAATATGCAGTACAAGCTTTCCACCTGTCCCATCAAGGTAATTTTCCTTACAACGCTAATCTCGAACGATACTTGGTCGAGGTGCTGCTCTGCGCAGGTGATCGAAGCGGTTAAAGTTTAGCTATCATCTAGAAAATAGGGTATATGCTTAAACAAACGTGGAATAGATGGAATGTAATGTGTATCATTTAAATATAGTGCGATGTATAGTTCAAAAACAGGAAAATTCCACAGAATGTTTTTATTTAACTTTCCCCCAGGTCTCCATTGAAAGATATGGAAAGTATAAATTGCCTCCCACTTGTTCACAAGGTGTTTATTCATTCATTAATTACTTCGTGAGCTCGTTTAATTGCAAAACCCTATGCATTTTCACGTTAATTTGTGATATGCAACAAAGTCGCCATACATGCGAATGAGCAGGGGGTGGTGCTCATCTTCACGTGTTGCCCTTAGCTAACGGTGGAAATTACCCATTCCTGTAGTGCAGGGATCGCCAACCAAAATAACAAGAGCAGACATTTTTTTTTCGAATTCGGTACAAAACTCAACATATCAAGAGCCGCAACGCATGTGAATAGGTACGTACATACACGATGCCACGAAGCAGTCCGTGCCAACATACCCATAGGACGATGGGCGTTGGCTTTGCATGGCGACTTTGATTTTTTTATGTTCGTTAAGAGCTTGGAATTTCAACTCAAACATCATCCAGCAGTGTTATCTTTGACATTCATCTACGTGTGTGGTCATCTACCATTAGGCCCATGAGCCACCGAGCCACATCACTGAATCTCAATCCCATTAGGGACCGAATAGGGAGGCTCCTGTAAGACATTTTACTTTCCATCATGCGGTTTCATTGACTGCTGGGAGACCTTGAATTGCACTCTTGTGGGAGGAGTCGCTTCATATTGCAAAGGGCTTCATTAATACACCACACGGCAGAAGCGTTTACGCATGGCCGGCATTAAGTGTTTGTGACCACCGTGCCACTCATTGACAACGGGAAGTGCACTGGCCTCCAATGGCCTCATCTCTACTTAACGCTCACGTTGGTGGTGTAGCGCAGTTTGTGTAGCGTGCCACTACATTTTCAATGAGAGTAGCTCCCCCCCCCCACCTCCATTATTTTCACAATTATATTCCATTTGTGCCCTATGGCATAATGTTACAACACGGCCCCAAGAAAATGACTCTACAGTCATTTAATTTTCCCTCTAATCCACATTAAAACATTTACCGTATATTCCCCGCTAAAAGTGTTACTCACATAGCAGTACCATTACAATATAATATCCTTGAGTTGTATTCTGCTGAATTAAGTAATATTTTTTATGCAAAAATATTTTTTCTCTTTAAATTACAGGTGATCAAGCTGAGACTAAAAACTTTCTCAATTTGAGAACCCAGTTTCATCACATTTACCTGCCAAAATTTCATCACAGGATCTCTGTACTGCTGGTCCAGGGCTCTGCATTGATATTTAGCCGTGCACCACCCAGCTCCCTTTACAAAAAAATGCAATTCCTAGGAATGTAGCTTTGTTACTGCTCAACAATCATGTATATATCACCTTAGATCTTGGTCCTGCCAGTGCTGTAGAGTACATTGGATAACACAGCTTCGCCATAAGTTCTGGTCTTCAGACAGCTCCGTGTTGACCTAATGAGATTTCAATTCTTGACCTGATTGCACATTGAGTACTTCATACACAATATCACTCGGTTAAGTGAAATACAATTAAACTATTAGTAATTTTTTTTTTACCAGGTAAGGTGCACTAAGCTTCATATCTGTTATTCAGAAGCGACCTGGCCACAAATTATAGCTCAACAAAGTGGCTTATCATGTGGAAATGTATAGCAGGCAAATACTCTAAACGCATGTTTCTAAATGTCGAGGGACAAACGGAAGAACCTGGAGAAAATTCGAAGTGACCACGCTCAGAACATGCAAACTCCAAATACACAGGTGTAAGAGTCAGAATCGAACCCACGATCTCCTGCAACCAGGCGAGTAAGTTAACATCTTGCCACTCCAGCGCCCTTTACGTGATCGTTTCATGATTTAATCAACAGACATCACTGGCCGTACTCCAGAACGTATCAAAGTAATCACACCTAGTTTGATTTGCAGAAATAGCTTGAAACCAAATCTCTAGGTAGCCTACACTGAATTTCCAACCACCTATTTTTCTACATGCCAACCCTCTTTTCCAACGTTTTGGGTCTAAAAGTAAAAAGGGACCGTGGTTCCCATTGCTTAATGAAAGTTATGGATTCAGCAAATTTAACCCCTCAATACTGGATGTGCGTGGGCAAAAGAGCCATGAGTTTCAGAGAAGATTGAAAAGAAGACACATTGGAATGTTCGCATCACAATGCTTAAAATGATTTTTTTTATTCTGATAGAACGTCAACATGGAGGGTCCGAATGAGAAATGAAAAAAAAGGCATCGCTGTTTGCGAACTTGCAAACAATCTAAGAAAGCAAACAGTTTAAGTGTTTTGATTTAAAGCTTTCGTGACTGCAGGGATTCATATTATTGGTTCTTTCTGTAAAGTCACGTAGAAGGGAAATAAAAATATATATATTAAGCATTGTCCTATTATTTCATTATTTCATTATTTCCCTTCTACGTGACTTTACCGAAAGAATCAAGAATATACAGTTTAAGTGATATAACAAAATCAATGTTTAACAATACCAGCTCGGTTTTAAAGACGTGATTATATTAGGGCCTCACGTTTACGAGCACATAAAATAAATATAAGATAAATCATGTTTTAATAAATTACTCAGAGTGGATGCACAGTCATTCTTTGTTGTATTATGACTGAAAACAATCTTCTTAAGGTTATTGTGAAAATTAAATGGGGTTACAAGAAGGCGTCAAGAAATGCATCAGGTAAATTGTGAAGAGCAGGAGAACCGTGTGTGTGTGATGGAAGAGCCAGATTACCAGCACAGGCAATGAAGTGGCACCCTGAGGTCAGCAACAAGGGGGGAGACCTAAAGCCAGATGGTGGAATATTGCCAAAGCAGTCTTTGGAGGTTGGGTTTAGACTGCACAGCGACAGAATGATCTGGAAAAAAGGAAGTCAAGATGAGGTGTCGTGAGATTAATACATTGGCAAGGATGACTTCATCTTGGCCGTTTTTTGTCGAATAACTCTAAAGCAAGTGGAATTTTAATAGTCAAATAATATACACAGCGATTGTGGTAGCATTCATCCAGCAGTGGATTGACACATGGCTATAAAGTTACTGGAAATGTTTTGACATTTGTGAATAACCATACAGCATCCACAGGGCCTGAACCCATGCTTAAAATGAGCTTCATACTCACCACCATTTGATTTTTAATTATTACAGTGAGAGTTATTCATTATAGAAATGTTGCCTCGCCAAGACCTCTTCTGATAAGAATCTTCCATGTATTAAAAATCAGTTCACAACCTGCCAATTATTTGATTTTCTGCATTTAAAATGTTAGCATTCAAAGCTGAATTAGGAGTCTACTCTATCAGGAAAACCCATGCACAGTATTACGATGTTTCTAGATTTGAAGCTTTCGTGACTGCAAGGAATCATATTTTTAGGTTTTTTCGGTAAAGTCACGTAGGTAAAACATCAAAAATTAATGAAAATAAAATAAAATATTACGATGTTTGTCTATCCATTCACTGTTGTATGTGTACAATAACACATTGTACAAATATAACAAAAAAGGAGCCTCCATTCACTCAATGGTGATCAGCAGTCAAAGGTGAATCGAGGCTCTACCAGGCTAGGCACGCTTTGAGGCCACATATACTGTCGTGTCATGGTGGAAAGATGTCAACTACCTCGCCCAGTATACAGGAGGTCGTGGGTTCAATCCCACCCCTGATGCCTGTACATTTGGAGTCTGCGTGTTGTCCCCGTTGGTCGTGTGTATTTTTCTCCGGGTCCTCCGGTTTTCCCTTCACATTTATAAATATGCGTTCAGAGTATGTTGGCTGCTATACATTTCAACATGCTAGGCCACCTCGTTGAGCTATCATTTGTGATAGCCAGATCGCTTTTGAAAAATATATATATAGCTCAGTGGGCCTTACCTGGTAAAATAAAAAAAAATGCTATAGTAAAAATAAATAATATAAAAAAAACTTTTTTTAAACACGCTTTTATGAAATGTACTAGTAATGGCAGAACTCCACGACTCCAGGAAGTGGCCCCGAAGCTTGCCATAACGTAAGGGACCGTGGCCAATTACAGCCAACGTCAGTTGACCGTGGACAATTAGACCCAAGCCGAAACATACCATATAAAAAATAATGTTTAAAAATATATATATTATTTTTAATGAGAGAATATAGTATTCTCATCATTATGACATACGTATACCAAGTTTACAGTCGATACCACATTGGGAAGTGGGTTAAAATTGAGTTACAAGATTTGAGGATACAACAACGACAACGACAACAACGACAACAACAGAGTTAAAAGAAAGCATGTAAAATAGTAGTGGTCAAGCCTCATAGTATCAGTGAGTAACTGTTGAGGTCAACATTGCACATGACGAGGTGGTGTTGCCAAAACCATAGCAAGCTGCCTTTTGCTCAGTCATGCTGATATTTACCAATTGCACAGGGCACTCATGTTATAGGCTGAGTTGACCAACAGGGAGCCCAGGTCAGGGTCAGTTATCATTTGCCAATAGCAAAATATAAGGTCAGAAATCAAACCTAGGTCACATGCACACAAAGTAAAAAGAACACCACCATCATTGTTCCTACTGCCATATCCAATTTCTGTTGCGCATTCATCCTGACCTACAATTCCCCCTCTTAGAGTATCCCACCACATGGCATTACGTTGTTCCTTTCATCGTGGACTTCTGCCTCTCAAATACCTCTCGAGTTAACATTGCCTCCTATATATATGTTGTCCTCCCATTGGAGCCTTCTGTACATTCACGCATACGTACAAGGGGAAGACAAAGATTGCTATTTTAACCAGGATAGCTAGTTACGTTTGCGTATACCTGGCATGGCCACCCTTATAGACCATGTCCGTCCAGTGCTTGCCGAGCTGCATTGGCTTCCAGTTTCCGAACAAATACCTTATAAGGTTGAACTCATTACACATACAATGCTTGCCACAAATGAACCACAATGCCTAGCTGATCTCGTCAAACAACATAAACCATCACGTGAACTCCGGTCATCCTCGCAGCGGCTTTTGGCTGGCCATTGAACAAAGACTGTCACCGCATCATCCATTTTCAATTGCGCTTCTGCGGCCATCTGGAACGCTCTTCCTTCCTATATTAGGAAACCATTGGAGCGTTGCACTTTTAAATCTAGATTAAAAAAATGTTTTTAGAACTGAGTTTTGTGTTTAATTTGTTGTCCCTCCACCGCATCTCCGATTAGCATGGTTAGTTCAACATACATGGCACACCAGGCCGTGGTGGAACCAAAAATGTATATCTGATTCTCCACAGTGGCTGTGTGGCACGTACAATGTCCTATGGGAGTGTACCTTACTTGAATGATAAGTGGAGATCATTTCCCATACACCGTGCCATTAGCATTCATATGAGGATTCATATATCAGCTCCACGGTAATGTTTTACATATTAACCATAGTAATGAATGCATCAGACGCATTAATAAATGATAAGATGGCATACGGGTAATATTCTACATGAGCTTTAGCTCTTAAAGGTCGCTCAATAACAAATGTATCACGAGCATTTTCCCACTTGAGAGCCTGCATGTGATCATGCAATGACAATGTATTTATTCTCCGTATGTGTCCCAATGTGACGAATGCTACACATTATAAAAACAACAACAACTCAAAACTTCTCCATTGAAAAGCACACACGTGAAATGAAAAACCTGAGAATCATCACTTATACATTTGTAGTGGCGTAACGCACGCAGGATTTGCAAACAGCAGTTGCATTCATGTACGGAGTTGTAAACAATGAGGTCAGCTTAGGATGAGCAGGTGCAGGCATGTGGCCTAGGAAACAGCAGACAAAGAGACGCCAGCAATTAGGGAAAGAGGCAGTGGTTGGCTGAATGCAAATGCAAACACGGGGTAGGCGCCACGGAGGCGAGAGATAGAGGCGATAAGGGGGGGAGAGATGCCGGAAGGACGCCGGCTTAATGATGGCCACCTGAGGACACTTATTGAGGAGGAGGATATAAAGGGAACGTGTGAAGCAACGGGGTTGAGTTGGCTGATCCCCCACTGAGGGCACGGGTGAGGTTGGAGGTGCGGGAGTAGACAAGCTAGAGGAGGAGAGGCTAGCGGAATCTATAGTCTGAGTGTGATAGGCTAGCAGGGTGAGAAGCTAGCAGAGTATACAGAGAGAGAGTCCATGACAGGTTAAGAGAGTGGGGAGTAAAAGGCTAGCAGAGCGAGAAAGTGTAAGCTCGAAGTCGCAGGCCAGCAGAGGAAGAGAGGAAGAGTTCGTGACAGGAGTACGTGGTGTTGAACGTGAGGAGCATCCATGTGGGATGCTGCAAATAAAGTGACACAGGAGAAAAAGATGAAGTTGTCCGCGTGAATAAACACCACACAATACGTAGATATATCGCCCCCTTTGTCAATCCAACTGCTGGATGAGGGCCTGCCTCCATGCAGGTCGTGAGCATTATTTAACCATACTCCACCACGCCGGTCAGTGTGTGTTGGTGAAGGCGGGGAGTTTTGATGGAGGCGCATATGGAAGTGCATTACATCAATGGAGTTTTTATGAGCTGTTCTTTGCTGCCCAGAATGAAGGCCCACAGTCATATATAACACCTGTTTATGCATAGCGGTCACCCATCCGAGTACAAACCAGGCTTAGGTCTGCTCAGCTTCCAAGATCTGATAGAATCTGGTACATTTTATGTAATTTATTTGGTCAATTTAAATCATTGCATTGATATAAAAATAATAGTCGCGACAAATTCCATACCGCTAGTAAATGTCATTAAGTAGTGTATCTCAGTAGTAATGAGGCCAGAATCTCTTTGGACTGGATACAATGAGCACCACTCTGTGGAATGTTAGAAGTTTTCCAAAGTGGGCTTAGCTTATGTCATAGGAATGTGGAATTTCCAACAGTGGCTTGGGGTCATAAGTGAAGATGGCCACAGCCCTATTATTATTTGAGTAAGGAAACAATTTGACTACAAAGGCAATTGTTTAAATGCAACTTGAGTCACTACCTATGAGGTCTTCACTCAAAACTTCTCTAGAGGAGTTGTACACCCCTAGCTGCCAGTGCTATTCAGTGGCCTAAAATAAAATGTTTCGCTCCGGATGATCGCTGCAAAGTATGATCTGTGTTTTTATTTAGTGTGCTGACCTTAAAGGTGCATTGAAAAATGATAATACTCCGATTGATGCTCCTGCTGTTGTGGAGTGACTCATCCAGCCAGCTATGGCTGCAGGGTTTTGGTAGTACATGTTGTTTGTCGTTAATTGTGAAAATTCCATCACAGTTCCTATGATCACTATTTCATTGCTTTATTTTGGTGATTTCGAAAAGTTTACTGGTTAGGCCACGTTTGTTTGTTGTAGTACGGAGTAAGACTGATGGCCTTAATCTAAGTTGTCTTGTGGTTGTTGTTGTTTGACTTGCATCCCACTGGGATTTTTGCACACAGCGTTGGTGTACGGTGTTTTTTTCTGCAATATTTTGCTGTCTTTTCTTGGATTTTCTGTTTGCACTTAGTCACATATTCACTTAAAAATGTTTTCTTGTTCATGTTTTTGTTTTTTGTTTGTTGCGGTTGCACCCGATTCAAGAGCCGAATGGCTCACAGGGCTATACAGTGAGGGAAAAAATTAACCCGTAAAAACAAAGTTTTTCACTATAAATCCTTTATATGCGTGGCGGCAAGAGTCCTCTCGTCCTCTGGCTTGAGATGACTGCCACCTATGGGTCAGATGATTGCCTGCCACCATTAAGCAATTGGTAATTAAATATAAAAAAAAATTCCTAAAAAGTGTAAAGTTATGGAAAAAAAATTTCACGAAAATAAATTGTCACGCACAACGAGTCTGTGTGCAAAATGTCAGCTCGATTGGATCACGGGAAGTGGGTTACAAAACGACCGAAAGATTTGCACGGTCGTAAGCGCGCAAGCAAGCAAGTGAAGTTAATATAAAGGATTTAAATAAATTAACCCGTAAAAACAAAGTTTTTCATTATAAATCCTTTATATGCGTGGCGGCTAGAGTCCTCTCGTCCTCTGGCTTGAGATGGCTGCCACCTATGGGTCAGGTGATTGCCTGCCACCATTAAGCAATTGGTAATTACATATAATTTTTTTTTCCTAAAAAGTGTAAAATTTTGGAAAAAAAATTTCACGAAAATTAATTGTCACGCACAACGAGTCTGTGTGCAAAATGTCAGCTCGATTGGATCACGGGAAGTGGGTAAAAAAACGACCGAAAGATTTGCACGGTCGTAAGCGCACAAGCGCGCAAGCAAGTGAACTTAATATAAAGGATTAAAAAACGCGACGAAGGTGGGATTCGAACCCACGCGTGCAGAGCACAATGGATTAGCAGTCTATGGCCTTAACCACTCGGCCACCTCGTCTCACACACTCACACACGCAAGCACATACAACCAGAACCAGGATGAAGACTTGCACGCACATACATACAAAAAGACCCCCCCCACACACACACACACAGTCATACCATTATTTTTTCCTAAAAAGTGTAAAATTTTGGAATTTTTTTTCACGAAAATCAATTGTCACGCACAACGAGTCTGTCAGCTCGATTAGATCACGGGAAGTGGGTTAATAAACGACCGAAAGATTTGCACGGTCGTGAGCGCGCAAGCAAGCAAGTGAACGTAATATAAAGGATTTGAAAAGTATTTGATCCCCTGCTGAGTTTGTACGTTTGCCCACTGACAAAGAAATGATCAGTCTATAATTTTAATGGGAGGTTTATTTGAACAGTGAGAGACAGAATAACGACAACAAAATACAGAAAAACGCATGTCAAAAATGTTATAAATTGATTTGCATTTTCATGAGGGAAATAAGTATTTGACCCCTCTGCAAAACATGACTTAGTACTTGGTGGCAAAACCCTTGTTGGCAATCACAGAGGTCAGACGTTTCTTGTAGTTGGCCACCAGATTTGCACACATCTCAGGAGGGATTTTGTCCCACTCCTCTTTGCAGATCTTCCCCAAGTCATTAAGGTTTCGAGGCTGACGTTTGGCAACTCGAACCTTCAGCTCTCTCCACAGATTTTCTATGGGATTAAAGTCTGGAGACTGGCTAGGCCACTCCAGGACCTTAATGTGCTTCTTCTAGAGCCACTCCTTTGTTGCCTTGGCCGTGTGTCCTGGGTCATTGTCATGCTGGAATACCCATCCACGACCTATTTTCAATGCCCTGGCTGAGGGAAGGAGGTTCTCACCCAAGATTTGACGGTACGTTTCCCTGTCCATCGTCCCTTTGATGCGGTGAAGTTGTCCTGTCCCCTTAGCAGAAAAACACCCCCAAAGCATAATGTTCCACCTCCATGTTTGACGGTGGGGATGGTGTTCTTGGGGTCATAGGCAGCATTCCTCCTCCTCCAAACACGGCGAGTTGAGTTGATGCCAAAGTGCTCCATTTTGGTCTCATCTGACCACAACACTTTCACCCAGTTGTCCTCTGAATCATTCAGATGTTCATTGGCAAACTTCAAACGGGCATGTATATGTGCTTTCTTGATCAGGGGGATCTTGCGGGCGCTGCAGGATTTCAGTCCTTCATGGCGTAGTGTGTTACCAACTGTTTTCTTGGTGACTATGGTCCCAGCTGCCTTGAGATCATTGACAAGATCCTCCCGTGTAGTTCTGGGCTGCAACTCCACGAGGTGAGATCTTGCATGGAGCCCCAGGCCGAGGGAGATTGACAGTTCTTTTGTGTTTCTTCCATTTGCGAATAATCGCACCAACTGTTGTCACCTTCAAACTTAATTTGGAGCTTTCGTGACTGCAGGAATTATTCTTTGGTTCTTTCAGTAAAGTCACGTATCAAGATAAAATAATAAATTAAATTAAATACGAGCATACGACGTTTCGATTGCAACACAAGCAATCATTATCAGGTATAAATTAAATAGAAACACACATCTAGTATACTTAGAAATGTAATGTAATACAACAGAGAGTCGGATAACATAACAGTCAACACCCTACCTGGTTGATTACGTTCTTCCTGAGAATGCTAAATTTGAGAGAGAGATAAAACACAGAACCAGAGACATATAGACAGACATATAAGCAGACAGATATCACAGAGATAAATAAAGAGAGAACAAACATAAGCACAAAGAGAAATCACGCCTCTGTGTCGAGGCCTTGAATAGAGAGAGGGGGGCTGGGGTGGAGAGAGAGGGAGGGGTTAGAGAAAGCATGTCCATGAGTGGTACGGTGAGTGGCAAGGTGTAAAAGCTTGAGAGAGGGGGGCAGGGGCGGAGAGAGAAGGAGGGGGTAGAGAAATTAGCATGTCAATGAGTAGCACCAAGCTGCTTGGCCATGGTCTTCTAGCCCATTCCAGCCTTGTGTAGGTCTACAATCTTGTCCCTGACATCCTTGGAGAGCTCTTTGGTCTTGGCCATGGTGGAGAGTTTGGAATCTGATTGATTGATTTCTTCTGTGAACAGGTGTCTTTTATACAGGTAACACGCTGAGATTAGGAGCACTCCCTTTAAGAGGGTGCTCCTAATCTCAACTCGTTACCTGTATAAAAGACACCTGGGAGCCAGAAATCTGTCTGACTGAGAGGGGGTCAAATACTTATTTCCCTCAATAAAATGCAAATCAATTTATAACATTTTTGACATGCCTTTTTCTGTATTTTGTTGTTGTTATTCTGTCTCTCACTGTTCAAATAAATCTACCATTAAAATTATAGAAGATAATTTCTTTGTCAGTGGGCAAACGTACAAATCAGCAGAGGATCAAATACTTTTTTCCCTCAATGTACGGCTCGGGGGGTAGTGGTCTCATATCATTGCCACATACGGTTTGACCTGACGGCCCAGAGGTTAAGATACTCCTTGGCCTGTCTGGAGCAGTGGGCTGGGGGCTCACACTGCTCGGGGGTTGTGGTCCCGTTGTGTTGTTGCGGACGGTTTTATCTGGCAGGCCGGAGTCGGAGGTCCTTCTTGTCCCGTCTAGAGCAGAAGGGCAGTGGGTTCCAGAGGTGGGACAAAGTCATTGTTATGCAAGTCCAAGTCGAGTCGCAAGTCATCAAATTCATGACTCGAGTCCAAGTCACATGACTCGAGTCCACACCTCTGGTGGGTTCACACCACTCGGGGTGCTGACACTATTAAGGGGAGATTAATAACTGTTCCTGTAAGTCCCTATTAGGGATATGGAATCAGCAGTGGTTCAGGCGAGAACAGTGTTAGCACGTGCGATCTTTGCGGGGAGTGACACGTTCGGCTCTAACATGGAGATGGGTATGGGAGAGGTGATGCATGCTGTGCTGATGAAGCATCAAAATATGAGTTGTGTGAGGTGAAACCTAAGTTGTCCAGGGCGCAATGGCTTGAGTGCAATCCCTGTTGAGTGCAGTATGGCTGTGGAAGTACACCTCTATCGATGTCCGATGTGGTCCGCCTCGGGAAGGAAGAGACCTTATTTGCCAGTAAACCTGCAGGTCATGCTGGAAGATGTCCCGGATATATGCGAGGCAGCTAATGGGTAGTAAGGGATAGAACATGGCTAAACTTTTTATGAGTGCCATTGCATACATCCCCGAAATTGCACCGGCCACGGAGATGGTTGGTGGAGATCGTAGAAATTCGACGGCCACGGTGTGTGCGAGAGGATGTGGGATGTTGCATCTGGGTTGTCCGCGCTTAGAGCCATATGTTCATCCCCGAAATAGATTATTCATCCCCAGTGGTTGTGCGATCGGGGTCTGGGGTGTCGGACGGGCTGGGGAGGTTGGCCGGAGTAATCAGACGCTGAGGGAAATGTGTTGTACCACCCACAGTTTACAAATCCCTGACGTCAGGGGTGCCCCAAAGGCCCGCTACACACGAGGGGCCCAGGCAGAGGACTTGTCATCCTTTCCCGTGAAGGCATCTGATGACCTCAACCCCCTCCCCCCCGCCCCGGGCTTGAGTGCAAGCCCTCTTGGCCGGAAAAGACCACAAATGCGCCTGGGGAGAAGGACCGACGTCAAGAACTGGACATTTTGGTGAAGGATAGCCTGTGGAATTGTGTTTTGAGCAGGGGCGGTTTCTTCATTAGGGCGATTGGGCGACGCACCACCAATGTCATTCAACCACAGAGTCACGCTAGCCGTCACTGTGCCTCTGGATATAGTCAAATCAGCGTCATGCTACGTTCTGTGGAGTACCGCCTCTTTTTGGGCGATTTCCCTCCAGCTGAGAATCGCCCCGAGTGGTCCCATAGACTTACATTCAAAGATGTTTTTTTTCGAACGGGGGCGCTGCAATGCATTCTCTATGGCTTCCGGGAGGACTCGCCCTAATGTGCTTACGTCATCATACGTGCTTACGTCATCATACGTGAGCACGTTTCATCCAACAATATAATTTGTCGCCACCTAGTGGAATCTTTAATAAAATAAACTTGAGTGGTTTGTTTTAATAGTGAGTATAGAAACAAACAAGATGTATTGTAAGAGTCACTTTATTTTTCATTAATATTAAAGAAGTGAAGTTGCCTTTACATGCTTAAGCTGTTAATTTATCCATTGCCTGGGTGGACCTTATCCTTATCAATCATCCAGACATTTGCCCCCCCTGAGAGATTTTGCAGGAGCCGCCACTGGTTTTGAGTTGTGTGTTGAAGGGTGACCGCATGTTCAAAATGTCCGTTGCTTGTCGTGATGATCGCAGGGGTTGCGTTGGATTCATTGTACGGATGTTTGTGTTGTTGTTGTTCTCATGGTTCTTCTGATGAGTAGGATGTATTTTGTTCCATGGCTCTTCGATCCTAAAACATTGTTTACACGTTGCATTGTGTTAAGCATATGGTTCGGCCTGAAAGAGGTCAATTTGAAATTTTGTTAACCGGGACGGCTACGTTTTTAAGAGAGGAGGAGGTGATGTAAGGACAGTACGGGGTGATGTAGGGACAGTACGGCTCCCCGTGGCCATGGTTACTAATTAACGTAATGGGAACAGACAGGGTCACATTAGGGTAATGTGGGACCTAAGTGGTTGCTCATAATGATTGATGTGCCAAGCGTTAACAGGGTCGCGTGAGGGGAAGCACGGGACATAACGGTCGTAAATTGTAATAAGGGCAGAGACAGACAGAGCCAGGTGCGGTGAAAAAGGGTTTGGGAATAGGGGCGTGGCCAGGTCGTGAGGGAGATAAGAGCCGGCGCGAACCAGGGCGCTGGGCTGCTGTTGTGGGGGACCTGCCATCGCCGTCATCACCTTGGAGCATGTCGTTTTCATCATTCTGGAGTGTGCACCTTGTAGTCTTGGAAGGCTCGAGTTATGTTGGCTCAGAATAGAGCTATTTAAGTTACCCAAGTGTATATCGTCACTCGCGGTTACTCGTTAAGTTATCAGTGAGTCGGCGGACTTTATTCATAATACATTTTCATATAACTGAACAAGACGGTGTCTCTGAGAGCTACATTACATATATATGGCTACACCACAGTTAGTTGATTGACAGGGGTAAATTATGGGTACTCCCAGCATACGATCTAGAGGTGCTCTAGTTGAGGCCCTTTTACCCACAGCATGAACAGGAACATTGCAGAGCTGCACATTTACATTGCATATGGGTATTCAGCGGTAGTCTAATGGTAACCTGGATCCCATCGTGAGAAAGTCAAATATCCAAAACTTGTTTAGGACCTTGTATCGAGATGAGAACCACCCATCCAGCCCAACTCTCAACAGAACACGGGGATGCTTGATTTAACGTTTAACCCCAAGTCTCTGCTATGAAAGGCACTCCTTGTCTCAAAGGACCCTTGCTTGATTGTAAATACATATCAGATTGAATTATTGATTGGTTGTTAAATGCATAATACATTACGGCAGTAACCCCAAGCTCCAATATACTGGACCTTTCTCTACAAAGTTGTGTGTATTCTTCCATATAACCAACCACCCTTATTCCCCAGAGCACAATTCCAATCACTTGCTAACCTCTAATCCCGACCTTCCAAAACAGTGCGATGCACTCCATCTCACAATGCCACGAATGTACATTTGAATTCATCATCATAGATCGTTATTGCTTACTCTAGAAACCAAAATAAGAGTAATCCGAGCTTTTCAAACAATACACAAGCTACGCTTTGGTTCTTTCGGTAAAGTCACGTAGGTATAAAAAAATATATTTAAAAAAATAGATTTGATTTTATACCTACGTGAATTTACCGAAAGAACCAAAGAGTATGGATTCCTGCAGTCACGAACGCTTCCAATCAAGATTAATACACAAGATACAAGTGCACACAAAGTCAAACACAACATATCTTCGAGGTGTAAAAACAATTTTGTATCCAGCTAAGACGTTTGTAAGACACGCGTGCACCTGCATTTTAATGCTCAGTCCCGCGTGTTTCATTGTTAACAACCCCTTCTCGGGGTTGCTAGATTCGCAATCAGAAAGACGTTGGTTCAAATCCTGATCGGTTGGTGGTTCATCCCATAATCCCTCCGGGGTCAATAGACAGAGGAACGCTTTGTAGACGTTACCAATGAGTTTTTTTAAGCGCACCTATCTCATGCCATAGGAATGTGGCATTTCAACAACTGGCTTTTAGAGCCACTGATTGATATAAACCATCCTGTGTCATTATTTGAGCGTGAAGACACATTAACAATTTTGACTCTATGACTATTTATGGAGAGGTTTGTTGTTTGTGTTATTGTACACGACGTTCCTTCTTTTGTGAACCTGTTTTGTTGTTGCTAAGGAGACTTTGGAATTTGTAGGTAAAGTATATTGTTATGCTAATTTGATTATACATTACTCACTGGCATGAACTACATTTGTATTTTATACTTGTACACCAGCACACTGTGATTTTGAATTAAATGTACAATGTATTTTAACGTCAACTTTACATCGCGGTAATTGCCACTAAGAGGATGAAATGGAATGCTAATCATTCTACAAAGTAGCAACACTGGCAAGCATGTTAATCACTGGTTTTGTATTTCAAATGCTGCACCGAAACTGGTATATAGATTTGATTGAGTAGATTACAGACATTACACACAACGTTATATATATGTTTTCTTTAACTATTAGGAACAAACAATCCAAATAACTATCTTGACTCGGTGGTATTGTCATTGGAGCATGTCAAATGTCAAAAGAAGAATCCCCCCCCAACCTCCTCAGCTATATAAACCCGTGTTAGAGCTATCTCTTTGACATATTTCAGCAACTGTCTTCGCTGTGTCTGCCCCCACCTGATGACGGATGCTTGTGTTGCACCCGAAACGTCGTGGTTTAACTTAGTTGTTTTTTCATTTTTATTTTATTTTATTTTTTTACCTACGTGACTTTACCGAATAAAACCAAAGAGTATAGAAATTTTTTAGATCAAATTTGAGTCAAGGATCAATTCAGCCAATCATCTATCTGTGGTTAATAAGTGCCACTTAGTGGGAAGTCAACAGTTATCATCCAATGTAAAACCTGGCTCCCACCAAAAAAGTCTGTAATTCCCAGCATTGGCTCAGGGCCTCCAATAAGGGGCCATCCATTTAGTACGTACGCAAAAATCTGTCACAACTTGACCCCTCCCCCCCTCCATGTACGCACGCATACGTTTATACCCCCCACCTGCGTACGTACGCTTGACCCCCCCCCCCCTCCCAAATCCTATAGAACGGTTGATATTTAATCCACGCAGAAACGATCAACGATTAATAATATTAACGTGTTTAAGCAAACAGACAGTCCACCGCCGGACTATCTTACTCATTTGAAGGCCAATACAGACAAATTATTATCGAGGCTTCACCCCCCCCCCCCGTTTCCTATGCGCACGTACATTGTCAGTAGACCCCCCATACGCAAGCGTATGCATTTGGTTAACACCCCTCCCCCTTCCATGCGTACGTACTAAATGGATGTCCCCTAAGGGCCGGTGCTATGGGGCTGCTGGGCTGGGCCCTGAACCACAAACTGTCTCGTTGGTTCCCCATTCAAGTTCACTTTGCTCTTTGAGGTGAATCACTGTTATGGTGGCCCCCCACACACAACAGCAATTCTGCCCCCCCCCCCCCCATCAGAGGGGAACTGGAGCCAAGCCTGTCTCCTATGAAGATATGTGTTGTTCCTATTCTTTGGATCTTTCGGTAAAGCCTCGTAGATAGAAAAAATAAAAAGAATAACAAAATCACTATTTTTTTCATAATTTTTTCTATCTACGTGGCTTTACCGAAAGACCCAAAAATATGAATTCCTGCAGTCACGAATGTTTTAAGTCAAGATTTAAGTGCTGCTCCGTTAACACAAAGACACCTGTGTATTACATGAAGCATCCATATTGAGTTTAACGACCATCACTGATCATTGTTTTTTAATGGGTGTTATATGTAGCGACCGATGGCGGCTCCTGCAAAATCTCTCAGGGGGGGCAAATGTCTGGATGATTGATAAGGTCCACCCATGCAATGGATAAATTAACAGCTTAAGCATGTAAAGGCAACTTCACTTCTTTAATATTAATGAAAAATAAAGTGACTCTTACAATACATCTTGTTTGTTTCTATACTCACTATTATTACAATCCACTCAGTTTCTTTTGTTAAAGATTCCACTATGTGGCGACAAATAATATTGTTGGATGAAACGTGCTTACGTATGATGACGTAAGCACGTTAGTGCGAGCCCTCCCGGAAGCCATAGAGAATGCATTGCAGCGCCCGCCGTTCGAAAAAAAACATCTTTGAATGTAAGTCTATGGGAACACTCTGGGCGATTCTCAGCCGGAGTGAAATCACCCAAAAAGAGGCGGTACTCCACAGAACGTAGCATGACGCTGATTGGACTATATCCAGAGGCACAGTAACGGCTCGCGAAACTCTGTGGTTGAATGACATTGGTGGTGCGTCGCCCAATCGCCCTAATGAAGAAACCGCCCCTGGTAGCGACATAAATGATATCACTACAGCATAGCTACAGTATTGAGTGGTACTGTACGCGGGGTGCCGTTTTATGGCACCAGTGTGAGTACTGCATTAACGGGCTTACTAGAGGGCAGGTTCCGGGTGTCACGGAAGTTGGGTCAGGACATGACAGCCTGCGTGAACCTGCGAGAGCACATGACCGGATGAGGAGACACGGGGACCCCCAGAAGGGGGTGAGAGGGCCACATGGTAGGGACCGAGAGCCTCCACGAAGGATCTAGAAGGGGGCGTGGCCAAGGGCGGAGCCCGGTAACACCGGAGCAATTATTATCCCAGTCCCGAGATGGAGCTGGGCTGTTCGACCAGGGAATGAAGCCGCCTTCTTCAATCCTCATTCTTCAGTCTTCGCGCACGAGGACCAGGCAGCGTGTTAATTGTCCTGGTTCCATTATATAGTGATCCTGTTGCAGTGGTTAGCTGGTTAGGAGCGGTGGCCACCACCTTATGTAGTTAATCTGAAATGTACATAGTTAACTTCCGAGCATTGCGCAGATATCTGTTATTTTAGCTGGTTCGAGGTGTGTTAGTAAATAAACGTGTCGCCTCCTAGACTCGGTGTCCACCTGTTTAGAACCCACTACATTTGGTGTCAGAAAATGCAAAATTTATCTCTAGGTGGTAACCTAGTATTTTGAAATATTCACGAGAAGAAGACAGCTTACCAAGACATCTTCGGATGATGATGACGAAGAGGGGTTGATTCCCCAGATAGCCCCGAGTGTTGTAATCCCGGAGATGGTGTACGCGGGGGCCCAGTTGGCGGAACAGCGAGAGGAGCCCGACCTCGCCACGTCGCAATTGCCCAGGAGGGTGTGTCGATCGCGGGGCGCCCGCCTCGCGGACTTGTTAACAGCCGCCACCGCATGAGCAGCCGAGATGGGGCTGGAGGAGCTGCTGGAGAAGGACAGCGGGCCGGCGCTGCAGGGAAACGACGGGGGAAACCTTGATCACGCAGCACGCGGACAACACAATGTTGACCACACGGGATGGCGTACTTCGCCTGACGAACCTCCCACCAAAACAACATGTGGAGGTGCCAGCTTTGAAAAAAAACCCTGTCCTGCGTTAAGGAGTTCGCCGCTACAGGGGGTGATTAGACAGCATTCCGCCGCCGGTTCACAGCCACCTGCGACTATGCGGGGTGGACGGACGTGGAGGCACTGCGAGCATTGCCAACTACCCTCAACAACGACGCCTTGGGTGCTTTCTACGCCATCCCACGAAAAGATCGTGAGATGCTCCAGCATGTACTTGCATAGATGGCGGAAATTTTTGACCCGCCATCTAACGTGCGACATAAGTTCGCTGCGCAAAGGCGGGGGGAGGCCGAGACGCCCCATGCCTTTCATAGTGCGCCTATGTCGTTGGTGCAGGCTGCCTACCCAAGGATGGACGCTGACAGCTTGGACTCTTTGGTCCTCGAGCGGTTGTTGGGGTTGGTGCGGGACCTCAAAGTCGCTACGGAGGATGTCGGACTGTCTTTGCTGTACATCACGCCGTGCCTGCAAACTCACCTTAACCTGCAATGGCTGGCGGAGGTGGCAGTGTGCACCGATTCGCCCGCGGCGACGGGGGCACCCGAAGACGCACAGCCTTCACAGATCTGCGCGTTGCTCGATGGCGAGAAGTGGCGCAAGGTCGGCGATGGTCGGAAACGGCTCGAGGACACTCGGAGGGGGACCTTCTCCCGGCCTTCGAGTGGCCCCACCATCTGCTATAGATGCGGCCTACCGGGCCACATCTACAAGAGTTGCCGTGCCGAATGGGAAGGACCACACAAGGCATCATCATTCTCCTCTGGGCCGACCTCCGCCCAGTCGGGCCCGCAGATGAGTCGCAATGCACCACACACCCGGTACTTGCATCCACTTCATCCATCTCATTCGCGCGTCACGTCTATTTTGCGGGTTGTATGGTCGGGTTGGGTTTCGGAGTGTGTTCGACAACTTCTTGGTTCTTTCGGTAAAGTCACGTAGAAGGGAAGTAATAAAATAATACAATAAAACATAATAACATTAATTTTATTATGTTTTATTTTTATTATTTTATTATGTTTTATTTTTGTTATTTTATTACTTCCCTTCTACGTGACTTTACCGAAAGAACCAATAAGATGAATCCCTGCAGTCACGAAAGCTTTAAATCGAAATTTGTGTTCAACAACTTGTGGAGAACGGGGGAGGCCGCGGTGAAACAGCAAGTGGTCAGCACTGGGCCACCACATTGTCGCCGTAGCAGCGGCTTCATAGGCCGTCATTGGCACCGTTCAGGGCATGGAGGTGCGGATGTATATTGACACGGCTGCGACCGCCACCATGATTTCAGAGATGATTTTTAACATTCTTCCACCTTCTTCGTGCTCACTGCGTCCTATTGTGGTTCCATGTTTCACGGCAAACGGGGTTTCTCTGGGCATTGTCAGTCAGGTTTCAGCGGATGTGTGTATTGGTGACATCCGGATGACAGGGCCTGTACTTGTCTCTAGATATCTCGCTGTGCCCTGTCTTCTGGCCACTTATTTTTGGGTAAACTGCCCTTGAAACCCCTCATCGATCAGGGCTGTATTGAATTACCATCGGGCCGGCAGATGGCGTTTCTGTCTTCCCCTACTCTGCTTTTCACCTTTAACACCACAGTCCAATCCCTGGTGACAAGTACTGTTAAAATTCCCCCTTGGGCCCAAATGTTAGTTATCCTGCGACTGTGTAAGCAGTTGGGTCGAGAGGCGACCGCTGAGGGAATTTTGTTGGCCCCCTCGAACAAAATGGCCTGGGGGGTTGACTTTTGTGGGAGCACAGACTTTGGTCACGAGGGACCAAGAACCCTTTATGCAGGTCCTTAATGCAGGCCTAGAGACTTCCGTCATCCAGGCGGGTACGGTTCTAGCACACGCTTCACCCACAATTGCGGGGGTAGGGATGGGGCTACAGGCCGGGTCGCGGCAGCTGTGGAACAGGGAAAGGGGCACGATGACTCATGGGTGGATGCGCTTTGTTCTGAGAACCCCGAGTTGTCTGATGCCCAACGAGTCAGGCTTCGCGCGCTTCTCTTCGAATTTTCTGACGTTTTTAGCAAAGGGAAGTATGACATCGGACACACATCCGTATTGCATCATCATATTGATACAGGGAATGCCGCCCCTCATTCGTCAAAACCCCTATAGATTAAGCCCCAAGAAAAAGATCACGTGCGTGCAGCGGTCATTGAGATGTTGGCCACGGACATTATTTTCCCATCTAATAGCACATGGGGTGCCCCCATTTTGCTTGTGAAAAAACAAGATGGAAGTACAGTGAGGGAAAAAAGTATTTGATCCCCTGCTGATTTTGTACGTTTGCCCACTGACAAAGAAATGATCAGTCTATAATTTTAATGATAGGTTTATTTGAACAGTGAGAGACAGAATAACAACAACAAAATCCAGAAAAACGCATGTCAAAAATGTTATAAATTGATTTGCATTTTAATGAGGGAAATAAGTATTTGACCCCTCTACAAAACATGACTTAGTACTTTGTGGCAAAACCCTTGTTGGCAATCACAGAGGTCAGACGTTTCTTGTAGTTGTCCACCAGGTTTGCACACATCTCAGGAGGGATGTATGCAAACCTGGTGGCAAACCTCAAATTCAAGCCACACAAATGTCATCTTTTGCAACGATCAGTGCAATACATCGGGCACATTGTCAGTGAGTCAGGGATGGCAATGAACCCAGATAAAACTGCGTGTGTAGGTACCTGGCCGACCCTTAAGTCGGTGGGCGACGTATACAGTTTCATTGTGTTCGCTTCCTATTATTGTCGCTTTGTGCCTGGTTTCACCACCGTTGCAAATCTCCTCCACGTTCTTACCTTAACGGTCAAAAATTTTGATGGGGGAAGGAGGAGGAGGCTGCGTTTGTCACGTTGAAAGACAGTCTGGTGACCGCTCCTCCCCTCCGCTACCCCGATTTTTCTCTACCCTTCATCCTTGACACAGATGCGAGCAACACTGGGATTGTTGCTATTTTGTCTCAAATTGTGAACGGCTCGGAGTGTTTGGTTGCCTATGGGAGCCGGGTCCTAACCGAGCAGCGCTACTGTGTAACATGCTGAGAACTGCTGGCCATTGTCCATTTCATTCAGCAGTACCATCCGTACCTTTACGGTCGACGGTTTGAGGTGCGCTCTGACCACGGGGCTCTACAGCATGCATTGCGGGTTGAGCGGCCGTCCGGCCTGCTCTCCCGGTGGCTAGAGGTTCTCTAGGACTACTCTTTTAGTGTTGTGTACAGAAAGTGAACTCGCCATGTCAATGCCGACGCTTTGTCATGATTAACATCGAGCGAGCACTGTGCATGTCTTACGAGGTCAGGGTGGAGTAAACCCCCTGACAGAAGTTCGACCCCCACAGTAGCGGATGTTCCCCTTCTGCCACAACGGAGGTGTGCGATAACACTATCGGCCTCACCCACGTGGAGTGGATTCGACTACAATAAGAAGATTCCTCCCTGCTCAAATTACGACGCCGCGTCGGGCAATGGGAGTGCGGGGAGGGTCGGCAACAGTCGTTCCCGTTTGTTATTAACGGGGGCCTGCTCATGCGGTGGGACGGCGATTCGCACCGTTATAACGTCGTTGTGCCTACTGTTTTACGGGGTAGAATTATATGGGCCGTACATGCCCGAGTGATGCATCTGGGCATCCAAAAAAACGCTGTCCACCATCCAGTTTGATTTTTTCTGGCCGGTATGGCGGACGACATTTGTACAATTTTAAAAGGGTGTGCAGAGTGCGCTCACCGAAAACCCCAGGTGAGAGTGTACCCCGCCTTCGTTGACATCCATCCGTGTATCTCGTGTGAACAAGTTGGTTGCACTCCTCAGGGTAACCAATACTTGTTGATCGGGGTGGAATACCTTATGCGCTGGCCAATGGCCTGGCGACTGCCAGACCAGGCGGCCACAACGATCCCAGACACCTTCTTACATGGTTATGTTTTAGACAACGCCTCCTGACCGACCAAGGCAAGAATTTATCCTCTAAATTATTACAGGAAGTATGCGATCTGTTGGGCACAAACAAAATTTGCACCTCGCCCTATCATCCCCAGACTGATGGGATGGTTGAAGGCTACACAGAACCCTGACTTCCATGTTGTGCCAACAAGTCAATGAGGGCCAATCCGACTGGGACTTACACGTGCCAGGTGTTTTTGCTGCCTACAGATTGGCTCCTTACGCTTCCCCCCATTTTTTAAATTATGTATGGCAGGGAACAAAACCCCCCATAGAAGTTAAATTAGACTCGGAGCTGAGCTGTCACTCTCACATGGCTATCTGAGGCGCAGGAATCATCCCGGAGAAATCCGGCGTTGTGACAGGCTGCTAATGAGCGGCTCGCCAGGCTCCGCAAATCCATCACGAAGTGGATGCTGGGTGACAAAGCCTGGCTTCACTACCCTGAGGTACCAGTGGGTATGTCCCCAAAATTATACAAACCATGGTAGGGCCCGGTGGTGGTCGTAGAGGTTTTGAGCCTTCAATGTGTTCGTATCCAGTTTGGTCGCAGACGGTGGTTTGTCTATCCGGCGTGCTTAAAGCCGTTTGTTCCGATGCATGGAGTCCCCTCACCCCCACTACCCAAGGGTCAGGTATCTGATAAGTCTGACGAGCTGGGGCGCGTGTCCTTTGGGCCCGGACCTCAGGGGAGTTATGTTATCCCGTCTGCAGGCTCCAAGCACTTAACACCCCAGGTGCCACCGATCTCGCCGACCGCAGATGGACTGCTTGTATGGAGCAACCATCCACCACCCATTCTGTGCCCAGCATTGTGAACAGTCGGGAGGGGCCACGCCAATCAGGCTGTTTACAATATCCCCCCGGGACCCCCAGGGAGTTCACGCCCACCTCACCTGGGGGCCCGGCTCGTTCAAAGAATGGCCGGTTCAAGTGACTCCCTTTCACCATGCATGTTCCTGCATAATTTTGCTGCTTGTCGTACTCAGGTGTCAGTTGGGTCATTGGCTGAACCTTGCCCTTCTTGTACTCTTGGGTGCAGACACACACACAGGTGTAGGAACGTGTTTTGTGTGGGAGGGGTAACCGGGGTTGTGTACATTGCCAACATTTTATTATTATCATTGTGTTGTTGTTGTTGTTGTCCTCTCTCTCTCCTCTATTTCTCTCTCTTCCCCCCATCTCGGGAACTGTACATGTACGTATATTGTATGTATTGCTCGGTCGTCGTTTATTTAGTGTTGTTATGGGAGGCACACTCTTGTTAAGATTGCTGACAGCTGGGACGGCTGTGTTTTACGATGGGGGGGGGGGTGATATAGCTATATAAATGATATCACTACAGTATAGCCACATGGTACTGTACGTGGGGTGCCGTTTAATGGCACCAGTGTGTGTACTGCATTAAGGGGCTCACTAGAGGCCAGGGTCCGTGTGTCATGGAGGTCGGATCAGGACATGAAAGCCTGCGTGAACCCATAAGAGCACGTGACCAGACTAACAGACACAGAGATCCCCAGACGGGGGTGAGAGGGCCACATGGTAGAGACCGAGAGCCTCCACAAAGGATTTAGAAGCAGGCGTGGCCAATTATCTTTTATGTTAGCTGGTCCGAGTTGTGTTAGTAAATAAACTTGTTGCCTCCAAGATTCGGTGTGCACCTGTTTAGAACTCGCTACATATGTGTAGTGACATCGTGGGATGTCAACGTGTAGTGCCGGCCCTAGAGAGGCACGGCGTGCAGTGTAACAACATTGCGAATACCACAAGGGCGTGGGTGTAGTACCGGCCCTAGAGGGGCTCGTTGAGCATTGATTGATAGAGCTAGATGGCACCATGCTTGGCGTGCAGTGCCAACACTACAGGACAGGGTGTGTGAGTACCGGCCGTAGGATGAGGTTACTAAAGGCACTCTGGTTGAACCGGGAGGACACGTGACCAGTTTAGTCTACAAAGGGGCCCCAAGTGGGGGCTAGGGGTGGTCACATGGTTTGTATCCAGATCCCACCCGAGGATTCTAGAAGGTGGTCGTGGCCAAGGGCAGAGCCAATCACGCCGTAGAGAATATAAGCTGGGTTCCGAGAGGGACCGGGATTGTTGTTCATCCTGGAAGAAACCTTTGTCTACGTTCTCCGTTCAACGAGTCTCCAACACATGGACCTGGACCCGAGCTGTTGGTCTTGGTCCCTAGTAGCAGTTACGTTGTAATTAGTGTAGTTAGCCTGGTGGTCACCACCATAGGTTGTTATTCAGTTAAGTGGAAGGTTGCCTTGTGCTTTGGAGTTGAATAAATGTGTTCCCTCCAAGTCTACGTCTGCGACTTAGTTGAACTCACTACATATGTGTAGTGGAGAAACGCGCGTGGGGTTTGCAAACAGTGTGCACGCATGTGTGAGCTGCGGACAGTGAGGTCACGTCAGGGCGAACAGGTGCAGAGAGGGAGACAGAGAGAGAGCAACCAGAGAGAGGTGACCAATTAAGATGCATAGAGGTGATTGGCTGGCTGCAAATGCAAACACGGTGTAGGCCCCTCGCAGGTGGGAGATGGAGGCGATAAGCGTGGCGGAGACGCCTCGTGAGCGACGACTCAATGAGGACCATCTGAGGTATCGTAATGAGTGAAGGGATATAAGCTGATGTGTGAGGAAACGCGGTTGGGTTGTTTGGAAAGAAGACAGAAGAGAATTACAAGAGAAGTCCAAGACTCTACTCTCCACACCTCGTCCTCTCCCTCGGTGTTGGCTGATCCCCCGCTGGAGGCACGGGCGAGGTTGGAGGAGTGAGAGTAGACAGGCTAGCAGTCGAGAGGCTAGCAGAGTGTATACTAAGAGGCTAGCAGTGGAGAAGCTAGCAGAATGCAATATAGCAGGCTAGCGGAGCGAGAGAGAGCAAGCGGAGCGTAGCACACTAGCAATACAAGAGGAAGAGTTCCGTGGGAGTTACGTGGTGTTGAACGCGAAGAGTTTTGTATGAATAAAGTGAAACAGGATAAAAAGAAGAGTTGTCAGTGTGAAATAACACCACTCCATATGTATAAAGATGAATATATGATGGAAAATAACATGAGAGAACGAGATAAAAAGCAAACATACATTTGAGATACAGAAGATTGGAAAGAGTAAGCCGGTATGAAAATGGGAAGCGTGGAAGAATGAAGATGTACTGAGAGAGAATGGCTAACAGTAGGATTTTTTGAGAACTGCTATGAGAAGGAAGGTAGCATATTAGAAACATAGCCTAGGACGGTTACAGCAGGAGATATAACCAAGATGATTTTGTAAGAAAAATTGGAAGGAAAGAGTGGAAGGAAGCAATTCAGTTGGTCGGACAATGTGAGACATTGGAATGTGAGTCTTCATGAGACACGCTGAAGACCCCAATAGGTGGAAAGCATATGTCATAGACATTAACCTTCGGATATGCAGATAGCACTAAGTCAATAGAGAGATGGATGTGGATTCCACGAGTCTTGTATTTGTAGCTATGTTATTTCTGGTTCCATTGACAGTATTAGTTGCGCATTTATTTATTTATTTACACTGGGGTTATTTTTTGTGCAGTTGAGCCTCAAGTGGCATTGGCTTAAGGTATTGGCAGAGCGCCTATTGACAAATCAGGTAAAGCCCACATGGCCACACATGTGTGTCTTAATGTGCGAGGCACATCACTGGCACGCTGCGCTTCATCACTTTCCATGTATTACACTAAACTTCAACACACACGGCAATCCCGGTTTGATTCCTGGCCATGTACATCAATAGCACATATGTCGTAAACGGTGCAGCCCTGGAATTGTTTGCTGATGCCACTGTTGGTTGAAGGGCCTACAATTACAAGCAGCTTTAGATAGCCAATTTAGGTATTATTTGGCCTACTCTTCCACGCTCGTCAATTTTCTTGAAAGATGTGGGAGTACCCACACTTTACCCCGGCACACGTAACCTGCTGATCGACTAAGTATTCTGTACGCAATTTATATCCGGCTGGGTGGACAGAGGCAGAGGGTTGATACTTAATTTGGCCCCATTGGTTCAATTGCCATGTCGGGGGAAAGTAACGAACCGTCGGGGATTGCAACTCCAGTGTGCCAACATTTACCCCACGGCAGCATCTTCAAATGCGGTCCCGCATATGAGTTTGTCCCAAGCCTCCTCTGGGTTTGGCTCGGATCCTAATGACCATTTGGTGGAAGTGTGTGAACATCAGCGCTTTAGAGTCAAGGGTGGTCAATTGGGGATTACAGTCACGCTGCTCTGTGTGTGCGTGCGCTGAGAGCACGTAACACAAGACCGTTTTGTGTTTGTGTGCGTGTGTGTTTGCGAGTGTGAGCCTTGCCTAAGCAAGGCCAGTTATGTAAGTTAAATAAATAAGAATAGAGCTGTCAGCACCGATATCCCAATTTCATCCTGGGTACCCCATTGGAGTGCAGATGTTATTGGAGATAACACATTAATGGCACACAAGGGGTTTGCATGGTCAGCGCTATAACCAAGTGCGTTGCTCTTAATTTCAACAAGGTACAAAAAAGTACTCATTTTACGCAGAATTTTCCTATGGGTGGCCTATTCCAGGTTCAGATATAATTAGCAACTGTTGTACATGCCCAGGAATTAAAATTTGGCTTATTTAGATATACTAATCATGCACTAACCACTAAAGCACCACTCCACCGTACCAATTTTGCACCAAACATTTATAGCACAAACACACACACATAATTGGTTTTCTTTAAAAAAAAATGCAATAGATTATTTCTACAAACTTGTTTATCTCCTATCCATGCTTTCGTTAAAACAAAGGGGAATTCAGCTGGATAAAATTTCCCAGCGATATCACAATGATGTCATATTCGCACTATTAGTTATAGAAGTCACGTATGCATACACACACAGGATAGATTATATTATCAAAGAGATTTCCAAATATAATTTTGCTTGGACAGAGATAAGGAAAGGCTAGGATAGACTCTGGCGCACATGGATTGATTCCTCCTGAAATTAACTGGAGAATATAGAAATGATCTTAAAAAATACATCATCCCACACCGAAAGCTCGGTTTTTTGTATATTAATTTTCTGCAATTGCAATTCCATCCCATTCAATCACCCTCGGAGAATGAAAAAAATAAACGCATTTACAAAGTCAAATTTCAATTTCCGGTGCAATTGAACAAACGTGTGAGATTTCTTTTAAATAAGGTCAAGCATTTGTATTTTATTTTACATTCAAATCTCAGCTGGCTAAATGAAGCACAATAGGCTCTCCTACACTCCATAATACATTTCTGACTGCACAGCTCATAACCGTTGCAGTCAGACACCAGTAGGTATCATTATTGTAAATGTTTACACATTTTATATAGCATCATCACCAGACATGGTAAATCCACTGCTGGATGAAGGGCCTCCCCAAGCTGCCAATCTTTCATGACCTTGCGATGTAATAATCCATTCAGCTGCTTTCATTGCTCCGTGTTCTCCGTGCACGTCCTCTCGAATGTCTTCCATTCCTTGGCTGCAGTGCGATGTCATTCCTCACCCCATCAGTCATCATTCCTTATAGCAACATCTCCTGCGCAAAGCCCACTCGCTATTCGTTTTTTTTAAATTAAAACTCAACGCGAGCCCGAGACAAAGTGCTGCTCACCGAAGGAATATGGCTAGGGGGGGGAATGACAGAAACTCCGCGAACAACAACCCCCGAGTTCGACGCGACAGCACCCCGAATGAAGTGGTGGGGGGGGGGACTGGGATCACTGCCCCACGAGTGGGAACGATGAAAGTTGATATGGGGAGGGGAAAAGGGTAAGGGGAGAGATAAAGTAACTAGGGGGAAGGGACTGGGCATAGGAGGGGAAGTGGGGGCGGGGGGGGGGGCTTGCTATTCTGAACAGAAATATGTCCTCAGTCTAATTCTAAGCGTGTATCTCTCCATGCTGCTTTGGGCCCTTTGCAGTTTTTGTCAAATGTTTTCTGCTCTATAAATACATATGTCATGTAGCTCTCAGAGACACCGTCTCGTCTTCTGTATATTTATTAAGACTAAAGTTCAATGACAACTAAACACGTAGCCGCAAGTGACTCTGTACACTTGGGTATTGACACCACTCTATTCTGAGAGGGCACAGCTTCCAGTCTCAAGACAACTCGCAGACGATGGAGAGACGACTCGATTACAGGCGACGACGACGGCAGCTCCCCACACCAAACAGCCCCAAGCGTCTGCTCACGCTGCTATTTATCCTCGCCCAGTACGGCCACGCCCTATTCCTCAATCCTCCTCACTGCACCGGGTCCTGCCGCTTACTGCCCTTCTAACACTTCCCCGCCATTGGATCTCATCGCATTAAACCTCATTAGCTCGTACATTAGTACCCATGGTCCCGGGGAGCCACACTGTCCCGCTATCGCTCCGCACTGTCATTACACATATGTAGAGGTGATCGCCACTCACCATTCAGTAACCTTCAGTATCACTGAGTGTCAACGGGGTACATCAGTGTTACCTCCCTGGGGAAATTCCCGGGGTCAGAGAAAGGTGAAAGCGGATCAGAACGACGGTTTGAGAAGGACCAATCAGAAGGTTTGGGAAGGACCAATCAGAAGGTTTCAAGAAGGGGCGTGGCTGGGACGGAGCCAGCCACGAACCTGTGTAAAAGCCAGAGCGCTGAGAGCTCGAGTTAGTTCTCTCCACACGAAGACCGAAGCCCGGGCTGAAGATAGATAGGACCCTGGAACCAAGCCTTGCAGCCCTTCTAAGGGCTGAGGCTCAGTGTAACCAGTGGTCAGAGGAGAATAGGTCCTGGATAGACAGGACCCTGGAACCAAGCCTTGCAGCTCTTTTAAGGGATGAGGCTCAGTGTAACCAGTGGTCGAGACCCAGTGGTCTTGTCACTTAGCCTCCCCTAGGTCCCAGCTGGAGGACGTTAGCTTAGCGGGTAACCCGTGAGTAGGTCCCGCCAAGTCCGGAGGCCATACCTCCCTAGGTATCGGGTAAGGGGACCATATACCCCTTGTGTGTGTTAAGGACCGTGTCGGAAGAAAGACAATAAACAGAGTGTGCCTCATAAAGTAGTTTATTCGTCCGTAAATACAATACTACAAATATATAGCATATGCGTTCTTGGCGTGAACGCTTCTTCCTCTGGCGCATTTTCATGACTGATTTATTTGTTTTTTTGTACATATATAATTTAGAAACTCTACATTATATATTTCCCACGCAGGTTGGTTTCCCTTTCAATAGATGGGACAACCACCTGATTATAACAGTAGTACATGTTGAGTGTCTGTCGGGGAAGGTATGGATTGCTGCTCAAGCAGGCAATTCGTAGTGCTCAATATCCCTGTTGGAATGAATGAGACCAAAGCTTATTAGAGCAGCTGGTTTGGAAAAAAACTGATAGCGGATGCAAATGCAATTCAGGTGTTTGTAATCAATGCTTATAGTTTATTCTCCAACAGCTGCCCTGTTACCACACATGGGCAGGTGTAATCAATGATTTAGGCGTCACCACATTTTTCTCACTGTTTTTTTTTTGAGTTAAGGCAGAAGTAACGCTCTCTGCGATAGTTTGCGGAGGAGGCGTTAGTCATATTGTGACCTTGAGCGGTAAAATTTGGGAACAATGGCTTCCATAAATACGTTTAGGAATAACAGTTGTCTCAAATGGCCCAGTGAATGTAATGATCTGTCATGCACAGAAACGGACACGCACACGCACACATACTCAAACAAAGCTGCACAAACAGAAGTGACAATCAATGAGCGCCTCCTAAGTGGTATGGCATATTATGAGATATTGAGGCCACGATAATGCCTGCCCATCTTATTTTCTCTTCAAATACTGCCTTATTTTCCACTGATATGTACATATCTTTTAAGTCAACTCGTTTTCTACTTCATATCAATGTTGCGAGTCGATTAGTAATCGAATCCAGGTCACAGTGTGAATCATGCAAAAAACAAAGATCTGAGTTTAGCCTTGCAGACGAGCTATTGGGGGAGGTGCTGTCAGCAAGCTTCTATTCAGGCCGGAATTAGCACACATCGGGGTGTGTACGGCCAACACCAATCTCACCCACCTCTGTCTTTCTAAGTTATTAGGTTGACTCAGTCTCAAATAAGTACCTGATGCGGTGTAAAATATCACCACTCGGGAGACAAAAGCGGCCGGACATGATGTTGGCCACCCACTCCCTCGTGTGCCGGCTTTCACAGGTGCTACTCGCTGACAGTACTTGCCCCAACAGTCTGTTAAGCCTAAATGGGGGATCTTTGTCTTTAGGGGCGTATAAAATAGTGCGTCTCAGTGATGTGCCGTTATTTATCAATGGTGTGCCCCTTTCATGCATGACACTCACAGAAAATGCATTTGACTCCATCTGTATCACTTAAATACGCTGTATACAAGCTATTGTTAGATTACTGGCAATAGCTCTCTTGTTTGGCTGCCTTCACTTGTGCCCAGTACCAGTATTGGTGCGCGCTAGTGATGTGTTATGGTGGTTCCATTCTGGAATGCGCAAATGCAGCCTTAAATGTTTCCTCTGCATTTAGAATATCATCACTGACTAAGTATGGCCAAATAGACAAGCAGTTTCCTTAAATACGCCTCTTTGGAAGACCACTTTGTGGGCAAGCCAGTATTCATTGTGTTTCGAAGTGACTAGGTCCTGACATAGGAATGTTTTGTTTCTATCACTAGCTCAGATATGCCAGTGGAAGAGCATTGCGTCATGCTGAGAAAGAGAAACACTGGGCTCGATTCCAAAGCTGTTTGGTGGAATGATGACCGTTTTCACGTAAATTTGGCACCCGTTTTTAAATTTACGTCAAGCGGATTTCTGCACAAGAATGCATCCAAAGTGGACAGGGTTAGGGTGAGGTTAGCTCAGAGGCAATGATGGCCAAAAGTTGATACCATTTATGGAGTCTGAATGAGGACACAACTGGTTTCACTGCTCCGATTACCACGGTTGGCAACGTACGGTACAAAATAAGTTCTACATACATATGTAATGGATTAAACTGAGTCGTAGACATATACTTGGAGGGAACACATTTATTCAGTTCCAACACACAGGGTAACTTCCCCTTAACAGAATAACAACCTATGGTGGTGATCATCAGGCTCACTACACTAGTTAAAACGTAACTGCTACTACGGACCGGGACCAACAGCTTTGGCCTGGGTCCACGTGTTGGAGACTCGTTGAATAGAGAACGCAGACAAAGGGTTTCTTCCAGGATGAACAACAACCTCGGTTCCTTTCGAGACCCGGCTTATATTCTCTCTGGCGTGGCCGGCTCCGCCCTTGGCCACGTCCATTTTCCAGAATCCTCGGGAAGGATCTGGGTTCCATCCACGTGACCACCCCTAGCCCCCTCTTGGGGCCACTTTGTCAACTTAACTGGTCATGTGTCATCCCGGGTCAACCAGAGTGCCATGTCCTCACATAACCTCATCCTTCGGTCAGCACCCACACACCCTGTCCTGTAGGATCGGCACTGCACTTAAGGCATGGTGCCATCTAGCGCTATTATTTAGCGCACCTCTAGGGCCGGTACTACACCCACATTATTGTGGTATCCAGCGATGTCGCAACACCGCACGCCGTGCCCCTCTAGGGGCGGTACTGTACCCACAGCCTGTTGACATCCAGCGATGTCACTACACATACATACTGCTGCCTGATGGCCTGGACAAAGGCTGAGAGCATTGCACATGCAATGTGATGATCACATTACATGCATGCTGTTTGCAAATACACGTTTGTTTGTTGTTTCATGTATTTGTTTTCCACCTGCTTACATTCGAGCCTGCTCTGTTGGTTCTATTGTCGTTGGTGAGTATTTCGTAAGGCCCTGCACATTGCATAATGGAGTAGTGTAGCCAATACCAAGTTCATCCAAGTGTTACTTTCTAGTTTAACACGTAGGCTTTCGCGACCAATATTATTCATAATAACGTTTTGGGTTAGATCGCGTTATTTATAAATATGTCGTAACCCTCCACCACCCGACCACGGCCAATCAACAAAAAAGTGTCACGTTGACAAAAGACAAATAGTTCACTACTTTAGCCCACCGGTGTGTTCAAGAGTGAAACCACAACATTTACAATTTTTTAGTACGACGTTTCGCTGGTAATTGCATCCAGCATCATGCATCGTGCTGGATGCAAGCATCATGCTGGATGCAATTACCAGCGAAACGTCGTACTCAAAAATTGTAAATGTTGTGGTTTCACTCTTCAACACACCGGTGGGCTAAAGTAGTGAACTATTTGTTACTTTCTAAGTACCTGATGTCCAAATGCGATACCAGTTACTAATTGAAGGCTGGGTTAACCGAGCAGAAGCCCAGAGCAAGTTCTGATGTTAACCATGGCTGAGAATCATTCTTGTCATAATTACCATCATTATTATTTCCATCATCATCATGATAATTGTTCATATGTAGCTCTAAGCCTCATTTGGGTGACTGCTACAATTCCATATCTCAGTGGAGGTAAGAACAACTCTCAAAAAACAACGACAAATATCCCCCATATAGCCTTTCACAGGCTGTTGGGGCAAGTGCTGTGAGCGAGCACCTATTAAGATGTAGTGGGTTCAACTGAGTCGCAGACGTACTCTTTGGAGGCAACACATGTATTAACATCAACACATGGTGTAACTGCCCCTTAACAGAATAACAACCTATGGTGGTAACCACCAGGGTAACTACACTAATTACACCGTAACTAGCTACAACGGACCGGACTACAGCTTGGGTACAGGTCCCCGTGTTGGAACAACAGCGCCGGTCCCTCTGGGGGACCCGGCTTATATCCTCTGTGGCGTGGCTGGCTCTGCCCTTAGCCACGACCACCTTCCAAAATCCTTGAGCAGGATCTCGACCCTGACAAGTGACCATCCCTAGCCCCCACTTGGGGCCCTTGTGTAAACTTAACCGGTCACGTGTCCTCTGGGGTCAACCACAGTGCCACAACCCCTTTTCTATGGCTGACACTCCCACACCCTATCCTGTGGAGGACCGCACTGCACGCAAAACGTGGTGCCATCCAGCTCTATCGATCAGCGCTCACCGAGCCCCTCTAGGGCCGGTACTGCACCCACATCCGAGTGGTGTCCGCGATGTCAATACACCGCACGCCGTGCCTCTCTCAGGCCGGCATTACACAGTCACATTGCGCGATGTCATTACGAAGGCTGGCACAGCACACGAGGGGCTGGGTAGCCAGCACCATGCCTGGCCGCCTTTGTCTCCTTCATGGCGATATTAACACATTAAACCAGGTACTCATTTTAAGCTGAGTCAACCAAGGGGATGCCCAGGGCTGGTTCAGATAAATGTCACTGGTCTTCGCCGTTAGCGGGAATCGAATTGGGGTCCCCGGGTTGGTAGCACAGAGCACCTACCACTGCACCACCGGTTTTGAGATAAACTGTAACACACAATAAAATAAAATAATTCTCACGACGTTTCGGCCACAACGCAAGCAGCCGTCCTCAGGTGAAGAACAGGTCTGTCGGAAAGACAGCGTCTGAATGAGCACCACCATGCTTGGTAGCGTATATTTAAGCTGGGTTGGAGGGGGAAGGGCGCCTTGACAAATGAATTTACATATCAAGAGGAATTTAGCATATTTATGGGAAATGCAGATATGGGATTAGTACTACTTGTGAAATGCATAGGAGGTGGGGGGGGGTTCAAAGTAATTTTATGCCAGTGCATTATGCAGGATTAGCAGCATCAAAGGGAGGGAGTAGGATTAGCAGTAATAAAGGGAAGGACTTTTAATAGTAAGGAGCTGCAGCACCTAAACCACGACGTAAAAAACTAAAATATAAATTACATCAGTATCATCAATATACTAAATATGCTCTCCAATAAGCTGAGCTACTAACTGTAAGTCATACATTACAATTCTATGTCGCAAAAAATATAATATGCCTCCAGCTAAACTTTTTTCTCTTACATCACACGGGTCTACCCCGTACTATATACTGCCATAGACAAACCCAACATTAAATGATATACTGCATTACTATACACCACCCTATACCTTATACATTGTAATATTACACTATGTATTATTCTACCCACCCTACTGTATACCACACTGCTGTATATTCACTATACAATTTCGATACTATATATTACCTTATACATTATATTACACATTACAGTTTTATACTATTTATTATTATACAATCTGCTATACACTATACCATTGACCGTCGCGTGAAAGGTACTAAGAGGAAGCAACGAAATATGTCAATAGGAGAGTGGTGGTCGGAGACTTGCAGCGGAGCAAAGAATCCATTCCCTGCAGTCTGAAAGTCACCGTAAATGTGAACACAATCAGTTAAGATCCGAAATGGTTTATTACGTCCTTCCAATGATTGCCGAGCCAGAATCGATCTTCTCGGTTGAAATTGTCTCTGTGTTTATATATGTGGATCGCCTCATGAACGAATCTCTTATGGTAGCCAAATGGCTTTCAGAGAACCTCTGTCTTGGAGAAGTCAATGTCATGTGAGCCCACTGAATTGTAACAGTGATCTGCCACGGCTGAGGTGTTTGTCCTACCGTGTTTCAGGTCTGATTTATGTTCACGGATGCGGTCCGAGACATGTCGTTTGGTTTCTCCAATGTAACTGCTACCACAGAGGCAACTTAGTTTGTAGACGCCAGGGTACTGTATGTCTGGAACCACATCTTTTACAGATGGGACCAGATCACGGATTTTATGTACTGTGTTGAATCGGACCTGGATCTTGTGTTTAATCAGGATTTTGGAGATCTTTTTTGTGACCCCAGCAATGTAGGGTAAGGTGATGGTTTTGAAAGGCTCCTCAACAGGATTCTTCTTGATGGTTGGAGTGATGGCTTTGCGGATTGTGTAGTCGGAGTAACCATTAGCCTTAAGAGCTTGGCGTACGTGCTTGAGTTCACTGGCAATGTGTTCCTGGTCGGAGATGCATTGCGCTCTATGGTGTAGAGTCTTGATGAGGGAATTCTTCTGGGATGAATGGTGGTGGGAATCCGGTTTCAGGTAAGCATCCGTATGGGTGGCTTTCCTGTAGACAGAGTGGCTCATTGAACCATCAGGTCTCCTTTTAATTAGGACATCCAAAAAGGGTAGCTTGCCATCTTTTTCGACTTCCATGGTGAATCTGATGGCTGAGTGTATGGAATTGATGTGGTCGAGGAATTGGTCTAGAGCAGGCCGGCCATGTGGCCAGATGACAAAAGTATCATCTACGTACCTCTTCCATAAGGTCGGGCGTAGAGTGGCAGTCTGGATGGCATCAGTCTCAAATTTCTCCATGAAAACGTTGGCTACAACCGAAAATAGGGGGGAGCCCATTGGGGTGCCCTCAGTTTGTTTGTAGAAAGTTCCATTCCAGGTGAAGTATGTATTGGTTAAGCAGTGTCTCACCAGGGGGGTACCTCAGTATTCAGTCCTTGATGAACCAAGTATTCAATGATTGCGATGGTGTCAGGTACAGGAACTTTGGTGAATAAGGAAACCACATCAAAACTGACAAGCAGGTCGTCTGGGGACAGGGAAATTCCCTTGATTGTGTGGCAGTGTAGCAGTTAGCGCACTGCGCTATGAACTCAGTGACCCGAGTTCGATTCCCACTCACTGCTAAAACCAGTGAAGATTATGTAAACCGGTCCTGGGCCTCCCCGAGGTCGACTCAGCCTCAAATGATTACCTGGTGCGGTCTGTAAAAAATAGCGCTGGGGAGACAAAGGCGGCCCGGCGTGGTGATGGCCACCCACCCTCTCGTGTATCGTGCCAGCCTTCATAGGTGCTCGCTAATAGCACTTGCCCCAAGAGTCTGTTCAGTCTATCGGGGGGGTATTTGGCTTTGTTGTTTGAGCTGGACATAGCCGGCCTGGTCAGCTGGGTCTGCCGTCGGTGGGGGTTGTGAACTGATGTCAGCACACAGCCCTGATTCCCGTTAACCCTCCGTCAGCTGCGGTGAGTTTTGTTTTTGCAGAATGGAGCTGTGCTCAATCCATGCAGCGATTCGGGCAAACAATGTTACGTGAGTTTTCCACGATAATTTCCATTGGAATTTCCACCTATCAGTGGACCTCCGAAAAATTGCAAACCAAATTGTACGGGAAATGGATCCATTTACTTTTTTCACGCAGAAATTATGACCCTCCATTTTTGCTTGGATAAACTCTTTGAGCAGCAGGCGATTCTAGGTGGCCCAATTAGCAAGAGGCTGTGTTAAGCCACGGTGGCATGATTTTAACTACCTTGCCTGGGATGCAGGAGGCCGTAGGTTCGATCGTCCATATTCTTAGATTTTTTCGGTAAAGTCACGTAGGTAAAAAAATAAAATTAATAAAAGTAAAATAAAAATAAAATAAAAAATCACTACGTTTCGGAGGCAACACAAGCTTCCGTCTTCAGGTGGAACCGTCACAGCACGATAGCTGTATCAAGTAATAGAAATTCCAAGAAAACAGTCCTTGTATATATACTTTTATTATATACTTTTATTAATTTAATTTTTAATTTTTTACCTACGTGACTTTACCGATAAAACCTAAGAATATGAATCCTTGCAGTCACGAAAGCTTCAAATCTAGAATCGATCCTCCATCTTGTATATTTGGTATTTGTACATCTCTCTCCCTGTGGTTGCTTGTATTTTTATCCGTATCCTCTAGTTTTTCCCTCCACATTTAGAAACACGTGTGTCGAGTATTTGCCTGCTATAAATGTCCACATAAGCCACTTCGTTGACCTATTAGTTGTGGCCAGGTCACTTCTGCAAAAACCAACAAAGTACAGTGGGCCTTACATGGTAAAATACAAATATAAAAAAATTAGCTTAACAAATCACAAAAGCAGTTGTTTGGGGAAGGGCGTTGGGGAATGGGGCATCAGATTTGCACCCAACCACCTTTGCCTATCCAGTACTGATGCTGACCATGCTTCCCCTTTTATTCACTTCAGGGTGGGTCAAGCTGGACGCTCCTAAAGCCAGATTCTGAAAATAATTAGGTCTAGTGTTGTGCGTGACCAGGAATCTAACCCAGGTGGCTGGAATCGTAATGGAGTGCATTGATAACTTAACCTCCTCTCCCCAAACATATAATTACTCAGTATATGCATACATACAATATATGCACACCTGCACCTATAGCCAAAACAAGGCGTAGAAAATAATGTTAATATGATTAAATAAAACCTCTGCCACCTTTGCTTTAAGGAGTCACACTCTGCTGGAATTGCGTTTAACAAACACGCGCCAACTTAGCTTAAAATTACAAACCCAATATTTTACCGCAGGAGTCCAGGCACCGCAGAGTGCAAAGCGGTTCTGCTCCAGATATGACGGAGGACAAATTGAAAATGTAACGGATGGAAATAGCTTTTCCTTTTCTCTCCCCCCCTCCCACCCCCCGTTAGCAACTGGTCTGGTCTATCTGCGATATTTAACCGCCTGAGTAAACTTGAGTGTGGATGAGCAGTGATGCAGTGGCAGGTATTTTACCATTTAAAATTCCCTTTTTTACTGTTTATTCGATCATATATGTTTTTTTTATAATTGTTTTCGAATGGTACCATATTGAATCTCTGTGATCAATTTTGAGATGTCATCAGGCCCAATGCCTTTGAAACCACCACATGTAACCATTGCTTTCATTATTGTGCTAATCCCCACTTCTCCTAGACCACACAGGCAAATCCAACTTCCAATGTCCGTGTTTAAAGTATTCCACAATCTGCTTGTAGGGTTCCTCCCTTTGGTTACTGTGCTTTTATTATTCATAGGGATTAGCTTTAATAGAGAAGGTACAAAACACGTCGCTCATGCTAAGGGTACATTAGATACATTTTTGAATGTTAGATTTAGGTTCAGCGTTGTCAGAAACATGTGATTGACACAAAAATCACTCAAATCAATCAATTGACAATACATTTGTGAAAAATTACTGAAGCAGGGAAGGGAACCATTTAATATTTTCAGGTGGATAACGGATAGTTATGTATTTAATAAGTAAAATAATGAGCCACAATCTCTCGTAAAATCCCAGAAACTCCGGTCTTCATCGCAGCAGCTTCTTTTAGCTAGCCATCGAACATTGATGGTGACTGCAATCGTGTGCTTACAGATGCGCTTCTGCGGTCATCTGGGATGCTCTTGTTTCCGATATTCGGAAGCCATGCACTTTTAAATCCAGATTAAAAATTAATTTCCTTAGAACTGCTTTTTTGTGTAAAATTTTTCGTCCTTCCCCCGCACCTCCGATTAGCACAGTTGGCTACGTACAGTGCTTAAAAAGTTCAGCATACATACATGGTTATATAATCTTTTGAACAATATGTATGCAAAACTATGTCTTAACCACTCAACTGTCTGGGTGCTACTCCAGTACTTGTCACAGTGGCCTGCTCTTCGTCATTTTGTAAGCATCTCACCCTTCGACGACTCCTCTTTCTCATTACTCCTACAATGCTTGCCAAATTATTTTCAGAACCTAGAAGTTGCTCACCCTGTCCTGCCATTACATTGGCAGTATTCATCATATAAACTTGGATTCAAAGGCCAGAATCTTCCTTTGTGTTTGCTTGTACTGTATGCAACTGTGTACAAAGCATGTTCTGTTCCAGATCGCTCAGCATTAGCAAAGCCACTTCTCTCATTATAGATCCATTCATAAGTAATGCATCATTCACCTTCAGGCATCAGAATCAATATAATAATTCACTATAGCTCTCCAGATGAGTAAATCGCTTAACTGGACACAGATCTGCCTGAAATGTCCTAAGTGAGGCTTAACTAGATTTTTTTAATTATTAAAAAAATTGGCAATCATACTTTACGTATGTAAGACACGTTTTATCCATAGATCCCAATGTAAAAGTGTGTCCCTCCTCAAATAAGCAATTGAGCGGTGGTCATCTACGTTGGCAGCCCTCAGCCAGTGATGTAAATTCCACATTCCCATGGTGGGGGCCATTGTCTCCACTGTTTTACTTTCTAGACAGTCATAATAATTGTATCAACCCTAGACGAATGATTGTTGTTTCGGTATAACTGCCAGGTATGTTTATGCTTAACAGTGGTCTGCCTTTGAAAATAAACTTGTCTTCTTAATGGGCTCACTGCACACACATATCTTCAGATGGATGAAAGGCTGAATTTAACCTAAAAAGCGGGATTTGAACTTGCAACCTTCCGATTATGAGTTACACACTCCAAATGCAGTGCTACCCAGCTGGAGAGAAACGTATCAGCGTAAAAGACAAAGATACAACCGTGCACATTATGTTCACGTTACCGATGGCGGTAACGTGCCAGATATATTAGGTTTTTTTGGTAAAGTCACGTAGGTAAAAAAAAAATAATAATAAAAATAAAAGAAATAATAATAGAACTAAAATAATAAATCACGACGTTTCGGGCGCAACACAAGCGTCCGTCATCAGGTGGGACAACCACAGCAAGAAACAATTGCTGAAGTGGGCAAAAGGGCTGCTGCAACAAGAGGCTATATAGGTGTAATGCGAGCAAGGATTGAGGGGGGTGGAGTCTGGGTCACGTGAGGAGAGGGAGGAGTTAGGGTCACGTGGGGGAGAGGATTTAGGGAGAGAACCGGAAGGGGATCGGGGAGTTAAGATGGAGTGAAAACGGGAGGAGGCCACGCTGGGCAGTACTGGGAGGGTGGCGCGATCGCCACGTGTTGGGAGACCTCGGCACCGTCGGCCATCAGTATCCGGGCGCAGGGGGCTAGCGGGCTGTGGAAGGCTGGCTGCAGAGCGGAGCAGCAGTGTGGCTGCAGAGGGGAGCAGCAGTGTGGTTGCAGAGGGGAGCAGCAGTGTGGTTGCAGAGCGGAGCAGCAGTGTGGCTGCAGAGCGGAGCAGCAGTGTGGCTATAGAGCGGAGCAGCAGGGTGGCTGCAGGCCGGAGCAGCAGTGTGGCTGCGGAGAGCTCGATGGAGGAGACGCGGGCCTGAGCGAGGACGCCGTGGGAGCGAGCTTTACACGAACCCAAATAAAGGACAACGGAGATCGACACTGTGGACGAGTCCTTTATTACACTGGTGTCAGAAGTGAAACGGCATGTCAAAACAGCTCAGAAGAAAGAACGTCCCTGCACCATCTTCTGCAGCATCTTCTGAAGACGACCTCCCTCCAGTGGTGGCGCTACCGACGATAGAGGGGGGAAGCGACGCAGGGACGAGCGACGGTCCGGGGGTGCAGGACGTTGCCGCTTCGGTGGGTCCATCTGCGCAAGTGGACGCCGACGAAGGATGGCGACAGGTGGCGACCCAACTGGAGGCACTGAAGGCGGTGTTGACGCAGTTGTACGACCTCGTGACGCCGGCGACGACTTTGGGGAGGCCCAGCGGGGAACAGCGGGCCGGGGCCTTGCCGACACCATCAGCCCTCTCCACCATGTGGCACGAAGCCGCCATCTTGGGCGTGGCCGAGGAGGAACGGCCGGAAGCCGCCATCTTACGCCCTCCACCGCGGGGAGCCGCCATCTTGAACACGTTGCGGAGTGACACCATCTTGTCGCTGCCGCAACGAGTCACTATCGACGGAGGACGGCGGAGCAAGGACCCGCAGCCGTCATCTAACGACTGTTAAAGAGTTCTCCATCGGCGGAGATTGGAGCGCGTTCGCCTGCCGTTTTCAAGCGGCTGTACGATTCGCCAAATGGACGGACGTGGAGGCCCTAGAGGTCCTGCCAACACTTCTCGCTCCATCAAGGCCGAAAAGAAGAGGATGCTACAGGGGGTCTTTGAGGAAATGGCGGACGCGTATGAGCCTCCGGACGATGCTCATCGCAGATTTGTACAGCGGCAACGGGCGCCGGAAGAATCCCCGGTGGCATTCCGAGGCGCCGTTCTGGAACTAGCTAAGGCTGTGTATCCTGAAACGGAGCCTGATTTGTTGGAACCCCTCATATTGGGCAAGATGCTGGAGTTATCTAGGGACTTGGGGATTCCCACGCCGGTGTGCGGCCATGAGAAGTTGACGGCTAGGTGCTTGGATGCCCAATTTAACTTTTGACGGTGGAAACAGGTGTCGGCTTGGACGGGGGGCCCCATCGTCGAAGGCGGTGCTACAGGGTGGGAACCCAAGAAGGCTGTCTACGTTCCTAACGACAGGGGTCCGCAGGAGTTGACGGCCGCGTCCGCCCAGTGGCCTGCTCGAGGGGGAGCGGGGGTGCGCTCCGGGCCGCCGACGCGGGAGCGTCGGGACAGAGGGGGTGCTGCGCGCCGAAACGACTTGGAGTGTTTCCGCTGCGGCCGTAAGGGCCACTTCGCCAGGGATTGTTGGGCTCGCATCCCGGGGCCGCCCCAGCAGGAGGCCTCTGCCACGGACGTGACGCGAAAGGACCATCCAGGACAGGCAAGTCGGTGCGCATCAGACACCTGGCAAGGCCTGTCACCTTATGCATCATCATCGCCGCGGGGTCCGTGTGTCATTAACAACGGGGGGCCGCCGATTGACCCGTGTCGCTCGCTGACGCAGTGGCGGAAATTGGCACGGAGGGTGGTTGCGGCCGCTACTGGGTCGTCCACTGTGCCTGGTTCTATTCAGGGGGTCGAGGTGCGCATTTTGGTGGACTCAGGTGCGTCCGCGACCATTATCTCAGACATAATTTTTCATCTCTTAGGCATTCCGCCAGGAAGGGTGTGACCCGTTTATGACTCTTGCATAGCGGCGAACGGGAGAAGTATGGGGATTGTGGGCCAGGTGGACGCCAACATATCGATCGGGGGGGTGTCGGCTTCAGGGACCGTGTTGATTTCCAGGTCCCTTGCGGTGCCCTGTTTGTTGGGGACCGATTTCCTGGCAAAAATGCCCATTCAAATAAGGGTGAATCAAAATTGCATTGAATTGGAAGGGGATCGGAAAATTTTGTTCTTGTCGTCGCCCTGGGGCCAGTCTGCCCCTGTCTGCCAGGTGCAGGCGCTGTCCGAGGTATCTGTTGATATTCCACCTGGTTCGCAGATGCTTATTCCGTTGAGGTATCGGAAACCAGTGCCTGGCGTTGAGGGAGTGGCGGGTGTTTTGTTATCGCCGTCCACGGCTATAACGGACGGCTCGGTGCTGGTCGGGGCACAGACGATTGTCTGGCCGGGTCAGCCTCCGTTTTTACAAGTGCTGAATGGGAGTGCGGATAATGTTAGCTTACCGGCCGGAACGGTTTTAGCTCACGCCACGACTGCTTTCACGGCCCATGACAACCGGGGCCGCCGGGACCTGGTAGGGGGGGTTTCGGGCCCCACGGAGCAGGATGATCGCTGGGTTGCCGAGTTGTGCGGGGAAAATTCATCCCTGACTGAGGAACAACGGTCCGTGCTTCGCGCGCTGTTGCTAAGCTATTCCGACGTTTTCAGCTCGGATGATTTTGACTTGGGATGCATCTCCTTGCTTTCCCACCACATTCATACGGGGGATGCCGCTCTGATTCGGATGAACCCGCATCGGTTGAGCCCGACGGAGCGGGATCATGTTCGCGGCGCAGTGGAGGACATGCTGGCTGCTGACATAATTTCCCTGTCTAACAGTCCGTGGGGCGCGCCGGTGGTCCTTGTGAAGAAAAAGGATGTGAAATTAGGGTTTTGTGTCGATTTTCGCAAGTTAAACAAAGTGTCCGTGGCAGACGCGTACCCCCTGCCACGTATGGATGATTCCCTCGATGCCTTGTCCGGGGCGAAATATTTTTTCTACGTCTCTCCTCGGGATTCTGGCAGCTTCCCCTGGATGAGTCATCGAGGGAAAAGACGGCTTTCCGAACGCCCCCAGGGCTTATTTCAGTTTAATTGTCTTCCTATGGGTTTCAATGCTGCCCCCGCCACTTTTCAGTGGTTGATGGAGCTGGTGTTAACGGGTCGGCAGTGGGAGACATGTTTGATATATTTAGACGATGTTATCGTCTTTAGCCGCACGTTTGATGAACATCTAAAGAGATTGGAAGCGGTGTTTGCTAGGATGCGCTCCGCTAATTTGAAATTTAAACCCAAAAAGTGTCACCTACTGCAACGATCCGTGCGCTATTTGGGACACATAGTCAGTGCGGACGGGGTGGCCACGAACCCAGAGAAGACGGCGTGCGTTCACAGCTGGCCAACCCCGGCCTCGGTAGGGGACGTACATCGCTTGCTTGGGTTCGCTTCATATTATCGCAGGTTCGTTCCGAACTTTGCTACGATCGCTAGGCCCCTGCACCTCCTTACGGGGAAGGGCCGGAGGTTCAGTTGGGGCCCGCCGGAGGAAGCGGCGTTTGAAGGCCTACGCGATCGTTTGGCGATAGCGCCGACATTGGACTATCCAGATTTTGATCGCCCTTTTATTCTGGATACGGACGCTAGTGACACTGGGATCAGGGCCGTTCTATCACAGTCCAAGGGCGGCGTGGAACGTGTGGTAGCCTACGGTAGCCGCGTGCTGTCACCGGCAGAGACCCGCTACTGCGTTACTCGCCGCGAACTATTGGCTATTGCCTACTTTCTACGCCAATATCGCCCATATCAATACGGCTGGTCGTTTAGTGTTCGCACGGACCATGCGGCTTTGCAATATGCCCTGAGAGTTGACCAACCATCTGGCCAACTGGCACGATGGTTGGAAACCCTGCAGGAATTTTCCTTCGAAATTCAGTACCGGAAGGGGTCACGTCATGCGAATGCGGACGCGCTCTCCAGGTTGCCGCAGGGCTCCCCTTGCGTTTGCGCTTCGGGTACGAATAGGTGTACGCCGGTTCAGCATCCCCCTCAGCCTGTTGTGTCAGCTGTCGAGGTGCCCGAGGCTCCCGTATGCCCGGGACCGGCCGATGGGGTTCTGAACCTGCCGCGCTCGGAATGGATTCGCGAGCAGTTGCTTGATGACTCGCTGGGGGCCTTACGGAGTCGGGCTGCGAAGGGAAAGAGGGGACTGCTGTCCAGTGGGACACTGGGGGTCGCTCTCCGGGATGGGTTGCTGATGTGGAGGGAGGGGTTGCACGATCGCTGGCGTCTGGTAGTACCGTCGTCGTTATGGTACGAATTGATTCGGACTCTGCACTGCGACACTCTATTACATCTCGGGGTGCAGAAAACCTTGTTGACGTTGCAGCGAGACTACTTCTGGCACGGCATGATGACGGATGTCGTCGGACACATTCGGGCGTGTCCCGAGTGTGCCCGGCGGAAGCCGCCTAAAAACCCATATGTGCCGCCGGTGCAGTCTATACAGGTGTCTCGGATTAACGAGATGGTGGCGTTGGATATTTTGGGACCCTTCCCGCCATCCGCTAGGGGCAATACATTTTTGCTGGTCGGGGTGGAATATCTTTCCCGCTGGTCGATGGCTTGGTCCTTACCCGACCAGTTGCCGGCGTCTATCATGGACGCCTTCCTGTTTGGATATGTAATGGACAAAGGGGCGCCGGAAAGGCTGCTCACGGATCAAGGGCGAAATTTTTCTTCTAAATTGTTGGCGGAAGTGTGCGCTGCTCTGGGAACCAAGAAGGTTCGTACGTCTCCCTACCACCCGCAGACGGATGGCATGGTGGAACGGCTTAATCGGACGCTGTCGGCCATGCTATGTCACACGGTTAACGAGAAACAATCTGATTGGGATTTGCATATCCCTGGGGTACTCTCCGCGTATCGTATGACACCTCATGCGTCGACAGGGTATTCTCCATTTTTTCTAATGTACGGCTGCGAGAATGTGCCGCCAGTGGACGTACAGCTGGGTACGGGGGCGAAGGGTCCTGTTAAGCCTCTCCCCGAGTACATTCAAGACACTGTTCGACGCGTCACCGAGGCACGGGAGGGGGCCCGATTGGCTACTGCCAAGACCCAGGCCCGGAACGAACGTTGCGCTCAGCGCTCGAATGGGAAATTCTCCTGGCGAGTGGGGGACATGGCCTGGCTGCACTGTCCGCAGGTGCGGGCGATGGACCTCCCCTAAGCTGGACAAACCATGGCAGGGGCCGGTTAAGCTTATTGAGGTTCCTAACCCGCAGTCCACGCGTGTTCGGTTCGGATCGCGGCGCTGGTATGTCTATATGTCTCGGTTGAAACCCTACGTGGCCCCGCTGACGGATGCGTCATCTCCTGATGTTGCCTTGCCGGTGTCTGTTGCATCCGACGCACCTCTGCCTTTGCCTGTTGACCCTGCAAGCGCGCCTGTCGTGCCTTCTACAGACGAACCGGCTGTGACACAGGCGGATGCAGCGAATCCTGCTCTGGGTGGGCCTACCACGGCGACGGGGACACTTGACCCCGCTGCCCCTCCAACCCCACCACAGACACGGTTGCGGGAGACCCCGGACTCGGGTCTCTCTGGGGAACGGGACCTTGGCGTTGACGGGCCTCCAACAGCAGCGGGCAGTTCTAATCCCGTCGCTCTTAAAACCCCGTCGCGTTCTCGGTCTGTGGGGGGGCCGCCGCCCGTTCGGGACGGGCCGGCGACCCGCACGCGTTCCAAATCCCTTTCCTTTCGTTGATTGTTGTTCTTGTTCTTGTTGTTCTTTGTTATCATCTTGTTATAATCTCCGTTGTCCGGTGATGCCGATGGTTGAAAGTTGCTCACGTTATTTTGTTCTGTTGCAGCTGGGGACGGCTGGGTTTTTCATCAGGGGGGGGGGGGGGGTCGTGTAATGCGAGCAAGGATTGAGGGGGGCGGAGTCTGGGTCACGTGAGGAGAGGAAGGAGTTAGGGTCACGTGGGGGAGAGGATTTAGGGAGAGAACCGGAAAGGGATCGGGGAGTTAAGACGGAGTGAAAACGGGAGGAGGCCACGCTGGGCAGTACTGGGAGGGTGGCGCGATCGCCACGTGTTTGGAGACCTCGGCACCGTCGGACATCGGTGTCCGGGCGCAGGGGGCTAGCGGGCTGTGGAAGACTGGCTGCAGAGCGGAGCAGCAGTGTGGCTGCAGAGCGGAGCAGCAGTGTGGCTGCTGAGCGGAGCAGCAGTGTGGCTACAGAGCGGAGCAGCAGGGTGGCTGCAGGCCGGAGCAGCAGTGTGGCTGCGGAGAGCTCGACGGAGGAGACGCGGGCCTGAGTGAGGACGCCGTGGGAGCGAGCTTTACACGAACCGAAATAAAAGACAACGGAGATTGACACTGTGGAAGAGTCCTTTATTACATAGGTAAGAGACAGAGGAGGAGCCAGGGAGGAGAGATAGAGACGGAGGTATGGGGTAGGGGGAGTGGAGCGCTGCTAGAGGGATAAGGAAACGAGCAAGGAAATGTGGGGGGAGTGGGCAGGGCTGAGTTTAGGGAGGTTTTGGCTGAGTTTAGGGAGGTTTTGGCTGAGTTTAAGGGGGTTTTGGCTGAGTTTAGGGAGGTATTGGCTGAGTTTAGGGGGGTTTTGGCTGAGTTTAGGGGGGTTTTGGCTGAGTTTAGGGGGGTTTTGGCTGAGTTTAGGGTGGTTTTGGCTGAGTTTAGGGAGGTATTGGCTGAGTTTAGGGGGGTTTTGGCTGAGTTTAGGGGGGTTTTGCCTGAGTTTAGGGGGAGGGGGGGGGGCTTATCTGAATGTGTTAGCCAGTGAATGGAACGTGTTGGGGGGGGGGGGGGCTAAAAGAGAACAATCAGTGTACCTTGACTACGGGTTGTAACCGGTATTGGCTGACAATCGAAATACAAAAAAGGCAGTGCTGTTAAACGCTGGGGATGTCAACACTCGGTAAAGTAGAATAGTACCTGTCAAATAAGATGGTACAAATATGTGTAGTTAAATATTTTTTCCATGGTTAATAACATCTTTCCAATGATTACTCAATTTGTACCCATTATCACGGTTGAAGTTATGTCTGTGTTTGTATATCTGGATGGCTTCATGTACAAACCTTTGATGGTAGCCAGAAGGTTTACAGAGCACCTTGGTCTCGGAAAAGACAATAACATGAGAGCCCACAGCTTTGTAGCAATGTTTGGCAACAGCGGAAGACTCAATTTTGCCGTGTTTCAGATCTGACTTGTGCTCGTGGACACGATCGGATATATGACGTTTCGTTTCCCCAATGTAACAATCACCACAGCTGCAACTCAGTTTATAGACTCCAGGGTATTGCAAGTCAGGAATTACATATTTTACAGATCGGATTAGATCACGGATTTTATGTACTGTACTGAATCGGACTTGGATCTTATGTTTGTTTAGAATTTTGGAGATCTTTTTGGTCACGCCTGCTATGTATGGCAACGTGATAGTTTGGATCGGAGTTTCAAGTGGTTGTTTCTGTATGGTGGGAAAAACAGCTTGGCGGATCATGCGGTCAGAGTATCCGTTCATCTTGAGGGCCCGATGTACATGTTTTAATTCACTGGCCAGGTGGTGTTGGTTAGAAATGCCATGAGCTTTGTGGTATAGTGTTTTGATGAGATAATTATTTTGAGCCGGGTGGTGGTGGGAATCAGGTTTCAAGTAGGAATCTGTGTGGGTGGCTTCCCTGTAGACAGAATGTCCCAAGGATCCATCAGGTCTCCTCTCAAACAGAACATCTAAGAATGGTAGTTTGCCATCATTCTCCACTTCCATGGTGAATCTGATGGATGGGTGTCTGGAATTGATGTGGTCGAGGAAATGGTTCAATGCTGGGAGGCCATGTGGTCAAATGATGAAAGTGTCATCCACATACCTCTTCCACAGGGAAGGAAGCAGGGTGGACGTCTGGATGGCGTCTGATTCAAACTTTTCCATGAACACATTGGCTATCACTGGTGACAAGGGGGAGCCCATAGGGGTACCCTCATTCTGTTTGTAGAAGGTGCCATTCCAGGTAAAATAAGTGTTGGTGAGGCAATGCCTAACCAGCGCAGGTACATCCGAATTAAATCCATGTTGGACCAAGTCTTTAATTAGGGATTGCAAGTCCAATGTGCTAACATCTTTACATTCTAGATTGAAAACTAATTTCTTTAGAACTGCTTTTTGTGTTTAGTTTGTTGTCCTTCCCCCGCATCTCCGATTGACACGGTTGGCTACATACGGTGCGAAAGAAGTTCAACATATACACATTACACTACAGCAGCATCCCACTGATGATTGCATTAGGATGAATGATCTCACTTTAAAAAAAATATATAATCCATTTAAAAGTTTTCTGGGTGCCCAGGACGTATTTGTGTTGCCGATTGAGTTATTTGATAACGGCATTAATAATGGATCACTGATATACCAAGTTATTCTCCAAATGATGAGTTGTTGCAGTGTCAATCTTGGCAGCTGTATTATATGTATAATTTACAAATGCATTTCCAAAGTGCGATGATAAAAAAAAATACAGTTTAGATAGAGTAACAATGAAAATACTGTTAAAATAGTTATCAGAAATTCTGCATATCTATTCACTACGTATCACTCATTAACATTGAATTACTCTGAGGAAAATTAAATATATGAAAACAGGTTTTTAAAAGTTAATTTGCCCGTTTTTTTTTTATAAAAACATAATTCCAGCGTACTTATTAATTATATGATAATGCATACATAGTACGCCCCTAAATTAGCACATCATTACACGGTTGTTTTAATCAATCCATCATTTACTTTATTTCAAAACCAGGTTCGAGTCCGATTAAACCAAGAGTCTCTTTTTAAAGGCCGACACGTGTCAAATATGAAGTTACATGACAATTGTGACAGGACACAAATTATCCCAAAAAAATCTGAGATAAAGAACGTGTAATCAAAGATGTAATAAAATACACTATCTGTATTTTACCTTACACCAAAAACTTAAAATAATATTTATTGAATAAAAAAACTTAAACGTGCAAGACTAAAATTATTAAATTATGAAAGAAAAAATGCACGTGAAAATAGCAAGTTCAAAATAACTTTGATAGCATATATATAATGGTGTATCTGTTAGATATGTGCCAGACATATGCTACATATTAACGTATGCATTCGTCATGTAACTATTGAGTCTCCTGGCGATTTGATAACTTGTGATGATTCAGGGTCACACTTGGATTCAACAATCTGTCCCATGTTTACCATATTACTTGCATTGTTTCTGGATTTGTCTTATTTGTACAGTTTGTCAATCCATTGCTCAGAATTTCACGCACGCATATATAAATTGCTTAAATCGCAAATGCACTATTTTATTCTAAAACAGGCGCAAGTTAGCCAAATGTCACTTGACACCTAAGAGCAATAAAGGACATTGCATAATACCTCTAATATTATAATGCTAAATACGAAAGTTCGTGTAGATATATGCCCTCTTTGAAAGTACTGTACTACAATGCAAAGAGATCACTCAATCTGGAATGCTTGAGTACATTACAAACCTGGTGTTTAGGCTATGGCATTCCCACTGAAGAACAGTATACTTTAAAGATATATCGTAGGGGATCTTTAGTGAGCAAATTACATTGATGGCACAGTTGTAGTGTCGTGTGCTATAATTATTTCAGGACATAACACCACATGCGAAGTAAAAACAATATTTTTAAGATGAACACATTTTCACCATGTGGACAAAACACTGCGGTGTGTTGGGAACAGATGCCCATGCATAATACCTAACACAAGATCTCATCAGAATGGAAAATAAGCAGGCTTAGACTTGCTTTATTGTTGGAAAGTAGGGTGCTTTTTCATTTGCTCAGTAGGAGACACTGTCTGCCTCCTATCTCAGAGATCAATCATTTTCTCGACATGGCCATAGAGCTCGCATTGATGTAAGAGATGACGTTTTTTTTGGTAGAGGCATCAAATGAGATCCTGTCTGATCCGCGGGCATTACAAATCCCTAGCCACTTTTCAATAAAACAGCTTTTTTGTTCACTCACATGGGTTAAGGCCCCGCCAAAGCTGCCCACATCGTAAAGCACATACAAAGTCTCACGAGCAGATAGTTCTGTAAGGAAACAATAGAGAAAATGTTTCGCCACAGGCAGCTGGTGATACACATCTCCGAATGTAATATGTATGAGCTTCAGATGCTATACCCGAGAATATCTTAAAATAGGCAATAAATAAACACTGCTGGTGCACACACATGTGATGCATGGACAAAATATTGTAGCAACGCGTTTAACATGGGTTCCTCATATTCAGTATTTTCCTCCCCCAGTGCCAAGATAAATGTGGTTGTCACTTAAGTTGGAACTCTTGCTACAAAATTTGGGTTGGGCCTTGTGTTTCACGCCGTAGTATATTAGAAGCCCACTGTGTGACAGCTTCAGGGAGAAATACTTTTATTACGCTGCACCAGATGGAACCCTTGTTCTCTGTGCATGGTGAAAGCTGTTACGTGTGATTCTGGACAAGAGCTAACATTGGCAAAGCATTTCTGATCACTTCCATTTGAAAGAGCCACTGTGATCGATGTAAAACAAATGTACAGTACAAACAACCAATTATTTTTTGTAGAAGAATAAAATTTCAACCCTGCATTTTTTTTTATAGAGGGCATCCACTCTAGGGAGAGATCTAGACAACTCCACTAGAGAGTCCAGTGGCCTTGCTTTCCATGCGGCTCCGACGTCTTGCAAGTGCTGTAAGTACCCACACTTCATCCACCATACCCAGGGTGTACCCATATATACTGCTGGGTGGATCAGTTGCTGCGCCAGGAGGTCGAATCCTTGCATCTGGCCAACAACCACCAGATTGCATGTTTAGTGTGCTAACCTCTCCATTCATAATAATGAGATTGAGAGACAAATTCCTGCTTGGTGATTAACTCAGTTACTCATCGCTGTTGGGCAGATAAAGAAATGGCACGTTGAAGTGTGCATTGTTATAGGCCTATGCAGAAACTGGCACCTGCCATTTAGCACGTGTCACGTCCACCACTGGCTCAGGGATGCCAACCCACACGCGCGTCGTGCTCACAAGAGCATGGAGACACTTTGACTTTTGACTGTTCTGATTCCCTATTCAATAAAGTGCGTGTGCGCACGACCTGAGCTCTTAAAGAGTAACTGCATTACAAAGGGTAACTGGATACTGACACGATATTTGATTCATGATTTCACCTTTCCAGATGGTGCTAGCAGTGCATTTCATCATGCCTTAATTTTCAAGCTGCAGATGAGTCACATCCTCTCATTGATGGTACTTGACCATAATGGCCTTAGTATATTGTTACTGTTTTTTTACTTAGGTTTATTGGCCCAAATGGCCTTTAGGGCATAACCTATACAATCACAAAGCACAAGCAGAATTTGCTTAAAGCTTTCATGACTGCAGGAATTCATATTCTTTCGGTCTTTTAGTCAAACCATGTCGATAGAAAAAATAATGCAAATAAAAAAAGCTGTTCATGAAGGTTTAGAGATGGGCGGGGCAGCTCATGTTAATGTAGGAGAGGTCTCCATAACCTGCAGTAGGTCTACACCAATCAAATAGCTGTTTCTAAAGGTTTAGAGATGGGCAGGGCAGCTAATGTTAATGTAGGAAATGTCCCTGTGCCCGGCAGTAGGTCTACACCAATCAAAGAGCTGTTTAAAAAGGTTAAGAGATGCTTGTAAATGTAAGCTCGGAGAGAGCCATTGCCGCATGGAGGTGGAATAGCAAGCCGCCATTTACTAACACAGCTAACGGTGTCTGTTAGTGAATGTAACTCAGAGAGTCGAAAATAAATGCTAATGTAGAGGCATTAATCGGCACTCCCCATGCTGTTAGCAGGTAGCTTCCCCTTCGCTTCAACAGGGGGCAGATGTGCGATTACACTAATGTAAAGGACTATGGCCCAAGGGGCCCACGGTAATCCCTGGGATAAGGGATGTTGGGACACAATCCCCAAACCCCGGGAGTGGGGGACTGGGGATGATGTCACCTTCCAGAAGGTTCTGGAAGGGAGGCGTGGCTCGGGCAGAGCAAGCCACGGACCTATATATAAGCCGGACCTCTAAAGGGTCCAACTCAATCATCTCCAAGCCAAAGAGCGAAGACGGAGCTGAGGATAGGACCCTGGACCCCAAGCTCCGCTGTCCTTCCAAGGGCTGGAGCTGAGTGAGGCCAGTGGTCAGGAGAGGATAGGACCCTGGACCCCAAGCTCAGCTGTCCTTCTAAGGGCCGGAGCTGAGTGAAGCCAGTAGTCAGGACCCGGAGACCTTGGCACGGTCGGGTCAGCGAAGCCTCCCCTAGGGCCCCTAGCCGGAGGGCTAAGAATTAGAGTGGTCCTAGTGTTAGGCGGCATTGTAGCCCAGAGGCCATACCTCCTCAGGTATCGGGTGAAAGGGGCCGTTACCCCTTTGTGTTAGGGACCCTGTATTCAGAGCAGTTAAATAAATATCGTGTTGCCTCACAGAAGTTCTCCTCTGGTTATTGACCCACTACACTAACATAGGTAGGTAGGAAGGGAACATCACAGCAGTTATAACCTAAACTGGTTAATAACGTCCATCCAATGATTGCTCAGTTTGTACCCATCTTCTCTGGCTTCATGAACGAATCTTTGCTGACAGCCAGTGGGTTTGCAGAGTACCTTCGTCTTGGCAAAATCAATTTCGTGTATGCCCACCACGTTAAAACAATGATGAGCTATGGCTGAGGCATTTGTCCTAACCGTGTTTCAGATCTGTCTTATGTTCACGAACCCGGTCCGAGACATGTCGCTTAGTTTCCCCAAAGTAACTGCTGCCACAGACACAGATTAGTTTGTAGGCACCGGGGTATTGCATGTCAGAGATCACCTCCTTCACAGATGGGATCAAATCACGAATTTTATGTATTTTGTTGAATCTGGATCTTCTGTTTGCTTATAATATTGGAAAGCAAGGTGATGGTTTTGATTGAGTCCTCAGATGGTTCTTTCCCAATGGTTGGGGTGATAGCTTTACGGATTGTATAGTCTGAATATCCATTCTTCTTGAGGGCTTGGTGTACGTGCTCCAGTTCACAGACTTGGTGGTGATGGTCGGAAATACAATGAGCTCTATGGTATAGAGTTTTGATGAGGGAATTCTTCTGGGATGGATGGTGGGGGGAGTCAGGTTTTAGGTAGGCATCCGTATGGGTGTCTTTCCTGTAGACAGTGTCCCATTGAGCCATCAGGTCTCTTTTCCATTAAAACATCCAAGAATGGTAACTTGCCATTCTTTTTCACCTCCATGTATATTTTGATGGCTGGGTGTATGGAATTGATGTGGTTGAAGAATTGGTCCAGAGCTGGTAGGCCATGTGGCCAGATGACAAACGTATCATCGACGTATCTCTTCTACAAGGAAGGACGTAAGGGAGAACCCATTGGGGTACCTTCAACTTGTTTGCAGAATGTTCCATTCCAGGTGAAGTAAGTGTTGGTGAGGCAGTGTCTAACCAGGGACGGTACATCAGCATTCAGTCCTTGTTGGACCAAATCTTTAATGATTGCAATGGTGTTAGGCACAGAAACTAGCTCTCTCCGAGCTTACATTTACAAGCATCTCTAAACCTTTCGAAACAGCTCTTTAATTGGGGTAGACTTACTGCAGGTTACGGAGACCTCTCCTACATTAACGTTAGCTGTCCCGCCCATCTCTAAACCTTTCTAAACAGCTCTTTGATTGGTGTAAACCTACTGCTGGTGTCGAAGCCTTCTCCGACAATAACATCAGCTGCCCTGCCCATCTCTAAACCTTTATAAACAGCCTGCCTCATTTTTCACCTGATGACAATTGCTTGTGTTGCGATCGAAACGTCGTCATATTGTTTTTATTTGCATAATTTTTTCTATCTACGTGGCTTTACCGAAAGACCGAAAGAACACAACAAGAATAAAATAAAATAAATAATAAATACAACGTATAACATAGCTGCATATATATAACCTAAACATGTATTTATTAAAGTAATACACAAAATTTACATATATCTGTAGTGTTTTTATTTCACGCGGACAACTTCTTCTTTTCTCCTGTGTTACTTTTTATTGAACAGAACTCCTCGCATTCGACACCCCTAACTCCGTCGTGATTTTCCCGCTTACGCTGCTCTAGCCTTGCTCCGGGGCCGTCCATAATTGACGTCACGCACCTGGGGGGGGGGGGGGTCAAACATTTATGCTAGCTTCTCCATTGCTAGCCTTCCGCTATATACTCTGCTAGCTTCTCTACTGCTAGCTTCGCACTATCACACTTAGGATTCCGCCAGCTTCTCTACTGCTAGCCTTTCTAACCTTGCCTCTCCAACCTCGCCTTTGCCTCCAGTGGGGGTTAAGACATCACCGTTGGAGAGGGCGAGGTGTGGAGAGCAGGCCCTTGGACTTTTCTTGTCTTTCCTGTTGTCTTCACTCCGACCAACTCAACTCTCTCTCTCACACTCCCGTATATATCCCCCTCCTTATTAACTCCTCATTAATTAAGCTGGCGGCCTCCCGTCGCCTCACGCCCCTGGCTTCTGCCGCTATGCCTCAATCTCTCGTCAACCTGGCGCCTGTTCCGCGCCTGCATTTGCAGCCAGCCAATCACTGCTATGCACCTTAATTAGCCGTCTTCTTTCCGTTGCTTTCTCTCTCCGCACCTGTTCTCCCCTATGCGACCTCACTGTCCGTAACTCGCACATGCGTGCACACCGCTTGCAAACCCACGCGCGCGTAACTCCACTACATATCTGTAAAATTATGGTATGTAGCGGTTACTGCAATATTAGCATTTCTTTGTACAGGAAGCCTCAATCTTTCTTACGCGTGACAAGGAAGATTGGTGATGCTTTAAAGCATGGTGATAGAGGGGATACTGGAAGGTACTCGCGGTAGAGGAATATCAGGATACGACTGGACGCCGGATATCAATCACGCGACGGGATTGGAAGATATCTGGGTTGAAAGATGCAGCGATAGACAGAGAGCAGGGTAGACACCACTTGCAAGGATTCTATCGTGAAGGAAGTGGTCATGGCCAACAACAGTCCAAGAGACCAAGCAGGTGCAGGTCTTGCTTATAGCAGCTTCACAACACGCTTTGTGCACGTTTCCAGTTTGCGGCTCTGCTCGCATATGAGCCCTGAGCGGCACCTGGGACAGGCATATTCCTAATCCAGGCCTGATAATTATCTTGCGGGATCGCAAGAGATGGTGGTGGCTTGGGGAGGCCTTCATCCACCATTGGATCGACCATGACTAATGATGAGGCTGATGATCATCATTCTTATACACCAAACGTAGATCACGTAAACGCATACCGAACCTTTACAGTTATCTCAGCGAAAAGAGTTTACGAGAGCCTTAATCACTCCTCCAGCTTAAGGTCCTGTGTTAAGGGCACTCCGACTGGAGTCATGCTGGTGATCATTGCCCCTTTATTGATACTCATGGGGCAGGCCAGGTTTTGCCAAACAGAGGAACATTTGTGCTCGACCTACTAGGTTGCCCATTAAATAAATCAAGCAATTTGTATAGTGATCCTATAACGAATTATCCTGGGTTTATTATGATTGTATTATAATAATTATACATTGTATCTTGACACCATTCTTTACTCAGAATCTCTATCTAGAGTAAAATCACCAACAAACCTTTAGTTGTTTGATCTAATAGTCAATGTTAGCATAGCCAGAAAAGTAATTAGACCTATTTATTTTCCTTTTAAGGATAGAACATGAAAGTGTCTCCAAATCAGAGCTTCGGTTATTGTAATAGACAGTTTCCGATCTAAAGGCAATTTGCTTACCCATAAAACTACAGATTCCCTCACGGCAAATTCTTAAAGCCTATTAATAACGGTGGAGTGATCAAAATGATTAAATGCCTTTGAAGTATATGTAACTGTGATTATTGCATATAATCTAGGGTTGTCTAATCCTTTAGATATTGTGTCTCATAAGCTGCAGAGATAGTGAGCTGTCCATGAACCTTTCATGTTACCATATTGATTGGGATCAACGTTCAGCTTTACAGCCTTTACAATGCAGTGCTCTGCAAATACATAAAGTACAGTAGTCCCTCTGTTAACCTTTTTAATCCGTTCCATGAAAACAACTGTCAACTGAAATAACAGTTAATCGAATTCACTTATAACTTGAAAAGTAAGTAAAAATCACTGAGTCTGCAAGAGAGCTGTTTCCACTGCCAAAACAGAAAACGTTAAGTTAACAAAGCCAGTCGAGGTCAAAACGCTCATGAATGGGCGTCGCTGATTGGCTGACGGCATGGCTCCGCTCCGCTTATGAGGACTCGGATTGGCCGAAATTGGCACCCGCGTGCATAATGTAACGTACTGCTAATCAACATTTGTAACGTTAGTCGAAACCATGGGGTCCTATGGAAGGCTGAACGTTAACCGACAAACCCTATACCAATGTCACCGTTAACCGAGGGACTACTGGGGTATGTTAAGTGGTCCTCGTAGAGACATGGCACACAGTTGATGACAAGTTTGTGGGTTTTTGGTTCCAAGATTCTCGGAGTGTTCTATTTTTCAACGATGCATGAAACATGTGAGAGGCTTGGCCAGCTCCTCTGCAAATTATTTTATAAATTTAATATGAAATTTTACTCGGTCCAGGGATGGCTGAGGTATACATTTGACACATTATGCCAATCACTGCAGCTCATCATGTCTCAAATTTGGTGGTGGATAACACATTGCAAAAGTTGCTTGTGGTAGAAGGCAGGGATCTCGTTTAAAGGCACAGCCCTGCAATTGCGTTGGTTTGACTACTCACAATTTACCCCACCACATACAACCTGAAATTCGACTAACTGTGCTGCAACCATTTACACTGCTCAGTGGACAAAGGGAGTGAGTGGATTTAAGAAACTTGTACCGTGTTTTCAACTGGCACACCGGGAGATTGAATAAATTACATCTGGATTGCAAGGTCAGTGTGCTGACCATTACACCACAGCAGCATCCCAGGGCTCTGTAGGGGGCAGGCATTTACAAATAAAGGCAAGGTGTTGTAGAATAATCTCAGCATAGCAATAAACATAAGAGCAACCCCATAACAAATGACAGCCTATTTGGAATGGCACTTTATATCAGTTGCAAATGTGCAAATTATTATTTTATTTTCAGTCCTCTAATTAATATATCAGTATCGTTTCAGAGAACAATACTCTTTTCCCTTATTTCTACAACGACTTGGCAACCAATACATTTATTTAAAAAAGTATAAACGAATTCGTATCATTTCATATATTTAATTAACTTGTCCTATTTCTATTTAGTGCAACATTTTCTCATTGCAGTTGGCATATTCGTGTATATGTACTCTCAGCTTTAGGGGTTTCATCTTGTACAGCTGCATATATATTGACAGAGTTTAGCGTGCACGACCATTTGAAGGTGTAGACAACTTTACCTCTGAATGTGGTAACAAAAAAAACCTCGATTTCTAATTTACAACACTGGCATCGCTATTAAAAGTATTGGTCTAGTGGAAGGCTAGAGCTCGCTGAGATGCAATGTGTTTAAACCAAGTAAGCGTGGATTCTTATTATTATATTTACTTGCACAACAAATGAACCATCTATCTCTATGTCTGGGCTAGCAAGATCGCTGACTCACAAAGAGTGGTGAGTTCAACTGATCTCACTTTGTTTCAAGGTCGATCAAAATAGTACCACTTGTGGCAAGTCAGCAGGGGTGGCCTGGTGAATTGCATGATTATTTAGAGAATGCACCATTGACTCGGGTCCACCCTTGATGACACCACCCCATGCTCTTGAGCATGCAGACCAATTACTATTCTTTATAATTCATATACATTTCGATTTAAAGCTTTCGTGACTGCAGGGATTCATCTTCTTGGTTCTTTCGGTAAAGTCACGTAGAAGGGAAATAATAAAATAATAAAAATCAAACATTATAAAATACAATTCTCACGACGTTTCAGGGCTGTCTTTCCGACAGCCCTGTTCTTCACCTAGGGACGGCTGCTTGCGTTGTGGCCGAAACGTCGTGAAAATTGTATTTTATTATGTTTTATTTTTATTATTTTATTATTTCCCTTCTACGTGACTTTACCGAAAGAACCAAGAAGATGAATTCATATACACTCACTGAATATTATGTTTACAAATTCGATGTGTTATCTCGATCAGGCCTCATAGTAAATGTGCTGCTTTGAGATCACTATTTGGGTCACCAGGAGATGGCAGGACAACAAGTCGAATAATCTTCATCTGTTTCCATCTGTACAGGGATTTAATGCTGCAACCCCTCACATGACTGGGTTTTCTCCAGGTACTCCCGTATTATCACCCGCCAACGGAGTTGCAAATACGTAACATTTTAGGACTACAAAGCTTGGGCAAATATTGCCAGAAGCTCTGACTGCCTTCCCTCTCGCCTGGTTTCCCGTGTCTTTGAATTAACGAAAACTGTGTGCACGTGACACTTATTGATTTTTTTGTACTTTGACTATTGATACAATTGGCCACGCGGTACACTTTTTCAAAGACTTAACTCAACTGCTTACAAAAAGTATGCTAAAGTATTGCCGGGAAGAAAGTGGCTGTAGCTTAATTTCAAGTTGGTCACTCATTCGAGGAGCATCGCACATCAAAATGCAAATGGCTGAATGTGTCACGTGATGGAGTGTGTCCGATTGAATCAACAATCTGGCATTGAAAACAGTGGGAGCCCACACGTGAGGTGGAAGAAGCCAATGCACCTTTGGGAATTGTTACTCCAAAATAACAACAACACATGCGAGGGAAGGAGCGGAGAGATCACAATTCACCCTGCAGCATGCAGCATGCACCATGCTGATTGAAGCACACGCCATTCAAACACACATCAAACAGAGTTACATTTGTCTCAAACTTGGACATGATTTATTCAGTTATTTATTCTTTTTTAGAGATAAGCTTCTGTTTGCAACGTCAAATATATATATTTTTTTTACACAGAAGGAAGGAATAAATAAAACAGTGTCAACATATATATTATTACGTAAAGTGTAAAAAATAAAATTTTAAATGTCTCCATACTCTAGCAAGTGTAATATTGTGCTCAGTTTCATTTGTAGACCCGAAATCGTGGTGGAAATTCTATATTTCTTTGGAGTGGGCGAGTACCACCAAAAGGCAACCACTGTTAACTTCCAACACAATGGCCCCACAGCTATGATGGGGTGAGTTAAAACCCACTCAACATTTGTATTTTACTTATTTCAATTATGATCTGAGTACTCTGCACATTGCGTAATGCATCTATTATGTTTGCAGGTGGTTTAAATGTCATCAATAATTCTGTTCATAGATATTTTCGGGAACTTATTTAGCAAATAAGGTTAAAGTGCATGATCAAGACTCTGTGATATCAATCACAAGAGGGGAGCTGTGCGTGTATATTTTTGTCACAGCCTAAATTAATAATAAAAAAAACTTACTTCTGGAGGTAATCGCTTCAAGGACAATACACACAATGCCTTGTTAAGGACGATGGTCATAATAAAGGGTTTTTTGGGGGTTAGATCGCTTAAATATGAATGTGTCATGAAACCCACCACCACCTGACACAGTCAATTAGTAAGTTTCATCACGTAAACAAAAATACGAATTTGTTACGAGTTCAGCACACTCATGTGTTGGAAAGTAAACCCACAACATTTACAATTCGATTACTCGAATTGTACATGTTTGCATGTTTTGTTTACATAACAAACCTTACTAATTGGTTGTGTCGGGTGGTGGCGAGTTTAATGACATATTTATAACTACGCAATATAACCCAAAAACCTCTTATGGATAATATCGGTCATGAAAGCCTACTTGTTGAACTGAAGGCGATCATGTTTAATTATGTTGTGGTTCTTATTGGTGAATGCACTTTGTATATACGCTTGGCACCTTTATCATTATGTGAACTGATGGCACAGTGGTTCACGCACTGCACATCTAACATAACTGAACTGGTCATAGGTTCCCCCTGAAGCAACTCCTACTCAACAGAGTAGTAAAGTATGGTCAAATAACCGCTATGGCCGCAGGGTGTGGGGAAGCCTTCACCCAATAGTAGTTTAACAAAGGGTTTGAGTGAAGGTATAAATTGTACATGATTTTCTCTTGTGTGGTTGACCAGGATTCCAATATTTTTCTCAACAGTGTTCTTGCATTATGATTATTAATTAACTGCTGAATTGAAAATAACAGTAGGTTTTTTTTCACTGTCACTGATGATGACGCCTTTGACATTTAAGCTAACTAGCCCTTTTTATAAAATAAGGTTTATAGTGAGATCCATTCAAATCCTGTTCGTTTACTGAACATCGTACTCATTCTATACGTTCACTCCAGCAGTAACTATTTGTATCCTATCACATGAGCAGTAGTCCAGACACTCTAGCAATTGCATTTCTTTAAGGAGAGTTATAATATCTATCTTACGGATATAACAAGGGTAACTCTTTTTGCATCCATCTCGTGCCTGGTGTACTTAATGGCCACCTTTTGTAGAATGTCTAGTGACAGGTGGTAATTGATTTGGCTGGGAATCTTCAGAAAGATAATTTTGAGGTTGGGAGGTGTTGATCAATCACTCAGAATCTCAAGACTAATGGAACGGATCCCCAAAGAGAGAATGAATGAACTGACAAGGTCTTTAGTGTGGACTCATGTGAAAGCTAACTGATTTGCTCTTGTCATTCATTGAAGGTATATACCATTTGAATGTGAAAGGGTCAGGAGGCTACTGGCACATTAAAGCACTGAGTTGCCTTCACTAAGACCATGGGTTCGATCCTATTTTTCATCTGCTTATTAAATCAGATGTATGGGTTTTCCATCGGAGTGAGTTCATCTAATTTAATTAGGAATCATAATTGTGCTTTTAAACATGTTTATTTCGCATCATTCATTGAAATTGCATCTAAAATGTAGTGGAATGCACAAGGTCTTTGCATGGTGCTCTTTGTTCCTGCCTAACACCTTTATGAGGCATGCCTATAGATGCCCGGCAAGCTGGTAAGTGGCACAATGCTGATTATACAGATGTAGAGGTGTAGTGGGTGACATCACGTCACGCGCGCCCTCAGAGAGAGTGGCGTCGCGGAACGTGACGTCAGGCAGGCCGTGGAGGACGATGACGTCATGCCCCATGGGGGTATTTAAAGGGGGACCCGGGATGGAACCGGGGTTCGTCGGGGGTAGGAGTGGGGACTCGGGGAGTTGATCCTCACACGAGGCTGGGGGAGCCTACTCCGCCCGACCGGCCGAGGTTGGGGGTGGTCCCGGGCCGGGGCAGGGTGGAGAGGCGAGTTAGCCGGGGTGTATGGATCCCAGTACCCTGTCCCCTGGGGGAGTTATTGGCTAGGGGGGTGCTGGTTCGGCGTAAGCCTTGTCCACCTGCCGTAAGCCCTGAACAACTTGGTGTAAGCCCCTAAATAAACGTGGTGTGAGCCCCTAACAGCAACCTGCCGCAGAGTCATAAATTGCACCTCAACACATATACCAGAAAGCATACGGCATGGCGAGTCCACGTGACCAAATAAATATAATCTGAAATCCATGCATACAAGCTAATATTAGGCTGTTATTGGCAAAACATATTTTGCTACTTAATAACTCTGTACTCTCGCCCAGCCTAAGCAGTAATCTGGTCTCTGAAAGGAAAGCGTCTACTAAGTGGTCCAACGCGAAATTGGCAAAATATGTTTTTTTTATTAATATGAAGCCTGGGCGGGGTGACGTCCAGCGGTGAAACACGTGGCATACACCGCCACAATTAGCACGCTTGGCTACGTACAATACAAAATAAGTTCAATATACCGCTGAGTTGGTCCACTGGAGGCCAAACTTGACCGACTGGGGGATGCGGACTAGTAACAGAAGACGTTTGCGAGTGGGAGGGGGGGTCCCCCATCCCTCCCGAACTTCCGCTGCGAGCAGTTGGGTCGCGTCCTACGCAGCTGCCTATTCCCCGCGCGACCTGGTAAACCGCCTCTAAGCCGTGGCCACCCCAGCTAAGAGAGGACCACGTAACGGTGACCGCACAGATTGATGTTGACGAGCGAGTGTTACCCCCCAGCCCCCCATGGTCGCCTCCATGGAGGACGCTGGGTTGTGACCGCAGCACAAAGAGTGAGACTGAGGGCCTTGGTGGCAGCAACGGTGGAGGGGGGGGGGGGGTGCCTCCGTGGTGTGGGTATCTCGGCCTCGCTGTGCGCTGCATTGCACCGCTAGTCGAGTAGATAACCTTGCGTTCAATAAACCCTCGGAGCCAGGATGAACGTCCAACTCCAATCGTCATTTATTGATTGTAACAAGGTAAAACTGGTGAGAAAACACAGATATAGCATCTGTTATAATCCAGAAACACCAACACAATGAACACCACAGCATCAGAACATTATCTTAGATAACAATAGATCCTGGATGGACCAGGCCCCTACATTACCACTGAACAACTAGACAAAAGCACAAGCCAGTGAGGTGCATACAGGCACATCGTGTATTCATCCCACTGCACCCCAAAAGTACAGCATTACACATAACACTAAACTGTGGATGAGATACTTCGTCATCTTTACTCTCAGGATCGCAACATAGGCACAAGTCTGACTCGACCTACTAAATCACAAGTAACATCCACAATAAGGAAAGTCGCAGGCTTCGTTACTAACTAGGCCTCGTATTTACTACAACAACTTAACGGCACCATAAAGGCATTTACATCACTATAACGGTCATTCCAACATTACAACAGCATTGCCAATATTATAGGGATATAAACAAACTTACAGACAATGCTTCTTAAGCTCTCACAATGGACAAGTGCGGCTGTGGTCTCACTGAGATGCGATGCGTGCCGCCATCTTGAATTATGAGTAAGATGGCCCATGCCCGCGTGGTTCACTGAAATCTAACATCGTGACTTCCTGGTCACGTGACCAAAATTAGCATAAAAAAACAGGAACTTCCTGTGAACGTACGCTCCACATATGCCATGAGGCAAGACACTCCCCGTCTGGTATCTAGGAGATGGTATGTTCCGGTTGTGGGGCCTTGCCGTGGAACTCCTTCCAGGATTCCCACTCGGACGACAGCTCCGAGTCGAGGAACGGAGAGGCCACGGTCACAGCGACCACCGCCACGACCACCAGCAGAGCGATGTGCAGCGGCTTTGTCTTAGTCTTCTTCCCGTCAGTCAGGACTGGCTTGGAGAAACGTGGAGGAACAAACTCCAGCGAAGACGGTGGATGTACAAGCGAAGTCGTGGTGATTTCTTCGTAAGTCTGCATGGTACAGCCTTGACTTCTCTCGCCGAGTTTCTCTTTCAGCGTGAAGTGGTTGGGGCACGGTTTGAAGAGCGACGTGCGTCGGTTTGAAGAGCGACGTGGTCTGGTTTGTGTGTTCCATCGAGACAAACGTCACCTACAATGACCCATCCTAGGTCGAGTCTCTGGGCGTAGGGAGCGTCGTGAGGTCCATTGCGTTGGTCGCGAACCTTGTGGACTCTCAGCATGTCCCGAGCAGAAGTAAAATTTGTGCCGCGTGATCCAATGGCGGGATGAACTCTGCTATGGGTTTCAGGTGTGGGTGGTGACGTGCAACTTCCGGCGTGGGAATCTCACTCCTGTCGTCCGGTATCTCGTTGCACTCTGTCACCGTAGGAAGGGCTAGCTTCATGGTGCTATCTATGGCTTCCACCATGAGGTCGCTCGCTCTTCTTCCAGCTGTCTCCATCAGTCCTGAGCATGTTCTGAGCGTGTATGGAAAGGAATTCCCACCTACACTTAGCTGATCAAAGAACTCTGACCTTGCCAAAGACCTGTTGCTCTGGTCGTCCATTATGGCGTACATCCTTACTGCCCTTTCAGGATGTCCTTTGGGATACACTCGGACGAGGCATATCTTTGAGCAAGATCTTCCTTTGAAGCCTTCTCCACAGACTTCTGTGCATTTGGTTGTGATTGACGAAGTGAGTGCGGCGGTCTCGCCTTGCTCCCCAACGTGCTCTGCTTCGGGATCGGAAGCCTTAGTGCCACTGGGTTTCGAGTAAAATGTGTGCAGAGCAGTTGCGTGTTTGTCGCTGCCACATTCCTCGCACTTGATATGTGCCTTGCAATTCCTTGCAAGGTGGTTTGTAGAAACACAGCATTTGAAGCACACTCCAAAATCGTTCAGCATGTTCTTCCGCTCTTCCAATGGCTTCCTCCTGAACTCACGGCATTTCTGGAGGGAGTGAGGTTTATCATGCAATGGGCATTGCTTCTCTGTATCCTATATCTTCTTCTTTGTGGTGGTTGCCTGGACGGAGTTTGCGAATGTCGTAGGAGAGACCTCAGTCTTGTGTACGGAAATTGGCACTCTCGCTGTTCCTCGTTTCGCCATTGCTCTTTCCATTTTTGGGAGATCTGGAGTGGAAATCCCCGTGGTGCCAAACATGAAACTCGGGTCATTTCTAGTCTTAGCCAGGTTGCGGATAAACTTTGAGAAAAAAGAGAATGGGGGGAATGCAACCTGATGCTCTGACTTGTATCTTGAACCCGCTGGTCTCCATTTTTCCTGCACGTCAAATGGCAGTTTCTCTACGATGGGGTTCACGCCATGGTAGGTATTCAAGAAAATGAGACCTGATAAGTAGGGATCAGCCTGGGCTGATTCGAGCTCCATCAAAAGATCTCCAAGCTCCCGTAACCTTTTATTGTCTCGACCAGAGATTTTTGGAAAGTTCTGCAACTTCTTGAAGAGAGCCTTCTCAATTGTTTCTGGGCTACCATAGCACTCCTCGAGCCTCTCCCACACCGCATGCAGGCTTGAGGTGGGGTCGTCAATGTTTGCTGACCGGATCCTCTTTGCGTATTCTGCAGACTCATTTCCTAACCATTTCACCAACAGGTCGAGTTCCTCACTTGCAGAGATGTCTGCATTTCGGATTGCATTCCTGAAGGTAGATCTCCAGGCTCGATAGTTCTCAGAGTGGTCATCAAACTTAACGAGTCCGGTGTTGATTAGTTCGTGGTAAGCCAGGTACCTAGCAAAGTCCCCTAGTCCTGCTGATCCAGGGTGTGTCCATACTGGCGCTTGTGAGGTGGCATTATTGGCTGTATTGCCTTGCATGCCGTCATTCGCGATGGCGTTGGACTGTGAGCCTAAAGGGTTTCGATCACGTTGGTTGGATCCCCTTATGTGACTGTCTGGAATGTGGGTCTGACTTGGTGCATCCACGTCTGACCCCACGTGCGCGACACTGAGTCGGCGACTAACTCTCAGGGCAGGATATGCATTTCCACCATTCCCGTAGACAGCATTCATTTTCATTCGTTGTGGAAATGGCGATGCCTGAACGTCCACCCTTTGTTCAGTATCGTTTGGTGGAGGAGCATTGATGCATTGTTCAGACCAGTCCAAAATATTTTATCTGGTGAGTTGATCACGGTCCTTGACAGGTATCTGAGTGCCAAACTCACTCCAATTCTTTCCTTATCCAGGTTGGCTGCTGCCTCGAGCACCTCTGCCTGGGTCCTTGCAGCAGCTGCTTCCTTTTTGAGTTGTAGGGTGCTTAACTTAGCATCCAGCTCAATTTTCTTCCGTGTGGCAGTAGCTGCTAATGTACTCTCTTCTTCTTGTATGCGAGCCTTTTCAATTAGCATGGCTTCCTCTTCAGCCATGTAGGCAATACGGGCGTTTGCTGCTTCTGCTGCTGCGCGTGCCTGAGCTGCTGCCATACTAGTATACAGTGCTGTAACCCTTACTAGGACTAAAATTGATAAATTATGGATGTGTAGTGACATCGCGGGATGTCATCATGCAGTGCCGGCCCTAGAGAGGCACGGCGTGCGGTGTAACAACATCGCAGATACCACAAGGATGTGGGTGTAGTACCGGCCCTATAGGGGCCCCAGTGAGCGCTGATTGATAGCGCTAGATGGCACCATGCTTGGCGTGCAGTGCCAACCCTACAGGACAGGGTATGTGAGTACCGGCCGTAGGATTAGGTTACTAAAGGCCCTGGCACTCTGGTTGACCCGGGAGGACACTTGACCAGTTAAGATTACAAAGGGGCCCAAGTGGGGGCTAGGGGTGATCACGTGGTTGAGATCCAGTTCCTTCTCAAGGATTCTGGAAGGTAGTCGTGGCCAAGGGCCGAGCCAGCCACGCTGCAGATAATATAAGCCGGGTCCCAAAAGGGACCAGGGTTGTTGTTCATCCTTGAAGAAACCTTCGTCTACGTTCTCCGTTCAACGAGTCTCCAACATGTGGACCTGGACCCGAGCTGTTGGTCTCAATCCATAGTAGCAGTTACATTGTAATTAGTGTACTTAGCCTGGTGGTTACCACCATAGCTTGTTATTCTGTTAAGGGGGAAGTTACCCCGTGTGTTGGAGTTGAATAAATGTGTTGCCTCCAAGTCTACGTCTGCGACTCAATTGAATTCAGTACAACTGGTGTCGGAGGTGGCCAAACATTATTTTGTTAGTAAGATAGGCCGAGTTAGGTTATGCTTACGCGAAACAGACTACATACCAGGACGTCGGAAGATGAGGACGACGAAGGCGTTATTCCTCAGACAGCCATGGGATGGCGACCCCGGAAAAAAGGATAGAGGCACGATCAGAGTAGCATGGCGACAACCATCACAGTGACAGCTCACCGCCCTTGGCGGAGAGAGTGCCGCACATTCTGCACCCTCCTCACTGAACTCCTCGAAGCCGTGGCTGCGATGATTGCTGAGCTCGACCGCGAAGGGCCAGCGGTGGAGGAGTGAGCACCAGAGCTGTGTGGGGTCGAGCATCGCGTCACCATTTCCCTCCAATGGGAAAGCTCCGTAGCGCAGCCTGCGCACATGGCTGCCATTTTGTTTGCGCGGAGCGGGGCGGAGAGCCCGCCAAATCTGAGACTGCACCGCATTCGTTTATTGAGATTCCATCCCTAAGGTGACGTTTGTTTACCTTTTGTTAAAGAATTTTCAGCAGCTGGAGGCGACTGGGTGGCCTTCAAGTGCCGGTTCCAGACGAACTGCGACTTGGCGGGATTGACTGAGGTGGAGGCGCTGAGAGCGCCGCCCACCGCGCTCAACGACGACGCATTGGCGGTGTTTCACACCATCCCGCCATCAGAGAGGGCCACGCTACAACAAGCCTTTGCTCAAATGGCGGCAAACTACGAACCGCCGTCAAACGCTCACCATAAGGTTGCTGCACGGCGAAGAGGGGAGGCCCAGACGCCCCTCGCCTTCTGTAGTGCACTGTTGGCGCTAGCAAAGGCTGCCTTCCCGAAGATGGACCACGACCGAGTCGACTCTCTGGTCCTCGAGAGATTGTTGACATTGGCAAAGGACGTCAACATTGTCCTGCCGGCCGTCGACGAAGACAATTTGTCTTCTCTTAAGGTTGCAAGATGCATCCAGGCGCACCTGCTCTTGCAACGACATAAGGGGTTGGCAGCATGTACCGCGCCTCGTGAGGCATGTGATACACCCAAAGATGTAGAGACTGTCCAAGCCTGTGCTTCGACTCAAGGCGGAGGCTGGCGGGGGGACTGCATGGTGTGATGGGATGAACAACTTCAATGGCGGTCCATAGTAGCAGTTGCGTTTTAATTAGTATAGTTCGCCTGGTGGTCACCACCATAGGTTGTTATTCTGTTAAGGGGAAAGTTACCCCGTGTGTTGGAGTTGAATAAATGTGATGCCTCCAAGTCTATGTCTGCCACTCAGTTGAACTCAGATGTGTAATGTAGCTCTCAGAGACAGTCTTGTCTTCCATATATTTATTATGAATAAAGTCCACTGACAACTCAACGAGTAACCGCAAGTGATGGCGGTCCATATAGTAGCAGTTACGCAAGTGATGGCGTTCCATAGTAACAGTTATGTTGTAATTAGTGTAGTTCACCTGGTGGTCACCAACATAGGTTGTTATTCTGTTAAGGGGAAAGTTACCCCGTGTGTTGGAGTTGAATAAATGTGATGCCTTCCAAGTCTATGTCTGCCACTCAGTTGAACTCAGATGTGTAATTTAGCTCTCAGAGACAGTCTTGTCTTCCGTATATTTATTATGACTAAAGTCCACTGACAACTCAACAAGTAACCGCAAGTGACTCTATACACTGGGGTAGCTAGACAACTCTATTCAGAGACAACATAGCTTCTAGTCTCAAAACAACTCGTAGACGATAGAGATGACCCGTTCCAAGGCGACGGCGGCGATTTCCCACACCAACTGCCACCAGCTCTGGCTCGTGCCGGCTCTTAAGCCTGGCACGGTCTGGCCACGCCTCTATAGTCGAATTCTCCTCTCTGCACCTGCTCTGTCACTCACCGCCCTAATTACACTTCCCCTGCCACTGGATCCCGTGCTCCCCCTCACGTGACCCTGTCAACGTTTGTCTCATCAATCATCATTAGCACGTCCATTAGTAACCATGGTCCCGGGGAACTATTCTGTCCCCCTATCGCTCCGTACTGTCTTTAGAGATGTAATAAGACGATTCACTGCCAAAGGCAGTTATCCCAGTGAGCATTAACAATCAGGTAGTGGTGGTCATGAAAACAAGTGTTTGAAGTCTAAAACAAATATCCAACTGACATACATAATGTAAGAACGAATTATAGTTCATATAAACTCAGTCCAAATTATATGTGTAGTGTCATTTATAATGGAACTATGGTATAGCGGCAGTACAGTGAGAGTGGTACTGTATGTGCGGAACCTCTCCCTGGCACCTGAGTGTGCATACCAGGGAAGAGGCTGAGTAAACACGAATGGATGATTCGTTGGATGCGTTGGCAGGAGCGAGTTATTTTTCACTCTTGACCTGCTTTCAGGGTTCTGGCAATTGCCATTGGATGACGTCTCTAAACCAAAAACTGCTTTTTATATGCCACAAGGTTTATTCGAATGTAACCGTCTCCCTATGGCCCTCCACTCGGCTCCAGCGACGTTTCAATGGCTCATGGAGCTGGTTTTGGCGGGCCTCCAATGGGACTCATGTTTGATCTATCTGGACGATGTAATTGTTTTTAGTCGCACGTTCGAGGAGCACTTGAGATGTTTACGCGTGGTTTTTCTTAAAATGCAGGCAGCAAACCTCAAATTCAAGCTGCAGAAATGTCACCTGCTACAGAAGTTGGTGCGGTACCTGGGGCACATTGTTAGCAGGTTGGGAATAGCCTCTGACCCTGATAAGACTGCGTGTGTGTGCACTTGGCCGACCCCCAAGACGGTGGGTGAAGTACGCAGCTTTATCGGGTTTGCGTCTTACTACCGCAACTTTGTGCCCAGGTCCCCCACCATCACTAAACCTCTTCATGCCTTGACAGCCAAGGGTCAGAAATTTTGATAGGGGGAGTCGGCCCATTTGTCACGCTCTGGGATGGCCTGGTGGATATCCCTCCCCTCCGATACCCAGATTTTTCACAGACCTTGTCTTGGACAAGGACGCGAGCAACACTGGCATTTGTGCCATGCTGTCACAGGTGGTGGATGGGGTGGAAAGTGTCGTGGCATACGGCAGTAGAGTGTTGTCAACGGCTGAGCAGCGCTACTGCGTCGGCCGTATCTTAGATCACACCTCCCTCTAGTACATACTGCGCATTGAACAATCATCCGGCCAGCTATCCCAATAGTTAGAGGTCCTCCAGGACTATTCTTTTAAAATTTATTTTCAAAAGGGTGCACGACACACGAATGCAGACGCGCTGTCACGGTTACCATCACCCAACAAGTGCACGTCTTTCTGATTCAGGGCGCTGTAAACCGGCTGCTGCAGCAGTACCTCCGCCTGTTGTTGCGTCCGCACAAGTTCTGGCCCCTGACATTTCAGGAGGTCCTAGTGCGTGTGATGCCACCCTCGGCCTAGACCATACGGAGTGGGGACGCCTCCTTGTTAAGGCTGCGACGTCGTGTTCGGGACACTGGGGATGGGATAAACCAATGTGGAGTTGCCCCTGTTATCCTTAAAGAGGGGTTGCTGATGTCCTGGGACGGTAGATTGCACCGCTATGGCATTGTGGTGCTCGCTATCTTCCGTGGCAAAATAATCTTGGCGGAGCATGAGCGGCTGATGCACCTCGGAGTGCACAAAACACTCACAACCCTCATGAGGGACACGTGACCAGATGAGGTGGTAACGAGAACCAGGGAGAGGGTGAGAGGAACACGTGATGTGGGTCCTGGACCATCACGAAGGATCTGGAAAAGGGGCGTGGCCAAGGGCAGGGTCTGGCCATGCTGCAATAATAAAAGCCGAGCCCAAGGGGGGACCGGGGTTGGACCTGGCTGGGAAGAAACCCCCATCATTGTGGTCTTAGGTCTCCGGTCTTCGCGCACGTGGACCGATTTAGTAGTTGTCCAATCCAGAGTGTAAATAGCCATCTCTCCCGAGTGTATATAGTTAGATAGGAATGGTAGTTAACCATCCTTTGTCGTTATCCCGTTAGTGTTAAGAGTTAACGTAATGTTAGTTAATCAACGTGTTGCTTCCAAGTTCAAGTGTGCGCCTCGATTGAACCCATTACATATGTACTATATTACACAATTTGCATCTTATGGTGTGGACCAATCAGTTTCAAAGACAATGTATATATCATCATAGTACGTTTTTTGCTTGCATTCTACCACAAGTATTGTGGTTAATGCAGACATGATTCCTTGTAAAAGGTTTCAGTTTGGTGTTTTATCATCTTAACACCTGTTTTGTTGCCAGAAAAAAAGGGGAAAACCTATTATCACAATTTGCATCTTAAGTACATTTACGATTTTTGTGTGTTTTCTCAAATATATTGCAAATATTGTATGCCATCAAGTTGTGAGAGGAATGCATTTCCATTGAGGACTCTTGACTGAGCGATGAATCGCCCGTGGAACGGACAAGTAGTATAAAGTTGCAGACTACTGTACTTGGAAAGATGGCCACCTTTCAGTTCCACCTTTGGTTAAATTTGGCTATGCACTAATGTTATGGTTGCCAAATCCACAATTTAACCAAGATCCTCTTCGTCATTTTATTTGCCTTAATATATTTCATATTTATCATTTTCCTGTTGCTGGGATGGTCCATCACAATACTAGAAGAGGGTTAAAAAAAACTCCATTTACCCACATTGCCTTGAGTGGTGTGTTATTGTGCAACTGACAAAAACTGTAACTTTTAACGTCCCAGGAAGATTTGAAGATTTTTGCCAGGGTAGCTTCCTCTAAAAAAAAAAGGATTATCCTGGCAAAACAGGATGGGTGGCAATCCTACCTGGCCATGTTGCTGTTATGGCACTGGGACTCTGTAGACCTACGACAATGACATACCAACAGCGCGGGGGCACTCCAGAGGACTTCCCACTAAAACATTGCACGGGCATGTGAGTTAATGATTTGTGAAGATGGATGGTAGTGATTTAGTGGGGCGCCTGGATGGTGGACTGAGCCAGCAATTGTTTACCATAACATTTGCCAGGACTTTTGAACTTTCCCACTTTCAAACCTTTTGTTGTAGCAGCTGCTGCTGTCATGTGTGCATGGAACATAATTTTTCCCTGTTGGTTATGTCCTTCACATGCTTGTTCTTTTTCTGTATATTTCTCTGTTCTTTTTCCCTTTTTTTCCACAGACAAAAATGTGCATTTATGTTACGTGTCTTTTAATAAAAGGCACTTTGAGATGCTGTGGCATTTTAGTCGCCAATAACAATCCTTACTTCTGAGATATCTTCAATATAATAGTCCAAACTAAGTAGAACAATTTGAAATACATCCTTTGAAATGTGAATTGCATGATCAATCTGTTTTTGGTCTTATTTTGTGCAGACATTTGTGATTGGGGCCCATGTCATCAATTTGTGACGCTTTTGAAATTATCTTAATTACATTTGCTTGCCTGGATTTGAATCGTGGATTTGAGTTTGGCCCATCTCAGTCACATGGCCACCTAAGCATTGCGCCTGTGGTTGAAGGATGCGCTGATATGAAAGACACAAGTATTTTTGTGGACAGATTGGTGGGCATAGCCCACGATCGCACACAGTGGAGAATCATTTTTAAAGGGTCAGAGCGCATTGCTCTGTCCCGTTGAAAACTAGGGTGGACAGATTCTAAATCCAGAGAAAGTGATGTCAGACAATGATTTTGTGGTGCCACGACTGCAGAGCAACTCCACAAGCATTGCGACTCCCCCCTGGCCCCCACCCTGAGCACACCCACACGCAGCACACACAAGTAGTGTCCCGGCAGGGGATCGTCTGACACAACGGGGTTTTATCCTAAGGGCCCCTAGGAGGGAAGTCCCGCGGTTTCCCGGTGCCAGAAGATTGGCCGGCCCTCACAGAACAAGTCACATTGCAGTGCCCCTAAACTGGCTTAAAATTGTATGGACGCAACAAGGTTCACCGAGCGAGCCACAATGAGTAATGCACGACATCGGGAAGGGGGCTGGGGTGAAATATTAAGCAAGCAGAGCAGACAATGATGTCAGGGGATCCAAGCGCCACAGACCGAATGCACACTGGCAGGGTGTGTATTCGCCAGCCGGATGCCCTTCCAGATTTAACAGGCTGAGTCAGGAATTAAGTTGCACAGACAAGGTCGAGAAATAACCGTCGTAACGTTCCATGTAAGGGAAGAAACACTTGAAAATCACAGGTAGGCGCACAATTGGCTGTGCAGGATAACGTACACGTAACCCTGGATTTTTTAAGTCAAGGGGCGTAAAAATGGGAGCCAAAAAGTTTCAATCAGATCTCATCTTCAACAGCTTCGTCGCCAAGATCCCCCCCTGCCATCCGCCTCCTCGAGCCGCTCGCAGAATCCATGTGATGCCAGCAAGTGCTGCTACGAGGCAGTGATAGGCAAGGTTTTTTCGTCATCCTCCCTTCGACTCTCACAGCATCCATGTGACGCCGTGAGTACAGCTGCGAGGTACGTGATAGGGCGTGCCAGTGTTTGGGGACTTGGATAGCAGTAGGCTCTGCTCTGCTCGCAGAATATTCCCTCTGGGCAGTGCAGGGTTTGCGCCATGAATAAACGTTAGCAGAGTATCAGTGCAATGCCTGTGATTTGTGTGTGGAGTGGCTGCGTGGGTGGATGCGCGGCAAGTGTGAGGGCAGAGCCGCAGCACCAGCGCTAGTTGATATAATCGCCCGCAGGTGCGCGCGCGTGCGCGCCACTGTGCTAGCGTTATCTGTGGTGTGTGCGTGTGTTAGGTGTGTGTGCGTGTTAGGAGATAACCGCCTTCAGGTGCGCGCGTGTTCGCGCTGCCGCGCTAGTATTAGCTGTGGTGTGAGGGCGTGATAGGTGTGTACGTGTAAGGATATAATCGCCTGCAGGTGCGCGCGAGGTCGCGCCGCCGCGCTAGCGTTAGCTGTGGTGTACGCGAGCATGTGTAGAATAACCCCGTGAGGCGGTGAGTTAGCATTTTAGATATGTCCCTCAGAGAGGGCGCAAGCGGAGGGACCAATCACCCGGTCGGCGGGGGCCCGGCGCGGCGGGAGAAGATCGACGCGGTGGAGGAGGGAGTGGAGGGGGCAGACGTCGTTCCCCACCTGCCCGGCGATGGCTGTGGGGTGAACGCCGGCCCCCACAATTTCCTTCCGGTAATGACTGCAAAATAGATGATCAGCAATATAGGCTAGTCTCACACCATGATCCTTGTGTGAGTCTAACTCTGGGAATTACATCAAGGCAGAAAGAGTACAAGGGCCAGATAACGAATGGAAATTTAGTCGTACCTACATCGACTTTTAAGAAAAAAGAAAGTGGGCTTGGGCTGTACACCGTTTGAAGGAACTTTGGCCTATAGACAAAATCGTTAATGGAATGGCAGTTAAACGAGGAAAACACCTCTATGAGGACAATTCACGTCGCGCTGAATTGATGATATCAGCTCAAGTGCAGAAGCGAGAGGTATTGTGGCATTGCAAAGACAATGCAAGATAATGGCAATGTGGGGAGGGCCATCATCCAGCATTCGATCGATCAAGATTATTTATAACGATGCATGGCCTTTGATGAGGCATGCTAAAATATCACATATGAGCATTTCGATGATTTGTAAACGCTGCCTGAAAGGAGGCCATGAATATCCAGGCACACCTGGCTAACAGACCAGATGGACAGCTATATAATCGGATAATGTCCACGAGTTGTATTTGCTGTCAACGTTTGTTTAAACCAAAGCACAGATTTTTTATTAAGCAAACGCACAGCATGCATGTATTAAGTGACTGGCAGCGTGACCAGTAACAAGTAACAAGAGATTACAGAAAATGTCTCCAAACAGATGCCTATTTGCGATCTTCGAAGTAAGCAGCACTTATGTCATCCTCAATTTGTCGGTCGATCACTCATCACCCTTCTGCTGCTTTTAAATTGCTTAAGAAAGCAATTTATAAAGGGCAAAACCAAAGGGCCCAGAGCGTTAGGATATATGCTCTGTGCACATTTGCAGCGTGCTACGTGCTGAAAAGCATGGGCGAGGTGTATAAAGAGATATGATTAATTGCCACAGCTGACAGTATGATGGATTGCAAACAGAATAGGCCAAACCTGTTTAATTAGAGAATATATTTAAATGAACTCATTCATTTCTCTCATCTATACTTTATCTTCACTGTTGCTTAATATGTATACCGTACCTCACAAGCACAACATCCCAAAGCGCCCTGTGCAAGGAGACCATCGGTGGCAGCTGTCCCTGTGGCATGAGGTGAATCCATCACCAGTAGGGACCAAAGTTGCTGAGCAGCTTTCCAAATAAATTAATGTTTTCTTAATTTTTCTAATTTGGTAAATGTGCATCATCACTGCGCTATTTTTTTAATAACATCACGACATCTTCAATATCTGCTGTGATGCTGATGGCACATAAGTCATGGTTAATAGATCCATATACTTTACCACGGTGCCCGTTGTACTCGAACCATGAACCTTGACAACAAGCGAAAATGCATTACCTCTTGGCCATGTCACTCGCAGCAGCTTTTGGCTAGCCATCAAACAAAGATGGTCACTGCATTGAGCACTTTCTGATGGGCTTCTACGGCCTTTTGGAATGCTCTTCCTTCGGTATTAGGAAGCCCCTGAAGCTATGCACTTTTAAATCTAGATTTAAAACTAATCTCTTTAGAACTGCTTTTTGTGTTTAGTTTGTTGTCCTTCCCCCGCACCTCCGATTAGCACGGTTGACTACGTACGGTGAGAAAGAAGTTCAACATACGTACACATTCTGCATTTCCACTACAAGACAAAACACTTGGAACTCCATGTCTTCTTCTGTGCTTACCTGCCTCTATTCAAGAATGTTTTAGCAGCTCATCTGCTCTTATTATGCTAGTTCTCTGTTGCCGATAGCTTTAAGTTACAAACCTTAGCAGCCATGTTTAGAAAAGCAATCAAACTGCTAATTAGGTTGAAAAATGTGTGCTCACAGGAGTCTCATGATTAGACATTTTTAATCCTGCATTTTAAGCCAATGGAGGAAATGCTTGAAAGTTGGAGAATAAACATGTAAAGAACAGAACAATAATGTACAATAGAGATGCATGCTTCTGGCAGCAAACATACATCCCCCATCGTATAGTTTCAGTAACTCAGACACAGTTTCAGTAGTGGGTACATGCTGACAAATCACAAAGGTGAAACGGTGTGGAAATTATAGCACCCTTAATTATTTAAAGGCTAGATTATTAAAATCATGTTGTTTATAACCTAATATTGTGGTGGCACATTTTTAGCTTATGCAATGCTGCATTTCACAAAGTCGTTGATGTATTGCGCTGCATGTCCCGTTTAAATTAGATTTAACAAAACGTGCACTGAAAACAAACTTACTTAAAGCGGTTTGAAATTGCTTTAAAATATGCCACATCTGTTTCTGAGACTCTTTTTCTTATATTAGCTGGGGAAATTGATGTGTGCGTGTGAGTAGGCCTGGAATTGTAGCACTGGGCCTTGAGCAACGGAATGAATGCCTCAACCCCCATTCACCACATTTAGCCACGTTCCACCCCTCAAGGCAAATCGGCACAATGGGGAAACATCCCTTACCACATTAAGGTCTTGTTACACAAGGCTGCGCAAGGGCTCCTTGTAATGTCAAAGCTGAAAAATTGCTTGTGTGCTGTAGTATACCACGACCTTTAGGCATAATGTGCTGAGGCAAGTTTCAGTGTAGAGTTTTGGGCCCTCTCCACAAAGCTGCAGGGTCCAATAGATGTCTGTCATTGTCAGTTCTGCCTTCTCGGTGGCATTTTTGTAATGGTCGTAGTGGTTTGTCCACTGCTGAAACTATTTTGGCAACATGGATTTGATTCTCTGCTGTGCCAATTGGTATATTGGCCTGCCCTCTCCCCTATGCTAGCTCAACATTAATTTGATTACTTGGTATCGTGAATAGATGTCAGCGCTAATTCTGACCACATCACGCCACACCCCCTCGCGTTGTGCCAGCCTTGATAGCCGCTCCCTAACAGCATTTGTGCGTACAAGTCAATTCGTGGATCGGTGATTTATTTTATTTTAGTGTGAGACCAAAATTCACCTCCTTTCACAGTATGTTTTTTCCCCCCCGATATTATTGTATATGAAGACATGGTCCTATTAAGATATTTAAATGATTCATAAATCCAAGCGGTATTTCGTGTGTGCTTGGCTGGCTGTTATTTTGGCAGAGGTTGACAACGTGAGCTCCGCTTTCCTGGTGTGTGCCCTAAAGCAGCGTTGTGTTTAGACCTGGCCAAAGAGATTGTTACGTGAGGCAGAAAAAAAACAAAGGGCATTTTTTTTTTACTGACAATCGTAGACCCCGACTCAACAAGCCAGCACACCAACTAAGCAAATTGGCAAATAAGGTAAGTTATAGCGGCCAAAGCTTTGTAACTTTTGCCATTCTGCCCACATTCGCAAATTTCCAAATGCAATTTAAGAAACCAAAAGAAATACATTAAACAAACAAAAAAAGTTGGCTACAATGGCAAACAGTGCAACAGTGGAGGCTACCTAAACATTTAATTACACTCTCAAACAGGCAAATCAGCTGAAATGTTTCAGACAGTTGAAGGACAACGCAATTTCAGGTATTCCGCAATGCATATGCAAAGCGATCACCTGCTTATTTCAATTGTTCCATAACTGCTTGCACATCATCAAGATACACAGATGGGCTCTTGTAATATTGCAACGTGATTAATGGGAACTCACGTTTAACCTCTGTTGGAACAAACTAAGAACATCAATGTTTACATTCGAGTCACAATGAATGAACATCATATTTGGAGCAAATATAACCTTGATAATGTTTAGGTTTTTTTCCCTCAACCTACACTCAATGATGCTGGCTTCATGCCTTCACGTGTTAATCACCTACTTCAGATTATTTAGAAACTCTGAAACCACGATCACAATTAGCGTTTATGCAGACATGAGTTTTTTTGTCAAATTGTACAAGGGCACTTAATAAAAATGCATAAGCTCAAATGTAATTTCCACAATACCATACATCTCATATCTCAATGAGGCCAGTCGTCTTTTATCAAGAGAGATCTGGATAAAAGTACTTATTAACGGAAAACAGGTTGAAGTGAAATAAAAACACATACAGCAACCTTAATTACGAACAGGTTCTAATACCATAAATGACAACATAGTTAAACACGTCATAATAGCACACTTAATAACAACAACAGGTTCTAGAGTGCTACAAATGAACAGAGAAATGTGAATTTCATCTTGCTGAGTAATATATATATTCATAAATGAGCACCTTACAATGTGGATATGTTTGCAATGTGCACATCAATATGATAAACGATGAGAGTCCTTTGAGGATGAATAAAATCCCTTTGCTCGTAGAGAACTGGATAAAATAATGAGTACAAGGCAACATAGCAAGAATGCTGCCTTGGTGTAATGGTTACCAAACTTTAAATGCAATCTAAAGGTCGCCACTTCTATCTTTCAGCACAAAATTTAAGAGGGTGGCATATTTTCTTAAATTCCCATGTCACCCAGCAGTATGAATGGGTACAACCATAATTGTACCTCGATTTTCCATTGCCAGGTCTCATGTGATGGATTAAAGTGTGGGCACTGCAACATCTTCCAAGTTATCTGGGCCACGTACATTCACGAAAAATTATCTAGAGAGCACTCCTTTTTTTTACTCAAACTGCATTGTATTCCAAAGAATTTAAAGTTTTAGAGATTTCTCCAAATAAATAACGTACCCTTGCTTGAAGCTACCATGGGTAAAAATAACCTGAACATAATAAAATGATTTGATTGCATCGAAATGCAATTGAACATAATTATTTTTTATTGCCCCTGATTATCTGTGCCAAAAAGATCCAAAGTGATCTGCCCATGGGGCATTGAGGTTCAATTGAGATGGAACACCCACAAATGTTGTGGCAGAAAAGCTCTTCAGGCATTCCAATTCTTTGGGGTTGAGAATAAAGCATGACCCTTATTCTCTTCCTTTGGCATATCAGCCGATATTGACTTTCCAAAACCTTAATGGCAGTGGGAACAGTGATGAGGATTTGGTAGTATTAGTTTCTTGGTCTGAGCAAAATATTAAAGCAATTCATAAAATCTACAAAATGAAGGAACAGTCTATAAATGTATAACGGTGTTGTTGGGGCAATATGCGCCATTCCCATGCGGTAGCCGGCAACACCAGCCTCATGCCAATAGGAGGAAACAGAGTGACTGAGCCCCAGTGCTGAGAGTCTATGGGCCATAGGGTCCAACGGTTACCCTATGGAACAATATGTAAAAGGGGTAGACCCCATGAGGGGGGCTGGGGGATGACATCATCTCCGGATCCTTCTCGAAGGTTTGAGAAGGAAGGTGTGGCCGGGGCAGAGCGAGCCACGGCTCTGTATAAAAGTCGGACCTCTGGACGGTCCCGGCAGTCGTCGTCCAGCTGAAGACAAGAAGATTCCTGAAGACTGAAGAGCCCCAAGGGCAGAGCCGTGCCCCTGGCAAAGGTCGGCTCTAAGCTATACCAGTAAAGACTGAAGAGCCCGATTGCAGAGCCATACCCCTGGCAAGGGTTGGCTCTAGCTTATATACCAGTGAAGATTCAAGCGAGAGTAACCTCCATATTGTATCGGGTGTGAGGTGCCATTACATATCTGTGTTAAGGGCTAATTGTTAAATAAAAACTGTGTTGACTCAGAGAAGCCTTCTTCTAGTTATTCAACTCACTACAAATGTATTGAATATATATATATTTTTTCCTAAAATAAAATTTTGGACCCATTACTATTTTATTTCATTATGATAGAAAGTATTTTGCTCAATGTAGTAAACACTCCCACAATATATAATCACGTCTACAATATTATCAACAATATAATACAACATTTAGTTAACTAATAACACTACTGTCTATGTGTATTGACGTTATACGGATCATTATGGTGCTTTGCGCTATGTGTGTGTTGTGGAGATAACTAGCAGGATACAGTACCATGCACGTGAGTTATAGGGGCACGTGAGAACAAGTCACCCCGGCTCGGGTTAAGCACGTGCCAGAATGGGCGAACAGGTGCAAGGGAACTGTAATTGGCCAGATGGGCCAAGGGGAGGGGCAGCCAAGGGAGGAGCGGGGGCAGTGGGGGATAGAGGATATAAGGCAAGCCTCGAGTGAGGTTCAAGGCAGTTCGGTAAATGGGAAAATCATGCTAGTCGCCTGGGCCCACACTCTCCGACATCGTGGGTCAACAGCACGAGGGCTGCTCTGATCAGAGATAGTTATCCCGTCTGAAGTGGGTCAACAGTACGTGACTGCTCTGACCAGATATATAGTTATCTTGTGCAGAGAAGATAGGTGTACGTAGTCGTCCGAAGTGAGTTAGGTGACATAGTCCTGTATGTAACGGTGTAGCATTGTATGAATGAAAGTTGTTACCTCCAACCAGTGTGTCTGCAAATGATCACACTACATTTGGCGTCAGAAGTGTTCAAACCTGAACTTAATTCCTAGCTAGGAAAGTTAGTTACAATGTCACGATTACAACGCACCCTTGCGTCATCGGACGACGAAGACGAGGAAGAGGTGATCCCGCCGACAGCCCCGGGGGGTGGGAGCCTGGAGGAAAGTCCCACGGAGATGCTGCCCACAGAGCAGAGCGTGGCAGAAGACATGTCTGCCCTGCAGCTGCCTGGAGTGGGACACCAGCCCCAGAGTACGAGCCTCGCCAATCTATTGTCCGCCGCGGCGGCACTGGTGGCGGAGTTGGTGATGGACAAGCCGGAGCGGAGATGGCACCACTGGGAGAGCGGGAAGCCAACCCGCCGGCGACAGCCAAATTCTATGCGCGGAAAACAAGTGCGGGAAACGGCCGCCATTATGTCGGCAGAGCGGGAAACCGCTCCCGCCAAATCTGACAGTCCGCCACCTCCGCGCTCTGAGGTGCCCTTCCTATGGAAACGTCTCCCTTTTGTTTAGGAATTCTCAGTTGCTGGGGGTGATTGGACAGCCTTTCGCAGAAGATTTTCCGCGACGTGTGAGCTGGCGGGCTGGACTGACGCCGAAGCGCACTACCGACGGCACTGGATGACGACGCTCTGGGTGCATTTTATGCAATTCCCCCATCGTCGAGGACCATGCTGGCATCTGCTTACACACAAATGACAGCTATCTACGATCCACCATCCAACATGTGACATAAGTTAGCCACACAGAGGCGGGGGGAGGCCGAGACACCTCTCGCCTTCCGCAGTGCACTTATGTTGCTGGGTCAAGCAGCATTCCCTAACATGGATCATGCACGGTTGGACTCACTGGTCCTGGAACAGCTATTGGCATTGGCAAGGGACATGAACATTTTCTTGCCCGCTTCTTGAAGATGACGCATTGACTTTTTTAAAGGTGGCGCCCTGTTTACAAGCGCAGAGCAACTTGCAGCGGCAAGTTTGGGTGGTCGCGGGCACCAGGCAGCTGGGAGAGAGCGGAGCCAAGCAGGAGGAAAAGGAGCTCCTGGAGATCTGCGCAGCACTGGCAGGGAGTCAGCAGCCAAGGACCAGCACGGGATGGCGGCAGGAGCAGTGACAGCAAGTGACGACTCCTGCTTCTTCATGGAGGAAGCCCATCTCCTGCTTCAACTGCAGCCTACCCAGCCACATCGCGGCAGGATGCCAGGACAGCGTGTCACACCCTTGTCATCCTCCACCCCGCCGACCTCCGCTCCTCCCAGCCCAAAGGCGAGTCACGGAGCACCAAAACCCGGTCTTCACTGTCACCTCAGTAATCCTCATCACAGATGGGTTCGAATTTATGCACCATGAATACTGGTCGGGTCGAAGCACTGGTGCAAACAGGAGCGGGGGGAATAGGATGGCCACAGCGTCCAGGTCAATGGACGGTCCTGGCGCATAGGGTCGTGGCAGCGGCAGCGGGTTCATCAGCCGTCGTAGGGACGGTACAGTGGGTAGAGGTCCGGGTGCTTATAGACACTGGTGCATTGGCATCCCTCATTTCGGAAATTATTGTTCGGTCGTTGCCGCAAAATTTTATTCAACTGGGACCAGTGGACAGTCCTTGTGTAGCCGTAAATGGTGGGAGCTTGTGAATAGTGGGCCAAATAATCGCTATGGTCCGGATTGGAGATATTGCAATGACAGGACCGGTGCTTCTTTCAAGGTCACTAGCGGTGCCTTGCCTATTGTGGACTGACTTCTTGAAGCCAATGCCCCTCAAGATATTGGTAGACTAGGGCTGTGTGTAACTGCCATCAGGCCATTCGTTGGCTTTCGTGTCGGTGTGGCAACCATGACAGTTCAGGCCCTGGTGAGGACGAATGTGCGGGTTCCACCTCGTGCACATGATGATCCCACTGCAGTTGTGGAAGCAACTCGACCACGTGGTCACTGCAGGCGGGGCTCTCCTGAGCCACTCCAATAGGGTGGTTGAGGGTCACTCGCTGGTGGTAGCCCAGACACTGGTGAGGGGGGATCAGGAGCCCTTCCTCCAGGTTTTAAATGCAGGGACGCGCACCGTGGTTGTGCAAGTGGGTGCGGTGTTGGCCCACGCAATGGCGGTGAGCTGTCAGGAGACCAACGAGGTGGTCACCCACGTTGGGTTTCAAGGGGAGCGGGAAGCGGCGGAGGATGAGTCGTGGATAGATGGATTGTGTGCAGAAAACACGGACTTGACAAGCAAGCAGAAGGGCGAGCAGCGAGCTGTGCTCCGGGAGTTCTTTGATATAATCTCTCCGTCCACCAATCCATGGGGAGTGCCAATCGTTCTGTTGCGTCGATTTCAGAAAACTTAATAAAGTCTCCGTGGTGGATGCTTATCCGCTTCCACGGATGGGCGATTTATTGGATGCCTTGTTGGGTGTGTGTTTCTTTTACACCTTGGGCTTGCTCTCGGGGTTTTGGCAATTGCCCGTTGATGATGACTCAAAACCCAAAACTGCATTTAACACCCACCAAGGGCTTTTTCAATTCAACTGTTTGACGATGGGTCTTCATTTGGCCCCGGCTACATTTCAGCAATTAATAGAATTGTTTTTGTCGGGACTCCTGTGGGGCTCTTGGATGACGTCATCGTCTTTGGACGCATGTTCCGTGAACACCTGCAACGACTGTGGTCAGTGTTTGTGAAAATGTGCAGAGCAAATTTGAAATTTTTACCATAAAAGTGCCAGAAGTCAGTCTGCAACTTGGGGACCATTTTGAGTGTAATGTGAGGATATATCCGGGTTGCTGATGGATCACACCTCGTTACGATGATTGGCTCTTCCAGTCCTGGCCCATTGCCAATGGGGGGAAGTCTAGGGGCGTGGCCCTGACATAATGGGAAGGTGACATCTGTAAGTAGAGGATTGGATCTGCTGGCTTTAGCCACAGCCAATGGGGGGACTAGTCAGGGGCGTGGTCCTGGGAACGTATGATGGAGTCTAGAAGATTCCATAGAGGTTAACCAGGATTGGTGGAAAGGTACCACGTAACCCGGGTATTAAAAGGGGTGGAGACGGACAACACGTGGTCAGATCTGGAACGAACGGAGGGTGAGGCCACGCTGGAGCGGGGTCCAGGCTGCCACGTGGCCGTGCGTGTCTCTCTCTCTCTCCCTCTCACACTGTCTGTCAGCAGCGTGAAGGGGTAAGATAGGAGTGTTGTGAACGAAAGACAAATAAGGAGCGGATTCCAAAAGTTGCTTCCACGACCTTTATTACATGAGTAAGGCAGGGATTGTGACGGACCCCGACAAAACTGCTTGTGTGCACTTGTGGCTTACCCCCAAGTCAGTGGGAGAAGTCTGCAGTTTTGTTGGATTCGGTTTTTATTACCGCCCTTTTCATGCCCAATTTTGCGAAAGTTGCGAAGTCGCTCCATGCTCTCACTGCCAAAGGCCAGAGATTTCGATGGGGAGTGGAGGAGGAGGCCACTTTTGTCACGTTGCGCGATGCTCTCTAGATGCGCCTCCCATTTGATACCCCGATTTCTCTGTGCCGTTTGTGCTTGACACGGACGCCAGCGACACTGGCATAGGTGCGGTATTGTAGCAGATCGAAAACTGGGTAGAGAACATCATCGTGTATGGGAGCCGGGTGCTGTCTCCCGCAGAGCAACGTTATTGTGTCATGCGCCGCGAGCTGCTGGCTATTGTCAACTTCGTACAGCAATACCATCCATACCTATACGGTAGGCATTTTTTGGTGTACACTGACTATGTGACATTGCAGTACACGCTCCGAGTTGATCAACCATTGGGACAACTCTCGCGTTGGTTAGAAGTGCTGCAAGATTACTCCTTCACGGTTACCTACTGTATAGAAGGAGTTTACGCCACTGTAATGCAGACGCTTTGTCGCGGCTGCCACTGAGAGACCAGTGCGCATGTTTAACTGGTGCCAGCCATGGCAAACCGGTCGGTGATAGGGTACCTTGCGCCATAGTGGCTGGGGTGGATGAGACGCCTGTGGCGGTCGCATGCGATAGCACAATCGGTCCTCCGCTCGAGGAGTGGGGGTGCCTTCAAGTGGAGGAGTGGGGGTGCCTCCAAGTGGAGGACGCTTCCCTCATGCGGTGGGAGGCTGAGGTGCGACGCCACTGCATCGTTGTGCCGACTACCCTTCAGGGTAAATTTGTGAGGGCTGCCAACTTGCGGCTAATGCACCTAGGAGTGCAGAAGATGTTTATTCGTTGAAGCGCGACTTATTTTGGCCCGGAATGTCCGCAGACGTCCACAACATCCTGCAAAGATATGTGGTGTGCTTGCAATGAAAACCCCCGTTAAGGCCGGCTCATCCACCCTTGCACTCTATTGAAGTGTTACACATGAATGAGCTCGTTGCTCTGGACGTCCTCGGGCAGTTTCCCACCACGCCACGGGGAATAACATTTCTGCTCATAGGGGTGGAATACTTCTATCGCTGACATTTTTAGCCATTTCTCTATATTTATTTATTTAGTGAGTCGATATGTGTGGCTCCATGTGAGCGTCTTAGTCCATTTCTTTGTGTGTGTACGTGCATGTGTGTGTGTTAGTCGATGTGTCTGTGTGTGTCAGTCGATGTGTGTGTGTGTGAGTCGATGTGTGTGTGTGTGTCAGCCGATGTGTGTGTGTGTGTCAGCCGATGTGTGTGTGTGTGTGTCAGCCGATGTGTGTGTGCGGCTTCATGTTAGTGTGTAAGTCCATTTCTTCGTGTGTGTGTGTGTGTATTAGTCCGTGTGTGTATGGGCAATGTCTGTAAGTGTGTGTACTGTAGGTCGATGTGTGTGTCTGTCTTTTTCACCTGGGCAACTTCCCGCTCGTAGTATATAAAGTCAACGATATATTGAAATATATATGCTGAGGATCCTATGATAGGCAGTGGATATTATAAACAAAATACTTATACGAAGCAGTAATCTCTGTAAAGTGCGTGATCTCTGTGGAGTGGTGACATGGCACTGTGGTTCAATACAGCAGGGCCGCCCGACCTGACTGATCCTGAGGGCGTCGTAACTGTAAACATTTGCTTCACAGTAGATGTTAAAGATTCCGTGGTGTCATTGAAAAATAGTCAGCCATTGTGTGCTGGTGTTATGTTCTACATTTTGGCAATAATTACTTGAAAATTACTCAATTAGGGAGTTTAATTATCCATAAGAGATTTTGGGTTAGATCGCCAAAATATGAATGTGTCGTTAAACCCACCACCACCCCACACAGCCAATTAGTAAGGTTTGTCACGTAAACAAAACATGGAAATTCGTCATTAGATCAGCACACCGGTGTGTTGGATAGTAAATCTACATCATTGAAAATGTGAGTACAATGCTTCGCGAGTAATTACAACTAGCACCATCAGGTGACAGCCAGAGTTGTGGAGAAATTCTCCTGTTTTGTTATGATGTATAGGAATAAATGTGATGTCGTCACTTGTGAGCCAATCAGGTGGGGGGGGATTAATGTGTGCATATAAATTACAATGGATATCCATTATCGGTTGGTCTATTCATATCAACATACATTATGTGCATACACAACTCAATTAGGACTTGAGAAATCATTGCCCCCCCCCCCCTACTGGCCAGCATGATAACGCGGTGGTTAATGCACTGGGCTTTGAACCCAGCAACATGCGTTCAACTGATCCCAGGCCCCACTTCACAAACCCACGCAACTAAACAGAATGATGAAGTATAGGCAACATACCCACATGATTGACAAGGTGTGGACAGCCATTCACTGCATGATTGAATTGACTAATGACTAAATTCTTGCAATTATGACAGAGACCATTCTCCCTATAGTATCATAACATTGCAGTGTAGCTTAATTTAAGCCAACGTGAGTGAGCATTTTAAGAAATATTTTAGGAAAAGTGTGCTTCAGACTCCAGAACCAAACTCAACAATGCGTTCGGCATGACGCAGAGCACTTGAGAAGTGGAGGAGCAACGCAACAGCAGCAGAACCTCAGGTGGCCAGGCCCAGTTGCCAGTGATCACTGAGTATAATACATATGCCAGTCACCCTTGTTAGTTAACCCATAACAATGATGTCTTCCTGTGATATGCTGCCAGTGAGCCCTTTCCATCCCACATGGCCTCAAAGTGCACCAAGACTGGTGCAGGAATATTAATACTCTTTTTTAACACGTTTGGTTACGTATGGTGCGAAAGATCTTCAATATACAGCTGTTGTTATTTTGTGTGTGTGTGCCGAGTTGGCATAGACACACACTGGCCGTGCATTTGCCAGTCACTTGTGTCATTTAACTCAATGTGTGGGTCTGTCCTGTGATTTTATGCCAGCATTACGTCCCCACTTCAGGTGGCCTCTACATGCACCACCAACCTATACGCCAAGAATAACTATGGTGATGTCACTGCCTCGTAGTGTTGAATTGCAGTCGCTTTTGTTGTTTTGTGTGTATGCGCGTGTGTCCACCAACAACTACAGGCGCATCTACCTCCTCAGAGTGTCAGGAGAGGTCCTGGCAAGGATGATTCAAAATCGCCTTGCCAGGCACACTGAGGAGAGGCTTGCAGAGCGCCATATTCTCTGTCCGTCTGCTACAGCAGAGGTGTTGGGAAAGATCCATTCCCTGTTTACCTTGTGGCGTGACAGATGTCCTGTGGCTCCGACATTATTAAACATCAGCTTCGAGCACGTAGTTCAAGAAGCTTTCCATGGCTGTACAGGAAGAAATTCCATCTGGCACAGATACAATGGGAGGCTAATTGATGCCCGGGTATAGTCAACGGATGGCTCCCTACTTGTCAACAATGTTATGTATGCTGATGATCTAGTGATTGCTGCTCACTCAGTGAAGGAGTTGGAGGCACTACTGCTGAACCTGGAGCCTGCCACTAAGAGGTGGGGCCTTACCATCAGCCCCACCAAAACTAAGCAACTGCCTGGGTATTTTGTGGCATCAAACACTCCACCCACTCAACATTGGTGATGGAACAGTTGTGGAGAGAGTGGAGAATTGTCCATACCTGGGCAGTATGCCAACTCCAGTTTGACAGCAGAGGTATTACTCCGATTCAGTCGGGCGGCATTATATTTTAATTGGTTGCGCAAGTCTGTGTGGAAGCTATCTGGTCTGTCGCTTCACACGAAGCTTCGTGTTTTCTCGGCCAAAGTCATACCTTCTCTTCTCTATGATTGCGAAAGATGGACCCCTCTAATGGAACATCTGCGCCAGTTAAAAACACTCAGGCTGGCCTGCCTGATCCAGCCTGGGTTAACCAGGCTGGATTGTGTGAAGATCCCACACATCCTTGAAAGATGTGAACACATTCTCATCAGTGAGCTCATCCGGCCAGGCAAGGCTGCATTGGCTGGGTGCTGTAGCCCGCATGCCCGGACCCTTCGTGCACAAGCAGTTTCTGTTTGGCTGGATATAGTGAGCTAAATGTGCACGGCACGAGCTGGAGAAGAGATGGATTGATGCAGTACAGGAGATTGTGGAGCTCAGTGGACTTGCAAAAGACTGGTACCAGCGGTGTCAGGATCGGCCTCTGTAGCAAATCTCCATGAAAGACGCTACTGGGCAGTTGGGGGCAGTTACCCTCAAATATCAACAGAGGGCAGAGGAGCGACACTCACAACAATGACCGGAGCGCTGGGCGATAAAAAGAGCAAGTTAGCACAGTAGGGAGCACATCTGCCAGTCATCTCAGTCAGTCAACCCAAAGCACATGGTCCTGTCCCGTGACCTCCTGGCAGCGAACCTTCGACACTTAAAGTTGCCTCAGAGTGCACTTGGCTTGGCACAATGGCTGTGGTGACATCGCTGTCACTCAGTGGTGAATGGCAGCTGTTGTTGTCTGTGAAATTTGCGTTGGATCGGTTATGTCGCCCACATTCCCAGTCACTGCATTCTCAAGCAGCTTGTGTTCGGATGCTAAGAGGAGGCTAAGCAGGTGCAGCAAAGGCTAGATAAGAGATGGGGTTTACGATCAAGAATACATGGGGATGTGTGGACTTGCTCATAACTGGTACCAGCGGTGCCAAGATCGGCCTCTGGAGGAGGCTAGTGAAGGACGCTATTGCGCTGTTGGAGGTAATAACCTTCCAGCAACAACTGAGGATAGAGAAGCAATTCTCACAATAACATGCAGAGTGGCGGGCACCTAAAGCACGACAAGACAGCACAGTAGGTGCACATGTGGTGCATCTGTCAGTCAGCTCAACCAGTTAAGCCATAACACATGGGTTTTATATTTAGATATTTTAATGCTTCATAAATCCAAACTGTATGGTGTGTGTGCCTGACTGGCTCTCCCTTCCCAGTGTGTGCTAAAGCAGCAATGTGTATAGAACTGGCCAGAGAGATTATGAGTTTAGGCATAACACAATTTTCATGTAGAATATTGCACCTTTTTTCTGATAACTGATGAAACATACTCAACAAACCAGCTCATCCACAGAAGCAATTTGGCAAGGTAACAAAAGTTGTAGCTGCAGCCAAAGCTTTGAGCTGGTCACACCACCCCCTAGTCTGCCATATAAGCCATAATAGGTGCTCGCCAACAGCGTGTGGCTTGTGAACTGTGTTGCAATTCTGGTGATCTTGGTTAGATGTCGGGCCAAGCACATCAGTGGCAAGTGGCATCTGAACATATCACGGGCCTCCACTCGATCCACTCAGATTTACATTAATACCTGGTGCAATGTGCTTGCATCAGTTCTCAAAAGATAAAGGCAGGCAGGGCACGTTGCCCACCTCACCATCCTCCAGTGTGCAGGCTTTGTCAGACGTTTACAAACAACACTTATGCATACAGTCTAAGAAAATCAAACAAGGGATCTTTGTCTGAATTTCCCTTTGTGTACATGTGCACATATACCCAATTTGTAGTTGACTACATTTTTAGAGCAATAATCAAGTTCTACATGTTAGGGCATAGTGAGAATTAGCCTTATGTAGCCCACACAAGGAGTGCATTAGATTCACTCAAACTACATCATGGGTTTGTTTAACGCATTTTAATACAGAGTAGAATTATATTATATGCACTCTATATATAAATATAACTGTGTTTTCGTTTGTCAGCCTATTGGCTTTCAGACCAATGTTATCCAATAACATGTGTTCAAGAAAGGAAACTGAACCGGTTTCAATAATTCGGGTCTCATTGGCAGTCAGGCATATTAAACAAATGTTTCTGGATTTTCTGATTAATGTAGATTAACTTGCCTCAAAGGCATAAAAGGTTGGGTGGCCATTTGTGTCCTCTTATTTTGTTTGCTCACAGAGCAAGAGCTCCAAAGATGTGTTTGCATGGGTGGCTCCTTGCTTGCTGAGACACGAGCCGTTTTAATCCCAAGGGATGTTTTGCACATCCTCGGTTTGCCCCATATCAATTCCATTGAAGTCAAAAGCCAACTCGATTTTCTGCTCAAATGAGCATTGATACGCTGCTCGTTTCCTCTCTACAAACCCTGAGCCAGTAGCAGGAATTCAACATTCTCATGGTGGTGACGAGTCTTTCCGTAGGGCAACCTTTGTTTACATCCACACGAAGTGGAACTAACTTTCTCTACCCCGAGGGGAATAATGGACTGAGTCAATCCCAAGCCAGGATTTGAATTCCCAACCTTCCGATTACAAGCTCCTTGCTCCACCGATGCACCGTCGAGCCACCAACGAATGTAAATTTTTAACAACCAGTATTCACGCTTGTAAAAATATATTTTGCCCTTGTTCACATGCGCACTGAGGCTGAATCATCCAATAATGCTGCACCATTAATCTACTGCTAATTTATTATTGAATAAGCTGAACCAACATATTCATTCTGCTATAAATAGTCCATTAACCTTTTACCTTTGTGCCCTGTTAAGTGTACAGGGCAACATATTTTTAAGTGCTCTATTTCATGCAGTACAATATCTACATGTAAAGGTAATCATGAAGGACATTGTGTTATTTATCATTGCATATATTATGGAAATGTGAAAAATGACACGTAAGATATTAGAATAAATATGAAATCATTGCTTCACATTCATCTCTGCATAATTTATAAATGAGCACCACTCTGTGGCATGTCAAGGTTGTGAAATTAACATTGTGAATTGAAAAAGGTGCCACTGTGGCGAGATGTTAACTACCTCACCTGGTTTCCAGGAGGTATGGAAATGTGTTCAATCCCGACCCTAACTCTTTTATGTTTGGAGTTTGCATGTTATATGTTGGGAGTTTGCAAGTTGTATGTTTGGAGTTTGCATGTTTTATGTTTGGAGTTTGCATGTTTTATATTTGGAGTTTGCATGTTTTATGTTTGGAGTTTGCATGTTTCATGTTTGGAGTTTGCATGTTCTCCCTGTAGTCACGTGGATTTTTCTCAGGGTCCACCGGTTTTTCCCTCCACATTAAAAAACATGCGTTTAGAGTATTTGGCTGCTGGGAAATTCTACCTGATAAGCCACTTCTTTGGGCTACCATTTGTTAACAGGTCGGTTCTGAAAAAGAGCTATATCACTCAGTGGGCCTTATCTGGTATAGTAAAACGTATAAGTCGTTTAGTTTTACATCCGAAAGATCGGCCCCTAACAGAAGAATGCAACTTCCACCACTGGCACAGGGTTGCCATCAGATACAAGCATAACCCATTTTCTGGTCTGAGTTTTTAACTGTTATTTTTTTATTGATGTCATAATAAGTAGAAATAATGAATAAAAACGGATGTACACAAAACATATGACTGAATAACTAAAGTAGTACATGCAGCATAAATTGATCGTGGTTCACTGCTCGATTGAGGGTGGGGCAGCCCTCAATTCCCGTTTACAGCCGTGAACGGATGGAAATTGCACATGTCTGTGGCGGTGGCATTTGTTTCTATTGTACAACCGTTAACTTCCCCTGAATGTGATCACTAATTTAACTGATCACAGGGGTATGAAAGGCTAAGTCGAGGCTAAGTTGACCTATTACTGGCAATTTCAACTCATAACCTTGCGATTTGCAAGCCACATGCTCCACAACTGTGCTACTCAACCGGATTTAATAAGTCCTGGAAAAACATAAACTAACACAAATGCAAACCAGACATATTACTTAGCCAAGCATTGCAATACAAATCCAGAGTTAAACTGTGCAACAGTAACATGATCTGGCCCAAGAATTAATGCAATAGCGAGGAGTGGTGGCATCTATAACCTCTTTGTCTTGATAAACAATACGTAAATTATGTATTCTAATATCCAAGTCACTGAATATTTCAGTTGGACTCCACATAGGAAAGGTACGTTTTAGGAGCATAAGAGGCTAAACAAAACAATGAATCATGAAAATATAACAAAAACCTAATAATAATTTTAAAATATGTCAACACAAATGTATAAATGTCTAAATTGTGTGATGTACATTGACTGAACAAGGCCTTATACTGATAGTGAAATTGATCTGAAATGCATCCATGATTTGGATATGAAAGGATCAAATAAAGATTTGCATCGACAAGCCATAAAACGTATACATATAGTTTGATGTTTGATTACAAACACAAAGATCCATCACCAATGCTAATATCTTTCCATGTGTTTTGGTTTGTTTTCACAATGAATACAAACATATATTTGTAAACAATGACCAACAGCAGCCAGAAAATAAAATTTGTCTAAGACTCCTACATGTTTTAGCCGTGCATTGCCAATATGTTTATTTATAATACACAGACATTGGTATCACACAATCACGTTTCTTTGTAGGCTGCAAATTCATTTTAATAATAATTTGGAACTATTTTCAAATCCACTTATGGGTGAAGTTTTCCTCATACCTAAGTAGTCACGGGAGTTCCTTTGTTCAAATTTCAAGGTACCCAGTTGATGATGGGATAACTTTCAACAGTCTTTATTGTTAATTTGTATATTAAGGTTGTGTCAACTCTTCTCTCTACACATACTATATATACACACACACAATACAATAATTATTCAAAGCGGACATGTTATTCCATTAATCAATGTGATACATGGTGTGATGTGCTTTCGTATTGGCTGAATCAATGTACGTAATTCACCTTTGTGAATTAAATTATGCCTAAAGCTCAAATCATTGCAGTCATGTCCTCACATGTTTTCGAAGTTTAATAAAGTTATCTTGGTATTGAGATTTTGAAAAAAAAATGCAATTAAATACAGGATTGAAGCTGTGTAGAGTCATGTGATCACTATTAACAATGTTGATACGGTTTCTATATTCAGCCAGCTGGGAAGTACTACTGTCAAAGCCCCCTGAATGACAAGTAGAAGATCGCAAGCTAAAATCGGAAGAGTGAAGGGAAGTGAACAAGGATTGCATCATCAAGTGAGTAGCCCCTGCCAGAGGACCACGGAGTTTCTAGCATAAAAGTATAGAGCACTGCGCCACAACAATCTGAGTGAGGTTACACTTTGACTCTGAACCCTGGTCAGTGTAATCAATAGACTTGACTTAAAGCTTCTGTGACTGCAGGAATTCATATTTTTGGGATCTTTCGGTAAAGTCATGTAGATAGGTAAAAAAAATAGCACCAAAAACTCCCAACGTATCGATCGTAACACAAGCGGTCATCATCAGTAGAAAAAAGAGGGGTCAGCCTCTAAAGGAAAAATGTTTATAAAGATTTAAAATGGGCGATAGCCTACGTGTTAAATTGAACCTCTGTATGACTTTGGGGAAGGGGTGTTGCTATTTTGACACAAGTGAAACCCAATTCTCCGGAGTTCACCAGACATCTCGTCAAAGGGTCTTTCTATTCTGCCACAACAAGGCAAGCAATGGCTCTTTCACTTTTTCCCACCTTTATCATAGACCGCATCAGCGTTGAAAAATGTTGCTTGGTAAGGTCCTCTTTAATAGTGAGTATAACGCTAGGGGTCTTGTTAACTGCCAATAAAACAACGCAATATCCCTCAGGCAAATGAAGGGGTTATAAAAGGTGGGGTGGTGAGTGGCATGAAATACTCAATTAATCAACAGGTTTTTTTCAGAACTCAATTCTTAACTTGTATGAGCGATTGATGCATCAAACGTAATAGATAAAGCTGGGAGTCAAACCGATGACCCTCATTCACCCAGTAAAATTATAGCTGTGCAACAAAATCCAAATCTATTCGATAGGTCATCACGGCGAGAGCCGCTGATGCCACCACACCTCACCATACCATTCGTTCTTCTGCTACATCCCACAGCCATTGCGAGGTTGACGCCTACAGAGTCTGCTCTTGTCACAACGTCATGCTGCAATTTATGGAACACCTTTGCAAGGGAGCTCGCCCTTGTTTGTGACTGAGATATGGTATCATACTTCATACTACTATACTTTATATATTAAAAACAAGTTTAGCTGGCTGGCAAGCGGGCGTACAAGTGCATGGTGGTGATGTCACCGCGCAGATATGTCACCCGCATCCCACAACGTTGAGCCGGCTTCATGAGTTCTGACGTCACGCGCCCACACTCTCCTCCCAGACCGTGTACCCCACACAGATGCGTGGCCAGTGCCAATATGGTGCTAAGGTGGGACTGACCACTTATAAAAAAAATAGATATGTTAAAAGCTTAATTTCATCCCTGCTGAAATGAAAGTGGGGTAGTAATATTTTGCTTTGATGACCATGAGCTGAGATCGTGAAAGTTCCACATTCTTATGGTGGAGGTCAGTCTTCCTAAACCACTGATGATTTCTAACAAAGCGATACTCGTAGATTAGTTACCTTGGTCTTGCTTTCTAAAGAGATGACAAATCCGATGGGGCCAGCATCTGGTTAGAAATAGTAACGTAATAGTATCGAGCTAATTAACACATAGGGGGACAGCTAATTAACACATAGGGGGTTATGCCACCGCAATGGTTGTTGGCGACCACTTTTGGCACAAACTAATGGCTATCATCTTCTTGGTTCTTTCGGTAAAGTCACGTAGAAGGGAAGTAATAAAATAATAAAAATAAAACATAATAAAACAATTCTCAATTCTTACTTCCCTTCTACGTGACTTTACCGAAAGAACCAAGAAGATGAATCCCTGCAGTCACGAAAGCTTTAAATCGAAATTTAATGGCTATCAGATTATTCCACCAGGAGTTGAAACCCAAAACAAGTGTCATGATTCTCACGTGGCTGGGAATGCCCAGCCGATTACAGCTGTCTACCTGAACTAGTGTGGCCAGGCTGATCTGCAGGAGGGGGGTGCTGATGAGATTTAACACGCCTGACTGATACCCATCCATGCCGGCACCTGCCCTGGACGAGTGTGAATTCCCCGCAGCGTCGAGCCACTTTGCACCAGGCAGCGATGGTGAGGTGCAGGCGATGGTAAGGAGGTGGTAGAGAGCATCGTGGGCCATATATTAAACTTTTTTTTTATTTTACCAGGTAAGGCCCACTGAGCTATATAGGTATTTTTTTAGAAGCATCCTGGCTGCATAAAATAGCCCGATTAAGTGGCTTATCATTTGGAAATGTATAGCAACCAAATTATTTTTTATTACAGCCAAATACTCTAGACGCATTATTTGGTGCTTTCGGTTAAGTCACGTCTAAAGATAAAATAATAAATTAAATTCAATAATAGAATACGACGTTTCGATTGCAACACAAGCAATCATCATCAGGTATAATGAAATAGCGACAAATAATAATTCCTGCAGTCACGAAAGTTCAAAAATTAAGATTGAACTCTAGACGCATGTTTCTAAATGTGGAGGGAGATTCACGCAGCCATGGGGGAATACGCAAACTACAAATATACAGCAGACTTCAGGGTTGGGATGGAACTCACGCCCTCCTATATACCAGGCGAGGTAGTTAACATCTTGCCACCGTCGCGCCCTCCTGTATTTATGCCCCACTGATACAACCTCCCTGCCTCCTCCCTCCTGGCTGCCTTTCCAATCCCTGCTCAACATACTCCCTGGCCCCTTGAGCTCCTGTCTACCCTCCCCCAACCCCCTTTCTTTAACAATATAGTAAACCCTCGCTCTTTGTGAGTTCTCCGGATTTGTGAGTTCCCATATCCGCGAGTTGAAAAATGTATACTAATTGCCTATTCGCCTCCCGCCGGACTCAAGCATTCGCGAGTTCACATCGTGCCAGACCACCCACTCCAGAGAGATGTGCGCAATATTTTACTGCATTTGAAACTGTCTGCAAAGATGATGCACGCCCCTTGGTTACCCGCTTTAATCTCAGACTCGCGGTCATCCCGTGTACTAAGAATAAGTAGTACTTTGCGGCTCCTCTCAACTCATAATGCGAGAGGAGAGTGCGTCTGACTCCTCGGAGATGCAATGAGAGTGCACTCTCATTGCATCTCCCGAGGAGTCGTCCTCCTGAATTCGTCACCATCACTACCAGTGCCATAGTCGTGAAATCATCATCATCATCATCAAAGGTAATAAACAAACTATAGTTCTTCATCATGTATCCATTGTAGTCATTGCTCTTAAACATTTACCATTGTCCCCCTATGTTTACTCGTATGAGAAACGTCACCCCATTTTTCCCGTTAAGCAAGGCGCCAGCATTCGCAAGTGTTTTCAAGAATATAACCCTCGCGAGTAGAGAGGGTTTCCTGTACTGTAACATCACACCCCAACTCAGAGAACGTATAGGAGGAATGTGAAATTAAATAATTAAATTGATTGCATTTATTGCAACTGCTGCCCACCACGGCAGCTTGGCGCTGCCAACACTGACGGGCACGGCACTTTGACTTTACTCGGGAAAAATTGATCATCTGAGCCAAAGCACAACTGACTCAATGTCAAGAATGCTGACCCCTAGGCTATCGAAAATTATAAAATTTACAGACCTCAATGCGTTCTATGAAACTAATGATGCATCTGACCACCATAATTATTAAAACAGTCGTGTGGATGCATATATTGTGGCTGAAATGTTATGCCAAAACTATTCTTTTTTTCATATAAACTCTTTATCAATCCAAACACAGCATATACATTGGCGTGAAGTAAGACGTATTATATTTATTAATTTCTCCATCCATATACTGTTGGTCATAACAAGGCTAAAAATACACCTATTTAATGGATTGCATTTAATCCTGTAACCAGAATGAGTTCATACTTATTGCATAAGATGCATTAAGTATGGCTGCCTGTTGGTGGCCCTAAGTCTGATATGGACACTGATATAGTGGGGGTGGGGGGGCAGTTACTCCATAAAGCAATCATTTTAGATTTCTCACAAAATGGTACCTATTTTATAAACCTTAAACGGAGTTCTGGGCTGAGTCTACCACTGACCAGGATTTAAACTTGCAGCCGTAAAGAAAAACACGTTTGTAATGTAAAGTAACTCCTTGCTGAACAAGACCCATCCCACGGAGTGACTGACTCCTGCCATGAGAATGTATACATTATACAGGGCCGCAAACAGTCGGGCACTTCTCAAATGTTCAATTGAGCGTGATTTTTTCCCCTCGATATTATTTGAATTGATACCCATCAATTCAAATACGCGAAGTGGTCACAAACTTGGTTAATTCACATCCGGTTAATTGGATTCCAGCCCAGGAATTTAGTCGTGCCATGTTCGGTACTCTTCACTTTAACTTTTTTTTTAAGTCTCGATAAAAGTAAAACGGTAATAATACAATTAATTCATCTGAAGTTGAACCTAGAGCATATTCATCTCGAATAACCTCAGCATGCGAACCATTTAAGGATTCAACTGGCACAATTACAATAATGTGATCCACTGGTATGTGTTTGGGGGTGACTGCGAAGTTTAACCCTTGAGCCAAAACCGACTTTAGATCGGAAATTGGGCTAATACTCAGATTAATAACAACCTTGTCAACGTCTAACTTTTTAATGTGTGGATCTGGTTTCTTCTTGGAAAGGAAATTGAACTTGGAAATCAGCCGCTACAATGTCAGCTTTACATTTAGCTGACATTGTAGCGGCTGATGAAGCAGTCATGTTATCTACATGTTCCCAATCAGATGTAGACAATTTTTTCTGTCAGAGTTAAGTGTGATTTCAAGTGTCTTGTCTACATGATCTAGTTCAACACGGAGCAGTCTAATTCTCTCTGAGATCAGGGCCAAGCTAGCCATGAACAAAATTATTTGGCATTGGAAGATGTGACGGAAGCAGAAGTCAGTGTAAATGAGATCGGTATTACCTTTTTTTTCCTATCTATGTGACTTTACCGAAAGAACCAAAGAATATGAATTCCTGTAGTCATGAAAGTTTTAAGTCAAAATTTAACCGCCTCTATGGGGAGGGTTTCCATACAACAATAAGATCTTTTAACAAACACCGAGACAAGAAAGCTCATCTGATCGAGTCACTCACATTTCTGAAGAGATGCCGCAACTCTAAGGTAATACCGATGAGGAGCATCATCCGTAACCGTACGTCCGGCTCCGTCGGACAAATCAAACACCCAGCCACCAGATGGTGGAGATGAAATGCCCTCATTAGGTGGAAAATAGGGTTTCAGTCGTGATGGGTGCACATAACAACGCCTGCGACCAACCTGGATACGCACACACTGTGCCATCATCACCTCAATTACCTCCACCGGGCCTTGCCATGGCCTATGTAATTTAGGAGACGTGCCGAGAGGCACCTGGGGACAATGCAGCTATGCCCTCTCCCCAGGCTTCTATGGGTTTCCGGACTCCTTAAGCCCAGCCAGTTTTTCATTCGCAGCTTGCTGCTTGGCCGAATTGCCGCGGGACGCCTCCCGCGCTTCCGTCAACCGCTTAAGGGTGAGGCTCATAAGTCTTGGCACAGTGGCTCTCTTCTTGCTCGGCTCAATATTTAACTGGGCTTCCATGGGGGGGGGGGGGGGTCACAATCTCTCCTGTACATAAAAAAACGGGGAGAAGCTGGTAGAGGAATGAGGGGCAATCATATAGGCCGCAATAACCCCCGGAACGTGTAAGTCCCATCAGACTGTGCCTCATTGACTTGTTGGCACAACATGGACATAAGAGTTCTATGTAAACGCTCTACCATTCCATCAGTCTGGGGATGGTCGGGTGAAGTTCACATTTTTTTGTACCGAACAAATCACATACCTCTTGCAACAATTTAGAATAAATATTTGGACCTTGGTCTGTAAGGAGACGTTCCGGGGCCCCTTTATCCAACACTTGCAGGAACGCATCCATAATGGATGCCGCCGACTGATCTGGCAGGGGCCATGCCACCGGCCACCGTGACAGGTACTCGACCCCGACCAGCAAGAATTTATTTCCCTTCGGAGTGGTGGGAAATGGCCTGAGGATGTCGAGGGCAACGGGCTCATTTATACGGGACACCCCGATAGATTGAACTGTGGTCGTGCCAGCCTCGGCGGGGGCTTCTGGCGAGCACATTCCACACAACCTTTAAGCATTTTGTGGACGTCTTCCGACATCCCGGGCCAAAATAAGTCACGCTTCAACGTCAATAATGTTTTCTGCACCCCTAGGTGCATCAGCCGCACATGGACAGCTCTCGTTACTCTACCTCACAGAGCAGTAGGCACAACGATACAGTACTAATGTACCTCCATATCCCAGCGCATTAGTAGCCCATCTCTGAGGACCACGAGGAACATACCCCCTTGACTATTCTTATTGCTTGGCATACCAACGCGGCACCGTATTTTCAGTAAGGAGGCATCCTTCACCTTGAAGCACCCCCATTCCTCGTGCACAAGACCAATGGTGTTATCACGTTCCACCTCCGCTATGGGCGGCAGAGCATCCACCGACGCTGCAATGGCGCCCGGCTCCACGGTGCCCATAAAACATGCACACTGGCTCTTCGGCAATAACTGTGACAGAGCGCCTGCTTCATCTTTGGGTACGCAGCCTGGGCCAGCGACAATAGTGCGCTGCGGAAGGCGAGGGGCGTCTCAGTCTCCCCCTGACTCTGCATCATGAATTTCCGCTATGCGTTGGATGGCGGGTCAAAAATCGCTGCCAACTGTACGTATGCTTACTGCAATGTCGCCCTTTTTGCCTGGGGAATGGCATCGTCGTCTAGCATGGTGGGAAGAATACGTAGGGCCTCTGCATCAGACCAACCTGTGAGCTCGCAAGTGGCGGCGAACTCTGCCGGAAGGCTACCCAATCACCCCTGGAAAATTCCTTAATAAATGTCAGCTACTGCGCAAGGAAAGGCACCCCCGCATGAGCTGTCAGCGGCAGGTTACATTCATTGGGACCCGATTCCCGCCCTTTGTCGGTAGTGATGGCGGAGTTGCCCGTTCGCTGCCCCCGAGTTGCCATTGCTGCCGATAACAGCAATTATCTTTATGGCTGTCGACATAGCCTATCTCCCCCCACCGGGATTCGAAGGGAGGAAAAAGAAAAACAAATCCTAACAACCCTACAACATTTTTTCATTAACACTCCTGACACCAAATGTAGTGTAATAATTCAGAGACACTAATAGGAGGCGTTATCTCTCTTGTTTATTCTGGTTCTCAAAGCCATAGGGGGTAACTCCATACCAGGTAGGGATAGCCAACATGCTTCCAGACCCAGAGCTTGAAGAGGCGAAGACCACGACGACAGGAGCCTGACGAGTTCCATTCCCGGTGGCAGCTGCTCCCGACTGGGAGTCGGAGCTCGTTTTTTTGTTTCTCCCCAGCGTGGCCAGGATCCGCCCTTGGCCACGTACCCTTCTGGATCCACCAGAATGGTCCGGGCTTGGCTCACGGGTCCAACTGGTAGAACGGGCTGCTACCCCTTATTCCATTGTCTACCAATCTCCCAGCGCCACGCGCTACAGTGACTCATTAGTGTCACTACACATGCAATATCCCGGCGTCTACAAACTAAGCTGTATCTGCGGCAACAGTTACATTGGGGAAACTAAGCGATATGTCTCGGACCGTGTCCGTGAACATAAGGCAGATTTGAAACATGGTAGGACCAATACTTTTGCCGTGTCTGATCATTATTTTAATGTGGCTGGCTCACACGAAATTGATTTCTCAAAGACGATGGTACTTTGCAAGCCTTCTGGTTATCAATAAAGACTCGTTCATGAAGCCATCCATATATACAGACACAGACACAATTTCAACCGAGAGGATGGTTATAAAAACAGCAATTATTGGAAAGATGTCATCAATCACTTTGGGTCATGAGTTGATTTGTGTTTTCTTGTCAACCTCCACCGTCAGCAGTGTGGGTGTGTAGAGTGAGGTGCAATGATTGCCTGGCGGCCCTTTGATTTGTGTAAACCCACTGCTGGTGTCGGAGCTTTTTCCTACATTAACATTGAGCTGCCCCGACCATCTCTAAACTTTTATAAACTGCTTGCCCGTTTGTGTTGCGATCGAAACGTCATGATATTTTTATTCACTCTATTTTTATTATTGTATTGTTATTTTTTTCTATCTACGTGACTTTACTGAAAGAACCATAGAATGTCTTTGTGCTGTTCGCCTTTTGCGTCATCTGGTCTCACACTGTTTGAGACTAGGCTCTAAAGAAAGCTCTCTGGTTTGGACCAATCAGTTTCAAAGACGATGCACATACTGTCAGAGCATGTTTTTTTTTGTATTTTCACCACAAGTATATGTGGTTAATGCAAACATAATTCCTAGAAAAGTTTCAATTTGGTGTTTTAACATCTTAATACCTGTTTTATTGCCAGAAAGGGGAAATCCCTTTTATCATAATCATAACCATTGCTACAGTCGACATTATAGACTGCCAGTACACTAACCAAACTTAATAACCAGGCTACAGTCTACATTATAGAGTACCTGTACACTCGCTCCGATTAAGAACCAGGCTACAGTCTACATTTTTTTTCTGAATTTTTTTTATTCACTTAATTTATTATTATTTTTCTTCAACCTACGTGACTTTACTAAAAGAACCAAATCATATTAATTATCAGAGCAAGTATGAGTGGTTAATGCAAAGAAAACTTAATTCATTGCTAAATTAATCTATTTGGTGTTTGAACATTTTAACACCTGTTTTATTGCCATAATGTGTAAAACATATTCTTATTTTTCATACATTGATCCTGGAAATAAAGGTCCCATGATATTTGCTGTAACAAGTTGCTTCATTCCGCACTGGCATGATCTCCAATTCATGATTAATTTATCTGTTCCACTGTGTTCTCTTTACAATGTATGTGTAATAACAGCCATAGAGGGTTCACGTGGGGATTGGCTTGCCGATCCTGCTTGTAGCCAATAAGGGTTGAGATAGGGACCATGGCCCATGCGTCATCACGACAGGTCATCAGGAGTGATTGGCCTAGCCATTCGGGGCCCCAGCCAATGGGGAGCCGGATGAGGGGCGTGGTCCCGGGATTGACAGGGAACCATCGAGAATGGTCGAAGCTGTCCATGTACGATTGGCTGGGGGAACCACGTGACGAAGGTATTAAGAGCGAGTGGAGGGGAACGATCGTGAGCAGACTGGAACTGACGAGAGCAGGGTCACGCGTGGACGGGGGCTGGGGTTGCCACGTGCGCGGTGGGGACTTAGTGCGTGGTCTGTCCTCTCTCCGTTGTCTGCCAGCAACGGAGAGTGAGTGAGCAAAGTGTATTGTGGAGTGAAAATAAAAGGACCGATTCCGAAGCCGTCTCTGGAAGGATTATTACACTGGTGTCAGAAGTAATTCTGCGACTGTTTGGACGATCGTCAAGATGTCTAAACACCTCAGAAAAAAGAACCTGCCCGTGCCTCTGTCGGAGGAAGAGGCCGAGACGGAGGAAGATGAGCTGTTGGGAGCTACAGCCCTGGTGCCGCCGGCTGACGACGCTCGCCTCGACGCCTCTCAGCGTCGATCGCGGGAAGATGCGACCACCGCAGGACCGAGAGACGAATGGCGGCTGATGGCGGAGCAGATTGAGTCGTTGCGCACAATTCTGCTAAGCCTGGTGACCGCGGTGGCGTCCTCACCAGCCGTGGGTCGCCAGATCGCCGATCAGCTGGACGCCGCGGGAAGGGGTCCTGCTATGGAAGCGGGACCCGCCATTGCTCCTGCCACGCGGGAGGACGCCGTCGTCTTGGGTGGGGCGGCTGCGCCGGAGTCGTCGGCCGCCATTTTGGGCGCGCCTGCTACCACGCGGCCGCCGGACGCCATTTTGCCTGCACCGAGCGGAGAGCGGGAACGGCGGCCGGAGACGCCAGCGGCACGCGCCTGCCACCGCGGACATCGCCTTCCACAAATAAAATAATTTATCGCTGGGGGCGATTGGAGTGCTTTTACGTGGCGCTTCGAGTCGGCTTTTAGATCTGTCAACTGGACGGAGGAAGAAGCACTGGGAGCGCTACCTACGCTGCTCGATGATGTGTCTCTGGGAGTCCTCCGCTCCATTCCGGCGTCCAAGAAGAAGACACTGCAGGATGCGTTCACAGAGATGGCGGAATTTTATGACCCGCCGACATCGGCCACCAGAAAATTTATGTCACGTCGCCGGGCACCGGAGGAATCGCCGTTGGCCTATCGGGGGGCGTTGATGGCGATGGCCATGGCCGCCTACCCCGACGCAACGGCCGAGCATTTGGATCCACTCATCCTTTCCCGCATGCTGGAGTTGTCTCAGGAGCTTAACATCTCTCTACCAGTGTGCGGCCACGAACCGCTTTCATCGCGGTCGGTGGCGCGCTGCCTGGACGCTAAGTTTAATATCAAGCGGTGGGACCAGATGGCGGCATGGACGGGGAAACCCGAGATCGACGGGCCGCCTCTGGGGTGGTCTCCGCGACTGGTTGTCCACTGCTCCGACGACTCGGGCGACGACGACATGCTGGCTGCTGCTGCCCGCGTAGGATTCCGGGCCGGCGGCTGCGCGACCAGCGGGACGACTACACGGCCCGACCGCGTGCGAGGGCCGGGTCGTCCGACCACCGGCCGACGTCGGCCGCGTGTTTTAAGTGCGGCAGACGGGGCCACTTCGCCCATGACTGCCGCTGCCGACCTCTGCTGTCGCCTCCTCCGCCAAGGGGACCTCCATCTCCTCTACCTGCCGCGGAGCTGCAACAACCTCGGGCGAGTCGGCACAAATCGGACACCCGGCAGGTCGTGTCACATCACTCATCCACTCGCACTCATTCTTACACTCCTAAGGCCAATTTTACTTCTCCTGCTCCATTGACACGCTCTGCTACGCAGTGGAAGAAATTGGCTCGCAGGATTGTGGCTGCGGCGTCGGGCTCGTCGACGGTACGCGGTACCATCGACGGCGTTGACGTCCGTATCTTGGTGGACACTGGCGCATCGGCTACCATCATTTCGGATGTCATTTTTCATTTGTTGTCCATTCCTGCGTCGAGAATACGCAAGGTTAATGATGCGTGTGTTGCCGCCAATGGGGGGAGCATGGGTATCTGCGGACAGGTGGATGTGAGCATCGCTATCGGAAATATTACCGCCGCAGGACCTGTGTTAATTTCTCGCTCGCTAGCTGTTCCATGCTTGTTGGGGACAGATTTCCTGCGCCAGATGCTGTTGCGAATACGGGTCGACCAGGACTGTTTGGAAATGCCGGGGGGTCGTAGGATGGCGTTCCTGCCTTCCCTGCTGGCCAAGGCGCCTACAGGTAACGCAGTTACTGCTGTAGTTGCGGCTACGGTGGAAGTTCCATCGGGAGCGCAAATGCTCATTCCGCTACGTTACCGAAAACCGCTTCAAATGGGAAAGGGTGCGAAAGGCGTGCTATTATCCCCATCGAATTCCGTATCGAAATCTTTTTCTTTGGCGGCGGCACAAACGATTGTGCGCCCAGGTCAGGCACCTTTCATACAGGTCTTGAATGGGGGACCTGATCGCGTTGTTGTTCCGGAGGGATCGGTGCTGGCTCACGCCACTACCGATTTCGCCTCTTGTGAAAAACCGCCGCGCGCTCGGATGCCTGCTGATGGGTCTTCGCATGATCGTTCACAAGAACGCTGGATCGCGGATTTATGCGGAGAGAATTCTTCCTTGTCAAATGAACATAGGAACGCCTTGCGTTCGCTGTTGCTGCAGTACGCTGATGTGTTCAGCAGGAATGATTTGGACCTCGGACGCACATCGCTTTTGTCGCACCATATTGAAACCGGTGCATCGCCACCTGTCTGTATGCACCCTCACCGCATGAGCCCGGCGGAAAGGGAACATGTGCGTGGGGCGGTAGATGAATTGCTGGCGGCGGATATTATCTCGCCATCCAATAGTCCTTGGGGCGCGCCCGTCGTTTTGGTTAAGAAAAAAGATGGTGGTACGAGGTTTTGCGTTGATTTCCGCCGGTTGAACAAAATCTCGGTAGCGGACGCGTACCCCTTACCGAGGATGGATGACTCATTGGATGCTTTATCGGGTGCTAAATTATTTTCCACCCTTGACCTGTCCTCGGGCTTCTGGCAGCTTCCCCTCAATGATGAGTCAAAACCCAAAACGGCATTCCGCACGCCGCAAGGCCTCTTTGAATTTAATCGGTTGCCGATGGGCCTGAACGTGGCTCCGGCCACGTTTCAGCGGCTCATGGACTTGGTGTTGGCGGGACTGCAGTGGGAAACGTGCCTCATATATCTAGACGATATAATTGTCTTTAGCCGCACGTTCGAGGAACACCTCCAACGCCTTGAGACAGTTTTTCAAAGAATGCGTGCGGCTGACCTTAAGTTTAAACCGAGGAAATGCCACCTCCTGCAACACTCCGTCCGTTATCTGGGTCATATTGTCGGTTCGGACGGCGTATCCACTGACCCTCTGAAAACGAAGTGTGTACGTGAGTGGCCCACACCCACTTCAGTGGGTGATGTTCGGCGGTTTATTGGATTCGCTTCCTATTATCGCCGCTTCGTTAAGAACTTTGCGACGTTGGCAAAACCATTACACGTTCTGACTGGCAAAAATCAAAGGTTTAAATGGGGGGCGGAGGAAGACAGTTCCTTTATGGCACTTCGGGACCACCTCGCCACGGCACCTACGTTAGATTACCCAGATTTTTCACAGCCGTTCATCCTTGATACGGATGCTAGTGATATCGGCATTGGGGCCGTTTTGTCGCAACGTAAGGATGGGGTTGAGAGAGTGGTGGCGTATGGCAGCAGGGTTCTGTCCCCTGCGGAAACGCAATATTGCGTGACAAGGCGGGAACTTTTGGCAATTGTCATTTTGTTCGATTGTACCGACCGTACCTGTATGGACGGAAATTTCTGGTCCGCACTGATCATGCGGCTTTGCAATATTCCCTCAAATTGGATCAGCCGTCAGGCCAATTGGCCCGGTGGTTGGAATCGTTACAGGAATTTTCCTTCGATATAACGTACCGAAAGGGAGCCCGTCATGCGAACGCTGATGCGCTCTCAAGGCTGCCGCCCGTTCCTCCGTGCACTTGCCTGACGGGCACGCACCGCTGCGCCGCACCGCCCACGTCGCCCTGCCCGGTTATGGGGGCGATAGCGAATGAGGACGACGCAGGGGCGAAAGCGGAGGACCAGCAGGTGTCGGTGGACACCGATGACACCTTACGGCTGCCGCACGCGGTCTGGTTGCGCGAGCAGGAGGCCGATGCCTCGCTGTCTCCACTACATAAATTGGTTGGGAAACAGAAATCGCAATTGGCGGGCTGGAAGTGGCAGATGTTCCGGGGTAAGTCGGGATTGCTAATGTGTACCGACGGGGTGTCTGACCGACCACGCTTGGTGGTGCCTACTTCGCTTCGCTACGACCTGCTCCGTGCTCTGCACGCTGATAAGTTGATGCACCTTGGCGTCCAAAAGACTGTGGCCGCGATGCAAAAGGATTTTTTCTGGGCCGGTATGACGGCGGACATCAATGATTTTGTCCGCTCGTGCCATGACTGTGCGAAAAGGAAGCCGCCTCGGAACCACTATGTACCACCGTTGCGTTCCATTGAAGTGTCCCGTATTAACGAATTAGTGGCTCTCGACATTCTGGGGCCGTTTCCCCCGTCGGCTAGGGGCAATAAATACTTTCTGGTCGGGGTGGAATATTTTTCTCGATGGCCGATGGCCTGGCCTCTGCCCGACCAAACGGCAACGTCCATCACCAACGCTTGATAACAAAACACCCGCCGCCCCTTCGATTCTAGGCACAGGTTTCCGATACCGCAGCGGAATAAGCATCTGCGAGCCAGGCGGAATATCGACCGATACCTCGGACAGCGCCTGCACCTGACGGTCAGGAGCTGCCCAGCCCCAGGGTGACGGCAAGAATGAAACACGCCGACCCCCCGGCAATTCAATACAATTATGATCCACCCTGATTCCAAGAACACAGGATGAGATGTTACTATCCTTTGTGCAAGCACTTCCAAGAGTTCATGAACAGTGAGCCTGGTGAAATTTGGGGAGCGCATCGTCAGTAGTGTACCTTTGGTTCCCAGGGTGTTTCGGCCTTTCACACTATACACCCTCCCCAAAGGCGGCCAGCGACAGGGTGATCAATCCTACGCTTGCGTCCCATTCCCAATTAGTCATATGAGTTGCCTTGTTGTTGATAGCTAACATCACATGGGACTATGCATGGCAGGGGCGTCCTCCTCCCTGAGTCAAGCATTGTTGACCGCATACCTCCTGGCCCTCTCACTTTGAGGCCCAGCTGGGGTCTTTCCTCTTCATCCAGAGCCACTGACTGCTGCCTTCTGCCGCCTCCGATACGCTGGCAATGGCCCTTAATTCCCAGGTCTCTAAGCAGTCTGGTTCTAGATGTTGCCACAAAACCTCTACAGCCCACCTCCACTGGTCGGACTTCTGTGTTCCAGCCATGATGCCGTGCTTCGGCAGCTAGATCGGCATAGCGCAGATGTTTTCGCTCATAAGCCTCATCTACTGAGTCCTCCCAAGGTACTGTGAGCTCAATGATGAAGACCTTCTTGAGCGAACGGGACCAGAGCACCATGTCAGGTCTTAAGGTGGTGGTTGCGATCTCCGGAGGAAACACAAGTTGCCGGCCAATGTCAGCTAGCATTTTCCAGTCGCGGGCCAAGCGCAGCTGGTCTCGCTCTAATGGTGTAGAGCCGCTCTTCGGTGGTTTAGCCCCTTCGCGGACAAAGGTCGTCCGTAAGGGGTGTGATGCTGCTGGGGGTGGTATGGAGTTGGTGGCAGCTCGCTTGTCCTCCAGGGCGGACGCAAGGTTTTTAAGGACTTGGTTGTGACGCCAAGTGTAGCGTCCTTGGGTGAGGCTTGTTTTACACCCTGTGAGAATGTGCCTGAGGTTGGCTGGCATGGAACAGAGGGCACAGTCCGGATCTTCACCATACCATTGGTGAAGATTAACTGGTGTTGGAAGGACGTCATATGTTGCTCTGGAAAAGCTCAACTGCCTCGCTTCCATGGCCCACAGATCCTTCCAGCTGATCTTCCTCTTCTCCACACTGTCCCATCGAGTCCACTGTCCCTGTTTGGTAAGAGAGAGTGCCTTGGCCCACCTTGCAGCCTCCTCCTGATGGCGTACGTCCTGCACTACCATCTTCCGCCGCTCTGGTGTAGTGGCCTTACTCCAAGCAGCACGGCTAGTTAGCCCAAGGCCCCCTCTCCCTTTCTGAACATGACCCACAATGTCAGCATGTCTGAGCGCTGCTGTTGCCTCCTGGACTGCATTTCCTGGCCTCCCTTTGCGCCCAGTTGCCAAGGTCGGCGCGTTGTTGCTCACCACTGGGTCTCGAGATTCATTCAGTGTCATCTGGAGCCTGGTTTTTGCACACTTGAATTCCTCTGTTAGACTGGTGAGGGGCAGCTTGAGGACACCATCTCCATAGAGGCCTATGGTGGTAAGGCATCGTGAAACTCTTGAGCCACTTCTTTAAGTAGCCTGTGACTCCTCTTTCCATCTTCTCCACTGTTGAGATTGGAACCTCATACACTGCTAGGGGCCACAACACCCGGGGTAGGAGACCAAACTGCAGACACCAGGCCTTTAACTTTCCAGGTAGCTGGGTGTTGTCGATGGACTGTAGGCTACTACTGATGTCTTTGCGCAGCTGTTGTACCTGGTCTTTGTCCTTCAGGCTTACATCATACCACCTTCCAAGGCTTTTTACCAGCTGCTCAGACACTGTTGGGATTTGGTCATCTCCGATGAAGAATTTCAGGTCAGAGAGTACTCCCTTCACAATCGAGATGCTGCGTGACTTGGATGGTTTAATCTTCATACGGGCCCAGCTGATGTTCTCCTCGAGTTTTCTGAGCAGTCTCCTGGTGCATGGGACAGTGGTGGTCAATGTTGTAGTGTCGTCCATGTAGGCTCTGAGTGGAGGGAGGCGGAAACCAGAGTCGACTCGCTGTCCACCAGCAACCCATTTTGAGGATCTGATGATAACCTCCATTGCCATTATGAATGCCAACGGAGAAATGGTACATCCCGCCATTATACCTACATTCAGGCACTGCCATGAGGTGGTGAACTCTGAGGTGGTGAAGCAGAACTGCAGATCCTGGAAGTAAGACTTCACCAGGGTTGTGATGGTGTCCGGTATGTGGAAAAATCTGAAGGCAGACCACAGGAGTTCATGGGGCACAGAGCCAAATGCATTGGCGAGGTCGAGGAAGACTACATGGAGGTCCCTTTTCTCCACCTTGGCCATTTGGATCTGGTGCCAGATCATGCTGGAATGTTCCAAGCAGCCAGAGAACCCTGATATTCCTGCCTTCGACGTACGCATTCCTTTGCAGGTACTCGGCCATCCTCTGGGCAATGACCCTAAAGAAGATTTTACCCTCGACATTCAGTAAGGAGATTGGGCGGAATTGGCTGATGTTCACTGCATCCTTCTCCTTAGGGATCAGGACCCCGCCTGCCCTACGCCATACTTTGGGTATTATCTTCTTTTGCCAAGCTGTTCTCATAAGCCTCCAGAGGAACCTCAGGACGTCTGGTGCGTTCTTATACACTTTGTACGGGACTCCATTTGGCCCCGGGGCTGATGCTGTTCTTGCCCGTCGAACTGTGTTTTCCACCTCTTTCCATGTCGGAGGGCTGGTCTCAATGTGATGTTCCGGGGGTTCAATGGGTGGGATATCTGATGGGATGGCCAGATGTTCATGTCGCTTTGAATCAAAGTTTGTTGTTCTCAGGTGCTCCTCTAGGTCTTTCTTTGTTGTTTTTAGAGCTCCACTTTTTTCCTTCGTGAAGAGACTTTTAAGGAACTTGAAGGGATCTTTATAGAATCGAGTTCTAGTTTGTTCTTTCTTCCTTCTGCGTTTCCGTAGGTTCTCTGCTCTACGGAGGGATGCCAACCGGGTTTTGATGTCAGCCTGAAGTGCCTCTATGCCCTCCTTTTCCACTTCCGAGGCCTTCTTCCACTGTTTCTTAAGCTGTCTCCTTTCTTGAACGAGGCGCTTGATTTCTTGTTGCCTCCTGGAAACTGGTGGGGTTGGAACCTTTCTCCCGCCTTTTTCCTCTTGCACTCCAAAGCTTTCTGCCCCGTACTCATAGATGATGTCCCCCATCGTCTCCAACTTCTTCTCCACTGTGCCTCGAAGTTTCTCGAGGGTCAAGGTAAGGTCAGTATTCACTGGTTCCCACAACTTCTTGTCACTGGCGCCAGGCCACTTCACATACGGTCTGTGCCCTGGTAGTCTCCTCTTGACTGCAGGTCTGGGAGGCTGGGTGAGTTCCACTCCTGTTGTTGGTTCCACCTCAGTTGTTACTTCGGTGCTTGAGTTTACGTCCTCCATGACAGTGGTACTGATGCACTGCAAACTATGGTTTGCGTCCAGTTGCTGTGCTTCATTCGACTGATTTGATCGCTTTCGCATAAAGTAATAAATGCGAGGCCTCTGTCTCTCTTTACCCAAACACCCCTTCTTCCCCTGGTGGATCCTCAACCCATGGTGTGATGTAACTTTCCTCCAACCACAGACACATTCCTGCATCTGTTTGTGGCCCGTTGTTGCAGCGGAACTTGTGACAGTTGCTGTGGTGTTCTCTTGTGCTGTGCTCTCATTACTCGTAGTCGTTTCCGGTCCAGTCGTTACCATGTTGTCAGCCGATGAGTCATCTTCCACCCCCGCTCTCGCAGACTCTAGGGGTATTCTCGTATGTTGACTTTCTGTAGCTAAAGCGGGTGTTTCCAACATACTGCGAAGCATGGGAAACTACATAAATGGGAAGCTAACCCATGACTGTCCCAGTGGGGTCTATTCCCTCCTGTCAGCCGTCTCTCCGTGCCGCCACAAGGACTTTCCCCTGTTGTCAGCTGATCTTTCTCAGCAGTCACTGGACAAGTCCAGATATTCAAATTCCAAGAACACAGGATGAGATGTTACTATCCTTTGTGCAAGCACTTCCAAGAGTTCATGAACAGTGAGCCTGGTGAAATTTGGGGAGCGCATCGTCAGTAGTGTACCTTTGGTTCCCAGGGTGTTTCGGCCTTTCACACTATACACTCTCCCCAAAGGCGACCAGCGACAGGGTGATCAATCCTACGCTTGCGTCCCATTCCCAATTAGTCATATGAGTTGCCTTGTTGTTGATAGCTAATGTCGGCGGCCAGCATCTCCTCCACAGCACCACGAATGTGATCCCGCTCCGGCGGACTCAACCTATGTGGGTTCATCCGAATCGGAGCGGCATCCCCCGTATCAATGTGGTGGGAAAGCAAGGAGGTGCGACCCAAATCGAAATCGTCCGCACTAAAGACGTCGGAATACTTCCCCAACAGTGCGCGGAGCGCGGACCGCTCGTCCGCAGTCAAAGACGTATTTTCACAGCACAACTCGGCAATCCATCGATCGTCCTGTGACGTTGAGACCGATACCCCCCCTACAAGGCCTCGACGGTCATGATCGCCATGGCTCGTGAAAGCAGTTGTAGCGTGAGCCAAAACCGTTCCGGCCGGTACAACAACATTTTCCGCACTCCCATTCAATACCTGTAAAAACGGAGGTTGACCCGGCCGGACAATCGTCTGTGCCCCCACCAGCGTCAAGCCACCCGTTATAGCAGTGGACGCTGATAACAAAACACCCGCCGCCCCTTCGATTCCAGTCACGGGTTTCCGATACCGCAGCAGAATAAGCATCTGCGAGCCAGCCGGAATATCGACCGATACCTCGGACAGCGCCTGCACCTGACGGTCAGGAGCTGCCCGGCCCCAGGGTGATGGCAAGAATGAAACACGCCGACCCCCCGGCAATTCAATACAATTATGATCCACCCTTATTTGAATGGGCATCTTGGCGGCTGTCGAACGCGAGCCCAGCATTCTCTGGCGAAGTGGCCTTTACGGCCGCAGCGGAAACACGCCAGATCAGCTCGCCGTGCAGCACCCCCTCTGTCTTGTCGCTCCCGCGCCGGCGGCCCTGGTCGCAACACCGCTCCCCCCCGAGTCGGCCAATGGGTCGATGCTGCCGTCAGCTCCTCAGGACCCCTCTCGTCCCGAACGTAGACGGCCTCCTTCGGGACCCCTCCTGTTGCACCGCCGTCGACTGTGGGGCTCCTTGTCCACGCCGCCACCTGTTTCCACCGGCAAAGATTGAATTGGCCATCCAGGCACTTAGCCGCCGTCCGGGACGTCGACTTATCGTGGCCGCACACGGGCATGGGGATGCCCAAATCCCGGGATAACTCCAACATTTTGCCCAGTATCAGGGGTTCCAACAAATCGGGGTCAGTCTCTGGATATGCGGCCATTGCTAACTCAATCACCGCGCCCCGGAATGCCACCGGCGATTCTTCAGGTGCTCGTTGCCGCTGCACGAACCTGCGGTGTGCATCGTCCCGGGGCTCGTACGCCTCCGCCATTTCCTGAAAGACCCCCTGTAGCGTCGTCTTCTTAGCGGCTTTGATGGAGCGAAAGAACCAGACGGACTCGTCGTCAAGAACCGTTGGCAAGACCTCCAAAGCCTCCGCATCAGTCCATTTAGCGGATCGTACCGCCGCTTGAAAACGGCAGGCGAATGCGCTCCAATCTCCACCAATGGAGAACTCTTTCACAGTCGTCAGACGCTGGCTGCGGCTCCCCACGCCGCCTTCATTCGCTGATGATGTCCCATGCGGTAGCGACAAGATGGCGTCACGTTGCAACGTGTTCAAAATGGCGGCTCCCCGTCGTTCGTCTCCGACCACTCCCAAGATGGCGTCCCCCCGCGTCGGAGGCGGCAAGATGGCGTCTTCCCGCCGTTCTTCCCCGACCATGCCCAAGATGGCGGCCCCTTGCCGCATGGTGGAGAGGGCTGGAAGCGACGACAAGGCCCCACTCGGCTGCCCTCTGCTCGGGCTCCCCGGACTCGTCGTGGGCGTCACCAGGGTGCAAAGCTGAGTTCAAACGGCCTTCAGCGACTAAAGTTGGGCCGCCACGTGTCACCACCCTTCCTCGGCACCCACCCCCGGAGACGGTCCCGCTGCGCCGGCGACATCCTGCACTCTCGGCGCGTCGCCCGTCCCTGTCTCGCCTCCGCCTTCCATTGTTGGTAGCGCCACTGCCGGAGAAAGGTCGTCGTCTTCTTCAGAAGATGGTGCAGAAGATGGTGCAAGTATGGCCTTTCTTCTGAGCTGTTTCGACATGTCTCACTTCTGACACCAGTACAATAAAGGACTCTCAGGCGATGTTGTTCTCCGTGTCCTTTATTGGGTTCTTGCTCGCACCCCGCGATGTCTCCGCTCGGACCCGCACCTTTTCCGCCTCGTGCCTCCGCACGTCGTCTGAGTCCTCCGCTTTCTCTCTCTCTCTGCAGCCACACCGCTGCCCGTGTGCTCCGCACACTCCGCAGCCCCCTTGCTGCTCCATGTGACTTCCCACACCCAGCAGCCATTCTGCTGCTCCGTGTGCTCCCGCACACTCTGCAGACACCCCCGCTGCCCCACGAACACCGCTGGCCGACGGTGCCATGACTCCAGCCTCGTGGCAATCGCGCCACTCCTCGCCAGCACTCCGTGTGGCCTCTCCCTTCTCTATCCTGTCTCCACTCCCGATCCCCTTCCGGTTCTCCCCTTATATCCTCCCCCTCACGTGACCCTGACTCCTCCTCCTCACGTGACCCTGACTCCGCCCACACTCACGTGACCCTGTCCTTGCTCGCATTACACACGTATTCTTCTTATATATAAAAGTCTCTGCGCGCTCGCGCTTGCGGGGGATTTGGCTCTTGGACGGTGGGCTTCACGTAGAAAATGTTTTGACAGGCAGCACGCCCTAAGCACCACGGTGGGAATAGGTTATTCTTTTTTCCCATCCGTAAACTTTAAAGTAGTTTAATTAACACATTTGTGCCGTTTCTATTATTCATTATTCACTTATTGCGCGACATCGACCGTACCAACTGACGATAATTGCGTGGGGGGGGGGGGGGGGCAGACCCTGCCAAGTGCTGCGCGTTCGCTTGAGCTCACGGGGGACATTTCCTTTTACGCGTTTTACAGGCTACACATACACACATCACGCTGCCGATATTTCTTTACAGTGTCATGTCCTCTTCGCCCCCCCTAACACGATGCGTCCAGTTTATAGAACAGACTCCGTAGATACTAATATTTTAGTGCTTGCATACCATTATTCTTGCACGGGCGGGGGATGCTGGGGGGGTAGTGGCCCAGCCCCTAGCCTGGCAATGTGCCAACTCCGCAGCCTCGCCAATGTAGGCCAGGACGGGGACTACGCATGGCACAAGGCCTCAACACGGCTATGGTAAGTACAAAGTTCCTTGCTTCTTATGCTAACAACTCAAGTCCATTGTTTACTATTGTTAAACACATTAGTTCACACACATTACAATAATAATGTTTGTGTGCAGATAAAAACTCAGCTTCATTGTTTACCATTATGAAACAAGTTCACAGATGTTACAATAATTATGTTTGTGTGAAGATAACACCTCGGGTTCATTGCTTACAATTATCAAACAGGTTCACATGTTACAATAATTATGTTTTGGTGCACAAAACTCTTTTTCGATTCTTAGGTTGCTCAATTTCCCCTTTTTTTGCTGCGCTTTTATGACGCTGCCACGGTCTACAGACAGTCTGTGATTTCTGCTTATTTTTTCAATGCATTTCTATTGTTTCCATCGCTCACGTCATGCTATTTATTCATACGTAGTACTGCGATATTGATAGCTGTGCCATCATCGGGGATTGCTGTGCACATCGATGTGTGTGTGTGTGAGTCCATATGTGTGTGCGTGTAGAGCCATGCGTGTCTTTAACTCCATGTGGGTGTTTGTCTTTTTTGAACGGACAATTCCCCGTGTGTGTGTGTACGTCAAAGTGTTTGTGTGTGTGTTAGTCCATGTGTGTGTGTCAGTCGATCTGTGTGCGTGTACGTCGATGTGTATGTGTGTGTCAGTCCATGTGTGTGTGTTAGTCCACATGTGTGTGTAAGTCTATACATGTGTGTGTAAGTCATTGCGTCTGTGTGTGAGTCCATATGTGTGTTAATCCATGTCTGTGTATCTAAAGTAGATGTGTGTGTCACAGTCCATATGTGTATGTGTGTGTAGGGCTATGTGTGTGTCAGTCTATGTATGTGTAAGTTCATGTGTGTGTGTCTTAGTCCATATGTGTGTGTGTAAGTACATATGTGTGTTTACATCAATGTGTGTTTGAGTCCACGTATTGCTGTGTGTGAGTCGGTGTGTGTGTGTACGTCCATATATGTGTGTGTATGTGTGTATATCTCAAGTGGATGTCTATGTGTGACAGTCCACATCTGTATGTACGGCAATGTGTGTGTCACTCTATGTGTGTGACACTCAACGTGTGTGAGTCGCTGTATGTATGTGAAGTATTGGAAAATGACGGCAGGAAACTCCTTGACGGGAACACACTTCTTTTATTAAATCTTGACTTGTAACGATACAACGCGTGGCCTCTCTTCTTCACAATGCGGTCACCATACAACGGTACAACTCGTGACCTCTTCTCTCCGCCTTACGCTTCTCTCGACTCTCGTAGATTCTGTGCTGCTGGCTCTCTGTGCCTCGTGTAGACTCCGCGCCTCGGCTACACTCTTCTCTCGTCTCGTGTAGACTCTGCGCCTCTGCTACACTCTTCACTCGTCGCGTGTAGACTTTACATCTCTCTCTGGCTACACCGTATGCATACTCGGCTCGTGTAGACCTTTCTCTCTCTCTGGCTACACCGTATGCATACTCGGCTCGTGTAGACCTTTCTCTCTCTCTGGCTACACACTATACATCGCTCAGCTCGTGTAGACCTTTCTCTCTCTCTGGCTACACACTATACATTACTCAGCTCGTGTAGAACGTTCTCTCTCTCTGGCTACACACTTATACCTTACTCTCCTCTACTCTCCATTACTCTCCTCTCCTCTCCATTACTCTCCTCTCCGGGCTCTATCTCTGCACCTTCGTCTTCATTCTTAGATGGTTCCACCTCTGCCCTCTACTCCTCTGTGCATCATCTTATATATCTCTTCCTCCCGGGAGACGGAGCGGATGCGGACCTCAACGTCGGCACCGCTCCTCAGTTACCCAATCACCACGCGCTATCTCTACGATCCGTTTCTGCCCAGCGCGTGTTTCCACTCCTTGACCAATCACACCGCGCTGCCACCCGATCACTCCCTCTCAGCGCGTCCCCGGCACACAGCCAATCAGCAGCACTACCCCCACCCGCGCACTGACGCCTGCTCCTCCCCGTCAGCGCGTGTCACCACACACACACGTACATACGCGCTGGCACATGACGTACACACCCAGCGCGTATCACCACTACATCACCCCCTCCCACATAGCTCGCAGCCGGCCCGGCTGCTAACAACAACCAACCGCTACGATAAGATGACAACCAACCAAAAAAAAACCCCGTAACCCCCCAGTGTGCCCCGTAACATAACAACAAGAACAACAACAACAAGAACAACTATGTACAAATTGACAACGAACACGAAAAGTCAACAACAACACAATACAAGCAAATTCCAGAAAACGAACGCGCCCCGCGCCCCTGCGACTACACGCAGTGACGAGGCGCACCAACAGCCCTGACTCCTCACGAGGCGGGTCGCGCAAAGTAGCACGACTTGGCGCGAGTCCGTCTGGCTGGTCCGTCGTATGGGGCGGGACACTGACGACCGTCCGACGGTTCCGGCTGCTCCAGATGGCGCGGAACGGGCCTGAAAGGGCCGGCCCCGCCGCGGAGATCCGGCCGCCGGTGGTCGGCAGCTGTCAGATCCGAGACACCTGGGAGCAGATCAGGCGAAAATACGCGTGGATCAGGCAGAGACATTTCCCCCTGTGGGTCGCCGGTCACGTCACACGCTCGGCCATGACGACACAAGGGGAGGCCATATGGAGGCGAGAACGGTTTCAGTCGGGAGGGGTGAACGTACCAACGGCGCTTTCCCCACTTTATCTGAACGCACTGGGGTCGTGCAACGCGCACGACCTCCACGGGTCCCCTCCACGGTCTCAACAATTTAGGCGACGTAGCCAAGGGTGCCTGAGGGCAATGCAGCCAGGCCCTGTCACCTGGTTTCCAATCGTGCCCGGACACCTTCCGTGCCCGCAACCGTTCATTAGCAATTTGGCGAGCCCGGGAATTAAGCCGTGCGGCCTCCCTCGCCTCTGTCAGCTTGTGAATATTAAACTTAATATGTTCTGCCAATTTAGAATTAGTTCGTGGAGCGGACAGGCCAAGTTGCGTTTCCATTGGCGGGTCAGCTTCCCGACCGTACATCAAATAGAATGGGGAAAACCCCGTAGCTGCATGGGGGGCCATTCTATACGCGGCAAGGACTCCCGGGACCTGCAGGTCCCAATCTACATGTGCCTCGCACACCTGCTGGCACAGCATGGAAGTCAAAGTTTTGTGGAGTCTCTCCACCATCCCGTCTGTCTGCGGGTGGTACGGGGAGGTACGCACCTTCTTGGTACCCAACAGATCGCACACCTCTTGCAACAATTTACTCGAAAATTTTTTACCTTGGTCGGTCAGCAGGCGTTCGGGAGCCCCCTTGTCCAGGACATAGCCCTGGACGAAGGCGTCCGTCACAGCCGCTGCCGACTGGTTAGCGAGAGGCCACGCCATAGGCCATCGGGTAAAGTATTCGACCCCCACTAACAAATATTTATTCCCTCTCGGCGTGACTGGGAAGGGCCCCAAAATATCGAGTGCAACGAGCTCGTTAGTACGCGAGACCTGAATAGATTGCAGCGGTGGATTAGCTGCCACGGGCGGTGGTTTACGCCTGGCGCACTCAACGCACCCCTTCAGAATATTTACCACATCACTTCCCATTCCCGGCCAGTAATAGTCACGCTGAAGCAGGGCAAGCGTCTTGTTAACTCCCAAGTGCAAGAGGCGTTCGTGTGCCGCCAAGACAACCCTCCCCCTTACAGCGGAAGGCACCACGAGTGCGTTCCGCCGGGACAAACTGTCCCATCTCAATAACATGCCCTGCTCAAGTACATAGGAGCCGGTACGCTCCTGGTCCCCCTCGGGACCCCCAACCTTGCGGCGCAATGCTAGCAGCGAGCTGTCCGCCATCTGGAGACGGCCCCATTCGCTGAGCGACAACGAGAGCAGCGAGTCCCGACCCTGAGAGGCAGTGGAATCATCCACGATCGGTGCGCCCGCTGTCGCAGCCAGTGCCCCCATCTCCCCCGCAAGCGTCAGTTTACAGCGCGCCAATCCCGACAAACACGCGCATTCATCACAAGGCAACAACCGCGACAAGCAATCGGCATTTGTGTGTCGCAGCCCCTTACGGTACGTAGTCGTAAACTGATAGTCCTGGAGGACTTCCAACCAACGCGACAACTGGCCCGAGGGTTGGGCGACCCTCAATGAATACTGTAGCGCCGCGTGGTCCGTTCGGACCGTAAAGTGACGACCATAGAGATATGGCCTAAACTGCTGCACAAAAAAGACAATGGCAAGCAGCTCGCGACGGGTGACGCAGTAGCGCTGCTCCGCCGGAGACAACACCCTACTACCGTAGGCGACAACTCTTTCGACACCCCCAACGACTTGGGATAGCACCCCCCCAATGCCCGTGTTGCTAGCATCCGTGTCCAGCAAAAAGGGACTCGCAAAATCGGGATAACACAAGGGTGGGGCACCCACCAAGGCGTCCCGGAGGGAGCGAAACGCGGCCTCCTCCTCCGGTCCCCATTTGAACTTCACTCCCTTCGCCGTTAGAGCGTGCAAGGGTTTTGCAATAGTGGCGAAGTGCTCAACGAACCGCCGATAATAAGAAGCAAACCCGATGAAACTACGCACGTCAGAAACGGACGTAGGTGTCGGCCACGAACCGACACAATCCGTCTTCGCGGGATCGGTGGAGATCCCCGAAGAATCGACAATGTGACCCAAGTATCTAACCGACTTCCGAAGGAGGTGACATTTGGCCGGTTTAAATTTCAGCTTAGCCGATCGCATTCGCAAGAACACCCCTCTCAATCGCTGGAGGTGTTCTTCAAACGTTTTACTGAAAACAATGACATCGTCCATATAAATCAAGCATGTATCCCACTGCAAGCCCGACAAAACCAACTCCATAAGTCGCTGAAACGTCGCTGGAGAGGAGTGAAGTCCCATGGGTAACCGGTTAAACTGGAACAGCCCCCCTGGAGTCCGAAATGCTGTCTTAGGTTTCGACTCTTCGTCGAGCGGCAACTGCCAAAACCCCGATAACAAATCAAGAGTCGAAAAATATCGCGCACCAGACAATGCATCGAGGGACTCATCCATCCTGGGGAGCGGATACGCGTCAGCCACAGAGATCTTATTCAGGCGACGGAAATCAACGCAGAATCGCAGGGACCCGTCCTGCTTCTTAACCAGCACAATAGGCGCTCCCCACGGGCTAGAGGAGGGCGAAATAATATCGGCTTCTAGCATTTCGTTAACAGCCGACTGAACATGTTCCTTCTCCACGGGACTCAGTCGGAAGGGATTTAGCTTGACCGGCGCCGCATCGCCCGTTTCAATGTGGTGGTGCAACAAATCCGTGCACCCAATGTCATACTCATGTTTACTGAACACATCAGAGAATTCTATGAGCAACTCGCGCAGCGCACCCAACTGCGCCGCCGACAAATCGTCCGAGGCGGCGCATAGCGAATGGACCCACTCAAGGTCTTCCCTTGGCTCAACGTTCCGCGCGGGGCTCGAGCCCACCTGCGCAACCAACCCATCATCCACAGGGACCCGCACCGCGTGAGCCAGCACGGTGCCCTGTGGAATGACAGCTGGCCGCGACCCCGCGTTCAAAACCATCACAAACGGATCCCTGTCAGCCCGCACCAAAGTGTGAGCCACCGATAAATCAAGACCCCCGACAGCCTTGTTAGAAGGACCCAAAAGCATACTTTGTTCCGAAGCCTCCCTCACCCATGGTTTCCGCAACCGGAGGGGAATCAACATCTGTGAACCCGGGGGCACATGCACGGTCTGTGTCGCCACCGCTTGTATCGTAGCGCACGCCGTCCGAATGTCAGTAGGGCTCGTCAAAAATGCAATCCGGCGACCCGATGGCAGTTCAATGCATCGTTGATCGATAAGAATTTTAATGGGCATTTTAGCCAAAAAATCAGTGCCCAAAAGACACGGAACCGCCAAAGAAGACGAAACGAAAACGGGTCCCGACAATTTGATATTTCCAATGCAAATGGACGCCCTAATCTGACCGATAATGCCCAACGATCCCCCATTAGCGGCGTAAAATGGCACATCCACTGGAAGCAGCGGACGACATTGGACTGGGAGAATATCATAAATGAGGTCCGATATAATAGTTGCCGATGCCCCCGTGTCCACTAACACCCTAATCTCGACCCCATCAATAGATCCCGTAACAACGGACGAACCCGCCGAAGCAGCCACAATTCTATGCCCCAATTCCGCCCATTCAATGTCTCCCTGGTCCCGGCCGAACCCCCCTCGCCGAACCGAATCCCCGAACCTTAACCGGCCCTCCTCCGCCGCAACGCGGCGTCCCATGTGTGCCGAATAAACAGGCCGAGCGTGTGAGGTGCCGCAACTTGCCGGAGATTGTAGAGATGACTTGGGATCTCGGTCGTCGTCCAGCCGAGCACCCATGGCGCGCTGACGCGGAGCGCGGCACCCGGACGCCACGTGGCCCCGGAGGCCGCAGTTATAGCACGTGACGAGGGTCGGAGTAGATCTTGGTTGCTCCGACTTTCGGCCCGATCGCAGAGGCGACCGAGCCCCCGGCCTCCAGTCCCCTGGTCGTCCCGTGGCGAACGCCTCCTCTCGTGGGCTGACGACTTGGGGTTCGGTGACCACCGAACCCGGAGCTGCGACGACAGCAGCGTTGCAACCAACTCCTTGTTTCCGTTGTAGGGCCTCGTGCGCTTGAATACTCGTGGCGACTCTCAAAGAAGAAATATCAATCTCGTCAGCTGTGTTGATAGGGACCCCCAGGTCCTGCGCCAACTTAAGCAGCTGCTCCAAAACCATCGCGTCTTGGCCCTCCTCGTCCATCCGAGGGAACGCAGCATCAGCAAGAGCCAGCAACGCCGTGCGATAGGCCAGCGCGGTCTCCGTGGCCGCTTTCCGTCTTGCGTAGAAATGATGGCGGCACGCCGAGGGAGGTCCGTAGACCCTGGCCAACAAACCCAGCGCATCCTTCAGCGTGGAGCGGTCCGACTTCCGTGCAGACCTGAAGGCCGCGAGCGCGTCGTCGTCCAGCAGGGCAGGCAACGCCCGCAGCGCCGTAGCATCGGACCACGCTGACATCTCTTGATGCGCCAAAAACCTTCGCTGAAATTTGCCCCAGTCTCCGCCTTCTGCCTTGAAGGCTGACAATGTGGGCAGACGCTGCTGAAAAATGAAGTCATCCGCCTCGTGGTTCCTCTCCGCCTCTCCGTCGGTGTGTAAGATGGCGGCTCCAGCGGCAGACGTAAAATGGCGGACCCCCTTGCGCGCTGATGACGTCGATGCGCGCGCTTGGGAACCCACCACCACGTGGCGCTCGCCGTTCCCGCCAAAAGTAGGCTCAGGCGCAATGGCGGGAATCCCCCATTCGTTTTGGCGGGAATCTGCGGGGCGACCTTGTAAAATGTCCCCCACCGTCCCCGCTCCTCCCGACGAGCTGATCTCCGCCAAGATGGACGCGGCGGCGAGCAGCAGCTCCGCCAGTCGGGAGTGCGCCTCACGAAGCACGGCCTCGGTCCCCGGTCGCTCGGCCGGCGCCGTCGACGGATCCTGTAGCGTGGGCAAGTCTTCCTCCTCGCCCCCCGCCACCAGCGGCCCCGAGTCGTCCAGGTTTTCCTCGCGGTCAATCCCTTGGGTCCTACGGGTCTTCCTTGTCTCCATGCTTGGAAGCCCGTTTCACTTCTGACGCCAGATGAAGTATTGGAAAATGACGGCAGGAAACTCCTTGACGGGAACACACTTCTTTTATTAAATCTTGACTTGTAACGATACAACGCGTGGCCTCTCTTCTTCACAATGCGGTCACCATACAACGGTACAACTTGTGACCTCTTCTCTCCGCCTTACGCTTCTCTCGACTCTCGTAGATTCTGTGCTGCTGGCTCTCTGTGCCTCGTGTAGACTCCGCGCCTCGGCTACACTCTTCTCTCGTCTCGTGTAGACTCTGCGCCTCTGCTACACTCTTCACTCGTCGCGTGTAGACTTTACATCTCTCTCTGGCTACACCGTATGCATACTCGGCTCGTGTAGACCTTTCTCTCTCTCTGGCTACACCGTATGCATACTCGGCTCGTGTAGACCTTTCTCTCTCTCTGGCTACACACTATACATCGCTCAGCTCGTGTAGACCTTTCTCTCTCTCTGGCTACACACTATACATTACTCAGCTCGTGTAGACCGTTCTCTCTCTCTGGCTACACACTTATACCTTACTCTCCTCTACTCTCCATTACTCTCCTCTCCTCTCCATTACTCTCCTCTCCGGGCTCTATCTCTGCACCTTCGTCTTCATTCTTAGATGGTTCCACCTCTGCCCTCTACTCCTCTGTGCATCATCTTATATATCTCTTCCTCCCAGGAGACGGAGCGGATGCGGACCTCAACGTCGGCACCGCTCCTCAGTTACCCAATCACCACGCGCTATCTCTACGATCCGTTTCCGCCCAGCGCGTGTTTCCACTCCTTGACCAATCACACCGCGCTGCCACCCGATCACTCCCTCTCAGCGCGTCCCCGGCACACAGCCAATCAGCAGCACTACCCCCACCCGCGCACTGACGCCTGCTCCTCCCCGTCAGCGCGCGTCACCACACACACACGTACATACGCGCTGGCACATGACGTACACACCCAGCGCGTATCACCACTACATATGTACGTCTATATATGTGTGTGTAACTCCATGTGTGTGTATCTAAAGTGCATGTCTATGCTTGTGTGAGTCCATGTGTGTGTGTAAGTCCATGTGTTTGTGTGTGTGAGTCGATATGTCTGTGTGTCTCAGTCCATGGGCGTCTGTGTTAGTCGCGTTGTGTGCATGCCTCCATGTCAGTCAGTGTAAGTCCATTTTTTCGAGTGTCTGTAGGTCCATGTGTGTGTGTGAGTGAATGTATGTGCTTTAATGACCTGCTCAAGGCCTATGATACCATCAGTAGACCTGGCCTCTGGGTTGTTCTTCATGCTTTCGGAGTCCCTCAAACTTTGCTCACGATCCTTAAGGACCTTCATAATGGTGAGCGGCCCCACGTCAAACTACATGGCCGTCAGTCAGAGCCATTCCCTCTACACCTTGGGGTGTGACAGGGATGTTCTCTGGCTCCACATTATTTTACATATCTTTTGACCACGTAGTTCGTGAAGCCTTCAATGGCTGTACCATATGGTACAGATACAATGGGAGGCTGATCGATGCCCGGGTGCGGTCAAGGGATGCCTCCCTATTGCTCAATCATGTTACGTATGCCGATGCTCTGGTGTTTGCTGCTCACTGCTGCTGAACCTGGAGCTTGCCACTAAGAGGTGGGGCCTTACCATCAGCCCCACCAAAACTAAGGACCTGCCTGGGCATTTTATACCATCGAACAATCCACCCCCACAACTCACAATTGGTGATGCAGCAGTTGTGGAGAGATTGCCAAGATTCCCATACCTGGCCAGTGTACTCATGACCGGCTCGGGTTTAACAGCAGAGGTCACACTCCAAATCAGTCGAGCGCCATTATCTTTTCATCGGCTGCGTTACGCTGTGTGGAAGCTACCTGGCCTCTCACTCCGCATGAAGCTCCAGGTCTTCTCGGCCACGGTAATTCCCTCCCTTCTCTATGCTTGCGAAACGTGCACCCCTCTAATGGAACATCTTCGCTGGTTAGAAACATTTAGGCTGGCCTGCTAACGATCCATCCTGGGTTTAACCATATATGTGTGTGTGTCTGCGTCTAAGTCGATGTGTTTCTATGTGTGTGGGTCAATGTCTGTGTGTAAGTCCATGTGTGTGTCTGCCTTTTTCGTCCGAGCAACGCCAGGTACTTACCGCTAGTTAGAATATAATCGTCAGCAGGGTGCGCGCCTTCGCGCTGCCACTTTAGCGTTAGTCATCGTGCGTGCGCGGGTTAGGATATAAACCGCCCGCAGGAGCGCACGCGTTCGCGCTGCCACTATAGCGTTCTTCATATTGCGTACGCGGGTTAGGATATAAACCGCCCGCAGGAGCGTGCGCGTTCACGCTGCCGCTATAGCTTTATTCATAGTGCGTTGTTGTATGTGTCGGATTATGAAATTTTGATAAAAATAATAAAAATTAATAATTTTCCGAAAAATGCGCAAATCGCATTAATTATGTTAATGTGTGTATTAACATGCATAAATTATGATAATGCGTGTAATGATATGCATAAATTATGATAATCGCGGAGATAATCGTAGTAATTTATGCGGATGCTTGTGATTATGTTAATGTGAGCAGTTGTGATAATTAAGCTCAGCTTCGTTTATCCAGTGTTATATCAATCAGGATAACACGATTATCATTGATTAAACGTTTACCGATTATCCTAGTGTGTGTTATGATATTTTAGGTCTCCATTTTCATATCTCATCACAGGATACAGTTATCAAGAATAAGATAGTTTTGCATGGATTTGTAAAGAAGCACTCGAACAGTTGGTGTTAAGCAATTTTATTCTAACAAGCATGTGACATTCTATCATGCAGGTCAAACATGCGTCAATAACTCATGAGCAAGATTATGCAATGAACTAATATGAATGACAAAACTTATGCATTTACGAGATTATGCAATTACCTAATATGAATGACTAAAAACATTTATTCATTGGCGATATTATGCATTTAACGAAATTGAATGACTAAAAGCATTTATTCATTGGCAAGATTATGTATTTACGAAATTGAATGACTAAAAGCACTTCTAACAACCGTAATTCTACTTTCCCACCAGACATCTCAGTAGTTCCCCCATGTATTGAGCACGACCGGCGACGGGCGGAGTTTTAAAACAGACATGTGACGATTTGTATGAAGGCAATAAAAGCAACTGATTATATCCCAGAGGCGAAAGTATATGTCAATATATTCATCGGCAAGTATAATATCCTTTTAACGAAATGTTTGAGACAAGGGTGGGTGGATGCGTTTGTGAGAGAGAATATCGGCTCTGCTTTGATTAATTCCTCGGCGAGATTCTCTGACAAAGAAAACCGATTTGACAAGATATTCTCTCTCTATATATGGGCCAATTCGTAATGAGGATTCCGAGAGTTTGAGTTTGCCTCGATGAATATATTGATCGCCTATGCGATGAACGGGACAAAAAGAAAAAGGCAAGGAAAATAACCTCACTCTTATAACCAACGAACTCTTAATCAATCGATGGGCCGCGATTCCTCATGGCCAGCTGATGGTTCATGTGGTTGATAATCAGTCTTCTGATAATTGACTAGGGTTGATACGATGGTAAGGGTGAACTAGATAGGATAGTATCACAGGTGAGTGGGGCGTCGATGCGTGCGTGTGTGTGGGTCTATTGGTGGGGGAAGTTGTGGGTACGAACGACTTTCGGAAAAGGACCCTCTGGCTTGCGCGGCTGCGGTGAGCGGCTTGCTTTCCGACTCCTCCCTCGGCTGACCCCGTACAATGACTGACGGCGCGGCCGCGCTCGTTTGCGTGGTCAGGCGATGCACCTCGGCGTGGCGACACGGCAAGGGAGCTGGGCTCGTACACTCGTGTGCGGCAGGCGATGCACCTCGGCGTGGTGACACGGCAAGGGAGCTGGGCTCGTACACTCGTGTGCGGCAGGCGATGCACCTCAGCGTGGTGACACGGCAAGGGAGCTGGGCTCGTACACTCGTGTGCGGCAGGCGAGCACCTCGGCGTGGTGACACGGCAAGGGGGTTGAGTCTCGTGTACTCGTTTGCGGCAGGCGATGCGCCTCGGCACCCCGCGAACCTCGTCCTTCTGGATGACGAAAAGCTTCTTCGTTGGCGGCGACGAGAAGAGATGGAGCCGAAGCCCTGGAGATCTGTGGTGGGGGCCAGAGCCCCTGACGATCTGAGTTGAATGGATTTTTCCCCGGCTTATATTGGGAAAATCCACTCAGTCTTCCCGAGTTGTTTGAAGGCCGTCATATATCTTTCTGTGGGTTGAACACATCTGCGTCCGTGTGTTTCGTGTGTCGTGTGGGTGTTTATTAGTAAAGACACAGCTGTGTAACCATTCTGGAAGGAGGGGTGGGGAATGTTATTTGCTCGCGTGTGCAAATCTGGCTGTCCGTGCTGCGGGGAGACAAAGACGGCCGTGTTTAACTCAACGTGAGCACCCTCTCCTCTCTCCACGTCTTTTGCGAGAGAAAACAAACAAAAACAGAGCGAGAAGAAGCAGACACCCCCGCGACCCCTCCTCGCGACCTTTCCTAACCCTCCAAGCATTCATGGGCCATCTGTTTGTGCTGCGGGGAGACAAAGACGGCCGTGTTTAACTCAAAACGTGAGCACCCTCTCCTCTCTCCGCGTCTCTTGCGAGAGAAAACAAACAATGTCAGCACAAACCCCCCCTTGTGACCTTTTTGCTCCCTCCTTGCTTGCCAGACCCCGCTGGAAGACAAAGGTGGCTGAGGAGATGTTTGTAATACATTTATGTGGTCCTGTGTGTTACATTTATTCTTGAATTACATTTTATGAGTTCCTTCGGTCTTAGTATCGTGGTTATCATTCGTCTATGTTTAATGAATATTCGTAATGATCCTCGTCACATTATTATTTTGGGGCTTCGCCAAGTTTAGTTCTCCAGAGATTGGTGTTTTATTCTGAGTTATATTTTAATGTCCTGAGGTTAAGTGTAACTATGTTTCCACTTAAGATTTCTGGAATTCGTACTCTTTAGTTTTTAGGAAGGTCGTATAGGTAGGAAACATATACTAATAATAAAAATATTATTGTTTGTTGGTTAATTATCTTTGTTAAGTTTCTACTTTTCGGTAAGGAAAACGTTAAGAAAACGCGAAGTTTCAACCGTTATTTACTCTGCACCTTATCTGTACATCTCCAGATGTCTTGGGAGGTTAGTCCATACATCTTTTTGTCCATCTGGATGTCTATGACCTTTCTGTGACCGACTTCTTACCAGTTTAATGGCCGTTTCACAGATTCCTGGTGTGCTTGTAATGGGTTGTTTTCATTATTTAATTTAAAAGTATATATAGATATAATAAAAAGAGAAATATATATTTTTAAATTATTCTTAATATTAATAACGGAAAACAGGGCATAGATACAACAGCGTGCATAGGTTAGAATATAAACCGCCCGCAGGAGCGTGCACGCTCGCGCTGCCACTATAGCGCTAGTCGCGGTGTGGGTGCGTATTAGAATATAAGCGCCAGCAGGGGCGCGCCCGTTCGCGCAGCCACATTCGTATTAGAGGTGGTGTATGCGGGCATGTGTGGAGTAACTCCGTGCAGTGGTGAGCCAGCACTTTAGCCATGTCTCTCCGAGAGGGCGCTAGCACGGGAGGACCGATCACCTGATCGGCGGGGGCCTGGCGGAAGCTGGGCGATGCGGTGGAGGAGGGAGTGGAGGGGCAAACGTAGCACCCCACCTGCCCAGCGAGGGCCGTGGGTGGACATCGGCCCCTACACATGCATACGTGGACGGTGTGGACGTAGACGCCCGGTGCCATGTTTCGTGTGTCCAGGTTTGGAATTGAGAATATAACAGAACCTCCCTGGAGGAAGTCTACTCGTCCATCGCTGTGTGGCTGGCCGACACTCCGGTCCACTGGCAGACCAGCTTCAAAACAAACCAATGTGTGGCGACCGAGCTGGATAGAAGCTCTACAGTTCGGAAGTGCTACATATGCATCTACACATTCATATTTAATAATAAAGAAAGGACAATAGCTATGGAAACAGAAAAAACATAATTATGATGTACTGTACCTCATAGTTAAAACCCGCCACCACCCGATACAGCCAACTAGTAAGGGTTGCACGTAAACACAACATGCCAATTCGTCACTAGTACAGCACACCGGTGTGTTGGAGAGCCAAGCCACAACATTTACAAACTGAGTATGCGATCTAACCCAAATAAAAACTCTATTATAAATAATATTGGTCACCCTACGTGTTCAACTGTACCGTATAGCATACACACAATTGCGGTGGGTGGAGCGGTGGCACAGTGGTTAGCGCACAGCTTTGATCTTGCAAACCTGTGGACGATACCTGGCCATGGCAAACAATGTGGCGAGGGATATCGGAATTAATCCTGGACCACTCCTCCCCTTCACCAATCTGCACGGACCAACATGGTGAAGTATCGATTTCAAGCTTTCGTGACTGCAGGGATTCATCTTCTTGGTTCTTTCGGTAAAGTCACGTAGAAGGGAAGTAATAAAATAATAAAAATAAAACATAATAAAATAAAATAATTCTCACGACGTTTCGGCTACAACGCAAGCAGCCGTCTTCAGGTGAAGAATGAGACACTGCCAAGCTAGGAGCTTGTATATAAGCTGGGTTGGAGGTGGAAGAAGAGCGCCTTAAGGCTTATATATAAGCTCCTAGCTTGGCAGTGTCTCATTCTTCACCTGAAGACGGCTGCTTGCGTTGTAGCCGAAACGTCGTGAGAATTATTTTATTTTATTATGTTTTATTTTTATTATTTTATTACTTCCCTTCTACGTGACTTTACCGAAAGAACCAAGAAGATGGTGAAGTATGGTTCAACAACCACCTTGACTAGCATGTTATGGGGAGACCTTCATCCAGCAGTGGATTGACACAGGGCTGTACATTATTACTTGAGTATTATTGTTTATTGTGCAGCAAAGGCTCAAATGAGCAATAGGGTAGTCCAAAGCCAGTGTGGAAAATTCTACTTCTTTTCGGCAGGAATCACTCTATTCACAGGATATATATAACATGATGCAATTTGCATTTCTACAGCATCTAAATGTGTGCATCACTATACACGTCAATATGTACTCGCCCTTGAAGACTCCTGCCTATATCCTCACGTCACATCAACCTCAGTGCTGATGTTTACATGCTACAACAGATACTCCTTCAAGGCTGAGTAGATGTGGTGGAGGCCCAGGAGTGTTTTTGAGATTCCACTCCCACTGATATTAGCCATAGCCGCAGATCAAATTCAGGATGCCTGGTTCATTATGCAGGACACTAACGACTCCATCACTGCTCCCCGTCATCATCATCAGTCAATTATCAATCCAACTAGCGGTGAGTACCCGGCATTGCCCGGGCGAGAAAGGCAGACACACACATGTAGTTACACACACAAATCGCCTGACACACACACATAGAGTTATACACACATATCAACCCACACATACATACATAGACTGAACAACCGCCATTCGCCAGTAAGTGGCGGTGACGTCACCACAACGCTTGTGCCAGGCTATGTGCACCTTGAGGCCACTTAAAGTGTCGAACGCCCGCTGGCAGAAGGTCATGGGGTAGACCCAGATGGCACAGGTCGACTGACTGAGACGACTGGCTGATGCACCACCTGTGCCCCTTACTGTGGCAACGTTCTGTGCTTTAGCCACCCAACGCTCCGCTCGTTGTTGTGAGCGTCGCTCCTCCGCCCACCGTTGTTGTTGGAGGGCGACTGCCTCCAACTGCCCAGTAGCGTCCTTCAGGAGGCTCCTCCACAGAGGCCGATCTTGACACGGCTGGTACCAATCATCGGCAAAACGACTCAGCTCCACGTCCTCCTGTACCACATCACTCCATGTCTTCTGTAGCCCATGCCGGGCTGTTTAGTCCCCTCGATCCAGCCGAACAAAAGATGTTTAGGTATGCGGTGTCGGGCCATGCGGGCTACATGACTCAGGCAACGCAGCCTTACCTGCCGGAGGAGCTCACTTTGTCCACATCTTTCAAGGATTTGTGAGCTCCTTACACAATGCAGCCTGATTAAATCCAGGATGGATTGTTGGCAGGCCATCCTAAATGTTTCTAACCGGCGAAGATGTTCCATTAGGGGGGGGGGGGGGGTCCAAGTTTTGCAATCGTAGAGAATGGAGGGAATGACCGTGGCTGAGAAGACCTGAAGCTTCGTGCGGAGTGATAGACCAGGTAGCTTCCACACAGTGTTACGCAACCAATGAAAAGATAATGTGGGTCGACTGATTTGGAGTGAGACCTCTGCTGTTAAACCGGAGCCGGTCATTAGCACACTGGCAAGGTATGGGAAACTCTCCACAACTGCCCCATCACCAATTGGGAGTTGTGGGGGTGGAGTGTCCGATGGTATAAAATAGCCAGGCAGGTGCTTAGCTTTGGTTGGGCTGATGGTAAGGCCCCATCTGTTGGTGGCAAGCTCCAGGTTCAGCAGCAGCACCTCGAACTCCTCCTCGGAGTGAGCAGCCATTAGCAGATCATCGGCATACATAACGTGGTTGAGCAATAGGGAGCCATCCCTTGACCGCACCTGGGCATCGATCAGCCTCCCATTGTGTCTGTAGCAGATGGGAATTCTTCCGGTACAGGCATTGAAGGCTCGACGAACTACGTGGTCCAATGTGGGAGCCAGAGGACATCCCTGTTGCACCCCAAGGTGTAAAGGGAATGGCTCTGACTCATGGCCACGTAGTTAAGACGCGGGGCCGATCACCATCATGAAGGTCCTTAAGGATGGTGATGAGTGGGTTCGGGACTCGGAAAGCACGAAGAGCAACCCAGAGGCCAGGCCTACTGATGGTATAATAGGCATTGAGCAGGTGAATAAAGCACACGCATGGACTAAGATGCACACATGGACCTACAGACACGCAACGAAATGGAGTTACACTGACTAACATGGAGGCATGCACACACAGCGACTAACACACACGCACATGTACTGAGACACACACACAGACATATGGACTGATGATGAGTTAATTCGTGAACTGACTCTGGTCGCGAACCGAATTGGTCGTGAACCGAGGCACATTTTCCCACAGGGTTCAATGTAAATCCAGTTAATCCGTTCTGACCTTTTTTTTGGTTTTTGAAGCACAAAAATATTAAACAAATTACAATACACATTATTACTGTACAGTATAGTAATATATAAAGAGAGAACACTAACCTTGCTTGAGATGACTTCAGTAAGCACTCAAACGGGTGAACTGTACAATACAGTAAGTACAGTATTGTACAGTACAGTAGTACAGTACAGTACTGTATGTGCTAAAAAGCACACCAAAAAGCAAAAAGTCACTGAAAGTGTCTTCACAGTACTCACAGTACTTCTTTCTGCGTCTCTTCTTCTCTCCACGATCTTCCTACAGGAAGTCACGACCATGTGACAGCCTGGAAATAGCATTAAAATGGCCGCGGCTCCTGTTCGTGAACCGAAGCGGAGTTTGTGAACCGGAGCATATTTTTATGAACTTTTCTGTTCGTGAACCGAGTTGTTCGTGAACAGAAGCGTTCGTGAACCGAGGTATCACTGTACACACATACACATACATATATGGACGTACACACACACACTGACTCACACAGCAATACGTGGACTCAAACACACATTGATGTAAACACACATATGTACTTACACACACACATATGGACTAAGACACACACACATGAACTTACACTACATAGACTGACACACACATAGCCCTACACACACATACACATATGGACTGTGACACACAGATATCTACTTTAGATTCACAGACATGGATTAATACACATATGGACTGACATACACATCGACGTACACGCACACAGATCGACTGACACACACACATGGACTAACACACACACAAACGCTTTGACGTTGTCCGTTCGAAAAAGACACCAACAGGGAGTTAAAGACACGCATGGCTCTACACGCACACACATGAACTCAAAGACACACACATGGACTTACACACACACACATCGACGGGCACAGCAATCCCCGATGATGTCACAGCTATCAGTATCACAGTACTACGTATGAGTAAATAGCGTGACGTGAGAGATGGAAACAATAGAAATGCATTTAAGAAATAAGCAGAAATCACAGACTGGCAGTAGATCGTGGCGGCGTTATAAAAGCGCAGCAAAAAAAGTGGAAATTGAGCAACCCAAAAATCCAAAAAGAGTTTTGTGTACACAAACATAATTATTGTAACATGTCAACTTGTTTCATAATGGTAAACAATGAAGTTGAGTTGTTATCTTCACAAAAACATAATTATTGTAACATCTGCGAACTTGTTTCATAATGTTGAACAATGAAGCTGAGTTTTTATCTGCACACAAATATTATTATTGTAATGTTTGTCAACTAATGTGTTGAACAATAGTAAACAATGGACTTGAGTTGTTGTATTTACCATAGCCATGTTGAGGCCTTGTGCCATACGTAGTCCTAGTCCTGGCCTACATTGGCGAGGCAGCGGAGTTGGCACGTTGCCAGGCTAGGGGTTGGGCCGCTACCCCCCCTCCCCAGCTTCCCCTGGCCGTGCAAGAATAATGCTATGTAAGCTGTAAAATATTATTATCTACGGAGTCTGTATTATAAACTGGACGCATCGTGTTGGGTGGGGGGGGGCGATGTACGGAGTCTGTAGTATAAACTGGACGCATCGTGTTGGGGGGGGGGGGGGGGCGAAGAGTACATGACACTGAAAAAATATCTGCAGCGTTATGTGTGTATGTGTTGGCTGTAAAACGCGTAAAAGAAAGTGTCCCCGTGAGCTCGAGCGAAGGCGCATCACTTGGTAGGGTCCGCACCCCCCCACGCAATTGGCGTCACTTGGTACGGTCGACGGCGCGCAATAAGTAAATAATGAATAATAGAAACCGCAAAAATGTGTTAATTAAACTACTTTAAAGTTTACGGATGCGAAAACAGAATAGCCTATTCCCTACCACGGGGCTTAGGGCGTGCCGCCTGACAAATTATTTCGGTCTCTAACCCCACCGTCCGAGAGCCAAATACTTCGCAAGCGCGAGCGCACAGAGACTGTTATATATAAGATAAAAAAAATAAGAAAAAAAATAAGAAGAAAGAAGATTTAGAGGCCAACCAATGAAGCGAGTAAGATTTTTTTTTTACCATTGACTACTGAATAATCAGTCTATAAAAGGCAAATGTATCGCAAATTACATTATTTTTGGCTTTCGTAGACTGTCACGAATCATCTGGTTCAGTAGAAACTTAATACAATCCTCCAAATTATCGCAATGATATATATATGGAATGGAGGAACAACATGGAGCTTGCATGAAAAAAAGTAACCAAATAAAAGTCAGACAAGGTGATATGCTCTCACCATGGCTGCTTATAGCGGCAGAATACATTTTAAATCGATAGAGAAAGCACTACCCACTCGCCTGGTATACAGGAGGACTGGGTTTGATCCTGACCCTGATGCCTGCATATTTGGAGTTTGCATGTTGTTCTCGTGGTGGTGGGTATTTATTTTCGGGTCCTCCAGTTTTGTTTTAGAAACATGCGTATAATGCATTTGGCTGCTATACATTTCCAATTGATAAGCCACTTCATTCGGTTACCATCTGTGGCCAGGTCGCTTCTGAAAAAAGCTATATAGTTCAGTGGGCCTTACATGTTATAATGCTGTGGGCTCGCATGATATTTTCTTTTCCGAGACCAAGGTACTCTGCAAACCTTCGGGCTACTATCAAAGGTTTGTTCATGAAGCCATCCAGATATATAGACATAGACTTAACTTCAACCGAGAAGATAGATACAAATAGAGCAATCATTGGAAGGATGTTATTAACTAGGTAAAGCCTTAACTGTTGTGGTTGTTTCCATCATACCTGCCGGTTACTAGTCTATTTTTCCGAGTTTCTTTCCCCCTGTTCCCCAGCTTTCAACTTCTAGCCCCTCCTATCCCCCCCCCCCAAGCCTCACTTTCTCTCCCACTAGCGCTCACCCCCCCCCCCTCTACCTATATAATCTCTTGCCACGGCAGCTCTCTCGCCCACTTCAGCATTTTTTCTTGCTGTGATGTTCCCACCTGGTGAGGATTGCTTGTGTTGCGATCGAAACGTCGTGATTTGTTTTGATTTTATTTATATTATTTTATTTCTACCTACGTGACTTTACCGAAAGAACCAAAGAGTATACAATAAGTGCCTAGTAAAAATGTTTGTATCATTCTAACAACCAATTGAAATGAAGTGCGTGATTTGAGTTCAGCTCTATATGTTCATATTATGATTAACAATTCTGAGTTATTTGTGTAATACACCATTGGATGAAGGTACTGTATTCCCACTCAATCACGGGAGTTTTTTGACCATACTCCAATATGCTGGCCAGCGTGGATCGGTGAATATGGGTTCCAAGAACACTTCAGATATCACTCAGCACCAATGTTTATCTGTGGCTGGGAATGACGCTTGGATTGCCGGGTTCATTGAGCAGTGTGCTCGCCACTGTGCCACTACTGCCACAAATCTTAATATCTCATTATACGGTACATGAAATGTGTAAACTGATTAATGGTGTAAGCTACACGAACACGTGCTGCACACATCCTTGCTCGTAATAAAGGGTCTCGTGCACGTAATACCCAATGCAGTTGGACCCGCCAGGCATCGATCTGCAAAGCCAAATGTGCTTAGACGGGGGGGGGGGGGGGTTAGTTCATCCTGGGCTTCAGGTTCCAGGATAGAATAATACTAACGTCGATATCCTAACAAATTGACATTGATGACGGTCAATTTGAATCGAGGATGTCCAAGTGGTCAGACACGCATTGTCCGCCGCAGTCCCTTGAGGGGCACGCGAGCCATGCCCTCCTCTGGCGTTGCACGTGAGTGAACTGGACACTATATGCGCAAAGGTGTGTTTTTGTGTACATAATTTCTCGTCAAATTAACTTTTACGATGTACAGATATATTCCTTAAAATGTCTCCGTAATTATTATTACTGTTACGCTTACCCTAGAAAGACTCACTGAGCCTCAACCCTTTTTCAGCAGGGTAGTGCCAAGTTTTTTCACTAGGGGGCAACATTGCTATTTCTATTCACATTTGAGTAACATGAAGGTAATATTTTGTTCTCAATTTTGGAGCTTTCGTGACTGCAGGAATTATTCTTTGGTTATTTCGGTTAAGTCACGTATAAAGATAAAATAATAAATTAAATAATAGCATACTACGACGTTTCGATTGCAACACAAGCAATCATCATCAGGTATAAAAGAAATAGCAACAAAAATCTAACCAGAAAACTATAGACAGACACACAAGCAGACAGACATCACAAAGACACACAGAGAGAGAACACGTATCGGCAGAAAGAGAGAGGTCGTTTCTGTGACGAGGCCTTAAATATAGAGAGGGGGCGGTGGCGGAGAGAGGGAGGGGGCAGAGAAAAAATTAGCATGTCAATGAGTGGACGACGACGTGGTACGGTAAGCAAAACGACGACGTGGTACGGTACGCAAGCTTGAAAATTAGGAGAAAGACACACTAAAATTAAATAACCTAGTAAAATATCGAAATGTAATGTAATGAAACACAGAGAGTCGGTCAACACACAATTAACGCATAGCCCCAAAATTGAGATTGAACCACTTCTACGGGGAAGTTTTAAGCTTATCTTTTTTCTCTCTCTCTCTGGCTTTTTGTTTTCTCTCTCTGCCTGTGTCCTCTCTTTGGAATTTTCACACTTAAATTCTAACTTAGCAATCTTTGAAATACGTAATCAACCGGGCTATGCGTTAATTGTGTGTTGACCGACTCTCTGTGTTGCATTACATTACATTTCGATATTTTACTAGGTTATTTAATTTTAGTGTGTCTTTCTCCTAATTTTCAAGCTTGCGTACAGTACCACGTCGTCGTCTTGCTTACCGTACCACGTCGTCGTCCACTCATTGACATGCACATTTTTTCTCTGCCCCCTCCCTCTCTCCGCCACCGCCCCCTCTCTATATTTAAGGCCTCGTCACAGAAACGACCACTCTCTTTCTGCTGATACGTGTTCTCTCTCTGTGTGTCTTTGTGATGTCTGTCTGCTTGTGTGTCTGTCTATAGTTTTCTGGTTAGATTTTTGTTGCTATTTCTTTTATACCTGATGATGATTGCTTGTGTTGCAATCGAAACGTCGTAGTATGCTATTATTTAATTTATTATTTTATCTTTATACGTGACTTAACCGAAAGAACCAAAGAATAATATTTTGTTGTTGTTGCGATATATGACCAATACCGGTTGAATTGTATGGTCTTCCTTTTTTACACTCTAAGAAGAAACCGGAGGAAACCCATGCAGAACAGGAAGAAAGAATACAAATTCCACATAGAAAGTCACCTGAGTCGAGTAGTGCACCCAGGACCTTCTTACTTCGAGGCACTCGTGTTATCACTGTACCACCCAGTCAGTAAAATGTTATGGATTGCAGCTCAGGATAAAGATTGTGAGATAAACTAAATCCACAATTGCTTTCCATTTAAGTCGTAGAGCTATACAGCAAACGCTGGATAGAAGCAACAGATGCTTACATTACATTGGGGGGTGGGGGCAAAAGAGCAACTTCTGATACAAGCTCAGCTGGTCTTGCTCCCAAGGAGTGTGCTTACATTCACCTTTTTCTGAATTTCATTCATATTGAACAACTGAAATGATTACAGAAATGCTCTTAGTGAAAATCAGCACCACTTAATCCATTCGCATTCTGAAATGAGGAAATGTAGAATTAAATGACGCTGTTTACTAGCAGCCTGTGACAAAATCACCTGGAATGCTCTTGATCTCATCTCAGATGTCACAGACGAAGGAGTAGTCACACCTGGATAGTGATTGGCTGTACAATCACCATGTTCGCAGGTTGTTATAGGCTGTGGAGCTACGTGACGTGTGTGTAGTGGGGGGGGCAGAGAGCAGTGCAGTCAAATCCATTATTGTACTGTACCACGCTCCAATGTCTATGCTCTCCACCTTCACCCATTTGCAACGACCATTGTGGTGAAGCATGGTAAAATAACCTCCATCCAGCAGTGGCTTAACATGTTTGTTGCAATCACCATGGTTAGGTGTAGGAGACTGCGGCTTGGCGTTTATGTCCAGCATTTACAATTCCATGTATTGGAAAATGTGGGTGGAAATGAACACCACCGGTTGTCCAATGCACCTGTCATAAGAACATGGAAAATCAAACATTGGAAGATGCCAATAAAGGTGGCAGCACTCCAATGCCCATTTGAGTATGGTGGTACTTTGATTTTACACAGATTTAATTTATTGCACACTGCACAACACTACAACATTGCATTATATCAATACTGCACAGATTGTTTTGGGAAGGATAAACTAGCCTTTTGGAATAAACTCTGGTTTCAGAGCAGTAGGGCTCCTAACCATGAGCTATTGTCCAATAAGCCCACTCAGGCAAAATGTCTGCAACACATCGCCTGAGTAATTTTCTACACTGGGTGTTGGGCAGACATTGGCATGCGTTCATCAAATGTTATCTGAATGAACATTTGTCAAGATTAAAATCTGGTCTAATGAGTTTAAACTCCCATCCAGAATTGACAAAACCCATCATCCTTCTGGGGTCATTAAAATTAACACTATTTGGTGAGCCTGCACTACATAGTGGGAAATCAATAGCGTTTCCCCTCCGATGGGTTTAGGGTTGTGCTCTGAAATCCCATCGGAAAGCTATTCAGCACAACAGCGAAATAAAAAGCTACAAACCAAAAGCCGTTCTCCTTCTGGAAAGACGACTACTCGGTGAGGAAATGTGGAATTTCCATTACTAGCTGAGGATCAACAATGCCGAGGGGGGCAGCCCGTTGCTCGTTAGAGCACGAAGAACACGTTGGCTTTCGATTGTTGTGTGTGGCATGGTCGCCAAACACTGCTCTAGCCTCCTGCTGCATTCAATGCTTTCCTCTGCATAAATTGTGCTTGCTAACCAGATGAAGTTTAAATTAGTTCTGCCGTCAGGTAGTGTCTCGGTGCATTTGTGTCATTGTAGCCCATGCAAGGAATATCTTGTCAATGCGTCTTAGTGAAAATCATTGATAATTTATTGTGAGCCATTGAGAAACTAGTTCACCTTTAATTTACATCTAAAAATAGAGAAATAATAGGTGTTATCCTTTCTATCAATAAAACAGGTGTTAAGATTTTCAAACACCAAATAGATATCTTATTTTTCATCATTTTGGATACTGGCAAAAAGGTCACATAGATATAACTGGTCGACCCGAGCTATAGGCGTTCTGATACTTGCATTGTCTTTGTACTGTTCACCTTTTGGCGTTCTCTGGTCTAACGGCAGTGAGACAAGGCCATAAAGAAGGCTGTCTCTGGTGTGGGCCATTCAGTTTCAAAGGCAATGAATATATGATCAGAGCATGTTTGTTTGCATGTTCACCAAAATTCCCGTGTGTGATTAATGCAGACTTGATGACTTAAAAAAGGTATCTATTTGGCGTTTGAACATCTTAACACCTGTTTTATTGCCAGAAAGGGTCAAACCTATTCTATTTTTAAAACGTTAATACGAGCAAAAAGGTCCCAGAGATAGAGCTGTGTTGGTTGGCTCTCTCATGGAAAGAATATAGAACATTGTAAAGGATGTTTTGTAGTGAATGAAATTGCAATGGCTAACACACTGATTATACCATGTATATAGCTCAATCGATGTATTTTATGTAACCATTTGGGAGCTTATGCGATTCATTATCTCTGGCAATGATGAGGTACGTAACCACAGCTTACATCAGATGAGACACATTGGTAAATCCTTATAGAAATTTTTGGGCAGCTATGGAAAATAGCGATAGATTAAATATAACGCGAGATTAAATGCAATCTGGATGGCTGACAAGTGCAAAAACAATTAGCTCTTTCTAGCAACCCAAGATTAAATTCTAAAAGAGTGCAGTTGTTAAATGTCATCGTCAGTCATGGTCAATCCACTGCTGCATGGAGGCCTCCCCAAGCTGATGCCACCTTTCATGATGCTGCAATACAACAATCCAAGCAGCACCTGCTCGTGAGGATTCCTACACAAAGCCGGTTTACTATTGAATTAACAGTTCGGATGTTGTTATTATCATGCATATCCAATTTAGCACGGTTGCCTACGTACGGTGCGAAATAAGTTCGACACATGTACATACATTATCCTGCTTGTGTTTTCTAATAGGAGTAGGTAAAACTACAAATATTGTGGCAGCAGCGGCAGGGAGAAATTAATTACAGGGCTGCACATTTACCTGACTGTAAAGTGACCTTGTGAGTCTGAGAGATGCCCACTGCTGTTTGTTGGTGTGCGTACATTGTTGATGGGATGTCCCTCAACAAAGATAATAAAGCTAACAAAGATCCCCTATGTAGCCTCAACAGACTCGTAGGGCAAGTTATGTTAGCAATCACCTATGAAGGCCGGCACGGCACACAAGGGGTTAGGTGGCCGGCACCACACCCGGCCACCTGACCAGTTCAAATAATTGTCAGTGTCGTTGGCCATTAACGGGAGTCGAACTCTGGTCGCCGGTTTTGTAGCGCAGCGTGCTAACCACTGCGCCATATCTCTCACATGCACACACATCACACGTATGGAGTAGTTCATTGTCCATGTTTGAATGCATTGCAAGCCTCTCAACACAAAACTGTCTCAATGCTCAAATGAGCACTGGGATGTAATTACAACTCCAAAAAGTCTATAATATAATTTATTTTACTTAATGATCATACACAGCCATAATTTCATTCGATCACATGGTTCCAAGACTGTACTCAAAAGTGAGTTTTCTGCTGTGGCACATAGATTTTCACTTAATTTTTTTTGTAAGTGGTCCGGCCAATCTCGCCCACTGCCGTAATTTCCCCTGTGACTACCACGTAAAATATTGTGAGAAACGTGGGGTAAGCTTCACTCTGCCGGTCACACAGTTGGGAGTGGCAAAGCCACTGACAAATGCGACTATGCCTGGCCGTTGAACTGAATGTGTGTGTGTGCGCGCATGTGTGTCAAGTGGAACGCTCGGTCATCAAGTTCTAGATTGGCGTATGCACCACCAAAAGTGTTCTCCTATGGATATTGTGATGGGTTACAACCACCTACATCCCATAACGGTGTCCCCTCGCATCGTATTCTCACAAATCTGTAGCCTCGAGATACTGCTGCAGTCTTGAGAGTCGTGAGGTTCTAAGCACTTTTTGTTCCCAGCTTGGCGGTCCAGGATAAGAGCCGCAACCGCATTCGGGAGCACGGAAAAAGGCAAAGGGGGTATTGACCGGCCATGGTCACTGAAAGCAATGACCACACTGCAGTGTTGCACGTGCTGTCAACATGAGAAGGCTCCCATTGACCTCTTGATGCGTTCCCACAACACGCCCCGGGACGGCGTGACACAGGGACCTTTCTAGGCACCCGTGTAAATGCACATGAATGACCACATTCGGTGCCATTGCCCAAACATCCTCCAGCACTGCAACGCACATGGAGCACACACAACACACACACACTGTGGCCCTATTCATGCTGTGTTCCTGTTCACTCACATGCTTTCATTCACGTTCGTCCTCCCTCTCTCAGCAGCAATATGCAGTTTCTTTGTACATTGAAGACGCCAATAGCCACTATGGAGTGGACTATCTTCAGTGTTTTTATTGAGTTACCTAAGCGTATTATTAAAGCATACAGCAGCCAGCGTTCACACTAAATGACAGTGGAAATACCATAGTGTTTGTGCCAGGCTAAGTGCAATTTGAGGCCATGTGTTGTGGTGAAGGCTCACTGGCAAGTCACAGGACAGACCCAGATTTTATGGGTGGACATTCGGGAGGTACTGAGAGATGTGGCACCTGCATTCCACACTGCCATTTTACTGTGTTTTAACTGCCTGGCGCGCATCTCATTGTTCTGAAAATGACTTCCTGTCTGGCATATGTGCTGTGAATAGGGACATCAAAAATTATATGCTGTTGCTTTTCAAGGTGGTGTTATTAACTAATGTGAGTTTTTTCATTGTTGTGAGCATGACTTTTCTGCTACACATTGTTCTCTCTGCCACCCATTGTTCTCTCTACTACCCAACCGCGTTCAGGAATGAGCCCCGTCCGCAGACGTGGATATTGACACCACTGGTATTGGCAAGTCCTCCAGTTCTCACTTGACTATACTTACACAAATTAAGAATTATTCTATTTTGTATTCGCCATATTATTTTCCAGCCCACGAATCGTAATTTATATTTAGACTGAAGGAATCCGATGAGCTATGAAACTCTTTTTTTCACAGATGTCCAGTATGCATTCTTGTCTGTCAGAGTTCAGTATTAGGACTATGTTCAGCTATTTAAAGATATGTTTATATCTGTGAGCTTTTCGCACAATCTATCTTGGTATCAATCTGCTACAGGTGTTATTTATGAGTGGCTACTAAGTGCAGCTGTGGAAACGTCAGCATTGCGCCTATGCTTAGCATGATGCAGTGTAACTGCAGCGTGGGTGAAGGTTTTTGTTGACAAGTTATGGGACAGACCTAGATGTCGTGAGTTGGCAGAAACAGCGATCACAAAGTTTACAAAAATCAAGTAAAAGTATGTCCCTGATAATTTTTATCGTAAAGTGCTCATCACTGTGGATGGCCCTAAGCCAGTGTTGGAAATTACACGTTCCTATGGTGGCGGCAAAGTTTGCTGTAGATTGCCCGCTGTTGACTTTCCCACATAGTGATTACCGCACTGGCTGCTGTTTGTGAATGCTCACATCCGTGGAGGGATGATGATGGGCTGAGTCAACACACGACTGGCATTTGAACCCACCATAGGCTGAGTTTGACTTCTATATTTGTGGGGGGGGGGTTGGCAGGGGCTCACATGAATTGTGGAGGCTTTATTTCAATCAGTCAATCAATTAGAAAATATATATTGCTATTGGTAAAAAATCAATTGTGGAAAATGAAAGATTCATTTAAATGTTAGTCGTGCTTCAGAATGCGTAGATAGTGATACATGTTTTTTGTTTAAATTGTGTTACAAACAACAGTCCTAACATGTCGATTGCTGGGGGTTAATTTATCAATGGATATCTTCAGGAACGCTAGCATCACATTTCACGTGATTTGACATCGTATACATTTGTGTGTCAATATTAAAGACCTAGAAGGATTTAAAATATAAGTACTGTTCTTATGGACATCTGGTAATTCTGATCACTATTTGTACACGTTTTGCACTAATCAGTTGGTGGGAAGTCTATATTTGTTGATTTTTGGATAAATGTGCACTTGCCATTGAAGTATGGAAATGTACCATTGCACTTAGAATCAGATACATACGGGGACATACAGCACATAACAAACGCATACTTTTTAAAACGACTTCGTAAATAGGCTTGTGAAAGTGATTTATAGCCATTTTTACTGACTTCTTTAAATAGGTTTAGCAAATAAATCCCGTACTATTCTGTAAATCCCTGAAGGATACCATCAGAAGGAGGCTGCTGCGATGGTCTGATGGTTAGCACACTGGACCTGAAATACAGAAGTCTGGTTAAATCTCCCAGTGTAGTGGGTTCGATCCCGTCGCTGATGCTTATATATTTGGAGTTTGCATGTTCTCCTTGTGGTCGCGTGAATTTTTCTTCGGGTCCTCTGGTTTTTCCCTCCAGATTTGGATTAATGTGTTTAGAGTGTTTGGCTGCTATACATTTCCACATGATAAGCCACTTCGTTGACCTCTCATTTGTGGCCAGGTTACTTCTGAAAAAGAGCTATATAGCTCAGTGGCCCTTACCTGGTAAAATAAGAATTAGTTTAGTTTATAGTTTTAAAGCCTCAACCTCCCTCCCCGTTATCAACACAGAAGTATACATGGCTACACCACAGTCGATTGGCAGGTTGAGTGTGGTCGGGTAAAGTGTGGGTATTCCCACCTCATACAAGATATATGGCAAACATGGACCGTCTAGAGGCGCTCTTTTGGATTTCCTCTCGTAGAAGCCCTTCAGCCAGCAGTGACGTGAGAAAGTAATTGCAGGCCTGCACCTTTGCCTTGTAACAATACGAACACGCCTTGAAACACACATAGGATAGAGCCATTAAGGTCTGACCCTTACTCAGTGGAGTGTTAGGTGGCGCTCCTCCCGATTTTTGGTTCTCAGCCGGTGGTGGAAATTCCACATCTCTTTATAGTAACGGCCAATTTCTCCATCACCAAAATAAACTGCTGCTAATTGCTCCACGAAGTGTTAAACATTTTAACGAATGATGGTGCAATAAGTTGACTCTCAAACAGGATGTACTGAGTAACCCCCCAAAGAGAATAATACATGGATAATAAAAATAACAAGAATGAACAACCAAAATGATCATCGACAAAAATCTCTCGTTTCCAATCTTCGCAACCGTTAATACTGGAGCTCCTTGTGGAAACGGGAATTTGAGTGCCAATGGAACAAGACAAATACGGAACTTAACAATACAGAGAGAGAGAGAGGGGAGCGTGATAGAGAAATGGGATGCGAGAAAGGATAGGGGAAGAAAGGTCATAATAAATAAAGGGCATGTGAGGGGGAGTGTGGGGGAGTCTGGACAGAAAGGCTGAAGCATAGCAGGCTAAATCAGATATGCAGAGAGAGGCAGATAGCAGAGAGCAAACATAGGGAAGTGGGCAAAGGACACACGGTGAGTGAGTGTTTTTGGAGGATGCAAGTGGTGGGAAAGAAAGATAAGCTACCAGCAATATAGCACATCATTGGTTATGCTTAACATTTAAAAAGGATTGTTGACGCTAATTCCCAAAAGTGTAAAATTACACGCACACACGACCCATTGCACTGTTACGTTCCTTAGACAGTAGTGGCAGGGTCTGCAACATTATTCATAGTTTAATTTAAAATTGGCTTTTTGATTAATTTAGTGTTAACACGTGGATTATGCATGTTGCATGCAAGCTGCCTCCAAGGCAATTAAAAACATATCAATTGCATTCTAAAGACTCTTCTACATCGGGAAGACGTGCATTGTCTTGCTGTGGTGAGAGTCTTCGTGGTCTATTTAATACTAGGTTTCCTGAGAAACATTTTGAGAGACATTAATAGTTGTTGTATCATGGGGAGACTCACCCCCACCACGGTAATGTGGAATTTCTTCCATTAAATCTGGGTCGAGTGCCGATAGAGGATGACAAATGTTCCTTAACATTATTGTGCATTGAGGAGCAGTAATGCCCCACACTTTGATCTGTATTATAAAGTTTGCATTCAAATGTCGAAATGTATCCAATTTTAGTAATTTTGTTGTTGTCGCATGCATCCATTTTCAAACGGTATTTCTAAAAAGTAAAATTTTCATTCCATACTTGACCCTCAAAGTACATAATGTATAACTCACTTTATTACTAAACTGGTCACGGTTGTCCTTTAACACAACTATACATTACAAATAAATGGTGTGCTGCATTCACAATGGGTCCATGGGCACTGTTGTTCAACAACAAAATGACTGCTGTGTTTACGTAAGCGCGCTTTCACACCACTGGGATCATATTATATCCTCTAACCACCTTCTAGACATTGTATTGGTTGGGGTAAAAACATGTAAACAAAAACAAAACTATTCTGGAGATGCAGCTGCAATTAGAAACGATACGCAACCAAATTATGCTGTGTCCTTCCTTTTAAGTGAGCACCCTGCTAAATTGTAACGATTTTGGAAATGCTGCTGCAATACCAATACATGATAGGGGTTGTGTTGAGTTATCTGGCTGGTTGACAATGGTGAGAGTATTTCACTCACATTTGAACGGGATGACGAAATGAATGGACATCCTACGAATGACCATCACGATAATGCCGTATTACAGAAAATGTTTTGGGCAATGGCCCTGCTTTATAGCACATAGAGAGGCCACATAGGTTCAAAGGCAGTGTTACTGACTTATGTTGAGTTCATTTGTCATTTTGGCTTGTGGATCACTGCCAATGCAGTATCACCAAAATAATTTGAGAAATAACGATAATGTGTAATTTCCACGCAATACCTGTTCACCTCCATCCCAGGGATTCGAATAATTGTCAAAATCCACCATCACGATTCGATTCTAGAATGTGTTATTTTTGTTGTATCAATTTTAATTCCGAGTTTTATTTTGATTGTTGATGCATTTTCATTCACTCCAGTGTCATACATACAGTATAACAACGGTACACCATTTGCATTTAATTTTCCCAAATTGCATATTATCGATTCGTCATTCACAATAAGATGCACGCATCATGAATATAACAATCAATGTTAATCAATGAAATAATGAATAATTTAGACTGCTTGCTTAGTGCTGTCAATATAAATATGTGATGCAGATTTGTTTGTCTGACCTTGGAGACTTGTTTACTTTGCCTAGATGTATATACTAATCCAGGGGCGGTTTCTTCATTAGGGCGATTGGGCGACGCACCACCAATCTCATTCAACCACAGTTACGCTAGGCGTTACTGTGCCTCTGGATATAGTCCAATCAGCGTCATGTCACGTTCTGTGGAGTACCGCCTCTTTTTGGGCGATTTCACTCCGGCTGAGAATCGCCCAGAGTGTTCCCATAGACTTACATTCAAAGATGTTTTTTTTCGAACGGCGGGCGCTGCAATGCATTCTCTATGGCTTCCGGGAGGGCTCGCACTAACGTGCTTACGTCATCATACGTAAGCACGTTTCAGTCAACAATATTATTTGTCGCCACCTAGTGGAATCTTTAATAAAATAAACTGAGTGGATTGTAATAATAGTGAGTATAGAAACAAACAAGATGTATTGTTAAGAGTCACTTTATTTTTCATTAATATTAAAGAAGTGAAGTTGCCTTTACATGCTTAAGCTGTTAATTTATCCATTGCATGGGTGGACCTTATCCTTATCAATCATCCAGACATTTGCCCCCCCTGAGAGATTTTGCAGGAGCCGCCACTGTACTAATCGTAAACTATTGCAATGCGTAATATAAATAAAATGCAGCTAAAATAGATTCATGCAAAAGTAATGTGGAATTTTATCTGCATGTCACGGTTGTTTAATTAGGAGTAGTATTGCATGCCCATATTGCATATTCGGGGCATGCAGCCGTAGTGTAACCGTTCACAAACTGGAATTGCGATCCAGAAATTGCCGGTTCAATCTACTGGTGCAGCAGTTAAAGTCCACGCAGAAGTACAAATGGCGACACCACAGTTAAGACGATCGGCAGGTCCGTGTGTCATGGGGTAAAGTGGTAGGTACTCTCACCTCTTCCAAGATGTCTGCCCAGTGTGGTAGAGTAGGCCAATGTCCCTCTCTAGAGCTTCATCTGAGGCCATTTTGTAAGTAGTAGAGTGAGCAAATCAATGCACAGTCGCACTTTTACCCTGAACTTATGTTAATTTGATGTATTACCCAAAAATCTTACCTTTCAACGTCATTTATTGTCTGTCTGTCCGTCTGTCTGTCACTGGACGTGCACTTGCGAAAAATTTAGCTCGCAAACTGTGGGGTTTACGTTTCAAAAAAGTAGCTGGGTACCACGCCATAAGCCCCGTGGTGAGCCAGTGCTATTGCGTCTTCCTATCCGTCAACTTTAAAGTAGTTAACTAAGCAATTTAGTGGTATTCCTCATTATTTAATTATATTTTTCCGCCGCTAAAGCTGCCCGGGGGTTGCCCCTAGCAACGCACATGTGTCATCAGTGGAGGGGGGGGGGGGGGTTTCTCTTTCGCGGTCAAAATGAAAAAATATATATACACAACGCTGAGGTAAATTCATCAAAGTGTCATGTTCTCCTCTTCCCCTCCCTCCACCCCAATGTGTGCTAATGTGTGCACTTACTACTTTAGGGTAGGTAGATACTAATAGGAAAGCACTTCGATACTATTATTGTAGCGCGAGTGGGGGGATGGTGGGGGGTGGGGGGGAGGGGTTGCGGCCCAGCCCCCAGCCTGCCAAGGTGCCACCTCGGCCGGCTGGGCAATCTAGGCGAGGCCGGGGGCTCTGCACGAGACTAGGCCTCACCACGCCACTCTGTCAAGTGAGTACTTTGTGCTACAAAGTCGATAAAAACTGCTATGGAGTAAGCATGAACTACTGTGGTGATAGCTGGTACCACCACAGTCAGTATGCACTGCTGTAATCATAGCAGGTACCACCACAGTCAGTATGTTTAACACGTAGGCTTTCGCGACCAATATTGTTCATAATCAACGATTTTTGGGTTTAGATCGCGTTATTTATAAATGTGTCGTAACCCTCCACCACCCGACACGGCCAATCAGTAAAAAAAAGTGTCACGTTGACAAAAGACAAATAGTTCACTGCTTTAGCCCACCGGTGTGTTGAAGCGTGAAACCACAACATTTACAATTTGAGTACGACGTTTCGCTGGTAATTGCATCCAGCATCATCGGGCAATTCGCCATTCTGGCGAATTGCCCGATGATGCTGGATGCAATTACCAGCGAAACGTCGTACTCAAATTGTAAATGTTGTGGTTTCACGCTTCAACACACCGGTGGGCTAAAGCAGTGAACTATTTGTCTTTTGTCAACGTGACACTTTTTTTTACTGATTGGCCGTGTCGGGTGGTGGAGGGTTACGACACATTTATAAATAACGCGATCTAAACCCAAAAATCGTTGATTATGAACAGTCAGTATGCACTGCTGTAATCATAGCAGGTACCACCACAGTCAGTATGCACTGCTGTTATCATAGCAGGTACCACCACAGTCAGTATGCACTGCTGTAATCATAGCAGGTACCACCACAGTCAGTATGCACTGCTGTAATCATAGCAGACACCACCACCATCTGGATGCACTGCTGTAATCATAGTAGGTCACACCACGGTCAGTATGCACTGCTGCAGTGATAGCAGGTTCCACCACAATCAGTGTGCACAGCTGCAGTGATAGCAGGTACCACCACAGGCAGTTTGCTCTATTGTAATGATAGCAGGTACCAACATAGTCGGAATGCATTGCTGTAGTGATAGCAGGTATCACCACAGTCGGTATGCACTGCTGTAGAGATAGCAGGTACCACCACAGTCGGAATGCACTGCTGTAGTGATATCAGGTATCACCACAGTTGGTATGCACTGCTGTAGTCGGTATGCACTGCTGTAGAGTAGCAGGTACCACCACAGTCAGTATGCATTCTGTAGTGATAGTAGATACTGCTATCGAGTTGGTAGATATTACTATCGAGTTAGTAGATACTAAAACAGTCGGTATATACCACTACGGTCAATAAATACTGCTACAGTCAGTAGATACTACAATAGAGTCAGTAGATACTGCTATAAAGTTAGTAGTTACTACTATAGAGTCGGTAGATAGTACTGTAGGGCCAGTAAATAATACGACTATGGTCAGTAGTTACTACAGTCAGTAAATACTACTAAACAGTCAGTAGCTACAACTGGCTCAGTAGATACTACTGTACAGTCAGTAGATACAACTACAAAGTCAATAGATACTACCTACTCTGTTGTATGTAGGGTGTGTAGGTATATATACCTACGCGGGGGTAAAAATATTTTTTTCGGGGGGGGATCGACAATTTTCGGAAACATTTTTGGTCAACTATTTACCCCCACTTTTTATTACTTTTTGGACTTCTGCAAGCCTCTTATAATTTTATTGGTGGAGAAATGGACAAACGACCCACCGGGCTTTCACAATAGCTTAGTATCTGTGTATGTATATGTAAGGTTTTTAAGAGAAGTTTTTAAATATATTTTTCGCCCGGGAAACGCCGAGTACTTCCCACTAATATTGCTATATTTGTCTTGTGCAAATTCACACACAATTTTACACGTTCGGCTCAGTAATTTTCGTATATCCCATCTCCTATGGGAGTTTTCTTAAATGCCGTCGAATCGAGGTATTTTTAGGAGTGGCTATAGGTAGTTATTTGGCTACTTTGTGGCTCAGTTTTGCAACAACAACAAAAGGACTGACTTATGATGATGAGCTTACAACTAACTGCAAGGCAGAGGCTACAATAGAGTGGGCTTTCTGCGCCGAGGCTGACGGTATTTATTCACTTGGCATGGGCATGGACACGACGGAGTGTGAGAGAAAGGCAGATGCATTTTTTTGTCCGTTGCCATGGCCAATTCTGTGGCTTTGTAAAATGTTGTTTGGGAGATTTTTTTGCTGCGTTCACACCGAACGCTTTTACAAATTCATGGGGGCCATGGCGTCAGTCAAGCGTGTGCTATTAATCGGAGATGGATCATTTCAGATTGTTGTCTTTAAATTTATGAGTCCAATCAAGCTTTGATCGTGGGTTTAACTGGCTTCGCGTTGAGCAATAGTCTGGTAACACGTATAATGTTGGCCCAATGTAACGTTATGGTCACACTTCTAAATCCTATGGAAAATATTTCAATTGAGTATATCCATAATCAATAGCCCTATATCAATGAAATGAGCCTTAACGTATCCTGTGTAGTTATATATGGCTATTAAATTCAATTCAGAGTCCTGTGTTTAACCAGGTGAGAGCCAACTGAAATTCATAGTTTGTTGCAAAGGAGACTCAGATGGTCACATTTACACAGGAATCTAGGTTTTTATTGTTACACACGTTTTGTAATTTATATTATCTGATTTGAGATTGAAAAATCTGTGAATAAAAGAGCTTCATAGCTCATTGGATTCATCCAGCATAAATAACGATTTGGATTGTGAGTTTGACATTGCATTTTTTTGTAATGATCTATCACAGGCAGTGGCGTAACTCGGGTTGGTGTCACCCAGTGCAGTAACTCATGGTGTCACCCAATGGAATTCCTATCGTACCAGACCATACAGAATCCTTAGTAATGTTTTTTTGTACTAATGTTCCTCGTAAATTGTAATTCCCGTATATCACTGAATGTAATGGCAATAGTAGTAACATAAACAAGTACCAAAATAAAAATTAAACCTTATAATTACAATATCATACGTACAGCCTAAATGTACTTTTACATAGTTTCACGTGGTTAAAGTGAAAATTTGGTAAGAAAACAATACAATTCGAAGTAAAAAAAGCGTCAACATATTTAAGAACTACATTCAATCAGATATATATTTGCAAGAGAGTGATGTTTTAAAATAAATAAATAAAATACAAAAATGAAAAAAATTTCATTTAAGTTATATTTCTAAACATGTGTAATGCGAGCGGAAATGGGGTTGTTGCTGGGCTCGGGTCCAATCACATGGCCCGGGGTATTGGGGGGCGGAGCCTGGTCTGCGGGGCATGTGGGAGGGGCCACCGTTCACCTCGGCTCCAATGGGAGGCGAGGTGAATGGGGGCGGAGCCAGCGGGGTAGTATGGGAAGGCCGGATCTGAGGATCCGGAAGGGGGGAGTCAGGGTCACGTGGGGGGAATGTATATAAGTGGGAGCCCGGAAGAGATCGGGGCAGTCGGCGAAGTTAAGAGGCTGAGCCACGTTGGGTGGTGAGGAAAGATCCGCGCCATCGGCCACGTGGCCGAAGGACCTCTGCACGCTGTCGGCCAGCGGTGTGCGGGAATAGAGGAGCTAACAGAGGAGCGTGCGGGGCACGCAAGAGAGAGCGTGCGTAGCACGCGAGAGGAGAGAGAGAGAGAGTGTGCGTGGCACGCGAGAGGGAGCGTGCGCAGGGCGCACGCGAGACGACACTGGTCCGAGAGGAGGCCAGTTGGGGGTGCGGAGAAGAACCTAAATAAAAGACAAACGGAGACCAGCATCGCCTGATGGAGTCTTTTATTACACACTAGCGGTGAGTACCCGGCATTGCCCGGGCGAAAAAGGCAGACACACACATGTAGTTACACACACAAATCGCCTGACACACACAGATAGAATTATACACACATATCAACCCACACATACATACATAGACTGAACAACAACAACCGCCATTCGCCAGTAAGTGGCAGTGACGTCACCACAATGCTTGTGCCAGGCTATGTGCACCTTGAGGCCACTTAAAGTGTCGAACGCCCGCTGGCAGAAGGTCACGGGGCAGACCCAGATGGCACAGGTCGACTGACTGAGACGACTGGCTGATGCACCACCTGTGCCCCTTACTGTGGCAACGTTCTGTGCTTTAGCCACCCAACGCTCCGCTCGTTGTTGTGAGCGTCACTCCTCCACCCTCCGTTGTTGTTGGAGGGCGACTGCCTCCAACTGCCCAGTAGCGTCCATCAGGAGGCTCCTCCACAGAGGCCGATCTTGACACGGCTGGTACCAATCATCGGCAAGTCGACTCAGCTCCACGTCCTCCTGTACCACATAACTCCATGTCTTCTCTAGCCCATGCCGGGCTGTTTAGCCCCCTCGATCCAGCCGAACAAAAGATGTTTAGGTATGCGGTGTCTGGCCATGCGGGCTACATGACTCAGGGCAACACAGCCTTACCTGCCGGAGGAGCTCACTTTGTCCACATCTTTCAAGGATTTGTGAGCTCCTTACACAATGCAGCCTGGTTAAATCCAGGATGGATTGTAGGCAGGCCATCCTAAATGTTTCTAACCGGCGAAGATGTTCCATTAGGGGGGGGTCCAAGTTTTGCAAGCGTAGAGAAGGGAGGGAATGACCGTGGCTGAGAAGACCTGAAGCTTCGTGCGGAGTGATAGACCAGGTAGCTTCCACACAGTGTTACGCAACCAATGAAAAGATGTGGGTCGACTGATTTGGAGTGAGACCTCTGCTGTTAAACCGGAGCCGGTCATTAGCACACTGGCAAGGTATGGGAAACTCTCCACTGTCTCCACAACTGCCCCATCACCAATTGGGAGTTGTGGGGGTGGAGTGTCCGATGGTATAAAATAGCCAGGCAGGTGCTTAGCTTTGGTTGGGCTGATGGTAAGGCCCCATCTGTTGGTGGCAAGCTCCAGGTTCAGCAGCAGCACCTCAAACTCCTCCTCGGAGTGAGCAGCCATTAGCATATCATCAGCATACATGTGGTTGAGCAATAGGGAGCCATCCCTTGACCGCACCCGGGCATCGATCAGCCTCCCATTGTATCTGTAGCAGATGGGAATTCTTCCGGTACAGGCATTGAAGGCTCGACGAACTACGTGGTCTAATGTGGGAGCCAGAGGACATCCCTGTTGCACCCCAAGGTGTAAAGGGAATGGCTCTGACTCACGGCCACTTAGTTAAGACGCGGGGCCGCTCACCATCATGAAGGTCCTTAAGGATGGTGATGAGTGGGTTCGGAACTCGGAAAGCACGAAGAGCAACCCAGAGGCCAGGCCTACTGATGGTATAATAGGCGTTGAGCAGGTGAATAAAGCACACGCATGGACACATGGACCTACAGACCCGCAAAGAAATGGAGTTACACTGACTAACATGGAGGCATGCACACACAGCGACTAACACACACGCACATGTACTGAGACATACACACAGACATATGGACTGACACACACAAACATATCGACTTACAGACACACGCACATATGGACTCACACACACATAGACATGCACTTGAGATACGCACACATGGAGTTACACACACATATCGACGTACACACATACTGCGACACACACACATACATAGAGTGACACACACATTGCTATACACACACATACACATGTGGACTGTCACACAGACATCCACTTGAGATATACACACATACACACACATATATGGACGTACACACACACACCGACTCACACAGCAATACGTGGACTCAAACACACATTGATGTAAACACACATATGTACTTACACACACACATATGGACTAAGACACACACACATGAACTTACACATACATAGACTGACACACACATAGCCCTACACACATACACATATAGACTGTGACACACAGATATCTACTTTAGATACACAGACATGGATTAACACACATATGGACTGATATACACATCGACGTACACGCACACAGATCGACTGACACACACACATGGACTAACACACACACAAACGCTTTGATGTTGTCCGTTCGAAAAAGACACCCACATGGAGTTAAAGACACGCATGGCTCTACACGCACACACATATGAACTCAAAGACACACACATGGACTTACACACACACACATCGACGGGCACAGCAATCCCCGATGATGGCACAGCTATCAGTATCGCAGTACTACGTATGAGTAAATAGCGTGACGTGAGCAATGGAAACAATAGAAATGCATTTAAGAAATAAGCAGAAATCACAGACTGGCAGTAGACCGTGGCGGCGTTATAAAAGCTCAGCAAAAAAAGTGGAAATTGAGCAACCCAAAAATCCAAAAAGAGTTTTACGTACACAAACATAATTATTGTAACATGTCAACTTGTTTCATAATGGTAAACAATTAAGTTGAGTTGTTATCTTCACAAAAACATAATTATTGTAACACCTGTGAACTTGTTTCATAATGTTGAACAATGAAGCTGAGTTTTTATCTGCACACAAATATTATTATTGTAATGTTTGTCAACTAATGTGTTTAACAATAGTAAACAATGGACTTGAGTTGTTGTACTTACCATAGCCATGTTGAGGCCTTGTGCCATACGTAGTCCCCGTCCTGGCCTACATTGGCAAGGCAGCAGAGTTGGCACGTTGCCAGGCTAGGGGTTGGGCCGCTACCCCCCCTCCCCAGCTTCCCCTGGAGGTGCAAGAATAATGCTATGTAAGCAGTAAAATATTATTATCTACGGAGTCTGTATTATAAACTGGACGCATCGTGTTGGGGGGGGGGGGCGATGTACGGAGTCTGTAGTATAAACTGGACGCATCGTGTTGGGGGTGGGGCGAAGAGTACATGACACTGAAACAATATCCGCAGCGTTATGTGTGTATGTGTTGGCTGTAAAACGCGTAAAAGAAAATGTCCCCGTGAGCTCGAGCGAAGGCGCATCACTTGGTAGGGTCCGCACCGCCCCCCCCACGCAATTGGCGTCACTTGGTACGGTCGATGGCGCGCAATAAGTAAATAATGAATAATAGAAACCGCAAAAATGTGTTAACTAAACTACTTTTAAGTTTACGGATGCGAAAACGGAATAGCCTATTCCCCACCACGGGGCTTAGGGCGTGCCGCCTGGCAAATTATTTCGGTCTTAAACTCCACCGTCCGAGAGCCAAATCCTTCGCAAGCGCGAGCGCACGGAGACTTTTATATATAAGAAAGATGTATCAAGAAACATAGCATTTCCCCCCATTTCATGTTTTAAATTGTTAATTTCTCTATTTAGTTATCAGAGTTATATAATCAATTGTCCGACATGTAAGTTTATAATACATTTTAATCATAGAATAATTTATAAAATGTAATATTTCTTAGATTATATGAATACTAACAACACATTGTTTGTTCAAATCTTTCTACATTGAATTACAACATTATTAGTAACTGAGTGAAAGCCTTTTGAAATGTTCTCCTTTTCCTTTAATTACTACTTCATTAAATTTCGATTTCATTATTTCGTGACTGCATGGATTCATATTCTTGGTTCTTTCGGTAACTTGTGACTTTACCGAAAGAACCAAGAATACTACTTCATTCTTAAAAACGTTATTGATATAGGTTCACAAATACTAATGACCACAATATTGTAACTAAAACACCAGAAAATTTGACAAAATCAGCGACTATAAAATCACGAGCAACAACGAACACAACAGTGCGTGCTTGTAGCGCGTGCAGACGAAACCACGTGACTTGAAGCGTCATTTTAGTTGGGGAACAATGACAGCTCTGACCAGAGCGCATTAGAAGGTTCAAAAAGTAAATTAGCATCGAGTTTTAACCTTGTAGGTATATTAATACAGTCCATGTAAGCTGGGCTTTCGAAAAAAATGTTGTTATAACTAACTACAGGGGTATTTTGATAAAAAAAGAATACATTTCTGCTGAAACACTGCACAAAAATGTTATAGACAGTCATTTTGGTGTCACCCCCTCTGATGGTGTCACCCGGCGCGGTCCGCACCCCCCTAGTGACGCCACTGATCACAGGGTACATCATTGTGTATTTAAAAGCAGGCAATGCACTTTGGAAATCTCGTAACATGCGAAAACCATAACGATTGAATGCACGACTTTGTATAAACTAGCTCACTGGTGAGCAAACTGACCACTTCACTACTCAACACACAGTCAGCAATCAGCATTCGTAGCAGTAGGCTATAGCAAAACCAAATGCGACTGGGGAAAAAAAAACACTCCAACAATGTGACACTACATTTACGAAAAACAGAAGGACACATCTTTTGTTCTTTATATTATTGCAAGCTCAAATCTCAAGATTAAGAATCTCAGTTGGTGTTCAGTTTCCCATCTTCCCCCCAGGGCCAATAAAGCGAGAACAAATATGTGGAAGGTCAACAGCAGTTCTCATAAGGATAGATATACCCCTGCCATAGGAACATGGAATTTCCGACACTGGCTCAAGGTCACCAAAAGAGATGTGTCCCATCCTATTGTAATGCGAGCAAGGATTGAGGGGGGGCGGAGTCTGGGTCACGTGGGGGGAGGGAGGAGTTAGGGTCACGTGGGAGAGAGGATTTAGGGGGAGAACAGGAAGGGGGAGTTGAGACGGAGTGAAACAGGAGGAGGCCACGCTGGGCAGTACGGAGAGAGTGGCGCGGTCGCCACGCGGTGGGAGACAACGACACCGTCAGCCATCGGTGTCAGACGCAGAGAGCTAGCGGGCTGTGGGAGGCTAGCAGTGAAGCTAGAGAGCGGAGCAGCGGTGTGGCTGCAAGGCGGAGCAGCAGGGAGACTGCATATCGGAGCAGCAGGGAGACTGCATATCGGAGCAGCAGAGTGGCTGTGGAGAGATCGTCGGGAGAGACTCGGGCCTGAGCGAGTACGCCGTGGTAACGAGATTCTACGAACCCAATAAAGGACAACGGAGATCGACATATGAGAGAGAGTCCTTTATTACACTATTCTTGTTTAAGAATTGAATATTTAGATGTGAACTATCTACAATGCAGTTATATAAACATTCACATCACAACTTTACATAAGAAACACATCTTTAAAAATGCGTAATAAAATGTAAGGGTGGCAAGCAAGTTGTGGGATTTATGATATGCAACCGTGTGCTTACAAATACAGGCATTGCAAATTTAACAGGGTAAAGGTGCAACCTTGCAATGTCTTGCTCACTCCATTGCTGGTGAAAAGGCCTCCACTCAAGAGAGCCACCATAGGGGGTATTTGGCCCACTCCTCCACAGTGACCAGACATCTTGGAAGAGGTGGGAGAACTTCACCACATGAAACCTGTAGATTGGCTAACTGTGGCATACCCATTTATACCTTTGAGTGGTCAGAGTGCCAGGAGAATTGAAAAATGTGGCCATTCTTTCAAATGCTGTGCCTGGAGATGGCATTGAACCGATGACCTCTGGATTTCAAGGCCAGCTTTCTAAGCATTACATCAAGGCAACAACCCATACCAAATATGGACAAACAAAAAATAATCAGTGGGGTTTAGGTTAGGAGTGCTATTGGGCTTTCATTGAACATAAACTCTAGGGTTTGCACGAATTCCACATGGACAAACACATATCGAGGACATCTGTTGAAATGACAGAAACTTGATGGAAATGTACACTATGGCAATATCTAATATCACTTTAGGATATTTATGCCAAAGAAAGGATGTTGCTTGTGTACCATCGGGAAATTATTATAGAGGGTAAAGGCACATTGGAACAATGTCAGAGAATTCCAGTGGAAAATCTAGCAATTTCAGGAAGTGTACCTGTTCATTGGTAAATCAGATAAATACATTTCCCAGTGCTGCCAGGTGTATATACAAACAAACACAGGAAATGTGTTTTCTTGGGCATGCTGTCAGGAATTCCTTTGGTGGCTCAGAAACATCATCAACATCTTTATCCTTGGTTATGCTGTTGCTGTTAAAGGCCTCCCCATGCCACCACCACCTCTCACGATCCTTTGATGTAACAATACTAATCATAATCCATCTCCTCAATTCACGTCCTCTTGGATGTGCTCTATTCAGTCACCATCACAGAAATCCATTGGTTACCATTTTACTACATCAGTCAAACGTAATCAGTGATATTAGGCACCCTGGGGATTTAAAAATTTAGTTTATCAGGCTCACATCGCGATCCCTAAATTGCTTAATGAATGCACCAATTATTGGTAAAATATCGTAATTTTTGCTTTGCTCTGAACTAGACTTTGAACCAATTTGCATGTGTTTAATATATCCAACTGCAATCTCAGCATCAACCATGAATTCAAATATTATTTTCTACTTTTCAAAACACGAAGATCTAATCCCTGCATTTGGTCTTCATCCAGTATCTACGTTATGCAGTCACTAGACTGCTGTCACAATTGTGCAACATATTGCTTTGTGTTTACCCATAAACGATCACATAATCTACTCACCTTTGTTACTTACTGTTTACTTTGCATTCTAGGCCTTTGAGCCTTTTCAGGAACCGTGGGTTTAAAATAGCTTCATTTCGCAATGGCATCACAAATAGATGTAAATTAATACTGTATTATGAATTTATAATTACAACCCTCATAGATAATGATTCAACTCATCATACTTCCTGAATTAAGACATATTAGTGAAATTTTGTAATGAGTTCACAATGGGCATGCTATATTTAGACTAGCTCCCTACAAATAGATGCTGCCTTGGTGATATGGTTAGCACGCTGGAATTGCAATCCGGAGGTCACGGTTTGATTCGATCTCCAAGGAGCGGCAGCTGAAACAATGGTGTAGGTTTATTCAATCCTCCTGGTTCTGTCCACCCTCAGTATAAATTGGGTACGACCACAGTTAATCGATCGACAGGTCGTGTGTGATGAGAAAAAGTGTCGCTACTCCCACCTCTTTTGAAATGTCTGGTCCTCATAGAAGAGTGGGTAAAATGTTGTCCAGAGTGGCTTTATAGACCTCCCTCTATTGGAGACCCTTCCACCGGCAGTGGTGTGTGAAAGAATTTGGCAGGGCTACACCCTTGCCTCTATACTCAGAATCAGAATGTGAAAATTATACCACTTATGTATTGCCACCATTGGAGATGAACACCGCTCCATGCATACTGGAGTAGGGAGACAATCTGACTTGGCACAAATTCTGCCCCTCAACTATAATCAGTTTAAGTGGTATATTTTCTCACATTGTCTATTGCCAGATTCTTAAAAAATGAAGTTACATCAACTTGAAAAGTGTACTTATTTAATGACAATTGTAAGCTGTTGCTGCAAGATCCATTACAGTCGCTATTTCTGTTCCATCTCTCAAAGCCAAGAGTAGATTTGCGACTTGTACTGGCGAAGAGTCCACTGCTGTGCAACGATATCATCCAAAACTCAGGCGGCATCTACCTACACGAGAAACGGAAAACATGGTCCTTCCTTTAAGCACATGGTGATACAAATTTAGAATTAAATAATATTACACTTATTCAGTTAAAGCGTCTTCCCGCTAAGATGAGCATGGTGTTCCCGTTTGCAAGTGACATAAAGAAAGCGATAAATATTCCACCACGTGCATATGGCAGTGCCAATTTCCCATGATGGTAAGCCGCTGGTAACGTTTCACAAAGTAGTACTCGTTTAACTGAGCTGATCCCTGGCCACAATCAAAATAAAACTTTCCGAGTGTGAGTTAAGAACTGTACTGTTGTACATAGATATTTGGAATCGTTTTCTCAATATCCAGTAGAACCCCTCTTAACGACGGTAATTGGTTCCACGAAACCGGCCGGTAAATTATTTGGTTGTGAAGCGAGTAGAGGAAATACACGTTAAATTCGTTCCGATAGCATCGAAATTTACCCTTTTCCACCCAAAAAGGTGCTTTATCATATTTAAACAATGACTGTGAATACACAAGGAAACTAACAACAATATAAACGCATAATATAAATATAAAAATAAACATGATTCATTAATGCATTCATTCATATTTACTGCAGCCCATCGTTAACAGGGGAATGGTCGGTAAGCTTTTTGGAGGCCCGTTGTAAGCATTTAGTAGTTCACAGGGGTGGTCGTTAAAAAGGGGTTCTACTCTACACTACTATACACCCCTTTACACTACATTACTATACCCTAAGCACTATACATTGGGCTCTTTGGAGGCCAGTCGTTAAGCGAGTAGTCGTTAACCGGGGTGGTCGTTAAGAGGGGTTCGACTGTAAAATCAAAGCACTGTTATACGATTTTCACAGTAAGACTGCGAGACTACATGGATAGAATATGATTTTTATTCTCTATCTGGTACAATTTGGTCATCGCCGTGAAGTTTCCATAATGACTGGAATATATCAGTGTCATCATTCACGCCATCCTCTGTACATTGCGCGCTATAGTATGGTAAATGCACCTGCATGCTGCGCCAAAGTTTGCTTTGTTGTTGTTGCTGCCGACACTGGTCTGCAGCGAGGCATCTAGAAAATTCCCACGGATGAGCCGGTCCCGAAATGTCAACACTTTTCAATGCAAAAACATTGACTATATTTTGACTGGCAAACGTCAATAAAAGAACGTTGCCACTTGGTTGTCTCAACGAAAAGTGATGGGTTGTCCCCCGATTGGTGATTTCCCCCCAACACTCTCCCCCACCTCCACCTACCCCTTTGGATCTGCCTCTGCAATGCTGTAGGTAAAATATGCCTTACAATTTATAGGACGTATTAAACACGGATTGTGTGTGTGTTCCTTGAATATAAATAACACTTAGGAAGAACACTTAAAAAAAACTGCAAATGTGGTCAGTATTGCTCCTGTATTCTATTCTCCTTGAATGTATGTTGGGACTTCTTTCGCACCGTACCTAACCAACTATGCTAATTGGAGGAGCGGGGGAAAGCCAACAAACTTGACAAAAAAGTGTGTTTGAAAGAAATGAGTTGTCCATTGGGGTAGTGTCCATCTCTGCCCCTGACTTAACTATTCTCCATCACACTTGTGGTATTGCTCTTATTTAGCCGATAATTGCAATACACATAACAGCCATCAGAGGACACTACAGTGCAGGGTTTTGTGTCTTTCAGAGCCGCAATTTGGAAAGAATAAACCTTAATGTAGTTGTAAATTATATCCATTGAGAATGCTTGTAACGAGTGAGTGAAGTAAATAGTCGGTGTTATAATGTATAAATTGCACTGCAATACGTCCTGGTGTTGGTCTGAATTAAATAATCTCCCTTAACAGGAATCTGGGGTTGAGCGTTGTTGGCATTCGGGTTATCGTGATATGGTGATACTACAATACAAAGCACGATAGAACATACGATAATTATATTTTTCTGTTTTGCAAAATATCATCGTATCGTGAATACCATACCTCCCCAATTGATCTGTTCTTAATAATTAAAGTCCCTCACACAATGGTAATGATGTAACAATAACTCTTGACTGCAGGAAGTCATATTCATTGGGTATTTTGGTAAAGCCACGTAGAAAAAAAAATCAGATTCTTTTCATAATTTTTTTCTATCTACATGTTTTTACCGTAAGACCCAAAGAAGATGTAACAATAATGAAAGTTTACAACGATAATCCTAAAATGCAAGCTGAGGCAACTTCAACCTCTACGCTATTTGACCATGCAACACACGCTTCAAAAACCACGCTTGGGCATAAATGTTTATTTAACGAGGCATAATTTAAAACGAGATAACGATTTGTGAGCCTTAATTTCGAATATAAAACGGTTCTTCAGTGTTTTCGGAAAATTAAAATGAAGCTTCCTCGTCAGCGATGCTGCGCATCAATTTCCAAGCCAAAGCCGCTGCTTGCTGTGTTCCTAAATTATTCGAATTATGTGTCACGTTTTTTATATCGCTTTTTTTCAGAAGTGACTTTTTTTAACAGGTAAGGCCCACTGAGCGATATCGCTTTTTTTCATAAGTGACCTACCCACAAATGATAGCTCAACGAAGTGGCTTATCACGTGGACATTTGTAGTGTGGGTTTTCACGAGGGTGGAGACGAACGGTTGGAGGAAACACGTTTGTTAACAATGGCTATGATACAGTGCGTAGCGAACCCTTAACACTTGAAGGGGTTACGGCCGCTTCACCCGCTGCCTAAGGAGGTACCGCCTCCGGACTGACGTGCCCTACTACTAGGGCTATGGTCTCTGGGTCCTCCGGCTAGGGGTGACCTAGAGGAGGCTGTTCTGACCTGACCCAGCCAAGGTACACGTCCCGACCACTGGCACGCTCGGTCCCGGCCCTTACAAGGACGTCGGTCCCCGAGGGTTCTAGGTTGCACCAATGGCCCACTCAGACCCAGCCCTTACAAGGATGGCGGGTCAGGTGAGTTCCAGGATCCTAGCTAGCTGGGCTTCAGTCTTCAACTGGCTAGCTGGTCTTCAGTCTTCCACTGGCTCCAGAGCCGTCCAGAGGTCCGGCTTTAATACAGCTCTGGAGGCGTGCCCGCCCCCGGCCACGCCTTACTTCCAGAGAGTTCCAAGAGGGGTACCAGGGGATCCCAGCACACCCCGCAGCCCCCCTTTGTTTCGGAGCTGGGGAATCTAGTGACCCCTATGACGGTCCGAGATATTGCCCCTGGTGGACCTCGTTCGCAACTGCAGGTAAGTAGCGCGACTCATTAGTACACATCTGGCCCATTTACAGTGCTACACATTTATAGCAACCAAATACTCTAAACTGTAACTGGAATAAGGATGCAAAGTGTTTCCTTGCCTCGTCTAACAATGCAGCAGCAGCAATACTCACCTACTACACTGGCAGCTTTGAAACAACGGTGGAAATTCCAGATTCCCATGGCAGAGATCGGACTCTCCATAGGATGGCCACTGTAAACTTTCCACAAAGCCGTACTTATTTTACTGACCCTGGTAGGATGACCGGCTGAGTTGATAGGCAACCGAGATCCGAACTTGCAGCCTTCAGTTGAATGCTGGAACCATAGGCATTTTTTTTTCACCAAGTCATTATTGTCAAATAACATTTTAAATACCAGATACAACTTCATGCACAGTGATATTCTACTGATACAATGAAGATGAATATTATTGGCTTCCAGGAAATACACATTTCCACCATTGCATTTCTATGCATATCAATTTACAAGAACATTAGATAATGTTCACAACTCTTTTTCAAGAAGGATCCCGCTTGCAAGGATTGGCGAATTGACATTTGAAATATTTGAAAACGATATTCTGTTGTGTGCTTGGGAAGAAATCAGAAAAGCCACAAGAAATTCACACAAATTGGTTCTAATCCTGCCTGGTTTTGCATCCTTAAGGCACCTCACTAAAATAGCTCCATAATGTTTTCGGGTTGTATCACCTGTCCGGCACGATGTCCAACGTTTCGCTCCAAGTGCTGGGAGCTTCTTCAGAAACGGAATTCACTCGCTACTTATTCGCATCCTGATGTAATCCACCAATCTCACATCAAAGCTGTTGTATTATAGGCATTCATCACCATACGTAGAATAATATCTAGTGTTATCTATTATTACTACTTTGAAATAGAGATATAATTGTAAAAGATTGATTCATTGTAATATCTTTACGATTGAATTTAGCTACATTATGACCTTAGTGGCAGAGCATTTTCAAGGAACTCACATACGTAAAATTCAACCTCTAATTTTAAAGATGCATTGCAGTAACTCCTCTTATATTGCATCTGTAGCTGCTAGCTCAGCGTTTTAAATTGAGGAAATCCAGAATCAATATCAATACCTTCTCAGAAAAAGAAGCAAGGTTTTCGCTGACAGGGCTTCAATAGAATAGATCATGGTTTGTGCGCCTAAATGTTCGATGATTTTGTTATTATTTTTAAAACATAATATATCGACATGTTTATTCGGATGCATTGAAATGGTATTCATTTTACACTAATGAAGAATTAATGTTAGAATTGACCTTAACCCTTAAAAACCTCAAAATGTTTACCTTTTTTTACAGAACATTTCGAGACAGCACACAGGCACTCACAAAGATCTCTCACTTAGCCTATAAACTGCTGAGGCCAGTGCTCTTGGCGAACATCTATTAAGACCACCACCGTGTCTACCCATGGCCAACGTATCCCTCTTTAAGGTGTGAACATCATAGGTGCACTTTGTGAATCACAGCGATAATAGTGCAAAGCGATCCTGCCTTTGTAATTGTAAAATAAATCCAGGTTTCAATAATCTTCTGGCTTTCATTCACTTCCATATTTACAAATGCCTGGCGATTTAAGTGAAGTTAAACGAACATTGTAAGCTGACCAACATATTTGAACGAAGTATCATGGGTGTAACAGGTCATACCAATACTGTAATACTAATAGGGTTTTCCCCTTTTTTTCTGGCAACAAAACTAACACCTTTTGCAAGGAATCATGTTTACATTAACCACAATACTTGCAGTCAAATGCAAACAAAAAAAACAATACTCTGGTAATTGTGACCAGATGACGCCTTTTGGCGTCATCTGGTCGAACACCATATGAGACGAGGCTCCAAAGAAAGCTGTCTCTGGTGTGGACCAATCAGTTTCAAAGACAATGCATAAATTACCAGAGTATTGTTTTTTTTGCATTTGACTGCAAGTATTGTGGTTAATGTAAACATGATTATTCTTTGGTTCTTTCGGTTAAGTCACGTCTAAAGATAAAATAATAAATTAAATAATAGCATATTACGACGTTTCGATTGCAACTAAAATTAAATAACCTAGCAAAATATCGAAATGTAATGTAATGCAACACACTAATATTATTAAATTTTAGTGTGCCTTTCTCCTAATTTTCAAGCTTGCATACCGTATCACGTCGTCATCTTGCTTACCGCTGTCTGTTCTCTCTGCCTGGGTCCTCTCTTTGGAATTTTCACACTTAAATTCTAACTTAGCAATCTTTAAAATACGTAATCAACCGGGCTATGCGTTAATTGTGTGTTGACCGACTCTCTGTGTTGCATTACATTACATTTCGATATTTTACTAGGTTATTTAATTTTAGTGTGTCTTTCTCCTGATTTTCAAGCTTGCGTGCCGTGCCGCGTCGTCATCTTACTTGCAGCAGCATCACGTTGCCGTCCACTCATTGATATGCTAATTTTTTCTCTGCCCCCTCCCTTTCTCCGCCCCCCTCTCTATATTTAAGGCACCATCACAGAAACGACCTCTCTCTTTGTGCCGATATGTGTCCTCTCTCTGTGTGTCCTCTCTCTGTGTGTCCTTGTGATGTCTGTCTGCTTGTATGTCTGTCTATAGTTTTCTAGTTAGATGTGTGTTGCTATTTCTTTTATGCCTGATGATGATTGCTTGTGTTGCAATCGAAACGTCGTAATATGCTATTATTTAATTTATTACTTTATCTTTAGACGTGACTTAACCGAAAGAACCAAAGAATAATTCCTGCAGTCACGAAAGCTCCAAAATTAAGAGTAAACATGATTCCTTGCAAAAGGTGTCAGTTTTGTTGCCAGAAAAAAGGGGAAAACCCCTATTAGTATATTTTGGTACTGGCAAAAGAGGTCCCATGATGTAGCAATACTGTAATATTCTATATTTCCCAACTGCGGCGTTTATGTTCGCTCGCAATAAACGATCTCGTTTTTATAACTCTGTATCTCCGTCTCGCATGAGCACTTATGGTACACCGTTACCAACTTTTAGATGCGCTATTGCGGCCGCCTAGAACGCTCTTTCTTCCGATGTTAGGGAGCCACTGTAGCTATGTACTTTTACATCTAGATTGCAAACAAATTTTTTTACGACTACCTTTTGAGTTAAGTTTATTATCCTTCCCTGCATATCTGATTAACACGGTTGGCTACATACTGTGTAAAAGAGGTTCAACATATATACTGTACATACAAGTGATTCCTGTTTCCCGCAGTCTTTTGGATTGTCGTTTCCCCTGCTTTCTGTTTTCCGTACTTTCTGTGCTCATTCAAGTGCTCTCTTGGCCTGTTTCTTGTACTAAGTCTTGGCCGCAACCGGAGATGCTGCAGTTTTCAGTACCCTTGTGTACACGTTTCTGACCAGCGTTTCCACAATGATATATATATACCAGGTAACAGCCACTGAGCTACATAGCTCGTTTACAGAAGTGACTTGGCTACAAAATATGGCGCAATGAAGTAGCTTACCAAGTGGAAATGTATAGCAGGCACATACTCTAAACGCATGTTTCTAAATGTGGAGGGAATAACAAGAGGCCCTGGAGAAAAATTCACGTGACCACAGGGATAACATGCAAACTCCAAATATACAGGTGTCAGGAACGGGATCGAACCCACGACCTCCTGTACACCAGGCGAGGTAGTTAACATCTCAGCACCACGGTGCCCTTATATAGTCCCTATGCAGCCCCTATATAGTCCTGCCAAAACTCCCCTATGATGTGATTATTTTCATATCAACTGGTTGGACCCCCCTGTCATCCGAAGCTTAAAAAGTCGATGTTTGCACATCTTTCCTCTAGGCGAAAACTTTTAAATCTCGGATCACCGCGGAATTTTGCAACGCATGGTAATCTGTAACCTTTGGCAGAGTTAACAGAATCGGATTGGTTTGAGGTTCGGCACCTGGCACAAGTTAAATTGTGTATGGCCAGGAATCTCACTGTATCTGCAATCCCGCACCTCCGATTAGCACGCTTGGCTACGTATGGTGCAAAAGAAGTTGAACGTACATACATAGATCATAGCAGAATGCACAAAATGCTATGCCACCCCTTCCTAACACCCAGACACGCACAATCACCAACGTGCAACTACAGTATACATTACGTGTGTAGTGACATTGAATGAGTCACTGTAGCGCGTCCGCTGGGAGATTGGTAGACAATGGGATTTGGGGTAGCAGCCTGTTCTACCATTTGGACCTGTGGGCGAAACACGGAGCCTTCTGGGGGATCCAGAGGGGTGCGGGGCCCGGGGCCGAGGGCGGAGCCTGGCCACGCTGGGGAGAAAAAAAAACGAGCTCCGACTCCCAGTCGGGAGCAGCTGCCACCGGGAATGGAACTCGTCAGGCTCCTGTCGTGGTCTTCGCCTCTTCAAGCTCTGGGTCTGGAAGCATGTTGGCTATCCCTACCCGGTATGGAGTTACCCCCTATGGCTTTGAGAACCAGAATAAACGAGAGAGAGTGCCTCCTACTAGTGTATCTGAATTAGTACACGACAGGTGTATGAAATCTGAAGGGACAATGCAGCATAATTATGCTTTCCCTCTCCTTTTAAAGTTGACAGTTGTTATTGAATCTGTTAATGCTTTTGGAAATGTCGAGCACCTATTTAACTAAACTCATGGGAACTACAAAGTTCCTGTATGACTTATTTACCCTTTCATAATAAATGCAGATATGAAAATGAGCATTACACAGTGATAATTGATGTTGGTGCCCCATAATCAGGTGGAGACAATTCCATATTCCTATGGTGGGTACAAGGCTGTTCATATGACAATCACAAAGTGGTACCTCATTAATTTCCCCCAACGGTAAGATGGGGTTGAATGTAATCTCTGATTGTGATTTGAATTCCAAGATTTTAATAGTGAGCTGATTGCTCTAAATACAGTGCCATTCAGCTGATATTTACGTTCATACGGTGAAAGTTGCATTAAGCGTAGTGGTGTTCAGGGTGCTATTGGTGGAATCCATTATCAGCCTTTATCAATGTTAATCCCCCACTTTATTGAGGGACCGCGTGTTATCTTGCTGTGGTCTGGAATTGTTTTTTTTACTGCCTAGCCCAAGCTTGATAAATCGTACTTGTATGAAAAGTCCATAATTTATTATGTATTTATATTTAGTTACTTGCTTACCCTTTCCTCTGTTTTGCACTCTTGTCGTGCTTTTGTATATTGTTTGCTGTTGTAACTCGCTGACCCGCCCATATAGGGCATATGTGAAGAAGAGCTTCATAGCTAATCGGATTCCTCCTGCAGTCTCAATACTAATTCTGATTCTGAGATTATTACGTTTAACTGTGTGGCTGTCCGTAGACCAATGTAGATAATAATATGATAATTTGCCACCACATCTGGATTGTGCTCCTCTGATGCACAGACGTCCGCAGATGTTCGGTTTGCACATGGCTCTTTCTTAAAATTAAATATGGTGACGTTTATCCTGCTGGTAACTGTGAATTCAAGGCATTGTTCATTTTGAGTGACTCCTCTTTTCCTAAAACACGTGGAAGCAATTTAATAACATCGTGCACACTGGACTTGCATTACAAAGGTTGACGGTTCGATCTTTCCAGTGCGAAAGTTGAAACAATTTAAACGTTTTCCAAATTCTATGTTCACACACCAGTATGCATTGGTACACCGCTGTTTGTCAATTGGCAGGTCGTGTGTAGTAGGGTCAAGTAAGGGCAGTACCACCTAGACGTAGGCCAAATACCTTCTAGAAGTGCACTCACGAGGCCCCCCGCATACAGTGGTTCTCAACCGGTTGGTATGCGGACCCCTGGTGCTATGTGGCACTGTCCCAGGGGGTTACGTGAGGTGATTTATAAATGTGTGAACATGTATTATACGTGAGAGTCATTGGTGAATAATCACGTATGAATCTACCAATATAAAATAACTACGATAAAATGTAAAACCACATGGTAATCTATAACGATATAAAACATCTTTCTAAATGCATTGACCGTAAAAATGTGGTTTCAAAGAGTAACCAGCGAGCCCAGACAAATTACATCACGTATGCAGATGCGTCCGTTGAATAACTTTTTTATCTGCTTTTTATCTGCTGTAACTCGCTAGTTAGGATATACCTCACAAAAGGGACATTTGCTTAAAATATGAATGCTCATTATTCACACATTTATAGCTCAGAACCATGTTGGGTCAGGCAAGGGGGGTACTCAGTTGAAACTAAATTAAGCAAGGGGGTACAGTAGCCTAACAAGGTTGAGAACCACTGCCCTACTAATGCAAGCAAGTGTAGGGCTGCACTTTGACCTTTCACCTTGTGTTGTGATTCTGGAAGACCTAAATGACTCGTGCACGGGCTAAAGAACCATTTTCTGTCACTTCGGGGTCACTCCTCTTATTCATGATTAGGCACAGATTTTCGGAAGAAAATATACATAGATAGGAGGACATTTCACAAGTTGTTTCGTGTCATGCACATTGAATGAAATTGGAATAAATAAGAAGTGGATAATAGAAGAGTGGATAAGAATAGTTTCACTGTAATATATGCATTACTAGCGGTGAGTACCCGGCATTGCCCGGGCGAGAAAGGCAGACACACACATGTAGTTACACACACAAATCGCCTGACACACACACATAGAGTTATACACACATATCAACCCACACATACAAACATAGACTGAACAACAACAACCGCCATTCGCCAGTAAGTGGCGGTGACGTCACCACAACGTTTGTGCCAGTCTATGTGCACCTTGAGGCCACTTAAAGTGTCGAACGCCCGCTGGCAGAAGGTCATGGGGCAGACCCAGATGGCACAGGTCGACTGACTGAGACGACTGGCTGATGCACCACCTGTGCCCCTTACTGTGGCAACGTTCTGTGCTTTAGCCACCCAACGCTCCGCTCGTTGTTGTGAGCGTCGCTCCTCCGCCCTCCGTTGTTGTTGGAGGGCGACTGCCTCCAACTGCCCAGTAGCGTCCTTCAGGAGGCTCCTCCACAGAGGCCGATCTTGACACGGCTGGTACCAATCATCGGCAAGTCGACTCAGCTCTACGTCCTCCTGTACCACATCACTCCATGTCTTCTCCAGCCCATGCCGGGCTGTTTAGCCCCCTCGATCCAGCCAAACAAAAGATGTTTAGGTATGCGGTGTCTGGCCATGGGGCTACATGACTCAGGCAACGCAGCCTTACCTGCCGGAGGAGCTCACTTTGTCCACATCTTTCAAGGATTTGTGAGCTCCTTACACAATGCAGCCTGGTTAAATCCAGGATGGATTGTAGGCAGGCCATCCTAAATGTTTCTAACCGGCGAAGAAATGAAAAGATGTGGGTCGACTGATTTGGAGTGAGACCTCTGCTGTTAAACCGGAGCCGGTCATTAGCACACTGGCAAGGTATGGGAAACTCTCCACTGTCTCCACAACTGCCCCATCACCAATTGGGAGTTGTGGGGGTGGAGTGTCCGATGGTATAAAATAGCCAGGCAGGTGCTTAGCTTTGGTTGAGCTGATGGTAAGGCCCCATCTGTTGGTGGCAAGCTCCAGGTTCAGCAGCAGCACCTCGAACTCCTCCTCGGAGTGAGCAGCCATTAGCAGATCATCGGCATACATAACGTGGTTGAGCAATAGGGAGCCATCCCTTGACCGCACCTGGGCATCGATCAGCCTCCCATTGTATCTGTAGCAGATGGGAATTCTTCCGGTACAGGCATTGAAGGCTCGACGAACTACGTGGTCCAATGTGGGAGCCAGAGGACATCCCTGTTGCACCCCAAGGTGTAAAGGGAATGGCTCTGACTCACGGCCACGTAGTTAAGACACGGGGCCGCTCACCATCATGAAGGTCCTTAAGGATGGTGATGAGTGGGTTCGGGACTCGGAAAGCACGAAGAGCAACCCAGAGGCCAGGCCTACTGATGGTATAATAGGCATTGAGCAGGTGAATAAAGCACACGCATGGACTGAGATGCACACATGGACCTACAGACACGCAACGAAATGGAGTTACACTGACTAACATGGAGGCATGCACACACAGCGACTAACACACACGCACATGTACTGAGACACACACGCAGACATATGGACTGACACACATAAACATATCGACTTACAGACACACACACATATAGACTCACACACACATAGACATGCACTTGAGATACGCACACATGGAGTTACACACACATATCGACATACACACATACTGCGACACACACACATACATAGAGTGACACACACATTGCCGTACACACACATACACATGTGGACTGTCACACAGACATCCACTTGAGATATACAGTGATACCTCGGTTCACGAACTTAATTCGTGAACTGACTCTGGTCGCGAACCGAATTGGTCGTGAACCGAGGCACATTTTCCCACAGGGTTCAATGTAAATCCGGTTAATCCGTTCTGACCTTTTTTTTTGGTTTTTGAAGCACAATAATATGAAACAAATTACAATACACATTATTACTGTACAGTATAGTAATGTATAAAGAGAGAACACTAACCTTGCTTGAGATGACTTCAGTAAGCACTCAAACGGGTGAACTGTACAATACAGTAAGTACAGTATTGTACAGTACAGTAGTACAGTACAGTACTGTATGTGCTAAAAAGCACACCAAAAAGCAAAAAGTCACTGAAAGTGTCTTCACAGTACTCACAGTACTTCTTTCTGCGTCTCTTCTTCTCTCCACGATCTTCCTACAGGAAGTCACGACCATGTGACAGCCTGGAATGAGCATTAAAATGGCCGCGGCTCCTGTTCGTGAACCGAAGCGGAGTTCGTGAACCGGAGCATATTTTTATGAACTTTTCTGTTCGTGAACCGAGTTGTTCATGAACAGAAGCGTTCGTGAACCGAGGTATCACTGTACACACATGCACACACATATATGGACGTACACACACACACCGACTCACACAGCAATACGTGGACTCAAACACACATTGATGTAAACACACATATGTACTTACACACACACATATGGACTAAGACACACACACATGAACTTACACATACATAGACTGACACACACATAGCCCTACACACACATACACATATGGACTGTGACACACAGATATCTACTTTAGATACACAGACATGGATTAACACACATATGGACTGACATACACATCGACGTACACGCACACAGATCGACTGACACACACACATGGACTAACACACACACAAACGCTTTGACGTTGTCCGTTCGAAAAAGACACCCACATGGAGTTAAAGACACACATGGCTCTACACGCACACACATATGAACTCAAAGACACACACATGGACTTACAAACACACACATCGACGGGCACAGCAATCCCCGATGATGTCACAGCTATCAGTATCGCAGTACTACGTATGAGTAAATAGCGTGACGTGAGAGATGGAAACAATAGAAATGCATTTAAGAAATAAGCAGAAATCACAGACTGGCAGTAGATCGTGGCAGCGTTATAAAAGCGCAGCAAAAAAAGTGGAAATTGAGCAACCCAAAAATCCAAAAAGAGTTTTGTGTACACAAACATGATTATTGTAACATGTCAACTTGTTTCATGATGGTAAACAATGAAGTTGAGTTGTTATCTTCACAAAAAACATAATTATTGTAACATCTGTGAACTTGTTTCATAATGTTGAACAATGAAGCTGAGTTTTTATCTGCACACAAATATTATTATTGTAATGTTTGTCAACTAATGTGTTGAACAATAGTAAACAATGGACTTGAGTTGTTGTATTTACCATAGCCATGTTGAGGCCTTGTGCCAGAGGTGTGGACTCGAGTCATGTGACTTGGACTCGAGTCAGACTCGAGTCATGAATTTGATGACTTGCAACTCGACTTGGACTTGCATAACAATGACTTTGTCCCACCTATGAGATGTGGACTCGAGTCATGTGACTTGGACTCGAGTCAGACTCGAGTCATGAATTTGATGACTTGCGACTCGACTTGGACTTGCATAACAATGACTTTGTCCCACCTCTGCCTTGTGCCATACGTAGTCCCCGTCCTGGCCTACATTGGCGAGGCAGCGGAGTTGGCACGTTGCCAGGCTAGGGGTTGGGCCGCTACCCCCCCCTCCCCAGCTTCCCCTGGCCGTGCAAGAATAATGCTATGTAAGCAGTAAAATATTATTATCTACGGAGTCTGTATTATAAACTGGACGCATCGTGTTGGGGGGTGGGCGATGTACGAAGTCTGTAGTATAAACTGGACGCATCGTGTTGGGGGGGGGGGCGAAGAGTACATGACACTGAAAAAATATCCGCAGCGTTATGTGTGTATGTGTTGGCTGTAAAACGCGTAAAAGAAAGTGTCCCCGTGAGCTCGAGCGAAGGCGCATCACTTGGTAGGGTCCGCACCCCCCCACGCAATTGGCGTCACTTGGTACGGTCGACGGCGCGCAATAAGTAAATAATGAATAATAGAAACCGCAAAAATGTGTTAATTAAACTACTTTAAAGTTTACGGATGCGAAAACAGAATAGCCTATTCCTCACCACGGGGCTTAGGGCGTGCCGCCTGGCAAATTATTTCGGTCTTAAACCCCACCGTCCGAGAGCCAAATACTTCGCAAAAGCGCGAGCGCACGGAGACTTTTATATATAAGATTGTCTATATCCATTACAGTGTATGAGAAAAATGGATCTGCATTTCCATGCCAATAATCTTCTCAGTAAACAATGCCAACAACGACAGCACTGTTCAGCATGCTGACAATTTGATGCATTTCTGCCATTAGCCTGGATGTACCAGCCTCGAAAATCAATGGGGATGAAATGGCTAAGTAGAATCCTTGCAGTCCGCCCGAGCCATCTGGAGCTGGCAATGATGGCAACTGTGTTGATTACTTCGTGGCAGCTCTTTGCGGTGTCTTGCCACACTTTTTCTGCAGGATGTTTCCTAGACAAATGCATGGATGTGGAGATAGATTCTCAGCTATGGCTTGGTCAAAAGCCCCTCAGACCTGACTCACGGCTTAGCGTTCCCATGGGAAGAGGGACCTTGTGATATGAGCTGTCCCCATGAAGGATTTCTCACTAAATTGTTACAACATTTGTGTAACATGAACCGTTGTTACCCAATATAGGTATGTATGTGTCGTTGTGCACATGTACTTTTGCATGTGTGTGTATGCATGTATGTGGGGAGCAATAGTGTCGCGGTTAGCGCGCTGCGCTATGAACCTGGCGGCCCGGGTTTAGTTTTCGCTCACGGCCAAACCATTAACGATTATCTGAACGGGGCCTGGGCCTCCCCATAAGTCGACTCAGCCACAAATTAGTATCTGGTGGGGCCTATAAACATCGCCACTGGGGAGACAAAGGCGGCCGGGCGTGGTGCTAGCCACCCACCTCATCGTATATCGTGCCGGCCTTCATATGTGCTCACTAACAGTACTTGCTCCAACAGTCTGTTAAGGCTATACGGGGGTTCTTTGTTTTGTTGTTGTATGTGGGAAGCAGCAGCACAATCAATGCCGGATTATCCGCGTAGAAAAAGTAGCTACATACGCTATAGGCCCCGCGCTAAATGCTTTCAAGCTATCAATTCCGGTTTAGTGATTCTGAAATTGCTCTTACTATAGTACGATACTGCCTTCAACATTTATTAACGATTGGGTGTTTAATGTTAGCGATTTGTCGTTTTATCTGGCTGTATAGTAAATTAAACAAATCAAATTTACTGTGCAAGTAAAAAAATGTGTTTTAATGTTTACGTGTTTTTTTTGAGCCCCTTTATAACAGGCCCTGCACTAGCTTAATCCGGCACTGAGAACAGTGGTTGGCACACTGCGCTACAACTATCTCAACTGGTATTGGACTTCCTCTAGGTCGACTAGGCTTGACTGAGCACTATGTGCAGAGTTAACACATCAGCACTGGGGGCGTAAGGTGGCCGGACGTGGTTCTGGCCACACCACCTCTGTGTGCACTGTGGCAGCCTTCAGCAGTTGTCCCAACATTTTTCAAGGCTGGAGATGGTATTTTGTCTTTGGTGTGTGTGCATGTTCATTGGTTGAGTGATCTTCACATACTATGCTTTGATCCAGGTAGTCTGGGTTTTATTTGTCTGGCCATCCGTACCGTATTGCATCTGAATGTTCTGGGTCTCCACCAAGTCAACTTAGCCTTTGTTGGTGCTGCATGTGAATAGGGAAACACATGTATATTTTAATAAGTACTTGCTAATAGTGCTTTATTAAGGCAACTATGTATTTAGTTATACGTGGTACATCAGTGGCACAAGGTACCTATACATGTCTCGGGCCTCCCAGAGGTTAATTAAAATGCAGTCAGCAGCTGGCCACATCTGTCACTGCCTACTGTGGCGAAGTAAAGTAGGTAACCTCGTACATAACTCGCTCTGACAGCCGAAAGCCAAACTGAATAGTTGTATGTGCGTGATAAGTAGGGATATTTTCATTTTAAAAAGTCTGAAGACAAATGGAGCAGCACAAGCGAGCTCTGAAAGGAGTTGAACATTATACAATAGTAAGAGGAATGTTGCACAGTTACCATTATATCAACCATAATCTGCTTCTGGGAATTTAGTCAAGACAAAATTATTTTCGTAATGCTGACTTGTCAAGACAGAGGTAACAAAAGTTTCAAGGTACACATTTGTTTTAGGTCTAAAAAGTATAGGTATACATTATTTATTACAATTTTGGCAGATGGGAATCAAATGGGAAGTTACGTTTTCAGATTTGACGATATCCAATTATTTCAACTTTTGCAGTCAAATCGGAAAGTCCTCTTTTGTAGGCCATGTGCCATTGGATGATTGAATTCGAGATTTGCATCTGGTGTTCTGCAATATAAGTATCATTTTAAAACTCAGGTATGGGAAACGGCAGCTTTTGTTATCTATCCAATTAAAAATGTTGCTCCTCTATTTCATGTTACTTTCGACCTTGCTGTACACAAAATGTGAAACATGCATTGCCCACGTGATAAGTAATCGTACATCAATCTCAACCAAATCGCTCTCAACCAATCTCAACATCCATTCATGGAATCAGTACTTTGATCATCGCTGCATATTATGTATATAGATCTGTAAATATGAACAATAAATCGATACGTAATATTTGCCCCATATAAAAACCAATAAACCTTATGCCAATATGTAAAGTTGTATAAAATGTACAAACAATAGCAATTTATTGACAATATATACTGACAATATAAACATACATAGATATAAATAATGTTATATTTCTTATATTGTGCATTCGTTTGTAAATAATGTACAATGCTTATCAGATGTTTACAACACACGCTCAACATATTTTATGAACTACTGATGGCACTGATTTACTGAACACTCAATATTAGAATTTAAAAAATTTACCACGAAACTTATTCCTTCGATTGACACAACCCTGTGGGACCTCAATCCAGATGCTGCATCAACTCACCAGCACGCTTAGCTGAAAAAAGCCGTCAACATTATGTCTAGGAAAGCAATTTTTGTCAAAATGGAAGGACGATGCACCCCCCTTCATGGAAACAGTGGCATAGTAATTTTTCTTATCCTTGTGGGTCCAGAACACATAGGCCACATGCTTAAAGGCAGAGAACGGGAATTAGAGGATAGATGGTCGCCCATTTCTGCGGGAATAGCCTAGTGTAAGGTACAAATACCGTAGAAGTCGGTTAGCGAGACGGATGCGAGGGGGTCTTATGCCTTTCCTCCAGGGGTGAACAGGAGCTAATTACTGCCCTGCGGGACTTCAATCGGTGATACATTGACATGCTCAGTAAGCGTATGTAAGTTGCTTTTTTAGCTTTTTTCCTCATTATTTTTTAAAACGCTCCCCTTTTCCTCATTCCCTCCCCTCCCTCTCCCTATAACCCCACCCTTAAGTCTTTCCTCCCTAATCACCCCTTCCCTGTATAATAGTACACGTCCCCGCTCGCGGTCACCACCTGGGTGGGACAGTGAGCCTAACTCCCTCCCTCCTGTCTGTTGATTTTGTAGGAGCAGAGATTTTGAATTTTACACCACCGAGTTTTCTTGCTCCCTCCTCGTCCGTCACGGTTTAATGGTATCTGTAACAGGCTCTTGTTGAAATACAATAAGAACGTAAAAACATGTTTCGCATTTCGTTCTATATGATATGAAATTGTTATTACTGTTATTAGACAGGGTGCTTAAAAAAATATGAACACTTCTGAGAATGTGCAACAATGCCACGAGAAAAGGGCCTCCGGTCTCTGGAAACCACCTGGAGAAGATTCCAAGCATGTGTTGACAATGATGGCAAATAAGTGGAGACTAAATTTCGATTTAAAGCTTTCGTGACTGCAGGGATTCATCTTCTTGGTTCTTTCGGTAAAGTCACGTAGAAGGGAAGTAATAAAATAATAAAAATAAAACAATAAAATAATTCTCACGACGCTTCGCCCACAACGCAAGTAGCCGTCCTCAGGTGAAAACCAGGTCTGTCGAGGCGACAGCGTCTGAATGAAACAGCACACGTGCTTGGATCATGTATATAAGCTGGGTTGGAAGGGGGGAAGAAAGGGGGGAACCTTCACAAAAGAATATGCATATCAAGAGGAATTTAGCATATTTATGGGAAATGCAGGTATGTGATTAGTACTGCATATGCCCGTGCATTATGCATAAATAGTACTATTCACATACCTGCATTTCCCATATCACATACCTACATTTCCCTTATCCCCTCCCTTTGATGCTGCTAATCCTGCATAATGCACGGGCATATGCAGTACTAATCACATACCTGCATTTCCCATAAATATGCTAAATTCCTCTTGATATGCATATTCTTTTGTGAAGGCTCCCCCTTTCTTCCCCCCTTCCAACCCAGCTTATATACATGCTCCAAGCACGTGTGCTGTTTCATTCAGACGCTGTCGCCTCGACAGACCTGGTTTTCACCTGAGGACGGCTACTTGCGTTGTGGCCGAAACGTCGTGAGAATTATTTTATTATGTTTTATTTTTATTATTTTATTACTTCCCTTCTACGTGACTTTACCGAAAGAACCAAGAATATAAGTGGAGACTCTTTGGCTTTTGAAGCGATGAACATACAATTGTTATCATGTTACAGTGTATTAACCGTTCTTTTTTCCTTTAAAACGATAGTCCCATATAAGTGTTAACATTTTTTTAAGCATCCGGTATATTATTAGTGACGTTGAAAAATGTGATTCGGGTTATCTACATTTTGCAGCAAAATTAAGGCAACACAATTACTACCAACGATTTTGCAGGTTGTATTAACAGAATGTGAGTCGTCACACACAATTCCGTTATTTGAAAGAAAGGATAAAAAAACACAAGTGTCAGGTAGGTGCTGCGAGCAGTAATAACATGAAACACTTTCTCATATGCTGCAGTTTTGTCGTGTTGCTATGAAAAGGCAGTGACTCCATAAATAATTGCAATCATCTTTGGAAGCTGCCATTACATTCTGCTTATTTAAATACACTACAGAGTTGGGATGCACCGATATACACGATTATCCATGGTGCTGTTGTTAGAGCACACAATTCACATTTGCAAAGCTGGGTGCTGAAATATTAATTGAGGTCCACTTATCCCACCACCATCCCTCTGGACTCAATAAAATGAGTATCACTTTGTGGAAATACAATACTGGTCATTCACCACAGGACTGTGGTATTTTCACTCCTGACTCAGGGCCACCAATAGACACTGACTCAGGCCCGTGATCTTAGTCACAGCTTGGCCATGGCTCAGCATCTCACACGACCGAGCTCAGGCCAGGCTTGAGAAGCTCATGTGCTTTCAAAGACGCACGAGCAGCTCAGCAATCAACATATTTTTCATGAAGATGAAACGTATCGTCGCGACAATAAAACTAAGCCATTACATGGCACAGGCTCAGCTGATGAATATCCTAAGCATGGCTGGGTCCACGCACAGAGCTGGTTCAAGTTAGGCATGGCTTTGAGCCAGCTCATTTGAGATGGAGTCAGGCTTGAGCTAAGCCTTGACTAAGGATATGGGCCTTAGCTCAGGGAATTAATTAACATCTCAGGGAGCTTAAGTCAGAATTGCACAGCAAATCGTCAGATTCGAAGCTCATACCTACAATTATAAAGATAAATAGCAACAAAGCATTGTGGTGTAATACGGAGGAGAATGTTGTGTTGGGTAAGACACACTTGCAGGATATAGGGCATCTTACTGAGACAGACATTGTGGTGATTCCTAGTGGCTAGTGATCAAGGGGAAAACTTAAAGCCAGAGGCTGTAAAAATGAACAGTAGAGGTTGGAAGTTAACTGCCAGACACCTGAAGGGTTGAGTAGGAGGACAGTGATGGTATGGCATGATTGCAACTGCAGTATTTTGATCATGATGACCCTCAATAGTTTTACCTACTATTAAATCCTCGTGGTCAAGTGTAATGTGTTGAATCTCTACAACCAGACTCAAATGGTTATTATTGGTGAGTAGGAAAAGCTCCCATGGTGTAATGGTGAGCGCACTGGACTTGCAATCCGGTGGTCGCCAGTTTCATCTGCTGGTCAGGCAGTGTAAACAATTGGCAAGTTTCTCAAATCCCTCCCATCTCCATCCACCCAGGAGTAAAACATTTTCACCACATACTCTTTGGGTCTCTCAGTAAAGTCACGTAGATAGAAAAACAATAAAACATTTAAATAAATCACGTTTCGATCGCAACACAAGCAATCGTCTTTAGGTAAAAAAATACAGCAGTCGGACTGCTGAGGCTGAAATAAATATAGCGAGAGAGCTACTGCAGCCATAGGTTATAAAGGTTTGAGATGGGTACAACCCAAGGGTAAGTGGGCAAGGCTAGAGATGGAATTTGCAAGTAAATGTAAGATCGCAGAGCTAGGTATACATCGGACATTGTATTGCTAGAGATTAGCATGTCAATCTGTTAATGTAACCCTACAGTTACGGTGCTGAAGAAGCCATTGCCTTGCTCGAGATTAGAGATTAGCATGTCAATGTGAGACGGTTCCCGCAGCAGCGGCTGTGTTAATGAGATGGTCGGAAATGTAATGAGCCCTATGGTGTAGAGTTATGATGAGGGCATTTTTCTGGGCTGGATGGTGGTGGGGGTCAGGTTTTAGATCGGCATCCATGTGGGTGGCTTTACTGTAGACAGAGTGTCCCAATTAACCATCTGGTCTATTTCGATTAAAACATCCAAGAATGGTAACTTGCCATCCTTTTTCACCTCCATGGTGAATTTGATGGCTGGGTGTATGGAAACCCTCTGCTGCTAGACCACCCAGATTGTATGGCTTACCAAAAATCTATAAAGAAGGTACACCACTCAGTCCTATCGTCTCCACCTACAAACTGGCCCGATTTCTGTCTGAGACCTTGCTGCCATTCACTGGCAGACCACCTCAGCTGTACCTAATTCAGTTCACTTGGTATCTCGAATTAAAGACATCTCACTATCTCCAGGTGATTTGCTTGCCAGCTTCGATGTAGTTTCTTTGTTTACCAAAGTTACTGTGCCTGACACCATTGCAATCATTGAAGATTTGGTCCAACAAGGACTGAATGGTGAGACACTGCCTCACCAACACTTACTTTACCTGGAATGGTACATTCTACAATCAAGTTGAAGATACCCCAATGGGTTCTCCCTTATCCCCAGTGGTAGCCAATGTTTTCATGGAAAATTCTGAGACAGATGCCATCCAGACATCCATCCTACATCCTTCTTTGTGGAAGAGATACGTAGATTACACTTTCGTCATCTGGCCGCATGGCCTGCCAGCTCTGAACCAATTCTTCAACCACATCAATTCCATACGCCCAGCCATCAAATTCACCATGGAGGTGAAAATAGATGGCAAGTCACCATTCTTGAATGTTTTAATCGAAAAGAGATCAGATGGCTCATTGGGATACTGTCTACAGGAAAGCCACCCACACGGATGCCTATCTGCATTTCCGACCATCACCACCTAGCCAATGAACTGGAGCACGTACACCAAGCCCTCAAGATGAATGGATATTCGGATTGCACAATCCGTAAAGCTGTCACCCCAACCGTTATGGAGAGAACTAGCTGAGGACCCAATCAAAACCATCACCTTGCAATACATAGCAGGGGTCACCAAAAAAAATTCAAAGTCATGAGCAAACACAAGATTCAGGTCCGATTGAAGACAGTACATAAAATTCGTGATCTGATCCCATCTGTGAATGATGTGATCCCTGACATGCAATACCCCGGTGTCTGCAAACTAAGCAGTGCCTGCGCAGTAGTTACACTGGGGAAACTAAGCGACATGTCTCAGACCGTGTTCATGAGCACAAGGCGGATCTGAAACACAGTAGGACCAACACCTCTGCCGTGGCTGATCATTATTTTTAACGCTGTGGGCACACATGACATTGATTTCTCCAAGACGAAGGAACTATGCAAACCCACTGTCTTTCAACAAAGATTTGTTCATGAAGCCATCCAGATATATAAACACAGACACAATTTAAACTGAGAAGATGGGTACAAACTGAGCAATCATTGGAAGGACGTTATTAACCAGGTAAAGTCATAACTGGCTGTGATGCTTCCATCTAACCTGCCTATGTTAGCAGTTATTTCCGACTCTGAGTTACATTACCTTGTTAATTGTATTTACATTAACAGGCTAAATGTCTCACTAACATAGCTGCTGCTCCATTTTCCTCGATGTGGCGGTGGCGCTCGTGGTTTGATAGGCTGAATGTCTCTCATAAACACAGCCTCTGCTGCTGGAGCCGTCTCACATTGACATGCTAATCTCTAATCTCGAGCAATACATTGGCTTCTTCAGCACCATAACCGTGGGGTTACATTAACAGATTGACATGCTAATCTCTAGCAATACAATGGCCGATGTATACCTAGCTCTGCGATCTTACATTTACTTGCAAATTCCATCTCTAGCCTTGCCCACTTACCCTTGGGTTGTACCCATCTCAAACCTTTATAACCTATGGCTATAGTAGCTCTCTCGCTATAATTCTTCCTGCCTCAGCAGTCCGCCTGCTGTATTTTTTCACCTAAAGACTATTGCTCGTGTTGCGATCGAAACGTCGTGATTTTTTTATTATTTTATTGTTTTTCTATCTACGTGACTTTACCGAAAGACCCAAAGAGTATGAATTCCTGCAGTCACGAAAGCTTTAAGTCAAGATGTTACACCATAGTTAGTTTGATCGCTAGGTCGCATGTGGTGGAGTAAAGTGTGGGTATGCCCACCTCTTCCCAGTTCCTAGATGTCTGGCCTGCATGGAAGAGTAGACTAAATACACTCAACAGGAACTCTCGAGAGCTCCCTCGAGTGGAGGTCAATCCACCAGCGGTGGCTTGAGCAAGTAATTGTAGGCTGTACATTTATCTTTTTAGGATTGGCTTATGGAATGTGACAACCAGCCTAATAATATCGGGTGGCTGCTTGAGTTCAGATTAAGTTGGCATTATACCCCTGACAGGCATCTCCCCCTTCCCTCGAGTCTCAAAACATGTTGGGTTAAAACAATATGGTCTTGACAATAACAAAAAAAAACCTCATTCAATCTGCCCACCTAGCTGTTTGTTGTTTCATTTCATTTAGCACGCGGCATTATGTTCCACATCTCTATAGTGCAGAAGCAGCAGTGTCACAAAGGGTGGAATCCTTCAGAAGTGGCATTAAACTGGATGTCACATGACACAGTCAAATGAAAGAACCCACACTACCCCTTTCTAGTACAGACTGTGATACTAAGGTTAACTTTCTGCAACAAAAATATAAAGCTGGCAGGACGGATTCCCGTGAAAAGGTTATTTTTTAACGTATGCTTTGATGTGCAAGCTCCCTTATATGCTAGTCTTCAAAATATACTTTTATAATTCTGAATAATTGACTGATGGCACACCGAGGTGATGCTCTGAAAATACAAGTTGGTGGATCACAAAGTCAAGGAGCCACTGTGAATGGGATATTCCTGTGCGTGGCAAAGGCAGCAATGTCTGGAGGTGGTTGAAATAGTTTACTCTTATGCCCGTGAAGCAGTCAGAACGATTCCTGATCTGAAACGCTTCACACCAGTCAATTACAAGCAATCAGTCCCTCCATTTCATTATTTTATTGCTACTACTATCGTTGCCATGAACATCACTCCTTGATTCCTGCTAACATGCTGAGGACTCGGTATACCAGACTGACTATTTTGTCTCATCCGTATTCTGTTCAATTAACACAATGTAGTTCTAGATTTGAAGCTTTCGTGACTGAAAGGATTCATACTCTTAAGTTTTTTCGGTAAAGTCACATAGGTAAAAATAAATAATAAAATGATATAAATAATCATAGAAATAAAATAATAAATCACGACGTTTCGGGCGCAACACAAGCATCCGTTATCAGGTGGGACAACCACAGCACAAAACAAATGCTGAAGTGGGCACAAGAGCTACTGTAACAAGAGGCTATATAGGTAAGAGACGGGGGAGGAGCCAGGGAGGAGAGATAGAGGAGGGGGGGGGAAGTGGGCGGGGCTGGGAGTGGGAGGAGGAAGACACTGGAGATGCGCATATGAAGGGGGCTTTTGGTTGAGTTTAGGGGGTTTTTGGATGAGTTTAGGGGGGTTTTGCCTGAGTTTAGGGGGGTTTTGGCTGAGTTTAGGGGGTTTTTGGCTGAGTTTAGGGGGGTTTTGGCTGAGTTTAGGGGGGTTTGACTGAGTTTAGGGGGGTTTTGGCTGAGTTTAGAGGGGTTTGGGCTGAGTTTAGGGGGTTTTTGGCTGAACTTAGTGGGGTTTTGGCTGAGTTTATGGGGGTTTTGGCTGAGTTTAGGGGGGTTTTGGCTGAGTTTAGGGGGGGTTTGGCTGAGTTTAGGGTTTTTTTTGGTTGAGTTTGGGGGGGGGGCTTATCTGAATGTGGTAGCCAGTGAATGGAACGTGTTGGGGGGGGGGGGGGTGAGCGGGGCTAAAAGAGAACAATCAGTGTACCTCGACTACGGCTTGTAACCGGTGTTGGCTGACAATCGAAATACAAAAAAGGCAGTGCTGTTAAACGCTTGGGATGTCAACACTCGGTAAAGTAGAATAGTACCTGTCAAATAAGATGGTACAAATATGTGCAGTTAAATCTTTTTCACATGGTTAATAACATCTTTCCAATGTTCTTGGTTCTTTCGGTAAAGTCACGTAGAATGGAAATAATAAAATAATAAAAATAAAACATAATAAAATAATTCTCACGACGTTTCGGCCACAATGCAAGCAGCCGTCCTCAGGTGAAGAACAGGTCTGTCGATAAGACAGAGTCTGAATGACACGTCCTGGGCTTGGAGCGTCTATTTAAGCTGGGAGGGAGGAGGATGAGCGCCTTTGCAAAATTATTTGCATATCAAGAGGAATTTTAGCATATTTATGTAATATTACACTATGTATTATTCTACCCACCCTACTGCACACCACACTGCTGCATATTCACCATACAACTACGACACCATGTATTACCTTGTACATTGTATTAAACATTACAATTTTATACTATTTTATTATTATACAATCCGCTATACACTATACCATTGACCGTCGCGTGAAAGATACTAAGAGGAAGCAGCGAAATATGTCAGTGGGAGAGTGGTGGTAGGAGACTTGCAGCGGAGCAAAGAATCCATTCCCTTGCGGAGAATACAAGATTGTGGTGTACGTGTTTGAGTTCACTGGCAATGTGTTCCAACGTTTTCATGGAGAAATTTGAGACTGACGCCATCCAGACTGCCACTCTACGCCCGACCTTATGGAAGAAGTACGTATATGACACTATTGTCATCTGGCCACATGGCCGGCCTGCTCTAGACCAATTCCTCGACCACATCAATTCCATACACCCAGCCATCAGATTCACCATGGAAGTCGAAAAAGATGGCAAGCTACCCTTTTTGGATGTCCTAATTAAAAGGAGACCTGATGGTTCAATTAGCCATCCTGTCTACAGGAAAGCCACCCATATGGATGCTTACCTAAAACCGGATTCCCACCACCATCCATCCCAGAAGAATTCCCTCATCAAGACTCTATACCATAGAGCCCAATGCATCTCTGACCAGGAACACATTGCCAGTGAACTCAAGCACGTACGCCAAGCTCTTAAGGCTAATGGTTACTCCGACTACACAATCCGCAAAGCCATCACTCCAACCATCAAGAAGGATCCTGTTGAGGAGCCTTTCAAAACCATCACCTTACCCTACATTATGTTTGTTAAGAATTTTGGAAATCTTTTTAGTCACGCCTGCTATGTATGGCAACGTGATAGTTTTGATCGGAGTTTCAAGTGGTTGTTTCTGTATGGTGGGAGAAACGGCTTGGCGGATCATGCGGTCAGAGTATCCGTTCATCTTGAGGGCCCGATGTACATGTTTTAATTCACTGGCCAGGTGGTGTTGGTCAGAAATGCCATGAGCTCTGTGGTATAGGCTCTGTGGTATAGTGTAACACAATGTAGGTCACAGAACGTGTTCTCTTATCTAGATTTATATAGCTTCTTATTCCAATGTGAGTTATAGCAATTAAAACATTGTATGTGAAATCATAGTGGTTGAGATACAACGTGGGATTATTAAAAGTGGTGGTGTATTTATGGTGACAGGAGAACAGGTGGGAGTGGTTGAGGAGGGGTAGGCGTAGAGATAGGGGTTAGGGTAGTGATAGCGTTAGGAGTAGTGATAGGGTTAGTGATAGGGGTTGGGGTAGTGAAAGGAGTTGGGCAAGGCCTGGTCGTAGCGGGGGGGGGGGGGGGGGGGTAGTGAGTAGCAGGATGATGGGCTCGAGAGACAAGGATGGGTTTTACAGGTAGGAACAATGTTCCACACTGCCCACCAGGGATTATTTGTCTGTCTGACTGTCTGTCGTGCATAAATATATATAATATAAACAGCTCTTTGATTGGTGGAGACCTCCTGCCGGGTACGGAGAGGGGAGGTGCCTAAGAGAGGAGGGTCAGGGGAGGAGCCTAAGGAAGGGGGGAGTCAGGAGAGGGGCCTGAGAGGGCGGGTGGTCAGAGAAGGGGTCTAAAGGAGGGGAGGTCAGGGGAGGGGCCTAAGGATATGGGGGGTTGGTTAGGGGAGGGGCCTAAGCAAGGGGGAGGGGCCGATAGTTAAGGGGGCTGGCTACCTGGCTGGCTGCCTGGCTACCTCAAGTCAAGTTATCTTTTATACAGGTAGGAACAACAGGTTCCACACTGCCCACCAGGGATTATTTGTCTGTCGTGCATCGGAATGCAGCCCACCCACCCATGCACCCCCCCCCACCGACCACCGAGCAGGGTCACGATTGGTTGAGGATGTCGGGGAGGGTGGGGGGAAGGTAAACACGCCCAATCATCCAACCTCCCCCCCCCCCAAACGCCGAGCGGGGCCGCCATTGGTAGAGGTGGGGTGTAAACACGCCCACTCATGCAAACCCCACCACACCGAACACCGAGCAACGCCGCGATTGGTTGACGATGTCGGAAAGGGTGGGGGGAAGGGTAAACATGCCCACTCATCCAACTGCCCCCCCCCCGAACGCCGCGCTGAGTGTGGTGTGTGTGAGTCTGAGAGTGAGAGTTTGTGTGAGTCTGAGAGTGTGAGGGTGTGTGTGTGAGTCTGAGAGTGTGAGGGTGTGTGAATCTGACAGTGTGAGAGTGAGTGTGTGTGAGTCTGAGAGTGTGAGTGAGTGTATGTGTGTGTGAGTCCGAGAGTGTGAGTGTGTGTGTGAGTCTGAGAGTGTGAGAGTGTGTGTGTGTGAATCTGAGAGTGTGAGAGTGTGTGTGTGTGTCTGAGAGTGTGAGAGTGAGTTTGTGTGTGAGTCTGAGAGTGTGAGTGTGTGTCTGAGAGAGTGAGTGTGTGTGAGTCTGAGACTGTGAGAGTGAGTGTATGTATGTGTGAGTCTAAAAGTGTGAGTGTGAGTGTGTGAGTCTGAGAGTGTGAGTGTGTGTGTGAGTGTGAAAGTGAGTGTGTGTGTGTGAGTCTGAGAGTGCGAGTGTGAATGTGTGTGTGAGTCTGAGAGTGAGTGTGTGTGTGTGTCTGAGAGTATGAGTGTGCGTGAGTCTGAGAGTGTGTGTGGGAATGAGTCTGAAAGTGTGAGTGTGTGAATCTGAGAGTGTGAGAGTGAGTGTGTGTGAGTCTGAGAGTGTGAGAGTGAGTGTATGTGTGTGTGAGTCCGAGAGTGTGAGTGTGTGTGTGAGTCTGAGAGTGTGAGTGAGTGTATGTGTGTGTGAGTCCGAGAGTGTGAGTGTGTGTGTGAGTCTGAGAGTGTGAGAGTGTGTGTGTGTGAATCTGAGAGTGTGAGAGTGTGTGTGTGTGTGTCTGAGAGTGTGAGAGTGAGTTTGTGTGTGAGTCTGAGAGTGTGAGTGTGTGTCTGAGAGAGTGAGTGTGAGTCTGAGACTGTGAGAGTGAGTTTGTGTGTGAGTCTGAGAGTGAGTGTGTGTGTCTGAGAGTATGAGAGTGTGTGTGTGTCTGAGATTGTGAGGGTGTTATACAGGTAGGAACAACAGGTTCTACACTGCCCACCAGGGATTATTTGTCTGTCGTGCATCGGAATGCAGCCCACCCACCCATGCACCCCCCCCCCACCGACCACCGAGCAGGGTCACGATTGGTTGAGGATGTCGGGGAGGGTGGGGGGAAGGTAAACACGCCCAATCATCCAACCTCCCCCCCAAACGCCGAGCGGGGCCGCCATTGGTAGAGGTGGGGTGTAAACACGCCCACTCATGCAAACCCCACCACACCGAACACCGAGCAACGCCGCGATTGGTTGACGATGTCGGAAAGGGTGGGGGGAAGGGTAAACATGCCCACTCATCCAACTGCCCCCCCCCCCGAACGCCCCGCTGAGTGTGGTGTGTGTGAGTCTGAGAGTGAGAGTTTGTGTGAGTCTGAGAGTGTGAGGGTGTGTGTGTGAGTCTGAGAGTGTGAGGGTGTGTGAATCTGACAGTGTGAGAGTGAGTGTGTGTGAGTCTGAGAGTGTGAGGGTGAGTGCGTGTGTGTGTGAGTCTGAGAGTGTGAGGGTGAGTGCGTGTGTGTGTGAGTCTGAGAGTGTGAGAGTGAGTGTGTGCGTGTCTGAGAGTGTGTGTGAGTCTGAGAGTGTGTGTGTGTGTGAGTCTGAGAGTGTGAGAGTGAGTGTATGTGTGTGTGAGTCTGAGAGTGTGTGTGAGTCTGAGACTGTGAGAGTGAGTGTATGTATGTGTGAGTCTAAAAGTGTGAGTGTGAGTGTGTGAGTCTGAGAGTGTGAGTGTGTGTGTGAGTGTGAAAGTGAGTGTGTGTGTGTGAGTCTGAGAGTGCGAGTGTGAATGTGTGTGTGAGTCTGAGAGTGAGTGTGTGTGTGTGTGTCTGAGAGTATGAGTGTGCGTGAGTCTGAGAGTGTGTGTGGGAATGAGTCTGAAAGTGTGAGTGTGTGAATCTGAGAGTGTGAGAGTGAGTGTGTGTGAGTCTGAGAGTGTGAGAGTGAGTGTATGTGTGTGTGAGTCCGAGAGTGTGAGTGTGTGTGTGTGAGTCTGAGAGTGTGAGTGAGTGTATGTGTGTGTGAGTCCGAGAGTGTGAGTGTGTGTGTGAGTCTGAGAGTGTGAGAGTGTGTGTGTGTGTGAATCTGAGAGTGTGAGAGTGAGTGTGTGTGTGTGTCTGAGAGTGTGAGAGTGAGTTTGTGTGTGAGTCTGAGAGTGTGAGTGTGTGTCTGAGAGAGTGAGTGTGTGTGAGTCTGAGACTGTGAGAGTGAGTTTGTGTGTGAGTCTGAGAGTGAGTGTGTGTGTCTGAGAGTATGAGAGTGTGTGTCTGAGATTGTGAGGGTGTTATACAGGTAGGAACAACAGGTTCTACACTGCCCACCAGGGATTATTTGTCTGTCTCTCTGTCGTGCATACACGGAATTCAGCCCGCCCATGCACCTCCCCACCGAACACCAAGCTACGCCACGATTGGTTGACGATGTCGGGGAGGGTGGGGGGGAAGGGTAAACATGCCCACTCATCCAACTGCACCCCCCCCCCCCCGAACGCTGCACTGTTCAACCAAGTTCCTACGTGCCCACTCCGAAGGAACGTGTAAAAGGAGGAGTGGTAGCAGGTTAGTGAACATGATTCAATCAATCAATCTTTAAACTAGATTCGAAGCTTTCGTGACTGCGGGAATTACCCTTTGGTTTTTTCGGTAAAGTCACGTAGAAAATAAAATCAAATCATAATAGAATACGACATTTCAGTTGAAACACAAGCAGCCATCATCAGGTAAGAATGAATGATAAAACACAGACATGAAAACAACAGAGGCAGACACATGCAGAGACACACCAAGCGAGACACACACCAAGACAAACAGAAGGACAACGAATCTGTGCCGATGCCTTAAATAGAGAGAGGGGGGAAGGGCCGGGGCAGAGAGAGGACTGGGGAGGCGGACACACGAGGGAGCAGTGTGGAATTTCGGACCACAGTGGCCAGAGGAGAGACAATGGTTTAGAGCAGACATGGGCAAAGTACGGTCCGCGGGCCGTATACGGCCCGTTGGGGTTTTTAATCCGGCCCGCCGAACTTGTCCAAATATTATTATTAAATTAAATTTTACCTTCCTCCTGTAATGCCCCTATTTCCCCATTAGATGGCGCACTTTGTGTAATTCAACAAAACAAACAAAACTTAACTCCGAGTTCTCTCTGAATTTCACGAGTCGGTTCTAGACCCCACAGTTTTTTAAAGAGTTTTAAGCACAGAAAACATCATTAAAGTTTGAAAAATCATTAATTATACAAACTTTTCAATAATTTCCTTCTTCACTTGGATTTAAAGTTTCTTTAAAAACTTCTTCTCACCAACATTACCACTCATTACCACTTTCTCCGAAGGCAAGTTTGTAAAAGAATACATGGTACAGACAGCAGACATCTTGTGTCCGGAGATCAAAAGCAAATTTGAAAAAGTCAGTTTATCACGCAGGACTGTGACTCGCCGTGTGGAACTGATTGATAAAAAATATAGCCAGTCAATTAAACAAAAAGTCTGATTCCTTTGAATTATATTCACTAGCACTGGATGAAAGTACGGACGTAAAATACACTGCTCAGCACCTCATTTTTATCCGAGGCATTGACGACAGTTTTGCGATAACAGAGGAGTTTTTGGCCATGGAGTCCCTGAAAGGAACAACGTGAGGAGAGGACTTGTACAACCAGGTATCTGCTGTCATCGAAAGAATGACGCTACCTCGGGGTAAACTTGTCAATGTCACAACGGATGGATCACCAAATTTAACTGGAAAAAATGTTGGGCTGCTGAAAAGAATCCAGGATAAAGTGAAAGAGGAAGACCCTGTCCAGGATCTTATTTTCCTTCACTGCATCATCCATCAGGAATTCCTGTGAAAGTCTGTATTGCAGCTTAATCATGTCGTGAATCCAGTCGTAAAACTTGTGAACTTTATACGAGCAAGGGGACTTCAGCACCGTCAGTTTATTACGTTCCTGGAGGAAACTGATGCGAATCATCAGGACTTGCTGTACCACTCTCGTGTCCGCTGGTTAAGTTTGGGGAAAGTGTTACAACGAGTGTGGGAGCTGAAAGAGGACATCATCGCATTTTTGGAGTTGATGGGGAAATCTGACGAATTCCCTGAGCTAAGCGACAAGAACTGGCTTAGTGACTTTGCGTTTGCTGTGGACATATTTTCACACATGAATGAGCTGAATGTGAAACTGCAGGGGAAAGATCAGTTTGTTCACGCCATGTACAAACATGTGAAAGCCTTCAAATCCAAGCTCACTTTGTTCTCCGAACAAATTGCGAACAAATCTTTCGCTCATTTCCCCACACTTGCCATGCAGGAAGAGGCACCACGAAACGCAAAAAAATACAGCAAATCGCTTGAGGACCTGCACGGAGAATTCTGCCGTAGGTTCTCTGATTTCAAAAACATTGAACAGTCACTTCAGCTGGTGTCCTGTCCCCTGTCACAAGACCCTGAAACAGTACCACAGGAGCTGCAGTTGGAACTGATAGATCTTTAGTCTGACTCCGTCCTAAAGGAGAAGTTCAACTCTGTTAAACTGAATGACTTTTATGCTTCACTTAACAGAGCCACGTTTACAAACCTCCGGAGGACTGCACAGAAGATACTGACTTTGTTTGGCTCGACTTATGTGTGTGAGCAGACATTCAGCGTCATGAACGCCAACAAAGCCCGTCACAGATCAAAGTTAATGGATCAGCACCTCAGATGTATCCTGAGAATTGCCACAACCAAAATAACTCCAGACTTGGATGCACTGGCAAAAATGGGAGATCAACAACACTGTTCCCACTGAAACTGAAAGTGATGATCCGTTGCTTCAGCGAGGTTGGAGCCAAATCTCAATTACACAGCCTGCGTGGCTGCTCTAACCTGTTAATGTAGATCATAAAGAAGTTCAAGTGAAGTAATTGGTTTGGGCACAGGCCTCAGATGTTTTCATGATGTTTCATCAGTCACGTTACGACATGTTTTTGTATTGTTCATGTTCGTGCAATTTGTTAAATTTCCTTGCAAATAAATGCTTTGCTACCTGTTAAAGGCCAATCCTTTCATGTAATGATTTTTACATGTCATTAATATTAGTTCACACAACACTCCATCCATCTGTTCCTGGCCCGGCCCTTCTGTCAAATTTTAGAATCCATTGTGGCCCGCGAGTGAAAAAGTTTGCCCACCCCTGGATTAGAGCAAGAAAATCGAAAGTTTGAGAAAGAAAATCTAGTCAAATTAAGAAGTGTAATGCAATGCAACACAGAGGGTCGGCTAACACAAAGTTAGCGCATAGCCTGGTTGATTAACGTCCTTCCATAGATTGGTAAATTAGTAGTAAAGTGTGAGTTGTGAGTAAACCCTCCCCGTAAATGTGGTGCAAACTAGATTCAAAGCTTTCGTGACTGCAGGAATTACTCTTTAGTTATTTCGGTAAAGTGATGTAGAAAATCAAATCAAATAATAGAACACGACATTTCGAAAGAACCAAAGAGTAATTCCTGCAGTCCGAAAGCTGCGAATCTAGTTTGAACCACCTCTACGGGGAGGGTTTACTCACAACTCACACTTAACTTCTAATTTTGCAATCTTTGGAAGAACGTTAATCAACCAGGCTATGCGTTAACTGTGTGTCAACCGACCCTCTGTGTTGCATTGCATTACACTTCTTAATTTGACTAGATTTGCTTTCTCAAACTTTCGATTTTCTTGCTCTAAACCATTCTCTCCTCCGGCCAATGTGGTTCGAAATTCCACACTGCCCCCTCCTTGTCTCCTCGTTTGTCTGCTGGTCCCCTCGTGTGTCTGCCTCCCCAGTCCTCTCTCTGCCCCGGCCCCTCCTCCTTCTCTCTATTTAAGGCCTCGGCACAGATTCGTTGTCCTTCTGTTTGTCTTGGTGTGTGTCTCGCTCGATGTGTCTCTGCATGTGTGTCTGCCTATGCTGTTTCCGTGTCTGTGTTTTATCATTCATTCGTACCTGATGATGCCTGCTTGTGTTGCAACCGAAACGTCATATTCTATTGTTATTTTATTGTATTTTCTACGTGACTTTTCCGAAAGAACTAAAGCACAATCAATCTTTATTTTACGTGGCATCAGTGAATATCACAACGGGATTGTTTTATGTGCTTCATATGATTGTATTATATGCTGCATTTGGAGCTGGTATCAGTGAAGGGGATTAAGGAGGGAGAAGGAACGAGGGAGCGAGACTGGGAGCAGGGCGAGGGAGGCAGAGAGGAACGGCAGAGACTGGAAGCATAGAGGAACGGGATGCTTCTTCCCTTGCACTGCACAACTTAGGAATTCCCTCCAATTTGTATCCTTTTTCACGAAGTTCTTACAACCGTCTTCAATTCAAGACACGTGTTAACACTTGACGAGAATACCTTCAATAATGTTGTTTTGTGATCGCCTTTTGGCATTATGGGCCTTAGCCCTGTGCTCAGCAGCTGTGATTAAAACAATAAGCATGCGGCCATTTATCAGGCACTGTTTTTCCACGTAAATGCAATAGCTTTTCAATTCATACTAGCTGTTTTAATGGAAAACTTTAAGTTGCGTACATTTTTCACAGATGAAGCCACATATGTTTACGAGGGGATTCACAAACGCATGCAATAGATGTTGGCCAGATTTAAAGATGTGTGCTGTGGAAGATTGATGGTGGTGATGGTGAGAGTGTTATTATTATTGGGAGCGGAATGATTGATCCGCGTCGATTCAGTAATATCCACTCTTAAGCTCGCGGTGCAATGCCCGATCAATAAATGCGATGGAGACATCACAGCGACAATCTCCGGTGCGCCTGACAAGGTTGTCTGGCTTGACCACCTGAATATGAAAATGTCGTCGTTGCTCTGTGTCTACATCCGCCATACGAAAGAAGAAGAAGTTGACGATACATGCATCAAATTGCACATGCAAATAATAGTTGTTTTTCTATTTCAATATTGTCATATCAATTAAAACTTGGATGAAGAAAGTGTGCAGTGGCGGCTCCTGCAAAATCTCTCAGGGGGGGGGGGGCAAATGTTTGGATGATTGATAAGGATAAGGTCCACCCATGCAATGGATAAATTAACAGCTTAAGCATGTAAAGAAAACTTCACTACTTTAATATTAATGAAAAATAAAGTGACTCTTACAATACATCTCCTTGTTTGTTTCTATACTCACTATTATTACACTACTTACATCACATTACTCGCTTAATACACTGCTTACTTATACTGAAATTTTGCTCTTCTCTCTTTCAAAGTAGCAAAGTGATCAATTACTCTCTCATTGAAAGCAGGCATGTTCCTGACTAGTTCCCTCTCCATGGAAAGCATAGCCATTGCATTCAGACGTTCCTGTCCCATTACATTTCTCAGGAATGTCTTGATTCTCTTTAAGGTTGAGAAACACCTCTCAGCTTCAGCAGTTGTCATGGGAATGGTTATGAGGATGTTCAACAGAGCAACAGTCTCTGAAAAAGTATCCTGAAGGTTGTACTTCAGCAAAACCTGGTACAGCGCTAGTGCACCACAGCAGCCCTTGAATTCTGGACTCTCATAAATGACAGACAGTTCAGTCTTCAGCTTCGCCTTATTTAACATAGGGTATGCCCTGACAGTGATGTTCAGAGCCTCAACAGGGAATGTATGGCCATGCTGTTGAAACATCTCTCCTTGTAGCAGCGTGGCACTTACAAGGTGGTCGGAAAAGGAGAACATTTCTTTGGTGTGCAATACAGTATATAATTTAATTTTGGGTTGTCTATGGCAGTATATAGTAGGGTGTAGACTCGTGTGATGTAAGAGAATAAAGTTTAGATGCAAGCATATTATATATTTTTTTTACGACGTAGAATTGTAATGTATTACTTACTGTTAGTAACTCAACGTATTGTAGAGTATATTTAGTATACTGATGATAATATGTAGTTTATACTTTAGTTGTTTACGTGGTGGTTTTAGTTACTGCAGCTACATACTATTAACACTCCTTCCCTTCATTAATGCTACCCTTATCCCCTCCCTTTGATGCTGCTAATCCTGCATAATGCACGGGCATATGCAGTACTAGTCACATACCTGCATTTCCCATAAATATGCTAAATTCCTCTTGATATTTCATATTCTTTTGTTAAGGCTCCCCCTTTCTTCCCTCCTTCCAACCCAGCTTATATACATGCTCCAAGCACGTGTGCTGTTTCATTCAGACGCTGTCGCCTCGACAGACCTGGTTTTCACCTGAGGACGGCTACTTGCGTTGTGGCCGAAACGTCGTGAGAATTATTTTATTATGTTTTATTTTTATTATTTTATTACTTCCCTTCTACGTGACTTTACCGAAAGAACCAAGAAGATGAATTCCTGCAGTCACGAAAGCTTTAAATCGAAATTCCACTAGGTGGCGACAAATAAAATTGTTGACTGAAACGTGCTGACGGATGATGACGTAAGCACGTTAGTGCGAGCCCTCCCGGAAGCCATAGAGAATGCATTGCAGCGCCCGCCTTTCGAAAAAAATCATCTTTGAATGTAAGTCTATGGGACCACTCTGGGCGATTCTCAGCCGGAGTGAAATCGCCCAAAAAGAGGCGGTACTCCACAGAACGTGACATGACGCTGATTGGACTATATCCAGAGGCACAGTAACGGCTAGCATAGCTCTGTGGTTGAATTAGATTGTTAATGTGATTGAAAAAGTCCCTTTCACACATTGGTGGTGCGTCGCCCAATCGCCCTAATGAAGAAACCGCCCCTGAAAGTGTGTATATGTGACTGTATCTCATATAGAGATTTGGGTAATACACATGCACGTATAAAGAATAATATGTGTTGTATGATTAATAGATTTGTGTCACCCCTGCAGCCACTAGAGGTGTGACCATTCATCACAATGTAAAAACGGAATCAATTCTTGAAATGTATCATGACCCTGAATAACCGAAATTCATCAAAATCAACTGAGGGTGAACCATTCCACCCTTAGATATTATTATACGATTACTAAGGCTGGATATATAATGACAAACATCGAATGGAATTTTTTCATTTCATATTTTTACTGTGTTTGTACCACTGTGATGCAAATGCATATATGGAGCAAAAATACAAATATTACTATGAAAACTGTGGCATAATCTACGTTAAAAAAGTATATTAATGTATTATATCAGGGCAAATTAAGAATGTAGATAGCATTGGTATTGTTTAACTCATTTTGAAACCAGAATGCAAGCAACAGAAATAACAAAGAAAATATATTTTATCTTAACTAAAATGCCATCTCAGCATGACGTGAGGCAACAATGATGTAATTGCTCACTGTAGGTAGATATGCCTTGTTTTGTAGCAACGCCATAGAACGTGAATTGTTAGGGGAAAAAACTAGGCTGCTTATTTTGAGACCCTGACAATTGGCATTGTATTTATATTTACCGAGAAAATATAATGTATGTTTGTATTTTGATGTAAGGCCTTAATATTTTAGGATTGCCCCTCCCTCCCCACCACCCTTGCATCAGCTAAGCCTTTATTTAGCAATTGGTATCAGAATCTGAATATTTATTTATACTGGAGGAATCCGATGAGCTATAAAGCTCTTGTTCACAGATGTCCAGTAGGGGCGGGTTGGACCGTTACAATGACAAACAATACAAAAACACGATAATAGTGCAAAGTATAGGAAAGGTAAGCAAATCACTACAACAAATATCCAAATAAAACTAAACTATTTTATTTTAGCAGGTAAAGCCCACTGAGCTTCTTTTTCAGAAGTGACCTGGCCACAAATGATATCTCAAGGAAGTGGGTTATCATGTGGAAAGTTATAGCAGCCAAATAATCTAAATTGTCAAAAGGCATGTTGATTCAAAATGTGGAGAGAAACCCCAGAGCACCCGGAGAAAAAAATTCACGCAACCACGAGGAGAACACGCAATGGGGAGAAAGTTCAGTAGCCTTAATAACTGTTTGCTAACAGAAATTGTCTTTATAGTTAACACAGCTTAATGAGAGAGGGGTGCTGTATACATGTTGTGTGTATTTAATGGTCACGCAACACTGCCGTAAGCATTAGACTATGCCGCATTGTTAAACAATGAACGTAGCATTATTGTCACACCTCTTCTGAAGCAGGTAATCATAGTATGTCGCCTCTCGGTATGTTTGTTTGATCAGTGGAGTGGGCTGCGCTCTCATCTTGGTCAATGTGGCATGCATGTGTGTTCTATTAAATGAACGCCGTTTGATATGTCCGTCAGACAATCTCATGTATGGGGCCTCCTTGAATTACTGTACTGCGTCAAAGACACAGCTTGTAGCAGGTTTCTATGTTGAAGGTCCCCCTCAAATAATCAACACTTGAAAGCACATTTCATCACCATCATTATCAACTTTATTTACAATGTGAACTTCAAAACAGAGGTCTGAATGTGCAGCGACCATGCATATGGTTTGACTTTGACTCTAATACACTCCTATAATTAGTTCGTCAGTGACTGTAAATTTAATTGGCTGCCTCGTGGTAGGTTACCCCATGCACAAACCAGTGTGCAGCAGTGCTCATCTCTGTTGATGGTCATGAACCAGTGTGGGAAATGCATATTATTATGGTAAGGCTCTCTCTTTCTCTGTGGAGATGACCCCTATGACTTCCACAAAGGGGTATTCATTTTATTGACCCCTAACAAAGGACAGGCTGAGTTAACGCGCAACCGGGAATGTGAACTCGCGTTCATCTGCTGCAGCCTTGCCTGACATCAAATGTATTTAAAGATGGGGAAATATAGTGCTACTAAACTGAAAAAATACGACTAATTAAGGAAAACACAATTCAGTCGTCTAATGTTAAAAAAGCATTTGATTTGTTTTTGTCTGATGACATTCAACAATGGAGCCCATTGAGTAGCTGTCTGGTGAAGCATCGCATCACGCAGGTCTTTCGGGTTGGCAAAAGGTTACATGAGCATGCTTCACTTGCAAACATCTGTGCCTAACCATATGCGACAGCCTTCGGCAAAGATGCCACCCACACAGCGATGGGCAACATCTGCTTGCCCACTTCACTTAAGCTCGCCGCGGTGGCGGTATGTCAACTTCCTTGCCTGGTATAGATGGACCCAATTTCAAAGCAGTATATTTCACGATGGCAACATGTTACAATTACACAAAAAGTTACCAATGGTTTAATGAGTTATCAAGTTTTATTAACCATTTGTAAATGCTCTATGTGCCCTCCACCTGCTGTATGGACAACATCGAGACGATAGTTGAATTCGTCCCAAACGCCTCTCTTCTCACGTTTTCCTCTGAGGTGCGTAGTCGCCCTGTGCTATTCCCCTTACATATGTAGTGGGTTCGAATTAGGTGCACACACACGCAGCTTGGAGGCAACACTATTTATTAACGGTAAGTAATATAACACTGTACATGAGGTGGTGACCACCTTCCTCAACTCACTAACACTCTGGAATGCGACACAGACTGGACCAGGCAGGCAACGGCCTGCCTGGCCCAGGACGACGACTCGGGACTTGACGACCGATGATGTCTTCTCTTTGGAGTACAGTACAACAGCCTCGCTCTGCTTTCACACCACGCTTATATCTGCTTTGGCGTGGCCGGCTCCGCCCAGACGTGGCTGGCTCTGTCCAGGCCACGCTTCCCTTCCCAGGCCACGCCTCCCTTCCCCCACCTCTGGGAAGGTCCGGATCCCTCCACCACGTGACCCCCCCAGGCACCCCCTTGGGGCCCCCAGCCCTCGTACGGGCCGACACAGTAGTGACCGTTCTATGTCACTACATCACCCCCCCCCCCCCCCCTGTATAAACACACAGCCGTCCCCGGCTGTAACACAACTGTGAAACATCGAAAAGGTGTGCCCCCGAACCAGCAACATCAATAAATGACCGGCGACCGATAAGAAATACAATCACGTAATATATACAGAATCGACGAGGGTAAAAGGGAACCGCATAGAAAACGGGGAATTAACAACAAATATACATGAAAACTGGCTAACCCACTTACGCTCCAGCACAGCCCCCCCCCCCGTGAGAATCGCGCATGCACTGACATGTGAGTGTGGCCATTGGAACGACGGCGTAGGCAATGAGCAAGGAGTCTGAGAGGCATGTAGAGCAGCCAGTCTTCAACGAGTCCATGTGGCCGGGCCTGGGAAACCAGAAGCGGCCCAAAGGGCACGGCCCCTCCCCCCAGGAGTCAGAACAGGAGGAGCAGGAGTAGCTGACGCATGCTCCACTCCCCCCCCAGTCCATAGCCGGTCGGCATAACCGTCGACTCCAAGGTGCCAGGTAGAAACTGCCTCCTGTGACGAGAACCAAACCCTCCTGAGGCATCACTCAACGAACACTCGCCTCCGCTCTTCGGACATGACAGTCACCCGTTAGCACCCCCCCCGCCTTTCCCACGTGGCGTCACAACCAGTAGCACACGTCGGCCATATCGGGGGGGGGAATTTCCATGTTACCACCCCACCGCCTTTCCAACGCGGCGTCACAACCAGTAGCACGCGTCGGCCATATAGGGGGGGGAATTTCCATGTTACCACCCCACCACCTTTCCGACACGGCGTCACAACCAGTAGCACGCGTCGGCCATATCGGGGGGATTTTAACCCAGTCTCTCTCCAAGACTCGCATCGCAGCATATAGCTGTACCGACCGAGCTGAGACCCAGTCTCTCTCCAAGACTCGCATCGCAGCATATAGCTGTACCGACCGAGTTGAGACGACCCAGTCTCTCTCCAAGACTCGCATCGCAGCATATAGCTGTACCGACCGAGCTGAGACCACCCAGTCTCTCTCCAAGACTCGCATCGCAGCATATAGCTGTACCGACCGAGCTGAGACGACCCATCGTTCACTCACTGCACAACATGCACCCTAACAACTGAGGGATACAGTCCCAACGTAACAGGCCAACTCCACCTGAACCTTACGAATCTCCAGCCCACTGTTTCAATGCACCTCGGAGTGTCTCACTCTCCGGGCCGTCAGGTCAAGCCATCAGACACAGCATGATGGGACCACACTCTCTGAGCCATGTGAGCGCACAGCCCACTAGGCTAGACAAGCAACAGAGTGTCTCGATCTCCGGGCTGTCAGGTCAAGCTGTCAGACACAGCATGACGGGACCACACTCTCTGAGCCATGTGAGCGCACAGCCCACTAGGCTAGACAAACCACGGAGTGTCTCGATCTCCGGGCTGTCAGGTCAAGCTGTCAGACACAGCATGACGGGACCACACTCTCTGAGCCATGTGAGCGCACAGCCCACTAGGCTAGACAAGCCACGGAGTGTCTCGATCTCCGGGCTGTCAGGTCAAGCCGTCAGACACAGCATGACGGGACCACAATGTTCGTGTTAGACACGCAACTCTCACTGGGCCATCCTGGTCAGGATCTGCGCCCCAAGATAAGTGACAGCCAGCACCACAATTCCAAATCCCTGGCAGCATGTCACCATCGCAATTTAACACCATCACAACACATACAATTTGAATTATGATCCCCCACAGAACTGATCCAATGCCGAACAGGTACGCACAATTTGTGACGATCCCGAATATTCAATGGTCACAACAAAACACCTCACATCCCGTATCCGTACACATCATCTCCGAGACTCGAATTGCAGCATGCAGCTGTACCAACCGAGTGGAGAGAGCAATGCAATTTGACGGCAATTAACGGAAACGCACCCCCGATCCATGTAGAACACAAGGGGCATTCCCGCACAAAAGACATCATCTGTGCAACAACGGACAGGAACCAACCAGTGAGTTTGAAACAAACCGAACCTGTCACTTCAAAATCCCCTTCAACATTAACCATGGGACTCAGGGCATTCGAATTTTGAGAGCAAAAAAACTAGACACAAACCCCAAGAATTGCCGAATTGATTAATACAGTATATGCAGTATACGAAGTTCGTACAGTCAATCATTTGGCACAATGCTCCATCCAGTCCCCACATGGCAACACACACAATCAATACTCCAGACAATCCGTACATAGTAAATAATCACAAGCAAGTTCCCAACAGTCCTTACACTGTTAACAATTTCAAGCAAAGCTCCATACGGTCTGTACATTGGCAACAATGACGATCAAAGTTGCTGACAGTCACACGTGACAATCACGAGCGAAACTCCATACAGTATACACAATAACAATGACGATTTCGCAACAAAACGACGTAACAACACGAGTCATTAACACGGCAACCTACAGGATATCAACGGAGCTCGGGACACCAAACAACGAATTAATCATTAACTACACCCAGAAGATACCGATCTCGACGCCGTAATTAACAACACTGTTACAAGCAGACACCCGCATGGAAGCCGCGTTAATTTATCACGCACACAACCGGAGGAACACGCTCCGCAAACCAGCGAGTTAAAAAAAACACCCGCGATCGCAACCCGGCGCACGAAAGATGGGTGAAGATATTATTATTTTTCTTGGGGCCGGGTGCTTGTCATGTCACGACTCGCCTGGCAAACCATGAATAGCGGAGGGCGGCAAGGTGGAGCACTGGGATAGCCCGAATAATCTTTCATGGTGAACACGGCCTGCTCTTACGAACCAATCCACCTCTCGCGCTCGAGCAGAAGGCTGGAACTCCCCCTCTGCAGGCGTTGATGTCGGCTGGAGCGGCATTTCGGCAGCAGGAGCGGCGTTTTGGCGGGAACCGCGCCCCGACCAGCCGCCGAGTTGGCGGGAGCGGCGTTTTGGCGGGAACCGCGCCCCGACCAGCCCTCGAGTTGGTGGGAGTGGCGTTTTGGCGGGAACCGCGCCCCGACCAGCCCTCGAGTTGGCAGGAGCGGCGTTTTGGCGGGAACCCCGCCCCGACCAGCCACCGAGTTGGCGGGAGCGGCGGTTTGGCGGGAACCGCGCCCCGACCAGCCGCCGAGTTGGCGGGAGCGGCGTTTTGGCGGGAACCGTGCCCCGACCAGCCGCCGAGTTGGCGGGAACAGCGGCACGATCAGCCGCCGAGTTGGCGGCCCCACCGCGTGGCCCGCATGCCCGGGCCTCCCCCCCGCCAGCCCCCGCAGAGACGACGGTGTCCTCTCCCCGCGGCTCCATCGCTCCGTTCCCGATGGCGGCGAAGCAGCGGTGCGATGCCAGTCCCGCCGCTCCGCGTGCAGCGCCATCTCTCTCTCTCTCTGACACCGGGGCTGCCATCCCCGGGGCTGTCCGAAGGATGGTCGTCACACCATCCCCGTCGTACGAAGGCGTCCAGATGAGTTTTGTATTTGTTTTTCGTGTGCCCATTTTACTTCCCTAGGATAACACATAGCAATATTTATATTTCCACAACTTCTGACGCCAAATGTAGTGGGTTCGAATTAGGTGCACACACACGCAGCTTGGAGGCAATACTATTTATTAACGGTAAGTAATATAACACTGTACATGAGGCGGTGACCACCTTCCTCAACTCACTAACACTCTGGAACGCGACACAGACTGGACCAGGCAGGCAACGGCCTGCCTGGCCCAGGACGACGACTCGGGACTTGACGACCGATGATGTCTTCTCTTTGGAGTACAGTACAACAGCCTCGCTCTGCGTTCACACCACGCTTATATCTGCTATGGCGTGGCCGGCTCCGCCCAGGCGTGGCTGGCTCTGTCCAGGCCATGCCTCCTTTCCCAGGCCATGCCTCCCTTCCCCCACCTCTGGGAAGGTCTGGATCCCTCCACCACGTGACCCCCCAGGCACCCCCTTGGGGCCCCCAGCCCTCGTACGGGCCGACACAGTAGTGACCGTTCTATGTCACTACACATAAACAGCCTGTTGCCTCAAATTGTCGGTATCAACGACGAATGCTCTTTGACATTGGCGGATCAATGCCAAAACGCCGTTGAAACACATGCTACACCGCAATTACGGATTTAGTCTTGCTTAACTGCAGAACGCAAAACGCCTTGTGTTGCGGGGTCACCATCTTGCGAATGACTGAGGCTAGGGTCTGTTTGTGCGCTGGGAGAGGCATCTAGTGGTAATCATTTGAAACTCTATACCCCGTCATTTCCAGTGGTAACAGTTTCATTCATGGGCGGTTCGTGGTTGCAGAGATATAGCGATTTCAAATCGGGTCAATAGTTTTAAAAAACCCTGTATTTGGAGTCTGCCTGTTCTCCCCGTGGTCATCTGTATTTTTCTCTGGGTCCTGTTTATCTTCCACATTTAGAAACATACGGTTAAAGTATTTGGCTCCTATAAATTTCCACATGATAATCCCCTCGTTGAGCTATCATTTCTGGCCAGGTCGCTTTTGAAAAAGAGCTATATAGCTCAGTGGGCCTTAACTGGTAAAATAACTATAGTTTTAGCTGCCCGCTTCCCCTGCCTCTCTTCTCAAACAAAAGCAGCGCTGCAGTTTTAACTGCATTAGTCAATTCTAGATTTGAAGCTTTCGTGACTGCAAGGATTCATATTCTTAGGTTTTTTCGATAAAGTCACGTAGGTAAAACATTAAAATTAATAAAAGTAAAATAAAATAAAAATCACGTTTCGGAGCTGTATCTTGATACAGCTGTCGTGGCTGTGACGGTTCCACCTGAAGACGGAAGCTTGTGTTGCCTCCGAAACGTCGTGATTTTTATTTTATTTTACTTTTATTAATTTTAATGTTTTACCTACGTGACTTTACCGAAAAAACCTAAGAATATGCATCAGTCAATGCATTTGATTTGCGGACTTCCAATGAAAATGCCTTAAAAGTAAAATTGCAATTAAAACACACAAAGGTGGCAAGCCGTTTGAATGCCCCGTCTTTATTATTTTGATAATATACAACGAGCTGGTATGAACTATTGCATGATCTGGTTTGATGAGAGGGCAGTTGTGATCGCCTGTCTCGCAGCTTGCACGTTAAAGTAAAATGCCAGATTTAATACCACACACACGTGCACTGTTAGACCAAGCTGTACAACTAATGTGTAGTCGGGCACAATTTATTTCATGTGTATGACATAAATTACAAGCCCACAATAATGCATAAAGCCAACATGATAGTGTATGCTCCCAGACTGGGTTAACCACCAACACTTAACGTTTAAAAGTGTGTCAATTCTAGAGAGGCAACATTAAATAAACTGCATTTTCAAAGTGGAGTGCATGGTCCCATCTCGGTCACCAATGACTTCACACAACAACAAAAAACATTGCATTCAAATTGGTTAAGAACTAGACTGGGCTAAGTTGCAGCTCTGAGTGTTTATAAAAGTAATATTGGGCTGACTGCCATGCAACAATCTGATCGTGGAGCTCATTGGGAAAGGGCACCTCGGACTTTGTAAGTGACAAAATAGGCCACGCGAGGGATACCTCAGGAGCTGTCTGGTCAGGCGGTTCAGTGGTAGAGTGAGCGGCTTGCAATTGGAAGCTAGTGAGTTCAAATCCTGGTTGGGGGTTGACTGAGCCCATCATCCTGCTGGGGTATGTATGTGTGTATGAATGTGTGTATGCATGTATATATGCATGCATGTGTAGTGGTGATACGCGGTGGGGGTATACGTCGTGTGCCAGCGCGTATGTGCGGGTGTGTGTGTGGTGACGCGCGCTGACGGGGAGGAGCAGGCGTCAGCGCGGGTGGGGGTAGTGCTGCTGATTGGCTGTGTGCCGGTGACGCGCTGAGAGGGAGTGATCGGGTGGCAGCGCGGTGTGATTGGTCGAGGAGTGGAAACACGCGCTGGGCGGAAACGGATCGTAGAGATAGCGCATGGTGATTGGGTAACTGAGGAGCGGTGCCGACGTTGAGGTCCGCATCCGCTCCGTCTCCCGGGAGGAAGGGGTATATAAGGTGATGCACAGAGGAGTAGAGGGGGGAAGTGGAACCATCTAGGAATGAAGACGAAGGTGCAGAGATAGAGCCCGGAGAGGAGAGTAATGGAGAGTAATGTAGAGTAATGGAGAGTAATGTACAAGGTGTAGCCAGAGAGAGAGAAAGGTCTACACGAGCCGAGTAATGTACAGGGTGTAGCCAGAGAGAGTGTAAGGTCTACACGAGCCGAGTAATGCATACGGTGTAGCCAGAGAGAGTGTAAGGTCTACACGAGCCGAGAAATGCATACGGTGTAGCCAGAGAGAGTATAAGGTCTACACGAGATAGGTACTGAAGAGTGTGTAGCCGGAGTTGTAAGGTCTACACGAGACGGGTACTGAAGAGTGTGTAGCCAGATGTGTAAAGTCTACACGAGACGAGTGAAGAGTGTAGCGGAGGCGTAAGGTCTACACGAGACGAGTAAAGAGTGTAGCAGAGGCGCAGAGTCTACACGAGACGAGAGAAGAGTGTAGCCGAGGCGCGGAGTCTACACGAGGCACAGAGAGCCAGCAGCACAGAATCTACGGGAGTCGAGAGAAGTGGGGAGCGGAGAGAAGAGGTCACGAGTTGTATCGTGTATGGTGACCGTACTGTGAAGAAGAGAGGCCACGCGTTGTATCGTTCAAGTCAAGATTTAATAAAACAAGTGTGTTCCCGTCAAAGGAGTTTCCTGCCGTCATTTCCAATACTTCATCTGGCGTCAGAAGTGAAACGGGCTTCCAAGTATGGAGACAAGGAAGACCCGTAGGACCCACGGGATTGACCGCGAGGAAAACCTGGACGACTCGGGGCCGCTGGTGGCGGGGGGTGAGGAGGACGACTTGCCCACGCTACAGCATCCGTCGACGGCGCCGGGCGAGCGACCGGGGACCGAGGCCGTGCTTCGTGAGGCGCACTCCCGACTGGCGGAGCTGCTGCTCGCCGCCGCGTCCATCTTGGCGGAGATCAGCTCGTCGGGAGGAGCGGGGACGGTGGGGGACATTTTACAAGGTCGCCCCGCAGATTCCCGCCAAAACGAATGGGGGATTCCCGCCATTGCGCCTGGGCCTACTTTTGGCGGGAACGGCGAGCGCCACGTGGTGGTGGGGTCCCAAGCGCGCGCATCCACGTCATCGGCGCGTGATGGGGTCCGCCATTTTACGTCTGCCGCTGGAGCCGCCATCTTACACACCGACGGAGAGGCGGAGAGGAACCACGAGGCGGATGACTTCATTTTTCAGCAGCGTCTGCCCACGTTGTCAGCCTTCAAGGCGGAAGGCGGAGACTGGGGCCAATTTCAGCGAAGGTTTTTGGCGCATCAAGAGATGTCCGCGTGGTCCGATGCTACGGCGCTGCGGGCGTTGCCTGCCATGCTGGACGACGACGCGCTCGCGGCCTTCAGGTCCGCACGGAAGTCGGACCGCTCCACGCTGAAGGATGCGCTGGGTCTGTTGGCCAGGGTCTACGGACCACCCTCGGCGTGCCGCCATCATTTCTACGCAAGACGGAAAGCGGCCACGGAGACCGCGTTGGCCTATCGCACGGCGTTGCTGGCTCTTGCCGATGCTGCGTTCCCTCGGATGGACGAGGAGGGCCAAGACGCGATGGTTTTGGAGCAGCTGCTTAAGTTGGCGCAGGACCTGGGGGTCCCTATCAACACAGCTGACGAGATTGATATTTCTTCTTTGAGAGTCGCCACGAGTATTCAAGCGCACGAGGCCCTACAACGGAAACAAGGAGTTGGTTGCAACGCTGCCGTCGTCGCAGCTCCGGGTTCGGTGGTCACCGAACCCCAAGTCGTCAGCCCACTATAGGAGGCGTTCGCCGCATGACGACCAGGGGACTGGAGGCCGGGGGCTCGGTCGCCTCTGCGATCGGGCCGAAAGTCGGAGCAACCGAGATCTACTCCGACCCTCGTCACGTGCTATAACTGCGGCCTCCGGGGCCACGTGGCGTCCGGGTGCCGCGCTCCGCGTCAGCGCGCCATGGGGGCTCGGCTGGACGACGACCGAGAGCCCAAGTCATCTCTACAATCCCTGGCAAGTCGCGGCACCTCACACGCTCGGCCTGTATACTCGACACACATGGGACGCCGCGTCGCGGCGGAGGAGGGCCGGTTAAGGTTCGGGGATTCGGTTCGGCGAGAGGGGTTCGGCCGGGACCAGGGAGATATTGAATGGGCGGAATTGGGGCATAGAATTGTGGCTGCTTCGGCGGGTTCGTCCGTTGTTACGGGATCTATTGATGGGGTCGAGATTAGGGTGTTAGTGGACACGGGGGCGTCGGCAACTATTATATCGGACCTCATTTATAATATTCTTCCAGTCCAATGTCGTCCGCTGCTCCCGGTGGATGTGCCATTTTACGCCGCTAATGGGGGATCGTTGGGCATTATCGGTCAGATTAGGGCGTCCATTTGCATTGGAGATATCAAATTGTCGGGACCCGTTTTCGTTTCGTCTTCTTTGGCGGTTCCTTGTCTTTTGGGCACTGATTTTTTGGCTAAAATGCCCATTAAAATTCTTATCGATCAACGATGCATTGAACTGCCATCGGGTCGCCGGATTGCATTTTTGACGAGCCTTACTGACATTCGGACGGCGTGCGCTACGATACAAGCGGTGGCGACACAGACCGTGCATGTGCCCCCGGGTTCACAGATGTTAATTCCCCTCCGGTTGCGGAAACCATGGGAGAGGGAGGCTTCGGAACAAAGTATGCTTTTGGGTCCTTCTAACAAGGCTGTCGGGGGTCTTGATTTATCGGTGGCTCACACTTTGGTGCGGGCTGACAGGGATCCGTTTGTAATGGTTTTGAACGCGGGGTCGCGGCCAGCTGTCATTCAACAGGGCACCGTGCTGGCTCACGCGGCGCGGGTCCCTGTGGATGATGGGTTGGTTGCGCAGGTGGCCTCGAGCCCCGCGCAGAACGTTGAGACAAGGGAGGACCTTGAGTGGGTCCATTCGCTATGCGCCGCCTCGGACGATTTGTCGGCGGTGCAGTTGGGTGCGCTGCGCGAGTTGCTCATAGAATTTTCTGATGTGTTCAGTAAACATAAGTATGACATTGGGTGCACGGATTTGTTGCACCACCACATTGAAACGGGCGATGCGGCGCCGGTCAGGCTAAATCCCTTCCGACTGAGTCCTGCGGAGAAGGAACATGTTCAGTCGGCTGTTAACAAAATGTTAGAAGCCGATATTATTTCACCCTCCTCCAGCCCGTGGGGAGCGCCTATTGTGCTGGTTAAGAAGCAGGACGGGTCCCTGCGATTCTGCGTTGATTTCCGTCGCCTGAATAAGATCTCTGTGGCTGACGCGTATCCGCTCCCCAGGATGGATGAGTCCCTCGATGCATTGTCTGGTGCGCGATATTTTTCGACTCTTGATTTGTTATCGGGGTTTTGGCAGTTGCCACTTGACGAAGAGTCGAAACCTAAGACAGCATTTCGGACTCCAGGGGGGCTGTTCCAGTTTAACCGGTTACCCATGGGTCTTCACTCCTCTCCAGCGACGTTTCAGCGACTTATGGAGTTGGTTTTGCCGGGCTTGCAGTGGGATACATGCTTGATTTATATGGACGATGTCATTGTTTTCAGTAAAACAATTGAGGAACACCTCCAGCGATTGAGAGGGGTGTTCTTGCGAATGCGATCGGCTAAACTAAAATTTAAACCGGCCAAATGTCACCTCCTTCGTAAGTCGGTTAGATACTTGGGTCACATTGTCGATTCTTCGGGGATCTCCACCGATCCCGCGAAGACGGATTGTGTCGGTTCTTGGCCGACACCTACGTCCGTTTCCGACGTGCGTAGTTTCATCGGGTTTGCTTCTTATTACCGGCGGTTCGTTGAGCACTTCGCCACTATTGCAAAACCCTTGCACGCTCTAACGGCGAAGGGAGTGAAGTTCAAATGGGGACCGGAGGAGGAAGCCGCGTTTCGCTCCCTCCGGGACGCCTTGGTGGGTGCCCCACCCTTGTGTTATCCCGATTTTGCGAGTCCCTTTTTGCTGGACACGGATGCTAGCAACACGGGCATTGGGGGGGTGCTGTCCCAAGTCGTCGGGGGTGTCGAAAGAGTTGTCGCCTACGGTAGTAGGGTGTTGTCTCTGGCGGAGCAGCGCTACTGCGTCACCCGTCGCGAGCTGCTTGCCATTGTCTTTTTTGTGCAACAGTTCAGACCATATCTCTATGGTCGTCACTTTACGGTCCGAACGGACCACGCGGCGCTACAGTATTCATTGAGGGTCGCCCAACCCTCGGGCCAGTTGTCGCGGTGGTTGGAAGTCCTCCAGGACTATCAGTTTACGACTACGTACCGTAAGGGGTTGCGACACACAAATGCCGATTGCCTGTCGCGGTTGTTGCCTTGTAATGAATGCGCGTGTTTGTCGGGATCGGCGCGCTGTAAACCGACGCTTGCGAGGGAGATGGGGGCACTGGCTGCGACAGCGGGCGCACCGATCGTGGATGATTCCACTGCCTCTCAGGGTCGGGACTCGCTGCTCTCGTTGTCGCTCAGCGAATGGGGCCGTCTCCAGATGGCGGACAGCTCGCTGCTAGCATTGCGCCGCAAGGTGGGGGGTCCCGAGGGGGACCAGGAGCGCACCGGCTCCTATGTACTTAAGCAGGGCATGTTATTAAGATGGGACAGTTTGTCCCGGCGGAACGCACTCGTGGTGCCTTCCGCTGTAAGGGGGAGGGTTGTCTTGGCGGCCCACGAACGCCTCTTGCATTTGGGAGTTAACAAGACGCTTGCCCTGCTTCAGCGTGACTATTACTGGCCGGGAATGGGAAGTGATGTGGTAAATATTCTGAAGGGGTGCGTTGAGTGCGCCAGACGTAAACCACCGCCCGTGGCAGCTAATCCACCGCTGCAATCTATTCAGGTCTCGCGCACTAACGAGCTCGTTGCACTCGATATTTTGGGGCCCTTTCCAGTCACGCCGAGAGGGAGTAAATACTTGTTAGTGGGGGTCGAATACTTTACCCGATGGCCTATGGCGTGGCCTCTCGCTAACCAGTCGGCAGCGGCTGTGACGGACGCCTTCGTCCAGGGCTATGTCCTGGACAAGGGGGCTCCCGAACGCCTGCTCACCGACCAAGGTAAAAAATTTTCGAGTAAATTGTTGCAAGAGGTGTGCGATCTGTTGGGTACCAAAAAGGTGCGTACCTCCCCGTACCACCCGCAGACAGACGGGATGGTGGAGAGACTTCATAAAACTTTAACTTCCATGCTGTGCCAGCAGGTGTGTGAGGCACATGTAGATTGGGACCTGCAGGTCCCGGGGGTCCTTGCCGCGTATAGAATGGCCCCCCATGCAGCTACGGGGTTTTCCCCATTCTACTTGATGTACGGTCGGGAAGCTGACCCGCCAATGGAAACGCAACTTGGCCTGTCCGCTCCACGAAATAATTCTAAATTGGCAGAACATATTAAGTTTAATATTCACAAGCTGACAGAGGCGAGGGAGGCCGCACGGCTTAATTCGCGGGCTCGCCAAATTGCTAATGAACGGTTGCGGGCACGGAAGGTGTCCATGGACGAATGGAAACCAGGTGACAGGGCCTGGCTGCATTGCCCTCAGGCACCCTTGGCTACGTCGCCTAAATTGTTGAGGCCGTGGAGGGGACCCGTGGGGGTCGTGCGCGTTGCACGGCCCCAGTGCGTTCAGATAAAGTGGGGAAAGCGCCGTTGGTACGTTCACCCCTCCTGACTGAAACCGTTCTCGCCTCCATATGGCCTCCCCTTGTGTCGTGAGGGCCGAGCGTGTGACGTGACTGGCGACCCAGAGGGGGAAATGTCTCTGCCTGATCCACACGTATTTTCGCCTGATCTGCTCCCAGGTGTCTCGGAACTGACAGCTGCCGACCACCGGCGGCCGGATCTCCGCGGCGGGGCCGGCCCTTTCAGGCCCGTTCCGCGCCGTCTGGAGCTGCCGGAACCGCCGGATGGTCGTCAGTGTCCCGCCCCATACGACGGACCTGCCAGACGGACTCGCGCCAGGTTGCGCTACTTTGCGCGACCCGCCTCGTGAGGAGTCGGGGCAGTTGGAGCGCCTCGTCACTGCGTGTAGTCGCAGGGATGCTGGGCGCGTTCGTTTTCTGGAATTCGCGTGTATTGTGTTGTTGTTGACTTTTCTTGTGTTCGTTGTCAATTTGTACATAGTTCTTGTTGTTGTTGTTCTTGTTATGTTACGGGGCACACTGGGGGGTTACGGGGTTTTTTTTTTGGTTTGGGTTGTCGTCTTATCGTTGCGGTTGGTTGTTGTTAGCAGCCGGGCCGGCTGCGAGCTATGTGGGAGGGGGTGATGTAGTGGTGATACGCGGTGGGGGTATACGTCGTGTGCCAGCGCGTATGTGCGGGTGTGTGTGTGGTGACGCGCGCTGACGGGGAGGAGCAGGCGTCAGCGCGGGTGGGGGTAGTGCTGCTGATTGGCTGTGTGCCGGTGACGCGCTGAGAGGGAGTGATCGGGTGGCAGCGCGGTGTGATTGGTCGAGGAGTGGAAACACGCGCTGGGCGGAAACGGATCGTAGAGATAGCGCATGGTGATTGGGTAACTGAGGAGCGGTGCCGACGTTGAGGTCCGCATCCGCTCCGTCTCCCGGGAGGAAGGGGTATATAAGGTGATGCACAGAGGAGTAGAGGGGGGAAGTGGAACCATCTAGGAATGAAGACGAAGGTGCAGAGATAGAGCCCGGAGAGGAGAGTAATGGAGAGTAATGTAGAGTAATGGAGAGTAATGTACAAGGTGTAGCCAGAGAGAGAGAAAGGTCTACACGAGCCGAGTAATGTACAGGGTGTAGCCAGAGAGAGTGTAAGGTCTACACGAGCCGAGTAATGCATACGGTGTAGCCAGAGAGAGTGTAAGGTCTACACGAGCCGAGTAATGCATACGGTGTAGCCAGAGAGAGTATAAGGTCTACACGAGATAGGTACTGAAGAGTGTGTAGCCGGAGTTGTAAGGTCTACACGAGACGGGTACTGAAGAGTGTGTAGCCAGATGTGTAAAGTCTACACGAGACGAGTGAAGAGTGTAGCGGAGGCGTAAGGTCTACACGAGACGAGTAAAGAGTGTAGCAGAGGCGCAGAGTCTACACGAGACGAGAGAAGAGTGTAGCCGAGGCGCGGAGTCTACACGAGGCACAGAGAGCCAGCAGCACAGAATCTACGGGAGTCGAGAGAAGTGGGGAGCGGAGAGAAGAGGTCACGAGTTGTATCGTGTATGGTGACCGTACTGTGAAGAAGAGAGGCCACGCGTTGTATCGTTCAAGTCAAGATTTAATAAAAGAAGTGTGTTCCCGTCAAAGGAGTTTCCTGCCGTCATTTCCAATACTTCACATGTATGTGTAGCGTAATAGCGCTGGCTGGTGGACAGCAGCGGCAACTGTGGTGGACAGACAGTACACACGCCGGTGAGGTTGTGCACAGTGTGCTGGCAGAGAGGAAGAACGAGGATCAGGGTCACAAAGAACACCATCTGGAGGCCCCTGGAACCTGCTAGCGGGTTCGAGAAGTAAGGTGCGGTCAGAGCAGAGCCAGGCCATGCTGGTAGCATAAAATGAGCTGAGAGCGGGAGATCGAGGCTGCCTGTTCTGGGAGTGGACTCGTCTCGTCTTCGCTGTCATCTCGTCACCGTCATCGCTAACGTCTCCGCTAGATATTGCGCTACGAAGGATAGTAGTTGGCTATCTCAGTCAGCGCCGTCAGTGTTAGATGGCTAGTGTTGTGTACAGGCTACTGTGGGGAGTGTGTGGACGAGACCGTGAAAGTTGTTAATAAAGAAGGTGCCTCCTAGAAACTCTCTCTCTGAATCGTTGACACTACATATGTATGCGTGTATGTGTAGTGGTGTTAATTCACACGGACAACTTCTTCTTTTTCTCCTGTGTCACTTTATTCGTACAGAACTCCTTGCGTTCAACACCACTCATCTGTCGCAACTCTTCCTCTTGTACTGCTCGTCCGCCACGCTCCGCTCACTCTCTCTCGCTTCTCTAGCTTGCTATGTTGCACTCTGCTAGCTCCTCCACTGCTAGCCTCTTACTATACACTTTGCTAGCTTCTCTACTGCTAGCCTCTTATTATACACTCTGCTAGCTTCTTTACTGCTAGCCTCTTACCATACACTCTGATAGCTTCTCTACTGCTAGCCTTCTCACACTCACACTTAGGATTCCGCTAGCCTCTCTACTGCTAGACTGTCTAGCCTCACTCCTCCAACCTCGCCCTTGCATACAGCGGGGGATCAGCCAACACCGCTGGAGAGGACGAGGTGTGGAGAGCAGGGTCCCGGACTTCTCTTGACTTCTCCCTTGTCTTCACTCCAACCAACTCAACTCCTATTTCCCCGCACATCTGGTTATATTCTCTCACTCATTAATTGCCCTCTGATGGCCATCATTAACCCGGCGTCATCCCAACGCCTCCCGCATGTGTTCTCCCCCTCTTATCGCCACTATTTCTCGTGGCGCCTATTCTGCGTCTGCATTTGCAACCAGCCAATCACTGCCTCTTTCCGTAATTGCTGGCATTTCTCTATCTGCTGTCACCCAGGCCACCCGCCTGCTTGTTGTGCAGTGCCAGCCCTACAGGACAGAAGGTAGGAGTGGTGACCGTAGGAATGAGGTTACTAAAGGCCATGGCACTCTGGTTTACCCAAGAGGACACGTGATCAGTTAAGTCTACAAAGGGACCAAAGTGGAGGCTAGGGGTGGTCACATGGTTAGCATCCAGATCTTTCCAGAGGATTTTGGAAGGTGGTAGTGGCCAACACGACCCCCCGATTGATCTCCAATTACGATCCGCGCGAAACAAGGCTAAATCAAAAATTTCGGAGACCATGCTCTTTACCCTTCAGAGGCTTTCGGAAGCACGTGAGGCTTCCAGAGAAAATTCCAATTCGCGCCAATTGGCAAATGAGTAGCTGAGCGGTCTCCGTCTTTCTGCACATGAATGGGCTCCAGGTGACAGAGCCTGGCTGCACTGTCCCCAGGTACTGGTGGGTACATTTCCCAAATTGTTTAAACCCTGAAGAGGCCCTGTTGATGTGATTTGGGTCGTTTGACCCTGGTGTGTTCAAATTCCCTGGGGTCAGGGGAGTTAGTTTGTGCACCCCTCTCACCTCAAGACTTTTATTGCACCTCGTGAATTTATCCCATCTCCACTACGCAGGGGCCGAGTGTCAGATGTGTCCGGCGAGCTGAGGTGTGTACCCGCTGAGGTTGGTCCTTAAGGCAGTCATGTGATCCCGTCCTCAGGTGCCGTACGTTTAACGTCCCCCAAGCCGCCACCTGCGCCATTTCCACAAGATTCAGGAAAAGAAGGCCCGTCTGCCTGGCCAACTGCTCTTCGTGATGAACTGGGTTCGACGGGACATTTTCAAATTCCCCCTTAGACCACCAGGGAGAGTAAGCCCACCTCCCCTGGGGGCCCCACCACAAGGACTCGATCAAAGACACTTCGGTTTTCGTGATCCCCATACACACACGCTCCCAAACCGTCAGTTGGTTGTCACACTCGGCAGGCCGTATTGGTTATTGGCTGAACATGGCTTTTATTGTGCTTGCGGGTGTTGTTACATGGTAAGGGTGGGAGATGCTGGTCCTGGAGGGGGTCCCGAGGTTTGTTGCATGTTACTGCGTTTTGTTTTTTTCTCTCATCTCTTCCCTTCTCTCTCTTTCTTTGTTTTTTTGCCTATTGTTGTTCTGTACTTCCGTCCCCTTTCTCCGTTAGTTACTGTATATTCTGTATATAGTGTACATATTGTATAGATGGGTTAAGGTATTCATTTGTTGAGGGACACTAAGCGGTTTTGTTCTTTTGTTGAGGGGTAATTGACAGCCGGGACGGCTGAGTGCTACAAAGTGGGGGGTGATGTAGTGACATCGTGGGATGTTACTATGCAGTGCCGGCCCTAGAGAGGCAGGGTGTGCGGTGTAATGACATGGCAGACATCACAATGGTGTGGGTGTAGTACCGGCCCTAGAGGGGCCCGGTGAGTGCTGATTGATAGTGCTAGATGGCACTACGCTTAGCATGTAGTGCCAGCTCTAGAGGACAGGGTGTGGGAGTGCCGGCCTTAGGAATGAGGTTACTAAAGGCCATGGCACTCTGGTTGACCCAAGAGGACACGTGACCAGTTAAGTCTACAAAGGAGCCCAAGTGGGGGCTAGGGGTGGTCACGTGGTTAGCATCCAGATCCTTGCCGAGGATTCCGGAAGGTCCCTAGAGGGACCGGCGTTGTTGTTCATCCCGAAGAAACCTTCGTTTACATTCTAGATTCTCCGTTCAATGAGTTTGCAACACGTGGACCCGGACCCGAGCTGTGGTCCCGGTCTGTAGTAGCTAGTTACCTTGTCATTAGTGTAATTAGGTTGTTTGTCTGTTAAGGAGAAGTTACCCCGTGTGTTGGAGCTGAATAAATGTGTTGCCTCAAAGTCTACGTGTGCGACTTAGTTGAACCTATTACACATGTGAAGTATTGGAAATGACGGCAGGAAACTCCTTGACGGGTAACACACTTCTTTTATTAAATCTTCACTTATCTCGATACAACGTGTAGTCTCTATTCTTCCGCGTACGGTCACCAGACACCGGTACAACTCGTAACCTCTTCTCTTCTTATAACACACCGTACTGAACTCGTGTAGACTCCAAGCCTCTAGCTACACACGCCTCACTCGTCTCGTGTAGACTCGCCTCGTGTAGACTCTTCTCGTGTAGACCCTATGCCTCTGGCTACACACACATCACTCGTCTCGTGTAGACTCTTCTCGTGTAGACCCTATGCCTCTGGCTACACACACATCACTCGTCTCGTGTAGACTCTTCTCGTGTAGACCCTATGCCTCTGGCTACACACACATCACTCGTCTTGTGTAGACTCTTCTCGTGTAGACCCTATGCCTCTGGCTACACCTATATCACTCGTCTCGTGTAGACTCTAGGCCCCGGCTACACACTCGGCATGCTGACACTGCATGCTCACACTACCCCCGCCTCTGGGTTACACAGAGTCCCGGTCCTCGCAGGACAGCGGGACTAGGTACCGCAGGGCCCTGGCTCTTCTTCCCGTCTTCTGTCTTCGCTGGTTACACTCTCCCCGTGCGCCTGTGCGCATCCCCTTATATAGTCATTCCTCCCGGGAGACGGAGCGGATGCGGACCTCGATGCGAGCATCGCTTGTTAGTGAACCAATCACAACGCGTTATTTGTACGATCCTTTTTCCCCAACGCGTGTTTCCACTCACCAACCAATCACGCCGCGCTGCCACTCGATCACTCCCACACCAGCACGTCACCGGCACCCAGCCAATCAACACCACACAACCCACGATCCCGCGCTGACCCCTGATCCCTCACCGTCAGCGCGCGTCACCGCCCACACATCCAATCACAACGCGCTGGCACCTGATCGCTACCCCAGCGCGTATCACCACTACATCACCCCCCCCCCCCCCCACATAGCTTGCAGCCGTCCCGGCTGCTAACCAACAACCTCCCACATCGTTAACACAACAAAACCCCCCCCCCCCAGTGTGCCCCGTAACACAACAACAACAACAACAACCTATGTACAATTTGACAATAACCGCAAGAAAAGTTAACAATACCACACACAACACCTTATATAAAAAAAAACTATATACAGCCCGACGGACAACATAATAAAAGCAATTTCCAGAAAACGAACGCGCTCCGCGTCTCTGCAAGTAACGAAGTGACGAGGCGCTCCCACTGCCTCGACTCCTCACGTGGCAGGTCAAACAAAGTAGCGCGACCTGGCGCGAGTCCGTCTGGCTGGTCCGTCATACGGGACGGGACACTGACGACCGTCAGGCGGCTCCGGCTGCTCTAGACGGCGTGGAACGGGCCTGAAAGGCCCGGCCCCGCCGCGAAGATCCGGCCGCCGGTGGTCGGCAGCTGTCAGTTCCGAGACACCTGGGAGCAGATCAGGCGGAGACATGTGAGGATCAGGCAGAGACATTTCCCCCTTTGGGTCGTCGGTCACGTCACATGCTCGGCCCTCACGACACAATGGGAGGCCATATGGAGGCGAGAACGGTTTCAGTCGGGAGGGGTGGACGTACCACCGTCGTTTTCCCCATTTTATCTGAACGCACTGGGGCCGTGCCACGCGCACGATCTCCACGGGCCCCCGCCATGGCCTCAACAATTTAGGCGACGTAGCCAAGGGTGCCTGAGGGCAATGCAGCCAGGCCCTGTCACCCGGTTTCCATTCGTGCACGGACACCTTCCGTGCCCGCAGTCGTTCATTAGCAATTTGGCGAGCCCGCGAATTAAGCCGTGCGGCCTCCCTTGCCTCCGTTAGCTTGTGAATATTGAATTTAATATGTTCCGCCAATTTAGAATTGGTTCGTGGAGCGGACAGGCCAAGCTGCGTTTCCATGGGCGGGTCGGCTTCCCGACCGTACATCAAATAGAATGGGGAAAACCCTGTCGCTGCATGGGGGGCCATTCTGTACGCGGCAAGGACCCCCGGGACCTGAAGGTCCCAATCTACATGTGCCTCACACACCTGCTGGCACAGCATAGAAGTCAAAGTCTTGTGAAGTCTTTCCACCATCCCGTCTGTCTGCGGGTGGTACGGGGAGGTACGCACCTTTTTAGTACCCAATAAATCGCACACCTCTTGCAACAATTTACTCGAAAATTTGTTACCTTGGTCGGTCAGCAAGCGTTCGGGAGCCCCCTTGTCCAGGACATAGCCCTGGACAAAGGCGTCCGTCACAGCCGCTGCCGACTGGTTGGCGAGAGGCCATGCCATAGGCCACCGGGTGAAATATTCGACCCCCACCAACAGGTATTTATTCCCTATAGGCGTGACTGGAAAAGGCCCCAAAATATCGAGTGCAACGAGCTCGTTAGTGCGCGAGACTTGAATCGATTGCAGCGGTGGATTAGCTAGCACGGGTGGTGGTTTCCGTCTGGCGCACTCAACGCACCCCTTCAGAATATTTACCACGTCACTCCCCATTCCCGGCCAATAATAGTCACGCTGAAGCAGGGCAAGAGTTTTGTTTACTCCCAAATGCAAGAGGCGTTCGTGTGCGGCCAAAACAATTTTCCCCCTTACAGCCGAAGACACCACCAGCGCGTGCCGCCGGGACAAACTGTCCCATCTCATCAACATGCCCTGTTTAAGTACATAGGAGCCAGTTCACTCCTGGTCCTCTTTAGGACCACCCACCATGCGGCGCAATGCTAGCAGGGAGCTGTCCGCCATTTGGAGGCGGCCCCACTCGCCCAGCGACAATGAGAGCAGCGAGTCCCTATCCTGACAAGTAGCGGGGACCTCCCCGATTGGCGCGCCCGCAGTCGCAGCCAATGTCCCCTTATCTTCCACAACCGGCGGTTTACAGCGCACCGATCCCGATAGACACGCACATTTCTGACACGGCAACAATCGCGACAGGGCATCGGCATTTGTGTGTCGCAACCCCTTACGGTATGTGGTCGTGAACTGATAGTCTTGGAGGACTTCCAACCACCGTGACAATTGGCCCGAGGGTTGGGCGACCCTCAATGAATACTGTAGCGCCGCGTGGTCCGTCCGGACCGTAAAGTGACGCCCATAGAGATACGGTCTGAACTGTTGTACAAAAAAAACAATGGCGAGCAGTTCACGACGGGTGACGCAGTAGCGCTGCTCAGCCGGAGACAACACCCTGCTACCATAAGCGACCACCCTTTCGACTCCCCCAACGACCTGGGACAGTACCGCCCCAATGCCCGTGTTGCTAGCATCCGTGTCTAGCAAGAAGGGACTCGCAAAATCCGGATAACGCAAGGGTGGGGCGCCCACCAAGGCGTCCCGAAGGGCGCAGAATGCGGCCTCCTCTTCCGGTCCCCATTTGAACTTTACACCCTTTGCCGTGAGAGCGTGCAAGGGTTTTGCAATGGTGGCGAAGTTCTCAACGAATCGGCGATAATACGAAGCAATCCCAATGAAACTGCGCACGTCTGCAACCGACGTGGGTGTCGGCCATGAACCGACACAGTCCGTCTTCGCGGGATCGGTAGAGATCCCCGAAGAGTCGACAATGTGACCCAAGTATCTAACGGACTTACGAAAAAGGTGGCATTTGGCCGGTTTAAATTTCAATTTAGCCGATCGCATTCGCAAGAACACCCCTCTCAATCGCTGGAGGTGTTCCTCAAATGTTTTACTGAAAACAATGACATCGTCAAGGTAAATCAAGCACGTCTCCCATTGCAAGCCTGACAAAACCAACTCCATAAGGCGCTGAAACGTCGCTGGAGAGGAGTGAAGTCCCATGGGCAACCGGTTAAACTGGAACAGGCCCCCTGGAGTCCGAAATGCTGTCTTAGGTTTAGACTCTTCGTCGAGCGGCAACTGCCAGAATCCCGATAACAAATCAAGAGTCGAAAAATATCGTGCACCAGACAATGCATCGAGGGACTCATCCATCCTGGGGAGCGGATACGCGTCAGCCACAGAGATCTTATTCAGGCGACGGAAATCTACGCAAAATCGCAAGGAGCCATCTTGCTTCTTAACCAGCACAATAGGTGCTCCCCACGGACTGGAGGAAGGCGAAATAATGTCGGCTTCAAGCATATCGTTAACGGCCGACTGAACATGTTCCTTTTCGGCAGGACTCAGCCGGAAGGGATTTAACCTGACCGGTGCCGCATCGCCCGTGTCAATGTGGTGGCGTTGCAAATCCGTACACCCAATGTCATATTTATGCTTGCTGAACACATCAGAAAATTCCATTAGTAACTCGCGCAGCGCACCCAACTGCACCCCTGACAAATCGTCCGCGCCTGCGCACAGCGAATGGACCCATTCAAGGTCCTCTTTCGGTTCAATATTCTGCGTGGGGCTCGAATCAACATGCGCAACCAGCCGTTCCTCCGCAGGAACCCGTGCCGCGTGAGCCAGCACGGTACCCTGCTGAATGACGGCTGGCCGCGATCCAGCGTTTAAAACCATCACAAACGGATCCTTGTCCGCCCGAACCAAAGTGTGAGCCACCGACAAATCGACCCCTCCTACAGCCCTGTTCGAAGGACCCAAAAGCATGCCTTGTTCCGAAGTCCCCTCTACCCATGGTTTCCTTAACCGGAGGGGAATTAACATCTGTGAACCCGGGGGCACGTGCACGGTCTGTGTCGCCAATGCTTGTATCGTGGCGCATGCCGTCCGAATCTCAGTAGGGCTCGTCAAAAATGAAATGCGGCGACCCGAAGATAGTTCAATGCAACGCTGATCGATTAGAATTTTAATGGGCATCTTAGCCAAAAAATCAGTGCCCAATAGACAAGGAACCGCCAAAGAAGACGAAACAAAAACGGGTCCCGACAATTTGATATCTCCAATGCAAATGGACGCCCTAATCTGACCGATAATGCCAAACGATCCCCCATTTGCGGCGAAAAACGGCACATCCACTGGGAGCAGTGGACGGCACTGGACGGGGAGAATGTTATAAATGAGGTCAGATATAATCGTCGCCGACGCCCCCGTGTCCACCAATACCCTGACCTCTACCCCATCAATAGAACCCGCAACGACGGATGAACCCGCTGAAGCAGCCACAATTCTATGTCCCAACTCCAACCACTCAATGTCTCTCCGGTCCCGGCCGAAACCCCCTCGCCGTACCGAATCCCCGAACCCTAACCGGCCCTCTTCCGTCGCTCCGCGATGGCCCATGCGTGTCGAGTGTGTGGGCCGAGCATGTGAGGTGCCGCGACTTGCCGGGGTTTGTAGGGATGCCTTGGGGCCTTGGTCGTCGTCCAGCCGAGATCCCATGGCGCGCTGACGGGGCGCGCGGCAACCGGACGCCACGTGGCCCCGGAGGACGCAGTTGTAGCACGTGATGAGGGTCGTCGGTGATCTCGGTTGCTCCAGCTTGCGGGTCGATCGCAGAGGCGACCGACCCCCCGACCTCCAGTCCCCCGGTCGTCCCGTGGTGAACGCCTCCTCTCGCGGACTGACGACTTGTAGTTCGGTGATCACCGGACCCGGAGTTGAAGCCACAGCAGCGTTGTAGACGACCCCCTGTTTGCGTTGAAGGGCCTCGTGCGCTTGTATACTCGTAGCGACCCGTAAGGAAGAAATGTCGATCTCGTCGGCCGTGTTGATGCGGACCCCCAGGTCCTGCGCCAACTTAAGCAGCTGCTCCAAAACCATCGCATCCTGGCCCTCCTCGTCCATCCGAGGGAATGCAGCATCGGCGAGAGCCAGCAACGCCGTGCGATAGGCGAGCGCGGTCTCCGTGTCCGCCTTCCGCCTCGCGTAAAAATGATGGCGGCACGCCGAGGGAGGTCCATAGACCCTGGCCATGAGACCCAGCGCTGCCTTAAGCGTGGATCGGTCCGACCTCCGAGCTGACATGAAGGCCGCGAGCGCGTTGTCGTCCAACATGGCAGGCAATGCCCGCAGCGCCGTAGCATCGGACCAGGCCGACATCTCCTGATGTGCCAAAAATCTGCACTGAAACTGGCCCCAGTCCCCGCCTTCCGCCTTGAAGGCAGACAATGTGGGGAGGCGCTGTTGAAAAATGAAGTCGTCCTCCACGTCGTGGTTCCTTCCCGCCGCGCCGTCGGTGTGTAAGATGGCGGCTCCAATGGCGGACGCCTGATGGCGGTCCGCAGCGCGCGTCGATGACGTAAGATGGCGCGCTTGGAGACCCGCACCCACGTGGCGGTCGCCGTTCCCGCCAAAAGTCGCCGCCGATGAAATGGCGGGAAGTCATTTTGGCGGGAATCTGCAGGGCGACCCTGTAGAATGTCCGCTGCCATCTCCGCTCCAGCTGACGAGCTGATCTCCGCCAGGATGGACGCGGCGGCGAGCAGCAGCTCCGCCAGACGAGAGTGCGCCTCCCGGAGCACGGCCTCGGTCCCCCGCCGCTCCTCCGGCGCCGCCGGCGGATCCTGCAGCGTGGGCCATTCTTCGTCCTCACCCCCCGACGGCAGCTGGCCCGGGTCGTCAAGGTTGTCCTCGCGGTCACTCCCGTGGGTCCGAACGGTCTTCCTCGTATCCATGCTTGGAAGACAGTTTCACTTCTGACGCCAGTTGAAGTATTGGAAATGACGGCAGGAAACTCCTTGACGGGTAACACACTTCTTTTATTAAATCTTCACTTATCTCGATACAACGTGTAGTCTCTATTCTTCCGCGTACGGTCACCAGACACCGGTACAACTCGTAACCTCTTCTCTTCTTATAACACACCGTACTGAACTCGTGTAGACTCCAAGCCTCTAGCTACACACGCCTCACTCGTCTCGTGTAGACTCGCCTCGTGTAGACTCTTCTCGTGTAGACCCTATGCCTCTGGCTACACACACATCACTCGTCTCGTGTAGACTCTTCTCGTGTAGACCCTATGCCTCTGGCTACACACACATCACTCGTCTCGTGTAGACTCTTCTCGTGTAGACCCTATGCCTCTGGCTACACACACATCACTCGTCTCGTGTAGACTCTTCTCGTGTAGACCCTATGCCTCTGGCTACACCTATATCACTCGTCTCGTGTAGACTCTAGGCCCCGGCTACACACTCGGCATGCTGACACTGCATGCTCACACTACCCCCGCCTCTGGGTTACACAGAGTCCCGGTCCTCGCAGGACAGCGGGACTAGGTACCGCAGGGCCCTGGCTCTTCTTCCCGTCTTCTGTCTTCGCTGGTTAAACTCTCCCCGTGCGCCTGTGCGCATCCCCTTATATAGTCATTCCTCCCGGGAGACGGAGCGGATGCGGACCTCGATGCGAGCATCGCTTGTTAGTGAACCAATCACAACGCGTTATCTGTACGATCCTTTTTCCCCAACGCGTGTTTCCACTCACCAACCAATCACGCCGCGCTGCCACTCGATCACTCCCACACCAGCACGTCACCGGCACCCAGCCAATCAACACCACACAACCCACGATCCCGCGCTGACCCCTGATCCCTCACCATCAGCGCGCGTCACCGCCCACACATCCAATCACAACGCGGCTGGCACCTGATCGCTACCCCAGCGCGTATCACCACTACACATGTATACAGTGACGGAAAAAGTATTTCATCCCGTGCTGATTTTTTACATTTGCCAACTGATCAGTCAATAATTTTAATGGTAGGTTTATTTGAACAGTGAAAGACAGAATAACAACAAAAAAATCCAGAAAAACGCATGTCAAAAATGTTATAAATTGATTTACATTTTAATGAGGGAAATAAGTATTTGACCCCCTCTCAATCAGAAATATTTCTGGCTCCCAGGTTTCTTTTATACAGGTAATGAGCTGAGATTAGGAGTACACTCTTAAAGGGAGTGCTCCTAATATCAGCTTGTTACCTGTGTAGTGGTGATACGCGCTGGGGTAGGGATCGTGTGCCAGCGCGTAGTGATTGGCTGTGTGTGTTGGTGACGCGCGCTGACGGTGAAGGATCAGGGGTCAGCGCGGGGTCGAGGGTTATGAGGCAGTGATTGGTTGGGTATGAGTGACGCGCTCTGACAGCGATGGGATCCTGGGGCAAGCGCGCGGGGATTGGTCAACTAAGGGGGATGCTCACGTCGAGGTCCGCATACGCTCCGTCTCCCGTGAGCGGGGGCTATATAAGGTGGTGCGCACAGGCGCACGGGGAGCGAGTGACCAGCGACGACTGAAGACGGAGGAGGAAGAGATAGGGCCCTGCGGTACCTAGTCCCGCTGTCCTGTAGGGGCCGGGGCTCTGTGTGACCCAGAGGCAGAACCCTGGGACCCGGGGCCGAGCGTCCGTGAGAGGGCCGGCCCTTGGGACTCAGAGGTTGTGGCCCACGCCCAAGCTGGGGTGGGCCTGTAGGCTCCACGGACGTTACGGGGCGGAATGCAGTGTGTGTAGTCAGAGCCATAGTAACTACACGTGTTAAGTGAAGTGTGTGTAGTCAGAGGCATAGTAACTACACGTATCAAGTGAAGTGTGTGTAGTCAGAGGCATAGTAACTACACGTGTCAAGTGAAGTGTGTGTAGTCAGAGGAATAGTGACCACACGTGTCAAGTGAAGTGTGTGTAGTCAGAGGAATAGTGACCACACGTTGTATCATGACAAGTCAAGGTTTAATAAAAAGTGTGCTACCCATCAAGTGGTTTCCTGCCATCATTCCAATACTTCAACTGGCGTCAGAAGTGAAACAGTCTTCCAGGCATGGATACAAGGAAGACCCGTCGGACTCACGGGATTGACCGCGAGGATAAGCTTGACGACTCGGGCCAGCTGGCATCGGGGGAGAGGACGAAGAAATGCCGACGCCGCAGGATCCGCCGAGGGCGCCAGACGAGCGACTGGGGACCGATGCCGTACTCCGCGAGGCGCACTCCCGTCTGGCAGAGCTGCTGCTCGCCGCCGCGTCCATCCTGGCGGAAATCAGCACGTCGGGAGGAGCGGGGATGTCGGCGGACATTCAACAGGGTCGCCCCGCAGATTCCCGCCAAAATGACTGGGCGATTCCCACCATTTCAACTGCGCGGACATCTTTTGGCGGGAACGGCGAGCACCACGTGGCGGCGGTTCTCCAAGCGCGCCCGCTTACGTCATCAACGCGCGCTGCGGACCGCCATCAGCCACCCGCCATTGGGGCCGCCATCTCGCACACCGACGGTGCGGCGGAGAGGAACCACGAGGCAGAGGACGACTTCATCTTTCAACAGCGCCTTCCCACATTGTCAGCCTTCAAGGCGGAAGGCGGGGACTGGGGCGCATTCCAGCGCAGGTTTCTGGCGCATCAGGAAATGTCCGCCTGGTCCGACGCTACGGCGCTGCGGGCACTGCCTGCCATGTTGGACGACAACGCGCTCGCGGCCTTCACGTCCGCACAGAGGTCGGACCGCTCCACGCTTAAGGCTGCGCTGGGTCTCATGGCCAAGGTCTACGGACCTCCCTCGGCGTGTCGCCATCACTTTTACGCCCGGCGGAAGGCGGACACGGAGACCGCGCTCGCGTACCGCACGGCGTTGTTGGCTCTCGCCGACGCCGCGTTCCCTCGTATGGACGAGGAGGGCCAGGACGCGATGGTCTTGGAGCAACTGCTCAAGTTGGCGCAGGACCTGGGGGTCCCCATCAACACGGCCGACGAGGTCGATATTTCTTCTTTGCGGGTCGCAACAAGTATACAGGCGCACGAGGTCCTCCAGCGTAAACAGGGGGTCGTCTGCAATGCTGCCGTGGCCTCAGCTCCAGGCCCGGTGGTCACCGAGCCCCAAGTCGTCAGCCCACGAGAGGAGGCGTTCACCGCGGGACGACCGGGGGACTGGAGGTCGGGGGGTCGTTCGCCTCTGCGATCGGCCCGCAAGCTGGAGCAACTGAGATCTCCGACGACCCTCATCACGTGTTACAACTGCGGCCTCCGGGGCCACGTGGCATCCGGTTGCCACGCTCCACGTCAGCGCGCCATGGGACCTCGGCTGGACGACGACCAAGGCCCCAAGTCATCCCTACTAACCCCGGCAAGTCGCGGCGCTTCACATGCTCGGCCTACATGCACGACACACATGGGCCGTCGCGTTGCGGCGGAGGAGAGCCGGTTAGGGTTCGGGGATTCGGTTCGGCGAGGGGGGTTTGTGCGGGACCGAGGGGACATTAAATGGTCGGAGTTGGGGCACAGGATAGTGGCTGCGTCAGCGGGATCATCGGTCGTTACGGGATTCATTGACGGGGTCGAGGTCAGGGTGTTAGTGGACACGGGGGCGTCGGCGACTATTATATCGGACCTCATTTACAACATTCTCCCCGTCCAATGTCGACCTCTGCTCCCGGTGGACGTGCCATTTTACGCGGCTAATGGGGGCTCGTTGGGCATTGTCGGTCAGATTAGGGCGTCCATTTGCATTGGAGATATCAAATTGTCGGGACCCGTTTTCGTTTCTTCTTCCTTGGCGGTTCCTTGTCTGTTGGGCACAGATTTTTTGGCTAAAATGCCCATTAAAATTCTCATCGATCAGCGTTGCATTGAACTACCATCGGGTCGCCGTATTTCATTTTTGACGAACCCTACCGAAATTTGGACGGCGTGCGCTACGATACAAGCGCTGGCGACACATACCGTGCACATGCCCCCGGGTTCACAGATGTTAATTCCCCTCCGGTTGAGGAAACCATGGGTGGGGGAGACCTCGGAACAGAGCATGCTTTTGGGTCCTTCAAATAGGGCTGTCGGAGGTCTCGATTTGTTAGTGGCTCACACTTTGGTTCGGGCTGACAAGGACCCGTTCGTGATGGTTTTAAACGCTGGGTCGCGGCCGGCCGTTATTCAGCAGGGCACTGTGCTAGCTCACGCGGCACGGGTCCCTGCGGAAGAGCGGCTGGTTGCGCATGTTGATCCAAGCCCGACGCAGAACAATCCAGTGAGGGAGGACCTTGAATGGGTCGATTCGCTGTGCGCGGACTCGAACGATTTGTCAACGGTACAGTTGGGTGCGCTGCATGCGTTGCTGATAGAATTTTCTGATGTGTTCAGTAAGCATAAATATGACATTGGGTGCACGGACCTGTTGCGCCACCATATTGAAACAGGCGATGCGGCACCGGTCAGGCTAAATCCTTTCCGGCTGAGTCCTGCTGAGAAGGAACACGTTCAGTCGGCCGTCAACGATATGCTGGCGGCCGACATTATTTCGCCTTCTTCCAGTCCTTGGGGAGCACCTATTGTGCTGGTTAAAAAGCAAGACGGGTCCTTGCGATTTTGCGTAGATTTCCGTCGCCTGAATAAAATCTCCGTGGCTGACGCGTATCCGCTCCCCAGAATGGACGAGTCCCTCTGCATTGTCTGGTGCGCGATATTTTTCTACTCTTGATTTATTATCGGGATTCTGGCAGATGCCACTCGACGACGAGTCTAAACCTAAGACAGCATTTCGGACTCCAGGGGGCCTATTCCAGTTTAACCGGTTACCCATGGGACTTCACTCCGCTCCCGCGACGTTTCAGCGCCTTATGGAATTGGTTTTGTCGGGCTTGCAATGGGATACTTGCTTGATTTACCTTGACGATGTCATTGTTTTCAGTAAAACGTTTGAGGAACACCTCCAGCGATTGAGAGGGGTGTTCTTGCGAATGCGATCGGCTAAATTAAAGTTTATACCGGCCAAATGCCACCTTCTTCGTAAGTCCGTGAGATACTTGGGCCACATTGTCGATTCTTCGGGGATCTCTACCGATCCCGCGAAGACGAACTGTGTCAGTTCATGGCCAACGCCCACGTCGGTTTCGGACGTGCGCAGTTTCATCAGTTTTGCTTCTTACTACCGCCGATTCGTTGAGCATTTCGCCACCATTGCAAAACCCTTGCACGCTCTAACGGCAAAAGGAGTCAAGTTCCGATGGGGACCAGAGGAGGAGGCCGCGTTCTGCTCCCTCTGGGACGCCTTGGTGGGTGCCCCGCCCTTGCGTTATCCTGACTTTACAAGTCCCTTCTTGCTAGACACGGATGCTAGCAACACGGGCATTGGGGGGGTGCTCTCACAGGTCGTTGGGGGAGTCGAAAGGGTGGTCGCCTATGGTAGCAGGGTCTTGTCGCCGGCGGAGCAGCGCTACTGCGTCACCCATCGCGAGTTGCTTGCTATTGTTTTTTTTGTACAGCAATTTAGACCGTATCTCTATGGCCGTCACTTTACGTTCCGGACGGACCACGCGGCGCTTCAGTATTCATTGAGGGTCGCCCAACCCTCGGGCCAATTGTCACGGTGGTTGGAAGTCCTCCAGGACTATCAGTTCACGACCACATACCGTAAGGGGTTGCGCCACACTAACGCCGATGCCCTGTCGCGATTGTCGCCTTGTCACAAATGTGCGTGCTTAATAGGATCGGCGCGCTGTAAACCGCCAGCTGCGGAAAGTATGGGGGTGTTGCCTGCGACCGAGGATGCACCAATCGGGGATGTTCCCGCTACCCTTGAGGGAGAGGACTCGCTGCTCTCACTGTCGCTGATTGAGTGGGGCCGTCTCCAAATGGCTGACAGCTCCCTGCTAGCGTTGCGCCGCAGGGTGGGGGGTCCCGAGGAGGGCCGGGAGCGAACTGGCTCCTGGGTACTTAAGCAGGGCCTGTTAATGAGATGGGACAATTTGTCCCGGCGGCACGCACTCGTGGTGCCTTCCGCTGTGCGGGGGAAAGTTGTCTTGGCCGCACATGAACGCCTCTTGCATTTGGGAGTAAACACAACGCTTCCTCTGCTTCAGCGTGACTATTATTGGCCGGGGATGGGGAGTGATGTGGTGAATATTCTAAAGGGGTGTGTTGATTGCGCCAGACGGAAACCGCCGCCCATGGCATCAAATCCACCGCTGCAATCTATTCAGGTCTCGCGCACTAACGAGCTCGTTGCGCTCGATATTTTGGGGCCTTTTCCAGTCACGCCTAGGGGTAATAAGTACCTGTTGGTTGGTGTCGAATACTTTACCCAGTGGCCTATGGCGTGGCCACTCGCCAACCCGTCGGCGGCGGCTGTGACGGACGCCTTTGTCCAGGGCTACGTCCTGGACAAGGGGGCTCCCGAACGCTTGCTGACCGACCAAGGGAAACATTTTTCAAGTAAATTGCTGCAAGAGGTGTGCGACCTATTGGGTACTAAGAAGGTGCGTACCTCCCCGTACCACCCACAGACAGACGGGATGGTGGAGCGACTCCACAGGACTTTGACTTCTATGCTGTGCGCGCAGGTGTGTGAGGCACATGTTGATTGGGACCTGCAGGTCCCGGGGGTCCTCGCCGCGTATAGAATAGCCCCTCATGCAGCAACGGGATTTTCCCCATTCTATCTGATGTATGGTCAGGAAGCCGACCCGCCCATGGAAACGCAGCTGGGACTGTCCGCACCACGAACAAATTCGAAATTGGCAGAACATATTAAATTTAACATTCATAAGCTGACCGAGGCACGGGAGGCCGCACGGCTTAATTCGCGGGCTCGCCAAATTGCCAACGAGCGGTTGCGTGCACGGAAGGTATCTGTGCATGACTGGAAACCAGGCGATAGGGCCTGGCTGCACTGCCCTCAGGTACCTTTGGCTACGTCGCCTAAATTGTTGAAGCCATGGCGGGGACCCGTGGAGGTCGTGCGGGTTGCACGCCCCCAGTGTGTTCAAATAAAATGGGGAAAGCGCCGTTGGTACGTCCACCCCTCCCGACTGAAACCGTTCTCGCCTCCATATGGCCTCCCTTTGTGTCGTGAGGGCCGAGCATGTGACGTGACCGACGACCCAAGGGGGGAAATGTCTCCGCCTGATCCTCACATGTCTCCGCCTGATCCGCTCCCAGGTGTCTCGGAACTGACAGCTGCCGACCACCGGCGGCCGGATCCTCGCGGCGCGGCCGGTCCTTCCAGGCCCGATCCGCGCCGTCCAGGGCTGCCGGAGCCACCGGACGGTCGTCAGCGTCCCGTCTCATACGATGGACCGGCCAGGCGGACTCGCGCTAAGTCGCGCTACTTTTCATGACCAACCGAATGAGGAGCCAATGCGGCCGGAGCGCCTCGTCACTGCGTTCCTCATCCGCTCGACCGCTCTATCACCCCAGTGGAGGAGCGAGCGGAGGGGGGAGGGATCAATAGTCACAGAGACACTGGACACGTTCATTTTCTGGGATTTGCTTTTAGTGTGTTGTTCGTCGGGCTGTACATAGCTTGTTGTCTAGGTGTTGTGTGTTGTTGTTGACTTTTATTGTGTTGGTTGTCGGTTTGTACATAGGTTGTTGTCGGGTGTTGTGTCGTTGTGTTGTTGTTGCGTTACGGGGCACACTGGGGGGTGGGGTTTTTGTTGTGTTGACGCTGTGTTGTGTTGTTTAGCAGCCGGGCCGGCTGCGAGCTATGTGGGAGGGGGTGATGTAGTGGTGATACGCGCTGGGGTAGGGATCGTGTGCCAGCGCGTAGTGATTGGCTGTGTGTGTTGGTGACGCGCGCTGACGGTGAAGGATCAGGGGTCAGCGCGGGGTCGGGGGTTATTAGGCAGTGATTGGTTGGGTATGAGTGACGCGCGCTGACAGCGATGGGATCCTGGGGCAAGCGCGCGGGGATTGGTCAACTAAGGGGGATGCTCACGTCGAGGTCCGCATACGCTCCGTCTCCCGTGAGCGGGGGCTATATAAGGTGGTGCGCACAGGCGCACGGGGAGCGAGTGACCAGCGAAGACTGAAGACGGAGGAGGAAGAGATAGGGCCCTGCGGTACCTAGTCCCGCTGTCCTGTAGGGGCCGGGGCTCTGTGTGACCCAGAGGCGGAACCCTGGGACCCGGGGCCGAGCGTCCGTGAGAGGGCCGGCCCTTGGGACTCAGAGGTTGTGGCCCACGCCCAAGCTGGGGTGGGCCTGTAGGCTCCATGGACGTTATGGGACGGAATGCAGTGTGTGTAGTCAGAGCCATAGTAACTACACGTGTCAAGTGAAGTGTGTGTAGTCAGAGGAATAGTGACCACACGTTGTATCGTGACAAGTCAAGGTTTAATAAAAAGTGTGCTACCCGTCAAGTGGTTTCCTGCCGTCATTCCAATGCTTCACCTGTATAAAATACACCTTTTATACAGGTAACAAGACCATCGCCAAGCAGCTTGGTCAAAAGGTGACAAAAGTTGGTGCGATTATTCGCAAATGGAAGAAACACAAAAGTACTGTCAATCTCCCTTGGCCTGGGGCTCCATGCAAGATCTCACCTCGTGGAGTTGCAATGATCATGAGAACGGTGAGGAATCAGCCCAGAACTACACGGGAGGATCTTGTCAATGATCTCAAGGCAGCTGGGACCATAGTCACCAAGAAAACAGTTGGTAACACACTACGCCGTGAAGGACTGAAATCCTGCAGCGCCCGCAAGGTCCCCCTGCTTAAGAAAGCACATTTACATGCCCGTCTGAAGTTTGCCAATAAACATCTAAATGATTCAGAGGACAACTGGATGAAAGTGTTGTGATCAGATGAGACCAAAATTGAGCTCTTTGGCATCAACTCAACTCGCCGTGTTTGGAGGAGGAGGAATGCTGCCTATGACCCCAAGAACACCATCCCCACCGTCAAACATGGAGGTGGAAACATGCTTTGGAGGTGTTTTTCTGCTAAGGGGACAGGACAACTTCACCGCATCAAAGGGACGATGGACGGGGCCATATACCGTCAAATCTTGGGTGAGAACCTCCTTCCCTCAGCCAGGGCATTGAAAATGGGTCGTGGATGGGTATTCCAGCATGACAATGACCCAAAACACACGGCCAAGGCAACAACGGAGTGGCTCAAGAAGAAGCACATTAAGGTTCTGGAGTGGCCTAGCCAGTCTCCAGACCTTAATCCCATAGAAAATCTGTGGAGGGAGCTGAAGGTTCGAGTTGCCAAACGTCCGCCTCGAAACCTTAATGACTTGGAGAAGTTTCGATTTAAAGCTTTCGTGACTGCAGGGATTCCACTTCTTGGTTCTTTCGGTAAAGTCACGTAGAAGGGAAGTAATAAAATAATAAAAATAAAACATAATAAAATAAAATAATTCTCACGACGTTTCGGCTACAACGCAAGCAGCCGTATTCAGGTGAAGAATGAGACACTGCCAAGCTAGGAGCTTCTATATAAGCTGGGTTGGAGGTGGAAGAAGAGCGCCTTAACTAAAAGAATGTGCATATCAAGAGGAATTTAGGACATTCATGGGAAATGCGTAGGAGGTGGGCGGGGGGGTTTCAAAGTCATATTATGCCCATGCAATATGCAGGATCAGCAGCACCAAGGGAGGGTGCAGGGAGTAGCATTAACAAAGGAAAGGAATGTTAATAATATGTAGCTGCAGTTACTAAACAACCACGTAGAAAACTAAAGTATAAACTACATAAAAAAAACTAATGTATAAACTGCATAGCATCATCAGTATACTTACTATACTCTACAATAAGCTGAGTTACTAACAGCAAGTAATACATTACAATTCTACGTCGTAAAAATTATATAATATGCTTCCATCTAACCTTTATTCTCTTACATCACACGAGTATGCACCGTACTATATACTGCCATAGACAAACCCAACATTAAATTGTATACTGTATTGCTATAAATCACCCTATACCTTATACATTTTAATATAACACTATGTATTATTCTACCCACCCTAATGTGTATCACACTGCTATATGTTTACTATACAATTACGATACTATATCTTACTTTGTACATTGTATTAAGCATATAAATGTTATACTATTTGTTATTATACACTGTACCATTGACCGTTGTGTCAATGGGTGAGTCGTGGTGGGAAAACTTGCAGCGGAGCAAAGAATCCATTCCCTGCGGAGAATACAATGCCAGTGAGTGGATGTCCTAATTAAATGGAGACCTGATGGTTCAATGAGCCACTCTGTCTACAGGAAAGCCACCCATATGGATGCTTACCTAAAACCGGATTCCCACCACCATCCATCCCAGAAGAATTCCCTCATCAAGACTCTATACCATAGAGCCCAATGCATCTCCGACCAGGAACACATTGCCAGTGAACTCAAACACGTACAATCTTAATTTTAGAACTTTCGTGACTGCAGGAATTATTATTTGTTTATTTCGGTTAAGTCACGTCTAAAGATAAAATAATAAATTAAATTAAATAATAGAATACGACGTTTCGATTGCAACACAAGCAATCATCATCAGGTATAATGAAATAGCGACATAAAATCTAACCAGAAAACTATAGACAGACATATTAGCAGACAGATATCACCAAGATACCTGTGTCCTCTCTTTGGAATGTTCACACTTAAATTCTAACTTAGCAATCTTTGAAATACGTAATCAACCAGGCTATGCGTTAATTGTGTGTTGACCGACCCTCTGTGTTGTATTGCATTTCGATATTTTACTAGGTTATTTAATTTTAGTGTGTCCTTCTCCTGATTTTCAGGCTTGCTTGCCGTGTCATCGCACTTGCAGCACCACGTTTTGTTGTCCACTCATTGATATGCTAATTTTTTTCTCTAACCCCCCTCCCTCTCTCTGCGTCCGCCCTCCTCTGTCTATTTAAGGCCACCCCACAGAGACGACCACCTCTCTCTGTTACCTGTGTTGCTCTCTCTATGTATCTTGGTGATATCTGTCTGCTAATATGTCTGTCTATAGTTTTCTGGTTAGATTTTATGTCGCTATTTCATTATACTTCATGATGATTGCTTGTGTTGCAATTGAAACGTCGTATTCTATTATTTAATTTAATTTATTATTTTATCTTTAGACGTGACTTAACCGAAAGAAACAAATAATCAAACACGTACGCCAAGCTCTTAAGGCTAATGGTTACTCCGACTACACAATCCGCAAAGCCATCACTCCAACCATCAAGAAGGATCCTGTTGAGGAGCCTTTCAAGACCATCACCTCACCCTACATTGCTGGGGTCACAAAAAAGATCTCCAAAATCCTGATTAAACACAAGATCCAGGTCCGATTCAACACAGCACATAAAATCCGTGATCTGGTCCCGTCTGTAAAAGATGTGGTTCCAGACATACAGTACCCTGGCGTCTACAAACTAAGTTGCCTCTGTGGTAGCAGTTACATTGGGGAAACCAAACGACACGTCTCGGACCGCATCCGTGAACATAAAGCAGACCTGAAACACGGTAGGACAAACACCTCAGCCGTGGCAGATCACTGTTACAACTCAGTGGGCTCACATGACATTGACTTCTCCAAGACAGAGGTTCTCTGCAAGCCATCTGGCTATCATGAGAGATTCGTTCATGAGGCGATCCACATATACAAATACAGAGACAATTTCAACCGAGAAGATGGATTCTGGCTTAGCAATCATTGGAAGGACGTAATAAACCATTTCGGATCTTAACTGATTCTGTTCACGTTTACGGTGACTTTCAGATCGCGTTCCACTCACTGGCATTGTATTCTCCGCAGGGAATGGATTCTTTGCTCCGCTGCAAGTTTTCCCCCCACGACTCGCCCATTGACACAACGGTCAATGGTACAGTGTATAATAACAAATAGTATAACATTTATATGCTTAATACAATGTACAAAGTAATATATAGTATCGTAATTGTATAGTAAACATATAGCAGTGTGATACACATTAGGGTGGGTAGAATAATACATAGTGTTATATTAAAATGTATAAGGTGGTTTATGGCAATACAGTATATAATTTAATGTTGGGTTTGTCTATGGCAGTATATAGTACGGTGTATACTCGTGTGATGTAAGAGAATAAAGTTTAGATGGAAGCATATTATATAATTTTTACGACGTAGAATTGTAATGTATTACTTGCTGTTAGTAACTCAGCTTATTGTAGAGTATAGTAAGTATACTGATGATGCTATGCAGTTTATACTTTAGTTTTTTATGTAGTTTATACTTTAGTTTTCTACGTGGTTGTTTAGTAACTGCAGCTACATACTATTAACATTCCTTTCCTTTGTTAATGCTACTCCCTGCATCCTCCCTTGGTGCTGCTGATCCTGCATAATGCATGGGCATAATATGACTTTGAAACCCCCCCGCCCACCTCCTACGCATTTCCCATGAATATGCTAAATTCCTCTTGAAATGCACATTCTTTTTGTTAAGGCGCTCTTCTTCCACCTCCAACCCAGCTTATATATAAGCTCCTAGCTTGGCAGTGTCTCATTCTTCACCTGAAGACGGCTGCTTGCGTTGTAGCCGAAACGTCGTGAGAATTATTTTATTGTTTTATTTTTATTATTTTATGACTTCCCTTCTACGTGACTTTACCGAAAGAACCAAGAAGACTTGGAGAAGATCTGCAAAGAGGAGTGGGACAAATTCCCTCTTGAGATGTATGCAAACCTGGTGGCCAACTACAAGAAACGTCTGACCTCTGTGATTGCCAACAAGGGTTTTGCCACCAAGTACTAAGTCATATTTCCCTCATTAAAATGCAAATCAATTTATAACATTTTTGACATGCGTTTTCTGGATTTTGTTGTTGTTATTCTGTCTCTCACTGTTCAAATAAACCTACCATTAAAATTATAGACTGATCATTTCTTTGTCAGTGGGCAAACGTACAAAATCAGCAGGGGATCAAATACTTTTTTCCCTCACTTTACATATTATAAGATGTTGACATAACATGTATGTTGAACTTTTTTCGCACCGTACATAGCCAACTGGAGGTGCGGTGAAAGGACAACTAAGCACAAAAGTAGTTCTAAAGAAGTGAGTTTTCAATCTAGATGGTTTAAAAGTGCATAGCTGCAGTGGCATCCTAATATAAGAAGGAAGGGCATTCAAGACGGCTGCAGAAGCGCATCCGAAAGCGTGCAATGCAGTGACCATCTGTATTCGATGGACCAGCAAAAAGTCCCTGCGAGGATGAACGGAGTTTGTGCGATGCTGTATGCTCTTTGATGGGATAAATATGCGTGGGTAGCGTTGTCGCAGAAAATGTAAATAACAAATGACAGGTTCTGAGCTCAAATTCTGGTCAGCTCATCATTTCCCCAGTTGCCATCACAATAAGTACCATTTGTAGAACATTAACGGCGGTGATATTAATGCAAGAATAGCCCCAGTGACAGGAACATGGAATTTGCATCACTGGCTCATGCCCACCAATGCTGATAAGCACCCCTCCACGATTGCTTGAGGACGGAGAAACGTGAACTCTAAACATCATATTGCATGGCAATTGTATACCAGTTTCATTTTTATTAGCGAATATCATGACAGCTCTGCTCCCCTGTTGCAATTCGTTATTTGATATGTGCAAGAAAACGGCATTCCATACCGTATATGTTTTCTCCATAAAAAAGGGGGACCTGCGTTTATTGTGAAATTGCCCCCTTATAGGGTATCCCTTGTGATAAAAGTATTCTTGGATGCATGAATCCTCGAAAAAATCTACCCGCTTTATGGCCAAAACGTATGTAACCTGGGACTTTTCTCACCATATGTCTAGGCACCACCTTGAGGGATGGTAATGTCTTTTATAGCTTTTCCAACAGAGTTTTGGTTGAAGCCAGAGGCGATAACTGAACTATCAACCTTGTGGAAATCAAATCAGTAAGGAGTACTAATTTGAGCACTTGCCAGTGTTATGGTGTGGCAGAAAACGGATATTTTGAGTGGGTTGAAACACACAGCTTGCGTGCAGTAAATCAAAAGCGTTGTCCACTTTAAATATATATAAAACCGCAGGCCAGGCAAGCTTGCAAGTTACATTTCTGAGACTTTCGAAGACATCAGGGACATCAGCTGAATGTCCCAAAGTGTAAACCGTGTGCATTTATATGATGATGATGATGTTGTCACACCAAAGATCTGAACCACCTAAATCCAAAGCTCTAGTCATTTCTTGTGGAACACTGCCATGCATGTGTAGTGTTGTAAAGGACGGACTAATAACTTCTTTATGGCACACACAGTTTATTGTCTTAATTACACAGTCCCTAACACACAAGGGGTATACGGTCCCCTTACCCGTTAACCTGAGGAGGTACAGCCTCCGACCCTGCACAGCTCACACTCGCACTACGCTCCTATTCTAAGGAGCTACAGCCTCCGGACTTGCCGGCTATCTGATCTCCCCGCTAGCCTAGCGTCCTCCGGCTGGGACCTAGGGGAGGCACACTGACCCGCCGCTGGCCGGGCGGGTCCCCGACCTCTGGTCGCTCAAGACCTTCGCCCTCACAAGGGCGGGAAGGCTGGGAGCCAGGGTCCTATCCAGGACCTAGCTCCCCTGACCACTGGTTACACTGATCCCCAGCCCTGATAAGGGCTGGAAGGCTTGGTCCAGGGTCCTAGCTGTCTTCAGCCGAATTGGGTCTTCGTGTAGCAGAACTAGCCAAGAGCTCTCAGCGCTCCGGCTTTTATACCTGTTCGTGGCCGGGTTGACCAATCCCCGGCCACCTCGTGGACCCCTCCGATTGGTCCTTCCCAATCTGGCGTTTGGATCCTACCTCACCCCATTTGACCCTAACCGTTTGATTGAGCGGGAAAACCTTGTTTACTAACTGCTCTCTCACAGCTTGCGAACAGCGAGTAGTTATCACCACTACACATGTGTCAGATTATTAATCGGCCAATTCAATATTGCATTGATCTTTTTGTGGCACCTGTTTAAATGTACTTTCTCTATAACAATCAAAGATGTTATGCTTTGTATGCACACGTACAAATATTCCCAAATACACACACAGATTGTTGGGATAAGTGCTGTTAGTTAGCACCTATTTAAGTGGCGTGACCAAAATACTTAGTGATCACGCATGACCGTGAACTTCGGGGTTTCCCATGATAGGTTCAGATCTCACTTTTTGCATGACTGAGAATCAAGCCCATGCAGCAAAGTATGCTAACCACTGCACCATCAGTCGCAAACACAAAAAGAGCCTATACAGGCTTTCGCGGAGCAAGTGCTGTTAACGAGCACCTATAAAGGCTGGCACTGTGCATGAGGGGGCGGTACGGCTATCAACATGCCTGATTAACTTTTCCGATGTTTATACACTGTAAAATAGACTAATTTTAAGGCTGAGCCGACCTACAGGAGGACAAGGAGCGGTTCAGATATTTGTCACTAATGTGTCCCTTAGTGGGAATTAAACTCTGGTTTGTAGTGCAGTGTGGTAACCTCTACACTACCACGCCCAACCACACAAAGACATACTATTAGGGCAAGTGTTGTTAGCGAGCACCTAAGAAGGCCAACAAGGCACAGAAGGGGGTTCGTGGCTAGCACCATGCCCTACCGCCTTTGTTTTCCTCCTTTGATTCCTACGAGGGAAACAAAGGCCCAGGACCGGTTCAGATGATCGTCACCGGTGTTGGTGGTCATGAACGAGAATCGAACTCGGGTCTCCGGGTTCGTAGCACTCTGGTTGCCGTGTTCTTAAACGCTATACACGACCGCTCCCCATACACATATTTACACACGCGCACACATACTCATTTGCCTCCAAATCTTGTAGCTTCAGATCTTAAGAAAATGTCTTGCTGTCCGATTGCACCTGAACTATTTTGCAATTGCTGATGTACAATTGATCACTAATGACCCAAGCAAGGCTAAGCCATGGTTCAACTGGCAGTCTTTAGAAATAAACTGGGGTTTCCATGTATACACTAAGAGCCCATTTAATAGCAAACTACAGTAACTATTTTGCCTGTTGACTTTTAAAAATCATTATAGTAAAAGTAAAGGGTCACCACCAGTCCCTAGTGTGTCTGCATAAAAATGCTTCTGAATAATAGTGGCCTGGTAAAGCCAATAGGCCAATGGACTAAACCAAATTTGTATGTGGAGACAGAACAGAGTTCTGCTTGTACTGTGTGTGTATGCTTTTACCCATGATGCTCCATAGGAATGCATTATGAGTTTGCAAATGTGAATCGATTGGCAAATCACATGAAATACTTAGCAACACGCATATCAATGTGGTGCTACTAATATATGTATGTTGAACTTCTTTCGCACTGTACGTAGCCAACCATGCTAATCGGAGGTGTGGGGGAAGGACAACTAAAAATAAAACGCAGTTCTAAAGAAATTAGTTTTCAAACTAGACCTTTTAAAAGTGCATAGCTCCAGTGGCTTCCTAATATCAGAAGGAAGAGCATTCCAGACGGCCGCAGAAGTGCACCTGAAAGCGTGCAATGCAATGACCGTCTTTGTTCGATGGCCAGCTAAAAGCCGCTGCTGCGAGAATGACCAGAGTTCACGTGATTTTTTCATGCTCCTTGACGAGATCAACAAGGTATTGTTGTTCATGTGTATGAAGAATTTTGTGTGTAATGAGTTCGATCTTATAAGCAAACTAGCAGTAAGTACCCAGCGTTGCTCAGGCGAAAAAGGCAGACACACACATGAACTTACACACAGACATTGACCCACACACATAGTAACACATCGACTTAGATGCACACACACACATATATGGTTAAACCCAGGATGGATCGTTAGCAGGCCAGCCTAAATGTTTCTAACCGGCGAAGATATTCCATTAGGGGGGTGCACGTTTCGCAAGCGTAGAGAAGGGAGGGAATTACCGTGGCCAAGAAGACCTGGAGCTTCATGCGGAGCGAAAGACCAGGTAGCTTCCACGCAGCGTAACACAGCCGATGAAAAGTTAATGGCGCTCGACTGATTTTGAGTGAGACCTCTGTTGATAAACCGGAGCCGGTCATGAACACACTGGCCAGGTATGGGAATCTTAGCAATCTCTCCACAACTGCCGCATCACCAATTGTGAGTTGTGGGGGTGGATTGTTCGATGGTACAAAATACCCAGGCAGGTGCTTAGTTTTGGTGGGGCTGATGGTAAGGCCCCACCTCTTAGTGGCAAGCTCCAGGTTCAGCAGCAGTGAGCAGCAATCACCAGAGCATCGGTATACATAACATGGTTGAACAATAGGGAGGCATCCCTTGACAGCACCCGGGCATCGATCAGCTTCCCATTTTCTTGGTTCTTTCGGTAAAGTCACGTAGAAGGGAAGTAATAAAATAATAAAAATAAAACATAATAAAACAATTCTCACGACGTTTCGGCCACAACGCAAGCAGCCGTCCTCAGGCGAAGAATGAGAACATTATCAAGCTAGGAGCTTATGTAGGTGTAGCGAGGAGGAGCGCCTTAACAAAAGAATGTGCATATGAAGAGGAATTTAGCATACCAATGGGCAATGAGTAGGAGGTGGGCGGAGGGGTTTCAAAGTCCCATTATGCACATGCATTATGCAGGATAAACAGCACCACGGGGGGGCGCAAGGAACAACGTTAATAAAGGAAAGGAATGTTAATGATATGTAGCTGCATTTACCCAACAACCACGTAGAAAACCAAAGTAAAAACTACATAAAAAACTAAAATATAAACTGATACTTACTATACTCTACAATAAGCTGAGTTGCTAACAACAAATAATAACTTACAATTCTACGTCGTAAGAAGTATATAATATACTTCCATCTAAACTTTATTCTCTTAGCATATACAGTACTATATACTGCCATAGATAAACCCAACATTAAATTATGTACTGTATTGCTGTAAACCACCCTATACTTTATACATTTTAATATAACACTATGTATTATTCAACTCACCCTAATGTGTATCGAAATGGTTTATTACGTCCTTCCAATGATTGCTAAGCCTGAATCCATCTTCTCGGTTAAAATTGTCTCTGTGTTTGTATATGTGGATCGCCTCATGAACGAATCTCTCATGATAGCCAGATGGCTTGCAGAGAACCTCCGTCTTGGAGAAGTCAATGTCATGTGAGCCCACTGAGTTGTAACAGTGGTCTGCCACGGCTGAGGTGTTTGTCCTACCGTGTTTTAGATCAGCTTTATGTTCACGAATGCGGTCTGAGACGTGTCGTTTGGTTTCCCCAATGTAGCTGCTACCACAGAGGCAACTTAGTTTGTAGACGCCAGGGTACTGTATGTCTGGAATCACATCTTTTACAGACGGTACCAGATCACGGATTTTATGTACTGTGTTGAATCGGACCTGGATCTTGTGTTTAATCAGGATTTTGGAGATCTTTTTTGTGACCCCAGCAATGTAGGGTAAGGTGATGGTCTTGAAAGGCTCCTCAACAGGATCTTTCTTGATGGTTGGAGTGATGGCTTTGCGGATTGTGTAGTCGGAGTAACCATTAGCCTTAAGAGCTTGGCGTACGTGTTTGAGTTCACTGGAAATGTGTTCATGGTCGGAGATGCATTGGGCTCTATGATATAGAGTCTTGATGAGGGAATTCTTCTGGGATGGATGGTGGTGGGAATCCGGTTTTAGATAAGCATCCGTGTGGGTGGCTTTCCTGTAGACAGAGTGGCTCATTGAACCATCAGGTCTCCTTTTGATTAGGACATCCAAAAAGGGTAGCTTGCCATCATTTTCGACTTCCATGGTGAATCTGATGGCTGGGTGTATGGAATTGATGTGGTCGAGAAATTGGTCTAGAGCAGGCCGGCCATGTGGCCAGATGACAAAAGTGTCGTCTACGTACCTCTTCCATAAGGTCGGGCGTAGAGTGGCAGTCTGGATGGCGTCCGTCTCAAATTTCTCCATGAAGATGTTGGCTACAACCGGAGATAGGGGGGAGCCCATTGGGGTGCCCTCAATTTGCTTGTAGAAGGTTCCATTCCAGGTGAAGTATGTATTGGTTAAGCAGTGTCTCACCAGGGGGGGTACCCCAGCATTTAGTCCTTGATGAACCAAGTCTTCAATGATTGCGATGGTGTCAGGCACAGGCACCTTGGTGAACAAGGAAACCACATCAAAACTGACAAGCAGGTCGTCTGGGGACAGGGCAATCCCCTTGATTGTCGATACCAGGTCAGTAGAGTTTAGTACTGCAGAGGTGGTTTTTCCAGTGAAAGGCCGTAGGATTTCGGACAAAAAACGAGCCAGTTTGTAAGTGGGGGAGTTGATAGTAGAGACAATGGGACGAAGAGGTGTATCTTCTTTATGTATCTTTGGCAAGCCGTACAATCTTGGTGGCCTAGCTGCAGAAGGTTTCAACGAGAACTGTTTGGTCTGATCAATTAATGCGGTTGAAGCAGAAATGATGTTGTTGGTTTTGGAGACGAGGCTGTTGGTGGGGTCTCTTTTTATTTTTGTATAGCTGCCATCGTTGAGTAGTTCTTGAATTTTGTTGTTGTATTCTATTTTGTCCATGATGACAGTGGCATTGCCTTTGTCGGCTGAGAGGATAACAATGTCATCTCTCTTTTTTAATTGAGCTAATTCAAAGCAAAGATGAGCGTTTTGAATTAGCTCAATTAAAAAAGAGAGATGACATTGTTATCCTCTCAGCCGACAAAGGCAATGCCACTGTCATCATGGACAAAATAGAATACAACAACAAAATTCAAGAACTACTCAACGATGGCAGCTATACAAAAATAAAAAGAGACCCCACCAACAGCCTCGTCTCCAAAACCAACAACATCATTTCTGCTTCAACCGCATTAATTGATCAGACCAAACAGTTCTCGTTGAAACCTTCTGCAGCTAGGCCACCAAGATTGTACGGCTTGCCAAAGATACATAAAGAAGATACACCTCTTCGTCCCATTGTCTCTACTATCAACTCCCCCACTTACAAACTGGCTCGTTTTTTGTCCGAAATCCTACGGCCTTTCACTGGAAAAACCACCTCTGCAGTACTAAACTCTACTGACCTGGTATCGACAATCAAGGGGATTGCCCTGTCCCCAGACGACCTGCTTGTCAGTTTTGATGTGGTTTCCTTGTTCACCAAGGTGCCTGTGCCTGACACCATCGCAATCATTGAAGACTTGGTTCATCAAGGACTAAATGCTGGGGTACCCCCCCTGGTGAGACACTGCTTAACCAATACATACTTCACCTGGAATGGAACCTTCTACAAGCAAATTGAGGGCACCCCAATGGGCTCCCCCCTATCTCCGGTTGTAGCCAACATCTTCATGGAGAAATTTGAGACGGACGCCATCCAGACTGCCACTCTACGCCCGACCTTATGGAAGAGGTACGTAGACGACACTTTTGTCATCTGGCCACATGGCCGGCCTGCTCTAGACCAATTTCTCGACCACATCAATTCCATACACCCAGCCATCAGATTCACCATGGAAGTCGAAAATGATGGCAAGCTACCCTTTTTGGATGTCCTAATCAAAAGGAGACCTGATGGTTCAATGAGCCACTCTGTCTACAGGAAAGCCACCCACACGGATGCTTATCTAAAACCGGATTCCCACCACCATCCATCCCAGAAGAATTCCCTCATCAAGACTCTATATCATAGAGCCCAATGCATCTCCGACCATGAACACATTTCCAGTGAACTCAAACACGTACGCCAAGCTCTTAAGGCTAATGGTTACTCCGACTACACAATCCGCAAAGCCATCACTCCAACCATCAAGAAAGATCCTGTTGAGGAGCCTTTCAAGACCATCACCTTACCCTACATTGCTGGGGTCACAAAAAAGATCTCCAAAATCCTGATTAAACACAAGATCCAGGTCCGATTCAACACAGTACATAAAATCCGTGATCTGGTACCGTCTGTAAAAGATGTGATTCCAGACATACAGTACCCTGGCGTCTACAAACTAAGTTGCCTCTGTGGTAGCAGCTACATTGGGGAAACCAAACGACACGTCTCAGACCGCATTCGTGAACATAAAGCTGATCTAAAACACGGTAGGACAAACACCTCAGCCGTGGCAGACCACTGTTACAACTCAGTGGGCTCACATGACATTGACTTCTCCAAGACGGAGGTTCTCTGCAAGCCATCTGGCTATCATGAGAGATTCGTTCATGAGGCGATCCACATATACAAACACAGAGACAATTTTAACCGAGAAGATGGATTCAGGCTTAGCAATCATTGGAAGGACGTAATAAACCATTTCGATACACATTAGGGTGAGTTGAATAATACATAGTGTTATATTAAAATGTATAAAGTATAGGGTGGTTTACAGCAATACAGTACATAATTTAATGTTGGGTTTATCTATGGCAGTATATAGTACTGTATATGCTAAGAGAATAAAGTTTAGATGGAAGTATATTATATACTTCTTACGACGTAGAATTGTAAGTTATTATTTGTTGTTAGCAACTCAGCTTATTGTAGAGTATAGTAAGTATCAGTTTATATTTTAGTTTTTTATGTAGTTTTTACTTTGGTTTTCTACGTGGTTGTTGGGTAAATGCAGCTACATATCATTAACATTCCTTTCCTTTATTAACGTTGTTCCTTGCGCCCCCCCGTGGTGCTGTTTATCCTGCATAATGCATGGGCATAATGGGACTTTGAAACCCCTCCGCCCACCTCCTACTCATTGCCCATTGGTATGCTAAATTCCTCTTCATATGCACATTCTTTTGTTAAGGCGCTCCTCCTCGCTACACCTACATAAGCTCCTAGCTTGATAATGTTCTCATTCTTCGCCTGAGGACGGCTGCTTGCGTTGTGGCCGAAACGTCGTGAGAATTGTTTTATTATGTTTTATTTTTATTATTTTATTACTTCCCTTCTACGTGACTTTACCGAAAGAACCAAGAAGATGAATCCCTGCAGTCACGAAAGCTTTAAATCGAAATTCAGCTTCCCATTGTATCTGTACCATATGGTAATTCCTCGGCTACAGCCATTGAAGGCTTCACAAACTACGTGGTCTAAAGATATCTTCTTATATATAAAAGTCTCCGTGCGCTCGCGCTTGCGAAGGATTTGGCTCTCGGACGGTGGGGTTTAAGACCGAAATAATTTGCCAGGCGGCACGCCCTAAGCCCCGTGGTGGGGAATAGGCTATTCCGTTTTCGCATCCGTAAACTTAAAAGTAGTTTAATTAACACATTTTTGCGGATTCTATTATTCATTATTTACTTATTGCGCGCCGTCGACCGTACCAAGTGACGCCAATTGCGTGGGGGGGGGGGCGGTGCGGACCCTACCAAGTGATGCGCTTTCGCTCGAGCTCACGGGGACATTTTCTTTTACGCGTTTTACAGCCAACACATACACACATAACGCTGCGGATATTTTTTCAGGTCATGTACTCTTCGCCCCCCCCCAACACGATGCGTCCAGTTTATACTAAAGACTCCGTACATCGCCCCCCCCCCCCCCCAACACGATGCGTCCAGTTTATAATACAGACTCCGTAGATAATAATATTTTACTGCTTACATAGCATTATTCTTGCAGGGCCAGGGGAAGCTGGGGAGGGGGGGTAGCGGCCCAACCCCTAGCCTGACAAGGTGCCAACTCCGCTGCCTCGCCAATGCAGGCCAGGACGGGGACTACGTATGGCACAAGGCCTCAACATGGCTATGGTAAGTACAACAACTCAAGTCCATTGTTTACTATTATTAAACACATTAGTTGACAAACATTACAATAATAATATTTGTGTGCAGATAAAAACTCAGCTTCATTGTTCAACATTATGAAACAAGTTCACAGATGTTACAATAATTATGTTTTTGTGAAGATAACAACTCAACTTCATTGTTTACCATTATGAAACAAGTTGACATGTTACAATAATTATGTTTGTGTACACAAAACTCTTTTTAGATTTTTGGGTTGCTCAATTTCCACTTTTTTTGCTGCGCTTTTATAACGCCTCCACGGTCTACTGCCAGTCTGTGATTTCTGCTTATTTCTTAAATGCATTTCTATTGTTTCCATCGCTCACGTCACGCTATTTACTCATACGTAGTACTGCGATACTGATAGCTGTGCCATCATCGGGGATTGCTGTGCCCGTCGATGTGTGTGTGTGTAAGTCCATGTGTGTGTCTTTGAGTTCATATGTGTGTGCGTGTAGAGCCATGCGTGTCTTTAACTCCATGTGGGTGTCTTTTTCGAAGGGACAACATCAAAGCGTTTGTGTGTGTGTTAGTCCATGTGTGTGTGTCAGTCGATCTGTGTGCGTGTACGTCGATGTGTATGTCAGTCCATATGTGTGTTAATCCATGTCTGTGTATCTAAAGTAGATATCTGTGTGTCACAGTCTATATGTGTATGTGTGTGTAGGGCTATGTGTGTGTCAGTCTATGTATGTGTAAGTTCATGTGTGTGTGTCTTAGTCCATATGTGTGTGTGTAAGTACATATGTGTGTTTACATCAATGTGTGTTTGAGTCCACGTATTGCTGTGTGAGTCGGTGTGTGTGTGTACTTCCATATATGTGTGTGTATGTGTGTATATCTCAAGTGGATGTCTGTGTGACAGTCCACATGTGTATGTGTGTGTACGGCAATGTGTGTGTCACTCTATGTATGTGTGTCGCAGTATGTGTGTACGTCGATATGTGTGTGTAACTCCATGTGTGCGTATCTCAAGTGCATGTCTATGTGTGTGTGAGTCCATATGTGTGTGTGTCTGTAAGTCGATATGTTTGTGTGTGTCAGTCCATATGTCTGTGTGTGTGTCTCAGTACATGTGCGTGTGTGTTAGTCGCTGTGTGTGCATGCCTCCATGTTAGTCAGTGTAACTCCATTTCTTTGCGTGTCTGTAGGTCCATGTGTCCATGCGTGTGCTTTATTCACCTGCTCAACGCCTATTATACCATCAGTAGGCCTGGCCTCTGGGTTGCTCTTCGTGCTTTCCGAGTCCCGAACCCACTCATCACCATCCTTAAGGACCTTCATGATGATGAGCGGCCCCGCGTCTTAACTACGTGGCCGTGAGTCAGAGCCATTCCCTTTACACCTTGGGGTGCAACAGGGATGTCCTCTGGCTCCCACATTGGACCACGTAGTTCGTCGAGCCTTCAATGCCTGTACCGGAAGAATTCCCATCTGCTACAGATACAATGGGAGGCTGATCGATGCCCGGGTGCGGTCAAAGGATGGCTCCCTATTGCTCAACCACATGTATGCCGATGATCTGCTAATGGCTGCTCACTCCGAGGAGGAGTTCGAGGTGCTGCTGCTGAACCTGGAGATTGCCACCAACAGATGGGGCCTTACCATCCGCCCAACCAAAGCTAAGCACCTGCCTGGCTATTTTATACCATCGGACACTCCACCCCCACAACTCCCAATTGGTGATGGGGCAGTTGTGGAGACAGTGGAGAGTTTCCCACACCTTGCCAGTGTGCTAATGACCGGCTCCGGTTTAACAGCTCCAAATCAGTCGACCCACATTATCTTTTCATTGGTTGCGTAACACTGTGTGGAAGCTACCTGGTCTATCACTCCGCACGAAGCTTCAGGTCTTCTCAGCCACGGTCATTCCCTCCCTTCTCTACGCTTGCAAAATTTGGACCCCCCCCCTAATGGAACATCTTCGCTGGTTAGAAACATTTAGGATGGCCTGCCTACAATCCATCCTGGATTTAACCAGGCTGCATTGTGTAAGGAGCTCACAAATCCTTGAAAGATGTGGACAATGTGAGCTCCTCCGGCAGGTAAGGCTGCGTTGCCTGAGTCATGTAGCCCGCATGGCCAGACACCGTATACCTAAACATCTTTTGTTCGGCTGGATCGAGGGGGCTAAACAGCCCGGCATGGGCTAGAGAAGACATGGAGTGATGTGGTACAGGAGGACGTGGAGCTGAGTCGACTTGCCGATGATTGGTACCAGCCGTGTCAAGATCGGCCTCTGGAGGAGCCTCCTGATTGACGCTACTGGGCAGTTGGAGGCAGTCGCCCTCCAACAACAACGGAGGGCGGAGGAGTGACGCTCACAACAACGAGCGGAGCGTTGGGTGGCTAAAGCACAGAACGTTGCCACAGTAAGAGGCACAGGTGGTGCATCAGCCAGTCGTCTCAGTCAGTCGACCTGTGCCATCTGGGTCTGCCCCTTGACCTTCTGCCAGCGGGCGTTCGACACTTTAAGTGGCCTCAAGGTGCACATAGCCTGGCACAAGCGTTGTGGTGACGTCACCGCCACTTACTGGCGAATGGCGGTTGTTGTTGTTCAGTCTATGTATGTATGTGTGGGTTGATATGTGTGTATAACTCTATGTGTGTGTGTCAGGCGATTTGTGTGTGTAACTACATGTGTGTGTCTGCCTTTTTCGCCCGGGCAATGCCGGGTACTCACCGCTAGTGTTAAATAATGTGGAGCCAGAGGACATCCCTGTCACACCCCAAGGTGTAGAGGGAATGGCTCTGACTGACGGGCACGTAGTTTGACGTGGGGCCGCTCACCATGATGAAGGTCCTTAAGGATCGTGAGCAAAGTTTGAGGGACTCCGAAAGCATGAAGAACAACCCAGAGGTCAGGCCTACTGATGGTATCATAGGCCTTGAGCAGGTCAATAAAGCACATACATTCACTCACACGCACACATGGACCTACAGACACGCAAAGAAATGGACTTACAGTGACTGACATGGAGCCATGCACACAAAGCGACTGACACATGGACTGAAACACACAGACATATCGACTCATACACACACAAACACATGGACTCACACACGCATAGACATGTACTTTAGATATACACACATGGAGTTACACACACATATATCGATGTACACACATGCAGCGACTCACACACACACATCGACTCACACACAGACATACGTGGACTCACACACACATTGACGTAAACACACATGTACTTACACACACACATATCGACTAAGACACACACACACATGGAGTTACACAAACATATCGACTAAGACACACACACATGGAGTTACACACACATACATACATAGACTGACATACACATTGCCCTACACACACATAGACATATGGACTGTGACACACAGACATCTACTTTGGATACACACACATAGATTAACACACACATCGACTGACACACATAGACACACAAACGCACATTGACTTACACACTCAGATGGAGCAATGCACACACATGGACTCACACACACGCATTCACTTAGACACACACGCATTCACTTAGACACACACACGTATGGACTTACACACACATGTGGACTAACACACACACAGCGACTGATACGCACACAAATGGACTGACACACACACACAAACACTTGTACGTACACACACACACGGGGCGTTGTCCGTTTGAAAAAGACAGACACACACATGGACTTACACACAGACATGGACCCACACACATAGAAAGCCATCGATTTACACGCACATAAACACATATGGACTCACACACAGACATCGACTTTAGGGACACACGTAATTTCTGCACACGAACATTATAATTGTAATATTAGACAACTTATTAGTTTCATAATAGTAAACAATGAAGCAGAGTTGTTATGTGCACACAAACATTATCATTGTAATATTTGTAAAACTTATATTTGTAAACTTATTTGTTTAATAATAGTAAACAATAAACCTCAGTTCTTAGCGAAAGATGCAATAAAATTGTACTTTACATTGGCGTGGTGACGCCTCGTCCTGTGCAGACCTCGGGGCCTCGCTTAGATTGGCAAGCCGGAGGAGGTGAGACATTGCCAGGCTGCGGGCTGCGCCGCTACTCCCTCCCCCACCATCCCCCCGCCCAATGCAGAATAATACTATGTAAGCGCTTCAATAATATGAAATAAATATCTAAGGACTTTATAGCAGTAACTGCACGCATTGGGGTGGGGGGGGGAAGAGGACATCACACTGTGAAGAGAAATGGGCAGCGTGATGTGTATATTTATTCCATGTTAAAAGTGTAAAATAAAATGTCCCCCGTGAGCTGGAGCGAACGCGCATCACTTGGCAGGGTTCGCCCCCCCCCCCCAGTCAATTGTCGTGAGTTGGTACGGTCGATGTCGCGCAATAAGTAAATAATAAAAATAAGAATTCCATTAATTCGTTAATTAAACGACTTTAAAATTGACGGACGTGAAAACGGAATAGCCTATTCCCACCACGGGGCTTAGGGCGTGCCGGCTGGCAAATGATTTCGGTATTAAACCCCACCGTCCGAGAACCAAATCCCCCGTGAGCGCGCGCACGCGGAGACTTTTGTATATAAGAAAAAAAAAGATGCAGCTCGGTGAGCAGCAACATTATCCTGGTGGCAGCATTAACAGTAGCAAAAGTAAGAAATCCCTCCGCTGGGGCTGTGTATATCAACCATGAGTGCAACAGCCTGGGTGGGGGGGGGTCATGCAAGCCTGGCCCCATCTTACCTGCTCATTGACGGGCACCCCTGGGACTTGTTACGAGCAAAGACCCCCCATCTGCCCTCCAATAAAACCACACTGAGGGGTCTTCACTCTGTTAAAATTTAGGCTGCGGCTGTCAAAGAGGATGCAGAAATGTAGGAAACACCATGGTGTCTGGAATTATACTGGTCAACACACTTTTTCTGGCATAAGGTATTCCAACGGTTTTAAGGTAATTTTGGGGTGCTGATTCCAAATCTGGCATCAGTTTTTGTCGATAACATCATGTTTTTGAGATATCAAATGTTGCATTTTCAATAAAAACTGCAGAAGAAAAATATTAAATTAATGTGGATATTTACATAAAATGATATTATAAGCACACTATCCTAAAATACAGCACCATATTTTAACACTAAAGCAGTCACTGACTCGCAACAACTTGCAATCATAAGTGACAGAGTTAATTTCGGGTAAAATCAATGAAAATGGGGTATGCCGATAGCATAAAAATGATGTGATAGAGCAAATCTGAGATCAGATTTGGAATCAGCACCCTGAAATTAGTCTAAAACAGCTGCAAAAGTCCAGGCCAGACATTTTTTTTTTTTGACCAGTGTTATTTTTAATGTCCGTGCATAGCGAACAATCGCGATGTACAGATGTGTCGTCGCACTCAAATAAGCGTGGGGGAAATACTCATTTCCAATGGCGCTCCTAAGGCAATTGTGGGGAGATTTCAAATGTGTATGTCGTCATGACCAGCCATGACCTATCCACTGCTGGATGAAGGCCTCCTTAGGCTGTCGAAATATAAAAAAATTAACCCGTAAAAACAAAGTTTTTCACTATAAATCCTTTATATGCGTGGCGGCTAGAGTCCTCTCGTCCTCTGGCTTGAGATGGCTGCCACCTATGGGTCAGATGATTGCCTGCCACCATTAAGCAATTGGTAATTAAATATAAAAAAAAAATCCCTAAAATGTAGAAAATTTTTGAAAAAAATTTTCACGAAAATAAATTATCACGAACAACGAGTCTGTGTGCAAAATGTCAGCTCGATTGGATCACGGGAAGTGGGTTAAAAAACGACCGAAAGATTTGCACAGTCGTAAGCGCGCAAGCAAGCAAGCAAGTGAACTTAATATAAAGGATTTAAAAATTAATCCAGCTCTTGCACTCGGGCTGATTAGCACGGTTTTACTACGTATGGTACGAAAAAAGTTAAACATATATACAATGATTTCAATTCCTCGGCAGATGTCCTCGCAGGCATGTTTCTCTCCTTTGGCTGCTACTCCATCCTTCGTCTCGACCACTGGCTATCATCCCTTACAGTGATGTGTCTTGCTCAAGCCCACTTACATTTCTTAAAAGTCAATTTGGTGTTTCTAACCTGTTTGCAATCTAGTTCAAGCATTCCACTTTCTGTCTTTGACACCTTTCAACTTTTGGGTGAGTTTTTTTTGTCAGTTTCCATGTTTCTGATGTAGTATATGTCATACAAGACAATGTGCACCGATTACTCCAGGAAACATCTCGTAAAAAAAACAACCCTGCAAAGTTGTGCTCAAATAAATATGAGCAAAACGAAAGTCACCTTTAACAAGAGAGACAAAATTGCCATGGTCATTGAAATATTGTGGGATCACAGTCAGGAAATAGAGGCATGTGAGAACAGGTCTGAGCACTTTTGAAAAACGAAACCTAATTAACTTAATCATGAAAATCAAAATAGCAATGTCCCGGTCATTCAATATCGGGGATCTTTATACACTAAAACTACCAAAAGTGTTACAGTACTCAATTTACTTAATGACTACAGAGGGATGATGGGCAAAATTTATTCAGACTTGCATTTGAATTCGCAATCTTCTGATTGCGAGATACAGTACACATGTGGCCTTTTAAACATATTGTAGAGACTAAACTTTGCAAAATGTAGTTATTTGAATTCCATTGGCATTAAAATGCAATGTCGAATATCCGACCGCCACATATCCACCCTGCCCAATTAACTGCCCACACCAAGTGTGCAGCGTTTGTACACAATAGTATAACTGTCGTTATCTATAGAGGTTCACATATCTGACATTTTTATGTACATTTTCTCAAATGTTCTATTTTTTTCTTCAAATACAATTGGTAAGCTGCATATTAAAATCTAAGTCAGAAATCAGCTCAGTCTACCATCCTTCTGTGTGTAATACTTTGTGGAGAATCAACAATGGTTTTCCTTTGGTCAGACTTGTCCTTCCACAAGAATTTCAGTTTTCCAAAATGATTGCAAATGCAAACGGTCATCACACTATATTAATTTTATCAGACGATGTTTACCTTGATTTGAACCACGAATATGCTATTTATTTAAAGTATAATGCGCATTTCCTCATAAAATATGCTTGTTGAGTTAGATTGCATAAATATAAATGTGTCGTTAAACCCGCCACCACCTGACGCAGCCAATTAGTAACGTTTGTCACATGAACAAAACATGCCAATTAGTTACTCATTCAGCACATTAGTGTGTTGGAGAGTAAACCTATGCAATCTAACCAAAAAAACCTCGACTTTATATATTGGTTGCGAAAGCCTACGTGTTAAAATGAATTTATTTACAAAAACACGTACAATTATTTCCCATTTTCAAAACAATTTTCTCTTTATCAACACTTAGTTGAACACCAATAAAGCATTAATGTTATGACTTATTGACCTATTTATCACACTGCATGGTAACGTACCTGCAGTAGAGGCATAATGTCACCTCCCTCTTTGCGTGTGTCTCTATCAACACGGCATGTGTGACATCTCAATAGAAGCCGGCCAATAGCATTACAATGCTGGGACAGAGATAGTGGTAAAATGTAGCTCCCTCGTCTGCTGATGTTCCGATGAGATGTCACGCTGGAGAGAATGATGAATAAATGGTGACGCACGGGGAATCTCCATTGCAAAGCCGTCACTCTGCAGACCAGTGTGACAGGCGGGTGATTATGGCACAATTACTCGAGACAGCCATCTTGCTAATGACAAAGCTAGCTTTGGTCATGCATGCAAATGCTCATCGAAGGATGATATAAGTTTTCTATCTGCCAGTGCTATTAATGTATCCATCATGCAGCGCAAGATGTGTCAGTGTTGTCGAATCACTACTCGCTGAAGTGCCCGTGAACAGCTTTTAGGACTGGTAAAGAGCATTCATGAATGGAATGTCGTGGACCACCTTTGGCGGTGGTTGATATGAATGTATACCATTTGTTACGCAGCTGCAAACAAATGAAAATTTTCCACAGGACAGATTGCAAGAGTCAAAGCATCTAACTGAGGTCACTGGGTTCTTGACAGTAACCAATGCACCACCATTATCCCCTTCTTACCAAACGTACACTGTACGTTCTGGTGATGACTTTGGGCAGCCTTCATCCAGCAGTAGATTGAGCATGGCTGGCAATAATTATGACAATACACATTAACTAAAAATGTCTTTGATATATATCTTACTAGCGGTGAGTACCCGGCATTGCCCGGGCGAAAAAGGCAGACACACACATGTAGTTACACACACAAATCGCCTGACACACACACATAGATTTATACACACATATCAACCCACACATACATACATAGACCGAACAACAACAACCGCCATTCGCCAGTAAGTGGCGGTGACGTCACCACAACGCTTGTGCCAGGCTATGTGCACCTTGAGGCCACTTAAAGTGTCGAACGCCCGCTGGCAGAAGGTCACGGGGCAGACCCAGATGGCACAGGTCGACTGACTGAGACGACTGGCTGATGCACCACCTGTGCCCCTTACTGTGGCAACGTTCTGTGCTTTAGCCACCCAATGCTCCGCTCGTTGTTGTGAGCGTCACTCCTCCGCCCTCCGTTGTTGTTGGAGGGCGACTGCCACCAACTGCCCAGTAGCGTCCTTCAGGAGGCTCCTCCACAGAGGCCGATCTTGACACAGCTGGTACCAATCATCGGCAAGTCGACTCAGCTCCACGTCCTCCTGTACCACATCACTCCATGTCTTCTCTAGCCCATGCCGGGCTGTTTAGCCCCCTCGATCCAGCCGAACAAAAGATGTTTAGGTATGCGGTGTCTGGCCATGCGGGCTACATGACTCAGGCAACACCGCCTTACCTGCCGGAGGAGCTCACTTTGTCCACATCTTTCAAGGATTTGTGAGCTCCTTACACAATGCAGCCTGGTTAAATCCAGGATGGATTGTAGGCAGGCCATCCTAAATGTTTCTAACCGGCGAAGATGTTCCATTAGGGGGGGGGGTCCAAGTTTTGCAAGCGTAGAGAAGGGAGGGAATGACCGTGGCTGAGAAGACCTGAAGCTTCGTGCGGAGTGATAGACCAGGTAGCTTCCACACAGTGTTACGCAACCAATGAAAAGATGTGGGTCGACTGATTTGGAGTGAGACCTCTGCTGTTAAACCGGAGCCGGTCATTAGCACACTGGCAAGGTATGGGGAACACTCCACTGTCTCCACAACTGCCCCATCACCAATTGGGAGATGTGGGGGTGGAGTGTCCGATGGTATAAAATAGCCAGGCAGGTGCTTAGCTTCGGTTGGGCTGATGGTAAGGCCCCATCTGTTGGTGGCAAGCTCCAGGTTCAGCAGCAGCACCTCGAACTCCTCCGCGGAGTGAGCAGCCATTAGCAGATCATCGGCATACATGTGGTTGAGCAATAGGGAGCCATCCCTTGACCGCACCCGGGCATCGATCAGCCTCCCATTGTATCTGTAGCAGATGGGAATTCTTCCGGTACAGGCATTGAAGGCTCGACGAACTACGTGGTCCAATGTGGGAGCCAGAGGACATCCCTGTTGCACCCCAAGGTGTAATAGGAATGGCTCTAACTCACGGCCACGTAGTTAAGACGCGGGGCCGCTCACCATCATGAAGGTCCTTAAGGATGGTGATGAGTGGGTTCGGGACTCGGAAAGCACGAAGAGCAACCCAGAGGCCAGGCCTAGTGATGGTATAATAGGCGTTGAGCAGGTGAATAAAGCACACCCATGGACACATGGACCTACAGACCCGCAAAGAAATGGAGTTACACTGACTAACATGGAGGCATGCACACACAGCGACTAACACACACGCACATGTACTGAGACACACACACAGACATATGAACTGACACACACAAACATATCGACTTACAGACACACACACATATGGACTCACACATACATAGACATGCACTTGAGATACGCACACATGGAGTTACACACACATATCGACGTACACACATACTGCGACACACACACATACATAGAGTGACACACACATTGCTGTACACACACATACACATGTGGACTGTCACAGACATCCACTTGAGATATACACACATACACACACATATATGGACATACACACACACACACCGATTCACACAGCAATACGTGGACTCAAACACACATTGATGTAAACACACATATGTACTTACACACACACATATAGACTAAGACACACACACATGAACTTACACATACATAGACTGACACACACATAGCCCTACACACACATACACATATAGACTGTGACACACAGATATCTACTTTAGATACACAGACATGGATTAACACACATATGGACTGACATACAGATCGACGTACACGCACACAGATCGACTGACACACACACATGGACTAACACACACACACAAACGCTTTGATGTTGTCCGTTCGAAAAAGACACCCCCATGGAGTTAAAGACACGCATGGCTTTACACGCACACACATATGAACTCAAAGACACACACATGGACTCACACACACACACATCGACGGGCACAGCAATCCCCGATGATGGCACAGCTATCAGTATCGCAGTACTACGTGTGAGTAAATAGCGTGACGTGAGCAATGGAAACAATAGAAATGCATTTAAGAAATAAGCAGAAATCACAGACTGGCAGTAGACCATGGCGGCGTCATAAAAGCGCAGCAAAAAAAGTGGAAATTGAGCAACCCAAAAATCCAAAAAGAGTTTTGTGTACACAAACATAATTATTGTAACATGTCAACTTGTTTCATAATGGTAAACAATGAAGTTGAGTTGTTATCTTCACAAAAACATAATTATTGTAACATCTGTGAACTTGTTTCATAATGCTGAGTTTTTATCTGCACACAAATATTATTATTGTAATGTTTGTCAACTAATGTGTTTAAATTTCGATTTAAAGCTTTCGTGACTGCAGGGATTCATCTTCTTGGTTCTTTCGGTAAAATCACGTAGAAGGGAAGTAATAAAATAATAAAAATAAAACATAACAAAATCAAATAATTCTCACCTGTAAAGTCACGTAGAAGGGAAGTAATAAAATAATACAAATAAAACATAATAAAATCAAATAATTCTCACTGTAAAGTCACGTAGAAGGGAAGTAATAAAATAATAAAAAATAAAACATAATAAAATCAAATAATTCTCACTGTAAAGTCACGTAGAAGGGAAGTAATAAAATAATAAAAATAAAACATAATAAAATCAAATAATTCTCACACATATTATTTATTTGATTGTATTATGTTTTATTTTTATTATTTTATTACTTCCCTTCTACGTGACTTTACCGAAAGAACCAAGAAGATAATGTGTTTAACAATAGTAAACAATGGACTTGAGTTGTTGTACTTACCATAGCCATGTTGAGGCCTTGTGCCATACGTAGTCCCCGTCCTGGCCTACATTGGCGAGGCAGCGGAGTTGGCACGTTGCCAGGCTAGGGGTTGGGCCGCTACCCCCCCCTCCCCAGCTTCCCCTGGCGGTGCAAGAATAATGCTATGTAAGCAGTAAAATATTATTATCTACGGAGTCTGTATTATAAACTGGACGCATCGTGTTGGAGGGGGGGGGGGGCGATGTACGGAGTCTGTAGTATAAACTGGACGCATCGTGTTGGGGGGGGGGGGCGAAGAGTACATGACACTGAAAAAATATCCGCAGCGTTATGTGTGTATGTGTTGGCTGTAAAACGCGTAAAAGAAAATGTCCCCGTGAGCTCGAGCGAAGGCGCATCACTTGGTAGGGTCCGCACCGCCCCCCACACAATTGGCGTCACTTGGTACGGTCGACGGCGCGCAATAAGTAAATAATGAATAATAGAAACCGCAAAAACGTGTTCGTTAAACTACTTTTAAGTTTACGGATGCAAAAACGGAATAGCCTATTCCCCACCACGGGGCTTAGGGTGTGCCGCCTGGCAAATTATTTCGGTCTTAAACCCCACCGTCCGAGAGCCAAATCCTTCGCAAGCGCGAGCGCACGGAGACTTTTATATATCTTTTATATATCTTCAATTGGTGATGGGGCAGTTGTGGAGACAGTGGAGAGTTCCCCATACCTTGCCAGTGTGCTAATGACCGGCTCCGGTTTAACAGCAGAGGTCTCACTCCAAATCAGTCGACCCACATCTTTTCAGTGGTTGCGTAACACTGTGTGGAAGCTACCTGGTCTATCACTCCGCACGAAGCTTCAGGTCTTCTCAGCCACGGTCATTCCCTCCCTTCTCTACGCAAAACTTGGACCCCCCCCTAATGGAACATCTTCGCCGGTTAGAAACATTTAGGATGGCCTGCCTACAATCCATCCTGGATTTAACCAGGCTGCATTTTGTAAGGAGCTCACAAATCCTTGAAAGATGTGGACAAAGTGAGCTCCTCTGGCAGGTAAGGCTGTGTTGCCTGAGTCATGTAGCCCGCATGGCCAGACACCGCATACCTAAACATCTTTTGTTTGGCTGGATCGAGGGGGCTAAACAGCCCGGCATGGGCTAGAGAAGACATGGAGTGATGTGGTACAGGAGGACGTGGAGCTGAGTCGACTTGCCGATGATTGGTACCAGCCGTGTCAAGATCGGCCTCTGTGGAGGAGCTTCCTGAAGGACGCTACTGGGCAGTTGGTGGCAGTCGCCCTCCAACGGAGGGCGGAGGAGTGACGCTCACAACAACGAGCGGAGCATTGGGTGGCTAAAGCACAGAACGTTGCCACAGTAATGGGCACAGGTGGTGCATCAGCCAGTCGTCTCAGTCAGTCGACCTGTGCCATCTGGGTCTGCCCCGTGACCTTCTGCCAGCGGGCGTTCGACACTTTAAGTGGCCTCAAGGTGCACATAGCCTGGCACAAGCGTTGTGGTGACATCACCGCCACTTACTGGCGAATGGCGGTTGTTGTTGTTCAGTCTATGTATGTATGTGTGGGTTGATATGTGTGTATAACTCTATGTGTGTGTGTCAGGCGATTTGTGTGTGTAACTACATGTGTGTGTCTGCCTTTTTCGCCCGGGCAATGCCGGGTACTCACCACTAGTATATATATTTCTTACGTTGAAAAGTATAAAACACAGTGCTCAAATACAGGAGCACTCAATCACATGAATATGTGATTGTAACAAAAGCCATTGCTGCCACCAAGTCAAAGTCAAGTGATCTGCTGTTCAAATGAGCATTGAGGCGATGCTCATCTTCTTTACAGCCCTGAGCCAGTCGTGGAAATTCCACATTCCCTTGTTGGGGGTGAGCCTCTCTAAAGAATAACCATTGTTAGCCTCCCCACACAATATATGTTCAGTGAATCGACCCCAGAGGGATGATTTTACCAATAAACAGTAAGGTGTTGGCCACATTTAAGTGCCAAACTATCTTGATAACATTTCTTGAGACTCAGCTTTCTTGGATAACTATTTTACGATAAACAGCAGCGTATAATAAACCATGACCAACGGACAATTATTGACGTAATTAAATCAAGGAATGCATTTCTTCTGAAGTTTTAAAATTAAACGTCATCATATTATAAAGAAACGTACTTATATTCTTTGGGTCTTTCGGTAAAGTAACGTAGAACAACATTTTTCTTTAACAAAAACTACGACGTTTCGATGGCAACATAAGCAATCATCATTAGGAGGAAAAAATGGAGAGGGAAAGCTGCTTTTTTCCCTCCTGATGACGATATCTTGTGTTGCGATCAAAACGTCGTAGTTTTTTGTTATGTTTTTTTGTTCTACGTGACTTTACCGAAAGACCCAACACATATGAATTCCCGAGTTAATCTCAGGCTTATTTGCCACGAACACAGGTAAGACATTTCTACAGATGTCAGAAAGTGAATAAGATACTCGATCAGCATTAATTTCCACCCATGCACCTGAAGTCGCGACGCCTCGTGTGGGCAATACCACAGTCCGAAGAGTTAGAGTATGTGGGATACTCGCACTCCCTGGAGCAATGAATGGAGAGCCATGAAAGTGCCGAACAAGGACCTCATGAGCGATCCATCCAGATGCCTGGCTTCGACCTCCCAAAGGTACCAATGGGTGCAGTTAAACCGCTTCTGGTATGACCAGGGAGTGTCGTGTTGCTTCTGAACATCGATGGAGCATGCTACGTGACAGCCCACAGTGTGAATGCGGGGAACAGGAGACCATGGCACACATCGTCTGCAGCTGTGAAGCCCGTCAGGGCGTGCCGGGTGGACTGGTTGTCCTGCACGTGCTGGAGGAGGAGGTTGCAAAGTGGATATGTGGCTATGTGGGCTGACGTCCACTCAAATTACATTTATTTGTTCATATTTTTTTTCCTGTAAATATATTTGGTGTTTTTAAAGTGGGAAGTCATGGAAGGGATCCACCTTTGAACTCCCAGAACCAGCTAGAAGGTTCGAGAAGGGGGGTGTGGCCAGGATGGGGCCGGGCCCCACTGGAAGCATAAAAGGGGGCGAGAGAAGGAGCTCGGGGCTGTCCATGGGAATCAGGGTCATCTTGCCATGGAAGTCGTCCTCGTTGTCGCCGCTGCCATCCTTGTCATCGCCTGACGTCGCTACTGCTGGATAGTCAGCCAGCTATCCAGTCAGTGCCGTCGAGCATGGCGGTCAGCGTTATATGATGTGGTCAGTGAGTCGTGTAGCGTGAGTACGAGTAATATAAATACATAAGGTGCCTCTACAGTTACTGTCTCCAGAGTCCGACATTACACATGTATAGCCTAGCAAGAAACCACTGATATATCAAATAATTTTCCAAGGGCAAGAGATAAAAACTGGTAATGCAATTGATAACAATTGTCCTTCTTACATGAATGACAAATAAAATACTATATAATTAAATGAAGGGCGGTTAATATTTTACACAGTTGTGTTAATTCGAGTGTAGAAAACCACGTCCTTTTAATATAGCAGGGGATTTAATTTTCTCCAGCACCTGCAGTTTGTCTTTTTACAATTGTAATAAAATCCGCAAGGTAGACAGGTAAGTAATAACCCTCTTTATTTATCTCTCCAGCTTCTCATTTACACAGCCATCTCCATGCTCTCTGCCTGCGACTCCTGCTCTTTTCCCTCGCCCCGCCTTTCTCCTCCTGCTCTTCTCAAATTATGTCGCCCGTAGGGCCTGTCCTAGAGTGCGTCATGGGGTCAGTGGCTCGTCCTCAAATGGGAGAGCTACGAGGCTCTCCTGTCAGCTGCATGCTGTTTTCCCTTTCCGAGTTATCGCAGCCGTGCTCACGCCTTCTTCACATCTGCCCTGAGTATCCTACATCACACCCACCCCCACATGAAAAAAATTAACACGTAAAAACAAAGTTTTTCACTATAAATCCTTTATATGCGTGGCATCGGTTTTATTTTATTATTAATTTCAGTTTTTCTTGAGTAAGAGTTTCATTTTTATCACATTGGTATTTTAAATTAAATATGAAATTATTTTTTCCTAAGAAGTGGAAAATTTTGGAAAAATTTTTTCACGAAAATAAATTGTCACGCACAACGAGTCTGTGTGCAAAATGTCAGCTCGATTGGATCACGGGAAGTGGGTTAAAAAACGACCGAAAGATTTGCACGGTCGTAAGCGCGCAAGCAAGCAAGTGAACTTAATATACAGTGATACCTCGGTTCACGAACTTAATTCGTGAACTGACTCTGGTCGTGAACCGAATTGGTCGTGAACCGAGGCACATTTTCCCATAGGGTTCAATGTAAATCCGGTTAATCCGTTCTGACCTTTTTTTTTGGTTTTTGAAGCACAAAAATATGAAACAAATTACAATACACATTAGTACTGTACAGTATAGTAATGTATAAAGAGAGAACACTAACCTTGCTTGAGATGACTTCAGTAAGCACTCAAACGGGTGAACTGTACAATACAGTAAGTACAGTATTGTACAGTACAGTACTGTATGTGCTAAAAAGCACACCAAAAAGCAAAAAGTCACTGAAAGTGTCTTCACAGTACTCACAGTACTTCTTTCTGCATCTCCTCTTCTCTCCACGATCTTCCTACAGGAAGTCACGACCATGTGACAGCCTGGAAATAGCATTAAAATGGCCGCGGCTCCTGTTCGTGAACCGAAGCGGAGTTCGTGAACCGGAGCATATTTTTATGAACTTTTCTGTTCGTGAACCGAGTTGTTCGTGAAGAGAAGCGTTCGTGAACCGAGTTATCACTGTAAAGGATTTAAAAATCGTCGTCCTCCACCCAGATACACCGCACCCTTTTGCCCCAATAAGTCGCCCCTGAACGAGTCGCCCTCGTATTTGCATGTGCGTCCCACCTCAGCGCGCGTACGCACACCAGCAGCACCCCCCCCCCCCCCCAAATGACAACTCGCGCTTGAGTAAACACAACGACTGGAGAAAGGGGGGAACAACATAAGCATACACAACCCTAAAATGGAAAACAAAATGACTGGCAGTCCTGCAGGTAGCAAAACACCCACAGTCCATTAGCCCAGAACCAAAAAAATACTTATTGGTACCACCTGAGGTGGCAAAGTTTAGTATTTTGTTTTTTATCCTCCATGTGTGTGGGACATATTCTGATAAAACCTTTGCGGAGTGGCAGCTTAATTGTAGTTACCATGACTTTTATACCCACACCCTACGACAGGCGTCCAGAACGATGAAATGGGCATTTTTACTGAAAAACTCCCTAGACCAAAGCCAGTTAGGTCACAAACTGGTTTTTATTGGTTTAAATACACAATGAAAACACAGGATAATAAGGAATACCACTGTGAGGTATGGAACTACTTGAATATTATAAACATTGACATTCGCATTTACTTAGTCAATGATACATGTAATCACAAATGTATCATACTCTTTGGTTCTTTCGGTAAAGTCACGTGGGTATAAAATAAATTAAATCACTACGTTTCAGGCGAAACATAAGCGTCCATCATCAGGTAGGACAGCCTCAGCAAAAAATTGATTGCTGAAGTGGGCAAAAAGGTTACCGTGACAAGAGGCTATATAGGTAAAAGAGGGGGGAGGAGCCAGGGAGGAGAGATAGAGAGGGGAGGAAGTGGAGCGCTGCTAGAGGGATTAGGAGCAAGGCAAAATGCGGGGGAGGGGGAGTGGGCGGGGCTGGGAGTGGGAGGCTGAAGAAGAAACTGGAAATCCGGATATGAAGGCAACACCATAAAGCAGTTAAGGTTTTACCTGGTTAATAACATCCTTACAATGATTGCTCCATTTGTATCCATCTTCTCGGTTGACGGTATGTCTATGTTTATATATCTGGATGGCTACATGAACAAACCTTTGATAGTAGCCCGAAGGTTTGCAGAGTACATTGGTCTCGGAAAAAACAATATCATGAGAGCCCACAGCGTTATAGCAATGGTCAGCCATGGCGGAGGTATTAGTTCTGCCGTGTTTCAGATCTGACTTGTGCTCGCGAACATGGAACGAGATATGTCGTTTCGTTTATCCAATGTAACACCCACCACAGGTGCAACTTACGATTTAAAGCTTTCGTGACTGCAGGGATTCATCTTCTTGGTTCTTTCGGTAAAGTCACGTAGAAGGGAAGTAATAAAATAATCAAAATAAAACATAAAATAATTCTCACGACGTTTCGGCCACAACGCAAGCAGCCGTCCTCAGGTGAAGGCCAGGTCTGTCGGGGAGACAGCGTCTGAATGAAACACCACCACGCTTGGAGCGTATATTTAAGCTGGGTTGGAAGGGGGAAGTTGCGCCTTGACAAAATGATTTGCATATCAAGAGGAATTTTGCATATTTATGGGAAATGCAGGAATGTGATTATTACCTACGCATTTCACAAGTAGTACTAATCACATTCCTGCATTTCCCATAAATATGCCAAATTCCTCTTGATAAGCAAATTATTTTGTCAAGGCGCCCTTCCCCCCTTCCAACCCAGCTTAAATATACGCTCCAAGCGTGGTGGTGTTGAATTCAGACGCTGTCTCCCCGACAGACCTGGTCTTCACCTGAGGACGGCTGCTTGCGTTGTGGCCGAAACGTCGTGAGAATTATTTTATCATGTTTTATTTTTATTATTTTATTACTTCCCTTCTACGTGACTTTACCGAAAGAACCAAGAAGAAGGTGCAACTTAGTTTGTAGACTCCAGGATATTGCATGTCAGGAATGACATCCTTCACAGATGGGATTAGATCACGGATTTTGTGTACTGTACTGAATCGGACCTAGATCTTGTGTTTGTTTAAGATTTTGGAAATATTTTTGGTAACACCTGCTATGTATGGTAACGTGATGGTTTTGATTGGCGTCTCAGGGGGTTGTTTCTCCATGGTTGAAGAAACAGCTTTGCGAATAATGCAGTCCGAGAACACATTCATCTTGAGGGCCTGGTGTACGTGTTTCAGTTCATTGGCTAGGTGGTGTTGGTCAGAAACGCAGTGGGCCCTATATGGTGTAGTGTTTTGATGAGGGAATTCTTCTGTGCTGGATGGTGGTGGGAATCAGGTTTCAGATAGGAATCTGTGTGGGTGGCTTCCCTGTAGACAGTGTCCCAACGAGCCATCAGGTCTCTTCTCAAACAAAACATCCAGGAATGGTAGCTTACCATCCTTCTCCACTTCAATGGTGAATTTGATTGATGGGTGTATAGAATTAATGTGATTGAGAAATTGGTTCAATGCTGCCAGACCATGTGGCCAAATGACGAAAGTGTCATCTACATATCTCTTCCACAAGAAAGGACGTAGGATAGATGTCTGGATGGCATAAGTTTCAAATTTCTCCATGAAAACATTCGCTATCACTGGTGATAAGGGGGAACCCATGGGGGTACCTTCATTTTGTTTGTAGAAAGTACCATTCCAGGTGAAGTAAGTGTTGGTAAGGCAGTGCCTAACCAGAGTAGGGGCATCATGATTCAGTCCATGTTGGACTAAATATTCAATTATTACTAAGGTGTCAGGCACAGGAACCTTTGTGAACAGAGAAACAACATCAAAGCTGACGAGAAAATAATTTGGGGACAGTGAAATGCCCTTGATTAGAGAGACTAAGTGGGCTGAGTTATGTACTGCCGAGGCAGTCTTACCCCACACCCCCCTCTCTTCTTCAGTCTCCCACTTCTAGCCCGCCCACTCCCCCCCGGCATTTTGCCTTGCTCCTAATCCCTCTAGCAGCGCTCCACTTCCCCTACCCCACATCCCCCCCCTCTCTATCTCCTCCCTGGTTCCTCCCCGCTCTCTTACCTATATAGCCTCTTGTCACGGTAACCCTTTTGCCCACTTAAGCAATTGTTTCTTGCTGTGGTTGTCCCACCTGATGACGGACGCTTGTGTTGTGCCCGAAACGTCGTGATTTAATTTATTTTATACCTACGTGACTTTACCGAAAGAACCAAAGAGTATGGATCCCGGCAGTCACAAAAACTTCAAACCCATATATATCGTTAGTGATGGGTTTCTATGAAGAAGGTTACATTACTGTATTGTTATCAAGCTCTGTGTGTACTTAGATAGCGTTAACAAGGGTAAACAAGTCCATAATCACCACACTGTGCATCAATGTATACTACTACTTCCACAATAATACCATCAGAATCACCACCCTGTGTGACTCATCAAACTGCTCGTCTATCTCGTCATCTGATTCCCCGAGTTCAAATTCAGGTTTTGGATCATCCTGCAATTTCTGGTTACTGCAGGTCTGTAACCTGCACATGTCTGTTCATGTCAATCCATTTGACAGGCATGTGCAGCTTGGCATTTTGCATGAACGCACACACTTGCATGCAAGCAGTTTCAAGACCACATCTGGTGTGGGTGGGGAGCACCTCCAGTAAATGGCCAGCTTTCCATCATCGTCTGTCCATCCGTACTCAGTAGGGCTTGGCACAACAGGGTTAGCCTGCAGACAGCACTTCCAGATTGCTGCCTGATAGTATAGTTGGCTCGTTTACTTACCAACTTACAGCGTTGTAAGTTGGTAATATTGGCGGGGTGCATTCATGCTTCTCTGCTTTGGTTTGGCAATAGTTCAAGTTCAAGTTCACAGTGGGCATGGGTTAGACAGGAACTAGGTTGACTGGCTTTGCTTGCACAGCAATCCCATTGACTCTGTGAGATGTTCCCTCACCACTGACGGTTTCTTCAAGACGATCGATATTGTCCCAAGCAAAAGTTGTGAATATACCAGGATGGATGCTTGCTGGTAGGGCAATGTCACTCCCTGATGATGAGAGTTTCTGAAGACTCACGGCAGTGTCGATCTCTTCCATCTGTGAATAGGACACACTGTGACCAAGTCGGTTGAGGATGTTTATTAGCTCTACATTCTCTGACAATGACTTGACACTGAATGGCAGAACAATATGCTTGGAAGGCTTGGTCTTTCCACATGTTACTGCATAAACTATGCCATGGCCAAATGATTGCAGAAGCCGCCGAACTCTATGGGATGCATGATCATGATCATTAGCACCTGCGAGTAGATAGTACAGGGAAACAATGAGCGACTCTGGAATGTTAGGACATTCTGCTCCTGGTTTGACTTCAGGCGGCCAGGCATGAGAAATATATTTACTCTTGATGTCCTCTCTCAATTTTATGGCTGCTTTGGCGAAAATATCTGGCGCACCAACACTTTTCAGGGTCTGCAGCTCCCTTTTGAGAGACTGATTTTCTTTGCCACGTTCCCTCATGGACAGGTTATCTGGATAGGGGAGGAGTTTTCCTTTCCTATCAGGGAAGATGTGCAAGGCTCCAGCAAACGCACTCTCCAGCTTTCGCCTTATGTGCTTCTTGGTTGATTCCTTGACTTGGACAATGCCTCGGGAGTTAATTGAAGCAACCAGTCTAGAAGTGAGATCAGTCATTGTCATCACGTGAAGATTACCAAAAAGCTCCATCCTGATGAAGAGGAACAGCTCATTATAAGACTGATTCACAGCAGCTTCGTACTGGGCTGCAGCATCATTATCTTCATTGCTGGCAACCTCTTCTTTGGAAACCTCCTCTTTGGTGTACAGTCTATATCATGACCTGTGGTAGTGCCCTTCAGCTGTTACAAGGTCTCTACTCACAATGTCAAATTTTCTGCTGTCCGTTTTATTTGTCGTTGCACTCCTGATCTTTGCATCAGCTCGCGGTACTCGACACTGTACCAGTACTTCTCTCGTATTCTTTTCCTTGGCATATTTGTTGGTTTTCTGACAAGATATGCACTAATTTTAGATTTGAAGATTTCGTGACTGCAAGGATCCATACTCTTTGGTTCTTTCGGTAAAGTCACGTAGGTGAAAATAAAAATAATAATAAAAATAATAACATTTTGAATAAAAATGAAAATAACTAAATTAAATCACGACCTTTTGGGCGCAACACAAGCATCCGTCATCAGGTGGGGACAACCACAGCGAAAAAACAATCGCTGGAGTATGCCGAAGGGATGGCTGTGACGAGGGATTATATACCTGTATTTACAGCCAGTGTTGGCGTCCAATATGAAACAACAGCAATGTTAAAATCAGGGAATGCAGTTGACTCAATAAGATAAACTAGTACCTGTTAAATAAGATGGGACAGTTATGCGCAGTTAAGTCTTTTTTACATGGTTAATAACATCTTTCCAATGATTGCCCAATTTGAATCGACCTTGAATCCATTGGAAAGATGTTATTAACCATGTAAAAAAAGGCTTAACTACGCATAACTGTCCCATCTTATTTAACAGGTACCTGTTTTGTATTAGACCCGAACACTGGCTGTAAATACAGTTGTAGCCTAGTCCGAGTAGCCCGAGTACCTTCCTCTCTATCTCTTGCTTCCACCCAGGTATATTATCCCTCGTCACAGCCATCCCTTCGGCATACTACAGCGATAGTTTTTTCGCTGTGTTTGTCCCCACCTGATGACGGACGCTTGTGTTGCGCCCGAAACGTCGTGATTTAATTTAGTTATTTTCATTTTTATTCGAAATTGTATTATTATTATTTTTCACCTGCGTGACTTTACCGAAAGAATCAAAGAGTATAAAATATGCACTCTGCGTCATAAGTCCTACTTGGGATATGTCGAGCTGTTCTCTCAGATTATTTCTCTTCAGCAGAGCCACTGGCACTTTGCTTTTCTTTTGCAAGGATGCCATCAATAACTTTCTTCATAGTGAAGATACTGTGACACTTTCTGTGGTAGTAGATTTCTGGAATCTGTCCCTCAGGAATGTATTTTGCCAGTTTCAAAACTGGTGCATGATTTGGTATCTGAGATGCCCTGAGCAGAGTTCTCCAGGAGTCAACACTTTGTGGTGACACCAGCTTATCTGTATCATCAGAACAGTGGATGATGCACTCCAACCATGGTCGCTTTGGTAGTGTGTTGTTACTTGCTTGAATCACCGGTGGCCATATTCAGTCAGTTTTCACCTGCACCATACAGTACAATCAGAAATTAGCATTACTTTGATGCAAAACCTGAATTAATCTGTCAGGACTTTGGTTACAACCCAAAAGCAAAACTAACATTGATAAAGGGTAAAATTCATCTTAATTCATCGTAACTAAATTAAGGGGAGGTACTACAGGTGAATAGGCAAAACAAAATCCTGTTATTTTTTTAGAATAAAAAAATACCAGATGAATATAAACAAAAATATAATATTTTTTTGTATTGTGACTTTCTCCCAATTCATTTATGCATATTATGTGTTATGTCATTAAATATGCACAAATTTGTATATTGTTTAAAACACAATATTGACTTAGTTGATGAAGTCAGAACTTTTTTTATGTGATCAATAACTAATTGGTTGGTAATCTACAGAGGCTTTTTTCAAAATATTGTTCTTTCAGTTAATTATGTTAAAATACACTTGACACATGTAAAAAAAACCTAGATTTTCGCCTATTTTTTAGATATAATACCACGTAAAAGGAAAATGACAAAAGTTATAAAACAATCCCTCTGATCATTTCTAGCTATTCCAAGTAGGAAGCAGTATGTAGAATTATGTGGCTTTACCTATTATGAAACACGAATTGCCAAACTCGGAATGCAAAATGTAATTTTGAGAAAATCGCAATGCGAGTTATGGCTTTGTGATACTAGTAGCAATGAGATTTGAGAGTTATAATTGTGTTCCCCCTCTTATTGCCACGACAGCAAAGTAAATAGCCATATATGACTAGACATCTGCTACAGAGAATACGCGTTTCAATGATATGCAATTCAACTCGGTTATTTAATACAATGCGGAGACAAATTGCGATGAAAGATGATTTAAAAAAAACGCTAATTTAAGGCTTTGTTTACTTGGCGAAGTTTGTATAAAATCGTAAAAACTAACTATTTATAGAATATAAACAGTTCGTTTTTATTATCTGAATGATCAATTGTGTGCATGTTATGAAAGTTTACAATTTATAGAAGCAAAATAGAAAAAAAATATCAAAATTTACAAACTGAACAAAAATAATTATTTTTGCCTGTAGTACCTAGCCTGAACTAATAATCTTAACATGTACAATAACATTAGGTACATTAACAGTAAATTGAGGGTAAAGGTAGCACTCTTTACTGAACATAAATAATACATAACCACCAGTACTTGCCTCACCTGCCAGTAAATGCTCATGAGCAAACAAGCTGCTAGAAACATAAGTAAAACAGATCACGCCAATCTATTCTGGACTTAACTATGTCACTGAAATTGAAGAACAAGCGTGAATAAATGCAATAAATTGTATGAAATATATGCGTTGGGGACAAACATCCATTTTGTAAATAATGTATTGTCTTAATTAACAGCAGAGGTGTTGGAATGCTTTATTTGTAACATCCGGGCAAATACGCATGATTGCGATATGTGTAAACACAGGTTTCCTGCGAGAAAAATGTAACAGCTGCTCATTTGGAAAGGTTATCATGCATTATTTTACTTCTGTTGGTGTAACAAATAAAATGGCAACATTGAAGTTTTGGCACCTTGGGTGGTACCGATATCTGGTCTGGCCCAAGGACTAACAGTGTACCCCCGACAAGGGAAGGGGGAAAAAACACAAGATAGCCAGGGTGATACAATGCACGAACAGCGGCCTATACAGGATGTCAACAGCAACCATATCTCCGGAAACCCATCCCCCTCGGGAAACCCTTAGGAGAATCATCCAGAACAATCCTCCAAGCTCCTTTCGCCGTGCTGAATCATCGGTGCCCCCCATCACTGCAGGAGCATGTTCCGGGCTCGTGTGCGAGTTATAGGTCACGACAGCCACGTCCGAGGCTGATCTGCCCCTCCGGTCACATGCGGCCCTGGAGAAGGAAGGCATTGACCGTTAACGGGTCCTGTCACGGCTGGCTGTTCCCTCAACCCCGGCAATGACAGTGGAGGCAATGGAGCAGATGGGGGTGACTCTGCAGATGTGAGTGGCGGCGGAATGTGTGGTGGTGCTTTGGCCGGACATGGCATCTTCGTGACGGGTCTCTACACATCAGGCTTCAGCCACGCAGGGTGTATATACCCACTGGCGTCAGCCCAATTGGACATGCACACACTGGGACTGAAAAACTTCAACAACCTTGGCAGCCCTCCCAGCTTCCCTTGGTTACGGTCTTGTCAACATGTCTGAGGCGATGTGGACCGTCAGTTCCCCAACCCTTTTGCCGCACTGGAGGGTCACTGTGGTTGAATCCCCTCCCCTGTCTGGGCTGCTCTAACCTCCAACATTGGCATCGGTTCTCGCACCTTCCGTCGCGGCTCCTCTTTTTGCTCCGGGTGCTGTTCAGCCTCCGTTCCCACGGCCGGGACCCTGGGCACAGGTCCTTTTACTGATGATGTCCCTTCCCCGGCTCCTTTCGTGGCCTCTACCTCCACTGTGACGGGCTACTCCAGGGCGGTCACGCGTGAGCCCATCGTTCCGACGGTGGTAGGGTGAGGGATGGCTGAGCCTGCAGCTCCAGCATTTCCGACTGTGCCACGGGAGCTCTCTGTTTCGCCGCTGGTTCTGCCTACAACTGAACTGTAGTAGGCTGCTCAGAGACCAGGGCTGCCCCTATTGCTCTCCATGAACGGCGGCTGCCGACTGAGAACTTCCGCCCTGCTGTCCTCCCTCAGCTGTTGGAGCGAGGTGTTTGCCTACGTGAACAGGTCGACAAAGTCCGCTAATGGCCTCTCTCTTTCCCTCGATTGGTGGTTCCTCGCAATGGCCCTCACCAGCGTGCGACCTGGTTCTGTCGCCTGGGCGGTAGTTTTTTGCATGCTGGGAGTAGAGCAAGCGCAGTTCGTCTGCTAGGGGCATTGGGGCGCCGCCGGACCAAGCAGCTGGAGATGAGAAATTTTTTTTCTTCTAAAAAATACTTTTCTATAAATTATTTTGTTACAAAAATTAATTAATTATTATTTTAACGTAAACTTCCTAATGAAGATAACATGTTAAGTTTTTCATATTAAAAACTGCTGCAACACCAAAGTCTGATTTGTGCCACGGAGATGCCTCGGGGCGGCTGTGAAGGCGTCCGAGTGAGAGATATCCCTTAATTCATTGCGATTAGTATTTTAGCCATGTCGTTTGAGACCCATTCAGGGTGGTGAAAAAGGCGTCCATGGATATAATCACTATGCCACAACGATAGGTTGCACTGTGCAAATATAGTAGGTCACGGCCTGCATGCTTTTGAGAGCTTTGTTGTTTTTTATTGTTTATAAATCCCTACCGTTGGTAGCTAAGACAGTTATATTACTTTCAAGGGAAGGCCAATAATTATTGGCCATCATGTTTTCTTCATTCGAACACTATATTTTCAGAGGTCACTCAACAGCTCTACCTAGTGGAAATGTCGTCACTGGAATAGAGGTTGGTTCCTCCCCTACTTCCCTAGGACTTCTCAGGGTTTTTTTTTCTTGCGGATGCGGGACATATTCACATCCAATTGCTGCCACCAGATGTAATGAAATCCACGAGGGATACAGCGAAGTATTAAACCTCTTTATTTCTCTATCCAGCTTCCCACGACTCCCACTCTTTTCCCTCACTCCGCCTATCTCCTCCCGCTCTTTCTTCTCCTCCAATCATGTCGCCCATAGGGATTTTACAAAAGCGCATCATGGGGTCAGCGGCTCGTCCTCTAATGGAAGAGCTGCGAGGCTCGACTGTCAGCTCCGTGCTGCTTTCCTCTTAGGGGTTATCCCAGCCATGCTCACACCCTCATCACATCTGCTCTGAGTATCCTACACAATGCAATATGTCCCCATTTTAATAAATATTGTTTGGAGCATCCATTACGAGTGGTTTATAACTTCCAATATGTTTTACAGCATTATTTGAGAATGTTCATAGGACTGGGTCTAACATCCTCCTTTATCATTGTTGTATTAATATAATTTCCAAGTTTCATTTTTATAAATGTAAATTGTGTATCTACAAAAGGATTTGAGTCATGCGTTAAGCAGCAATGATTTGCAAATGATTCGATTTAAAATTTTGCTCAATGTCATTGAAGAGATTATATTTAACTGTAAATAAATTCACCCAACCCTGTGATATGTGCATGCATAGTGTGTCACAGCTCGATATAGCACAAGCCAGAGATGATTTTCAGATTTAATTTTGTCAGAAATCTCCTTTTGGATTTGTGGGTCGAATTTTAAATTTTATTTTATCTTTTCGTATATGTGGATTTTACATTATATTCTAATTAAGTAATTGTTTATGAACTGGTACAAAAACTGACACCTTCATCATGTTTGCAATAACCACAACACAAGCAGTCAAAATGAAAGGGTAAAAACCTATTACTATATTTTGCCACTGGAAAAGGAGATGTCTCAGTGTAAATGCTTACCCCGAGTGCTCAATACTCTGATAGTGCACTGTTTTTTGAGTTGTACGCCTTTTGGCGTCATCTGGTCCACCACCAATGGAGACTAGGCTCTAAGAAAAGCTGTCTCGGGTGTGGACCAATCAACTTCAAGGACAGTGCATATCATTATCATTATCAGAGTTGTTTCTTTTTATTTGCATTTTGACTGCTTGGGTTGTGGTTATTGCAAACATGATGCCTTGTATAAAGGTGTCAGTTTTTGTACCAGTTGAAAGGGTAAAAGCCTATTACTATATTTTGCCACTGGTAAAGGAGATGTCTCAGTGTAAATGCTTACCCCGAGCTCTCAATACTCTGATAGTGCACTGTTTTTGAGTTGTACGCCTTTTGGCGTCATCTGGTCCAACACCAATGGAGACTAGACTCTAAGAAAAGCTGTCTCGGGTGTGGACCAATCAACTTCAAGGACAGTGCATATCATTATTATTATCAGAGTTGTTTCTTTTTGTTTGCATTTTGACTGCTTGTGTTGTGGTCATTGCAAACATGATGCCTTGTATAAAGGTGTCAGTTTTTGTACCAGTTGAAAGGGTAAAAGCCTATTACTATATCATTGTTAACTTGGATAAAGCGGTACCTATTTTATTGTTTTACCCAAAGCAGGAAGGGCTGAGGTGACCTCTGACGAGGAATTTTACTCACAACCTATTGTCAGTCACGCATTCTCATGTTGCCACCACAGTCAGATATGGATTTACATATTTATCAGCAGAACTGTCACAGAACTGCCAACATCCCTTACAGTTCTATAAATACACAATCCATCTCCTGCACGTGAACTTACCCTTCACTCCATCTCTGCGGTGGTCTTCCTTTTCGGTTAATCCTGCGAGGTTGTTATCTTCTCTAGTTGCCAGTGTTCAGGGGCCTGCTTAAGGAGCGGCTCCGGCTGGAGCACGCATACCAAACACATGTCGGTGATGTGCACGTCTTCGAACGCTGGGGAGCCGGAAAAGCCCTTTGTATCAGCGTGGACAGCACCCTCATGTTCACCTTCTGAAGCGCTCGCCCGTCACTGTGGCCTGCGCGATGACCACCACCACGTGACTTTTCTTTCGTGTTGTGCGCAGTGCATTTAGCGCCACAGCGCGTGGATTTATAGCTGGTGACTGTGTATTTCATATCGCAATCGCCTCCAGTGCTGTTGCTGCTAGCGGCAATAAAAGTTGTTTAAAAGTCAAGTCTCTGGTTGCTATTGTATCACCAGTATTTTATTTGACAACCAATGTGTTGTGTCTAGTATGCGTTTGATCCTTGATCCATGAGTTAATCTTCCTGTCCATATGAGCATTCTGAGCCTGCGTATCTCCATACACCTTTGCACACTCTTCAGCCTTTTGATTACAATTTATTTTAAGACGTCCATTATTCTAATCCAAAGACCAGCGGCGTAGATAGACATTTTTTTTTGCAGCTGGGACAACGTGCATAAAATAATATATTATTTAGTCTGTATTTCCTGTTAACTCTAACATAAACCTCGCTAAAGGCTTAATTAGCTTTGATTATATTCATGACCCTGAGCTCACATTTCCCACCACCTCCAATCAGGGCATTCACATGGCCTTGACTCTGCTAATAAGTTTTTTTTCCCACTGCAATGAATGTCACACCTTTATTCTGACTTCCCATCTTGATTACACTTTCTCACATTAACTCCTTAACTGCATACTATCCACATTTAAGATGGTGTAGAATGTTACAGTTGAGCTCCTTGCACAAACCAATAAAGGAGACCACTTCCCTCTGATCCTCAAATTAATCCATTATATTTCCATTTACCGACACACAGATCACCAGTCATCCACATGGCCTTAGTTTCACTCCTGCTTTTACTGCTCTGATCTAAAATTCTTCAACTGTGAATCACCCATTATCTACAATGTCCTTGTCCCTGCTATCCATAATTAAAACCCACAATTTTATTACATATAAGTTAAGCTAAAAACAAAACTTGCCTATTACTTATAAGCAGCTTTGGCCTGAAGCAGACTTCGAGGTGGAGTAGCGGTTGTGGTTTAAAGTACTGCGCAATGAGCTCGGCTGCCCGAGTTACATTTGTTTCTAGCACTGACCAGTGTGGTGAAGTATGGAAGTATGGTGAAGCAAGCCTATGACATTATGTGTGGAATCTTGATCTTAGATTGAGAATGGTGTGGGATGTATTTACAAATTTTAACAAGCTTAAAATAATACATTAATGAGGACATAAGCTACGAAGTCAAAGATAATCTCCTATTCATTAATTCCGCCCCCCATCGTATGTGAAGGGCTCACAAGTGACGTCATCACATATATTTAAGGAACGAAACAGGAGCATTTCTCCATAAATCTGGCAGTCTGCCTGATGATGCTAGTTGTAATTACTGGCGAAACGTCATAATCAGATTGTAAATGTTGTGAATTTTCTCTCCACTGTACTAGTGTAGTGACTAACTTGAAGATGTTAAGACTTGGATGCACTGCTTTATTAACAAGCACCATCGGGGATAACAATCTTAATTATTAGTCTGACTATTCACGACAATGCTACTCAGTCAGGACAGTTGGTAGGCTGCCTGACTGGTGACGCCCCAAGATGGTGAAGACGGAGACAACGACAAAAAGAATGGTGAAGATGACGAGAAGAATGGTGACGAAGACTTCAGCAGCATGACGGGGATCCCTTTCCTCTAGATCCCTCTCTGGTGTACAGTGAGGGAAAAAATGATTTGATCCCCTGCTGATTTTGAACGTTTGCCCACTGACAAAGAAATGATCAGTCTATAATTTTAATGGTAGGTTTATTTGAACAGTGAGAGACAGAATAACAACAACAACAAAATCCAGAAAAACGCATGTCAAAAATGTTATAAATTGATTTGCATTTTAATGAGGGAAATAAGTATTTGACCCCTCTGCAAAACATGACGTAGTACTTTGCGGCAAAACCCTTGTTGGCAATCACAGAGGTCAGACGTTTCTTGTAGTTGGCCTCCGCAGCACGAATATTCGACGCGTGTTGAACGGTGGATTAAAAATAGCAGCCATCTGAGCGCATGCCCGAGGCAGAGTTGCCTGGTCAGCCTCGGGGATGGCCTCGAAAACCACAAGGGAGTCGTCATCCAGCACCATGGGCAAAGCCCGTAGCGCCTCCGCATGCAACCACCCGACCAGGGCACAAGCCGCTTTGAAGCCGCGCTGGAAACCCGTCCAGTCGCCCCCCGGGGCCACAAACTCAAGGACGGTAGGCAGGTGCTTCCGTAGAGACAGCACCCCCGCAGAAGCCGCCGATGGTGACTCAAATTTGGTGGCAAGACTTTCCCACTCGGACGACAAAATGGCGGTCACTTGCTGCGCCGCGCACGCGGTGGACCAAATGACTGCCGCCTGTGTGGGCGTGAACTCCGCCATTTCCCGCGCTGGTGCGGCGGCGAAAATTTAGTCGTCCGCCTGCTGCCCTCATGCTGCAGCATCTCCAGAAGGCGCCGCGGACCCGAGCTGGACGACCAGTTCCACTGTGATGGAGAGCAGGCCCGTGAGGCACCCAATGAGGTTGTGCCATCCTTCTCCAACCGCAGCTGCAAGGGGCTGACATCCCTCTCCTGCTGCTCCACAGGCACTGCCGCCTCGGGACACATCATCGGAGTCCCAAATTCCGAGGCTGTCAAGGGGATCACATCCCCGTCGTCCTCGTCTCCAGAGGATACTATCGGTGGGTGCTTTTTCTTGCCCGACTTTTAGGTGACAAATTTATTGTTTTACTTTAGCACTTCTGATGCCAAATGTAGTGACTAACTCGGAGACTATAAGACTTGGAGGCACCTCTTTATTAACAAGCACCATTGGGGTTAACACTCTTAACAATTAGTCCGTCTATTGTCACCGATGCTACTCAGTCATGAAAGTTGGTAGGCTGCCTGACTGGTGACGCCCTGAGATGGTGAAGATGGAGACGACAACCAGAAGGATGGTGAAAAGGATGAAAAGAATGGTGAAGACTATGAGAAGAATGGTGACGAAGACTTCAGCAGCACGACGAGGATCCCACTAGCGGGTTCTTGGTGTACCCCTTCTCTGACCTTTCCCCTAGATCCCCCTCTGGTGTATATCCTGGCCTGCTGATGTCAGGGCTGTCATAAGCCGCAGATCCCCAGCATCCAGCGCCCTATGCCACGACACTACTCTTCTATACCACTACACTAGTAACGAATTGGCATGTTCTGTTTGCGTGACAAAACCTTACTAATTTGCTGTGTCGGGTAGAGGCGAGTTTAACGACTCATTTATATTTATGTGATTTAAACAGAAAAACTATTATGGAGAATCGCCTTGCTTAAAACAATGTTGGACAGTGCTCATCTTCATGTGTGGCTGAGGCAGCAGTGTAAATTCCACATTGCTATGGTATAGGCCAGTCTATCCATGAGTAAACCCCAACAGAATTGAGAAGCAACACTGTTTGCAAATTTGTGTTAATATATATTTTTATATCTGTTATCTGTTTCACTATGGATTACATGATGCTCTATTGTGGCATTGGAAACAAAGCAGAGGGCAAAGAGAGTGATCCTTTTCAGAATTCCCTCCACACTGGAACCTGTCACATCACATTGCCTACTGACCCCAGATCTCACCACAGGACTGCGGCTGTCAAGGGCCGTGATAGGGCAAGGTGAGGATGTAGGCCAACGGTGACAGAGGGGAAACGTGTGTAAGGCCCAGAACCTTCTAGTGAGTTCGAGAAGGGGGCGTAGCCGAGGGCGGAGCCAGGCAGGGGACACGTGGAAGGTGACCCAAAACCTTCTAGGAGGTTCCAGAAGGAGGCGAATCCGAAGACAGAGCGGGGCCATGCTGAGGGGTATAAAAGGGGAGTCCCGGGGCTGCATCGGGGCTGTCTGCTGGAATGCAACCCGCTGTGCTACGTCTTCTCCTCAGTCTCCAGTCTTTGTACTCAGCATCGTGGGTCAGGCAGTATGCCGACTGACCTGACCCGTTTATATAGTTACCTCATGGTGGTTACCAGTTATGTAGTTATCCCGTTGTGGTTGCTGGTTATGTAGTTACCCCATTGTGGTCGTAGAATAAACGTGTTGCCTCCTGAATGGAGGGGGGGGGGGAACTATGGAAAAGTAATGTTCCAGCTCAAAGCCTCTCTGACCCTGGTCTTGGTTTCACAAGTATGTAAGCTAAAGCATGCCTATAATGTACATGCAGATATGTAAAGAAGGACATATTTCCTCCTTATTTATTTTTTATTTAGTGTTATCATTTGCAGACACACTAGTTGGAGGCAACAACTTTTAGTCATACAATGCTACACCGTTACACACGGGACAAAATCACCTAACTCACTTTGAACGGCTACGTACACCCATCTTCTCCACACGGGATAACTATATATCTGGTCGGAGCAGCCACGTACAGTTGACCCACTTCGTACGGGATAACTATCTCTGGTCGGAGCAGCCCTAGTGCTGTTGACCCACAATGTTGGAGAGCGTGGACCCAGGCGGCGAGCAGGATTCTTCCATCCACCGAACAGCCTCGAACCTCGCTCGAGACTTGCCTTATATCCTCTATCCCCCGCTGCCCCTGGTCCTCCCTCCGCCGCCCCTCTCCTCGGCCCATCCGGCCAATTCCAGTTCCATAGCACCTGTTTTCCCATCCTGTCATGTGCTTAACCCAAGCCGGGGCGACTCATGTGCCCCTATACCTCAACCCGGCCCGTCACGTGCATGGTACTGTACTCTGCTAGTTATCTCCACAACACACACACAGCGTAAAGCACCGTAGTGTTCCGAATAACTTCACTACCCCCCTTTGTAAAACCCATCCGTCCCGGCTGACCCCTCACCTGTGCACAGCCGGGCGGCACCCCAATCACCCAACCAGGCCCCCCCTGCAAAATACAAAACATCAACTGCGCACGCTTCAACCAACAACTTGGCTTCCATAACGATAAGAACAATGCCGCAATAACAACAAAACAACAACACAACACGAGAACCCCATTTATCAACGATCAAAATCACCCCCCCAGAATAAGTACACACGTGACACCAACTGGCCCACCACAGCCCATGAGCCCTGGCACTGGGCTGCATCCTCCTTCCGGCGGTGTCAGAATAAATAAGCGTCCGGGGCAATCATCGAAATTGCACAGTTTTGGATTGGGTTCTCGCCGCCGGGCACTTGGGCAGGACCGGAATGACCACAGGGGGGTCCACAGGGACAACTGAAGGTCACCCAACTGGGTGTAGCTCCTCCGAGACAGAAGATGGAGAGGGAGGAGAAGCAGATGCTGGCCGCTCCTTCTCTGCTTGTGGACTCTTCGGCGGCATGACGGACAGCTCCGTGGTTGTCACGGGGCAGATCCCTGTGGGCGAAGGAATAGACATCCGCTAAGGCAGCAATTGAGAGTCTGCATGCCTGGGCTCGTCGGGCACATCAACCACCTGGCCTCGGGGAAGTGGAGATGTTACATCGTGACAACGTAGATAGAACGGTTTCAATCGCGACTGGTGGACATACCAGTGTAGTGACAGAGAAAGGTCACTACTGTGTCGGCCCGTACGAAGGCTGGGGGCCCCAAGGGGGTGCCTGGGGGGTCGCGTGGTGGAGGGATCCGGACCCTCCCAGAGGTGGGGGAAGTGAGGCGTGTCCTGGGAAGGGAGGCGTGGCCTGGAGAGAGCCAGCCACGCCGGGGCGGAGCCAGCCACGCGAAACCAAATATAAGCGTGGTGTGAACGCAGAGCGAGGCTGCTGTTGTACTGTACTCCAAAGTGAAGACATCATCGGTCGTCAAGTCCCGAGTCGTCGTCCTGGGCCAGGCAGGCCGTTGCCTGCCTGGTCCAGTCTGTGTCGTGTTCCAGAGTGTTAGTGAGTTGAAGAAGGTGGTTACCACCTTATGTACAGTGTTATATTACTTACCGTTTAATAAATAGTGTTGCCTCCAAGCTGTGTGTGTGTGCACCTAATTCGGTACTACTACATTTGGTGTAGAAGTGGTCATCGAACTTTCGCTGATTAATTTGAAGAAGCTGTACCCTTCGCTGCCATGGTGTAAAAGCTGGCAGTGGAGTGCAAGACCCAACCGGAGGTGCGGATGGACGGTGTGGGTTGCACCTGGCCTCTCCCTGCGACGACCACGGAGTCTGGGGCCCCGGTGATGTGCCCCGGGGGATGGGCGACTGCAGCCTGCATGGGAGGAGGCTGCGAGCCCGGGCTGGTCGCCATCGACGGCGAGTTGGAGCGACGTCGCTCGTCAACTCGACCAGCTGCTGGTGGCAAGGGAGTGGCCGGGTGTTGGTGAGTGATGGCGAAATTGCAAGATGACGGAGCTGTGGCGTTCGCGCCATTTCGGCGGTGCCGGCGTTCCTGCCATTTCACTGCGGCGGCGTTCTCGCCAGTTTCACAGCGCCGGCGTTCCCGCCATTTGCACCATGCCGGCGGTTCCCGCCATTTCAACGTGTTGGCGTTCCCGCCTTTTGCGCCTTGTGTGCTGCGCCGGCCTGGCGGCGCGCCGCTGCAGCCCTGTGATTACGGGCCTCCCTCCCCACATTGAAGTAAGAAGAGCGGGGGAGGGCATCGGTGGTGAGAGCGAGAGGGGCCCGTGATTGAAGAGAGGGTTTCGACGTTGGAGACACTGCTGGGAGGGACTTTTTCAGTTTGACTCTCCGGTTTTGTGTTCCTCGCGGACGGTTAAATACGGCGTCGAGATCGGTATCTTCTGGGTGTAGTTAATGATTAATTCGTTGTTAGTGTCCCGAGCTCCGTTGATATCCTGTATGTTGCCGTGATAATGACTCGTGTTGTTACATCGTTTTGTTGCGAAATTGCCATTGTTATTGTGTATACTGTATGGAGTTTCGCTCGTGATTGTCACGTGTAACTGTAGGAAACTTTGATCGTCATTGTTGCCAAGGTACAGACCGTATGGAGCTTTGCTTGGAATTGTTAACAGTGTAGGGACTGTTGGGTACTTGCTTGTGATTATTTACTATGTACGGATTGTCTGGAGTATTGATTGTGTGTGTTGCCATGTGGGGACTGGATGGAGCATTGCGCCAAACGATTTACTGTACGAACTTCGTATACTGCATATACTGTATTAATCAATTCGGCGATTCTTGGGGTTTGTGTATAGTTTTTTGCTCTCAAAATTCGAATGCCCTGAGTCCCATGGTTAATGTTGAAGGGGATTTTGAAATGACAGGTTCGGTTTGTTTCAAACTCACTGGTTGGTTCCTGTCCGTTGTTGCACAGATGATGTCTTTTGTGCGGGAATGCTCCTTGTGTTATATATGGATCGGGGGTGCGTTTCCGTTAATTGCCGTCAAATTGCGTTGCTCTCTCCACTCGGTTGGTACAGCTGCAGGCTGCAATGCGAGTCTCGGAGATGATGTGTATGGATACGGGATGTGAGGTGTATTGTTGTGACCATTGAATATTCGGGATCGTCACAAATTGTGCGTACCTGTTCGGCATTGGATCAGTTCTGTGGGGGATCATAATTCAAATTGTATGTGTTGTGATGGTGTTAAATTGCGATGGTGACATGCTGCCAGGGATTTGGAATTGTGCTGCTGGCTGTCACCTATCTTGGGGCGCAGGTCCTGACCAGGATGGCCCAGTGAGTGTTGCGTGTCTAACATGAACGTTGTGGTCCCGTCATGCAATGGCTGACGGCTTGACCTGACAGCCCGGAGATTGAAACACTCCGTGGCATGTCTAGCCTAGTGGGCTGTGCGCTCACATGGCTTTGAGAGTGTGGTCCCGTCATGCAATGGCTGACGGCTTGACCTGACAGCCCGGAGATTGAAACACTCCGTGGTATGTCTAGCCTAGTGGGCTGTGCGCTCACAGGGCTCGGAGAGTGTGGTCCCGTCATGCTGTGTCTGACGGCTTGACCTGACAGCCCGGAGATTGAAACACTCCATGGTATGTCTAGCCTAGTGGGCTGTGCGCTCACATGGCTCGGAGAGTGTGGTCCCGTCATGCAATGGCTGACGGCTTGACCTGACAGCCCGGAGATCGAGACACTCCGTGGCTTGTCTAGCCTAGTGGGCTGTGCGCTCACATGGCCCGGAGAGTGTGGTCCCGTCATGCTGTGTCTGACGGCTTGACCTGACAGCCCGGAGATCGAGACACTCCGTGGCTTGTCTAGCCTAGTGGGCTGTGCGCTCACATGGCTCAGAGAGTGTGGTCCCATCATGCTGTGTCTGACGGCTTGACCTGACGGCCCGGAGAGTGAGACACTCCGAGGTGCGTTGAAACAGTGGGCTGGAGATTCGTAAGGTTCAGGTGGAGTTGTCCTTTTACGTTGAGACTGTATCCCTCAGTTGTTAGGGTGCATGTTGTGCAGTGAGTGAACGATGGGTCGTCTCGGCTTGGTCGGTACAGCTATATGCTGCGATGCGAGTCTTGGAGAGAGACTGGGTTAAAATCCCACCGATATGGCCGACGCGTGCTGCTGGTTGTGACGCCGCGTCGGAAAGGCGGTGGGGTGGTAACATGGAAATTCCCCCCCCGATATGGCCGACGTGTGCTACTGGTTGTGACGCCGCGTCGGAAAGGCGGTGGGGTGGTAACATGGAAATTCCCCCCCCGATATGGCCGACGTGTGCTACTGGTTGTGACGCCGCGTCGGAAAGGCGGTGGGGTGGTAACATGGAAATTCCCCCCCCGATATGGCCGACGTGTGCTACTGGTTGTGACGCCGCGTCGGAAAGGCGGTGGGGTGGTAACATGGAAATTCCCCCCCCGATATGGCCGACGCGTGCTACTGGTTGTGACGCCACGTCGGAAAGGCGGGGGGTGCTAATGGGTGACTGTCATTGCATGCGTGATTCTAACGGGTGGGGGGGGCTGTGCTGGAGCGTAAGTGGGTTAGCCAGTTTTCATGTATAATTGTTGTTAATTCCCCGTTTTCTATGCGGTTCCCTTTTACCCTCGTCGATTCTGTATATATTACGTGATTGTATTTCTTATCGGTCGCCGGTCATTTATTGATGTTGTTGGTTCGGAGGCACACCTTTTCGATGTTTCACAGTTGTGTTACAGCCGGGGACGGCTGTGTGTTTATACAGGAGGGGGTGATGTAGTGACAGAGAAAGGTCACTACTGTGTCGGCCCGTACGAAGGCTGGGGGCCCCAAGGGGGTGCCTGGGGGGTCGCGTGGTGGAGGGATCCGGACCCTCCCAGAGGTGGGGGAAGTGAGGCGTGTCCTGGGAAGGGAGGCGTGGCCTGGAGAGAGCCAGCCACGCCGGGGCGGAGCCAGCCACGCGAAACCAAATATAAGCGTGGTGTGAACGCAGAGCGAGGCTGCTGTTGTACTGTACTCCAAAGTGAAGACATCATCGGTCGTCAAGTCCCGAGTCGTCGTCCTGGGCCAGGCAGGCCGTTGCCTGCCTGGTCCAGTCTGTGTCGTGTTCCAGAGTGTTAGTGAGTTGAGGAAGGTGGTTACCACCTTATGTACAGTGTTATATTACTTACCGTTTAATAAATAGTGTTGCCTCCAAGCTGTGTGTGTGTGCACCTAATTCGGTACTACTACACCAGCACCGGCGACCCCCTGGATTCCGAACACAGTGGGGTTTCCTAACCTATATCACCTCGACCGGGCCCTTCCATGGCCTATGGAACTTGGGGGACGTGCCCAAAGGCACCTGAGGGCAATACAACCAAGCCCTCTCCCCAACCTTCCATGGTTTCTCAGATTCCCAAAGCCCTGCCAATTTTTCATTAGCCACTTGCCGCCGAGACATATTCTGGCAGGATACTTCCCGTGCCTCCGCCAAACGAGCGAGCGTGCGGCGCATGAGCTTCGGCACAGCGGTCTTTTTGGCACCCACACAATCTCGCCCGTAAATTATAAAGAACGAGGAGATCCCGGTAAAGGCGTGAGGAGCCATGCGATATGCTGCGAATACGCCTGGAATGTGCAAGTCCCAATCCGATTGAGTCTCATTGACCTGCTAGCACAACATGGCCGTTCTATGCAGTCGTTCCACCATCCCATCGGTTTGGGGGTGCTAAGGCAAAGTTCGGATTTTCTTGGTGCCCAACAGGTCACACACCTCCTTCAACTAGTTGGAGGAAAAATGTTGGCCTTGGTCTATGTTCTAGGACCCCTTTGTCTACGAAATATCCTGCGATAGATGCAGCTGACTGATCCTGCAAGGGCCACGCAACCGGCCATCACGAAGGGTATTCTACTCCTACGAGCAGGAATTTGTTTCACTGTGACGTGATGGGAAACGGCCCGAGGACATCCAGAGCAACCAGCTCATTCATGCGCGACACCTCAATAGAGTGCAGGGGTGGATGAGCCGGCCTTCACGGGGGCTGCCATCGCGTGTACTCTACACATCCTTTTAGGATGCTGTGGACGTCTGCAGACATTTCGGCCAAAATAAGTCACGCTTCAAAGAAGACAACGTCTTCTGCACCCCTAGGTGCATTAGTCACAAGTGGCCAGCTCTCACGACTTTACCCCGAAGGGCAATCAGCACAACGATGCAGTGGAGTCGCACCCCAGCATCCCACCGCATAAGCAGACCATCCCGTAGGGACATCGGGGACATATTCCCCGGCCCTTGCCTGTGACTTGCGGTGCCGACACGGCGCCGCATCCTTGAAAGGGAAGCGTCCTCCACTTGGAGGCGCCCCCACTCCTCAAACGCAAGACCGAGTGTACTGTAGTGTGCGACCGCCACCGCCGGAGGCGTCTCATCAACCCCAGCCACTATGCTGCAAGGTCCCCCATCACTAACCGGTTTGCAACGGCCAGCCCCAGTTAAACATGCGCACTGGTCTTTCAGTGGCAGCCGCGACAAAGTGACCGCATTTCCATGGCATAAACCCCTTCTATTGGTAACCATGACGGAGTAATCCTGCAGCACCTCTAACCAGCTGATCAACTCAAAGTGCGTACTGCAACGCCGCATGGTCCGTGCACACCACAAAATGCCTACCATATAGGTATGGACGGTATTGCTGCACGAAGTTGACAATAGCCAGCAGCTCACAGTGCATGACACAATAACACTGCTCCACGGAAGACAGCACCCGGCTCCCGTACGCGACAATGTTCTCTACCCCGTTTTTGACCTGCGACAACATGGCACCTATGCCGGTGTCACTGGCATCCGTGTCAAGCACAAATGACAGAGAAATCTGGTGTATCGAAGGGGAGGCGCATCAACAAGAGCATCGCACAACGCGACAAAAACGGCCTCCTCCTCCACACCCCATCAAAATATCTGGCCTTTGGCAGTGACTGTCGCAAACTTGGGCACGATACGGTGGTAATCGGAAGCGGAAACTACAAAACTGCGGACTTCTCCCAATGACTTGGGGGTAGGCCACGAGCGCACACAAGCAGTTTTGTCGGGGTCCGTCGCAATCTCTGCCTCACTGACATTGTACCCCAAGTAGCGGACTGACTTCTGCAACAAATGGCACTTTGTGGTTTAAATTTCAAATTTGCTGCGCGCATTTTCACAAACACCAAGCACAGTCGCACAGATGTTCCTGGAAAGTGCGTCCAAAGACGATGACATCATCCAAGGAAATCAAGCAAAAGTCACACTGGAGTCCTGACAAAACCAATTCCATTAGTCGCTGAAATGTAGCCATGGCCGAATGAAGACCCATCGATAAACAGTTGAATTGCAAAAGCCCCTGAGGAATATGAAACTCAGTTTTGGGTTTTGAGTCATCATCGAGGGGCGATTGCCAAAACCCCGAGTGCAAGACCAGTGCAGATCCCCCGGCCTCGCCTAGATTGCCTAGTCGGCCGAGGTGGTACCTTGGCAGGCTGGGGCTGGGCTGCTACCCTCCCCCACCATCCCCCCGCCCGCTCTACAGTAATAGTACATAAGCACAATAATATTAGTATATACCGACCCTATAGTAGTATACTCTGTGGTTCTTTCGGTAAAGTCACGTAGGTAGAAAAATAATAGATCACGACGTTTTGATCGCAACACAAGCAATTGTCATCAAGTGGGACAACCACAGCAAGAAAAAACTGCTGAAGTAGGCGAGAGATCTTCCGTGGCACGAGGTTATATAGGCCTCAGCAGTAGGGGGGGAGAGAGAAGGGCGGGGAGGAGGCGGGGCAGAAAGTGGACCCCGCAGCAGCACCCGGGTTACTGGAGTGTGCGTTGCTAAAGGCACACGCGCAGATGCGTGCTTTGGCACACGCTCAACGGTGTAATGTAATAAGTAAATAATAATTAGTACAAAATTATTAATCAAACTACTTAAAAGTTGACATGCGAAAAATCGAATAGTGCTGCCTCACCACGGGGCCTAACACGTGGTACCTGGGTACTTTTCGATTTAAAGCTACAAATAACACTTATCTTTGAGTGCAACAATGTCCACATCGGATTGGGAACATGTAGATAAAATGACTGCCTCTTCAGCTGCCGCTATGTCGACCAAATGTAAGGACAACTTGATTTCCAAATTCAACCGCCTCTCAAACAAGAAACTGGTCCCACACATTGAAAAGCTAGATGTTAACAAAGTCGTAATTAATCGCAGTAACAGTTCTATTTCTGAAGGTCTGAAATCCGTTTTAGCTAAAGGACTAAAATTTGCAGTCACACCTAGACACATACCAGTTAATGATATAATTGCTAGAGTAGATGTAGCTCTCAAGGGCCTGAGTCACATCGCTGCAGACGTAGCAAGATCTGAAATCTCTGCAACCCTCAAAAACGCTAAGATGCCAGCTAGCAACATCAGCAAAGATGAGCGTTTTGAATTAGCTCAATTAAAAAAGAGGGATGACATTGTCATCCTCTCTGCCGACAAAGGCAATGCCACTGTCATCATGGACAAAACAGAATACAACAACAAAATCCAACAACTACTCAACGATGGCAGCTATACAAAAATAAAAAGAGACCCCACCAACAGCCTCGTCTCTAAAACCAAGCAAATCATTTTTGATTCAACCGCATTAATTGATCAGACCAAACAGTTCTCGTTGAAACCTTCTGCAGCTAGGCCACCAAGATTATACGGCTTGCCAAAGATACATAAAGAAGATACACTTCTTCGTTCCATTGTCTCTACTATCAACTCCCCCACCTATAAATTGGCTCGTTTTTTGTCTGAAATCCTACGGCCTTCCACTGGAAAAAACACCTCTGTGGTACTAAACTCTACTGACCTGGTATCGACAATCAAGGGGATTGCCCTGTCCCCAGACGACCTGCTTGTCAGTTTTGATGTGGTTTCCTTATTCACCAAAGTTCATGTACCTGACACCATCGCAATCATTGAAGACTTGGTTCATCAAGGACTGAATGCTGGGGTGCCCCCCCTGGTGAGACACTGCTTAACCAATACATACTTCACCTGGAATGGAACTTTCTACAAGCAAACTGAGGGCACCCCAATGGGCCCCCCCCTATCTCCGGTTGTAGCGAACATCTTCATGGAGAAATTTGAGACTGACGCCATCCAGACTGCCACTCTACGCCCGACCTTATGGAAGAGGTACGTAGACGACACTTTTGTCATCTGACCACATAGCCGGCCTGCTCTAGACCAATTTCTCGACCACATCAATTCCATACACTCAGCCATCAGATTCACCATGGAAGTCGAAAAAGATGGCAACCTACCCTTTTTGGATGTCCTAATTAAAAGGAGACCTGAGGTTCAATGAGCCACTCTGTCTACAGGAAAGCCACCCATATGGATGCTTACCTAAAACCGGATTCCCACCACCATCCATCCCAGAAGAATTCCCTCATCATGACTCTATACCATAGAGCCCAATGCATCTCCGACCAGGAACACATTGCCAGTGAACTCAAACACGTACGCCAAGCTCTTAAGGCTAATGGTTACTCCGACTACACAATCCGCAAAGCCATCACTCCAACCATCAAGAAGGATCCTGTTGAGGAGCCTTTCAAGACCATCACCTTACCCTACATTGCTGGGGTCACAAAAAAGATCTCCAAAATCCTGATTAAACACAAGATCCAGGTCCGATTCAACACAGTACATAAAATCCGTGATCTGGTCCCGTCTGTAAAAGATGTGGTTCCAGACATACAGTTCCCTGGCGTCTACAAACTAAGTTTCCTCTGTGGTAGCAGTTACATTGGAGAAACCAAACGACATGTCTCGGACCGCATCCATGAACATAAAGCAGACCTGAAACACGGTAGGACAAACACCTCAGCCGTGGCAGATCACTGTTACAACTCAGTGGGCTCACATGACATTGACTTCTCCAAGACAGAGGTTCTCTGCAAGCCATCTGGCTATCATGAGAGATTCGTTCATGAGGCGATCCACATATACAAACACAGAGACAATTTCAACCGAGAAGATGGATTCTGGCTTAGCAATCATTGGAAGGACGTAATAAACCATTTCAGATCTTAACTGATTATGTTCACGCTTACGGTGACTTTCAGACCGCGTTCCACTCACTGGCATTGTATTCTCCGCAGGGAATGGATTCTTTGCTCCGCTGCAAGTTTCCCGCCACGACTCACCCATTGACACGACGGTCAATGGTACAGTGTATAATAACAAATAGTATAACATTCATATGCTTAATACAATGTACAAAGTAATATATAGTATCGTAATTGTATAGTAAACATATAGCAGTGTGATACACATTAGGGTGGGTAGAATAATACATAGTGTTATATTAAAATGTATGAGGTGGTTTATAGCAATACAGTATATAATTTAATGTTGGGTTTGTCTATGGCAGTATATAGTACGGTGTGGACTCGAGAATACAGTTTAGATGGAAGCATATTATATAATTTTTACGACGTAGAATTGTAATATATTACTTACTGTTAGTAACTCAGCTCATTGTAGAGTATAGTAAGTATACTGATGATGCTATGTAGTTTATACTTTAGTTGTTTATGTAGTTTATACTTTATTTTTTTTACGTGGTTGTTTAGTAACTGCAGCTACATACTATTAACATTCCTTTCCTTTGTTAATGCTACCCCCCTTCCCCCTCCCTTTGATGCTGCTAATCCTGCATAATGCACGGGCATAATTTTAATTTGAAACCCCCCCGCCCACCTCCTACGCATTTTCCATATGCTAAATTCCTCTTGATATGCAAATAATTTTGTCAAGGTCGCTCTTCTTCCCACCTCCCCCCCTCCAACCCAGCTGAAATATACGCTCCAAACTTGGTGGTGTTTCATTCTTCACCTGAGGACGGCTGCTTGCGTTGTGGCCGAAACGTCGTGAGAATTATTTTATTTTGTTTTATTTTTATTATTTTATTACTTCCCTTCTACGTGACTTTACCGAAAGAACCAAGAAGATGACCTGGGTACTTTTATTAAATGTAAACCCCACGGTTTGCGAGACAAATCCTTTGCAAGTTTCGTCCACACACAGACAGACGAAAAATGACGTTTAGAAGTAAGATAATAATCTGCGAAAATTTGGTTTTTAACACATCGCTTTTTGAAATATTGCACCTCAAAACTGTTAACAGTTTGACTCACACAACATCTTAAAATGTATACAAATGTATCACTGGATTTCATTCAGCATGTTGCATGCACACAGCAACCCCAAAACATTGAACGTCATGAAACCCGAGCACATTTATCAACTATAAGCAGCTGTAAACAAGAACGTATTTAAGTGTGATTTGTATGTTAAAAGGGGAGCTGATCAGACGCGCAAACGAGAAGGCATGCACATGATATTTGATGTGACTCGCAACTCAAGACTAGATGATCGAAGGAGTCTAGATGGGGTGTACGGAGAAATCAGAGGTGAAAGATGAGGCGGAGCAAGAAGACCATGCAATACGTTTGAAGACAAAGAGTGAGGTTTTGAGATTACAGTAATTCGAGGCCTGCTTGGAAGCCAGCGAGAGGGAGAACGGAATGGGCGTCATGTGACCGGACGTGCGGGTACGCGTGAGCACCCTTGCGACAGCATTTTGTACGAGTTGAATAGGTTGAGTGAAAAGGACGAATAGGAGACAATTGCAGTCATCTAACGTGAAGGTTACAAATGCACGAATTAAGATTTTTCAGCATCTGGTGTCACGGATCCAAGAAATCCTGTTGAGAGAAATATTATTCTGACTCCAGGAGGATATCAAGATTCTGCGCACATTTTTGACAAAATGAGTCCATGATAGTGATCAGAAGATGGGATTTTCTACGAGCAGACCTCTTACTAACAGTGGTGGCCCGTGTATTTTTCACCTAGGCCTTCAGTGCTATCCTCCCGCAATTAAACCACCTTTGAATAACCTCACCATGACACCAAGGTGATAGGCTATTGTCATTCGACGTAACCACCCCATATTCACAGTGACAGTAACCTTTATCGAGTGGAATAAAGTGATTTAACAGGTTCAATACATTATGAGAGTTACAATACACTAATTGCAGATATGAATACATGGTGACTGACTATTACGCAGTATGACATGATGCTGCATCACAAATAGACATTGCATTGCCCAAATCAATGTCATTACCAAAGAAACAAGAAGAAAACTCACAACAATCAGTCACATTTACTCATACGACCACCAAGCAAGCAAAAATGCCGCTAAACACAAATAATACAATCAGGATTCAACAGGCTTCCCCACAGAAAAAAAATATATAAAGCACTAAATCTAAAAATCTAAACGTCACGAAATCAAAGTTTAAATAAATCTTGGATGATGCTACGTTACGTGCTAGGTAGTTTTACTTCAGTTAGCGAACTGGCCCTCCGATCAAGTCACGCGATAAATGCTAACATAGGCGGCTAGGCCAGCTTAGAAGGCTCCGGCGTGTCAAATAATGCTCCCAACATGTAGACTCGAAATCTGATTGGTTAAATAATATGACAATCAACAACATCGTCCCCATTTTCTTGAACAGCAGAGGGGATTCACTCGACATTCTGAAGGCATCAGGGTAGATTTTTCACCCGGAGAGGCGGAGACAACACAGGTGGAACATCTGATTGGATAAAAGCTCTAATTTATGAGCTGCACTGGAAGCAGCGCGACTGAGGGAAAGAGTAGCAATGAAATGACGTTAATAGACTGATGGGAACGAACTTTGTAAAATACATTTCGCATTAATAACAATATACATTAAATTATAAAAAATATAATTTTCTGATTTTGACAATCTCTTGGCCAGCAGAAAAGACCTTGTTGGCCATGACGGCCTGCCTCTGCTTACCAACAATACGAATTTCATTTTTTTTGCGTTAAGTCGAGGGATTTTTTTACGCAATCCACTTAGAGATGACAGTGAAGAAAGGGGATGCGGGTCAGCCTGGTTTATAGCAATGCAGAGCGCCGTGTCATCAGCATAGAAGGGATGAGCAATTCCCAAAACCTAGACATTATTTTTCGTTGAGGATGAAGGTATATGGTAAAGAGAAAAAATATAACGTTTATTTCCTGATGACCGGGGTGGCTTGGCTATTCACTGACCAAAAAAAAATCACCTAAAGCTGGAGCACAAATGTGAACACAGTTTGGAATACACCTGTTTCATTTTGTTTAATATTTGGCGTGCGGTATGATATTGGGACTATTGTGCCCATTGATTCATCCACGTTTAATGAGTTTGTCTTTCCCGGAAATTAGTTCACAGCACAGCAATAACAAAACAGCCCTTGTGGTAGTTAACACCTAATTTGGAAAACTAAAATCTAGGGTAGGGGAGCTCACTGAGAAATAGGGCATGCGAGTTGAAGTGGCTGTTAGAGCCAAACAGAGGGATGTTGTCTTGAGGCCTGGTCAGAATGGAATGAGTGGAGGGATCAATCGGCGTAGCCACGCTGTCCCATATGCTGTGTTTAAAGCTTTGCCCAATGGGCATCCCGTTCAAATTATTCTCGGCTCTCAAGACAACAGCAATGTCATTGAACGATTTTTTCGCATGTGATCAATGAACATCCCCTCCCCGACCACAATCGCATATAAACCAAACCACAATGGCACGCTGCTATGCATATCTTAATGAAGCTTAACATTGTTATTCGTGTTGATCTGCACACACTTGATATCTATTCGAGAGAACGGCATTCGTAACTTATATTTACAGAGCGTCTAAATGAAGCTGCATCTCGAAATGCCGTACCAAGCCGTGGGGTGTGCATCACAGGGAAAAGAGAACAGGTACAATCTTGACATGTGATGTTCATAATGCCTTTATCGTGTCGATTCCTTGCAGCGAGACTGGTCCCCATCACAGGAATGTGTAATTTAGACCACTCAGGGAGACTAATGGAGATGTGTTCCACCAAATATTAATCTGCGGGTGGAGCCTCTTAAGCAACTTAGAAGTACTAAAATGTACTTTCAGATACTTCAGTCATGTTTACTCTTTTACTGCACCAATCATTGTGACACTGTGTAGTAGTACTTTACAGCGCTTTGTCAATCCACTGCTGAACGAAGGGTTCCTCTTGATGTTTCGGTCATGGGCATTGTTTGACCATTTTTTTTGTAACACAATCGTCAGTATGTGGACATGAAGACGCGAGGCCCAGACAGGCGCAAATATCACTCACGTCTGATGTTAGCCGTTGCCAGAAATTGGGCTCTGATCGGTAGCAAGCTTTGTAGCACAATTCAGTGAACAAATCCACGGCACCTCCACTCTCCCAACTGATCATCAAAATCACTTTTCATACGTAAGATTATCTATCGCCTACTTCATGACAATCATATAGAGTATTCATAATAAAGGTTTTTGGGTTAGATCGCGTTATTTATAAGTGTGTCATAACCCTCCACCACCCGACACGGCCAAACAGTAAAAAAATGTGTCACGTTTACAAAGGATAAATAGTTCCCTACTTTAGCCCACCGGTGTGCTGAAGAGTGAATCAACATCATTAAAAAAGATTTTAGTAAGCCGTTTCGCTGGTATCTTCTTGGTTCTTTCGGTAAAGTCACGTAGAAGGGAAGTAATAAAATAATAAAAATAAAACATAATAAAACAATTCTCATGACGTTTCGGCTACAACGCAAGCAGCCGTCTTCAGGTGAAGAATGATACACTGCCAAGCTAGGAGCTTATATATAAGCTGAGTTGGAGGTGGAAGAAGAAGAGAGCCTTAACAAAAGAATGTGCATATCAAGAGGAATTTAGCATATTCATGGGAAATGCGTAGGAGGTGGGCGGGGGGGGGGGGTTTCAAAGTCATATTATGCCCATGCATTAAGCAAGATCAGCAGCACCAAAGGGAGGGGGGGTAGCATTAACAAAGGGAGGGCATGTTAATAGTATGTAGAAGCAATGAAACATGTGAATGGGAAAACGGTGGCAGGAGATCCGCAGCGGAGCAAATAATGCATTCCCTGTGGAGAACACAAGATACACAGTTAATGCCAGTGAGTGGACTGCGGTCTGAAAGTCACCATAAACGTGAACAACAATCAGTTAAGATCCGAAGTGGTTTATTACGTCCTTCCAATGATTGCTGAGCCAGAATCCATCTTCTCGGTTGAAATTGTCTCTGTGTTTGTATATGTGGATCGCCTCATGAACGAATCTCTCATGGTAGCCAGATGGCTTGCAGAGAACCTCTGTCTTGGAGAAGTCAATGTCATGTGAACCCACTGAATTGTAACAGTGATCTGCCACGGCTGAGGTGTTTGTCCTACCGTGTTTCAGGTCAGCTTCATGTTCACGGATGCGGTCCGAGACATGTCGTTTGGTTTCTCCAATGTAACTGCTACCACAGAGGCAACTTAGTTTGTAGACGCCAGGGTACTGTATGTCTGGAACCACGTCTTTTACAGACGGAACCAGATCACGGATTTTATGTACTGTGTTGAATCGTACCTGAATCTTGTGTTTAATCAGGATTTTGGAGATCTTTTTAGTGACCCCAGCAATGTAGGGTCAGGTGATGGTTTTGAAAGGCTCCTCAGCAGGATCCTTCTTGACCGTTGGAGTGAAGGCCATCACTTTTGTTAAGGCTCTCTTCTTCTTCCACCTCCAACTCAGCTTATATATAAGCTCCTAGCTTGGCAGTGTCTCATTCTTCACCTGAAGACAGCTGCTTGCGTTGTAGCCGAAACGTCGTGAGAATTGTTTTGTTATGTTTTATTTTTATTATTTTATTACGTTTCGCTGGTAATTACGATTTAAAGGTTTTTATTAACTTCTCAGCGGACACAAAGAAAACCAAAGAAAGCACTGGAAACAACACTCCATCCCGGGCGCCCCGATAGGCCCCTTCCTATCTCCGTCACATCCGCGGGCACCACCCACATATAATACAACAAAAGCCAGCCACCGCAACGCCCACCGCTCCGTGCCCCCTTAATCACCGTCACCACCACCATTCACCCGCGCAACGCTCCACCACATCGCCTTCCCGACCGAACACGGACATTCCTCGCCTGCACAACTCAGCAGGCCGGCAAAATGCGCACTGCCATCCCTCACCGTCCCTTCCCCATACCCCCGGACCCCTCGCTACCCCACCCCGGGTAGGGGCCACTTCCACTTCACACCTGCGGCCTTGTATCCCAGCCCAACCCGATCCACTTCCATCACCCTTTGCAGCAACCTCCTCGCCCAGTAACACACCCCCAAAGGTGACATAGGGGACCCATCCAGCTCCTTTCTGTGCGCTCCCCACAAGGCCTCCTTCGTCGTGCCTATTATGGCCCACGACCGATCTCTGTCACCCCCCCCCCCCACCCCCCTTAAGACTCCCCACATAATGTCCCGCATTGACACCTGCGCCGGGTAAAACCGGGACAACAGCGGACCGCTCCGTCTCCACACCTCCTGTGCGAAGGGACACTTCATCATGACGTGCACCACGTCCTCATCTGCGCTGCAGCCCCTCGGGCATTTGGGGGAACGTGCCATTCGGCGGGAAAACATGAAGCCCCTCGTCCCCAATCTATCCCGCACCGCCAACCAGGACAGATCCCTCTGTTCCTTTGTGAGCGCCGTTGATGAAGTGTTCCTCCACACTTGACGGTGCACAGTCCTCTTCGCGCCCATCACCCCCTTGCAGGCCTCCCCTTCGTTTACTTCGGCAAATATCTCCCTGGGGTTCCACGGTCCCCCTCTCCGACTCAAACCAAACTCTTTTATGTAGTCACCCACCACCGCGTTCAGCCAACCCTGTGGCCAGGCCAAGGGTGTACCTGTCGCCAATTGGGTCATCCCAAGCCCCCTCAGGAGCCACGTCAGACGATACCTCAAATAACAAGCGGCCTTCCCCCGGGGCCCTTCGGAAAAAAAACAACCTCAGAGTGTTGCACACAAAAATTGAAGACAGAGCACGTGCAACATTTGGGGCACCCCTCCCCCCGTTCTTGACGCGTTTACACATCACCTCCCTCTTCACTCTATCCATCCTTCCCCCCCAAATGAACCTAAACAACACCGATTCTAAGATCCTTACCTCCCTCCTACCTGACGGGTACACATATGCCAGGTAATAAAATAATAAAAATAAAATATAATAAAATATTTCTCACGACGTTTCGGCCACAACGCAAGCAGCCGTCCTCAGGTGAAGAATGAAACACCACCAAGCTTGGAGCGTATATTTAAGCTGGGTTGGAGGGGGGGAAGAAGAGCGCCTTGACAAAATAATTTGCATATCAAGAGGAATTTAGCATATTTATGGGAAATGCGTAGGAGGTGGGTGGGGGGTTTCAAAGTCATATTATGCCCGTGCATTATGCAGGATTAGCAGCATCAAAGGGAGGGGATGGGGTAGCATTAACAAAGGAAAGGAATGTTAATAGTGTGTAGCTGCAGTTACTAAACAACACGTAACTGTTGAGTAGCTCTGTTACATCTGTCAGAAAGGCAAGGTGCCATTTCCATTCTGCATCATTGAGCTCTGGTACTTCTTTGTTTTTTGAAAGCAGAAAAGCTGTAATCTGTGGAAGTAAGTCATAGAAACGTTTCAAAACTCTCCCTCGACTCAGCCAACGGACTTCTGTGTGGTACAGAACATATTCATAGTCAACATTTAGCTCAGACAGAAATTCCTGAAATTGTCTGTGGTTTAGTGCATGAGCTCTAATGAAGTTAACACAAGATACCACAATTTTCATAACAGAGTCCCACTTCAGTGATTTACTACACAGCGCTTGTTGGTGGATGAGGCAGTGTATGGCTATTGGATGAGAATGATTATGTTTGTCCATCTCTTGGTTAATGCGAGCAATTACTCCTTTCTTAGACCCCACCATGCTAGGAGCACCATCAGTTGTCACACTGGCTAGTTTAGCCCAGTTCAGCTCCAAACCATTCACAGTTTGGCAAACCTTTTCATAGATATCCTCTCCTGTAGTTGTTCCTTTGATGCTTTGCAGTGCAGCAAGCTCTTCTGAGACTTTGAAATAGTCATTCGTCCCACGAATAAAATTAGAAGTTGTGCAGAATCACGAACATCATTGCTTTCGTCGAGTGCCAAGGAAAAATAGGAAAGTTTTTTTGTGGAGTTTTGCAAATGCTGATGCAAATTGTCTCCCATTTCTTCAATCCTCCGTGTAATTGTAGGTCCTGGAAGACTCACTGTACTAAATAAATCGGCCTTCTCTGGACACATCTCTTTGGCAACAGAAAGAAGGCATTCTTTAACAAATTCTCCCTCCACGAATGGTCTGCCAGTGCACGCTATTAGCTTGGCAACTTGAAAACTTGCTCGCAGTGATGAAATATTTAGCTGCTTCTGTTTCACAAAAGTATTTTGCTGAGTTGTTAATGTATTTTTCAGTTTTAATATTTTATCTTTTCTCACTTCTCCGACCAAACAATCATATTTATCTTTATGTTGAGTTTCATAGTGTCGACGTAAATTGTATTCTTTGAACACAGACACTATATTCTGGCATATCAGACATACAGCTCTTTCCTTGTACTGCATGAAAAAGTAATCATAAGTCCACTGTTCTTTGAATATCCTACACTCCGAGTCAATTTTTCTCTTTCTTGACATCATTGTTTCCTAGGGAGTCAAAATTGCTATTAGTAAAATACCAATATATATATACAGTGCTACAAAAACAATATACCAGCAATAACTTTGCCCACACAGAGACATACAGACTGCACTGCCCATCAATGCAGTCTGATTGGGGGAACTCCGCTTTTACCCCAGGCTCACACTGGTGCGGGTGCCATTAAAAAGTTAATTACACCAGTAGTTTTGTTCACAGATCGCAGTGCGATCTGCGAACTCGCATAGGAATCTGATCGCATGGGGGAGAAGACCCATGCGATCTGATTCCACTGCAGGAAAAAAGAAGGCACATGTGCCTTTTTTCTTCCGAATCTAATGCAAGTTCAGCCATACAAGCATATGGCTGAACTCGCACTGCTCAGAGATCGCAACAGTATGAACCGGGGCTTACACAACATATATATAACCTCATACAACTGAATAGCAATCAGAATATAAATGCACTTACTGTCATTTAAATTGGGTTTCCTACTCCTCGGCTGTCTGTCACTGACCAGCACGGGAAAACAGCAGGCAGCCCCTCCAGAGATCAGAGATCACTCTGTTATTACCCCTCTATCATTTACTCAGCGGTGCGTGTGCTGGGGATCTACATCCCCAGCACACAGGAATACCACTGGGAGTGGAGCCGAGGGGCAAGTGAGGGAGCTGAGGGAGGGAGAGCCAGTCAAGCGCAGCCAGGGGAGGGCTGGCAGCCTTAGGCAAGTCCAGTCAATTGGCCCATTGAACCATTCACCAGCGCAGCCCAATGAGTGCCCACCGCCGCAACTCAATCAGTGCCCACCGCCGCAGCTCAATCAGTGCTCACCAGCGCAGCCAAATCAGTGCTCGCCACCGCAGGCCAATCAGTGCCCACCACCGCAGCCCAATGAGTGCTCACCAGCACAGCCCAATTAGTGCTCACCAGCGCAGCCCAATTAGTGCTCACAAGCTTAGCCCAATTAGTGACCATGGGCCGGATAAATGTCCTCGGCGGGCCGCATGTGGCCCGCGGGCCGTAGTTTCAGGACCCCTGGTCTAGAGTCTTGATGAGGGAATTCTTCTGGGATGGATGGTGGTGGGAATCCGGTTTTAGGTAAGCATCCATATGGGTAGCTTTCCTGTAGACAGAGTGGCTCATTGAACCATCAGGTCTCCTTTTAATTAGGACATCCAAAAAGGGTAGTTTGCCATCTTTTCTTTCTTCCATGGTGAATCTGATGGCTGGGTGTATGGAATTGATGTGGTCGAGGAATTGGTCTAGAGCAGGCCGGCCATGTGGCCAGATGACAAAAGTGTCATCCACATACCTCTTCCATAAGGTCGGGCGTAGAGTGGCAGTCTGGATGGCGTCAGTCTCAAATTTCTCCATGAAAACGTTGGCTACAACCGGAGATAGGTGGGAGCCCATTGGAGGCATATATATATATTTTTGCGACATAGAAGTGTAATGTATGACTTACTGTTAGTAGCTCAGCTTATTGGAGAGTATATTGAGTATATTGATTACAGTGATGTATTTTATATTTTAGCTTTTTATCGGTTCACTATATGGTAGTCATTATATAGTGTAGCGTATACCCAGTTACTTTATATTAATAGCTCAGCTTATTGGAGAGTATATTGAGCACATTGATTATGTTGATGTAGTTCATAGTTCGTTTTTTCACATAGATGTATTATATGGTAGTAGGGCATTTGCAGTTCTTTAGAAACTTATCCTTTTTTGTTGCCCACATAATGCATGAGCTTGATACGCGGTGGTTTGGCTGCTGCTGCTCCTTACGATTACAATTTCCCTCCCTTTATTACTGCTAATCCTACTTCCTCCTTTTATCACTACTAATCCTACATAATACACTTGCATAATATGACTTTGAGACCCCCCCCACCACCTACACATTCCACAATGAGTGACTAATACCATATCTGCATTTACCATCAATATGCTTAATTCCGCTGTTGATACGTAAACTCCTTTGTCAAGGCGCTCTCCTCCTCTGACCCAGCTTAAATATACGCTGCCAAGATTGGCGGTGTTCATTGGGACGCTGTCTTTCCGACAGCTTTGTTTCTTCACCTGAGGATGGCTGCTTGTGTTGTGGCTGAAACGTCGTGATAATTTTTATTATGTTAAATTTTTATTATTTGATTATTTCCCTTCTCCGTGACTTTACCGAAAGAACCAAGAAGAGGAATGACATCCTTCACAGAGGGGAAGATCACGGATTTTGTGTACTGTATTGAATCGGACCTGGATCTTGTGTTTGTTTAAGATTTTGGAAATATTTTGGTAACACCTGCTATGTATGGTAACATGATGGTTTTGATTGGCTTCTCATTGGGTTGTTTCTCCATGGATGGAGAAACAGCTTTGTGAATAATGCGGTCCCAGTACCCATTCATCTTGCGGGCCTGGTGTAGGTGTTTCAGTTCACTGGCTAGGTGGTGTTAGTCGGAAATGCAGTGGGCCCTATGGTGTAGTGTTATGATGAGGGTATTATTCTATGCCGGATGGTGGTGGGAATCAGGTTTCAGATAATAATCTGTGTGGGTGGTTTTCCTGTAGACAGAGTGTCCCAACGAGCCGTCATGTCTCTTCTCAAACAAAACTTCCAGGAATGGTAGCTTACCATCCTTCTCCACTTCCAATGTGAATTTGATGGATGGGTGTTGAGAAATTGGTTCAATGCTGGCAGGCCATGTGGCCAAATGACTAAAGTGTCATCTACATGTCTATTAGTGTGTTGGTGTTAATAAATGTGTTGCCTCCAAAGAGTACGTCTGCGAGTCAGTTTGAGCCCACTACAACAAATAACTGCCATAGGTTATGAATACTATGAGCAGAGTACATACCAGGACGTCGGACAACGAAGGTGAAGATTTTACAGCCCCAGGGATGGCGACCCTGGAGAAGCGAGGCGCCGCCGGCGGAGCAGCGCATCGACCGTCCGTGCAATGGCTCGCCGCAATCGGGAGGGTAGCGCCGTTCAGTGCACTCCTGGCTTGCGGAGCTCCTCCAAGCAGCGGCGTCAATCATCGCTGAGATCCACCGCGAGGACTCCACAGTGGAGGAGAGAGTTGCGGAGGTGCGCGGGATGGATCAGCCCACCGCCACCACTTCCCACCAAATTGGAGTGTCGAAGGCGCAGCCTGTGTTTATGGGTACCATTTTGAATGCGGAGCTATGTGAGGAGCCCGCCAAATTCAGCGCTGTGCCGAACACGCCCATCGACCTTCTATCCCTGCATTTACAACTGCCTTTACTAGAAGATTTCTTGCCAACAAAGATTTTGCGGGATGGACAGAGGCGGAGGTGCTGAGAGCGCTGCCCACCGCCTTGGACGACGACGCCTTGTGTTTTATACCATCCCGCCGACGGAGAGGACCACGCTGCAGCAGGCATTCGCGCAGATGGCAGCAATCTACGGGTCGCCGTCAAAATGTGTGCAATCGGTTCGCTGCGCGGAGGCGGTGTGAGGCCGAGACGCCCCTCGACTTCCACACCACACTGCTGGCGCTAGCGAAGGCTGCCTTCCCCAAGATGGACCATGACGGTCTTGACTCGCTGGTCCTAGAGAAGTTGTTGGCCCTGGCGAAGGACCTCCACATCGTCATCCAGGCCATTGACGACGCCGACTTGTGCTCTCTCAAGGTTGCGACATGCATCCAGGCACACCTGCTCTTGCAACATGACAAGGTTTGGCGGCGTGTATCACGCCTTGTGAGGCGCAGGATACACTTGAAAACATGGAGCCCATCCAAACCTGCGCATCGACCCAAGGCGGAGGTTGGCAGAGGGATGGCATGGCACGACGGGATGACCTACAATGCCGGGGGAAGACATCACCTCGTCCAGGGAGCGGCCTCGCCGTATGTTATAACTGCGGACTTCTGGGACACATCTCGTCCGGTTGCCGGGTGCCACGATGACGCCTCTCCAAACCACCGCCATTGCCCGCCCGCCGGCCCGTCCTCCTCTATGCTGCACCTTAAGGCGAGTCGCGACACATCACACACTCGGCCCCTGAATCCACCTCACTAATCCCATTTCGTGGGTTCTCTCGGTGAGGGGGGTTACGGAATTTAATCGGGCCAACTGGTCGTTCTGACCAGGTCAGTGGTTGGAGCTGGCCCATAGAGTAGTTGTCGCGACCGCAGGATCATCTGTCATTATTGGTTAAATTGAGGGGGTCGAAATTAGGATGCTCGTCGACACTGGTGCATCGGCGACCATCATTTAGGAGGTAATCTATAACATTTTGCCTGCTAAATGTCGTACCCTTTGCCCAATTGAAGTTCCGTGCTTTGCCACAAATCGCGGCTCATTCGTCATCATTGGCAAAATAACAGCACAGGTGTGTATTAGCGATGTTAAATTGACGGGACCAGTTCTCGAATCCACGTCCCTTGCTGTTCCATGCTTGCTCAGGACTGATTTTTTGGGGAAAATGCCTGTGAAAATTTGAATTGACCAAGGGTGCATTGAGTTGCCATTGGGCCATCGTATGACGTTTTTACCCTCTCTCTCGGAAGTGTACGGTCAACGTCACTGTGCAAGCACTGGCGTCTAAAACAGTACGGATTCCCTCTGGCGCACAAATGTTGGTCCCCTTACGCTTGCGTAAGCCACAAGATCAGGCGGCGACTGTGGGAGGGATCCTCTTGGGACCTTCCAATAAGGATAGGAGCCCAGACTCGAGTGTCCAATGGCCATGAACCTTTTATCCAGGTTCTCAATGCTGGGTTAGACACGTCCGTTGTTCATAAGGGCACCGTGCTAGCCCATGTGTCACCTGCACTTCATGAGGGATGTGTTGTTGGAAGTGTAGGGGTTGAGTCAAACACGCTGCCGCGTAAGGGTTCGAATGAGAAGTGGCTAAATTCGCATTTTTCGGAGGGTGCTGATTTGTCCAATTCCCAAAGGGATGAGTTGAGGGCGCTCTTGCGTAAGTTTGCTGATGTTTTCAGTATGGGGAAATTTGACATTGGCCGCACTATGCTTTTAAGCCACCATATCGATACGGGCGATGCCACTCCCATCTGCCAGAATCCCTATCGGCTGAGCCCTGCGGAAAAGGAGCGCGTTCGGCTCGCGGTTGACAAAATGTTAGCCGCAGACATCATTTCACTGTCCACCAGCCCGTGGGGAGCCCCTATCGTTCTTGTTATAAAGTAGGATGGTAGCTTGCACTTCTGTGTCGACTTCCGCAAGCTTAACAAGATATCTGTGGCTGATGTGTATCCTCTCCCTCGGATGGACGATTCCCTGGACGCTCTAGCAGGAGCACACTACTTCTCTACTCTTGATCTCCTATCCGGATTTTGGTAGTTGCCACTAGATGAAATATCTAAGCCAAAGACAGCCTTTCATACACCTGTTGGTCAGTGTTGGTCAGAAACACCACCTGGCCGGTGAATTAAGACATGTACATCGGGCCCTCAGGATGAACGGATACTTTGACCCCACCATCCGCCAAGCTGTTTCTCCCACCATACAGAAACAGCCACATGAAACTCCGACCAAAACTATCACGTTACCATACATAGCAGGCGTGACCAAAAATATCTCCAAAATTCTAAACAAACATAAGATCCAAGTCCGATTCAGTACAGTGCATAAAATCCGTGATCTGATTCCATCTGTGAAGGATGTCGTTCCTGACTTACAGTATCCAGGAGTCTACAAATTGAGTTGCAGTTGTGGTGATTGCTACATTGGAGAAACGAAACGTCATGTTTCTGATCGTGTCCGCGAGCACAAGTCAGATCTGAAACACGGCAGAACTGATTCTTCGGCCGTTGCCGATCATTGCTACAACTCTGTGGGCTCTCATGAAATTGTCTTTTCCGAGACCAAGGTGCTCTGCAAACCTCCTGGCTACCATCAAAGGTTTGTACACGAAGCCATACAAATATACAAACACAGACATAATTTCAACCGTGATGATGGTTACAAACTGAGTAATCATTGGAAAGATGTGATTAACCTTGCAAAAAAGATTTAACTACACTTATTTGGACCATCTTATTTGACAGACAACTATTACAGGTTATTGATAGACAGCCAGTCTTGTTTTACCAGGTTTAGTTTTTTCTTTTTTTTTCTTTTTCACACTTTTGTTATGTAGGCTAGGCGTAGTCACAAACCGTACCTCTCCATAACAAAGGCTCAGTCTTTTGTTATGCAGTCTATTCTTAGTCTTAAGCCTCACCTTACCATATTAATAAAAAGTGTGCCGTACTTGGCCCTTCCCCTCTTCAACCATTATATATACGGAGTGGTAGCTCTTGTAATCTCTCATTTACTTGATACAGCTGCCGTGGCTGTGACGGTTCCACCTGAATATGGAAGCTTGTGTTGCCTCCGAAACGTCGTGATTTTTATTTTATTTTACTTTTATTAATTTTATTTTTTTACCTACGTGACTTTACCGAAAAAACCTAAGAATATGGATACTGTGTCACACGCCAGGAACTCCTAACGATTGCTTTCTTTGTGCAACAGTATCACCCATATTTGTATGGCAGATACTTTATGGTGTACTCTGACCATGCAGAACTACAGTACGCACTGCATATCGAACAACCTTCAGGCCAACTTTCGCGTTGGCCACGATTGCCATCGAGCAACAGGTGCGCATGTTTTTCGGGCTCAAGGCACTGTAAAACGCCGACCGAGGTCTCGCCCTTGCCCCTTGCGGCGTCGTCCGAGGTGGACACCTCCGATGGAGCCAATGGTCCTGTGGCGTGGGATGACGTTCTCGCCTCGACCTTAAGGAGTGGGGGCGCCTCCAGATCGAGTGCGCCTCCCTGCTAAAGTTGCGATGCCGTATCAAGGAAACGGGGATCGTAGGGGTGTAGCCTCTGTCATGCTCAAGGATGGATTGTTAATGTGCTGGGACGGAGGCTTGCGCCATTACAACATTTTCGTGCCCACTGCCCTACGGGGTAAGGCTATTTGGGCAGTACACAAGCGACTGTTGCACTTGGGGGTGCACAAAACTCTTGCCATGCTCTAGCTTGACTTCTTCTGGCCGGGCATGGCAGAGGATGTCGCTGATTTGTTGAAGGGGTGTCTACAGTGTGCCCGGCAGAAACACCTAGCCAGGCCCTTTTGTCGTTGCAATCAATTCAGGTCTCCCGCATTAATTAGTTAGTCGCTCTAGATGTCCTTGGTCCGTTTCCCACCACCCCTCGTGAGAATAAATATTTGTTAGTCGGCGTTGAATATTTCTCATGCTGGCCAATAGCCTGGCCGCTCCCCAGCCAGTCGGCGGCAGCCATCACCGAGGTGTTCCTCATTGGCTACGTAAAGGACAAAGGTGTCCCTGAGCGTCTACTGACCGATCAAGGCAATAATTATTCTTCCAAATTGCTGTCGAAGGTGTGCGACTTGTTGGGAACTAAGAGAGCACGTACATCGCCATACCACCCCCAGATGGATGGAATGGTGGAGCGGCTGCACAGGACTCTGACTTCGATGCTGAGCCATCAGATCAGCGTGTCCCAGCTTGACTGGGACTTGCATGTTCCCGGAGTCCTGGCTGCCTACAGAATGGTTCCTCACGCATCCACCTGCTACTCACCATTATTTTGAATGTACGGCAGAGACCATGACACCCCAAATGATGTCCAACTTCATGTCGAGCCAAACAAGGCTAAATAAAAAAAAATTCGGAATCCTTGCGTTTTACCCTTCAAAAGCTTTCAGAAGCGTGTGAGGCTTCTAGAGAAAATTCTCATTTGTGACAATTGGAAAATGAGCGGCTAAGGGGTCTCTGTACTTCCGCCCACGAGTGGGTTGCAGGTGACAGAGCCTGGCTGCACTGTCCACAGGTGCCAGTGGGTACGTCACCCAAATTGTTTAAACCCTGGAGGGGACCAGTTGATGTGATTGGGGACGTCCGACCACAGTGTGTTCAGATTCGGTTGGGCCGGCGGAGCTGGTTTATACATCCATCACGCCTCAAGCATTTCATCACTCCGCGCGTATTCATCCCATCTCCACCATGCGGGGGCCGAGTGTTAGATGTGTCGGACGAGCTGAGGTGTGTACCCCCTGAGATTGGTGCTCAGCGAAATCATGTGATCCCATCCTCAGGTGCTGCGCGCTTAACATCCCCCGAGCCGCCACCTGCGCCCTCGCCACTGGATTCGGGAGAGGAGAACCCGTCCACCCGGCCGACTACTCTTCGTGAGGAGCCGGGTTCGACGGGACATTTGCATATTCCCCCCGGGACCTCCAGGGAGAGCGAGCCCACCTCCCCTGGGGGTCCGGCAATGAGAACTCGATCAAAAACTATTCACGCACACTCCCACATCGTCAGTTGCTTGTCGCACTCAGCAGGCCGTATCAGCTATTGGCTGAACCTAGCCGTTATTGTGCTTGTGGGTCTTGTTACACGGTGGGGGTGGGAGATGGTTGTGATGGAGGGGGTTCCGAGCATTCGCGTTTTACTGCATTTTGTATTTTTCCCCTCTTTCTATCTCTTCTTGCTTGTTGTTCTGTACCCCTACCCCCTTTCCTCACCCATTAATGTACATTTGTAGAAAGTGTGTATATTCTGGATTTAAAGCTTTCGTGACTGCAGGAATTCATACTCTTGGGATCTTTCGTTAAAGTCACGTATATAGAAAAATAATAGATCACGACGTTTCTTCAGGTGAAGACAATTGCCTGGGTTGCGATCGAAACGTCGTGATCTATTACTTTTCTATCTAAATGACTTTACCGAAAGACCCAAACAAAAAGTGTGTATATTGTATAGGTGGGCTGGGGTTTTTATTTATTTGTTATTGTTACCGTTAAGGCACACATAGTTATTGTTAATGATTACACTTGTTAATTGATTGTTAAGGGGGAGCTACATCATGTGACCCCTTTGCCAGTACCAAAATATTATAATAGGTTTTCCCCTTTTTTCTGGCAATAAAACAGGTGTTAAGATGTTAAAACACCTGTTTTGTTCCCAGAAAAAAGGGGAATACCTATTATCATGTGAACGGGGAGTTGACAGCCGGGACGGCTGAGTGCTACGAATGGGGGGGGGAGGTGATGTTGTGACATCGTTGGATGTCACTGTGTGAAGCTGGCCTGGGAGAGGCACGGCGTGTGATGTATTGACATCGTGGACACAACTTGAATGTGGATGCAGTACCTGCCCTCGCGGGGCTTGGTGAGCACTGACTGACAGTGATGGATGGCACCACGCTCTGCGTGCAGTGCAAGCCCCTACAGGATAGGATGCGAGAGTGCCGGGCACGGAATGGGGTTACAAGGGGCCATGGCACTCTGGTTGACCCTGGAGGACATGTGACTGGTTGTGGCTACATGGGAACCGCCAAAGGGGGGCTAGGGGTGATCACATGTCTAGGTCGAGATCCTCCTCGAGGATTCAAGAAGGTGGTCGTGGCGAGGGGTGGAGGAAGCCCCACCACAGAGGATATAAGCCGGGTCCCCCAGTGAGACCGGCTGCTGTTGTTCATCCTGAAGTCTCCACGTTCTACGTTCTACATCCTACAGACTCTTCAACACGTGGCCCCGGACCCGAGCTGGGATCCTGTCCATTGTAGCTAGTTACGGTGTAATTAGTGTAGTTAGCCTGGGGGTCCACCACCATAGCTTGTTATCTGGTAAAGGGGCAGTTACCCCGTAGTATTAGTGTGTTGGTGTTAATAAATGTGTTGCCTCCAAAGAGTATGTCTGCGAGTCAGTTTGAGCCCAATACACATGTGAAAACAAAGTTATTTTTTTCCAGTGGTCCTTACCATTCGTAACATTTACTTAAATTTCTAAGGGGATCGTTACATTGTATTAAAATCTTCATGCCATACACATTTTGTATGCATGTCCTTGTATATGAGTGTGCAATTTATCCTAGCGTTCTGTTGCAGTGCTGCAGTCATTTCTGCAATTGTTCTATCTACACGAGCGGTGGAGAACATATTCCTTACTGGGGGTCAAATAGGGTTCATGTATCTATGTTGAACTTCTTTTGCATCATATGTAATCAACCATGCTCATCGGAAGTGCGGGGGAAGGACAATAAACAAAACACAAAAACAGTTCTAAAGGATCAATCTAGATTTCAATAAATACCTTTTGGCAAGCTACGCATTAACACACACCTCAGTCACTTCTGCAACTGCAAGAAGCCCCTGCAGGGCACGCGAAGATTAGGAACGCAGTCAAGTATATTTGTTTAATCAGGGTATGGACTCAAGAGACCAGGATAGTCTCATTTGTAAAAGTGACCTGGGTCACCAAAATAAAATAAAAAATGGAAATAAAATGCAGCAATGAAGCAAAGAGAAATCAGAGTACAAACAACTGTGCCATATGAGAAATAAAAAAAAATATTGCACAAACATCTGTCGATGTGAATGAATTAAATAAAAACTAAATGTTTTGCCAGGTTGAAGTGTTTCCTAGTTGAGAATATCCCCCTCGAGTACTGGACTAGTACAGCTAAGATGCTTGCAGTGATGGATAAATATTGTATTTGGGCCGCTTAAAAGTGGTAGGCCTCATGTGGCCGTGGGTCATGTGAAAGGAAGCCGAGAGTCGTATTCGGTGCCTGGGCCGTAGATTCCCCGCATTTTGCTGTCTTGTTTTTCACGCCTTTATAACTGCTGCCACGTCACTATTAAAAACTAACTTTTTTGCCCGTCCAAGGACTAGTGTATATTGCAGTAAATATGATAGATTCAATAGAAAAATAGTTCAGCTCATGATTATTAATGAGGGGGGGGGGGATGTTGCCCCATGTGGAGTGGCGTCACCCGTTAATGGTTATTGTGGAGTGGTGCGGTACGTGGAGTGACGCCACCCGCTCACGATTATTAATTAGGGGAGTGGTGCGGCATGTGAAGTGCGCGACGTTCTTGTGCGTTAGTGTAAATTTCCACGCGGGCGTGAATATTAATTAAGAGGGGGGGGGGTGGCCTCTTTTGCAGTGACGTCACGTAAGGATGTAGAATTGTGCTGCGTATATTTATTTTTGACCGTCACTTTATGTGAAGAAACGTCATATTTGAAGCGACTTTGCTAAGACATTATTTAATTCAGCTCGACCTTCCTCTGCGTTAGTGTAAAAATCCACTCACTCATGAATATTAATGAGGGGGGGTTGGCCTCATGTGGAGTGACGTCACGCGCGGGACACACATTATTGGCTCATTATATTAGTAAATTATATTAGGTCCAAGGTCATCATCACTGACCTGCTTTTGATCTTCCATCCCAATCTTCTCTCGCGTATTATGCTTCTCATAACCCAATTTGGGGGTGGAGGAGGGTGGTGCAGTGGCAGGTTAACCCAGTGACCTGAGCTAGATTCACAGCCAAGGCAAACATTAGCGATGAGTAATATATGAAGCAGGCTTGGTTCTCCCCTTCACCAACCCGCACTGACCAGCAGTGTTAATTATGGTTGACTATCCCCCATCACAACACGGGGTGGGGAGGTCTTCATCCAGAAGTGAATTGACGAAGTGTTGTACATTATTATTGGATTTTAATGCAAATTTGCCAAATTTCATTATCATACACATGTATATCCAGAATTATGGTTCACAACTGCAATTATATGATTCAGAAGTCATGCAGATATCGTTAAGCTACAAACTATTAAAACTAAACTCTGTTTTATTCAACCAGGTAAGGCCCAGTAGGCGACACGTAGGCCAGTATGGGGCAGTACGGCATGTTATTTGCTTACCGAAATGTAAAAACAATTTGAGTGCATATGTAATCTCTTCATATGCATAGGTGTTCAATGCATGTTGGTTTTCACCAAATTAATCTGGTTTCTTCCCATGTGTGAAAGTAGTCATGAATTTACAAATAATACAAGCACACGCATGAGTATAATTGACAAATATTTTGTATTTACCTGTATAAACGTTTAGGAACGAATGTTGTTCGTACTTATGTAATAAGAGCCTATGTCGGATTCACGTGGTGATCGGCTTTGCCGGTCCCGCTTTACAGCCAATGGGGGGAGAGTCTGGGAGCATGGCCTCGGCGTGATCACGGGATGTCAGCTAGGTGATTGGTTTCGCTGGTCTTGGCCTCAGCCAATGGGAAGACAAGTCAGGGGCGTGGTCCCGGGAGTTGATGGGGGATCTGGAACATTCGGCGCAGGCTGTTGAGGATTGGCTGGAGTGTACCACGTGACCCAGGCATTAAATAAGGGGAGAGAGGAGAGACACGGGGTCAGACACGGAACGAAGAGAGAGGAGGGGCCACGTGGCAGTGTGTCTCTGGTGGCTGTCTGCCCGCTTCCCGTTGCCTGCCAGCAACGGGGAGTGTTTGTGAACTGCAAGAAGTGAAATAAAAGGACCGACTCCACAAGCCGTCTCCAGCATGTTATTACACTTATAAAGGTTCACGTTGCACATGAGCAGCTGGCATGGACATAGGTGTATACCCGTCGCTGTGATGGGAGGCTAGAGGCTTAGTGAGACATTCCTGGCAAAATAAATTACTCTTGTTTTTATGATTGTTTTTACTATAATTGTTTTTGCTGCATTAACTCAACTTGAATAACACAATAGCCACTATGGCATCATCTCTCATTCGGACAGCTCAAGTCCACTCGACCAATCTCTTTGCACAGCTTGCGTGCATTGTGTTTCTGAGCTTCCATAGACAGTCTAATCTTCCCGCTCAAAATAAGTTGTTAAAAGGCATAGGCTGCACGTGTTGACACGAACTGATTGATTTGTTGATGTCACATCGAAGAGAGATTAGCATCCGCGGTGCGTGCGGTGGGTAAGGAGCTGAACAGCAGGCAGACTCCCTTAGCCGCACTTGAGAGCCCATCACTGCTGCCTTCAAACAGTAACCTCACATGAACCTCCAGTCTAAGTCAATCACATCCTCAAGCCTCCAAAAGCACACAAGTCACCTTGAAAATATTTCCACGAGTGCTTGATGTTGAGAATATATCGGGGCAGACTGAAATACGTTACCTTCGCCATAAGAGCTGGCCTAGAGGTCAAGGGTTGAGTGTGGGACAATCCCAGGATTTGGCAGAAAGTGGGAGGTGAAGGTAAGGTACAGCATTATCAACAGCATTAACGATGGTGACCTTATGATCTTGTGCGTGCGTGCTTGTGCGAATGTGTGCGTTTGCTCACAGCACTCGACTCTACAGCAAAATCAAAAGTTGAATGAATGTATGCGTTCGTATGTATGTGTAATTACTGCACTATAATTCAATCAATCTGAGTTTTATCTATGGCTATGCCCAACGTCACCAACAAAGGTTATCTCGACATATCCTGGGCCATCCCTTACCTAGATTGTAAAGGTGAAAGGTTAAGGTACTCTGCAATAATTATTGCTCACGCCACAGCTGATGGAAGGGCATCTCCTCCCATCTGAATTCCACATTCCTAAGGCGGGGAAAATATGCCCAGTGCTTCATTTCACCCAGGACACACCAGACCACTCTTTCATAGATAGTTTTTGGCACGCCACATCCAGCTTGCCTCATGATATTGCGGTGGCGTCCATAGGATTATATGAGTTAAGGGCACATTAATATCGAGCTATGATGGGTGAGCAATACCTTGCACTCCTGTGTTCGTGCCTAACACTGATAATTCCTACTCCAAGCCGACCGAGCAGCGTTCCGAAGAATGTTGAGTGCCCTGCATATACCCATGGGATAATTTATACTGATCTTATACAAACACGCAATAATATATATACTGTATACAAAAACAATACTTTTTATATTCAATAATTACATGCAAATTATTCACTTAGGATTACACATCAAACTAAAACTAAACAATTTTTATGTTACCAGTTAAGGCCCACTGAGCTATATAGCTCTTTTTCGGAACCAACCTGGCCATAAATAATAGATATAGTAATAGGTTGTTACCCTTTTATCTGGCACCAAAACTGACACCTTTATACAAGGGATCATGTTTGCAATAACCACAACACAAGCAGTCAAAATGCAAAAAAGAGACAACTCTGATAATGATATGCACTGTCCTTGAAATTGATTGGTCCACACCCGAAACGCCTTTTCTTAGAGCTTAGTCTCCACTGGTGTTGGACCAGATGACGCCAAAAGGCGTACAACTCAAAAACAGCACACTATCAGAGTATTGACAGCTCGGGGTAAGCATTTACATTATGAGACCTATTTGCCAGTAGCAATATATAGTAATAGGTTTTTACCATTCTAGGCTCTAAGAAAAGCCGTCTCGGGTGTGGACCAATCAATTTCAAGGACAGTGCATATCATTATCTGAGTTGTCTCTTTTTGTTAAATCCTTTATATTAAGTTCGCTTGCTTGCTTGCTTGCGTGCTTGCTTACGACCGTGCAAATCTTTCGGTCGTGTTTTAACCCGCTTCCCGTGATCCAATCGAGCTGACATTTTGCACACAGACTCGTTGTGCGTGACAATTAATTTTCGTGAAATTTTTTTTCCATAACTTTACACTTTTTAGGAAAAAAATGTATATTTAATTACCAATTGCTTAATGGTGGCAGGCAATCATCTGACCCATAGGTGGCAGCCATCTCAAGCCAGAGGACGAGAGGACTCTAGCCGCCACGCATATAAAGGATTTATAGTGAAAACTTTGTTTTTACGGGTTAATTTTTTTGCATTTTGACTGCTTGTGTTGTGGGTTTTGCAAACATGATCCCTTGTGTAATGCGGGCGTAAGCGACCTTCCGGATGTGACGTCACGGGGGGTGGAGTCATGTGACGTGGGTGGAAGGTTCGGGTCCTTAAGCGGGTAAACCGGAAGGGGAAGTCAGTCGGGGTGTGAGCGGAAAAGAGTGAGGCCACGCGGGCGAGTGAGAAGAGGGGGGGGCGCCGACGGCCATCGGGAGCCAACCCCGAAGACAAGAGGAAGCTGCGGAGTGGTGTGCAGCTGCGGAGGAGACAGCCAGAAGGGCTGCGTGTTAGAGGCAGCGGTGTGGCTGCCAGGAGGAGCTGCGGAGAGAGAGAGAGACAGCACGAGGCTGTCAGAGCTGTGGAGAGAGAGGGGTTGCAGCGAGTACAGCCAAGGGGGGCTGTGTGAGAGAAACAGCAGCGGGGCTGCTGTTGTGGATCGGGCCGACATTGGAGTCAGCACCGTGGAGAAGCTACAGAGTAAAGACAGCCGTGTGGGTGTACAGCACGAACCGAATAAAGGACACTGAGCCAGACATCGTGGTCCAGTCGTTTATTACACTTGTATAAAGGTGTCAGTTTTGGTGCCAGATAAAAGGGCAAAACCCTATTACCACAAATAGTAGCTCAACGAAGTGGCTCATCGTGTGGAAATGTATAGCAGCCAAATAGTTTTAAACACATGTTGATTATTAATGTGGAGAGAAAAACCAGAGGACCTGGAGAAAAATCCATGCGACCACGTGGAGAACATGCAAACTCCAAATATATAGGCGTGAGAGTCAGGATTGAACCCACGACCACCTACATACTAGGAGAGGGAGTAAACATCTCGCCACCTTGGGGATAAAAAGCAATGATTTCCCTGCACTGACAAACTAATGTTGGTTTGCTGGCCAGGTGCTGTCACCTTGTTCCCAAAGAAACAACTGTCGATATGTGATATAAAGCACTCTTGAGACGCTCCAGATTATAGGGCACTCAAACACAAATCATTATTAATTGCTACTTTGATAAGTTTAGGGCATGGGTAATGTGTTAAAGCACTTGCTGCTTTTAAAACAGACTGACACACTTTTTTGGAATATGTTCAACCACAATAAGATCACTTATGTCAAGCATCCTGGAGGTGTTTTTGTCATTGGGTATTAATGCTGCCAACATTGTTTTATTATTATTATGGATTCCAGTTGAATATTTGATGGTTGTGCGTTCCCTTGCATGCCAAGTTTTGCATGCGATTAACAAGTCAACTTCTTAGTTTAACTTATAAAGAGATACCAAGAGATGTGTGTATATGTATGTAAATAACGTGTGAATTTCATCGGCTGATTTTATGCATGTGTATAGACACAGGGTGATTAAAAAAGATGGACCCAATTTCAAAGCAGTATATTTCACGATGGCAACAAGTTACAATTACACAAAAAGTTACAGACGGTTTAATAAGTTCTCAAGTTTTACTAACCATTTTATGCATGTTCAATGTGCCCTCCACCTGCTGTACGGACAACATCGAAACGATAGTTGAATTCGTCTCAAACGCCTCTCTTCTCACGTTTTCCTCTGAGGTGCGTGGTCGCCCTGTGCTCTTCCCCTTACATAAACAGGCTGTTTCCTCAAATTGTCAGTACCAACGATGAATGCTCTTTGACACTGGCGGATCAATGCCAAAACGCCATTGAAACGCATGCTGCACCGCAATTACGGATTCAGCCTTGCTGAACTGCAGAACACAAAACGCCTTGTGTTGCAGGGTCACCATCTTGCGAATAACTGAGGCTAGGGGCTGTTTTTGTGCTGGGAGAGGCATCTAGCGGTAATTATTTGAAACTCTATGCCCCGCCCTTAAAAGTGGTAAGAGTTTTATTCATGGACGGTTCGTGGTTGCAGAGATATAGTGATTTCTTTATAAACTATATATTGCCGGGTGACACTGTTGGCTGATAACGTAACTCACAGTTGGAAATCTGAGCATTCAATGACCAGTTCATTGGCAACTTAGACCATCAGCCCTCTCAAGTCAACAAAATAAATGCTATATTGTATCCCACATTTCACACGTATGCATGGTCATTATTTGAATGCAGCACGGTGTATATAGATATATGTCTGTTTGTGTGTTTTAAACACGTGTACATGTGCAGCCTTTTTCAATTCTCTATTGGATGAAGGTTTTCCCATGCTGTGTCAGCCATGTTGCTTATTTGACCATACTTTACCATGCTGGTTTGTGTGGGTTGGTGAAGGTGGAGTACATATACATATACATGTCAGCATAAAAGTAGAGTGCAACATTGGACATTGCACTGCCCTTTTCAGCCCATCACGTATCCCTGTAAGCTATATCTCGCACTGTACATGGTTGTCACCAATTCAAGCACTATCCAAGCTCAACCTAAATTAGTTTACGAGATCCTACACCGGGCGCATTCTGGGTGATTTGGTCAAAGGCGAATAACAATGAACAAACTACCAAACATTCGCATACTACTAAATAATAAATGTACGTGTGAACTAACTTGCAACTATTTACAAAGAGACCTATATTTAGATACAATATTAATAATTCTACATCAGTGAGGTTATTTTGCATCCCTTACACAAAATATTATCATATTCGTTGTGGTCCTTGCATAATTGACACGAGAAGCTTGATACTTTATTTATTTCCCTTTGGGGCAATTCACAGATCTTGAGTACATGTTCTCAGGAAGTGCTGGTTCAGCACCTGATTGCAGTCATTGGTCCCAGAAGCCATTAATGCACTTGATAAACTATTTTATTAGTAGAGGTAGTATGCACATTTGGCTTTCAATGGCCTAAACACTGCTTTATAAGAGAAGAGGGGTCAAATATACAATTTAATAGTTCGTACTTCCATAGAGACCCTATCTCTTTATTGGCTCTTGTAACATTTCATACGTGGGACGTATGTATGTTGAACTTTTTTCGCACCATACGCCAATAGCTCAGAGAGATAATGTTATGGCTGTGTCACAGTACTGATCCTAGGTTCCAGGTTGAGGAAATCCATTGTATCATGATACATTTTCTTTGTCAGACAGTTAGACTAATAAAGTAACCTGGTCATCCAGCAGGAAAGAGTAAACAGCTTCGAGGGTGTGGAGTAAAATATGTACACATAGTATTACGAACATAATGAGGAAGATACGGTTGCGATGCAGGGCAGTGCATGTTCTAGATGGAGAAAGGCGAGAAATAGGCACCTACGTTGGAGTAAAAATGTAAAGATGGTCACTGCACTGCGCGCTTTCAGATGCACTTCTGTGCCCATCTGGAACACTCTTCCTTCTGATATTAGGAAGCCACTTGTAAATCTAGATTGAAAACTAATTTCGTTAGAACTGCTTTTTGTGTTTAGTTTGTTGTCCTTCCCCCGCACCTCCGATTATCACGGTTGGCTAGGTACAGTGCGAAATAAGTTCAACATACATACATACATACAAATTCTGCCATGGTGAATTGATCGGCACACTAGCAATCCAAAGGTTGCCGGTTCTATTTCCTGGCAATGCATTGAAATAACCACGAGCATCGTGTAAGCAAGTGCTGCATGTATAGGAACTGATTATATACATCTTGATTGTAATATATCCAAATTTTACTGTACAATCTACAAAACCAAATTAGTTTCCCAGTATGGAACCTCAAATTTCAATGGAGATTTTTTCATGATGAGCGATTTAAACTTGTGACATAACAGACCGCGTTTCTTCAATAGCTATACCTCAGGAGGGACTTTACCACCACAAACTATTGTGAGATAAGTGGTATTTGCTTTTAATGTTTTTCATATCTGGCAGGTTACATTGTGCCAAAGTGCTTGACTTGCGATCAAAAATATTTGCAAGTTAAAATTATAGTTAGGGGTCAACTCAGCTGGCCGTCAATCTGACATCGGCATTACTTTGTCTGAATTCTGTTGAGACAGTTCCCAAGCACAATAATACACAATTATGACTACGCATGTGTCCTATGTATACATAATAATACAAATATCGAACAATACTGTTCAGTAAACAAATTAAGAAAACCCTAATTTGAAACATTAATGACGCTAATGGAGATTAATGATTGCCAATACCTTGGTCCGCATGGGCACCTCAAAGTCGACAACTTTGTCAATCAGTCTAGATTTGAAGTTGTCAATCAGCCAGAATGTTATGATGCAAATACATGTAAAATATTTTTTACGAAGCATTTCGTGTTTTATTGGATACTACGGAAAGATGTCGTCATGTTTGATCAGAATTAACATTTCTTTTTAACTGAATGATACTTTTCTAGATTATTCAAGTTCACGCTTGATGTTGTTTTCTTGCTGTTGTTGTTGTGAGCAGCCACCAGTGACCATCTGAGTGAGGCACAACTTTGCTGTGAATGGGAATCCAGATTTTGTTAGGGGACATCCACCTGGGGCTCAACGCCAGAATCTTCAAGCTGCGGTCACGGGAATTTGGGGCCGCTGAGCCACCTCAAATTCCACTTTGATGGGCAGTGTGCCAGTGAAAACCCATGTGGACGAATAGGTCCTTAAGCAAGGAGAGTCGTGCCTCGCTACCGCTATTGTGACAATGAAACAACCAAGTTTTCACGAAGCTATGTGGCCACACAGGCGCCTGAGTTGGAGCTCTGTTAATGACATATTTTTGAACGGGAATCATATAAAACGTGAATTATGTCGAAAATGTCATTACTATAAGCTGTTTAACACAAACGTTGCAGTTTTCGAACCTCGGTAAACATCAGACGGGGTAAAAGTTAAAGGTTCAGCCCTGCATCTACCAATGCTGGTATAATGGCCTCCACGAGCTTCTCTAGAGGTATTTGGCCTACTCTTCCACACTGGCCTGATCTCTTGTAAGGGGAGGGATTACTCACACTATGCCCCACCATACACGAGCAGCCAATGAACATGGTGTACCCATTTGCTCTAGTTAAAATGTTATTGGTTGTTCCTGTGCCGTCATGACACCTCGTTCAGCAGCCTGGTGACGTTCTTGTTTGTATGGCATGGGCCTTGTCTTATCCAATCGCTGCAATTGTTTGTGAGGATTGTTTTACAACTTATCGGTGAGCTGAAACAAATGTAATTGTTGCATTAAAAGTTTGAAGGGGACCGTTTATTTTTTTTCCAGCTGTGTCAGCTGGTGGATGCTCTAAATGACACATTTTGTTAAGTGATTACATGGCCTTACCACCAAAAAACTATTAATTTTTTTATATAGATTCAAACAAATCATGAAAAAATGCACTTCATAGTTTCCACTGCAGGCCATTTCAGAAGTACTTCTTAAAGCATTCCCCTACTCGTGGTGCATTTTCCTTATTCCCCCACAGCATCTTTCTCAGAAAAAGGACCAAGGTATCACAACCTGGTTGTGCTTGCTGAGCAAGGTTCCAGAGATCAAGCCAGCAGTGCCGGAATCTTCTCTGTAAACCAACACTGTTGCATTGGCTTAACACAATTTTATTTGTATAACACCTACTTAAGGACACAATTTAATGCACAGCTCTTATTAACTTGAAGTGTTTGCAAGTGGTATTCCCTGGGCAGATGTGATCAGGTTTTGAGGATAAGTGGTCTGAAAATGAGTTTCAGGTGGCTATAGTGGTGGGTCTTGTGGATCAACAATTGAGTGGTTCTGAAAATTGCTTTACCAATCATGTAGCTTGACCTCGATTACAGGGGCGGGGCTGGAGGGGCGGGCATATACAACCCCTGCCCCCTCTCCCGAGGCTAGGCTGCAGGCTTGACTTTGCATGACTGAGTCATGTTTCTGTCTCATTCATCTGGAAAACAAAAAAAATACATCTACAATGAAATTTGAAAATACATTAAAAAGAGGTGTAAGACTAAAACAGAAGGATTTCTCTATAATTATGGCTGTCGCCTGATGAAACTGGTTGTAATTACCGGCAAAACGTCGTAATCAAATGGTAAATGTTGTGGGTTTACTCTCCAACACACCAGTGTGCTGAGCGAGTAACGAATTGGCATGTTTTGCTTATGTGACAAACCTTACTAATTGGCTGTGCCAGGCGGTGGTAGGCTTAACGACACATTCCTAGAAAAATATATGCGGTCTAACCCAAAAAACCTCCATTGTGTATAATATTGATCACAAAAGCCTATGTGTTAAACTGATGAAAATAGCTATTGAATCGCTTATGCAATTAAGTCTGTATAATCCACCAACCTCACCTATAGCCCATCAGAGGTGTAGTTCATTGAATTCACGAGAAAAAAGGCCTAATTAATGTACAGCTGTATGAAGAATGCAATGCTTGCATTGATTTGTAGAGGGTACAAGCATCACAACCCAGATAATTCCAAGCTTGGGTGTAGATGATGTTTTCCCCAGAATTGATTCCCCAAACAGCCCTGGGTGTTGAAATCCCAGAGATGATGTACGCGGGAGCCCAGTTGGCAGAACAACGTGAGGAGCCCGACCTCGCCGCACCGACATCACCCGGGGGGGTGCGCCAATCACGGGGCACCCGCCTCGCTGACTTACTGATGGCCGCTGCCGTGCTGGCAGCCGAGATGGGGCTGGAGGAGCTACTGGAAAGGGGCGGCAGGCCGGCGCTGCTGGAAGACGACCAAGAGGCTGCCATTGCTCATGAGTGGGAATCCACGATCGCGCAGCCCATGGCCGTAGCCGCCATTTTGGGAGATGCGTGGGAGATGGCGGGTTCACAGCCAGCGTGCATGGATGACACAGCGACAACCACGTGGGACAGTGTGTTTCTTTCAACGAATCCCCCACCAAAACAACATGTGGAGGTACCAGTTTTGAAAAAGACTCTTCCCTTCGTCAAATAGCTCACTGCTGCAGGGGGGGATTGGGTGGCATTCTGCCGCCGGTTCATGGCTACCTTCGACTTAGCAAGGTGGACAGACGCCGAGGCATTACGAGCGTTGCGGACTACTCTCGATGACAACGCTTTCGGTGCTTTCTATGCCATCCCGCCAAAAGATCGTGAGATGCTCCAACAGGCACTTGTGCTGATGGTGGGTATTTTCGACCCGCCATCTAACGTACACCAAAAGTTCGCTGCGCAATGGCGGGGGGAGGCCGAGATGCCCCTTGTCTTCCACAGCACACTTATGGCACTGGTGCAGGCTGCTGACCTGAGGATGGATGAGGACGGCTTGGATTCCTTGGTCCTCGAGCAGTTGTTGGGGTTGACACGGGACCTCAAGGTCACTCTTCCTGCCACAGAGGACGACGCGGTGCCTACAAACTCACCTTAACATGCAATGGTGGGTGGAGGTGGTGGCGTGCACCAGTTTGCTCACAACGACGAGGGCACCCGAAGACGTTCAGCCTTCACAGATCTGCGCATCGCTCGACGGCGACAAGTGGCGCACAAACGACGACGGTCGAAGACGGTTGCAGGACCCGCGGAGGGGGACCTTTGAGCGGGCCCAACTTCTGCTATAGATGCGGCCTACTGGGCTACATCTCCAGGGGCTGCCACGGCGAACGGGAAGGACCACGCAAGGCATCATCATCCTCCTCCGGGTCGTCCCTTACTCCATCAGGTCCACAGGCGAGTCGCAACACACCACACACTCGGTCCTTGCATCCACTTCACTCATGTAGTTCGCACGCAGCATCCATTTCACAGATAAAATAGTCGGGTCGGGTAGCGTATTGTGTTAACCATGTGGTGTGAATTAAGAAGTGGCCGCGGCGGAATGCCCAGCGGTCGACACTGTGTCACTGCATGGTCGCCGCAAAGGGCAGCTTTGTCGGCCGTCATTGGTATCAGTTCAAGGTGTGGAGGTGCGGATATTGATTGACACTGGTGCGTCCGCCACCATGATTTCGGAAATGATTTCTAACATCCTTCCACCCTCTTCGTGTTCGCTGCGTCCTGTTGCGTTTCCGTGTTTCGTGGCAAACGGGGAGTCTCTGGGCATTATCGGTCAGGCTTTGGCGGACATGTTTATTGGTGACATCCGCATGACAGGGCCTATACCAGGGGTGGGCAAACTTTTTCACTCGCGGGCCACAATGGGTTCTAAAATTTGACAGAGGGGCCGGGCCAGGAATAGATGGATGGAGTATTTGTGTGAACTAATATAAATGACATGTAAAAATCATTACATGAAAGGATTTGGCCTTTAACAGGTAGCAAAGCATTTATTTGCAAGGAAATTTAACAAATTGCACGAACATGAACAATACAAAAACATGTCGTAACGTGACTGATGAAACATCATGAAAACATCTGAGGCCTGCGCCCAAACCAATTACCTCACTTGAACTTCTTTATTATCTACATTAACAGGTTAGAGCAGCCGCGCAGGCTGTGTGATGGAGATTTGGTTCCAACCTCCATGCAGCAACAGATAATCAGTTTCAGTGGGAACAGTGTTGTTGACCTCCCATTTTTGCCAGTGCATTCAAGTCTGGAGTTATTTTGGTTGTGGCAATTCTCAGGATAGATCTGAGGTGCTGATCCGTTAACTTTGATCTGTGACGGGCTTTGTTGGCGTTCATGACGCTGAATGTCTGCTCACACACATAAATCGAGCCAAACAAAGTCAGTATCTTCTGTGCAGTCCTCCGGAGGTTTGGAAACGTGTTAAGTGAAGCATAAAATTCATTCAGTTTAACAGAGTTGAACTTCTCCTTTAGGACGGAGTCAGACTGAAGATCTATCAGTTCCAACTCCAGCTCCTGTGGTGCTGTTTCAGGGTCTTGTGACAGGGGACAGGACAACAGCTGAAGTGACTGTTCAATGTTTTCGAAATCAGAGAACCTACGGCAGAATTCTCCGTGCAGGTCCTCAAGCGATTTGCAGTATTTTTTAACGTTTCGCGGTGCCTCTTCCTGCATGGCAAGTGTGGGGAAATGAGCGAAAGATTTGTTCGCAATTTGTTCGGAGAACAAAGTGAGGTTGGATTTTAAGGCTTTCACATGTTTGTACATGGCGTGAACAAACTGATCTTTCCCCTGCAGTTTCACATTCAGCTCATTCATGTGTGAAAATATGTCCACAGCAAACGCAAAGTCACTAAGCCAGTTCTTGTCGCTTAGCTCAGGGAATTCGTCAGATTTCCCCATCAACTCCAAAAATGCGATGATGTCCTCTTTCAGCTCCCACACTCGTTGTAACACTTTCCCCAAACTTAACCAGCGGACACGAGAGTAAGTCCTGATGATCTGCATCAGTTTCCTCCAGGAACGTAATAAACTGACGGTGCTGAAGTCCCCTTGCTCGTATAAAGTTCACAAGTTTTATGACTGGATTCACGACATGATTAAGCTGCAATACAGACTTACACAGGGATTCCTGATGGATGATGCAGTGAAGGAAAATAAGATCCTGGACAGGGTTTTGCTCTTTCACTTTATTCTGGATTCTTTTCAGCAGCCCAACATTTTTTCCAGTAAAATTTGGCGATCCATCCGTTGTGACATTGACAAGTTTACTCCGAGGTAGCGTCATTCTTTCGATGACAGCAGATACCTGGTTATACAAGTCCTCTCCCCGCATTGTTCCTTTCAGGGACTCCATGGTCAAAAACTCCTCTGTTATTGCAAAACTGTCGTCAATGCCTCGGATAAAAATGAGGAGCTGAGCAGTGTATTTTACGTCCGTACTTTCATCCAGTGCTAGTGAATATAATTCAAAGGAATCAGACTTTTTGTTTAATTGACTGGCTATATTTTTTATCAATCAGTTCCACACGGCAAGTCACAGTCCTGCGTGATTAACTGACTTTTTCAAATTTGCTTTTGATCTCCGGACACAAGATGTCTGCTGTCTGTACCATGTATTATTTTACAAACTTGCCTTCGGAGAAAGTGGTAATAAGTGGTAATGTTGGTGAGAAGAAGTTTTTAAAGAAAATTGCAATCGAAGTGAAGAAGGAAATTATTGAAAAGTTTGTATAATTAATGATTTTTCAAACTTTAATTATGTTTTCTGTGCTTACAACTCTTTAAAAAACTGTGGGGTCTAGAACGGACTCGTGAAATTCGGAGAGAACTCGGAGTTAAGCTTTGTTGAATTACATAAAGTGCGCCATCTAATGGGGGAATGGGGGCATTACAGGAGGAAGGTAACATTTAATTTAATAATATTTGGACAAGTTCGGCGGGCCGGATTAAAAAGCCCAACGGGCCGTATACGGCCCACGGGCCGTACTTTGCCCATGTCTGGGCTATACTCATCTCTAGATCTCTTGCTGTACCCTGCCTATTTGGCACTGATTTTTTGGGTAAAATTGCCTTGAAAATACTCATCTATCAGGGCTGTATTGAATTACTATCGGGCCGGAGGATGGCGTTCCTGTCCTCCCTGCTCGTTTTTTCAACAGTAACGCCACAGTCCTAGCCCTAGCAACGACGATTGTTAGAATCCCCCCGAGGCCCAAATGTTAGTCCCCCTGCGACCGCGTAAGCAGCTGGGGTGGGAGGCGACCACTGATGGAATATTGTTATCCCCCTCGAACAATGTGTACCAGGGGTTGACTTTGGTTGGAGCACAGACTTTGTTCTCAATGCAGGCATAGAGACTTCCGTCATCCAGGCGGACACGGTTCCTGCACATGCATCACCTGTGGGTTGCGGGGGTGGGGATGTGGTCACGCAGCGGGTTGCGGCAGCTGTAGAACAGTGAGGGGGGCGCGATGACTAATTTTCCAACGTTTTTAGCAAGGGGAATTATTTTCCCATCGAATAGCCCGTGGGGGGCCCCTATAGTACTTGTGAAAAAACTGGACGGAAGTCTACGGTTTTGCGTTGATTTTCGCAAGCTTAACAAGGTGTCAGTTGCCAATGCGTACCCACTCCCTAAGATGGATGATTCCCTGGATGCTGTATCTGGGGCACGTATTTTTTCCACTCTTGATTTATTGTCCGAATTTTGGCAGCTATCATTGGATGATGATTCTAGGCCTAAGACGTCATTCCGTGTGCCACAAGGGTTGTTCGAATTTAATCGACTTCCGATGGGACTCCACTCAGTCCCAGCCATATTACAATGTCTTTCGGAATTGGTGTTGGCTGGACTCCAATGGGACGATTGCCTAATATACCTTGATGACATCATTGTCTTCAGGCGTACTTTCGATTGCGTGCCATTTTCCTGAAAATGCGGGCGGTGAACCTCAAATTCAAGCCACAAAAATGTCATCTCTTGCAATGATCGGTGCGATAACTCGGTCACATTGTCAGCGAGTCAGGGATAGCGATAGACCCAGAAAAAACTAATTGCATTAACACCTGGCCGACGCCTAAGTCGGTGGGCGACGTGCGAAGTTACATTGGGTTCGCTTCCAATTATCGTCGCTTTGTGTCGAGTTTCGCCACCATTGCAAAGCCACTCCACGTTCTTACCTCCTAAGGACAAACATTTTGAAGGGGGAAGGAGGAGGAGGTCGCGTTCGTCGCGTTGCGTGACGGCCTGGTGAATGCCCCTCCCCTCCACTACCCCGATTTTTCTCTACCCTTCATCCTAGACACGGATGTGAGCAACACTGGGATTGGTGCTGTGTTGTCTCAAGTGGTTAACGACATGGAGTGTGTGGTTCCCTACGGGAGTAGGGTACTGTCTCCAACCGAGCAACGCTACTGTGTAACGTGCCGGGAACTGCTGGACATCGTCCATTTCATCAAGCAGTACCGTTGAGGTGCGCTCGGACCATGCAGCCATCAGGTCAGCTCTCCAGGTGGTTGGAGGTCCTCCATGACTACTCCTTTAGTGTTGTGTACAGAAAGGGAACTCGCCACGTTAACGCCGATGCTTTGTAGCGGCTGCCATCGAGCGAGCGCTGTGCATGCCTTATGGGGTCTGGCCAGTTTAAGCCCCTTAACGGGAGTTCGACCCCCACTGTCATTGTGTCGGTGGAGGTTTCCCTTCCCGCCACACCGGAATGATGCGATAAAACTATCGGCCTCACCCACGTGGAGTGGGGTCGACTCCAAATGGAAGACTCCTCCCTGCTCAAATTTAGGCGCCGCGGTGGGCAACGGGAGAGTGGGGAGAGTTGGCAATGGGAGTCCCCGATTGTTATAAAGGGGGGCCTGCTTGTGTGGTGGGACGGGAGTTGCACCGTTATAACATCGTTGTGCCCACTGGTTTACTTGGTAGAATTGTATGGGCTGTGCATGCCTGGGTGATGCATCTGGGGGTCGAAATAAGCTATCCGCCATGAATTTTTCTGGCCTGGAATGGCAGACGATGTTTATGACATTTGAAAGGGTGTACTGAGTGTGCTCGCCGTAAACCCCCGGCGAAAGTGGACCACCCTCCATTGAAATCCATCTGCATGTGTCGTGTGAATGAGTTAGTTGCCCTCGACGTGCTCGGGCCGTTTCCCAAAACCCCTCGGGGTAACCGTTACTTGTTGGTCGGGGTGGAATACCTCACTCATTGGCCGATGGCTTGGCCCCTGCCAGACCAGGTGGCCATGACGATCACAGACGCTTTCTTACATGGTTATGTTTTAGACACGCTGGCCCCTGAATGCCTTCTGACAGTCCAAGGCTAAACATTTTCCTCTAAACTATTGCAAGGAGTATGCGATCTGTTGGGCACAAAAAAAGTTTGCACCTCGCCCTATCATCCCCAAAGGGATAGGAAGGTATAAAGGCTACACAGGACCCTGACTTCCATGTTGTGCCAACAAGTTAACAAGGACCAGTCTGACTGGGACGTATGCATGCTAGCTGTTGTTTGCTCCTTACAGATTGGCTCCCCACGCTTGCACCGGATTCTCCCCATTTTTCCTTATGTATGGCAGGGAACAAGGCCTCCCTATAGATGTCCAATTAGACACGGAGCCATGTGTTAAACATATTACTGACCCTTTGCGCCTCACTCTCAAATGGCATCTGAGACGTGGGATGTATCCCGGGGAAATTCGGCGTTGCGCCAGGCTGCTCATGAGCGGCTTGATGGCCTCCGCAAATCCATCACTAAGTGGATGCCGGGTGACAGAGCCTGGCTTCACTGCCACCGGTGGGTACGTCTCCCAAATTGCACAAACCATGGCAGGGCCTGGTAGAGATCGTGGAAGTTCTGAGCCATCAATGTGTTCGTATCCAGTTCCGTCGCAGATGGTGGTTTGTCTATCCGGCTTGTTTAAAGCCGTTTGTTCCGATGCGCGGTGTCCCCTCATCTGCACTGACCAAGGGCCGGGTGTCTGGTGAGTCCGATGATCTGGGGCGCATGTCAGGGGAGGTATGTTTTCCTGTCCACAGACTCCAAGCACGTAACGCCCCCGGTGCCGCAGATTTGGCCGACCTTGAATGGATCGCGGAGTACGGAGCAACCGTCCATCTCCCATCCTCCACTCAGCATTGTAAACCCTCGGGAGGGGCCGTGCCCATCAGGCCATTTTCAAGATCCCTCCGGGACCCCCAGGGAGCTCACGCCCACCTCACCTGGAGGCCCGGCTACAAGGACTTGTTCAAAAACTGCCCGGTTCAAGTGACCCCCTTCCACCATACATGTTCCTGCATATTTTCGCTGCTTGTGACACTCCAGGGTCAGTTGGGTCATTGCATGAACCTGGCCCTTCTTGTGCTCGGGGGTGCAGACAGACACACAGGTATAGCGACGTGGGGTTTTATTATTGGGAGGGGTACCCGGGCTTGTGTACATTGCCGTTTTTTTTTCTCTCTGCACTGTGTTGTTCTCTCCCTTCACCTTCTCTCTCTCCCCTGCGCATTGTATATGCTGTATTTATTCTCGGTAGACGGATATTTATTGTCGTTATGTTCATGGGAGGCACACTCTTGTTAAATTGTTGTTGTTAACAGCCGGGACAGCTGTATTTTACGAAGGGGGGGCGGGTGATGTAATGACATAAATGAGCCGTTCTATGGCGCCAGTGGGTGTACTCCACCTCGGGGCTCACTAGATGGCAGGTTCCGGATGTCACGGAGGTCGGGTCAGGACATGACAGTCGGTGTGAACCCGCAAGAGCACGTGACCAGACGAGGGGGCATAGGGACCTCTATGCCACAGGAGATATTAGCCCAGTCCTGAGAGGGATCGAGGCTGTTCGACCAGGGAATGAAGCCGCCTTCTTCGATCCTCGCTCTTCGGTCTCTGCACACGACGACCAGATGGCATATCGGCTGTTCTGGTTCAACCATATAGTGATTCCGTTCAAGTGGTTTGGTGGATAGGAACGGTGGCCACCACCTGACATAGTTAACCCGTAATGTGCATAGTTAACCTTGGAACGTTGAGTAGTTGTTAGTTGTGTTAGTGGTTCAAGTTGTGTCAGTAAATAAATGTGTTGCCTCTACATATGTATATGTTATGTTTTTAAGATAAGTTTTTAAATATATGTTTCCCCCGGGCAACGCCGGGTACTTCCCGCTAGTATTTAATATAATTATAGTTCAGCAGAACTCCTCTTATTCTGTGACAAAGTGATTGGCGATATTTGCAGTGCCTACTTGTGTAATCTGACAAATGACCACCAGGGACAATTCGCTAGAAGGATGTCCGCAAATTCCAAAAGTGTCTTTGCACCCCTGATGTGGAGGAATCACTTTTTAGCAATTACAACTTTGGTGGACTCCTGCAAAAGTAGGAATTAGCCTTCGAGAGTATAAACCATTATTCAATGACCAAAGCAGCAGAGAATTGACATTTAAAGACGTGCAAGAAGTGTGCACAGATTAGACACCGTGTGTGGTTTAAAAAAAAGGAATTGAAGAAAAAGTGCATTTTAAAGGTAACCTTGTAAAAATTAATGGATGCTGTGGAGCAAATGGAAAATACAACAGAAAATGAAATTACACAGATGTAAGGAGCTTGCTCTCAATGATAAATTACACTGGTCAACAATTTTTATTTTTTTCTGGCCTGGACTTTTGCAGCTATTTTAGACTAATTTCAGGGTGCTGATTCCAAATCTGTTCTCAGATTTGCTCTATCACATCTCATTTTTATGCTATCGGCATACCCCATTTTCATTGATTTTACCCGAAATTAATTCTGTCACTTATGATTGCAAGTTGTTGCGAGTCAGTGACTGCTTTAGTGTTAAAATATGGTGCTGTATTTTTAGAATAGTGTGTTTATAATATCATTTTATGTAGATATCCACATTTATTTAATATTTTTCTTCTGCAGGGCGTGATCTAACAATGGCTACAACATCCGAAAGAAGGAAATGCAGTAATGACCCAGATATCTTCTGCTACATCTGTGGCAGCTTCACTTTGCAGGATCAAAAGTGCAATATCAATACCTCTGTCAAGAAGGTTTATCTTGCCTACTTTAAAGTACGACTTGGAGACCAAGACAAAAATTGGGCTCCTCACAAAGTGTGTAAAACCTCGATTTAAAGCTTTCGTGACTGCAGGGATTCATCTTCTTGGTTCTTTCGGTAAAGTCACGTAGAAGGGAAGTAATACAATAATAAAAATAAAAATAATAAAATAAAATAATTCTCACGACGTTTCGGCTACAATGCAAGCAGCCGTCTTCAGGTGAAGAATGAGACACTGCCAAGCTAGGAGCTTATATATAAGCTGGATTGGAGGTGGAAGAAGAGCGCCTTAACAAAAAGAATGTGCATATCAAGAGGAATTTAGCATATTCATGGGAAATGCGTAGGAGGTGGGCGGGGGGGGGTTCAAAGTCATATTATGCCCATGCATTATGCAGAATCAGCAGCACCAAAGGGAGGGTGCAGGGGGTAGCATTAACAAAGGAAAGGAATGTTAATAGTATGTCGCTGCAGTTACTAAACAACCACGTAGAAAACAAAAGTATAAACTACATAAAAAACTAAAGTATAAACTGCATAGCATCATCAGTATACTTACTATACTCTAAAATAAGCTGAGTTACTAACAGTAAGTAATACATTACAATTCTACGTCTAAAAAATTATATAATATGCTTCCATCTAAACTTTATTCTCTTACATCACACGAGTATACACCGTACTATATACTGCTATAGACAAACCCAACATTAAATTACATACTGTATTGCTATAAACCACCTTATACATTTTAATATAACACTATGTATTATTCTACCCACCCTAATGTGTATCACACTGCTATATGTTTACTATACAATTACGATACTATATATTACTTTGTACATTGTATTAAGCATATAAATGTTATACTATTTGTTATTATACACTGTACCATTGACCGTCGTGTCAATGGGTGAGTCATGGTGGGAAACTTGCAGCAGAGCAAAAAACCCATTCCCTGCGGAGAATACAATGCCAGTGAGTTGAACGCGGTCTGAAAGTCACCGTAAACGTGAACACAATCAGTTAAGATCCGAAATGGTGTATTACGTCCTTCCAATGATTGCTAAGCCAGAATCCATCTTCTCGGTTGAAATTGTCTCTGTGTTTGTATATGTGGATCGCCTCATGAACGAATCTCTCATGATAGCCAGATGGCTTGCAGAGAACCTCTGTCTTGGAGAAGTCAATGTCATGTGAGCCCACTGAGTTGTAACAGTGGTCTGCCACGGCTGAGGTGTTTGTCCTACCGTGTTTCAGGTCTGCTTTATGTTCACGGATGCGGTCCGAGACATGTCGTTTGGTTTCCCCAATGTAACTGCTACCACAGAGGAAACTTAGTTTGTAGACGCCAGGGTACTGTATGTCTGGAACCACATCTTTTACAGACGGGACCAGATCACAGATTTTATGTACTGTGTTGAATCGGACCTGGATCTTGTGTTTAATCAGGATTTTGGAGATATTTTTTGTGACCCCAGCAATGTAGGGTAAGGTGATGGTCTTGAAAGGCTCCTCAACAGGATCCTTCTTGATGGTCGGAGTGATGGCTTTGCGAATTGTGTAGTCGGAGTAACCATTAGCCTTAAGAGATTGGCGTACGTGTTTGAGTTCACTGGCAATGTGTTCCTGATCGGAGATGCATTGGGCTCTATGGTATAGAGTCTTGATGAGGGAATTCTTCTGGGATGGATGGTGGTGGGAATCCGGTTTTAGGTAAGCATCCGTATGGGTGGCTTTCCTGTAGACAGAGTGGCTCATTGAACCATCAGGTCTCCTTTTAATTAGGACATCCAAAAAGGGTAGCTTGCCATCTTTTTCGACTTCCATGGTGAATCTGATGGCTGGGTGTATGGAATTGATGTGGTCGAGAAATTGGTCTAGAGCAGGCCCGGCCATGTGGCCAGATGACAAAAGTGTCGTCTACGTACCTCTTCCATGAGGTTGGGCATAGAGTGGCAGTCTGGATGGCGTCAGTCTAAAATTTATCCATGAAGATGTTGGCTACAACCAGAGATAGGGGGGCGCCCATTGGGGTGCCCTCAGTTTGCTTGTAGAAAGTTCCATTCCAGGTGAAGTATGTATTGGTTAAGCAGTGTCTCACCAGGGGGGTACCCCAGCATTCAGTCCTTGATGAACCAAGTCTTCAATGATTGCGATGGTGTCAGGTACAGGAACTTTGGTGAATAAGGAAACCACATCAAAACTGACAAGCAGGTCGTCTGGGGACAGGGCAATCCCCTTGATTGTCGATACCAGGTCAGTAGAGTTTAGTACCGCAGAGGTGGTTTTTCCAGTGAAAGGCCGTAGGATTTCAGACAATAAACGAGCCAATTTATAGGTGGGGGAGTTGATAGTAGAGACAATGGGACGGAGAGGTGTATCTTCTTTATGTATCTTTGGCAAGCCGTATAATCTTGGTGGCCTGGCTGCAGAAGGTTTCAACGAGAACTGTTTGGTCTGATCAATTAATGCGGTTGAATCAGAAATGATTTGCTTGGTTTTTGAGACGAGGCTGTTGGTGAGGTCTCTTTTTATTTTTGTATAGCTGCCATCGTTGAGTAGTTCTTGGATTTTGGTGTTGTATTCTGTTTTGTCCATGATGACAGTGGCATTGCCTTTGTCGGCTGAGAGGATGACAATGTCATCCCTCTTTTATAATTGAGCTAATTCAAAACGCTCATCTTTGCTGATGTTGCTAGCTGGCATCTTAGCGTTTTTCAGGGTTGCAGAGTTTTCAGATCTTGCTACGTCTGCAGCGATGTGACTCAGACCCTTGAGAGCTACATCTACTCTAGCTAGAGTAGATTTAGCTAGAGTAGATGTAGCTCTCAAGGGCCATCTGGCTACCATGAGAGATTCGTTCATGAGGCGATCCACATATACAAACACAAGAGACAATTTAAACCGAGAAGATGGATTCTGGCTCAGCAATCATTGGAAGGACGTAATAAATCATTTCGGATCTTAACTGATTGTGTTCACGTTTACGGTGACTTTCAGACCGCAGTCCACTCACTGGCATTGACTATATATCTTATATTCTCCGCAGGGAATGGATTCTTTGCTCCGCTGCAAGTCTCCTACCACCACTCTCCCATTGACATATTTCGTTGCTTCCTCTTAGTATCTTTCACGCGACGGTCAATGGTATAGTGTATAGCAGATTGTATAATAATAAATAGTATAAAATTGTAATGTTTAATACAATGTATAAGGTAATATATTGTATCGTAATTGTATAGTGAATATACAGCAGTGTGATATACAGTAGGGTGGGTAGAATAATACATAGTGTAATATTACAATGTATAGTCGAAGGTATAGGGTGGTGTATAGTAATACAGTATATAATTTAATGTTGGGTTTGTCTATGGCAGTATATAGTACGGGGTAGACCCCTGTGATGTTAGAGAAAAAAGTTTAGCTGGAAGCATATTCTATTTTTTGCGACATAGAATTGTAATGTATTACTTACTGTTAGTAGCTCAGCTTATTGGAGAGTATATTTAGTATACTGATGATACTATGTAGTTTATACTTTAGTTTTTTACGTGGTGGTTTAGTTACTGCAGCTACATACTATTAACATTCCTTCCCTTTATTAATGCTACCCCTATCCCCTCCCTTTGATGCTGCTAATCCTGCATAATGCACGGGCATAATATGACTTTGAAACCCTCCGCCCACCTCCTATGCATTTCACAAGTAGTACTAATCCCATATCTGCATTTCCCATAAATATGCAAAATTCCTCTTGATATGCAAATTATTTTGTCAAGGCGCTCTTCCCCCTCCAACCCAGCTTAAATATACGCTCCATGCCTGGGGTGTTTCATTCAGACTCTGTCTTTCCGACAGACCTGTTCTTCACCTGAGGACGGCTGATTGCGTTGTGGCCGAAACGCCGTGAGAATTATTTTATTATGTTTTATTTTTATTATTTTATTATTTCCCTTCTACGTGACTTTACCGAAAGAACCAAGAAGATTTAAACTATATTATTTCTAATGTATTACACTACTCGCCCCTGGAAACATCACTGCCCGTGTGTGAGCACTCATGCCACTGTGAGTGGATAGTGATGAGTCCCTAAAGGGTGAATGTGGAGCTTGGAGTTAGATAGATTATCCAGACCACAAAAGAGGTAGCGAAACAATCGCTAATACACTGACAAGCTCTATACAAGACAAATGCTCCATTATTTTGCCACTGTTTTCTAAGTTAAGAATACACTGGTCACACAACTGCACGGCCTCAGTGGATTGATATTTCTGTCTGTGGAATGACTGGCTAAACCCGAGTACGAACCGCTGTAGTTTATTTGACACATAGGCTTTCGCAACCAATATTCATAATAACATTTTTTTGGGTTAGATCGCGTGAGAATAAATGTGTAATGCGGGCGTAAACGGCCTCGCGGATATGACGTAACGGGGGGAGGAGTTAGGTCACGTGAGGGAGAAGGGAAAGCTCTTAAGGGCGGGAACCGGAAAAGACGGGGGGAGAGTGTAAGAATAAAGACGGGAGGAGGCCACGCGGGGCAGAGAGTGGAGAGTGGCGTGATCGCCACAGGACGGGACTCGGCACCGTTGGCCAGCGGTGTCCGGGCACGGGGGAGACGGAGAGCAGCGGTGGGGCTGCAGAGAGAGCAGCCGAGAGACTGCATAAGGGGGGAGAGGCTGAGAGGAAAGCCAGCAGCGGAGCTGCATCGGGAGCCAGGAGAAAAGGCTACGTGAGCGACGGCAGCAGAAGGGCTGCCAAGCGGAAGGTGGAGAAGGCTCTGAGCGAGGGCCATGTGGGGCAAAGTTGTAAGAACCCAAATAAAGGACAACGGAGACAGAAACAGTGAAAGAGTCCTTTATTACACTGGTGTCAGAAGTGAAACGGCATGTCAAAGGGAACTGGAAGAGACGGGGGGAGAGTGTAAGAATAAAGACGGGAGGAGGCCACGCGGGACAGAGAGTGGAGAGTGGCGTGATCGCCACAGGACGGGACTCGGCACCGTTGGCCAGCGTTGTCCGGGCACGGGGGAGACGGAGAGCAGCGGTGGGGCTGCAGAGAGAGCAGCCGAGAGACTGCATAAGGGCGGAGAGGCTGAGAGGAAAGCCAGCAGCGGAGCTGCATCGGGAGCCAGGAGAAAAGGCTACGTGAGCGACGGCAGCAGAAGGGCTGCCAAGCGGAAGGTGGAGAAGGCTCTGAGCGAGGGCCGTGTGGGGCAAAGTTGTAAGAACCCAAATAAAGGACAACGGAGACAGACACAGTGAAAGAGTCCTTTATTACAAATGTGTGCTATGGGAACCTCATTTGCCAGTAAAAATAAGACAATTGGTTTTTTACCCTTCTATCTGGCAACAAAACTGACACCTTTTTACAAGGAGTCATGTTTGCATAGACCGCAATACCTGCAGTCATAATACAAACAAAAGACATAACTCTGATAATGTGCTTCAAGGACAGTGCACATTTTCAGAGTTATGTCTTTTGTTTGTATTATGACTGCAGGTATTGTGGTCTATGCAAACATGACTCCTTGTAAAAAGGTGCCAGTTTTGTTGCCAGATAGAAGGGTAAAAAAACAATTGTCTAATAAATGTGTGGTTAATCCGCCACACATTTATTCTCTGCCACGTACAAATTAGCACAATAGGTAACAAAACAAATACAGCCCCACATCGGTTCTGCTCTTATCAAGACGCTCATTCATCGAGCTAAGAAAATGTCAGACAGTCTGAGAAGTAAAATTCAACATGTTAAGGAAGCGCTAAATGAACGGTAACAATGATGCACAAATCAACAGGGCATTGAATATCAAAATCCTATCAAATAACAAGAGCATTGAAACTGCCCAAGTAATTAAAACGATCAAAATACCGTACATTGCGGGAGTAACTGATAAACTAGTCAGACGTTTGGAAAAACAAAACATCCGAGTCAGATTTGGCATGGTACATGAAATAACGAATTTATTATCTGGTTCAATAGATGTATTACTGAAGCTATCAACAGAAGGTTTGTACAGAATTAACTGCACGTGTGGTTAATGTTGTGTTGGTCAAACAGGACGAATGATCAGCACGAGACTAAAAGAATATCAGAGAAATATTAAATTCTCCTAAATGCAACTGTCAGCAGTAGCAGAACGCGCGTGCCAACAAGGACACTCAATTGATTTTGATAATGTTGACGTTTTTGGCAAAACTAGCTACTACTGGCCAATAATAATTAGAGAATCTATCGAAATTTAAAGAAATCAAAATAACTTTAACCGTTCGGATAGCTACCGTCTTAGTGCTACATGGAAGCGAATAATCAAATAATACATTATTTAAATGCATGCCTATAAAGGGCAGCGTACTTCAATAGGGATTACCGTTGGTAGGGCTATTTTAATAAACACAATAGACAGGAAGGACAAGTTCAAAGGGCTCGCATAATGCACATGCACAATGTACTGTACGTTGCCCGCAGTAATCCCCCCCACCCCCACATTGTGCAAAAGTGCAGAAGGGTGGTCAACACATCTACGCCTTTATATAAGGGACGAAACAGTAAGACTTCTCCACAAATCTGTCTGTCGCCTGATGAAGCTAGTTGTAATTACTGGCGAAACGTCGTTCTTAGTTTGTAAATGTTGTGGCTTGGCTCTCCAACACACCGGTCTGTTGTACTAGTGACGAATTGGCATGTTCTGTTTATGTGACAACCCTTACTAGTTGTTTGTGTTGGGTGGTGGAGGGTTTTAATGACACATTTATATATTTACGCGATCTAACTCAAAAACCTCTATTATGGATGATAATGGTCGCGAAAGCCTACATGTTAAATTGTGAAGCAAATGTAGTTTTGAAATTGACTTTCTCTATTCACTAAATCGGTTTGGATTATTCTTAAACTAAACACACGGCATGTAGACAATGCAATACAAAGCATTGCAATCCGCATTCAGCATTCTGACTCTTCTCTAATAAGTGTATGTGTTTTGTATACAGACACCTTAAATTAGAGAGTTGTAATTAGGCCATCCACTGTATTGGCCAACGGTCTGTTAAAATCCTCGTCTGTTATCAAACTACGACATTGCTTTCCTGTCTTTAGATGTGGCGAGATGTTAACTACCTCACCTGGTATACAGGTCATGAGTTTGATCCTGACCCTGTGCCTGCTGTATATTTGGAGTTTTCATGTTCTCCCCGTGGTCTCGTGGATTTTTTCTGCAGGTCCTCAGGTTTTTCCCTGCACATTTAGAAACATTGAGCTGTTATTTGTGGCCGGTTCACTTCTGAAAAAGTGCTATATAATAAAGTTTTATTTAAATTTTGGGTTAAATCGCGTAAATATAAATGTGTCGTTAAACCCGCCACCACCCGACAAAGCCAATTAGTAAGGTTTGTCGCGTTAACAGAACATGCCAATTTGTTAGAAGTACAGCGGGTTTAACGACACATTTATATTCATTCAATCTAAAAAAAACTGTTTTATTGATGTTATTTGTCGCGAAAGCTTACGTGGTAAACAGAGCTATATAGCCCAGTCGGTCAAAACCTGGTAAAATAAAAAAATAGTTTCGTAATAGTTAAATAGGTATTATTTCACTTTTATGCAGCATTTACACAACAGGGACTGCATTGTCAGGCTCATCCAGTATGCAGCCACTTAGACCGTGACACATATAAACACCTACTCAGCAGTGTTCTAATTTAACAGACAATATTTGTGTATTTGCATTCCAGTTGTGAGTTTGCATTCATAATGCAATTTCAACAAGAGCATGCTTCATTTCTGAACGTCAGCATGTCTGCCTAATTCAATGTACAAATTGATTGTGATGCACTCTATAATGCGTGGCATTTAAACACGTCATTTTAATTAATGAAAATTCCGACTCAGGGTGATTCACTTTAATTCATAGCTGTGTTAGGTGGTTTATTAGCATATATGTTCTTAATGCAGTTATCTAAAACGTTTATTTTGTATCCTTAGCATTTGCACTCGACGTTGTACTATTGGATTACACGCAGCACAGCGTGGTTCTTGCAGTGTCATTTTCACTTTAAAAGCCTTAAATTGCCCATTGGGAATCTCCCTTCAAACGGCAAGCCAAACTACGTATTAAAGAATGCATGACCTCTAAAATAAATGCAGGCTTTAGTGAAGTTGGTGCGGTTGTAATCTGAGGTTGCGATCGGCCGAACACATGTGCAGGATAGAGGACAGGTTACTGAGACAGGCAGTAGAGTGGCACCTACACGTTGGCTTTTTTTTAGCTCTTTTTCACATGTGACCTGGCTAGTACCCACGCTTTACCCCACCACATGCGATCTCCCAATTAACTACGGTGTACTCATTTTTTGCTGCTGGGTGGACAGAGGCAAGGGAATTTAAGAAACCTGCCAATTTTCCAACTGTCGCTTCGGGAGATGGAACCAACAACATCGACAATGAAAGTTCAGTTTGTCCACCATTGTTGCTGGAACACATGCCCAATAATAACCAGAGCAGTGCCTCCATAAGCTGACTCGTATTTTCCATGCTTAATATGTACCTCTACGCGATATTGCATAGTTGCAGAAACGAACAAACTGTTGTGATTAAACATGAATTAACTATTTTAAGATCAGTTCAGCATCCTGAGTCAAGAAAAACGGGGAAAATCCGTCCTTACATAAGTCAGTGTGCTCCAGCCAGCTGTGCTGCATAAAATAATTAAGTGACGAGGAGATGATAAAGGAATTCGACGATTGTAGTTTCTGTCACTGATGTCAGCCTTCGAAAAATAAAAGCATTGTTTGTCCTTTTGCCAATGATATTGCAATTGTGCGATCAGTGTCATTTTACAAGCAAGGAGACATCTGCATTATAAAGTGTTACCATGAACCTCACAGAACTATTTCCGTCGTCACTTTTAAAAAGCATTACATTCGACACAGAGTAAATTGCATTTCAATCACACTATGTGGGTGTGTGTGGTTTATATATATGCCTTGGAATAAACCAAGTTAATATCATGGGGTTTTTGTGCAGTCATTAGTAATCAGGCTGATTAAACCATCAGCTCGATAAACTTGAGAACTGGGTTACACTTCCGGTGGCTGCCTGGATACGAGCCCAGTGTGTCAGTGTTGTCCACTTCAGTGCATTGGCATGGAATTAGCCCATCTGAGCCACCAACACACAAATGGCTGTTGAGAATGTCGAAGTGTAATAAACATCGTTCAATAGTCTGTTTTTTTACTTCAAACACATTTATACATTGGATAAGATGCGCGGGACCATGTGCTTTCAGCTAATGCAACTTAAGCATTCAGATGCATAAACCGCAATTGACTGGGGGGGGGGGTAGGAATTTTATCCTGGGGGGGTTGGGGGGAGAAACACCCCCTCCCTCACCCCGATTCTCTGTGGTCTCCACCATTCTCCATCCAATCTCATTCAAGAGCCAGTCACCCACCATCATAACAACCATTAGTTGTGCCCTTGAGGGGGCGTGAGAGCTGCAGCCAGACTTGCTAGAATCATTGCAAGTAGCTTGACCCGTGTATCCGTGGCATTTAAAAAATAGAATTATCTGGCCAAGTGATGACTGTGCCCTGAGCACTCAACAAGCGAGTGAAAACCCGGGGGTAGGAATCAACGGAGACAAAAATAACTCCAGGGTCCATAAAATAAGCACCACTTTGTGGGAAGTCAACAGTGGTCTGGTATTGAACTTTGGTGCTCACTATGGAATTGTGGAAATTCCACTCTTGGCTTGATGCTCAGCAGTGGTGAGCAAAGTTTGTAGCTTCATGTCGGTTTGTAATGAAGCAGGAATGTGTTAAAAAGTCTGTGCTCATTACATTTGTAGTGGCGTTATTTAACGTGGACAACTTTTTTCTTCTCACGTGTGACTTTTATGCAAACAGAACTCCTCACGTTCAACACCACGTAACTCCATCGCAACTCTCCCGCTCGCTTCGCTCACTCCGCTCTCTCTCCCAGCCTCTCCACTGATAGCCTGCTCTCTCTCACTCTGCTAGCTTCTCCGCTGCTAGCCTGCTCTCTCTCACTCTGCTAGCCTCTCCACTGATATCCTCCTCTCTTACTCTGCTAGCCTCTCCACTGCTAGCCTGTCACTATACACTCTGCTAGCTTCTGTGTTCACTCTTCTCTTCACTGCAACCAACTCAACTCACCACTCCCTCACACGTTGCCATATTTATTCTGCTCCTCATTAAAGGCCCTAATTAAGCTGGCGTCCTCCCGTCGCCTCTCGCACGTGGCTTCCGCTACTATCGCCTCAATCTGCAGACTCCGAGGCGCCTACACCGTGTCTGCATTTGCAGCCAGCCAATCACCGCTATGCATCTTAATTTGTCGTCTATCTCTGGATTACTCTCTCATCGCACCTGTTTGTCCTGACGTGACTTCACTGTCCGCGGCTTACACGTGCATGCATACTGTTTGCAAAACCCCACGCGCGTTACTCCACTACACATTACAGCACACGTCGATAACAAAATGTATAACCGTGTAAAATGTATTACTTACACACTCCTATCAGCAACATTTTAGTTTATCAAATAGTACACTTTATTATAATTTAGGAAGCAAATAATTATCTTAATTATATTCCTAAATTAGGTTCAAATCGTATCAAAGTGTTTCCTGTGCCGATCTATTGCGAGTCCTGAGTCAGTGGTGGATATTCTAGTCTCCCATGAGGGAAAGTTCATCCACAAGGCAGCCACTGTCGATGGACTGAGTCTACAACTAATTGGGATTTGAATACATGGCCTTTCTATTTTAAGCCAAGTGCTTTACAAACCACACCATCAGAGTTTATTGCAAACGAAAAATGTTGAACGATATTGATTTAATTTACATGCATTGCTCTGTTTATAAACGCACGGCATATTATTAGGCGCTATCAAATAAGCTGTCTCATTTGTTTCATATTTCCATATGATATAATTTACTTTTTTTTATGAATATCCATGTTTTAATTCACAAGTAAGACAATGGAACAAAAGCTGAATCATGCACAAACAAGCATGGTAGTGAGACATGGGATTACACTCAGAGACAGAGATGAAATGCAAAATCGAGACATCGTATTGATTGTTAATACAAAAAATAAGAGTAAGTAGGGTTGGCTAGGGCAAATTGCTCTCAGGGAAAATGCAAGATGGACGAAACCGATGAAAGAACGGCAGCCAAAGGAGGGAGCACTGCTGACAGGAAGACCCCCACAGACGGGATGATGAGATTAGGTCATGTGCAGGAGATTGGCGGACTGAAGCATTGTAATACTGGGAGGAGATTTCTTGGGGAGGCCTTCATTCAGCAGTGGATAGATCAATGCTGATTATTATTTACAATATATGTATGTTGAACTTCTTTCACACCGTACGTAGCCAACTGTGCTAATCGGAGGTGAAGGGGAAGGACAACAAACTAAATACAACAGAAATAATGTCTACACAGGTTAGAACATGATTCCCAAGTAAGTTACATTCAATTATGTTTGTATATGCTTTCACCTGCTTCCTGAAATATACTGTAATTTTAATAATGTGTGGATTAATTATTGTAGGTAGAGATTACCTGTGAGTCCAAAGATTCCTTTGCTATTTTGTGGAAACTCCGAGAACGCATTTAATTTTGATCAGAAATACAATTGATTAAAAATAATAATCGCACACTAAAACTTTGAGGCGGGAACTATAGCATAGGTCAAAGAGGACATGATCCATCAGCCCAGGAAGTATGTTTGGACATATTTAACAAAATGAATAGTTTGAGTGACAGGTAATGGATCATGCTTGTAATTAGGTGATTGACTTAAAAACAATTATAGTTGAATCAATAACCAGTGTAGCTGAACAATCACAAAAATGTGGATAATTGTAGATTCAGTGTGTGTGTGTTTTTTTATATAACAGTAGGAAGTGGTGCAGTGGTGACCGTACTCTGCTGCAAACCTCACCACCTGAGTTTGATTTGCACGGTGTGTCAACATTAATACCGGGGAGACAAAAGTGGCCAAGCATAGCGCTAGCCACACCAGCCCCTCATGCACTGTACTTGGCTTCATAGCTGCTCCCTCAGAGCACTTGCACCCAACATATGATTATAGAGGCCTCTTATTCCATTCATTTTACATACGATGGACAGAGTTTTAAGATAATTCCTTTCCAAAAGTCAAAACGTTTCCCTCCCATTCAAACAAGCTTTATTGTGCCACTCATCGCCGATAGCAGAACCTGTCCCAATTGTGGAAATGCAGCATTCCTATGGCGGGGACCAGTCCCACAGTATAACAACCACTGTTTTTGTCCTACAATGGTATTCATGACATTGACCACAGAGAAGGGATGATAATAGGCTGAGTTCACATCAAACCAGGAATGATACTCCTCCTTGACTTAAATTGACATTGAGCTTCAGGGAATTATCTGAAAAGGTTAACGATGGCTTACCTCGTCTGTGAGGGTTTGAGTACCGTCCTGTGTAGAGCTACACAGCAGAGCTATACCACACAGCACTGTTTGTTTGGTGCAACATCGGTTAATAGCTTGAATACACTGGCTTAATCAATGAATGCCGGAAACTGGAGTTCACTGCACCTGAAACTGGAGTTCACTGCAAATTAAACTGGAGTTCACTGCACATGAAACTGGAGTTCACTGCACAGAAAACTGGAGTTCACCGCATGGCCAGCAGCGGAGTGAGCCTCGTGTATTCTCACCCAGATTTCTAATATCACGAGTGCCGCTTTGTAAGAAATTGACAGCGGTGAACATGAACTTCAATGATCTCCATTTCTGTAAGTACTGTATATCGTTATGGTTATGCAAGATAATTGGGACCATGGTGGCGAGATGGTAACTTTTTCCTCTGGTATACAGGGCATGGATACGATCCCGACTCTGACTCCTGTATATTTGGAGTCTGCATGTTCACTCTCCTGTGATTGCATAGATTTTTTTCTCCGGGTCCTCTGGGTTTTCCCTAGAATCAACATGCGTTTGCGGTATTTGGCTGCCAGAAATGTCCACGTGATAAGCCACTTCGTTGAGCTATCATTTGTGGCTAGATCTCTTCTGAAAAAAGAGCTATATAGCTCAGTGGGCCTTACCTAGTAAAATGTAAACAAACACAGAAGGATCCAGTATATTCGACACAGTAATGTAAATGTATACAACTATTCTATGCACCAACAGCAACCATGTGCTATTCGTTTAGGACAATCTGTTCTTGGATCATCCAATATTTGCGATGCATTCCATGTAACCATTTTTTTTTACTAAACATTCATTTTGGGAGTGATATAAGTTAATAAAACACAACACGGCAATAATAATAATAATATGCTGTGAGTGAACCACGAGCGGAGTTAGCTGTCCGCTGCTATGGTCTGCTGCCGCCTGTGTTAAATCACTTTGCAGGCCCCCCTGTTGAGCAAATGTCATATCCAGCCTGATACACCACCATCACTAAGGAAAAAGTCTGATTTACAGAAGTGTTTCATTCCCATTCGCCATTCAGAGTCCAGGCACCTACATGCATTGTACAAGCACCGTACATGCATTGTACAAGCACCGTACATGCATTGTACAAGCACCGTACATGCAGTGTACAAGCACCGTACATGCATTGCACAAGCACTGTATATGCAGTGTACAAGCACCGTGCATGCAGTGTACAAGCACCGAGATGGTTATCTCTCCCCGCCCCACTCATTGGCTCCTCCCTGCCCAGCACCCTATATAAAAAAAACACGTGTCTTGATAGCTCTCTTCACACGCTACAGTAATTTTACTGGAGCAGTTACACCTGATGACGGATGCTTGTGTTGCTTCCGAAATGTCGTGATTTAGTTGTTATTTACATTTTTTATTTTTTTTTTATTTTTTACTTACGTGACTTTACCGAAAAAACCTACGAGTATGAATCCTTGCAGTCACGAAAGCTTCAAATCTAGAATGAATGAAGCTCCCAGTATCGTGGTTCATTGCCGGCTCTCAAGCACCCCTCAACACAGCACGACATCCCAGGGGAGCAGAACACAATGCAGAGCAGCATCGTTGAATACTCCAGATTGCATTCATCGACCGATTTGTCTCAACGAGATCAGAAGAACCTAAGTCTAAATTACCCAGAATCCTCACAGATTTGTTTAGACCTTAAAAGCTAATCCATAGCTGTGGTTCAAAATGTAGTCACCGGGACTGAGAGTGCAGTGTGAAAACCACTGCAGTACTGCTCCACACACGCACATACATCCGCGATGTGCTCGTAGTGGTGTACAGTACAACTCTAGTGGAATAATGCGCACAGAGGGGGGTTTGTAAGCACGTGCGAGTTACGGACAACGAGGTCGCTTCGGGACGACCAGGTGCGGCGGGAGGACGCGAGGAAATGAGACGGCTCATTAAGCTGCTATGAGATGCATAGCAGTGATTGACTGGCTGCAAATGCAGGCGCGGAACAGGCGCCAGGCAGACGGGAGATTGGGACGATAACGGAAGCCGCGGGCGTGAGGCGACGGTTGGGCGCCACTTAATTAATGAGGAGTTAATGAGAGAGGGAGTTGAGTTGTTGTTGGGAGTTGGTCAGAGAAGACGGGGAGTTGGCTGGAAGGACAAGAGAGAATACATGAGAGGTAGAACATGCTAGCAGTGGATACTAGAAACCATGAAAGATAGAACAGGCTAGCAGTGGATACTAGAAACCATGAAAGATAGAACAGGATAGCAGTGGAGAGGCTAGGAGAGTCGGAAAGAGCGGAGCAAGACGAGAGAGCAGAGAGTCGGAGAGAGCGGAGCGAGCGAGGCGAGCGGAGCGCGGCGGGCGAGCGGCGGTAGCGAGGCAAACACGTTGGAGTTTCAGGTGTGGAACGGGAGGAGACCTGTACAATAAAAGTGACGCTGGAAAGAAAGAAGAGGTTGTCCACGTGGAAAAAACCACGACACAACCACAGAGTGAAAATGCAGCCTTATGTCACTTCAGCCAATGGCGATTCCTCAGTTCTCTCTGTTCTTTATCAAAAGGTTTGGCTGCAATTATTGAACAGGTTTCACTTTCTTGCTCGTTTGCATTTTATAATGGATGAAGAGCACAAAATACAATTCGTGTTGCATGACACATGGGTACACCGTGTGCATGCAGCGTTCGATGATGAGGATCAAGATACATAGGGAGGATTGAGAGCTGCGCAAACCTCGGTGGATTTAACCAGGGTATTGTATGTATTTATTCAGGGTGGCTGGGTGGCTCATGGGGCAAGATGCTGTACACCTGTCAGTGATGAGTCTGCACCGCTGAGACCACAAGTTCCAGTCAAGATAAAACCAGGGTCTCAAGTGGAGAGAGTACATTTTTCCAGCTACATCATTGCAGCTGCCTGGGAATAATTAAATAAATCAAGGCCTTCCCATGAATTCTCTATACTAAGCAAGCCGTTTTTTACATCATTTATGCATGTTAATGGATAACTATAAATTCAATACCTTAACGTTGTGTTAAATTGGGGAATGTGTAATTATCTCAAAAAGTAGAATAGCAGTTTAAATCCTGTTGGGAATCACCATAGCCCACTATCCCTCCAAGATAGATCATATATATCACTTGGTGGGAAATCAAAAGTGATTATCCTTGGAGGGACAAGACCCTACCAAACACTTGTCAAGTTGCTTGGGTAACTATAAAGTATTTACCATTGAACGATAAATATAAATAATTCACTGATCTTATAAAGTTAATTTTAGCAAGGGTACCAATGCTTTTATCACATGCTGTGCCTATCGTCTAGCGATATGAAAACAATATATTACACATATGAAGTATTGGAAAATGACGGCAGGAAACTCCTTGACGGGAACACACTTCTTTTATTAAATCTTGACTTGTAACGATACAACGCGTGGCCTCTCTTCTTCACAATGCGGTCACCATACAACGGTACAACTCGTGACCTCTTCTCTCCGCCCTACGCTTCTCTTGACTCTCGTAGATTCTGTGCTGCTGGCTCTCTGTGCCTCGTGTAGACTCCGCGCCTCGGCTACACTCTTCTCTCGTCTCGTGTAGACTCTGCGCCTCTGCTACACTCTTCACTCGTCGCGTGTAGACCTTACGCCTCTGCTACACTCTTTACTCGTCTCGTGTAGACTTTACATCTCTCTCTGGCTACACCGTATGCATACTCGGCTCGTGTAGACCTTTCTCTCTCTCTGGCTACACCGTATGCATACTCGGCTCGTGTAGACCTTTCTCTCTCCCTGGCTACACACTATACATCGCTCAGCTCGTGTAGACCTTTCTCTCTCTCTGGCTACACACTATACATTACTCAGCTCGTGTAGACCTTTCTCTCTCTCTGACTACACACTATACATTACTCAGCTCGTGTAGACCGTTCTCTCTCTCTGGCTACACACTTATACCTTACTCTCCTCTACTCTCCATTACTCTCCTCTCCTCTCCGGGCTCTATCTCTGCACCTTCGTCTTCATTCTTAGATGGTTCCACTTCTGCCCCCTACTCCTCTGTGCATCACCTTATATATCTCTTCCTCCCGGGAGACGGAGCGGATGCGGACCTCAACGTCGGCACCGCTCCTCAGTTACCCAATCACCACGCGCTATCTCCACGATCCGTTTTCGCCCAGCGCGTGTTTCCACTCCCCGACCAATCACACCGCGCTGCCACCCGATCACTCCCTCTCAGCGCGTCACCGGCACACAGCCAATCAGCAGCACTACCCCCACCCGCGCACTGACGCCTGCTCCTCCCCGTCAGCGCGCGTCACCACACACACACCCGTACATACGCGCTGGCACACGACGTATACACCCAGCGCGTATCACCACTACATCACCCCCTCCCACATAGCTCGCAGCCGGCCCGGCTGCTAACAACAACCAACCGCAACGATAAGACGACAACCAACAAAAAAAACCCTGTAACCCCCCCAGTGTGCCCCGTAACATAACAACAACAACAACAACAAGAACTATGTACAGATTGACAATGAACACGAAAAGTCAACAATAACACAATACAAGCAAATTCCAAAAAACGAACGCGCCCCACGTCCCTGCGACTACACGCAGTGACGAGGCGCTGCAACTGCCCCGACTCCTCACGAGGCAGGTCATGCAAAGTAGCACGACCTGGCGCGAGTCCGTCTGGCTGGTCCGTCGTATGGGGCGGGACACTGACGACCGTCCGGCGGTTCCGGCTGCTCCAGACGGCGCGGAACGGGCCTGAAAGGGCCGGCCCCGCCGCGGAGATCCGGCCGCCGGTGATCGGCAGCTGTCAATTCCGAGACACCTGGGAGCAGATCAGGCGAAAATACGTGTGGATCAGGCAGAGACATTTCCCCCTCTGGGTCGCCGGTCACGTCACACGCCCGGCCATCACGACACAAGGGGAGGCCATATGGAGGCGAGAACGGTTTCAGTCGGGAGGGGTGAACGTACCAACGGCGCTTTCCCCACTTTATCTGAACGCACTGGGGCCGTGCAACGCGCACGACCTCCACGGGTCCCCTCCACGGTCTCAACAATTTAGGCGACGTAGCCAAGGGTGCCTGAGGGCAATGCAGCCAGGCCCTGTCACCTGGTTTCCATTCGTGCATGGACACCTTCCGTGCCCGCAACCGTTCATTAGCAATTTGGCGAGCCCGCGAATTAAGCCGTGCGGCCTCCCTCGCCTCTGTCAGCTTGTGAATATTAAACTTAATATGTTCTGCCAATTTAGAATTAGTTCGTGGAGCGGACAGGCCAAGTTGCGTTTCCATTGGCGGGTCAGCTTCCCGACCGTACATCAAATAGAATGGGGAAAACCCCGTAGCTGCATGGGGGGCCATTTTATACGCGGCAAGGACTCCCGGGACCTGCAGGTCCCAATCTACATGTGCCTCGCACACCTGCTGGCACAGCATGGAAGTCAAAGTTTTGTGGAGTCTCTCTACCATCCCGTCTGTCTGCGGGTGGTACGGGGAGGTACGCACCTTCTTGGTACCCAACAGATCGCACACCTCTTGCAACAATTTACTCGAAAATTTTTTACCTTGGTCGGTCAACAGGCGTTCGGGAGCCCCCTTGTCCAGGACATAGCCCTGGACGAAGGCGTCCGTCACAGCCGCTGCCGACTGGTTAGCGAGAGGCCACGCCATAGGCCATCGGGTAAAGTATTCGACCCCCACTAACAAATATTTATTCCCTCTCGGCGTGACTGGGAAGGGCCCCAAAATATCGAGTGCAACGAGCTCGTTGGTACGCGAGACCTGAATAGATTGCAGCGGTGGATTAGCTGCCACGGGCGGTGGTTTACGCCTGGCGCACTCAACGCACCCCTTCAGAATATTTACCACATCACTTCCCATTCCCGGCCAGTAATAGTCACGCTGAAGCAGGGCAAGCGTCTTGTTAACTCCCAAGTGCAAGAGGCGTTCGTGTGCCGCCAAGACAACCCTCCCCCTCACAGCGGAAGGCACCACGAGTGCGTTCCGCCGGGACAAACTGTCCCATCTCAATAACATGCCCTGCTCAAGTACATAGGAGCCGGTACGCTCCTGGTCCCCCTCGGGACCCCCAACCTTGCGGCGCAATGCTAGCAGCGAGCTGTCCGCCATCTGGAGATGGCCCCATTCGCTGAGCGACAACGAGAGCAGCGAGTCCCGACCCTGAGAGGCAGTGGAATCATCCACGATCGGTGCGCCCGCTGTCGCAGCCAGTGCCCCCATCTCCCCCGCAAGCGTCGGTTTACAGCGCGCCGATCCCGACAAACACGCGCATTCATCACAAGGCAACAACCGCGACAAGCAATCGGCATTTGTGTGTCGCAACCCCTTACGGTACATAGTCGTAAACTGATAGTCCTGGAGGACTTCCAACCAACGCGACAACTGGCCCGAGGGTTGGGCGACCCTCAATGAATACTGTAGCGCCGCGTGGTCCGTTCGGACCGTAAAGTGACGACCATAGAGATATGGCCTAAACTGCTGCACAAAAAAGACAATGGCAAGCAGCTCGCGACGGGTGACGCAGTAGCGCTGCTCCGCCGGAGACAACACCCTACTACCGTAGGCAACAACTCTTTCGACACCCCCAACGACTTGGGATAGCACCCCCCCAATGCCCGTGTTGCTAGCATCCGTGTCCAGCAAAAAGGGACTCGCAAAATCGGGATAACACAAGGGTGGGGCACCCACCAAGGCGTCCCGGAGGGAGCGAAACGCGGCCTCCTCCTCCGGTCCCCATTTGAATTTCACTCCCTTCGCTGTTAGAGCGTGCAAGGGTTTTGCAATAGTGGCGAAGTGCTCAACGAACCGCCGATAATAAGAAGCAAACCCGATGAAACTATGCACGTCGGAAACGGACGTAGGTGTCGGCCACGAACCGACACAATCCGTCTTCGCGGGATCGGTGGAGATCCCCGAAGAATCGACAATGTGACCCAAGTATCTAACCGACCTACGAAGGAGGTGACATTTGGCCGGTTTAAATTTCAACTTAGCCGATCGCATTCGCAAGAACACCCCTCTCAATCGCTGGAGGTGTTCTTCAAACGTTTTACTGAAAACAATGACATCGTCCATATAAATCAAGCATGTATCCCACTGCAAGCCCGACAAAACCAACTCCATAAGTCGCTGAAACGTCGCTGGAGAGGAGTGAAGTCCCATGGGTAACCGGTTAAACTGGAACAGCCCCCCTGGAGTCCGAAATGCTGTCTTAGGTTTCGACTCTTCGTCGAGCGGCAACTGCCAAAACCCCGATAACAAGTCAAGAGTCGAAAAATATCGCGCACCAGACAATGCATCGAGGGACTCATCCATCCTGGGGAGCGGATACGCGTCAGCCACAGAGATCTTATTCAGGCGACGGAAATCAACGCAGAATCGCAGGGACCCGTCCTGCTTCTTAACCAGCACAATAGGCGCTCCCCACGGGCTAGAGGAGGGCGAAATAATATCGGCTTCTAGCATTTCGTTAACAGCCGACTGAACGTGTTCCTTCTCCACGGGACTCAGTCGGAAGGGATTTAGCTTGACCGGCGCCGCATCGCCCGTTTTAATGTGATGGTGCAACAAATCCGTGCACCCAATGTCATACTTATGTTTACTGAACACATCAGAGAATTCAATGAGCAACTCGCGCAGCGCACCCAACTGCGCCGCCGACAAATCGTCCGAGGCGGCGCATAGCGAATGGACCCACTCAAGGTCTTCCCTTGGCTCAACGTTCCGCGCGGGGCTCGAGCCCACCTGCGCAACCAACCCATCATCCACAGGGACCCGCGCCGCGTGAGCCAGCACGGTGCCCTGCGGAATGACAGATGGTCGCGACCCCGCGTTCAAAACCATCACAAACGGATCCCTGTCAGCCCGCACCAAAGTGTGAGCCACCGATAAATCAAGACCCCCGACAGCCTTGTTAGAAGGACCCAAAAGCATACTTTGTCCCGAAGCCTCCCTCACCCATGGTTTCCGCAACCGGAGGGGAATCAACATCTGTGAACCCGGGGGCACTTGCACGGTCTGCGTCGCCACCGCTTGTATCGTAGCGCACGCCGTCCGAATGTCAGTAGGGCCCGTCAAAAATGAAATCCGGCGACCCGATGGCAGTTCAATGCATCGTTGATCGATAAGAATTTTAATAGGCATTTTAGCCAAAAAATCAGTGCCCAAAAGACACGGAACTGCCAAAGAAGACGAAACGAAAACGGGTCCCGACAATTTGATATCTCCAATGCAAATGGACGCCCTAACTTGACCGATAATGCCCAACGATCCCCCATTAGCGGCGTAAAATGGCACATCCACTGGAAGCAGCAGACGACATTGGACTGGAAGAATATTATAAATGAGGTCCGATATAATAGTTGCCGATGCCCCCGTGTCCACTAACACCCTAATCTCAACCCCATCAATAGATCCCGTAACAACGGACGAACCCGCCGAAGCAGCCACAATTCTATGCCCCAATTCCGCCCATTCAATGTCTCCCTGGTCCCGGCCGAACCCCCCTCGCCGAACCGAATCCCCGAACCTTAACCGGCCCTCCTCCGCCGCAACGCGGCGTCCCATGTGTGCCGAATAAACAGGCCGAGCGTGTGAGGTGCCGCGACTTGCCGGGGATTGTAGAGATGACTTGGGCTCTCGGTCGTCGTCCAGCCGAGCTCCCATGGCGCGCTGACGCGTAGCGCGGCACCCGGACACCACGTGGCCCCGGAGGCCGCAGTTATAGCACGTGACGAGGGTCGGAGTAGATCTTGGTTGCTCCGACTTTCGGCCCGATCGCAGAGGCGACCGGGCCCCCGGCCTCCAGTCCCCTGGTCGTCCCGTGGCGAATGCCTCCTCTCGTGGGCTGACGACTTGGGGTTCGGTGACCACCGAACCCGGGGCTGCGACGACAGCAGCGTTGCAACCAACGCCTTGTTTCCGTTGTAGGGCCTCGTGCGCTTGAATACTCGTGGCGACTCTCAAAGAAGAAATATCAATCTCGTCAGCTGTGTTGATAGGGACCCCCAGGTCCTGCGCCAACTTAAGCAGCTGCTCCAAAACCATCACGTCTTGGCCCTCCTCGTCCATCCGAGGGAACGCAGCATCAGCAAGAGCCAGCAACGCCGTGCGATAGGCCAGCGCGGTCTCCGTGGCCGCTTTCCGTCTTGCGTAGAAATGATGGCGGCACGCCGAGGGAGGTCCGTAGACCCTGGCCAACAAACCCAGCGCATCCTTCAGCGTGGAGCGGTCCGACTTCCGTGCAGCCCTGAAGGCCGCGAGCGCATCGTCGTCCAGCATGGCGGGCAACGCCCGCAGCGCCGTAGCATCGGACCACGCTGACATCTCTTGATGCGCCAAAAACCTTCGCTAAAATTGGCCCCAGTCTCCGCCTTCCGCCTTGAAGGCTGACAACGTGGGCAGACGCTGCTGAAAAATGAAGTCATCCGCCTCGTGGTTCCTCTCCGCCTCTCCGTCGGTGTGTAAGATGGCGGCTCCAGCAGCAGACGTAAAATGGCGGACCCCCTCGCGCGCTGATGACGTCGATGCGCGCGCTTGGGAACCCACCACCACGTGGCGCTCGCCGTTCCCGCCAAAAGTAGGCCCAGGCGCAATGGCGGGAATCCCCCATTCGTTTTGGCGGGAATCTGCGGGGCGACCTTGTAAAATGTCCCCCACCGTCCCCGCTCCTCCCGACGAGCTGATCTCCGCCAAGATGGACGCGGCGGCGAGCAGCCGCTCCGCCAGTCGGGAGTGCGCCTCACGAAGCCCGGCGTCGGTCCCCGGTCGCTCGGCCGGCGCCGTCGACGGATCCAGTAGCGTGGGCAAGTCCTCCTCCTCACCCCCCGCCACCAGCGGCCCCGAGTCGTCCAGGTTTTCCTCGCGGTCAATCCCGTGGGTCCTACGGGTCTTCCTTGTCTCCATGCTTGGAAGCCCGTTTCACTTCTGACGCCAGATGAAGTATTGGAAAATGACGGCAGGAAACTCCTTGACGGGAACACACTTCTTTTATTAAATCTTGACTTGTAACGATACAACGCGTGGCCTCTCTTCTTCACAATGCGGTCACCATACAACGGTACAACTCGTGACCTCTTCTCTCCGCCCTACGCTTCTCTTGACTCTCGTAGATTCTGTGCTGCTGGCTCTCTGTGCCTCGTGTAGACTCCGCGCCTCGGCTACACTCTTCTCTCGTCTCGTGTAGACTCTGCGCCTCTGCTACACTCTTCACTCGTCGCGTGTAGACCTTACGCCTCTGCTACACTGTTTACTCGTCTCGTGTAGACTTTACATCTCTCTCTGGCTACACCGTATGCATACTCGGCTCGTGTAGACCTTTCTCTCTCTCTGGCTACACCGTATGCATACTCGGCTCGTGTAGACCTTTCTCTCTCCCTGGCTACACACTATACATCGCTCAGCTCGTGTAGACCTTTCTCTCTCTCTGGCTACACACTATACATTACTCAGCTTGTGTAGACCTTTCTCTCTCTCTGGCTACACACTATACATTACTCAGCTCGTGTAGACCGTTCTCTCTCTCTGGCTACACACTTATACCTTACTCTCCTCTACTCTCCATTACTCTCCTCTCCTCTCCGGGCTCTATCTCTGCACCTTCGTCTTCATTCTTAGATGGTTCCACTTCTGCCCCCTACTCCTCTGTGCATCACCTTATATATCTCTTCCTCCCGGGAGACGGAGCGGATGCGGACCTCAACGTCGGCACCGCTCCTCAGTTACCCAATCACCACGCGCTATCTCCACGATCCGTTTTCGCCCAGCGCGTGTTTCCACTCCCCGACCAATCACACCGCGCTGCCACCCGATCACTCCCTCTCAGCGCGTCACCGGCACACAGCCAATCAGCAGCACTACCCCCACCCGCGCACTGACGCCTGCTCCTCCCCGTCAGCGCGCGTCACCACACACACACCCGTACATACGCGCTGGCACACGACGTATACACCCAGCGCGTATCACCACTACACATATATAACAGCATCATAGTAATAAAATAATAAAAATAAAACATAATAAAATGAAATAATTCTCACGACGTTTCGGCTACAACGCAAGCAGCCGTCTTGCGTTGTAGCCGAAACGTCGTGAGAATTATTTCATTTTATTATGTTTTATTTTTATTATTTTATTACTTCCCTTCTACGTGACTTTACCGAAAGAACCAAGAAGATGAATCCCTGCAGTCACGAAAGCTTTAAATCGAAATTTAACAGCATCATACTTCATTCATGACACAATGTTTTTACCAAAATCACACTGACATCGGTTACGGAATTATTACAAAAACATCTCTTTGCTTATTGAAGCACCCTCTTGGAGTAATCATCTTCATCAATTAATTATTTACATTGTTGTTTGCATAAAGAGTAGTGATTCTAGAATCCCACCGTCAGCACTCTCACCGTAACTCAGGCAATCCACTTTGGAAGCTTAACAGTGCAAGATGCCATTCCCGAGAGCCAATCAGCCCAGTAAATTGCAAAATAAATTTCAACCATTAGAAATTTTAACAGGAGGCCCCTTCAGCAACACAACCAGGTCACCCCACCTCCATTCACCTCCCAACCCACCTCCCCCTTTTCGGTGATTATAGCCCCGTGGCCACTTGTATGAGACAGCATCAGCAGCTAGTACGTAGTAACATCTGTAATGCATACGTAAACGTGCATTAAGCAAGACCGAGTCTTATACATTTGTAGTGATGTTATATGGATCACTACGGCGCTTTGCGCTGTGTGTGTTGTGGAGATAACTAGCAGGGTACAGTACCATGCACGTGACGGGCCAGGGTGAAGTATAGGGGCACGTGAGGACAAGTCACCCCGGCTCGGATTAAGCACGTGACAGGATGAGCAAACAGGTGCTAGGGAACTAGAATTGGCCGGATGGGCCGAGGGGAGGGGCGGCGGAGGGAGGACGGGGGCAGCGGGAGATACAGGATATAAGGCAAGTCTTGAGCGAGGTTCGAGGCTGTTCAGTGGATGGAAGAATCCTGCTCGTCGCCTGGGCCCGTGCTCTCCGACATCGTGGGTCAACAGCACGAGGGCTGCTCAAAGCAGAGATTGTTATCCCGTACGAAGTGGGTCCACAGTACGCAGCTGCTCTGACCAGATATATAGTTATCCCGTGTGGAGAGGATAAGTGTACGTAGCCGTCCGAAGTGAGTTAGGTGATTTAGTCCCGTGTGCAACAGTGTAGCGTTGTATGAATTAAAGTTGTTGCCTCCAACTAGTGTCTGCAAATGATAAGACTACATTTGGTGTCAGAAGTCAACTATATTCCTAGCTAGGAAAGTTAGTCACAATGTCACGAAGAAGAGGTGATCTCGCCAACATCCCCGGGAGGTGGGAGCCCGGAGTCCTGCGGAGATGCTCCCCGTGGAGCAGAGCGCGGTGGAAGGCATGTCTGCCCTACAGCCACCTGGAGTGGGATGCCAGCCCCGGAGTACGCACCTCGCCGATCTATTGTCCGCCGTGGCGGCACTGGTGGCGGAGATGGTGATGGATGAGGCGGAGGGGGAGATGGCACCATGGGGAGAGCAGGAGGCCAACCCGCCGGCGACCGCCAAATTCCGAGCGCGGGAAACCGCGGGGCCACTGGCACGCACGTGGGCGCCATCTTGCAAGCGTGGGAAACGGCCGCTGATTTGTCGGTGGAGCGGGAAACCGCTCCTGCCAAATCTGATGGTCTGACGCCTCCTCGCTCCAAGGTTCCCTTCCTAGGGAAGCGTCTGCTCTTTGTTAGGGAATTCTCAGCCGCAGTGGGTGATAGGACAGCATTTCACAGAAGATTTGCTACATGTGCGCTGGTGGGCTGGATTGACACTGAAGCACTACATGCACTACCGAAGGCACTGGATGATGACGCTCTTGGTGCTTTTTATATGACCCACTATCCAGCATGCGACATAAGTTCGCCACGGGGAGGCGGTGGAGGCCGAGACGCAGCTCGCCTTACCGCAGCGCAATTATGTCACTGGGTCAAGCCGCATTCCTCAACATGGATCACGCGGGATTGGACTCCAAGGTCCTGGAACGGCTGTTGGCATTGTCAAGGGACATGGATGTTTTCTTGCCCGCCTCTGAAGATGATGAATTGACTTTTCTAAAAGTGGCGCGCTTTTTAAAAGCGCACAGCAACTTGTGGCAAGATGCCGCGCCGAGCCGAGACGGCTCGTCATGCCCTCGTCGTCCTCCACTCCGCCGACCTCCGCTACTCTCAGCCCAAAGGCGAGTCGCGGCGCACCAAACACCCTGTCTTCACTGTCACCTCAATCATCCTCATCACAGATGGGTTTGAGTTCATGCGCCGTGAATACGGGTCGGGTCGAAGCGCCGGTGCATTCGGGAGCGGGGTAAATAGGATGGCCGCGGCATCTGGGTCAGTGGACAGCCCTGGCGCATAGGGTCGTGGCAGCAGCAGCAGGTTCATGAGCGGTCGTAGGGACGGTACAGGGGGTAGAGGTCAGGGTGCTGATAGACACCGGTGTATCGGCATCCATGATTTTTCGGTCGTTGCCGCAACATTCTATTCAATTGGGACCAGTGGACAGTCCTTGTGTAGCTGTGAATGGTGGGAGCTTGGAAATAGTGGACCAAATCATCGCTACGGTCCGGTTTGGAGACATTGCAATGACAGGACCGGTGCTTGTGTCAAGGTCACTAGCGGTGCCTTGCTTATTGTGTACTAACTTTTTGAAGCAGATGCCCCTTAATATATTGGTAGATCAGGGCTGTGTGGAACTGCCATCGGGCCATCGGTTGGCTTTTTTGTCGGTCCCGACGCGTGTGGGTGCGGCAACCGTGACAGTTTAGGCCCTGGTGAGGGAGACTGTGCGGGTCCCCCCTGGGGCACAGATGTTGATACCGCTGCAGTTGCGGAAGCAGCTCGACCAGGTGGCCACTGCAGGTGGGGTTCTCCAGAGCCCCTCCAACAGGGTGGTTGAGGGTCACTCTCTGGTGGGCGCCCAGACACTGGTGAGGAGGGATTAGGGGCCCTTCCTCTAGGTTTTGAATGTGGGGACGCGCACCGCGGTTGTGCAAGTGGGTGCGGTGTTGGCTCACGCAACGGCGGCGTGCTGTGAAGAGACCAACGAGGTGGTCACTCATGTTGGGTTGCAAGAGGAGCGGGGAGTTGTATAAAATGAGTCGCGGATAGATGGATTGTGTGCAGAGAACACAGACTTGACTAGCGAGCAGAAGGGTGGTGAGCTGTGAGCTATGCTCCGGGAGTTCTCTGATGTGTTCAGTAAAGTGAAATTTGACATGGGGCACACACTGTTGATGCACCATCACATTGACATAGGTGCTGCCGCTCATATTCGTTTCAGTATAGTCTGAAAGAAAAGGAACATGTGTGCCAGGTGGTCAACGTATTGTTGGCCGCCGATATCTCTCCGTCCACCAGTCCGTGGGGAGCGCCAATCATTCTGGTTAAAAAGGATGGTACCTTGTGGTTTTGCGTCGATTTCAGAAAACTGAATAAAGTCTCCATGGCGGATGCTTATCCGCTCCCACGGATGGACAATTCGCTGGATGTCTTGTCGGGTGCGTGGTTCTTTACCACATTGGACTTGCTCTCGGAGTTTTGGCAAATGCCCCTCGATGATGACTCAAAACCCAAAACTGCGTTTCGCACACCTCCAGGGCTTTTTCAATTCAACTGTTTACCGATGGGTCTTCATTCGGCCCCAGCTACATTTTCAGTGACTAATGGAATTGGTTTTGTCAGGACTCCAGTGGGACTCTTGCTTGATTTACTTGGATGACGTCATCATCTTTGGACGCACATTCCATGAACACCTGCAGTGACTGCGCTCGGTGTTTGTAAAAATGCACGCAACAAATTTTCTAATTTAAACCACAAAAGTGCCATTTGTTGCTAAAGTTAGTCCGCTACTTGGGGCACATTGTGAGTGAGGCGAAGATTGCGACAGACCCCGGTAAACTGCTTGTGTGCGCTCGTGGCCTACCCCCAAGTCTGTGGGAGAAGTCCGCAGTTTTGTTGGTATCGCTTCCTATTACCGCCAGTTCGTGCCCAAGTTTGTGACAGTCGTGAAGGCGCTCCACGCTCTCACTGCCAAAGGCCAGAAATTTCGATGGGGTGTGGAGGAGGAGGCCGCTTTTGTCGCGTTGCGCGATGCTCTTGTTGAAGCACCTCCCCTTTGATAGCACAATTTCTCTGTGCCGTTTGTGCTTGACATGGATGCCAGTGACACCAGCATAGGTGCCATGTTGTCGCAGGTTGAAAACCGGGTAGAGAACGTTGTCGCGTATGGGAGCCGGGTGGTGTCTCCCTTGGAGCAGCGTTATTGTGTCACGCGCCATGAGCTGCTGGCTATTGTCAATTTTGTGCAGCAATACCGTCCATACGTATACAGTAGGCATTTTGTGGTGTACATGGACCACGCGGCGTTGCAGTATGCGCTTCGAGTTGATCAACCATTGAGACAATTCTCGCGCTGGTTAGATGTGTTGCAGGATTACTCCTTCACAGTCACCTATAGAAGGGGTTTACACCATGGTAATGCAAACGCTTTGTCGCGGCTGCCGCCGAAAGACCAGTGCGCGTGTTTAACTGGGGCCTGCCGTTGCAAACTGGTCAGTGATGGGGGACCTTGTGCTATAGTGGCTCAGGTGGATGAGACACCTCCGGCAGTGGCGGTCGCATGCGACAGCACACTAAGTCTTGCACTTGAGGAGTGGGGGCGCCTCCTAGTGGAGGACGCTTCCCTTTTAAAGATGCGGTGCCGTGTTGGCACTGCGAGTCACAGGCAAGGGCCGGGGAATATGTTCCCGATGTCCCTGCGCGATGGTCTGCTCATGCGGTGTGATGCTGAGGTGCGACGCCACTGCATCCTTGTGCCGAATGCCCTTCGGGGTAAAGTCGTGAGGGCTGCCCACTTGCGGCTCATGCACCTAGGAGCGCAGAAGACGTTGTCTTCTTTGAAACGTAACTTCTTTTGGCCCAGAATGTCCGCAGACGTTCACAGCATCCTGCAAAGATGTGTGGAGAGCGTGCGATAGAAGCCCAAGTTAAGGCCAGCTCGTCCATCCCTGCATTCTATTGAGGTGTATCGCATGAATGAGCTGGTTGCTCTGGATGTCCACGGGCTGTTTCCCATTACGCTGCAGGAAAACAAATTCCTGCTAGTAGTGGTGGAATACTTGTTGCGATGGCTGGTTGCATGGCCCTTGCAGGATCAGTTGGCTGCATCTATCGCTGATGCTTTTGTAAATGGATATGTAATAGACAAAGTGGCCCTGGAACGTCTCCTCACAAACCAAGGCCGAAATTTTTCCTCCATATTGTTGAAGGAGGTGTGTGACTTGTTGGGCACCAAGAAAATTCGAACTTCACCTCACCACCCCGAAAGCGATGGGATGGTGGAACGGCTGCATAGAACGCTCATGGCCATGTTGTGCCAGCAGGTCAATGAGACTCAATCGGATTGGGACTTACACGTTCCGGGCATACTCATGGCATATTGCATGGCTCCTCACACCTCTTCTGGGTTTTCCTCATTCTTTTTAATGTACGGGCGCGAATCTGACCCCCCCAGTTGAATGAGGGTGGGTGCCAAAAGTACCGCTGTGCCGGAGCTCATGTGCCACACGCTCGCGCGTTTGGTGGAGGCACGGGAAGTGACCTGCCAGAACACGTCTAGGCGGCAAGCGACTAATGAAAAAGTGGCGGGGCTTCGGGAATCGGGGAAACCATGGAAGGTTGGGGAGAGGGCTTGGTTGCATTGCCCTCGGGTGCCTTTGGGCACATCCCCCGAGTTCCATAGGCCATGGCATATCCGGGTAGAGGTTGATAGAGGTGAGGAAACCCCAGTGTGTTCAGATTCAGGTCGGTCGCCGGAGCTGGTATGTCTACCCGTCGCGATTGAAACCGTTCTATACAACTTGTTATTATGTATCATCTCTACTTCCCCGAGGCCGGGTGGTTGATGTGTCTGAGAGCCCGGGTATGCGAACTCTCAATTGTTGCCTCAGCGGATGTCCATTCCTCTGTCCACAGGGATCCTCCCTGTGATAACCACGGAGGCGCCCGATACGCCATCGGAGAGCCCACAAGCAGAGAAGGAGCGGGCGGCATCTTCTCTTCCCTCTCCATCTTCAGTCTCGGAGCAGCTACATCCAGTTGGGCGACCTTCAGTTGTCCCCGGGGATACCCGTGTCATCATTCTGGTCCCACCTGACGGCCCTGCGGTGAGCACCCATTCCAAAACTGTGCAATTTCGATGATTGCCCGGACGCTTATTTATTCTGACACCGCCGGAAGGAAGCCGTCCTTCCTGGGCTCGTGGGCTATGGTGGGCCAGTTGGTGTCACGTGTGTACATATTCAGGGGTGGGGGGGTGATATTGAATGTTGCTGAAGGGGGTTCTTGTGTTGTGTTGTTGTTTTTGTTGTTGTTGCATTATTGTTCTTATCGTTATGGAGTCTGAGTTGTTGGTTGAAGCGTTGCGCAGTTGCTGTTTTGTATTTGGCAGGTTGGGCCTGGTTGGGTGATTGGGGCACTGCCTGGCTGTGCGTGGGTTAGGGGTCAGCTGGGACGGCTGAGTTTTTGCAAAGGGTGGGGGGGGGATGTAGTGACATTATATGGATCACTACGGTGCTTTGCGCTGTGTGTGTGTTGTGGAGATAACTAGCAGGGTACAGTACCATGCACGTGACGGGCTGGGGTGAGGTATAGGGGCACGTGAGGACAAGTCAACCCGGCTCGGGTTAAGCACGTGACAGGATGAGTAAACAGGTGCTAGGAAACTAGAATTGGCTGGATGGGCCGAGGGGTGGGGCGGCGGAGGGAGGCCCGGGGGCAGCGGGGGATACAGGATATAAGGCAAGCCTCGAGCGAGGTTCGAGACTGTTTGGTGGATGGAAGAATCCTGTTCGTTGCCTGGGTCCGCGCTCTCCGACATCGTGGATCAACAGCACGAGAGCTGCTCTGATCAGATTTAGTTATCCCATCCGAAGTGATCAACAGCATGAGGGCTGCTTTTACCAGAGATAAAATCTTGACTTAAAGTTTTTGTGACTGCAGGAATTCATATTATTTGGGTCTTTCGGTAAAGACACGTAGATAGAAGAAAAAATTATGATATTTGATTGTTATTTTTTCTATCTACGTAACTTTACCGAAAGACCGAAAGAATATGACCAGGGATAGTTATCCCCTACGAAGTGGGTCAACAGTACGTGGCCGCTCTGACCAGATATATAGTTATCCCCTGCGGAGAGGATAGGTGTACGTAGCCGTCCAAAGTGAGTTAGGTTATTTAGTCCCGTATGTAACGGTGTATCATTGTATGAATAAAAGTTGTTGCCTCCAACTAGTGTGTCTACAAATGATAACACTTCAAAAATACTTTAGTTGTGCCAGACAGTTACTTAAAAGATATGTAATGGCTTCAACAAATTGGTTGTCAGACGTAAAAAAATTATAGGAAGATGCCAGTATTACGTTCCTAAAAAAGACATGTGACGGGTTATCATGGACTAAGCACTGTTGAATCGGTTTTCACATATCACATTACTGCCCTAAGTTACCCATCACTGACTTCTACTAATTATTATAGATTGGCAGTTTGAGGTAGTCTTGTCATTGTACAGTTGTGTCCAGGTCATACTTGTGGCCTGAATCTTAAAGCTCCTTTAAGGAGTTCAGCATCAGAGCCCTGATATCTATATGGGTTGTACAGACACGTGCTCAGTTCTGTGAGTGAGGCTACTTGGGACATGACACATGGACATCGAAAAGTATTATACATGATCAGGTGGCTGTGGCATGTTCATTCATTTGTTTATTTACGTATTTATGAAGTGTATATTACAGGGAAACAACAAAGTGCCCTTTATGCATTACACAGAGCAAGCAACTCATACAACACATGCAAAATAAGAATAGGTTTTAAATTTTTTGGCAATAAAACAGGTGTTTAGATGTTCAAACCCCAAGTAGATACATTTTGCAAGGCATTAAGTCTGCATTAACCACACTTACTCGGTGAGCATGCAAACAAACATTCTGATAATTTATGCATTGTCTTTGAAACTGATTGGCCTACACCAGAGACTGCCTTTTTATGGCCTAGTCTAACCAGTGTCAGACCAGTGAACGTCAGAAAGGATAAAACCTAATCTTATTTTTTATACTTTGATACTGGCAAAAAGGTGCCATGATCATGCAACGCAAGCACTCTTTGGCACTGCCATGCTGACCAGACCTCTTTAAAGAGGTGTGAGTACCCATACTTTACCCCACTACGTGCCACTCACCGATCAACTGACCGTGCTGTATACCCATTTACACTGCTGGGTGACACCGAGGCAGTGGGGGGATTTAAAAAGCTCGCCCCATTGTTTCAACTGCCGTTCCAGGAAGGTGGACTGGCGACCTTGGAACTAATATAAAATATGACTAATACACTACATAATAAACATTTTGTTAACTGCTGTGACATCTATCTCCACCACATGTCAAATAATCCTGGTTTAACCTGCTAGTATCCTCATCAAACAAACACTTTCATTTTTAAGATAAGAAAACTGTCAAGTGTATCTATTCCAGTGGGAGTGTGTTCTAAAGCATTTGACGAATATTGTATTTCACATGTGCTGCAGTATATATATTCGTGGATGTGAAGATCTGCATTTTATTGTGGAATTTGTAGCATCGTAAATAGTGCTCTCGGTTCAATTCCCACCGAGTGGTGACTTATGCAAATGGATTAATCAAACCCTAACATTCAGATACAAAGTGCTCATTAAAGGCCTTGTGACATCGAGGTGACTGGGTAATTCACGGGGCTCATAATACATGACCAAAGTTAAGAGCACTGAGCTAACACAATTTAAAATCTGGGCAGCCACCACCGGTCAAAATTAGTTCTCAAGTAACGCGAGATGAGAGTCTCATCCCAGTCATCAGTGACAGCACTGAACTCATACATTTGGCTATAGTTGATAAATCAGCCGGTGTCCATCTCTGAAAACTAACATGCGTAAATGTATGAGATTTTTGGCATACAGAGAATGAAAGTACATTGAGTGTTGGGTAGGAGATTACTATTGATGTCACTGGACACGTTTTTTTTCCATGGTGTAGTCTTACACAGCACAGTTCTCCACCACGATGTGATGTTCTGTTTAAGTTACAAAGCCGTGTCAAGGAGGCGGACGGGGGTGAGGATCGACGGGATGTAGCCTCTGTCATCCTCAGAGGTGGATTGCTCATGCATTGGGATGGAGGGTTGCACCATTATAACATTATCGTGCCCACTGCCCTACGGGGTAAAGTCATCTGGGCTGTGCACTAATGACTGTTGAACCTGGGTGTGCATTAAACGCTAGCCACACTTAAGCTAGACTTCTTCCGGTCTTATTCTTTGGTTCTTTCGGTAAAGTCACGTATAAAGATAAAATAATGAATTAAATTAAATACTAGCATACGACGTTTCGATTGCAACACAAGCAATCATCATCAGGTATAAATTAAATAGAAACACAAATCTAGTATACTTAGAAATGTAATGTAATACAACAGAGAGTCGGATAACATAACAGTCAACACCCTATCTAGTTGATTACGTTCTTCCTGAGAATGCTAAATTTGAGAGAGAGATTAAACACAGAACCAGAAACATAGACAGACATATAAGCAGACAGATATCACAGAGATACATAGAGAGAGAGCAAACATAGGCACAAAGAGAAACTACGCCTCTGTGTCGAGGCCTTAAATAGAGAAAGGGGGGGTGGGGGCGGGGAGAGAGGGAGGGGTTAGAGAAATTAGCATGTCCATGAGTGGAAACGGTGAGTGGCAAGGTGTAAAAAGCTTGAGAGAGGGGGGCAGAGGCGGAGAGAGAGGGGTTAGAGAAATTAGCATGTCAACTCACTGACATGCTAATTTCTCTAACCCCTCCCTCTCTCCCCGCCCCACGCCCCCCCTTTCTCTATTTAAGGCCTCGACACAGAGGCGTAGTTTCTCTTTGTGCCTATGTTTGCTCTCTCTCTATGTATCTCTGTGATATCTGTCTGCTTATATGTCTGTCTATGTTTCTGGTTCTGTGTTTAATCTCTCTCTCAAATTTAGCATTCTCAGGAAGAACGTAATCAACCAGATAGGGTGTTGACTGTTATGTTATCCGACTCTCTGTTGTATTACATTACATTTCTAAGTATACTAGATTTGTGTTTCTATTTAATTTATGCCTGATGATGATTGCTTGTGTTGCAATCGAAACGTTGTATGCTAGTATTTAATTTAATTTATTATTTTATCTTTATACGTGACTTTACCGAAAGAACCAAAGAATAATTCCTGCAGTCACGAAAGCTCCAAATTAAGTTTCTTCTGGTCTGGCATGGTGGAAGATGTCGCTAATGTATTGAAGGGGTGTTTGCATTGTGCGCGGCGGAAACCCCCTTCTACCCTGTTGTCCACCCTTGCAAGTTTGCCGCATAAATGAGCTGGTCGCTCTTGATATTCTTGGACCATATACTACCACCCCTTGTGGCAATAAGTATTTGCTGGAGGGCGTCGAATATTTTTCACGGTGGCTGATGGCCTGGCCGCTCCCCAACCAGTCAGCTGTGGCCATCACCGAGGCATACCTCAATGGCTATGTGATGGACAAGGGGGCCCCTGAGCGTCTTCTGACCGATCAGGGTAAAAATTGTTCTTAGAAATTTCTGCGGGAGGTGTGCGACTTATTTGGAACAAAGTAGACGGATGGAATGGTGGTGCGGTTGCACAGGACTCTGACTTCCATGTTGATCCATCAGGGCAGCGAGTCCCAGCTTGACTGGGACGTGCATGTTCCCGGGGTCCTGGCTGTCTAAAGAATGGCCCCTCAGGCGTCCACTGGCTACTCACCACTTTTTATGTACAGAAGAGAACACGACCCCACGATTGATGTCCAATTACGAGCTGAGCCAAACAAGGCTAAATATACAATTTCGGAAACCATGCGCTTTACCCTTCAGTGGCTTTCGGAAGCATGCGAGGCTTCCAGAGAACATTCCAATTCACACTAATTGGCAAATGAGCGGCTGAGGGGTCTCCGTCTTTCTGAACATTAGTGGGCTCCAAGTGACAGGGCCTGGCTGCACTGTCCCCAGGTACCGGTGGGTACGTCACCCAAATTGTTGAAACCCTGGAGGTGGCTGGTTGATGTGATTCAGGTCGTTCGACCCCAGTGTATTCAAATTCGCTGGGGTTGGCGGAGTTGGTTTGTACAGCCCTCTCGCCTCAAGCCTTTCATCACGCTGCATGAATTGATCCCATCTCTACTCTGCAGGGGCTGAGTGTCGGATGTGTCCGGCGAGCTGAGATGTGTACCCATTGAGGTTGGTCCTCAGGGGAGTCATGTTATCCCGTCCTCAGGTGCCAAGCATTTAACGTCCCCCAAGCGGTCACCTGCGCCGTCTCTGCAAGCTTCGGGAGGGGAGGGCCCATCTGCCCAGCTGACTGCTCTTCATGAGGAGCCGGGTTCGACGGGACATTTTCAAATTCTTCCCGGGACCCCCAGGGAGAGTACGCCCACCTCCCCTGGGGCCCGGCCACAAGGACTCAATCCATGACTCTTCAGTTTTCGTGATCCCCATACACACACACTCCCACACCGTCAGTTGGTTGTTGCACTCAGCATGTAGTATTGGTCATTGTATGAACCTGGCCTTCATTGTGCTTGCGGGTGTTGTTACACGAGGGGGTCCCGAGGTTTCACATGTTACTGCGTTTTTTTTCTCCTCTCTCTATCTTCCCTTCTTTCCCTTCCTCTGTTTTTGCCTATCGTTGTTCTGTACTTCTGTTCCCTTCCCCCATTCGTTCCGTATATATTGTATATATGGGATAGGGTATTTATTTGTTGTGGAACACAATGGGTTTTCATATTGTTTAGTTGAGGGGGAGTTGACAGCCTGGATGGCTGAGTTCTACGAAGGGGGGGGGGGGGGGGGAGTGATGTAGTGACATTGTGAGATGTCAATGTGCAGTGCCGGCCCTAGAAAGGTACAGCGTGCGGTGTAACAACATCGCGGACACCACAAGGGTGTGGGTGTAGTACCAGCCCTAGAGGGGCCCAGTGACGGCTGATTGATAGCGCTAGATGGCACCACGCTTGGCATGCAGTGCTAACCCTACAGGACAGGGTGTGTGAGTGCCGGCCATAGGATGAGGTTATTATAGGCCATGGCACTCTGGTTCACCTGGGAGGACACGTGGCCAGTTAAGTCTACAAAGGGGCCCCAAGTGGGGGCTAGGGGTGGTCACGTGGTTGGGATCCAGATCGCTCTAGAGGATTTCAGAAGGTTGTCGTGGCCAAGGGCAGAGATAGCCACGCCACAGAGAATATAAGCCGGGTTCTGAGAGGGACCAGAGTTGTTGTTGTTCATCCTGAAGAAACCTTCGTCGACGTTCTCCGTTCAACGAGTCTCCAACACGTGGACCTGAACCCGAGCTGTTGGTCCCGGTCCGTAGTTTCAGTTATGTTGTAATTAGTGTAGTTTTCCTGGTGGTCACCACCATAGGTTGTTATTCTGTTAAGGGGAAGCTACCCCGTGTGTTGGAGTTGAGTAAATGTGTTGCCTCCAAGTCTACGTCTGCGACTCAGTTGAACTCACTACACATATATAACATAAAAATTATTTAATGGACTAAAATATAAAAAACGGGAAAAAATACGGTCATTATATGCTCGCTAACTCAAACTCCAGTGTGTGTACTGTATACAGCATTCCATACAATCAGATCTCATTTTTCTCTTTGGACAAACCGCAAATTAAATGGTCTTATTGAGTAACTATTAAATCAAATCTTGAATATGAGGCGGTAGAGAGGCCAATACCATGCTCAGCCACATGTGCCCTCCACTGCCGATGTTAACACACTGCACTGGCTTCTCATTGTAGGCTGCCATGACCTATAGGAATCACAGACCACGAATTTAATGTAGGACTATATCGCAAGGCAACACACACAGCATCCAGACAGTAAAACAAGTCCGTATTTTGTATGCTATGAAAAAGGGCCATTGCCTGAAAATTAACTCATGGCTTCATTTGAGGGAAATGTATGAGCACGGTTGGCTATCTACGGTGCGAAATAAGTTTAACGTGCATACATAGAGTTTTGTTAAAAAATAGGTTTTGCACACATACACACGTATAGAGTATTTGAACCGCAAAACAATTAAGTGTAGGGTTGGAGTTAAAATTGACACACCTTAGCCACCACTGTATGAAATAAGTAAGCATAACATACCATTGGCATGGCAAACATCTTTCTGTTTTTTGTTCTCAAAAACTTCCCGACTGAATCTTTTAAAATCAAACTTTTATCTCTTATTTCATCTGGTTGTTTTTCACTTACGTAAAAATGGCTGAGTGGTTATGAATTACTTTGGAAATTATTGGATTAAACCCATACATGAGATTTCCCATGGATTAATAGAACCGTGTGCAGTTGTACGATTCCTATGTCTCCTGTCATGCCCCGTCCACATTTACACAAAAGGGTCCTCTGTATGACTGCACTTTGTCTCTGTAGTGGGTTTCATGGAGGCAGACACTTCCTACTTGGAGGCAACACGTTTATTATACATCCCAACAGCGTAACTGCATAACTACACACACACTCGACAGGATAATGATAAAGAGTGGTGACCATCACGGTAACTACTTAACCACTGGATGGGATAACTATATAATCGGACCAGGTCAGCTAACATGCTGCCTGGTCCAAGAGCGGAACCCAAAGAGCGCAGCACGAAGAGTTTATCCCAGAGAACAGCCCCGCTCTGCTCACAGGACCCCTTCTCATCCCGCTGAGCATGGCCTCGCACCGCCCTCGGCCACGCCCTCTTCGAGGTCGTCCCAGCAGGTTCTGGGACCTCACATCGCATGTTCCCTCGGCCCCCCTCTAGCCCCTGTCCTTATCCTCTCCTGGTCACGTGTCCGCTCAGGTTATCCCAGCCTGTCCCATATGCCACACGCACTCTGGTGACAGAGAAAGGCTCCAAGACGCACAGTAACATTCCTATCTCAGTAGCTAATGCTAACACCACAGTGACTCAATATACATCACTACACCACCACCCCCCCCCTTATAAAACACAGGGGTCCCTGCTGATTACTACCCATAAATGAACCGAACAAGCCTACAAAATGTTTAAATAGAACACGACAATAACCGTTGAATGAACAATAAATACGAAATATACAATATGTACAATCACCTAGAAGTGGGGGCAAGGGGATAAAGAAAAATATGAGCAATGTACAATGGGCGACCCAACCTGCATACAAAGCACAACCCTATACCCGTATGCGTGTCACCACCCACGAGCACAAGAATAGCCAGGATCATCCAATGACCCATCTGGCTCGCGTGTGTATCCACCAACAGACAGCGAAGGAACAATTTGCCCACTGGAGGAGAGTGGTCTTTGAATGGGTCCTTGTCGTCGGACCCCCAGGCGGGGTGGGTGTAGGCTCCCTGGAGGTCCCGGGGACAACTTGAGGATGGCCTAATGGGCGCGGCCCCTCCTGGGAAGTAGGCGGAAGTCCAGCAAGAGAAGGAGTGGGTGACGGCGGGTCCATACTTCTCAGTCCACCACCAGTCAGTGCGACCTGCGCCTCCAAGGGCGCTACAATGAGGGAAAAAAGTATTTGATCCCCTGCTGATTTTGTACGTTTGCCCACTGACAAAGAAATGATCAAAGTATAATTTTAATGGTATGTTTATTTGAACAGTGAGAGACAGAATAACAACAACAAAATCCCGAAAAACGCATGTCAAAAATGTTAGAAATTGATTTGCAATTTTAATGAGGAAAATAAGTTGGTCTGTTAATTTTGTTCTCATTTGGTTCCCAACGATGTTCACGCCCAATGCTCATGCATGCAATACGAGATGAATTGGTGTGTAATTCTTCAAATCACTTTAGTCTCACACCTTTTATAAAACGCGTAATCATTGAGGCATAATGCCACTACATAGGTTTTTAGTTATTGTTTACAAATGTCATAGATAGGTCCCCCTAACTGTGTTTCAACAGATGGTCTCACTTCTTTGATGAAGGCCAGTTATTCCATATGCTCTGGGACTTTCCCCTTTTTTATACTATCAAGGGCAGAGTTCCCTTCTTCAAGTGTTTGTCTGGAATTGCCTTCTCTTCATCTGACAAATATGTGGATTTCTTTTTCCAATAAAATTGCATTAAATCTCTGAAATAATTTTAAAATTTATGGCGCCTATCTTGAGGAATTTGTTTTCTTGATTTTTGTGGAAGTCCATAATTAGCCAAAAATCCCGTAAAAGTGCTCCCACCAAGTTCAGGAAATTTTGGCTGGATTCACCGTGGGGAAAGGGTGGAGTCCTATTCTTCAAAAATATCACTAACAATCAGTGACCAGGAAGGAATGATGGACAAAAGATCTACGTGAATTGGACTCTCCATCTCTATCATGTCAAAATGGCTCCATCGCTATCCCTAAAGGCTGCCATTTCTGAAATGCCATCAACCACCCTTTGCTGCTTGCATGGCCCCATGACTGGCTTTGACACCTCCAATCAATTTTGCGTTGTGTACTCTGACATTTATTTATGAATATTTTCCGCATTATTTTACAGCGTTCTGTGCATTCTGTATATTTTTAGGGCAATTTAATCTCTTTTCACATCACGTATTTCTTAATCGTATGTTTTGTGGTTTTTGATAACTTCCTCCGTGTTTACCTTTTGTAACTTGCCAACATAATTTCAGCGCACTCTCCAGTGCATGTTTTGCAGAGTAAATCTATGATGTTATGGAAAAACATAATTAGGCTGCAATGTCAAACATCATGCGCAACAACACGCGGTACAAACTAAGAATACATGAGAGAGCCAATGGAACTAATAATCTTCTTACCTAAAAACGTTTATTTTTAATTTTTTTCTGTCTGCGTGTGTATTCGCACGCTTGCGAAGGATTTGGCTCGCAAACTGTGGGGTTTATGTTTCAAAAAAATAGCCAGGTACCATGCCGTAAGCCTTGCAGTGAGCAAGCACTATTCCTTTTCCCCATCAGTCAACTTTTAATTAGTAAAATTAGCAATTGAGTGCGATGTTTCTTTCTTTTTTATTATGCGCGCTCGACCATACCAACTCACACGCCTATGGTGGGGGGGGACTGCCCCTACCAAATCACACGCATTCGGTGGGGGTGAGAAGGATATTTTCTTTCGCGTTAAAAATGCACTATAAATACACAAAACGCTGAGGTAAATTCTTTACAGTGTGATGTCCTCCCCCCCCCCACCCCGATGCGTGCAGTTACTACTATACAGTCGGTAGATGCTACCACTATAGGCCGTAGATATTACTGCACAGCGATTGGGGGGATCGTAGTTGGGAGGGTGGGTAGTGGCCCAGCCCCAGCCTGCCAAGGTGCCACCTCGGCCGGCTGGCCAATCTAGGCGAGGCCGGGGGATCTGCACGGGACTAGGCCTCACCACGCCAATGTTAAGTACTATTTTCTTGCTTTTTTCGCTAAACTCACGTTCATAGAAACCAATTATTCAAATAATAACCTTGCAAATATTACATTAATAATGTTTGTGTGCAGACAACTAATATTTATATTTCTTGCTTCTTTCGCTAAACTCACATACATATAAACCTATTATGATCAGAATCATCTTGGAAATATTAAAATATTTTTGTTTGTTTGCTAATAACTAATATTTCTACATTTACTTGGTAAATCTTACTATAATTATTAAAGTGTCTAAGTCCTGGTGTGCATGTGAGTCCGTGTGCGTGTCTGCGACGATGTTAGTGTGTGTACATCCGTGTGTGTGTGTGCATAAGTCCATATGTATGTGTGAGCAAGTCGATGTGTGTGTGCGTGAGACAATATGTGTGTGTGGTAGTCTATGTGTGTGTACGTCTTCATGTGTGTGTGTGAGTCGATGTGTGTGGGGGTCGATGTGTGTATTTTCAGCTATTATAATAGCTGAGAATAGGGTTTCCCTCTTTTTCTGGCAACAAAACAGGTGTTAAGATGTTAAAACACCAAACAGAAACCTTTTACAAGGAATCATGTCTGCATTAACCACATTACTTGTGGTCAGAATGCAAACAAAAACAGACTGATAATATATGCATTGTCTTTGAAACTTTTGTTGCCAGAAAAAAGAAGAAAACCTATTCTCATGTTTTGGGACTGGCAAAGGACGTCCCATGATGTAGCTGCTCACCCCAAGCTCTCATTGCTCTGATTGTGCTTGTCTTTGTGCTGTACGACTTTTGGCGTCCTCTGGTCTAGCACCATTTTGAGACTAGGCTCAAAAGAAAGCTGTCTCTGGTGTGGACCAATCAGTTTCAAAGAGAATGCATATACTATCAGAGTATGTTTTTTGTTTGCATTCTGACCACAAGTATTGTGATTAATGCAGACATGATTCCTTGTAAAAGTTCTCAACTTGGTGTTTTAACATCTTAACACTTGTTTTGTTGCCAGAAAAAGAGGGAAAACCTATTCTCGAATATTTAACAATTAGGTTAGTAAATTTTACAATTATGTATGTGTCTAAGTCCATGTGTGTGTGTGAGTCCATGTGCATGTCTGCATCGATGTGTGTGTATTAGTCGATGTGTATGTGAGTCCATGTGTGTGTGTACGTCTTCATGTGTGTGTGTGAGTCGATGTGTGTGGGGGTCGATGTGTGTATTTTCAGCTATTATAATAGCTGAGAATAGGGTTTCCCTCTTTTTCTGGCAACAAAACAGGTGTTAAGATGTTAAAACACCAAACAGAAACCTTTTACAAGGAATCATGTCTGCATTAACCACATTACTTGTGGTCAGAATGCAAACAAAAACAGACTGATAATATATGCATTGTCTTTGACACTTTTGTTGCCAGAAAAAAGAAGAAAACCTATTCTCATGTTTTGGTACTGGCAAAGGACGTCCCATGATGTAGCTGCTCACCCCAAGCTCTCATTGCTCTGATTGTGCTTGTCTTTGTGCTGTACGACTTTTGGCGTCCTCTGGTATAGCACCATTTTGAGACTAGGCTCAAAAGAAAGCTGTCTCTGGTGTGGACCAATCAGTTTCAAAGAGAATGCATATACTATCAGAGTATGTTTTTTGTTTGCATTCTGACCACAAGTATTGTGATTAATGCAGACATGATTCCTTGTAAAAGTTCTCAACTTGGTGTTTTAACATCTTAACATTTGTTTTGTTGCCAAAAAAAGAGGGAAAACCTATTCTTGAATATTTAACAATTAGGTTAGTAAATTTTACAATTATGTATGTGTCTAAGTCCATGTGTGTGTGTGAGTCCATGTGCATGTCTGTGTAGTAGGTTCAAATTAGGTGCACACACACGCAACTTGGAGGCAACACTATTTATTAAACGGTAAATAATATAACACTCTACATGAGGTGGTGACCACCTTCCTCAACTCACTAACACTCTGGAACACGACACAGACTGGACCAGGCAGGCAACGGCCTGCCTGGCCCAGGACGACGACTCGGGACTTGACGACCGAAGATGTCTTCACCTTGGAGTACAGTACAACAGCCACCTCGCTCTGCGTTCACACCACGCTTATATTTGGTTTGGCGTGGCTGGCTCCGCCCCGGCGTGGCTGGCTCTCTTCAGGCCACGCCTCCCTTCCCCGGACACGCCTCACTTCCCCCACCTCTGGGAGGGTCCGGATCCCTCCACCACGTGACCCCCCAGGCACCCCCTTGGGGCCCCCAGCCTTCGTACGGGCCGACACAGTAGTGACCTTTCTCTGTCACTACATCACCCCCCCCCTGTATAAACGCACAGCCGTCCCCGGCTGTAACACAACTGTGAAACATTGAAAAGGTGTGCCTCCGAACCAACAACATCAATAAATGACCGGCGACTGATAAGAAATACAATCACGTAATATATACAGAATCGACGAGGGTAAAAGGGAACCGCATAGAAAACGGGGAATTAACAACAATTATACATGAAAACTGGCTAACCCACTTACGCTCCAGCACAGCCCCCCCCCCCCCGTTAGAATCACGCATGCAATGACAGTCACCCGTTAGCACCCCCTGCCTTTCCGACGTGGCGTCACAACCAGTAGCACGCGTCGGCCATATCGGGGGGGGAATTTCCATGTTACCACCCCACCGCCTTTCCGACGCGGCGTCACAACCAGTAGCACACGTCGGCCATATCGGGGGGGGAATTTCCATGTTACCACCCCACCGCCTTTCCGACGCGGCGTCACAACCAGCCATATCGGTGGGATTTTAACCCAGTCTCTCTCCAAGACTCGCATCGCAGCATATAGCTGTACCGACCAAGCCGAGACGACCCATCGTTCACTCACTGCACAACATGCACCCTAACAACTGAAGGATACAGTCTCAACGTAACAGGACAACTCCACCTGAACCTTACGAATCTCCAGCCCACTGTTTCAACGCACCTCGGAGTGTCTCACTCTCCGGGCCGTCAGGTCAAGCCATCAGACACAGCATGATGGGACCACACTCTCTGAGCCATGTGAGCGCACAGCCCACTTGGCTAGACAAGCCACGGAGTGTCTCGATCTCCGGGCTGTCAGGTCAAGCTGTCAGACAGCATGACGGGACCACACTCTCTGAGCCATGTGAGCGCACAGCCCACTAGGCTAGACAAGCCACGGAGTGTCTCGATCTCCGGGCTGTCAGGTCAAGCTGTCAGACAGCATGACGGGACCACACTCTCTGAGCCATGTGAGCGCACAGCCCACTAGGCTAGACAAGCCACGGAATGTCTCGATCTCCGGGCTGTCAGGTCAAGCCGTCAGCCATTGCATGACGGGACCACACTCTCAGAGCCATGTGAGCGCACAGCCCACTAGGCTAGACATACCACGGAGTGTTTCAATCTCCGGGCTGTCAGGTCAAGCCGTCAGCCATTGCATGACGGGACCACACTCTCCGAGCCCTGTGAGCGCACAGCCCACTAGGCTAGACATGCCACGGAGTGTTTCAATCTCCGGGCTGTCAGGTCAAGCCGTCAGCCATTGCATGACGGGACCACACTTTCCGAGCCCTGTGAGCGCACACAGCCCACTAGGCTAGACATGCCACGGAGTGTTTCAATCTCCGGGCTGTCAGGTCAAGCCGTCAGCCATTGCATGACGGGACCACAACGTTCATGTTAGACACGCAACACTCACTGGGCCATCCTGGTCAGGACCTGCGCCCCAAGATAGGTGACAGCCAGCAGCACAATTCCAAATCCCTGGCCGCATGTCACCATCACAATTTAACACCATCACAACACATACAATTTGAATTATGATCCCCCACAGAACTGATCCAATGCCGAACAGGTACGCACAATTTGTGACGATCCCGAAAATTCAATGGGTCACAACAATACACCTCACATCCCGTATCCGTACACATCATCTCCGAGACTCGCATTGCAGCATGCAGCTGTACCAACCGAGTGGAGAGCAACGCAATTTGACGGCAATTAACGGAAACGGACCCCCGATCCATGTAGAACACAAGGAGCATTCTCGCACAAAAGACATCATCTGTGCAACAACGGACAGGAACCAACCAGTGAGTTTGAAACGAATCGAACCTGTCATTTCAAAATCTCCTTCAACATTAACCATGGGACTCAGGGCATTCGAATTTTGAGAGCAAAAAAACTATACACAAACCCCAAGAATCGCCAAATTGATTAATACAGTATATGCAGTATATGAAATTCGTACAGTGAATCATTTGGCGCAATGCTCCATCCAGTCCCCACATGGCAACACACACAATCAATACTCCAGACAATCCGTACATAGTAAATAATCACAAGCAAGTACCCAACATTCCATACACTGTTAACAATTCCAAGCAAAGCTCCATACGGTCTGTACCTTGGCAACAATGACGATCAAAGTTTCTTACAGTTACACGTGGCAATCACGAGCGAAACTCCATACAGTATACACAATAACAACGGCGATTTCGCAACAAAACGATGTAACAACACGAGTCATTAACACGGCAACATACAGGATATCAACGGAGCTCGGGACACCAACACGAATTAATCATTAACTACACCCAGAAGATACCGATCTCGACGCCGTATTTAACAACAACACTTGTTACAAGCAGAAACCCGCATGGTCGCCGCGTCACTTTATCACGCACACAACCGGACGAACACGCTCCGCAAACCAGCGAGTTAAAAAAAAAACACACGCGATCGCAACCCGGCGCACGTAAGATGGGTGAAGATTATTATTATTTTTCTTGGGGCCGGGTGCTTGTCATGTCACGACTCGCCTGGCAAACTGTGAATAGCGGAGGGCGGCAAGGTGGAGCACTGGAACGGCCCGAAGAATCTTTCATGGTGAACACGGCCTGCTCTTGCGAACCCATCCACCTCTCGCGCTCGAGCAGAAGGCTGGAACTCCCCCTCTGCAGGCGTTGATGTCGGCGGGAGCGGCATTTCGGCAGCAGGAGCGGCGTTTTGGCGGGAACCGCGCCCCGACCAGCCCTCGAGTTGGCGGGAACCGCGCCCCGACCAGCCCTCGAGTTGGCGGGAACCGCGCCCCGACCAGCCCTCGAGTTGGCGGGAGCGGCGTTTTGGCGGGAACCGCGCCCCGACCAGCCCTCGAGTTGGCGGGAGCGGCGTTTTGGCGGGAACCGCGCCACGATCAGCCACCGAGTTGGCGGCCCCACTGCGTGGCCCGCATGCCTGGGCCTCCCCCCGCCAGCCCCCGCAGAGACGACGGTGTCCTCTCCCCGCGGCTCCATCGCTCCGTTCCCGATGGCGGTGAAGCAGCGGTGCGATGACAGTCCCGCCGCTCCGCGTGCAGCGCCATCTCTCTCCCTCTGTCACCGGGGCTGCCATCCTCGGGGCTGTCCGAAGGATGGTCGTCACACCATCCCCGTCGTACGAAGGCGTCCAGATGAGTTTTGTCTTTGTTTTTCGTGTGCCCATTTTACTTCCCTAGGATAACACCTAGCAATATTTATATTTCCACAACTTCTGACGCCAAATGTAGTAGGTTCAAATTAGGTGCACACACACGCAACTTGGAGGCAACACTATTTATTAAACGGTAAATAATATAACACTCTACATGAGGTGGTGACCACCTTCCTCAACTCACTAACACTCTGGAACACGACACAGACTGGACCAGGCAGGCAACGGCCTGCCTGGCCCAGGACGACGACTCGGGACTTGACGACCGAAGATGTCTTCACCTTGGAGTACAGTACAACAGCCGCCTCGCTCTGCGTTCACACCACGCTTATATTTGGTTTGGCGTGGCTGGCTCCGCCCCGGCGTGGCTGGCTCTCTTCAGGCCACGCCTCCCTTCCCCGGACACGCCTCACTTCCCCCACCTCTGGGAGGGTCCGGATCCCTCCACCACGTGACCCCCCAGGCACCCCCTTGGGGCCCCCAGCCTTCGTACGGGCCGACACAGTAGTGACCTTTCTCTGTCACTACATCTGCATCGATGTGTGTGTATTAGTCGATGTGTATGTGAGTCCATGTGTGTGTGTGAGTCCATGTGTGTGTGTGAGTCGATGTGTGTGTGAGCTGATATATGTGTGTCAGCTGATGTGTGTGTGTTAGTCGATGTGTATGCGTGGCTCCATGTGAGTGTGTACACTGTAGGTCCATTTCTTCGTGTGTGTAGGTCCATGTGTGTGTATGAGTCGATGTGTATGTGGGTGTGAGTCGATATATGTGTGTGTGTAAGTCCATGTATGTGTGTGTATAAGTCGATATGTGTGTGTAGGTCAATGTGTGTATGCATAAGTCGATGTGTGCATAATACAGCAGTGCATACTGACTGTGATGGTACCTGCTGTGATTACAGTAGTGCATACTGACTGTGGTGGTACCTGCTATGATTACAGCAGTGCATACTGTGGTGGCACCTGCTTTCACTGTACCAGTGCATACTGACTGGTGGTATCTGCTTTGATGACAACAGTGCATACTGACTGTGGTGGAACCTGCTATGATAACAGCGGTGCATACTGACTGTGGTGGAACCTGCTATGATTAGAGCAGTGCATACTGTGGTGGTTCATGGAATGATTACAGCAGTGCATACTGATCGTGGTGGTACCTGCTATGATTACAGCAATGCATACTGACTGTGGTGGTACCTAATATGATTACAGCAGTGCATAATGACTGTGTTGGTACCTGCTATGAAAACCCCAGTGCATACTGACTGTGGTGGTGCCTGCTATGAAAACAGCAGTGCATACTGACTGTGGTGGTACCTAACATGATTACAGCAGTGCATACTGACTGTGGTGGTACCTGCTATGATTACAGCAGTGCATACTGACTGATGGTACCTGCTGTGATTACAGCAGTGCCTACTGACTGTGGTGGTCCCTGCTATGATTACAGCAGTCTATACTGCCTGTGATGGTATCTGGTTTGATTACAGCAGTGCATATTGACTGTGGTGTAACCTGCTATGATAACAGGTGTGCATACTGACTGTGGTTGAACCAGATATGATTAGAGCACTGCATACTGTGGTGGTTCATGCCATGATTACAGCAGTGCATACCGACTGTGGTGGTATCTGCTATGATTACAGCAGTTAATACTGACCGTGGTGGTACCTGCTTAGATTACAGCAGTGCATACTGACTGTGATGGTACCTGCTGTGATTACAGCAGTGAATACTGACCATGGGGGTACCTGCTATGATTACAGCAGTGCATACTGACTGTGGTGGTACCTGCTATGATTACAGCAATGCATACTAACTGTGGTGGTACCTAATATGATTACTGTGGTGGTGCCTGATATGATTAAAGCAGTGCATACTGTGGTGGTACCTGCTTTCACTACAGCAGTGCATACTGACTGTGGTGGTCCCTGCAATGATTACAGCAGTGCATAATGATTGTGCTGGTACCTGCTATGAAAACAGCAGTGCATCCTGACTGATGATACCTGCTATGATTACAGCAGTGCATACGGACTGTGGTGATACCTGCTATGATTACAGCAGTGCATACTGACTGTGATAGTACCTGCTGTGATTACAGCAGTGCATACTGACTGTGGTGGTCCCTGCTATGATTACAGCAGTGTATACTGACTGTGATGGTATCTGGTTTGATTACAGCAGTGCATACTGTGGTGGCACCTGCTTTCACTATACTAGTACAGACTGACTGTGGTGGTATCTGGTTTGATTACAGCAGTGCATACTGACTGTGGTGGAACCTGCTATGATAAAAGGTGTGCATACTGACTGTGGTTGAACCTGCTATGATTAGAGCAGTGCATACTGTGGTGGTTCATGCCATGATTACAGCAGTGCATACCGACTGTGGTGGTATCTGCTATGATTACAGCAGTTAATACTGACCGTGGTGGTACCTGCTAAGATTACAGCAGTGCATACTGACTGTGATGGTACCTGCTGTGATTACAGCAGTGAATACTGACCATGGTGGTACCTGCTATGATTACAGCAGTGCATACTGACTGTGGTGGTACCTGCTATGATTACAGCAATGCATACTAACTGTGGTGGTACCTAATATGATTACAGCAGTGCATACTGACTGTGTTGGTACCTGCTATGCAAACAGCAGTGCATATTGACTGTGGTGGTACCTAATATGATTACTGTGGTGGTGCCTGATATGATTAAAGCAGTGCATACTGTGGTGGTGCCTGCTATGATTACAGCAATGCATACTGACTGTGGTGGTACCTAATATGATTACAGCAGGGCATAATGATTGTGTTGGTACCTGCTATGAAAACCCCAGTGCATACTGACTGTGGTGGTACCTAATATTATTACAGCAGTGCATCCTGACTGTGGTGGTGCCTGCTATGAAAACAGCAGTGCATACTGACTATGGTGGTACCTAACATGATTACAGCAGTGCATACTGACTGTGGTGGTACCTGCTATGATTACAGCAGTGCATCGTGACTGTGATGGTACCTGCTGTGATTACAGCAGTGCCTACTGACTGTGGTGGTCCCTGCTATGATTACAGCAGTGTATACTGCCTGTGATGGTATCTGGTTTGGTTACAGATGTGCATACTTTGGTGGCACCTGCTTTCACTATACTAGTGAAGTATTGGAAATGACGGCAGGAAACTCCTTGACGGGTAACACACTTTTTATTAAATCTTGACTTGTCACGATACAACGTGTGGTCTCTATTCTTCTGACTACTTGTCACGATACAACGTGTGGTCTCTATTCTTCTGACTACTGGTCACGATACCACGTGTGACCTCTATTACTCTGACTGCACACTTCACTTAGCTCGTGTAGACTCTATGCCTCTGGCTACACACACATCACTCGTCTCGTGTAGACCCTATGCCTCTGGCTACACACGCATCACTCGTCTCGTGTAGACCCTATGCCGCTGGCTACACACGCATCACTCGTCTCGTGTAGACCCTATGCCTCCGGCTACACACGCATCACTCGTCTCGTGTAGACCCTATGCCTCCGGCTACACACGCATCACTCGTCTCGTGTAGACCCTATGCCTCCGGCTACACACACTGCATGCTCACACTGCATGCTCACCCTACACTCCGCCTCTGGGTTACACAGAGTCCCGGTCCCCACAGGACAGCGGGACTGGGTACCACAGGGCCCTATCTCTTCCTCTCCGTCTTCAGTCTTCGCTGGTTACACTCTCCCCGTGCGCCTGTGTGCATCACCTTATATAGTCCCTGCTCACGGGAGACGGAGCGGATGCGGACCTCGACGTGAGCATCGCTCCTTAGTTAACCAATCACGACGCGCTATTTCTACGATCCGTTTTCCCCCAGCGCGTGTTTCCACTACTCAACCAATCACGCCGCGCTGCCACCCGATCACTCCCTCTCAAGCGCGTCACCGGCACACAGCCAATCAGCACCACATAACCCACGACCCCGCGCTGACCCCTGATCCTTCACCGTCAGCGCGCGTCACCACACACACAGCCAATCACTACGCGCTGGCACCCGATCCCTACCCCAGCGCGTATCACCACTACATCACCCCCTCCCACATAGCTCGCAGCCGGCCCGGCTGCTAACCAACAACACAACACAACGTTAACACAACAAAAACCCCACCCCCCAGTGTGCCCCGTAACGCAACAACAACCTATGTACAAATTGACAACTAACACAAGAAAAGTCAACAACAACACACACAACACCTCGATAAGAAGCTATGTACAGCCCGACGAACAACACAATAAAAGCGATTTCCAGAAAATGAACGCGCCCAGCGTCTCTGTGACTAAACGCAGTGACGAGGCGCTCCAGCTTCCTCGACTCCTCACGTGGTAGGTCATAAAAAGTAGCGCGACCTGGCGCGAGTCCGTCTGGCCAGTCCGTCATATGGGACGGGACGCTGACGACCGTCCGGTGGCTCCGGCTGCTCTAGACGGCGCGGATCGGGCCTGAAAGGACCGGCCCCGCCGCGAAGATCCGGCCGCCGGTGGTCGGCAGCTGTCAGTTCCGAGACACCTGGGAGGAGATCAGGCGGAAACATGTGAGGATCAGGCAGAGACATTTCCCCCTTTGGGTCGTCGGTCACGTCACATGCTCGGCCCTCACGACACAAGGGGAGGCCATATGGAGGCGAGAATGGTTTCAGTCGGGAGGGGTGGACGTACCACCGTCGCTTTCCCCATTTTATCTGAATGCACTGGGGGCGTGCAACACGCACGACCTCCACGGGTCCCCGCCATGGCTTCAACAATTTAGGCGACGTAGCCAAAGGCGCCTGAGGGCAATGCAGCCAGGCCCTGTCACCTGGTTTCCAGTCGTGCACGGACACCTTCCGTGCACGCAACCGCTCGTTAGCAATTTGGCGAGCCCGCGAATTAAGCCGTGCGGCCTCCCTTGCCTCTGTCAGCTTATGAATATTAAATTTAATATGTTCTGCCAATTTTGAATTAGTTCGTGGTGCGGACAGGCCAAGCTGCGTTTCCATGGGCGGGTCGGCTTCCCGACCGTACATCAGATAGAATGGGGAAAATCCCGTCGCTGCATGGGGGGCCATTCTATACGCGGCGAGGACCCCCGGGACCTGCAGGTCCCAATCAACATGTGCCTCACACACCTGCTGGCACAGCATGGAAGTCAAAGTCTTGTGGAATCTCTCCACCATCCCGTCCGTCTGCGGGTGGTACGGGGAGGTACGCACCTTCTTAGTACCCAACAGATCGCACACCTCTTGCAGCAATTTACTTGAAAAAATTTTCCCTTGGTCAGTCAGCAAGCGTTCGGGAGCCCCCTTGTCCAGGACGTAGCCCTGGACAAAGGCGTCCGTCACAGCCGCCGCCGACTGGTTGGCGAGTGGCCACGCCATAGGCCACCGGGTAAAATATTCGACCCCCACCAACAGGTACTTATTACCCCTAGGCGTGACTGGAAAGGGCCCCAGAATATTGAGCGCAACGAGCTCGTTAGTGCGCGAGACTTGAATAGATTGCAGCGGAGGATTAGCTGCCACGGGCGGTGGTTTCCATCTGGCGCACTCAACGCATCCCTTCAGAATATTCACCACGTCACTCCCCATCCCCGGCCAATAATAGTCACGCTGAAGCAGGGCAAGCGTTTTGTTTACTTCCAAATGCAAGAGGCGTTCGTGTGCGGCCAAGACAACTTTCCCCCTCACAGCGGAAGGCACCACAAGTGCGTGCCGCCGGGACAAACTGTCCCATCTCATTAACATGCCTTGCTTAAGTACGTAGGAGCCAGTTCGCTCCTGGTCCTCTTTGGGACCCCCCACCCTGCGGCGCAATGCTAGCAGGGAGCTGTCCGCCATTTGGAGACGGCCCCACTCACTCAGCGACAGTGAGAGCAGCGAGTCCTGACCCTGAGAGGTAGCGGGGACATCCCCGATTGGTGCGCCCGCGGTCGCAGCCAATGCCCCCATATCTTCCACAACCGGCGGTTTACAGCGCGCCGATCCCGATAGACACGCACATTTATGACAAGGCAACAATCGCGACAGGGCATTGGCATTTGTGTGTCGCAACCCCTTACGGTATGTAGTCGTGAACTGATAGTCCTGGAGGACTTCCAACCACCGTGACAATTGGTCCGAGGGTTGGGCGACCCTCAATGAATACTGTAGCGCCGCGTGGTCCGTCCGGACCGTAAAGTGACGACCATAGAGATACGGTCTGAATTGTTGTACAAAAAAAACAATGGCAAGCAGCTCGCGACGGGTGACGCAGTAGCGCTGCTCCGCCGGTGACAACACCCTGCTACCATAAGCGACCACCCTTTCGACTCCCCCAACGACTTGGGATAGCACCCCCCCAATGCCCGTGTTGCTAGCATCCGTATCTAGCAAGAAGGGACTCGCAAAATCCGGATAGCGCAAGGGTGGGGCACCCACCAAGGCGTCCCGGAGGGAGCAGAACGCGGCCTCCTCCTCCGGTCCCCATCGGAACTTCACTCCTTTCGCCGTTAGAGCGTGCAAGGGTTTTGCAATAGTGGCGAAGTGCTCAACGAATCGGCGGTAATAAGAAGCAAAACCGATGAAACTACGCACGTCCGAAACTGACGTGGGTGTCGGCCATGAACTGACACAGTCCGTCTTCGCGGGATCGGTAGAGATCCCCGACGAGTCGACAATGTGACCCAAGTATCTAACGGACTTACGAAAAAGGTGGCATTTGGCCGGTTTAAATTTTAATTTAGCCGATCGCATTCGTAAGAACACCCCTCTCAATCGCTGGAGGTGTTCCTCAAATGTTTTACTGAAAACAATGACATCGTCAAGGTAAATCAAGCACGTATCCCATTGCAAGCCCGACAAAACCAACTCCATAAGGCGCTGAAACGTCGCTGGAGAGGAGTGAAGTCCCATGGGTAACCGGTTAAACTGGAACAGGCCCCCTGGAGTCCGAAATGCTGTCTTAGGTTTAGACTCTTCGTCGAGTGGCAACTGCCAGAATCCCGATAATAAATCAAGAGTCGAAAAATATCGCGCACCAGACAATGCATCGAGGGACTCGTCCATCCTGGGGAGCGGATACGCGTCAGCCACAGAGATCTTATTCAGGCGACGGAAATCTACGCAAAATCGCAAGGACCCGTCCTGCTTCTTAACCAGCACAATAGGTGCTCCCCAAGGACTGGAGGAAGGCGAAATAATGTCGGCTTCTAGCATATCGTTAACGGCCGACTGAACATGTTCCTTCTCAGCAGGACTCAGTCGGAAGGGATTTAGCCTGACCGGTGCCGCATCGCCCGTGTCAATGTGGTGGCGTACAAATCCGTGCACCCAATGTCATACTTATGTTTACTGAACACATCAGAAAATTCCATTAGCAACTCGCGCAGCGCACCCAACTGTACCCCTGACAAATCGTCCGAGTCCGCGCACAGCGAATGGACCCATTCAAGGTCCTCCCTCGGTTCAATGTTCTGCGTGGGGCTCGGATCAACCTGCGCAACCAGCCGCTCATCCGCAGGGACCCGTGCCGCGTGAGCTAGCACGGTGCCCTGCTGAATGACGGCTGGCCGCGACCCAGCGTTTAAAATCATTACAAACGGATCCTTGTCAGCCCGAACCAAAGTGTGAGCCACCGACAACCCGACACCCCCGACAGCCCTGTTAGAAGGACCCAAAAGCATGCCTTGTTCCGAAGTCTCCCCCACCCATGGTTTCCGCAACCGGAGGGGAATTAACATCTGTGAACCCGGGGGCACGTGCACGGTTTGTGTCGCCAACACTTGTATCGTAGCGCACGCCGTCCGAATTTCAGTAGGGTTCGTCAAAAATGAAATACGGCGACCCGATGGTAGTTCAATGCAACGCTGATCGATGAGAATTTTAATGGGCATTTTAGCCAAAAAATCAGTGCCCAATAGACAAGGAACCGCCAAAGAAGACGAAACGAAAACGGGTCCCGACAATTTGATATCTCCAATGCAAATGGACGCCCTAATCTGACCGATAATGCCCAACGATCCCCCATTAGCGGCGTAAAATGGCACATCCACTGGGAGCAGCGGACGGCATTGGACGGGGAGAATGTTGTAAATGAGGTCCGATATAATAGTCGCCGACGCCCCCGTGTCCACTAACACCCTGACCTCGACCCCATCAATAGATCCCGTAACGACGGATGAACCCGCTGAAGCAGCCACAATTCTGTGCCCCAACTCCGACCATTCAATGTCTCCCCGGTCCCGGCCGAACCCCCCTCGCCGAACCGAAACCCCGAACCCTAACCGGCCCTCCTCCGCCGCAACGCGATGGCCCATGTGTGTCGAGTATGTAGGCCGAGCATGTGAGGTGCCGCGACTTGCCGGGGTTTGTAGGGATGACTTGGGCCCTTGGTCGTCGTCCAGCCGAGATCCCATGGCGCGCTGACGTGGAGCGCGACAACCGGACGCCACGTGGCCCCGGAGGCCGCAGTTATAACACGTGATGAGGGTCGTTGTAGATCTCGGTTGCTCCGGCTTGCGGCCCGATCGCAGAGGCGAACGACCCCCCGACCTCCAGTCCCCTGGTCGTCCCGCGGTGAACGCCTCCTCTCGTGGGCTGACGACTTGGGGTTCGGTGACCATCGGACCCGGAGCTGAGGCCACGGCAGCGTTGCAGACGACCCCCTGTTTGCGTTGAAGGACCTCGTGCGCTTGTATACTCGTAGCGACCCGCAAGGAAGAAATATCGATCTCGTCGGCCGTGTTGATGGGGACCCCCAGGTCCTGCGCCAACTTGAGCAGTTGCTCCAAAACCATCGCATCTTGGCCCTCCTCGTCCATATGAGGGAACGCGGCGTCGGCAAGAGCCAGCAACGCCGTGCGATAGGCTAGCGCGGTCTCCGTGTCCGCCTTCCGCCTTGCATAAAAATGATGGCGACACGCCGAGGGAGGTCCGTAGACCTTGGCCATGAGACCCAGCGCAGCCTTAAGCGTGGAGCGGTCCGACCTCCGTGCAGACGTGAAGGCCGCGAGCGCGTTGTCGTCCAACATGGCAGGCAGTGCCCGCAGCGCCGTAGCGTCGGACCAGGCGGACATCTCCTGATGCGCCAAAAACCTGCGCTGAAATTGGCCCCAGTCCCCGCCATCCGCCTTGAAGGCTGACAATGTGGGAAGGCGCTGTTGAAAGATGAAGTCGTCCTCTGCCTCGTGGTTCCTCTCCGCCGCCCCGTCGGTGTGTAAGATGGTGGCCCCAGTGGCGGGTGTCTGATGGCGGTCCGCAGCGCGCGTTGATGACGTAAGCGGGCGCGCTTGGAGAACTGCCGCCACGTGGCGGTCGCCGTTCCCGCCAAAAGTCGGCGCAGATGAAATGGCGGGAATCGCCAAGTCATTTTGGCGGGAATCTGCGGGGCGACCCTGTAGAATGTCCGCCGCCGTCCCCGCTCCTGCCGACGAGCTGATTTCCGCCAGGATGGACGCGGCGGCGAGCAGCAGCTCCGCCAGATGGGAGTGCGCCTCGCGGAGCACGGCATCGGTTCCCAGTCGCTCGCCCGGCGCCGTCGGCGGATCCTGCAGCGTGGGCAATTCTTCGTCCTCACCCCCCGATGCCAGCTGGCCCGAGTCGTCAAGGTTATCCTCGCGGTCAATCCCGTGGGTCCGACGGGTCTTCCTTGTATCCATGCTTGGAAGACTGTTTCACTTCTGACGCCAGTTGAAGTATTGGAAATGACGGCAGGAAACTCCTTGACGGGTAACACACTTTTTATTAAATCTTGACTTGTCACGATACAACGTGTGGTCTCTATTCTTCTGACTACTTGTCACGATACAACGTGTGGTCTCTATTCTTCTGACTACTGGTCACGATACCACGTGTGACCTCTATTACTCTGACTGCACACTTCACTTAGCTCGTGTAGACTCTATGCCTCTGGCTACACACACATCACTCGTCTCGTGTAGACCCTATGCCTCTGGCTACACACGCATCACTCGTCTCGTGTAGACCCTATGCCGCTGGCTACACACGCATCACTCGTCTCGTGTAGACCCTATGCCTCCGGCTACACACGCATCACTCGTCTCGTGTAGACCCTATGCCTCCGGCTACACACGCATCACTCGTCTCGTGTAGACCCTATGCCTCCGGCTACACACACTGCATGCTCACACTGCATGCTCACCCTACACTCTGCCTCTGGGTTACACAGAGTCCCGGTCCCCACAGGACAGCGGGACTGGGACTCTCCGTCTTCAGTCTTCGCTGGTTACACTCTCCCCGTGCGCCTGTGTGCATCACCTTATATAGTCCCTGCTCACGGGAGACGGAGCGGATGCGGACCTCGACGTGAGCATCGCTCCTTAGTTAACCAATCACGACGCGCTATTTCTACAATCCGTTTTCCCCCAGCGCGTGTTTCCACTACTCAACCAATCACGCCGCGCTGCCACCCGATCACTCCCTCTCAAGCGCGTCACCGGCACACAGCCAATCAGCACCACATAACCCACGACCCCGCGCTGACCCCTGATCCTTCACCGTCAGCGCGCGTCACCACACACACAGCCAATCACTACGCGCTGGCACCCGATCCCTACCCCAGCGCGTATCACCACTACACTAGTACAGACTGACTGTGGTGGTATCTGGTTTGATTACAGCAGTGCATACTGACTGTGGTGGAACCTGCTATGATAACAGGTGTGCATACTGACTGTGGTTGAACCTGTTATGATTAGAGCAGTGCATACTTTGGTGGTTCATGCCATGATTACAGCAGTGCATACCGACTGTGGTGGTTTCTGCTATGATTATAGCAGTTAATACTGACCGTGGTGGTACCTGCTAAGATTACAGCAGTGCATACTGACTGTGATGGTACCTGCTGTGATTACAGCAGTGAATACTGACCGTGGTGGTACCTGCTATGATTACAGCAGTGCATACTGACTGTGGTGGTACCTGCTATGATTATAGCAATGCATACTAACTGTGGTGGAACCTAATATGATTACAGCAGTGCATACTGACTGTGTTGGTACCTGCTATGCAAACAGTAGTGCATACTGACTGTGGTGGTACCTAATATGATTACAGCAGTGCATAATGACTGTGTTGGTACCTGCTATGAAAACCCCAGTGCATACTGACTGTGGTGGTCCCTAATATTATTACAGCAGTGCATCCTGACTGTGGTGGTGCCTGCTATGAAAACAGCAGTGCATACTGACTGTGATGGTACCTGCTGTGATTACAGCAGTGCCTACTGACTGTGGTGGTCCCTGCTATGATTACAGCAGTGTATACTGCCTGTGATGGTATCTGGTTTGATTACAGCAGTGCATACTGTGGTGGCACCTGCTTTCACTATTCTAGTGTAATGCGGGCGTAAACGACCTTCCGGATGTGACGTCACGGGGGGGAGGAGTTACGTCACGTGGGAGAAGGGTTCGGGTCTTTAAGGGGAGAAACCGGAAGAGGAAGGGAGGTTGTTGGAGACTGGACTAGGGTGAGGCCACCCAGGGCGAAGGCTGGGAGGAGTGGCGAGATCGCCACACACGCTCGGAGAGGGGATTGGCACCGTCTGCCAGCGGTGACCAACCCAGGGAGCAGCGGCGAGGCTGCAGCGAGCGCAGCCAGCGAGGCTGCACGAAGAGGCAGCAGTGGGACTGCTCGGAGAGGGAGAGCAGTGGTGGAGCTGCAGCGAGGGCAGCCGGAGAGGCTGCGCGAGGAGATCAGCAGCGAGGCTGCTAGCGGCTACGGGAGCGACAGCAGCGTCGGCGCCGAGCGAAGGGTCTCAGAGGGAAAGAGCCGTGTGGGAAAAGTAGACGAACCCGAATAAAGGACACCAAGCCAGATACCGTGGTCGAGTCTTTTATTACACTGGTGTTGGAAGTGTAACGGCATGTCGAAGCAAGTAAGAAAATAGAATATTCCGACGCCAGCATCTGCTTCTTCGTCCGACGACGACGACCTTCCTCCAACGATGGATTCAGCTGTGGTGGTGGAGGAGAGCCCTGCTGAAGCGAGTGCGGGAATGGGAGTTGAAGATGTCGCCGCGGTGGCGGGCCCGTCAGCACCAACGGACGCGGATTTCCGATGGCAACAGATGGCGGAGCAACTTGAGACTCTCAAGGACGTCCTGGCGCAGTTATGTCACCTCGTCACGCTGAGGACGGTGATGGGGAGAGCCGAGGGTGGTCCACAGGCCTCCGCCTTGCCTTCGCTGTCGACGCCATCAGCCACGCGGCACGAAGCCGCCATCTTGCGTGCTCCGCGGCGGGAAGCCGCCATCTTGACCACGCCGCGGTTCGACGCCATTTTGAACCTACCACCGGATGAACCATCGCTTGAGGACGGCGTGCTGAGAAGTCGCAGTCGGCATCTTACTACGGTCAAGGAATTCTCCATCGGGGGCGATTGGAGCGCTTTCGCCTGCAGATTTTTGGCGGCGGTACGTTCTGCTAGGTGGACCGACGCTGAGGCTTTGGAAGTTTTGCCGACTCTTCTTGATGACGAGTCGGTCAGATTCTTTCGTTCCATAATGGCCGAAAGGAAGAGAACATTACGTGGAGTTTTTGACGAAATGGCGGACGCTTACGAGCCACCTGATGATGCTCATCGCCGATTTGCTCAACGACAGCGAGCGCCCGAGGAATCGCCGGTGGCATATAGGGGTGCTGTGCTGGAGTTGGCTATGGCCGCATATCCGGAGACGAAGCCTGACCTGCTCGAGCCTTTCATCTTAGGTAAGATGCTCGAGCTGTCTCGGGATCTGGGGATTCCCATGCCTGTGTGTGGACACGAGAAGCTCACTTCCCGGGCGGCAGCAAAATGTCTAGATGCACAGTTTAACCTCCGACGGTGGAAGCAAGTCGCGGCGTGGACGGGGGGGCCCATCGTCGAGGGAGGCGCCTTGGGTTGGGACCCTAAGAAGGCGGTCTACGTGCCGGATGTGGGGGGCCCTCAGGAGCTGACGGCCGCCTCTGGTCCATGGTCGGGCCGCGGTGGGCCGGCCCCGCGCGCTGCACCACCGGTACGGGCCCGGCGGGACGCAGGGCCTGCGCTACGGCGCAACGACGTTGACTGCTTCCGCTGCGGGCGTAGGGCCACTACGCCAGGGACTGCTGGGCCCGCGTCCCGGGTCCGCAGCAGCAGGAGGCCTCGTCAACGGACGCGCCAAGGAAGGAACCTCCGAGACAGGCAAGTCGGTGCGCACCAGACACCCGGCAAGGCTTTGCACCTCACCCATCACCGTTGGCATGCGATCCGGATGTTGTTATTAAGGAGAGGCCATCGACGGGGCCTTGTCGCTCGGTGACGCAGTGGCGTAAATTGGCACGGAGAGTCGTCGCGGCCGCTACGGGTTCGTCCACTGTACCGGGGTCTGTTGCTGCCGACTCTCCCCTGCCTGCGTCCATTGATCTTGCAAGAGCGCCTGTCGTGCCTATTACAGACAGACCGGCCGTGACACCGCAGGTGACGGGGGGCCCTGCTCGGGGGGTGCCTGCCAGGACTGCGGGAATTCTGAGCCCTGCAGCCCTTCCGACCCCGCTGCAAGCACAATCGCGGGACACCTCCGGGGCTGAGCCCTCGGGGACACGGGACGTTGGTGGGCCTCCAACAGCGACAGGAGGATTGCGGCCTGTCACTCTTAAAACCCCATCACGTTCCCGCTCTGCGGGTGGGCCGCCGACCGTCCGGGACGGGCCGGCGACCCGCACACGTTCTAAATCTCTTACGTTTCGTTGATTGTTATGTTGTGTTGTTGTTCTTACTGTTATAATTATTGCATGCTTCGTGTCCTTTAGTGTGTCAGGGTCGGTTTCGCCCGCATTACTGTTCGGAGTTTTGTTCAGCCGAGGTCGGCTGGGTTTTCTCTACGGGGGAGGGTGGTGTAATGCAGGCGTAAACGACCTTCCGGATGTGACGTCACGGGGGGGAGGAGTTACGTCACGTGGGAGAAGGGTTCGGGTCTTTAAGGGGAGAAACCGGAAGAGGAAGGGAGGTTGTTGGAGACTGGACTAGGGTGAGGCCACGCAGGGCGAAGGCTGGGAGGAGTGGCGAGATCGCCACACACGCTCGGAGAGGGGATTGGCACCGTCGGCCAGCGGTGACCAACCCAGGGAGCAGCGGCGAGGCTGCAGCGAGCGCAGCCAGCGAGGCTGCACGAAGAGGCAGCAGTGGGACTGCTCGGAAAGGGAGAGCAGTGGTGGAGCTGCAGCGAGGGCAGCCGGAGAGGCTGCGCGAGGAGATCAGCAGCGAGGCTGCTAGCGGCTACGGGAGCGACTGCAGCGTCGGCGCCGAGCGAAGGGTCTCAGAGGGAAAGAGCCATGTGGGAAAAGTAGACGAACCCGAATAAAGGACACCAAGCCAGATACCGTGGTCGAGTCTTTTATTACACTAGTACAGACTGACGGTGGTGGTATCTGGTTTGATTACAGCAGTGCATACTGACTGTGGTGGAACCTGCTATGATAACAGGTGTGCATACTGACTGCGGTTGAACCTGCTATGATTAGAGCAGTGCATACTGTGGTGGTTCATGCCATGATTACAGCAGTTAATACTGACCGTGGTGGTACCTGCTAAGTTAACAGCAGTGCATACTGACTGTGATGGTACCTGCTGTGATTACAGCAGTGAATACTGACCGTGGTGGTACCTGCTATGATTACACCAGTGCATACTGACTGTGGTGGTACCTGCTATGATTACAGCAATGCATACTAACTGTGGTGGTAGCTAATATGATTACAGCAGTGCATACTGACTGTGTTGGTACCTGCTATGATTACAGCAGTGCATACTGACTGTGGTGATACCTGCTATGATTACAGCAGTGCATACTGACTGTGATGGTACCTGCTGTGATTACAGCAGTGCATACTGACTGTGGTGGTCCCTGCTATGATTACAGCAGTGTATACTGACTGTGATGGTATCTGGTTTGATTACAGCAGTTCATACTGTGGTGGCACCTGCTTTCACTATACTAGTACAGACTGACTGTGGTGGTATCTGGTTTGATTACAGCAGTGCATACTGACTGTGGTGGAACCTGCTATGATAACAGGTGTGCATACTGACTGTGGTTGAACCTGCTATGATTAGAGCAGTGCATACTGTGGTGGTTCATGCCATGATTACAGCAGTGCATACCGACTGTGGTGGTATCTGCTATGATTACAGCAGTTAATACTGACCGTGGTAGTACCTGCTAAGATTACAGCAGTGCATACTGACTGTGGTGGTACCTGCTATGATTACAGCAATGCATACTAACTGTTGTGGTACCTAATATGATTACAGCAGTGCATACTGACTGTGTTGGTACCTGCTATGCAAACAGCAGTGCATACTGACTGTGGTGGTACCTAATATGATTACTGTGGTGGTGCCTGATATGATTAAAGCAGTGCATACTGTGGTGGTGCCTGCTATGATTACAGCAATACATACTGACTGTGGTGGTACCTGCTATGAAAACCCCAGTGCATACTGACTGTGGTGGTACCTAATATTATTACAGCAGTGCATCCTGACTGTTGTGGTGCCTGCTATGAAAACAGCAGTGCATACTGACTGTGGTGGTACCTAACATGATTACAGCAGTGCATACTGACTGTGGTGGTACCTGCTATGATTACAGCAGTGCATACTGACTGTGATGGTACCTGCTGAGATTACAGCAGTGCCTACCGACTGTGGTGGTCCCTGCTATGATTACAGCAGTGTATACTGCCTGTGATGGTATCTGGTTTGATTACAGCAGTGCATACTGTGGTGGCACCTGCTTTCACTATACTAGTACAGACTGACTGTGGTGGTATCTGGTTTGATTACAGCAGTGCATACTGACTGTGGTGGAACCTGCTATGATAACAGGTGTGCATACTGACTGTGGTTGAACCGGCTATGATTAGAGCAGTGCATACTGTGGTGGTTCATGCCATGATTACAGCAGTGCATACCGACTGTGGTGGTATCTGCTATGATTACAGCAGTTAATACTGACCGTGGTGGTACCTGCTAAGATTACAGCAGTGCATACTGACTGTGATGGTACCTGCTGTGATTACAGCAGTGAATACTGACCGTGGTGGTACCTGCTATGATTACAGCAGTGCATACTGACTGTGGTGGTACCTGCTATTATTACAGCAATGCATACTAACTGTGGTGGTACTTAATATGATTACAGCAGTGCATACTGACTGTGGTGGTCCCTGCTATGATTACAGCAGTGTATACTGACTGTGATGGTATCTGGTTTGATTACAGCAGTGCATACTGTGGTGGCACCTGCTTTCACTATACTAGTACAGACTGACTGTGGTGGTATCTGGTTTGATTACAGCAGTGCATACTGACTGTGGTGGAACCTGCTATGATAACAGGTGTGCATACTGACTGTGGTTGAACCTGCTATGATTAGAGCAGTGCATACTGTGGTGGTTCATGCCATGATTACAGCAGTGCATACCGACTGTGGTGGTATCTGCTATGATTACCGCAGTTAATACTGACCGTGGTGGTACCTGCTAAGATTACAGCAGTGCATACTGACTGTGATGGTACCTGCTGTGATTACAGCAGTGAATACTGGCCATGGTGGTACCTGCTATGATTACAGCAGTGCATACTGACTGTGGTGGTACCTGCTATGATTACAGCAATGCATACTAACTGTGGTGGTACCTAATATGATTACAGCAGTGCATACTGACTGTGTTGGTACCTGCTATGCAAACAGCAGTGCATACTGACTGTGGTGGTACCTAATATGATTACTGTGGTGGTGCCTGATATGATTAAAGCAGTGCATACTGTGGTGGTACCTGCTTTCACTACAGCAGTGCATACTGACTGTGGTGGTCCCTGCAATGATTACAGCAGTGCATAATGATTGTGGTGGTACCTGCTATGATTACAGCAGTGCATACTGACTGTGATGGTACCTGCTGTGATTACAGCAGTGCATACTGACTGTGGTGGTCCCTGCCATGATTACAGCAGTGCATACCGACTGTGGTGGTATCTGCTAAGATTACAGCAGTGCATACTGACTGTGATGGTACCTGCTGTGATTACAACAGTGAATACTGACCATGGTGGTACCTGCTATGATTACAGCAGTGCATACTGACTGTGGTGGTACCTGCTATGATTACAGCAGTGCATACTGACTGTGTTGGTACCTGCTATGCAAACAGCAGTGCATACTGACTGTGGTGGTCCCTGCAATGATTACAGCAGTGCATAATGATTGTGGTGGTACCTGCTATGAAATCAGCAGTGCATACTGACTGTGGTGGTGCCTGCTATGATTACAGTAGTGCTTCCATACTGTGGTGGTTCCTGCTATGTTTACAGCATTGCATAATGACTGTGGTGGTACCTGCTATGATTACATCAGTGCATACTGACTGTGGTGATACCTGCTATGATTACAGCAGTGCATACTGACTGTGATGGTACCTGCTGTGATTACAGCAGTGCATACTGACTGTGGTGGTCCCTGCTATGATTACAGCAGTGTATACTGAATGTGATGGTATCTGGTTTGATTACAGCAGGGCATACTGTGGTGGCACCTGCTTTCACTATACTAGCACAGACTGACTGTGGTCGTATCTGGTTTGATTACAGCAGTGCATACTGAATGTGGTGGAACCTGCTATGATAACAGGTGTGCATACTGACTGCGGTTGAACCTGCTATGATTAGAGCAGTGCATACTGTGGTGGTTCATGCCATGATTACAGCAGTGCATACCGACTGTGGTGGTATCTGCTAAGATTACAGCAGTTAATACTGACCGTGGTGGTACCTGCTAAGATTACAGCAGTGCATACTGACTGTGATGGTACCTGCTGTGATTACAGCAGTGAATACTGACCATGGTGGTACCTGCTATGATTAAAGCAGTGCATACTGACTGTGGTGGTACCTGCTATGATTACAGCAATGCATACTAACTGTGGTGGTACCTAATATGATTACAGCAGTGCATACTGACTGTGTTGGTACCTGCTATGCAAACAGCAGTGCATACTGACTGTGGTGGTACCTAATATGATTACCGTTGTGGTGCCTGATATGATTAAAGCAGTGCATACTGTGGTGGTACCTGCTTTCACTACAGCGGTGCATACTGACTGTGGTGGTCCCTGCAATGATTACAGCAGTGCATAATGATTGTGGTGGTACCTGCTATGAAAACAGCAGTGCATACTGACTGGTGATACCTGCTGTGATTACAGCAGTGCATACTGACTGTGATGGTACCTGCTCTGATTACAGCAGTGCATACTGACTGTGGTGGTCCCTGCTATGATTACAGCAGTGTATACTGACCGTGATGGTATCTGGTTTGATTACAGCAGTGCATACTGTGGTGGCACCTGCTTCCACTATACTAGTACAGACTGACTGTGGTGGTATCTGGTTTGATTACAGCAGTGCATACTGACTGTGGTGGAACCTGCTATGATAACAGGTGTGCATACTGACTGGTTGAACCTGCTATGATTAGAGCAGTGCATACTGTGGTGGTTCATGCCATGATTACAGCAGTGCATACCGACTGTGGTGGTATCTGCTATGATTACCGCAGTTAATACTGACCGTGGTGGTACCTGCTAAGATTACAGCAGTGCATACTGACTGTGATGGTACCTGCTGTGATTACAGCAGTGAATACTGGCCATGGTGGTACCTGCTATGATTACAGCAGTGCATACTGACTGTGGTGGTACCTGCTATGATTACAGCAATGCATACTAACAGTGGTGGTACCTAATATGATTACAGCAGTGCATACTGACTGTGTTGGTACCTGCTATGCAAACAGCAGTGCATACTGACTGTGGTGGTCCCTGCAATGATTACAGCAGTGCATAATGATTGTGGTGGTACCTGCTATGAAATCAGCAGTGCATAATGACTGTGGTGGTGCCTGCTTTGATTACAGCAGTGCTTCCATACTGTGGTGGTTCCTGCTATGTTTACAACATTGCATAATGACTGTGGTGGTACCTGCTATGATTACATCAGTGCATACTAACTGTGGTGATACCTGCTATGATTACAGCAGTGCATACTGACTGTGATGGTACCTGCTGTGATTACAGCAGTGCATACTGACTGTGGTGGTCCCTGCTATGATTACAGCAGTGTATACTGAATGTGATGGTATCTGGTTTGATTACAGCAGTGCATACTGTGGTGACACCTGCTTTCACTATACTAGTACAGACTGACTGTGGTCGTATCTGGTTTGATTACAGCAGTGCATACTGAATGTGGTGGAACCTGCTATGATAACAGGTGTGCATACTGACTGCGGTTGAACCTGCTATGATTAGAGCAGTGCATACTGTGGTGGTTCATGCCATGATTACAGCAGTGCATACCGACTGTGGTGGTATCTGCTATGATTACAGCAGTTAATACTGACCGTGGTGGTACCTGCTAAGATTACAGCAGTGCATACTGACTGTGATGGTACCTGCTGTGATTACAGCAGTGAATACTGGCCATGGTGGTACCTGCTATGATTACAGCAGTGCATACTGACTGTGGTGGTACCTGCTATGATTACAGAATTGCATACTAACTGTGGTGGTACCTAATATGATTACAGCAGTGCATACTGACTGTGTTGGTACCTGCTATGCAAACAGCAGTGCATACTGACTGTGGTGGTACCTAATATGATTACTGTGGTGGTGCCTGATATGATTAAAGCAGTGCATACTGTGGTGGTACCTGCTTTCACTACAGCAGTGCATACTGACTGTGGTGGTCCCTGCAATGATTACAGCAGTGCATAATGATTGTGGTGGTACCTGCTATGAAATCAGCAGTGCATACTGACTGTGGTGGTGCCTGCTATGATTACAGCAGTGCTTCTATACTGTGGTGGTTCCTGCTATGTTTACAGCAGTGCATACTGACTGTGGTGGTACCTGCTATGATTACATCAGTGCATACTGACTGTGGTGATACCTGCTATGATTACAGCAGTGCATACTGACTGTGATGGTACCTGCTGTGATTACAGCAGTGCATACTGACTGTGGTGGTCCCTGCTATGATTACAGCAGTGTATACTGAATGTGATGGCATCTGGTTTGATTACAGCAGTGCATACTGTGGTGGCACCTGCTTTCACTATACAAGTACAGACTGACTGTGGTCGTATCTGGTTTAATTACTGCAGTGCATACTGACTGTGGTGGAACCTGCTATGATAACAGGTGTGCATACTGACTGTGGTTGAACCTGCTATGATTAGAGCAGTGCATACTGTGGTGGTTCATGCCATGATTACAGCAGTGCATACCGACTGTGGTGGTATCTGCTAAGATTACAGCAGTGCATACTGACTGTGATGGTACCTGCTGTGATTACAACAGTGAATACTGACCATGGTGGTACCTGCTATGATTACAGCAGTGCATACTGACTGTGGTGGTACCTGCTATGATTACAGCAATGCATACTAACTGTGGTGGTACCTAATATGATTACAGCAGTGCATACTGACTGTGTTGGTACCTGCTATGCAAACAGCAGTGCATACTGACTGTGGTGGTCCCTGCAATGATTACAGCAGTGCATAATGATTGTGGTGGTACCTGCTATGAAATCAGCAGTGCATACTGACTGTGGTGGTGCCTGCTATGATTACAGCAGTGCTTCCATACTGTGGTGGTTCCTGCTATGTTTACAGCATTGCATAATGACTGTGGTGGTACCTGCTATGATTACATCAGTGCATACTGACTGTGGTGATACCTGCTATGATTACAGCAGTGCATACTGACTGTGATGGTACCTGCTGTGATTACAGCAGTGCATACTGACTGTGGTGGTCCCTGCTATGATTACAGCAGTGTATACTGAATGTGATGGTATCTGGTTTGATTACAGCAGTGCATACTGTGGTGGCACCTGCTTTCACTATACTAGTACAGACTGACTGTGGTCGTATCTGGTTTGATTACAGCAGTGCATACTGAATGTGGTGGAACCTGCTATGATAACAGGTGTGCATACTGACTGCGGTTGAACCTGCTATGATTAGAGCAGTGCATACTGTGGTGGTTCATGCCATGATTACAGCAGTGCATACCGATTGTGGTGGTATCTGCTATGATTACAGCAGTTAATACTGACCGTGGTGGTACCTGCTAAGATTACAGCAGTGCATACTGACTGTGATGGTACCTGCTGTGATTACTGCAGTGAATACTGACCATGGTGGTACCTGCTATGATTAAAGCAGTGCATACTGACTGTGGTGGTACCTGCTATGATTACAGCAATGCATACTAACTGTGGTGGTACCTAATATGATTACAGCAGTGCATACTGACTGTGTTGGTACCTGCTATGCAAACAGCAGTGCATACTGACTGTGGTGGTACCTAATATGATTACCGTGGTGGTGCCTGATATGATTAAAGCAGTGCATACTGTGGTGGTACCTGCTTTCACTACAGCGGTGCATACTGACTGTGGTGGTCCCTGCAATGATTACAGCAGTGCATAATGATTGTGGTGGTACCTGCTATGAAAACAGCAGTGCATACTGACTGGTGATACCTGCTGTGATTACAGCAGTGCATACTGACTGTGATGGTACCTGCTCTGATTACAGCAGTGCATACTGACTGTGGTGGTCCCTGCTATGATTACAGCAGTGTATACTGACCGTGATGGTATCTGGTTTGATTACAGCAGTGCATACTGTGGTGGCACCTGCTTCCACTATACTAGTGTAATGCGGGCGAAAGCGACCTTCCGGATGTGACGTCACGAGGAGGCGGAGCCAGGTGACGTGGGTGAAAGGTAGGGGGTCCTTAAGCGCGTAAACCGGAAGGAGAAGTCAGTCGGGGTGTGAATGGAAAGGTGTGGGGCCACGCGGGCGTACGAGCCGAGGGGGCACCGTCAGAAGCGGGAGCCAACCCTGGGAACAGTAGGGAGCTACTGGGAGGTGTAAAGCTGCAGACAGAGATAGGCAGTAAGGCTGTGTGTGAGGGGCAGCGAGGTGTCTGCCAAGAGTCGCAGGAGCAACGAGAAGGCGAGACAGCACGAGGCTGTCAGAGCTGCAGCAGGAACAGCCAAGGGAGCTGTGTGAGAGTACAGCAGCGGAGCTGCTGTGGGGCTGCAAGAGCGACAAGAACAGCAGCGGGGCTGCTGATGTGGACTGGAGTGACATCGGAACCAGCACAGAGAGAATAAGAGAGACAGCCGTGTGGGAACGCAGTACGGACCGAATAAAGGACACTGAGCCAGAGATCGTGGTCAAGTCTTTTATTACACTGGGGTCAGAAGTGAAACGGCATGTCTAAGCAAGTAAGGAAGAAAATTCCCCCGGCGCCAGCATCGGCTTCTTCGTCCGACGACGACGAATTCCCTCCGACCACGGATTCTGCTGGGGTGGTGGAGGAGAGCCCTGCTGAGGGGAGCACGGGGACGGGCGTGGAAGATGTCGGCGCGATGGCGGGTCCGTCAACAACATCGGACGCTGACCAAAGATGGCAACAGGTGGCAGAACAACTGAAGACACTCAAGGACGTCCTGGCGCATCTATGTCACCTCGTTACGCCAAGGACGACGATGGAACGAGAAGGTGCTCCACGGGCCGCCACGTTGCCTGCCCTGCCGCCGCCATTGGCCACGCGGCAAGAAGACGCCATCTTGCGCGCTCCGCGGCGCCAAACCGCCATCTTGGCCACGCCGCGGGCCGACGCCATTTTGAATTTGCCTCCCGAACAACCATCATTGGAAGACGGCGTAAAGAGGAGTCGGAGTCGCCACCTTACTACAGTTAAGGAATTCTCTATCGGGGGCGATTGGAGCGCTTTCGCCTGCCGATTTTTGGCGGCGGTTCGTTCAGCAAGATGGACCGATGCGGAGGCCTTGGAAGTGTTGCCGACTCTACTGGACGACGAATCTGTTCGATTTTTCCGTTCCATAACGGCCGATAAGAAGAAGACTTTATGTGGAGTTTTTGAGGAAATGGCCGACGCCTATGAGCCACCTGACGACGCGCATCGGCGATTCGCTCAACGACAACGAGCACCCGAAGAATCGCCCGTGGCGTTCAGGGGTGCGGTGTTGGAGCTGGCCATGGCAGCATATCCTGACACGCCACAGGATCTGCTCGAGCCTCTCATATTGGGGAAAATGCTGGAGCTGTCTCGGGATCTGGGGATCCCCATGCCTGTGTGTGGGCATGAGAAGCTCACGTCCCGGGCGGCAGCAAAGTGTCTGGATGCGCAGTTTAATCTCCGTCGCTGGAAGCAAGTGGCGGCATGGACGGGTGGGCCCGTCAAGGAAGGAGGCGCGATGGGGTGGGACCCCACAAGGGCGATCTATGTGCCGGATGAGCGGGGTCCACAGGAGCTGACGGCTGCCTCCTCTCCATGGCCGGGGCCGCGCGCTACGCCATCGGGACGGGGCCGCCGGGATGCAAGACCTGCGCTTCGGCGCAACGAGGCCGATTGCTTCCGCTGCGGCCGTAGGGGCCATTACGCCAAAGATTGCTGGGCCCGCTTCCCGGGTCCGCCGCAGCAGGAGCCCACAACACCGGACAAGCCGACCAAGGAACCTCCGAAACAGGCATGTCGGCACGCACCAGACACTCGGCAAGGCTTTACACCTCACCCACCACCTTTGTTGCGCGATCCTATTGTTGTTGTTAAAGAAAGGCCATCGACGGGGCCTTGTCATTCAGTTACGCAGTGGCGCAAATTGGCACGGAGAGTTGTCGCGGCTGCTACGGGTTCGTCCACTGTACCGGGGTCCATACAAGGTGTGGACGTGCGCATTTTGGTCGACTCGGGAGCGTCTGCGACTATTATATCGGATGTCATTTTCCATCTGTTGGGCATTCCGCCGGGGGCTGTGCGTCCGGTTTATGGGTCTTGCGTCGCTGCGAACGGGGGTAGTATGGGTATCGTGGGCCAGGTGGATGCTAAGATATCTATAGGGGATGTGTCGGCTTCGGGCGTTGTGTTAATATCGAGATCTTTGGCGGTTCCTTGCTTACTAGGCACGGATTTTTTGGCTAAGATGCCCATTTTGATTAAAATCAATGAGAATTGTATTGAATTGCTGGGGGGCCGTCGAATCTCGTTTCTGCCGTCGCCCTGGGGGCGACCTGCTTCGGCCGTACAGGTGCAGGCGCTGTCCGTCGCATCTGTGGACATCCCACCTGGTTCACAGATGCTTATACCCTTGCGGAATCGGAAGCCCCTGCCCAATCGGCTAGGAGCACAAGGGGTCTTGTTGTCACCATCCGCCACGATAACAACGGGATTGGCGTTAGTTGGGGCACAGACCATCGTCCGGCCGGATCAATTACCGGTTTTACAGGTGCTTAATGCGGGGGTGGAAAACATCCGTGTTCCGGCCGGTACGGTTGTGGCACATGCCACTACGGCGTTTGCGACGCACGATTGTCCGCATCGCCGGGGAGTGGTCGCTGGTGTTTCCGAGCCAAGGGGTTCGGATAATCGTTGGATCGCTACCTTATGTGACGAAAATTCTTCCCTGTCCATGGGGCAACGTGATGCGCTGCGTAAATTGTTGCTGATGTATTCGGATGTGTTCAGCTCCGACGATTTGGATTTGGGACGCACATCGTTGCTTTCCCATCACATTGAGACGGGCGACGCTGCCCCTATTCGGTTAAATTCGCATCGGATGAGTCCAGCGGAGCGAGAACACGTTCGGGGGGCGGTGGAAGACATGTTGGCTGCGGACATTATATCGCCATCTAACAGCCCATGGGGCGCTCCTGTGGTCTTGGTTAAGAAAAAGGATGGCAACTTGCGATTTTGTGTCGATTTCCGGAAATTGAATAAGATATCGGTGGCAGATGCGTACCCCCTGCCGCGTATGGACGACTCCCTTGACGCATTGTCGGGGGCTAAGTTCTTTTCCACACTGGACCTCTCTTCGGGATTTTGGCAGCTTCCCCTTGACGAGTCCTCACGGGAGAAAACCGCATTCCGTACGCCGCAGGGGTTATTTCAATTCAACTGCCTCCCGATGGGATTGAATGCGGCCCCTGCTACATTTCAAAGATTGATGGAGCTCGTTTTGACGGGGTTGCAGTGGGAGACGTGTCTTATATATTTGGACGATATTATTGTGTTCAGCCGCACATTTGAGGAACATTTAACGCGGCTGGAGACAGTGTTCACGAGGATGCGCTCTGCCAATTTGAAATTCAAACCAAAGAAATGCCACCTACTGCAATGGTCCGTCCGTTATTTGGGGCACATTGTGAGTGCAGAGGGGGTGTCCACGGACCCGGAAAAGACGGCGTGTGTCCGGGATTGGCCGACTCCGGCCTCTGTAGGGGATGTTCGGCGGTTTTTGGGATTTGCCTCGTATTACCGAAGATTTGTGCCGGGGTTTGCGACGATTGCGAGGCCCTTGCATCTCCTTACGGGTAAAGGACGGAAATTTGTTTGGGGAGAGCCGGAAGAGGGGGCCTTTCGGAGTCTGCGTGATCTATTGGCTACGGCCCCGACATTGGATTATCCCGATTTTGATCGCCCTTTCATTCTTGATACGGACGCGAGTGACACAGGTATTGGGGCGGTATTATCACAGTCTAAAGGGGGCGTAGAGCGCGTCGTGGCGTATGGTAGCCGAGTCTTGTCGCCTGCGGAAACACGCTACTGTGTCACTCGTAGAGAACTTTTGGCGGTTGTTTTTTTCCTACGGCAATTTCGACCGTACCTTTACGGTCGTTCTTTTATTGTGCGTACGGATCATGCGGCCTTGCAATATGCACTTAAAATGGACCAGCCATCGGGACAGTGGGCACGTTGGTTGGACACGCTGCAGGAATTTTCCTTCCAAATTCAACATCGGAAGGGAGTGCGCCATGCGAACGCTGACGCACTTTCTAGATTACCAGGGCGCGCCCCTTGTAAATGTGCGTCGGGGACGCATAGGTGTTCGCCGATTCTGAACCCCCCTCAGCCGCTTACGTTGGCCGTCGGGAAGTCGGATACTCCGATGGAACCGGGACCGACTGATGGGGTTTTGAATCTGCCGCGGTCTGTCTGGATTCGGGAACAGATGATGGACGAGTCGTTGTTGTCCATGCGGAAGCGGTCTATGAGGGACAATGGGAGTCCGAGTTCGGCTGTGGGGCCGCGAACCGCTCTCCGAGATGGTCTGCTTATGTGGCAGGAAAGGTTCCAGGAAAGCTGGCGTGTGGTGGTACCAACGTCCTTGCGATTTGAGTTGATTAGAACTCTCCATTGTGACACACTATTGCATTTAGGGGTGCAGAAGACCTTGTTGACGTTACAACGTCATTATTTTTGGCACGGCATGGCGACAGATGTCGTAGGGCACGTGCGCGCGTGCCCTGAATGCGCCCGGCGTAAGCCGCCTAAACATCCTTACGTGCCGCCTCTCCAGTCGATTCAGGTGTCTCGAGTCAATGAATTGGTGGCACTGGACATATTGGGACCCTTCCCACCATCGGCGAGGGGAAATAAATATTTGCTGGTAGGGGTTGAGTATCTCTCCCGTTGGCCGATGGCCTGGCCGTTGCCCGATCAGTCGGCCGCGGCCATCACCGACGCCTTTTTGTTTGGGTACATTATGGACAAGGGGGCGCCGGAGAGACTCCTCACGGACCAGGGCCGAAATTTCTCTTCTAAATTATTGGCTGAAGTGTGCGCAGGCCTTGGGACTAAGAAGATACGGACATCTCCATACCATCCGCAGACGGATGGTATGGTTGAGCGGCTGAACAGGACATTGTCTGCCATGCTTTGCCATACTGTGAGTGAACAGCAATCGGATTGGGATCTGCACATCCCCGGAGTGCTTTCGGCGTACAGGATGACGCCCCATGCGGCTACAGGGTATTCGCCGTTTTACCTTATGTATGGTCGGGAAAACGTGCCTCCGGTGGATGTGCAATTGGGTACTGGGGTGAAGGGACCTCGTAAACCACTCCCTGAATACATTCAGGACACGGTTCGCCGGGTTACGGAGGCGCGGGAAAACGCCCGCGTGGCTACGGCCAAAGCCCAGGCCCGGAACGAGCGGTATGCTCGGCGGTCTGAGGGGGAGTGCCCCTGGAAGGTGGGAGACCTGGCCTGGCTCCATTGCCCGCAGGTGCGGCCGGGGACCTCTCCTAAATTGCACAAACCTTGGCATGGTCCTGTGCGCCTCATTGAGGTTCCCAATCCACAGTCGGCGCGCGTTCAGTTTGGTTCTCGCCGTTGGTTTGTTCATACGTCGCGGTTGAAACCATATGTTGCTCCCCTACGTGATGCGTCATCTCCCAATGTTGCCTTGCCGGGGTCTGTTGCTGCTGACTCTGACTCTTCCCCGCCTGCGTCCATTGATCTTGCTGGAGCGCCTGTCGTACCTGTTCCAGACAGGCCGACCGTGACACCGCGGGGGGAGGAGTGGGCCTGTTCGGAGGGCGCCTGCCAGGGCTGCGGTACCTTCAAGCCCGGCGACCCTTCCGACCCCGCTGCAGGCGCATTCGCGGAATACGACCAAGACTGATTCGTCAGGGACACGAGATGTCGGTGGACTTCCAATCGCAGCAGGGGAATTACCCCCAGTCATTTCTCGTGTTCCATCGCGTCCCCGTTCTACAAGTGGGCCGCCGACCGTCCGGGACGGGCCGGCGACCCGCACTCGTTCCAAATCGCTTACGTTTCGTTGATTGTATGTTGTTATTGTTCATGTTCTTGCCCTCGTATTTATCGCATGCTTTCGTACGTTCGTCGATGTTACTTGTGTGTTGTTCTTGTTGTTATATTGCATGCTTAGTGTCCTTTAAGGGGGAAGGTCGGTTCACCGCATTACGCTTTGGTGTTGTTCAGCCGAGGTCGGCTGGGTTTTTTCTATGGGGGAGGGTGGTGTAATGCGGGCGAAAGCGACCTTCCGGATGTGACGTCACGAGGAGGCGGAGCCAGGTGACGTGGGTGAAAGGTAGGGGGTCCTTAAGCGCGTAAACCGGAAGGAGAAGTCAGTCGGGGTGTGAATGGAAAGGTGTGGGGCCACGCGGGCGTACGAGCCGAGGGGGCACCGTCAGAAGCGGGAGCCAACCCTGGGAACAGTAGGGAGCTACTGGGAGGTGTAAAGCTGCAGACAGAGATAGGCAGTAAGGCTGTGTGTGAGGGGCAGCGAGGTGGCTGCCAAGAGTCGCAGGAGCAACGAGAAGGCGAGACAGCACGAGGCTGTCAGAGCTGCAGCAGGAACAGCCAAGGGAGCTGTGTGAGAGTACAGCAGCGGAGCTGCTGTGGGGCTGCAAGAGCGACAAGAACAGCAGCGGGGCTGCTGATGTGGACTGGAGTGACATCGGAACCAGCACAGAGAGAATAAGAGAGACAGCCGTGTGGGAACGCAGTACGGACCGAATAAAGGACACTGAGCCAGAGATCGTGGTCAAGTCTTTTATTACACTAGTACAGACTGACTGTGGTGGTATCTGGTTTGATTACAGCAGTGCATACTGACTGTGGTGGAACCTGCTATGATAACAGGTGTGCATACTGACTGGTTGAACCTGCTATGATTAGAGCAGTGCATACTGTGGTGGTTCATGCCATGATTACAGCAGTGCATACCGACTGTGGTGGTATCTGCTATGATTACAGCAGTTAATACTGACCGTGGTGGTACCTGCTAAGATTACATCAGTGCATACTGACTGTGCTGGGACCTACTATCATTACAATGGTGCATACCAACTGTGGTGGTACCTGCTTTCACTACAGCAGTGCATACTGACTGCTGTTCCCTGCAATGATTACAGCAGTGCATACTGACTGGTGGTACCTAATATGATTAGAGCATATTCTTAGGTTTTTTCGGTAAAGTCACGTAGGTAAAACATCAAAATTAATGAAAATAAAATAAAATAAAACAAAAATCACGACGTTTCGGAGGCAACACAAGTCTCCGTCATCAGGTGGGACCGTCACAGCCGAATTGATGACGGAGACTTGTGTTGCCTCCGAAACGTCGTGATTTTTGTTTTATTTTATTTTATTTTCATTAATTTTGATGTTTTACCTACGTGAAATTACCGAAAAAGACCTAAGAATATGATTCCTTGCAGTCACGAAAGCTTCAAATCTAGAATTAAATGATTACAGCAGTACATAATGACTGTGTTGGTACCTGCTATGAAAACCCCAGTGCATACTGACTGTGGTGGTACCTAATATTATTACAGCAGTGCATCCTGACTGTGGTGGTGCCTGCTATGAAAACAACAGTGCATACTAACTGTGGTGGTACCTAATATGATTACAGCAGTGCATACTGACTGTGTTGGTACCTGCTATGCAAACAGCAGTGCATACTGACTGTGGTGGTACCTAATATGATTACTGTGGTGGTGCCTGATATGATTAAAGCAGTGCATACTGTGGTGGTACCTGGTTTCACTACAGCAGTGCATACTGACTGTGGTGGTCCCTGCAATGATTACAGCAGTGCATAATGATTGTGGTGGTACCTGCTATGAAAACAGCAGTGCATACTGACTGTGGTGGTGCCTGCTATTATTACAGCAGTGCTTCCATACTGTGGTGGTTCCTGCTATGTTTACAGCAGTGCATACTGACTGTGGTGGTACCTGCTATGATTACAGCAGTGCATACTGACTGTGGTGATACCTGCTATGATTACAGCAGTGCATACTGCCCGTGATGGTACCTGCTGTGATTACAGCAGTGCATGCTGACTGTGGTGGTCCCTGCTATGATTACAGCAGTGTATATTGACTGTGATGGTATCTGGTTTGATTACAGCAGTGCATACTGTGGTGGCACCTGCTTTCACTATACTAGTACAGACTGACTGTGGTGGTATCTGGTTTGATTACAGCAGTGCATACTGACTGTGGTGGAACCTGCTATGATAACAGGTGTGCATACTGACTGTGGTTGAACCTGCAATGATTAGAGCAGTGCATACTGTGGTGGTTTATGCCATGATTACAGCAGTGCATACCGACTGTGGTGGTGTCTGCTATGATTACAGCAGTTAATATTGACCGTGGTGGTACCTGCTAAGATTACAGCAGTGCATACTGACTGTGATGGTACCTGCTGTGATTACAGCAGTGAATACTGACCGTGGTGGTACCCGCTATGATTACAGCAGTGCATACTGACTGTGGTGGTACCTGTTATGATTACAGCAATGCATACTAACTGTGGTGGTACCTAATATGATTACAGCAGTGCATACTGACTGTGTTGGTACCTGCTATGCAAACAGCAGTGCATACTGACTGTGGTGGTACCTAATATGATTACTGTGGTGGTGCCTGATATGATTAAAGCAGTGCATACTGTGGTGGTACCTGCTTTCACTACAGCAGTGCATACTGACTGTGGTGGTCCCTGCAATGATTACAGCAGTGCATAATGATTGTGGTGGTACCTGCTATGAAAACAGCAGTGCATACTGACTGTGGTGGTGCCTGCTATGATTACAGCAGTGCTTCCATACTGTGGTGGTTCCTGCTATGTTTACAGCAGTGCGTACTGACTGTGGTGGTACCTGCTATGATTACAGCAGTGCATACTGACTGTGGTGATACCTGCTATGATTACAGCAGTGCATACTGACTGTGATGGTACCTGCTGTGATTACAGCAGTGCATACTGACTGTGGTGATACCTGCTATGATTACAGCAGTGTATACTGACCGTGATGGTATCTGGTTTGATTACAGCAGTGCATACTGTGGTGGCACCTGCTTAAACTATACTAGTACAGACTGACTGTGGTGGTATCTGGTTTGATTACAGCAGTGCATACTGACTGTGGTGGAACCTGCTATGATAACAGGTGTGCATACTGACTGTGGTTGAACCTGCTATGATTAGAGCAGTGCATACTGTGGTGGTTCATGCCATGATTACAGCAGTGCATACCGACTGTGGTGGTATCTGCTATGATTACAGCAGTTAATACTGACCGTGGTGGTACCTGCTAAGATTACATCAGTGCATACTGACTGTGCTGGGACCTACTATCATTACAATGGTGCATACCAACTGTGGTGGTACCTGCTTTCACTACAGCAGTGCATACTGACTGCTGGTCCCTGCAATGATTACAGCAGTGCATACTGACTGGTGGTACCTAACATGATTACAGCAGTACATAATGACTGTGTTAGTACCTGCTATGAAAACCCCAGTGCATGCTGACTGTGGTGGTACCTAATATTATTACAGCAGTGCATCCTGACTGTGGTGGTGATTGATATGAAATCAGCAGTGCATACTGACTGTGGTGGTACCTAACATGATTACAGCAGTGCATACTGACTGTGGTTGTGCCTGATATGATTACAACAGTGCATACTGACCGTGGTGGTACCTGCTATGATTACAGCAGTGCAGACTGTGGTGGCACCTGCTTTCACTATACCAGTGCATACTGGCGGTGGTGAAACCTGCTATGATGACAGGTGTGCATACTGACTGTGGTTGAACCTGCAATGATTAGAGCAGTGCATACTGTGGTGGTTCGTGCCATGATTACAGCAGTGCATACTGACTGTGGTTGTACCTGCTATGATTACAGCAGTGCAGGCTGTGGTGGCACCTGCTTTCACTATACCAGTGCATACTGGCGGTGGTGAAACCTGCTATGATGACAGGTGTGCATACTGACTGTGGTTGAACCTGCAATGATTAGAGCAGTGCATACTGTGGTGGTTTGTGCCATGATTACAGCAGTGCATACTGGCTGTGGTGGAACCTGCTATGATTACAGCAGTGAATACTGACCATAGAGGTACCTGCTAAAATTACAACTGTGCATACTGACTAGTAGTGGGACCTACTATCATTACAATGGTACATACAAACTGTGGTGGTACCTGCTTTCACTACAGCACTGCATACTGATTGGTGGTCCCTGCAATGATTACAGCAGTGCATACTGACTGTGGTGGTACCTGCTATGATTACAGCAGTGCATAATGACTGTGGTGATACCTGCTATGATTACAGCAGGGCAAACTGACCGTGGTGGTACCTAACATGATTACAGCAGTGCAGACTGTGGTGGCACCTGCTTTCACTATACCAGTGCATACTGGCTGTGGTGGAACCTGCTATGATTACAGCAGTGAATACTGACCATAGAGGTACCTGCTAAAATTACAACTGTGCAAACTGACTAGTAGTGGGACCTACTATCATTACAATGGTACATACAAACTGTGGTGGTACCTGCTTTCACTACAGCACTGCATACTGATTGGTGGTCCCTGCAATGATTACAGCAGTGCATACTGACTGTGGTGGTACCTGCTATGATTACAGCAGTGCATAATGACTGTGGTGATACCTGCTATGATTACAGCAGGGCAAACTGACCGTGGTGGTACCTGCTATGATTACAGCAGTGCATACTGACTGTGGTGGGACCTACTATCACTACAATGGTACATACCAACTGTGGTGGTTCCTGCTTTCACTACAGCAGTACATACGGACTGTGGTGGTCCTTGCAATGATTACAGGAGTGCATAATGACCGTGGTGGCACCAGCTATGAATACAGCAGGGCATACTGACCGTGGTGGTACCTGCTATGATTACAGCAGTGAATATTGACTGGTGCTACCTGCTATGATTACAGAAATGCATACTGACTGTGGTGGTACCTAATATGAATACAGCAGTGCATACTGACTGTGTTGGTACCTGCTATCAATACAATGGTGCATACCAACTGTGGTGGTACCTGATTTCACTACAGCAGTGCATACTGACCGTTGGTCCCTGCAATGATTACAGCAGTGCATACTGACTGTGGTGGTACCTAATATTATTACAGCAGTGCATCCTGACTGTGGTGGTGCCTGCTATGAAAACAACAGTGCATACTGACTGTGGTGGTACCTGCTATGATTACAGCAGTGCATACTGACTGTGTTGGTACCTGCTATGCAAACAGCAGTGCATACTGACTGTGGTGGTACCTAATATGATTACTGTGGTGGTGGCTGATATGATTAAAGCAGTGCATACTGTGGTGGTACCTGCTTTCACTACAGCAGTGCATACTGACTGTGGTGGTCCCTGCAATGATTACAGCAGTGCATAATGATTGTGGTGGTACCTGCTATGAAAACAGCAGTGCACACTGACTGTGGTGGTGCCTGCTATTATTACAGCAGTGCTTCAATACTGTGGTGGTTCCTGCTATGTTTACAGCAGTGCATACTGACTGTGGTGGTACCTGCTATGATTACAGCAGTGCATACTGACTGTGGTGATACCTGCTATGATTACAGCAGTGCATACTGCCCGTGATGGTACCTGCTGTGATTACAGCAGTGCATGCTGAGTGTGGTGGTCCCTGCTATGATTACAGCAGTGTATATTGACTGTGATGGTATCTGGTTTGATTACAGCAGTGCATACTGTGGTGGCACCTGCTTTCACTATACTAGTACAGACTGACTGTGGTGGTATCTGGTTTGATTACAGCAGTGCATACTGACTGTGGTGGAACCTGCTATGAAAACAGGTGTGCATACTGACTGTGGTTGAACCTGCTATGATTAGAGCAGTGCATACTGTGGTGGTTCATGCCATGATTACAGCAGTGCATACCGACTGTGGTGGTATCTGCTATGATTACAGCAGTTAATACTGACCGTGGTGGTACCTGCTAAGATTACAGCAGTGCATACTGACTGTGATGGTACCTGCTGTGATTACAGCAGTGAATACTGACCGTGGTGGTGCCTGCTATGATTACAGCAATGCATACTAACTGTGGTGGTACCTAATATGATTACAGCAGTGCATACTGACTGTGTTGGTACCTGCTATGCAAACATCAGTGCATACTGACTGTGGTGGTACCTAATATGATTGTGGTGGTGCCTGATATGATTAAAGCAGTGCATACTGTGGTGGTACCTGCTTTCACTACAGCAGTGCATACTGTCTGTGGTGGTCCCTGCAATGATTACAGCAGTGCATAATGATTGTGGTGGTACCTGCTATGAAAACAGCAGTGCATACTGACTGTGGTGGTGCCTGCTATGATTACAGCAGTGCTTCCATACTGTGGTGGTTCCTGCTATGTTTACAGCAGTGCATACTGACTGTGGTGGTACCTGCTATGATTACAGCAGTGCATACTGACTGTGGTGATACCTGCTGTGATTACAGCAGTGCATACTGACTGTGATGGTACCTGCTCTGATTACAGCTGTGCATACTGACTGTGGTGGTCCCTGCTATGATTGCAGCAGTGTATACTGACCGTGATGGTATCTGGTTTGATTACAGCAGTGCATACTGACTGTGGTGGAACCTGCTATGATAACAGGTGTGCATACTGACTGTGGTTGAACCTGCTATGATTAGAGCAGTGCATACTGTGGTTGTTCATGCCATGATTACAGCAGTGCATACCGACTGTGGTGGTATCTGCTATGAATACAGCAGGTAATACTGACCGTGGTGGTACCTGCTAAGATTACATCAGTGCATACTGACTGTGCTGGGACCTACTATCATTACAATGGTGCATACCAACTGTGGTTGTACCTGCTTTCTCTACAGCAGTGCATACTGACTGCTGGTACCTGCAATGAATACAGCCCTGCATACTGACTGGTGGTACCTAATATGATTACAGCAGTACATAATGACTGTGTTGGTACCTGATATGAAAACCCCAGTGCATACTGACTGTGGTGGTACCTAATATTATTACAGCAGTGCATCCTGACTGTGGTGGTGCCTGCTATGAAAACAACAGTGCATACTGACTGTGGTGGTACCTGCTATGATTACAGCAATGCATACTAACTGTGGTGGTACCTAATATGATTACAGCAGTGCATACTGACTGTGTTGGTACCTGCTATGCAAACAGCAGTGCATACTGACTATGGTGGTACCTAATATGATTACTGTGGTGGTGCCTGATATGATTAAAGCAGTGCATACTGTGGTGGTACCTGCTTTCACTACAGCAGTGCATACTGACTGTGGTGGTACCTGATATGAAAACAGCAGTGCATACTGACTGTGGTGGTACCTGCTATGATTACAGCAGTGCATACTGACTGTGGTGATACCTGCTATGATTACAGCAGTGCATACTGCCCGTGATGGTACCTGCTGTGATTACAGCAGTGCATGCTGACTGTGGTGGTCCCTGCTATGATTACGGCATGTTTATATTGACTGTGATGGTATCTGGTTTGATTACAGCAGTGCATACTGTGGTGGCACCTGCTTTCACTATACTAGTACAGACTGACTGTGGTGGTATCTGGTTTGATTACAGCAGTGCATACTGACTGTGGTGGAACCTGCTATGATAACAGGTGTGCATACTGACTGTGGTTGAACCTGCTATGATTAGAGCAGTGCATACTGTGGTGGTTCATGCCATGATTACAGCAGTGCATACCGACTGTGGTGTTATCTGCTATGATTACAGCAGTTAATACTGACCGTGGTGGTACCTGCTAAGATTACAGCAGTGCATACTGACTGTGATGGGACCTGCTGTGATTACAGCAGTGAATACTGACCGTGGTGGTACCTGCTATGATTACAGCAGTGCATACTGACTGTGGTGGTACCTGCTATGATTACAGCAATGCATACTAACTGTGGTGGTACCTAATATGATTACAGCAGTGCATACTGACTGTGTTGGTACCTGCTATGCAAACAGCAGTGCATACTGACTGTGGTGGTACCTAATATGATTACTGTGGTGGTGCCTGATATGATTAAAGCAGTGCATACTGTGGTGGTACCTGCTTTCACTACAGCAGTGCATACTGACTGTGGTGGTCCCTGCAATGATTACATCAGTGCATAATGATTGTGGTGGTACCTGCTATGAAAACAGCAGTGCATACTGACTGTGGTGGTGCCTGCTATGATTACAGCAGTGCTTCCATACTGTCGTGGTTCCTGCTATGTTTACAGCAGTGCATACTGACTGTGGTGGTTCATGCCATGATTACAGCAGTGCATACTGACTGTGTTGGTACCTGCTGTGATTACAGCAGTTAATACTGACCGTTGTGGTACCTGCTATGATTACAGCAGTGTATACTGACTGTGCTGGGACCTACTATCATTACAATGGTGCATACCAACTGTGGTGGTACCTGCTTGCACAACAGCAGTGCATACTGACTGCTGGTCCCTGCAATGATTACAGCAGTGCATACTGACTGGTGGTACCTAACATGATTACAGCAGTACATAATTACTGTGTTGGTACCTGCTATGAAAACCCCAGTGCATACTGACTGTGATGGTACCTAATATTATTCCAGCAGTGCATCCTGACTGTGGTGGTGCCTGCTATGCAAACAGCAGTGCATACTGACTGTGGTGGTACCTAACATGATTACAGCAATGCATACTGACTGTGGTTGTGCCTGATATGATTACAGCAGGGCATACTGACCATGGTAGTATCTGCTATGATTACAGCAGTGCATAATGACTGTGGTGGTACCTGCTATGATTACAGCAATGCATACTGACTGTGGTGGTACCTAATATTATTACAGCAGTGCATCCTGACTGTTGTGGTGCCTTCTAGGAAAACAGCAGTGCATACTGACTGTGGTGGTGCCTGATATGATTACAGCAGTGCATACTGACTGTGGTGGTACCTGCTATTATTACAGCAGTGCAAACTGTGGTGGCACCTGCTTTCACTATACCAGTGCATACTAGCTGTGGTGGAACCTGCTATGATGACACGTGTGCATACTGACTGTGGTTGAACCTGCTATGATTAGAGCAGTGCATACTGTGGTGGTTCGTGCCATGATTACAGCAGTGCATACTGACTAGTGGTGGGACCTACTATCATTACAATGGTGCATACAAAATGTGGTGGTACTTGCTTTCACTACAGCACTGCATACTGACTGGTGGTCCCTGCAATGATTACAGCAGTGCATACTGACAGTGGTGGGGACCTGCTATGATTACAACAGTGCATACTGACTGTGGTGGTACCTGCTATGATAACAGGTGTGCATACTGACTGTGGTTGAACCTGCTATGATTAGAGCAGTGCATACTGTGGTGGTTCGTGCCATGATTACAGCAGTGCATACCGACTGTGGTGGTATTTGCTATGATTACAGCAGTTAATACTGACCGTGGTGGTACTTGCTAAGATTACAGCAGTGCATACTGACTGTCCTGGGACCTACTATCATTACAATGGTGCATACCAACTGTGGTGGTACCTGCTTTCACTACAGCAGTGCAAACTGACTGCTGGTCCCTGCAATGATTACAGCAGTGCATACTGAGTGTGGTGGTTCCTGCTATGATTACAACAGTGTATATTGACTGTGATGGTATCTGGTTTGATTACAGCAGTGCATACTGTGGTGGCACCTGCTTTCACTATACTAGTACAGACTGACTGTGGTGGTATCTGGTTTGATTACAGCAGTGCATACTGACTGTGGTGGAACCTGCTATGATAACAGGTGTGCATACTGACTGTGGTTGAACCTGCTATGATTAGAGCAGTGCATACTTTGGTGGTTCATGCCATGATTACAGCAGTGCATACCGACAGTGGTGGTATCTGCTATGATTACAGCAGTTAATACTGACCGTGGTGGTACCTGCTAAGATTACATCAGTGCATACTGACTGTGCTGGGACCTACTATCATTACAATGGTGCATACCAACTGTGGTGGTACCTGCTTTCACTACAGCAGTGCATTCTGACTGCTGGTCCCTGCAATGATTACAGCAGTGCATACTGACTGGTGGTACCTAACATGATTACAGCAGTACATAATGACTGTGTTGGTACCTGCTATGAAAACCCGAGTGCAAACTGACTGTGGTGGTACCTAATATTATTACAGCAGTGCATCCTGACTGTGGTGGTGCCTGCTATGAAATCAGCAGTGCATACTGACTGTGGTGGTACCTAACATGATTACAGCAGTGCAGACTGTGGTGGCACCTGCTTTCACTATACCAGTGCAAACTGGCTGTGGTGGAACCTGCTATGATTACAGCAGTGAATACTGACCATAGAGGTACCTGCTAAAATTACAACTGTGCATACTGACTAGTAGTGGGACCTACTATCATTACAATGGTACATACAAACTGTGGTGGTACCTGCTTTCACTACAGCACTGCATACTGATTGGTGGTCCCTGCAATGATTACAGCAGTGCATACTGACTGTGGTGGTACCTGCGATGATTACAGCAGTGCATAATGACTGTGGTGATACCTGCTATGATTACAGCAGGGCAAACTGACCGTGGTGGTACCTGCTATGATTACAGCAGTGCATACTGACTGTGGTGGGACCTGCTATTATTACAGCAGTGCAAACTGTGGTGGCACCTGCTTTCACTATACCAGTGCATACTGGCTGTGGTGGAACCTGCTATGATGACACGTGTGCATACTGACTGTGGTTGAACCTGCTATGATTAGAGCAGTGCATACTGTGGTGGTTCGTGCCATGATTACAGCAGTGCAAACTGACTAGTGGTGGGACCTACTATCATTACAATGGTGCATACAAAATGTGGTGGTACTTGCTTTCACTACAGCACTGCATACTGACTGGTGGTCCCTGCAATGATTACAGCAGTGCATACTGACAGTGGTGGGGACCTGCTATGATTACAACAGTGCATACTGACTGTGGTGGTACCTGCTATGATAACAGGTGTGCATACTGACTGTGGTTGAACCTGCTATGATTAGAGCAGCGCATACTTTGGTGGTTCATGCCATGATTACAGCAGTGCATACCGACAGTGGTGGTATCTGCTATGATTACAGCAGTTAAAACTGACCGTGGTGGTACCTGCAAAGATTACATCAGTGCATACTGACTGTGCTGGGACCTACTATCATTACAATGGTGCATACCAACTGTGGTGGTACCTGCTTTCACTACAGCAGTGCATTCTGACTGATGGTCCCTGCAATGATTACAGCAGTGCATACTGACTGGTGGTACCTAACATGATTACAGCAGTACATAATGACTGTGTTGGTACCTGCTATGAAAACCCGAGTGCAAACTGACTGTGGTGGTACCTAATATTATTACAGCAGTGCATCCTGACTGTGGTGGTGCCTGCTATGAAATCAGCAGTGCATACTGACTGTGGAGGTACCTAACATGATTACAGCAGTGCAGACTGTGGTGGCACCTGCTTTCACTATACCAGTGCAAACTGGCTGTGGTGGAACCTGCTATGATTACAGCAGTGAATACTGACCATAGAGGTACCTGCTAAAATTACAACTGTGCATACTGACTAGTAGTGGGACCTACTATCATTACAATGGTACATACAAACTGTGGTGGTACCTGCTTTCACTACAGCACTGCATACTGATTGGTGGTCCCTGCAATGATTACAGCAGTGCATACTGACTGTGGTGGTACCTGCTATGATTACAGCAGTGCATAATGACTGTGGTGATACCTGCTATGATTACAGCAGGGCAAACTGACCGTGGTGGTACCTGCTATGATTACAGCAGTGCATACTGACTGTGGTGGGACCTACTATCATTACAATGGTACATACCAACTGTGGTGGTTCCTGCTTTCACTACAGCAGTACATACGGACTGTGGTGGTCCTTGCAATGATTACAGGAGTGCATAATGACCGTGGTGGTACCAGCTATGAATACAGCAGGGCATACTGACCGTGGTGGTACCTGATATGATTACAGCAGTGAATATTGACTGGTGCTACCTGCTATGATTACAGAAATGCATACTGACTGTGGTGGTACCTAATATGAATACAGCAGTGCATACTGACTGTGTTGGTACCTGCTATCAATACAATGGTGCATACCAACTGTGGTGGTACCTAATTTCACTACAGCAGTGCATACTGACTGTTGGTCTTTGCAATGATTACAGCAGTGCATACTGACTGTGGTGGTACCTGCTATGATTACAGCAATGCATACTAACTGTGGTGGTACGTAATATGATTACAGCAGTGCATACTGACTGTGTTGGTACCTGCTATGCAAACAGCAGTGCATACTGACTGTGGTGGTACCTAATATGATTACTGTGGTGGTGGCTGATATGATTAAAGCAGTGCATACTGTGGTGGTACCTGCTTTCACTACAGCAGTGTATACTGACTGTGGTGGTCCCTGCAATGATTACAGCAGTACATAATGATTGTGGTGGTACCTGCTATGAAAACAGCAGTGCACACTGACTGTGGTGGTGCCTGCTATTATTACAGCAGTGCTTCCATACTGTGGTGGTTCCTGCTATGTTTACAGCAGTGCATACTGACTGTGGTGATACCTGCTATGATTACAGCAGTGCATACTGCCCGTGATGGTACCTGCTGTGATTACAGCAGTGAATGCTGAGTGTGGTGGTCCCTGCTATGATTACAGCAGTGTATATTGACTGTGATGGTATCTGGTTTGATTACAGCAGTGCATACTGTGGTGGCACCTGCTTTCACTATACTAGTACCGACTGACTGTGGTGGTATCTGGTTTGATTACAGCAGTGCATACTGACTGTGGTGGAACCTGCTATGATAACAGGTGTGCATACTGATTGTGGTTGAACCTGCTATGATTAGAGCAGTGCATACTGTGGTGGTTCATGCCATGATTACAGCAGTGCATACAGACTGTGGTGGTATCTGCTATGATTACAGCAGTTAATACTGACCGTGGTGGTACCTGCTAAGATTACAGCAGTGCATACTGACTGTGATGGTACCTGCTGTGATTACAGCAGTGAATACTGACCGTGGTGGTACCTGCTATGATTACAACAGTGCATACTGACTGTGGTGGTACCTGCTATGATTACAGCAATGCATACTAACTGTGGTGTTACCTAATATGATTACAGCAGTGCATACTGACTGTGTTGGTACCTGCTATGCAAACAGCAGTGCATACTGACTGTGGTGGTACCTAATATGATTGTGGTGGTGACTGATATGATTAAAGCAGTGCATACTGTGGTGGTACCTGCTTTCACTACAGCAGTGCATACTGTCTGTGGTGGTCCCTGCAATGATTACAGCAGTGCATAATGATTGTGGTGGTACCTGCTATGAAAACAGCAGTGCATACTGACTGTGGTGGTGCCTGCTATGATTACAGCAGTGCTTCCATACTGTGGTGGTTCCTGCTATGTTTACAGCAGTGCATACTGACTGTGGTGGTACCTGCTATGATTACAGCAGTGCATACTGACTGTGGTGATACCTCCTATGATTACAGCAGTGCATACTGCCCGTGATGGTACCTGCTGTGATTACAGCAGTGCATGCTGAGTGTGGTGGTCCCTGCTATGATTACAGCAGTGTATATTGACTGTGATGGTATCTGGTTTGATTACAGCAGTGCATACTGTGGTTGCACCTGCTTTCACTATACTAGTACAGACTGACTGTGGTGGTATCTGGTTTGATTACAGCAGTGCATATTGACTGTGGTGGAACCTGCTATGATAACAGGTGTGCATACTGACTGTGGTTGAACCTGCTATGATTAGAGCAGTGCATACTGTGGTGGTTCATGCCATGATTACAGCAGTGCATACCGACTGTGGTGGTATCTGCTATGATTACAGCAGTTAATACTGACCGTGGTGGTACCTGCTAAGATTACAGCAGTGCATTCTGACTGTGATGGTACCTGCTGTGATTACAGCAGTGAATACTGACCGTGGTGGTACCTGCTATGATTACAGCAATGCATACTAACTGTGGTGGTACCTAATATGATTACAGCAGTGCATACTGACTGTGTTGGTACCTGCTATGCAAACAGCAGTGCATACTGACTGTGGTGGTACCTAATATGATTGTGGTGGTGCCTGATTTGATTAAAGCAGTGCATACTGTGGTGGTACCTGCTTTCACTACAGCAGTGCATACTGTCTGTGGTGGTCCCTGCAATGATTACAGCAGTGCATAATGATTGTGGTGGTACCTGCTATGAAAACAGCAGTGCATACTGACTGTGGTGGTGCCTGCTATGATTACAGCAGTGCTTCCATACTGTGGTGGTTCCTGCTATGTTTACAGCAGTGCATACTGACTGTGGTGGTACCTGCTATGATTACAGCAGTGCATACTGACTGTGGTGATACCTGCTATGATTACAGCAGTGCATACTGCCCGTGATGGTACCTGCTGTGATTACAGCAGTGCATGCTGAGTGTGGTGGTCCCTGCTATGATTACAGCAGTGTATATTGACTGTGATGGTATCTGGTTTGATTACAGCAGTGCATACTGTGGTGGCACCTGCTTTCACTATACTAGTACAGACTGACTGTGGTGGTATCTGGTTTGATTACAGCAGTGCATACTGACTGTGGTGGAACCTGCCATGATAACAGGTGTGCATACTGACTGTGGTTGAACCTGCTATGATTAGAGCAGTGCATACTGTGGTGGTTCATGCCATGATTACAGCAGTGAATACAGACTGTGGTGGTATCTGCTATGATTACAGCAGTTAATACTGACCGTGGTGGTACCTGCTAAGATTACAGCAGTGCATACTGACTGTGATGGTACCTGCTGTGATTACAGCAGTGAATACTGACCGTGGTGGTACCTGCTATGATTACAGCAATGCATACTAACTGTGGTGGTACCTAATATGATTACAGCAGTGCATACTGACTGTGTTGGTACCTGCTATGCAAACAGCAGTGCATACTGACTGTGGTGGTACCTAATATGATTGTGGTGGTGCCTGATATGATTAAAGCAGTGCATACTGTGGTGGTACCTGGTTTCACTACAGCAGTGCATACTGTCTGTGGTGGTCCCTGCAATGATTACAGCAGTGCATAATGATTGTGGTGGTACCTGCTATGAAAACAGCAGTGCATACTGACTGTGGTGGTGCCTGCTATGATTACAGCAGTGCTTCCATACTGTGGTGGTTCCTGCTATGTTTACAGCAGTGCATACTGACTGTGGTGGTACCTGCTATGATTACAGCAGTGCATACTGACTGTGGTGATACCTGCTGTGATTACAGCAGTGCATACTGACTGTGATGGTACCTGCTCTGATTACAGCAGTGCATACTGACTGTGGTGGTCCCTGCTATGATAACAGCAGTGTATACTGACCGTGATGGTATCTGGTTTGATTACAGCAGTGCATACTGACTGTGGTGGAACCTGCTATGATAACAGGTGTGCATACTGACTGTGGTTGAACCTGCTATGATTAGAGCAGTGCATACTGTGGTTGTTCATGCCATGATTACAGCAGTGCATACCGACTGTGGTGGTATCTGCTATGAATACAGCAGGTAATACTGACCGTGGTGGTACCTGCTAAGATTACATCAGTGCATACTGACTGTGCTGGGACCTACTATCATTACAATCGTGCATACCAACTGTGGTGGTACCTGCTTTCACTACAGCAGTGCATACTGACTGCTGGTACCTGCAATGAATACAGCAGTGCATACTGACTGGTGGTACCTAATATGATTACAGCAGTACATAATGACTGTGTTTTGGTACCTGCTATGAAAACAACAGTGCATACTGACTGTGGTGGTACCTGCTATGATTACAGCAATGCATACTAACTGTGGTGGTACCTGATATGAAAACAGCAGTGCATACTGACTGTGGTGGTACCTGCTATGATTACAGCAGTGCATACTGACTGTGGTGATACCTGCTATGATTACAGCAGTGCATACTGTGGTGGCACCTGCTTTCACTATACTAGTACAGACTGAATGTGGTGGTATTTGGTTTGATTACAGCAGTGCATACTGACTGTGGTGGAACCTGCTATGATAACAGGTGTGCATACTGACTGTGGTTGAACCTGCTATGATAAGAGCAGTGCATACTGTGGTGGTTCATGCCATGATTACAGCAGTGCATACCGACTGTGGTGGTATCTGCTATGATTACAGCAGTTAATACTGACCGTGGTGGTACCTGCTAAGATTACAGCAGTGCATACTGACTGTGATGGGACCTGCTGTGATTCCAGCAGTGAATACTGACCGTGGTGGTACCTGCTATGATTACAGCAGTGCAAACTGACTGTGGTGGTACCTGCTATGATTACAGCAATGCATACTAACTGTGGTGGTACCTAATATGATTACAGCAGTGCATACTGACTGTGTTAGTACCTGCTATGCAAACAGCAGTGCATACTGACTGTGGTGGTACCTAATATGATTACTGTGGTGGTGCCTGATATGATTAAAGCAGTGCATACTGTGGTGGTACCTGCTTTCACTACAGCAGTGCATACTGACTGTGGTGGTCCCTGCAATGATTACAGCAGTGCATAATGATTGTGGTGGTACCTGCTATGAAAACAGCAGTGCATACTGACTGTGGTGGTGCCTGCTATGATTACAGCAGTGCTTCCATACTGTCGTGGTTCCTGCTATGTTTACAGCAGTGCATACTGACTGTGGTGGTTCATGCCATGATTACAGCAGTGCATACTGACTGTGATGGTACCTGCTGTGATTACAGTAGTTAATACTGACCGTGGTGGTACCTGCTATGATTACAGCAGTGTATACTGACTGTGCTGGGACCTACTATCATTACAATGGTGCATACCAACTGTGGTGGTACCTGCTTTCACTACAGCAGTGCATACTGACTGCTGGTCCCTGCAATGATTACAGCAGTGCATACTGACTGGTGGTACCTAACATGATTACAGCAGTACATAATTACTGTGTTGGTACCTGCTATGAAAACCCCAGTGCATACTGACTGTGGTGGTACCTAATATTATTCCAGCAGTGCATCCTGACTGTGGTGGTGCCTGCTATGAAAACAGCAGTGCATACTGACTGTGGTGGTACCTAACATGATTACAGCAATGCATACTGACTGTGGTTGTGCCTGATATGATTACAGCAGGGCATACTGACCATGGTAGTATCTGCTATGATTACAGCAGTGCATAATGACTGTGGTGGTACCTGCTATGATTACAGCAATGCATACTGACTGTGGTGGTACCTAATATTATTACAGCAGTGCATCCTGACTGTTGTGGTGCCTTCTAGGAAAACAGCAGTGCATACTGACTGTGGTGGTGCCTGATATGATTACAGCAGTGCATACTGACTGTGGTGGTACCTGCTATGATTACAGCAGTGCAAACTGTGGTGGCACCTGCTTTCACTATACCAGTGCATACTGGCTGTAGTGGAACCTGCTATGATGACACGTGTGCATACTGACTGTGGTTGAACCTGCTATGATTAGAGCAGTGCATACTGTGGTGGTTCGTGCCATGATTACAGCAGTGGATACTGACTAGTGGTGGGACCTACTATCATTACAATGGTGCATACAAAATGTGGTGGTACTTGCTTTCACTACAGCACTGCATACTGACTGGTGGTCCCTGCAATGATTACAGCAGTGCATACTGACAGTGGTGGGGACCTGCTATGATTACAGCAGTGCATACTGACTGTGGTGGTACCTGCTATGATAACAGGTGTGCATACTGACTGTGGTTGAACCTGCTATGATTAGAGCAGTGCATACTGTGGTGGTTCGTGCCATGATTACAGCAGTGCATACCGACTGTGGTGGTATTTGCTATGATTACAGCAGTTAATACTGACCGTGGTGATACTTGCTAAGATTACAGCAGTGCATACTGACTGTCCTGGGACCTACTATAATTACAATGGTGCATACCAACTGTGGTGGTACCTGCTTTCACTACAGCAGTGCATACTGACTGCTGGTCCCTGCAATGATTACAGCAGTGCATACTGAGTGTGGTGGGGACCTGCTATGATTACAGCAGTGCATACTGACTGGTGGTACTTGCTCTGATTACAGCAGGGCATACTAACCGTGGTAGTATCTGCTATGATTACAGCAGTTTATACTGACTGTGGTGGTACCTGCTATGATTACAGCAGTGCATACTGACTGCTGGTCCCTGTAATGATTGCAGCAGTGCATACTGAGTGTGGTGGGGACCTGCTATGATTACAGCAGTGCATACTGACTGGTGGTACTTGCTATGATTACAGCAGGGCATACTGACCATGGTAGTATCTGCTATGATTACAGCAATGCATACTGACTGTGGTGGTACCTAATATGATTACAGCAGTGCATAATGACTGTGGTGGTACCTGCTTTCACTACAGCACTGCATACTGACTGGTGGTCCCTGCAATGATTACAACAGTGCATACTGACTGTGGTGGGGACCTGCTATGATTACAGCAGTGCATACTGACTGTGGTGGTACCTGCTATTATTACAGCAGTGCATACTGACTGTGGTGATACCTGCTATGATTACAGCAGGGCATACTGACCGTGGTGGTACCTGCTATGATTACAGCAGTGCATACTAACTGTGTTGGGACCTACTTTCAATACAATGGTACATACCAACTGTGGTGGTACCTGCTTTCACTACAGCAGTACATACTGACTGTGGTGGTCCTTGCAATAATTACAGAAGTGCATACTGACCGTGGTGGTACCAGCTATGAATACAGCAGGGCATACTGACCGTGGTGGTACCTGCTATGATTACTGCAGTGCATATTGACTGGTGCTACCTGCTATGATTACAGAAATGCATACTGACTGTGGTGGTACCTAATATGAATACAGCAGTGCATTCTGACTGTGTTGGTATCTGCTATCATTACAATGGTGCAATCCAACTGTGGTGGTACCTGCTTTCACTACAGCAGTGCATAATGACTGCTGGTCGCTGCAATGATTACAGCAGTGCATACTGACGGTGGTGGAGAACTGCAATGATTACAGCAGTGCATACTGACTGTGGTGGTACTTGCTATGATTACAGCAGGGCATACTGACCATGGCTGTATCTGCTATGATTGCAGCAGTGCATGCTGACTGTGGTGGTACCTGCTATGATTACAGCAATGTATACTGACTGTGGTGGTACCTATTGTGATTATAGCAGTACATACTGACTGTGGTGGTGCCTGATATGATTACAGCAGTGCATACTGACTGTGGTGGTACCTGCTATGGTTACAGCAGTGCAGACTGTAGTGGCACCTGCTTTCACTTTACCAGTGCATACTGGCTGTGGTGGAACCTGCTATGATGACAGGTGTACATACTGACTGTGGTTGAACCTGCTATGATTAGAGCAGTGCATACTGTGGTGGTTCGTGCCATGATTACAGCAGTGCATACTGACTGTGGTGGTACCTGCTATGATTACAGCAGTGAATACTGACCATGGAGGTACTTGCTAAAATTACAACTGTGCATACTGACTAGTGGTGGGACCTACTCTCATTAAAATGGTGCATACCAATGGTGCATACCAACTGTGGTGGTACCTGCTTTCACTACAGCAGTGCATACATATGTAGTAGGTTCGAATTAGGTGCACACACACGCAGCTTGGAGGCAACACTATTTATTAAACGGTACGTAACATAACACGGTACATAAGGTGGTGACCACCTTCCTCAACTCACTAACACTCTGGAACACGACACAGACTGGACCAGGCAGGCAACGGCCTGCCTGGCCCAGGACGACGACTCGGGACTTGACGACCGATGATGTCTTCACTTTGGAGTACAGTACAACAGCCTCGCTCTGCGTTCACACCACGCTTATATCTGGTTTGGCGTGGCTGGCTCCGCCCCGGCGTGGCTGGCTCTCTTCAGGCCACGCCTCCCTTCCCAGGACACGCCTCACTTCCCCCACCTCTGGGAAGGTCCGGATCCCTCCAGCACGTGAACCCCCAGGCACCCCCTTGGGGCCCCCAGCCCTCGTACAGGCCGACACAGTAGTGACCATTCTATGTCACTACATCACCCCCCCCTGTATAAACACACAGCCGTCCCCGGCTGTAACACAACTGTGAAAAATCGAAAAGGTGTGCCTCCGAACCAGCAACATCAATAAATGACCGGCGACCGATAAGAAATACAATCACGTAATATATACAGAATCGACGAGGGTAAAAGGGAACCGCATAGAAAACGGGGAATTAACAACAAATATACATGAAAACTGGCTAACCCACTTACGCTCCAGCACAGCCCCCCCCCCCCCCCCGTTAGAATCACGCATGCAATGACAGTCACCCGTTAGCACCCCCCCGCCTTTCCGACGTGGCGTCACAACTAGTAGCACGCGTCGGCCATATCGGGGGGGGAATTTCCATGTTACCACCCCACCGCCTTTCCGACGCGGCGTCACAACCAGTAGCACGCGTCGGCCATATCGGGGGGGGAATTTCCATGTTACCACCCCACCGCCTTTCCGATGCGGCGTCACAACCAGCAGCACGCGTCGGCCATATCGGTGAGATTTTAACCCAGTCTCTCTCCAAGACTCGCATCGCAGCATATAGCTGTACCGACCGAGCTGAGACGACCCAGTCTCTCTTCAAGACTCGCATCGCAGCATATAGCTGTACCGACCGAGCTGAGACGACCCAGTCTCTCTCCAAGACTCGCATCGCAGCATATAGCTGTACCGACCAAGCTGAGACGACCCATCGTTCACTCACTGCACAACATGCACCCTAACAACTGAGGGATACAGTCTCAACGTAACAGGACAACTCCACCTGAACCTTACGAATCTCCAGCCCACTGTTTCAACGCGCCTCGGAGGGTCTCAACCTCCGAGCCGTCAGGTCAAGCTGTCAGCCATAGCATGACGGGACCACACTCTCCGAGCCATGTGGGCGCACAGCCCACTAGGCTAGACATGCCACGGAGTGTTTCAATCTCCGGGCTGTCAGGTCAAGCCGTCAGCCATTGCATGACGGGACCACACTCTCCGAGCCCTGTGAGCGCACAGCCCACTAGGCTAGACATACCACGGAGTGTTTCAATCTCCGGGCTGTCAGGTCAAGCCGTCAGCCATAGCATGACGGGACCACACTCTCCGAGCCATGTGAGCGCACAGCCCACTAGGCTAGACATGCCACGGAGTGTTTCAATCTCCGGGCTGTCAGGTCAAGCCGTCAGCCATTGCATGACGGGACCACACTCTCCGAGCCCTGTGAGCGCACAGCCCACTAGGCTTGACATACCACGGAGTGTTTCAATCTCCGGGCTGTCAGGTCAAGCCGTCAGCCATAGCATGACGGGACCACAACGTTCATGTTAGACACGCAACACTCACTGGGCCATCCTGGTCAGGACCTGCGCCCCAAGATAGGTGACAGCCAGCAGCACAATTCCAAATCCCTGGCAGCATGTCACCATCGCAATTTAACACCATCACAACACATACAATTTGAATTATGATCCCCCACAGAACTGATCCAATGCCGAACAGGTACGCACAATTTGTGACGATCCCGAATATGCAATGGTCACAACAATACACCTCACATCCCGTATCTGTACACATCATCTCCGAGACTCGCATTGCAGCATGCAGCTGTACCAACCGAGTGGAGAGAGCAACGCAATTTGATGGCAATTAACGGAAACGCACCCCCGATCCATGTAGAACACAAGGAGCATTCCCGAACAAATTACATCATCTGTGCAACAACGGATAGGAACCAACCAGTGAGTTTGAAAAAACCGAAGCTGTCATTTCAAAATCCCCTTCAACATTAACCATGGGACTCAGGGCATTCGAATTTTGAGAGCAAAAAAAAAAACTAGGCACAAACGTCAAAAATCGCTGAATTGATTAATACAGTATATGCAGTATACGAAGTTCGTACAGTCAATCATTTGGCGCAATGCTCCATCCAGTCCCCACATATAAACAACAACAATCCTAGACAACCGCAACAACAAACCAATCCTAAACCCCTACGCCAAGCATCAAAAACGCCACACAGCAACACACCACAACACCAAGCACCCAACTAACATCCCTATGAATAGCAAACCAAAAGCCCTAAGCCAACCTCTTCCTGGCCACAACATCACAACAACAATATAACACCAAATAACACTCGCACAAGCCAAAATGCAAAAAGAACAGAGGGAAAAACCGTCCGCGAGGAACACAAAACCGGAGAGTCAAACTGAAAAAGTCCCTCCCAGCAGTGTCTCCAACGTCGAAACCCTCTCTTCAATCACGGGCCCCTCTCGCTCTCACCACCGATGCCCTCCCCCGCTCTTCTTACTTTAATGTGGGGAGGGAGGCCCGTAATCACAGGGCTGCAGCGGCGCGCCGCCAGGCCGGCGCAGCACCCAAGGCGCAAAAGGCGGGAACGCCGCCACCGCGAAAACACTGCCACGGTGAAAATGGCGGGAACGCCGCTGTGGGAAGTGCGGGAACGCCCACACGTTGAAATGGCGGGAACGCCGCCGCCGCGGGAACGCTGGCATGTAAAAAAATGGCGGGAACGCCGGCACGTTGAAGTGGCAGGAAACGCCGGCACGTTGAAGTGGCGGGAAACGCCGGCATGGTGCAAATGGCGGGAACGCCGGCGCTGTGAAACTGGCGGGAACGCCGCCGCAGTGAAATGCAGGAACGCCGGCACTGCTGAAACGGCGCGAACGCCACAGCTGCGTCATCTTGCAATTTCGCCATCACTCACCAACACCCGGCCACTCCCTTGCCACCAGCAGCTGGTCGAGTTGACGAGCAACGTCGCTCCAACTCGCCGTCGATGGCGACCAGCCCGGGCCCGCAGCCTCCTCCCATGCAGGCTGCAGTCGCCCATCCCCCGGGGCACATCACCGGGGCCCCGGACTCCGGGGTCGTCACAGGGAGAGGCCAGGTGCAACCCACACCGTCCATCCGCACCTCCGGTTGGGTCTTGCACTTCGCTGCCAGCTTTTACACCATGGCAGCGAAGGGTACAGCGTCTTCAAATTAATCACCAAATGTAGTAGGTTCGAATTAGGTGCACACACACGCAGCTTGGAGGCAACACTATTTATTAAACGGTACGTAACATAACACGGTACATAAGGTGGTGACCACCTTCCTAAACTCACTAACACTCTGGAACACGACACAGACTGGACCAGGCAGGCAAGGCCTGCCTGGCCCAGGACGACGACTCGGGACTTGACGACCGATGATGTCTTCAACTTTGGAGTACAGTGCAACAGCCTCGCTCTGCGTTCACACCACGCTTATATCTGGTTTGGCGTGGCTGGCTCCGCCCCGGCGTGGCTGGCTCTCTTCAGGCCACGCCTCCCTTCCCAGGACACGCCTCACTTCCCCCACCTCTGGGAAGGTCCGGATCCCTCCAGCACGTGACCCCCCAGGCACCCCCTTGGGGCCCCCAGCCCTCGTACAGGCCGACACAGTAGTGACCATTCTATGTCACTACACATACAAACTGTGGTGGTACCTGCATTCACTACAGCACTGCATACTGACTGGTGGTCCCTGCAATGATTACAGCAGTGCATACTGACTGTGGTGGGGACCTGCTATGATTACAGCAGTGCATACTGACTGTGGTGGTACCTGCTATGGTTACAGCAGTGCAGACTGTAGTGGCACCTGCTTTCACTTTACCAGTTTATACTGGCTGTGGTGGAACCTGCTGTGATGACAGGTGTACATACTGACTGTGGTTGAACCTGCTATGATTAGAGCAGTGCAAACTGTGGTGGTTCGTGCCATGATTGCAGCAGTGCATACTGCCTGTAGTGGTCCCTGCTATGATTACAGCAGTGTATACTGACTGTGATGGTATCTGGTTTGATTACAGCAGTGCATACTGTGGTGGCACCTGCTTTCACTATACTAGTACAGACTGACTGTGGTGGTATCTCGTTTGATTACAGCAGTGCATACTGACTGTGGTGGAACCTGCTATGATAACAGGTGTGCATACTGACTGTGGTTGAACCTGCTATGATTAGAGCCATGCATACTGTGGTGGTTCGTGCCATGATTACAGCAGTGCATACCGACTGTGGTGGTATTTGCTATGATTACAGCAGTTAATACTGACCTTGGTGGTACTTGCTAAGATTACAGCAGTGCATACTGACTGTGCTGGGACCTACTATCATTACAATGGTGCATACCAACTGTGGTGGTACCTGCTTTCACTACAGCAGTGCATACTGACTGCTGGTCCCTGCAATGATTACAGCAGTGCATACTGACTGTGGTGGGGACCTGCTATGATTACAGCAGTGCATACTGACTGGTGGTACTTGCTATGATTACAGCAGGGCATACTGACCGTGGTAGTATCTGCTATGATTACAGCAGTGCATACTGACTGTGGTGGTACCTGCTATGATTACAGCAATGCATACTGACTGTGGTGGTACCTAATATGATTACAGCAGTGCATAATGACTGTGGTGGTACCTGCTATGATTACAGCAATGCATACTGACTGTGGTGGTACCTAATATTATTACAGCAGAGCATCCTTGACTGTTGTGGTGCCTGCTATGAAAACAGCAGTGCATACTGACTGTGGTGGTACCCAACATGATTACAGCAGTGCATACTGACTGTGGTGGTGCCTGATATGATTACAGCAGTGCATACTGACTGTGGTGGTACCTGCTATGATTACAGCAGTGCAAACTGTGGTGGCACCTGCTTTCACTATACCAGTGTGTAGAGGCGTTACGGAGGGGCTGTATACAATGGAATCAGATGGAAAAGAAACACAGTGGGCGTGGCTATGTCGGTGCACGGGCAGGTGCTCCCAGCGACGTCCGCATCGGGCAGCCTGGTGGGCTGACTCGGAGCGGGGGGTTTGGTATAAAAGGGGATGAGCCGGAGGGCTCAGGGAAAGATGTTAAGCTAAACCAGTGAAGATGGAAGATCATCATAGATAGAGCCCTGGACTCCCCTGGATCGCCGCCCTTATCAGGGCCGCACAGGATCGAGCCAGTGGCGTGGTCCCGAGAGCCAGAGCCGGTGCTCTTGTCAGAGCTGGTCTGGGACTCCGGGTACCGTAAGCCCGACTTACCAGTGTCGGGCTAGCTAGCTTCCTCTAGCCCATTAGTGGAGGACCCAGAGGTAGGCTAGGTGTAGCTAGAGAGTGTATCCCCAGTTAGACGGGTGAGGGGGCCGATACCCCCTCCAGTGTTGTATGTCATTGCTGTACTGTACTGACACGGAATAAATACGTGTGCCTCCAACCCCGGTGTCAAGGTCTCCTGGAACATTATTACATCTGGTGTTAGAAGTGATCATCCACGAACATGGACACGCGACGGACAGCCCGTGCCAGGGTACCGGGGGAGCAGGACAATGCTGCAGAAGCTGAGCCTGAGATGGCTGAAGGTTACGCCGAGCAGCCGGGGCCGGATACGTCCACACCGCAGCGTCCGGATGGAGGGGAGCCGTCAGCACATGGACTGCGGCAGGCTCACGCGAGACTGGCGGAGCTGCTCTACGCTGCTGCCGCCACGCTCGAACAAATTACGCGGCTGGGGGCTGGTGGACCGCCACGGAGCGACAACAGCCAACGACCAGCACGGCTTCCCGCCATTTCGACGGAGCCGGAGTTTGATTCTCCCGCCATCGCCGCAGCAGCTGCTGAGGGCGTGGCCGGGCTGAGCCTCGCGTCCGACGTCGGCCGTACAGTGGCTGCAACGTCATCGACAGCGGCCAGCGCGTCACAAGTGGTGCGACCGGCGATGCCACTCGTCGTTTGCGCCGAAGCCGAGACGAGTGGCGGGAGCAACGGGGGGCGACCTTCCACTGCGGCCGCTGCATTACACCAACGTCTGCCTCCCCTCACGGAGTTTGTGGGCGAGGATGGAGACTGGGGCGGCTTCCAGCGGCGCTTCCTCGCACACCAGGAGATGGCGGAGTGGACCGATGCCGAAGTTCTCCGCGCGCTGCCGGCGCTGCTCGACAGCGATGCCCTCGCCACTCTCACCTCGGCGCCGAAAGACAAGCGCGCCACGCTGCAAATGGCACTGCAGTTGCTGGCTGCAGTCTACGGACCACCGTCTGACTGCAGACAGCTATTTTACGATCGTCAGCGGCGTGCAAAGGAGTCGCCCCTGGCGTATCGCACGAGTCTCCTGGAGCTAGTAAGAACGGCCTTACCGCGAATGGACGACGAAGGAGTGGACGCCATGGTCACCGAAAAGATACTCTTGCTGGCTGACCAATTGGACATCATCATCGTGGCGCAGGACGACGCCGAGATGTCTTCCCTCCAGGCCGCACAACACCTCCACGCCAACTTACTCTCGCAGCGATGAAAGGCCAGCAAGGCGGCGACCGGTCGTGCTGTGGCTGCAGCCACCCTCCCGGCGGAGGAAATTTGCGCCGTCGACTGTCAGCATCAGTGGAGAGCGGGAGTACGGCCGGCTCGGGACAGACCGGGCCGCCTCGACCAGCCAACGTCATCGCCAGCGCTCCCGCGCTGCTACAATTGCGGCCTCCGGGGTCATGTCGCCTCGGGATGCCGCTCTCCTCGGCAGCGCGGGGCGACGCCTCGACAGGACGCCGCGCCTCCTCCCAAGCTCCAACAACATAACCCGGCGAGTCGCGGCACCCCTCATGTTTGGCCCACACACACACCCGTCACACACTCACACACCGCAACGAACGGGGGGCCGAAATTGCACACCGTCGCACCAACACGTACCACTGTGGGGACTAATATCCAACCAAGCCTCCGAGTGAAATGTCCGTTCCGGTCTTGGCGGCCGCCACTGACGCAACGTCGATGACGGATTCAATTGCACAAGAGGGAAAAGATTCCCTTTTGGGGTTGCCTGTTGCTGAATGGGGGCGCCTCCAGATGGAGGATACCTCCCTCCTCGCGTTGCGTCGTCGTGTCGGAAGTGCCGGGCAGGGGAGGGGTGATGTCGACTCATGGGAGATGGTCCAGTGACAAGGCATGGTTACACTGTCCACAGGTACCGCTTGCAACCTCCTCTAAACTGGTGCGGCCGTGGCGAGGCCCTGTGGAGGTGGTTCAGGTTTTGCGGCCTCAATGTGTACGCATCAAATGGGGGAAGCGGCGGTGGTTTGTGCACCCCTCCAGATTGAAACCCTTCGTTGCGGTCCGAGTTCCCACTTCACACACGCGTGGCCAGACATGTGGGGGGTCCGCCGACTCACAGGGTCCGTCTCCGCTGCTCTCACCTAACGTGCTGCCGGCTGTCCCGCCCCCAGGTGCACCGGGAGTGACGGGCTCACGCCCGACAACCCCTCCTGGGGATGCCAAGGGTCACGTGGCAACGGAAAGTGACTCACTCGGACACGGACGGTTGCCACCCAACAGTCCGCCGTCCGGGGTTGCCCCGTGTGACGGGCCTGCTGCAAGAACGCGCGCAAAAATGCGCAGACTTTTGTGAGGCCCGGAGAAATGTACATATCTTGTGTTCATTGTGTGTTGTGTGGGTGGTGTGTTTCCTGCACATTGGATTGTACATATGTTGTGTTCATTGTGTGTTGTGTGTGTGGTGTGTTCTCCTACAAATTGTATATAGGGTGCTCTTACGGTATTCGTATTTATTCAGGGGGGGTGCGCCGGGTTAATTCTCTTCTTGCTGTTGCGGTTCTTGTTGGTGTTCTTGTTGTTGTTATTGTTGAAAAAAAAATTGCGAGGCACACGCGGGTTCAAGGGGTAAATACACTTTTATTGTTGTTTTTTGCAGCCGGGACGGCTGCGAGCTGTACAGGGGGGGTGATGTAGGGGTGTTACGGAGGGGCTGTATACAATGGAATCAGATGGGAAAGAAACACAGTGGGCGTGGCTATGTCGGTGCACGGGCAGGTGCTCCCAGCGACGTCCGCATCGGGCAGCCTGGGGGGCTGACTCGGAGCGGGGGGTTTGGTATAAAAGGGGATGAGCCGGAGGGCTCAGGGAGAGATGTTAAGCTAAACCAGTGAACACGGAAGATCATCATAGATAGAGCCCTGGACTCCCCTGGATTGCCGCCAATATCAGGGCCGCACAGGATCGAGCCAGTGGCGTGGTTCCGAGAGCCAGAGCCGGTGCACTTGTCAGAGCTGGTCTGGGACTCCGGGTACCGTAAGCCCGACTTACCAGTGTCGGGCTAGCTAGCCTCCTCAAGCCCATTAGTGGAGGACCCAGAGGTAGGCTAGGTGTAGCTAGAGAGTGTATCCCCAGTTAGACGGGTGAGGGGGCTGATACCCCCTCCAGTGTTGTATGTCAGTGCTGTACTGTACCAACACGGAATAAATACGTGTGCCTCCAACCCCGGTGTCAAGGTCTCCTGGAACATTATTGTGCATACTGGCTGTGGTGGAACCTGCTATGATGACAGGAGTGCATACTGACTGTGGTTGAACCTGCTATGATTAGAGCAGTGCATACTGTGGTGGTTCGTGCCATGATTACAGCAGTGCATACTGACTGTGGTGGTACCAGCTATGAATACAGCAGGGCATACTGACCGTGGAGGTACCTGCTATGATTACAGCAGTGCATATTGACTGGTGCTACATACTATGATTACAGAAATGCATACTGACTGTGGTGGTACCTAATATGAATACAGCAGTGCATACTGACTGTGTTGGTACATGCTATCATTACAATGGTGCATACCAACTGTGGTGGTACCTGCTTTCACTACAGCAGTGCATACTGACTGCTGGTCCCTGCAATTATTACAGCAGTGCATACTGACTGTGGTGGGGAACTGCAATGATTACAGCAGTGCATACTGACTGTGGTGGTACTTGCTATGATTACAGCAGGGCATACTGATAATGTCGGTACCTGCTATGATTACAGTAGTGCATGCTGACTGTGGTGGTACCTAATATGATTACAGCAGTATCTAATGACTGTGTTGGTACCTGCTATGAAAGCACCAGTGCATACTGACTGTGGTGGTACCTAATATTATTACAGCAGTGCATCCAGACTGTGGTGGTGCCTGTTATGAAAACAGCAGTGCATACTGACTATGGTGGTACCTAACATGATTACAGCAGTGCATACTGACTGTGGTGGGGAACTGCAATGATTACAGCAGTGCATACTGACTGTGGTGGTACTTGCTATGATTACAGCAGGGCATACTGACAATGTCGGTACCTGCTATGATCACAGTAGTGCATGCTGACTGTGGTGGTACCTGCTATGATTAAAGCAATGCATACTGACTGTGGTGGGACCTACTATCATTACAATGGTACATACCAACTGTGGTGGTACCTGCTTTCACTACAGCAGTACATACTGACTGTGGTGGTCCTTGTAATAATTACAGCAGTGCATACTGACTGTGGTGGTACCAGCTATGAATACAGCAGGGCATACTGACCGTGGTGGTACCTGCTATGATTACAGCAGTGCATATTGACTGGTGCTACCTACTATGATTACAGAAATGCATACTGACTGTGGTGGTACCTAATATGAATACAGCAGTGCATACTGACTGTGTTGGTACCTGCTATCATTACAATGATGCATACCAACTGTGGTGGTACCTGCTTTCACTACAGCAGTGCATACTGACTGCTGGTCCCTGCAATTATTACAGCAGTGCATACTGACTGTGGTGGGGAACTGCAATGATTACAGCAGTGCATACTGACTGTGGTGGTACTTGCTATGATTACAGCAGGGCATACTGATAATGTCGGTACCTGCTATGATTACAGTAGTGCATGCTGACTGTGGTGGTACCTAATATGATTACAGCAGTATCTAATGACTGTGTTGGTACCTGCTATGAAAGCACCAGTGCATACTGACTGTGGTGGTACCTAATATTATTACAGCAGTGCATCCAGACTGTGGTGGTGCCTGTTATGAAAACAGCAGTGCATACTGACTATGGTGGTACCTAACATGATTACAGCAGTGCATACTGACTGTGGTGGTGCCTGATATGATTACAGCAGTGCATACTGACTGTGGTGGTACCTGCTATGGTTACAGCAGTGCAGATTGTGGTGGCACCTGCTTTCACTATACCAGTGCATACTGGCTGTGGTGGAACCTGCTATGATGACAGGTGTGCATACTGACTGTGGTGGTACCTGCTATGATTACAGCAGTGCATACTGTGGTGGTACCTGCTATGATTACAACAATGCATACTGACTGTGGTGGTACCTAATATGATTAAAGCAGTGCATACTGACTGTGCTGGTACCTGCTATGAAAACAGCAGTGCATACTGACTGTGGTGGTACCTAATATGATTACAGCAGTGCATACTGACTGTGGTGGTGCCTGATATGATTAAAGCAGTGCATACTGTGGTGGTACCTGCTTTCACTACAGCAGTGCATACTGACTGTGGTGGTCCCTGCAATGATTACAGCAGTGCATAATGACTGTGGTGGTACCTGCTATGAAAACAGCAGTGCATACTGACTGTGGTGGTGCCTGCTATGATTACAGCAGTGCTTCCATACTGTGGTGGTTCCTGATATGTTTACAGCAGTGCATACTGACTGTGGTGGTATTTGCTATGATTACAGCAGTACATACTGACTGTGGTGGTCCTTGCAATAATTACAGCAGTGCATACTGACTGTGGTGGTACCAGCTATGAATACAGCAGGGCATACTGACCGTGGTGGTACCTGCTATGATTACAGAAGTGCATATTGACTGGTGCTACCTACTATGATTACAGAAATGCATACTGACTGTGGTGGTACCTAATATGAATACAGCAGTGCATACTGACTGTGTTGGTACCTGCTATCATTACAATGGTGCATACCAACTGTGGTGGTACCTGCTTTCACTACAGCAGTGCATACTGACTGCTGGTCCCTGCAATTATTACAGCAGTGCATACTGACTGTGGTGGGGAACTGCAATGATTACAGGAGTGCATACTGACTGTGGTGGTACTTGCTATGATTACAGCAGGGCATACTGATAATGTCGGTACCTGCTATGATTACAGTAGTGCATGCTGACTGTGGTGGTACCTAATATGATTACAGCAGTATCTAATGACTGTGTTGGTACCTGCTATGAAAGCACCAGTGCATACTGACTGTGGTGGTACCTAATATTATTACAGCAGTGCATCCAGACTGTGGTGGTGCATGTTATGAAAACAGCAGTGCATACTGACTATGGTGGTACCTAACATGATTACAGCAGTGCATACTGACTGTGGTGGTGCCTGATATGATTACAGCAGTGCATACTGACTGTGGTGGTACCTGCTATGGTTACAGCAGTGCAGACTGTGGTGGCACCTGCTTTCACTATACAAGTGCATACTGGCTGTGGTGGAACCTGCTATGATGACAGGTGTGCATACTGACTGTGGTGGTACCTGCTATGATTACAGCAGTGCATACTGACTGTGGTGGTACCTGCTATGATTACAACAATGCATACTGACTGTGGTGGTACCTAATATGATTAAAGCAGTGCATACTGACTGTGCTGGTACCTGCTATGAAAACAGCAGTGCATACTGTCTGTGGTGGTACCTAATATGATTACAGCAGTGCATACTGACTATGGTGGTGCCTGATATGATTAAAGCAGTGCATACTGTGGTGGTAGTTGCTTTCACTACAGCAGTGCATACTGACTGTGGTGGTCCCTGCAATGATTACAGCAGTGCATAATGACTGTGGTGGTACCTGCTATGAAAACAGCAGTGCATACTGACTGTGGTGGTGCCTGCTATGATTACAGCAGTGCTTCCATACTGTGGTGGTTCCTGATATGTTTACAGCAGTGCATACTGACTGTGGTGGTATCTGCTATGATTACAGCAGTGCATACTGTGTTGGTACCTGCTATGAAAACAGCAGTGCATATTGACTGTGGTGGTACCTAATTTGATTACAGCAGTGCATACTGACTGTGGTGGTGCCTGCTATAAAAACAGCAGTGCATACTGTGGAAGTACCTGTTTTACTACAGCAGTGCATATTGACTGTGGTGGTCCCTGCAATGATTACAGCAGTGCATACTGACTGTGGTGGGACCTACTATCATTACAATGGTGCATACCAACGGTGGTGTGGTACCTGCTTTCACTTCAGCAGTGCATACTGTGGTGGTCCCTGCGATGATTACAGCAGTGCATAATGACTGTGGTGGTACCTGCTATGAAAACAGCAGTGCATACCGACTGGTGGTAGCTGCTATGAAAATAGCAGTGCATACTGACTGTGGTGGTGCCTGCTATGATTATAGATGTGTATCCAGACGGTGGTGGTATCTGCTTTGATGACAGCAGTGCATACTGACTGTGGTTGTACCTGCTATTATTACATCAGCGCATATTGTGGTGTTACCTGCTATGATTATAGCAGTGCATACTGACTGTGGTGTTGCCTTCTATGATAACATCAGTGCATATTGACTGTGGTGGTACCTTCTATCGCTACAGTAGTACATGCTAACTCTATCACAGTATATTTCGGCTCGATAGTACAAGTACTCACCTGACACAGTGGTGTAGTGAGGCCTAGTCCCGTGCAGAGTCCCTGGCCTCGCTTAGATTGCCCAGCCGGCCGAAGTTGCACCTTGGCAGGTTGGGGCTGATATTCTTAGGTTTTTTCGGTCAAGTCACATAGGTAAAAAAATTAAAATTAATGAAAGTCAAATAAAAATAAAAATCACGACGTTTCGGAGGCAACACAAGCTTCCGTCTTCACGTGGAACCGTCACAGCATGATTGCCATCACAGCACGATTGCTGTATCACTCTTACTTGATACAGCAATCGTGCTGTGACGGTTCCACTTGAAGACGGAAGCTTGTGCCACTTGAAGACGGAAGCTTGTGTTGCCTCCGAAACATCGGGATTTTTATTTTATTTTTATTTTACTTTCATTAATTTAAATTGAATTTTTTTACCTACGTGACTTTACCGAAAAAAACCTAAGAATATGAATCCTTGCAGTCACGAAAGCTTCAAATCTACGTTGGGACTTGGCCGCTATCCCCCAGCCCCTACCATCCCCCCGCCTACACTACAATAATACTATCTCAGCGCTATAATATTAGTATCTACCGACCCTATATTAGTAAGTCCATACATTGGGGTGGGGGGGGGGGGAGAAGAGAACATGACATTTTTATGAATTTACCTCAGCATTGTGTATTTTTTTTTGCATTTTTAACGCGAATAAGAAATCCCCCCCCCCACCATGACGCGTGTGCGTTGCTAGGGGCAACCACCGGGCAGCTTTAGCGGTGCGAGGAAATAGTTAAATAATAAGAAATAGCACTCAATTGTTCATTTAACTACTTTAAAGTTGACGGATGAGAAAACGGAACAGCCTTGGCTCACCACGGGGCTTACGGTGTGGTACCCAGATACTTTTTTTAAACGTCGACCCCACGGTTTGCGAGTCAAATCCTTTGCAAGTGCTCATCCACAGACAGATAGACAGACAGACGGACAGACAGGCGGACAGATAGATAGACAAAAAATTACGTTTATAGGTAAGATTACGTATGCAAATCACAACTCTTTAAAATGAATTTCTCCATTGCTATGGAAACCTGAAACATAATAAATTTGAAGCCGACGGTCAATGGTACAGTGTATAATAACAAATAGTATAAAATTTATATGCTTAATACAATGTACAAAGTAATATATAGTTTCGTAATTGTATAGTGAATATACAGCAGTGTAATATACATTAGGGTGGGTAGAATAATACATAGTGTAATATTACAATGTTTATAGCAATACAGTATATAATTTAATGTTGGGTTTGTCTATGGCAGTATATAGTACGGTGTAGACTCGTGTGATGTAAGAGAATAAAGTTTAGATGGAAGCATATTATATTTTTAACGACGTAGAATTGTAATGTATTACTTACTGTTAGTAACTCAGCTTATTGTAGAGTATATTTAGTATACTGATGATACTATGTAGTTTATACTTTAGTTGTTTACGTGTTGGTTTTAGTTACGGCAGCTACATACTATTAACACTCCTTCCCTTTATTAATGCTACCCCTATCCCCTCCCTTTGATGCTGCTAATCCTGCATAATGCACGGGCATAAGTAGTACTAATCACATACCTGCATTTCCCATATCCCCTCCCTTTGATGCTGCTAATCCTGCATAATGCACGGGCATAAGTAGTACTAATCACATACCTGCATTTCCCATATCCCCTCCCTTTGATGCTGCTAATCCTGCATAATGCACGGGCATAAGTAGTACTAATCACATACCTGCATTTCCCATATCCCCTCCCTTTGATGCTGCTAATCCTGCATAATGCACGGGCATAAGTACTACTAATCACATACCTGCATATCCCATAAATATGCCAAATTCCTCTTGATATGCAAATTATTTTGTCAAGGCGCCCTTTCCCCCCCTTCCTACCTAGCTTAAATATATGCTCCAAGCATGGTGCTGTTTCATTCAGACGCTGTCGCCTCGACAGACCTGGTTTTCACCTGCAGACGGCTGCTTGCTTTGTGGCCGAAAAGTCGTGAGAATTATTTTATTATTTTATTATTTTTATTATTTTATTACTTCCCTTCTACGTGACTTTACCGAAAGAACCAAGAAGATGAATTTGAAGCCAGTTAAAAAAAATACCATTCATATGATATATAATCGTCATCACCATCATCATCCACCGAGTAGATGGGGTGATGAATTAATCTTGTGTGCAGGTGCGAGGTGCAGTGTACATCACACAACTGTGAGAGATATCGACGACTTCAGGAGGCCTGCATCCAGCAGCGGATTTAGGATGATGATGATGTTGATTATTATTGTTAAGGAAAACTGTAACAGAATGAATGCGAAACCACTCACGTGATCTGTTTTGAAGCATAAACTCGATATTCTTGTAACTTTGAATATGAATCGATCACAAAAAAGTAATAAATCATAACCAGTCGTGTAATCTCAAAACGCTGACACATCTAAAGCGTTAAGCTATCTGAGACCACCTCACCACCATTACCAGCCTCATCGATAAACAAGTATAAGATAAAAAAAACATAATTAGCCTCAACTTGAGAGCACACAAAAATCAGATCATCACCGTTGACCAATAACTTGGGACGTAGAATTGTAATGTATTACTTACTGTTAGTAACTCAGCTTATTGTAGAGTATATTTAGTATACTGATGATACTATGTAGTTTATACTTTAGTTGTTTACGTGTTGGTTTTAGTTACGGCAGCTACATACTATTAACACTCCTTCCCTTTATTAATGCTACCCCTATCCCCTCCCTTTGATGCTGCTAATCCTGCATAATGCACGGGCATAAGTAGTACTAATCACATACCTGCATTTCCCATATCCCCTCCCTTTGATGCTGCTAATCCTGCATAATGCACGGGCATAAGTAGTACTAATCACATACCTGCATTTCCCATATCCCCTCCCTTTGATGCTGCTAATCCTGCATAATGCACGGCATAAGTAGTACTAATCACATACCTGCATTTCCCATATCCCCTCCCTTTGATGCTGCTAATCCTGCATAATGCACGGGCATAAGTAGTACTAATCACATACCTGCATTTCCCATATCCCCTCCCTTTGATGCTGCTAATCCTGCATAATGCACGGGCATAAGTAGTACTAATCACATACCTGCATTTCCCATATCCCCTCCCTTTGATGCTGCTAATCCTGCATAATGCACGGGCATAAGTAGTACTAATCACATACCTGCATTTCCCATATCCCCTCCCTTTGATGCTGCTAATCCTGCATAATGCACGGGCATAAGTACTACTAATCACATACCTGCATATCCCATAAATATGCCAAATTCCTCTTGATATGCAAATTATTTTGTCAAGGCGCCCTTTCCCCCCCTTCCTACCTAGCTTAAATATATGCTCCAAGCATGGTGCTGTTTCATTCAGACGCTGTCGCCTCGACAGACCTGGTTTTCACCTGCAGACGGCTGCTTGCTTTGTGGCCGAAAAGTCGTGAGAATTATTTTATTATTTTATTATTTTTATTATTTTATTACTTCCCTTCTACGTGACTTTACCGAAAGAACCAAGAAGATGAATTTGAAGCCAGTTAAAAAAAATACCATTCATATGATATATAATCGTCATCACCATCATCATCCACCGAGTAGATGGGGTGATGAATTAATCTTGTGTGCAGGTGCGAGGTGCAGTGTACATCACACAACTGTGAGAGATATCGACGACTTCAGGAGGCCTGCATCCAGCAGCGGATTTAGGATGATGATGATGTTGATTATTATTGTTAAGGAAAACTGTAACAGAATGAATGTGAAACCACTCACGTGATCTGTTTTGAAGCATAAACTCGATATTCTTGTAACTTTGAATATGAATCGATCACAAAAAAGTAATAAATCATAACCAGTCGTGTAATCTCAAAACGCTGACACATCTAAAGCGTTAAGCTATCTGAGACCACCTCACCACCATTACCAGCCTCATCGATAAACAAGTATAAGATAAAAAAACATAATTAGCCTCAACTTGAGAGCACACAAAAATCAGATCATCACCGTTGACCAATAACTTGGGTCTAAATAACAAAGGTAATGTGAGATTTTAGTTTTTGCAAGAGCATTTCAAATTAGTACGGGATTGCCATGCCAGGACAAACCTGGAAAGCAATAATAACAATGCAAGTTTATTTAATTATATATTTTTAAACAGTTATTTGGCTTAGTCTTGAGTGATAATTATATTTCACTCATATAATTATCATGTTGGCATCATTTCTGAGGCAATGTCATCATTAATTCCTTTAACATTGGTCCAAACTCGTAGCATTATAGATGTGATTTTTTTTTTACAACAAATGCATTAACAATTTGTTGACTATGTTTTTAATTTTTATTTAAAGCTTTCGTGACTGCAGGGATTCATATTCTTGGTTCTTTCGGTAAAGTCACGGAGAAGGGAAATCATATAAAACAATACATTTTAGATTGTTTTATATTTTATATTATATATTCATATTCTTGGTTCTTTCGGTAAAGTCACGTCGAAGGGAAATAATAATATAAAATATAAAACAATATAAAATGTATTGTTTTATATGAATTCCCTTCTCCGTGACTTTACCGAAAGAACCAAGAATATGTTTTTAATGCTAGACTTTTGGCATTCAATGAAATGGGCAAATTGTATTCATTTTCCATAAATGTTATGTTTACTCGTTCAGTTGTTATTCAGCTTGGAGTTTATTTTCAACAAATGAATGCGGCACCCCAATTGGGCACCGCTACAAGGTGCCGCATGCATTGGGTGAGCACGTGTCCTAAAATTAGAAAGCCTCTCGCCAGCAGGGACAGCACATTTCTATGAGAAGGGAAATACGGGCATTCGTATTTTCTTGAGCAATCACTTTGTCTAATAGCACGACGCTAGATGTGCGTCCTTAGATCCACTGATGAACCGGCTCTAGCAAAGGTGGACTCACAATGGACATACATTCAGATGTAGTGAAGATGTGTACAGAAATTTACGGAAACAACGGGGTGTATTAGAGCGTGCAAGATTAACGGCAGTTTCACCACTTCTATCCTCCCCTGTACCTTTATGGCAACAAGCTGGAGAAGCCAGTGATATTAGTCATCGGCAAAGTAAAGCATTGTATAGCGCAGCAGAATGATGTCCTTGTAATTCAGCAAAAATCTGGATCAGAAATGAAGTGGACGATATATTTGGAGGAGATCTTATATGATGCATATGCGCAGGCACATTTGTGGCAAGGCATGCTGATTATAACTGAATGGCATGCAATAGAGTAAAAACAGTTTACAAAAAAATATAAAACTATATCAACGTAAAGTAACATTCACTTTACAACTCCAAATTACAGTGTATTTTGCAATTACATTATATATGCACGTTCAACACAGTTGCTTACATTCACAGACACCACAGGCTTACATATTAAGCCAGGGTGTTGTGTGCTTTCTGTTGCGATTTTCACTCATAACACGGGACTATTAGCCAATTTGTCGCTCTATAATGAATGTGCACAGACACATGCTATACACACATATGCATCAAAGACAAAGTTCCCCATCTAGCCTTAACAGACTGATGGGGCAAGTGCTCTTAGCGAGCGCCTCTGAAAGCCGGCACGGCACACGGGGGGGCGGGGGGGGGGGTGGCCAAGACCATGCCCTGTCACCTTTATATCCTCAGTGATGATGTTTATAGATTGCACCAGCTACTCATTTCAGGCTGAGTCGGCCTAGGGGAGGCCCAGGACCGGTTCAGATAATCGTTACTGGGTGTTGGCCATAGAGCGTGAATCGAACCCGCCAGATTTGTAGCACAGCGCGCAAACCACTACACTACCACTGTGTGCAAGCCAAGCCGTCATGTGCATCATACATATGTAAGGACAGTACGGGGTGATGTAGGGACAGTACGGCTCCCCGTGGCCATGGTTACTAATTAACATAACGGGAACACAGGGTCACATTAGGGTAATCTGGGACCTAAGTGGTCTCTAATAATGATTGATGCGACAAGCTTTTACAGGGTCGCGTGACGGGAAGCACGGGACCTAATGGTAGTAAATTGTAATAAGGGCAGAGACAGACAGGGCCAGGTGTCGTGAGAAAGGGTTTGGAAACAGGGGCGTGGCCGGGTTGTGAGGGGGATAAGAGCCGACATGAACCGGGGCTCTGGGCTGCTGTCGCCGTCATCACCTTGGATCGGGTCGTCTTCATCATGCTGTAATCTTGGAAGGCTAGAGTTACGTTGTCTCAGTATAGAGTCACCTAAGTTACCCAAGTGTATATCGTCACTCGCGGTTGCTCGTTAAGTTATCAGTGAGTTGGCGGACTTCATTCATAATAAATATACATACAACTGAACAAGACAGTTTCTCTGAGAGCTACATTACACATACATACACACCCGTGTAACATAGAGTGCAACACATTTGAAACAGTCAGTGTTGTGCATGTCCTAATTATGTCAGCAGTAACAGTGGGGCTCCAATATGTGGGAGTCCTTCTGAGCCCGATACCATTTGTTTCCCATCCACAGCAGGGAACATCACTCTGAGAGCAATGGTGTTCACACTTCTGTGGCATCCCTCCCAGGACTCATGCTGGGCATGCCAAATGCAACAGCAATTCCACTTTGCTGAGAAATGCACTGCACGAACACACGAGGCATAGTCCGGGGGGGGGGGGTGCAAAGCCAGGCTGCATCTGTGCTTCCAGCATCAGGGTAGCAGCACAGTGGTAACACTCGTGCCTCACCACAAGAAGTAACTGGGTTCGATTCCTGACTCAGCTGCCTAATCTGTGTAATAGAGTTCACGACTCTTGGACGCCGGAGTTGGAGGCACACGGGTTTTATTCACACAGCACGGTTCTGGCCCCCTCACCCGGCTAGCTGGGGATACACGTGTAGTGACAGAGAAAGGTCACTACTGTGTCGGCCCGTACGAAGGCTGGGGGCCCCAAGGGGGTGCCTGGGGGGTCGCATGGTGGAGGGATCCGGACCCTCCCAGAGGTGGGGGAAGTGAGGCGTGTCCTGGGAAGGGAGGCGTGGCCTGAAGAGAGCCAGCCACGCCGGGGCGGAGCCAGCCACGCCAAACCAAATATAAGCGTGGTGTGAACGCAGAGCGAGGCGGCTGTTGGACTGTACTCCAAGGTGAAGACATCTTCGGTCGTCAAGTCCCGAGTCGTCGTCCTTGGGCCAGGCAGGCCGTTGCCTGCCTGGTCCAGTCTGTGTCGTGTTCCAGAGTGTTAGTGAGTTGAGGAAGGTGGTCACCACCTCATGTAGAGTGTTATATTATTTACCGTTTAATAAATAGTGTTGCCTCCTAGTTGCGTGTGTGTGCACCTAATTCGAACCTACTACATTTGGTGTAGAAGTGGTCATCGAACTTTCGCTGATTAATTTGAAGAAGCTGTACCCTTCGCTGCCATGGTGTAAAAGCTGGCAGCGAAGTGCAAGACCCAACCGGAGGTGCGGATGGAGGGTGTGGGTTGCACCTGGCCTCTCCCTGCGACGACCACGGAGTCTGGGGCCCCGGTGATGTGCCCCGGGGGATGGGCGACTGCAGCCTGCATGGGAGGAGGCTGCGAGCCTGGGCTGATCGCCATCGACGGCGAGTTGGAGCGACGTCGCTCGTCAACTCGACCAGCTGCTGGTGGCAAGGGAGTGGCCGGGTGTTGGTGAGTGATGGCGAAATTGCAAGATGACGCAGCTGTGGCGTTCGCGCCGTTTCGGCGGTGCCGGCGTTCCTGCATTTCACTGCGGCGGCGTTCCCGCCAGTTTCACAGCGCCGGCGTTCCCGCCATTTGCACCATGCCGGGGGTTTCCCGCCACTTCAACGTGCCGGCGTTCCCGCCATTTTTTTTTACGTGCCAGCGTTCCCGCGGCGACGGCGTTCCCGCCATTTCAACGTGTGGGCGTTCCCGCACTTCCCACAGCGGCGTTCCCGCCATTTTCACCGCGGCAGTGTTTTCGCGATGGCGGCGTTCCCGCCTTTTGCGCCTTGTGTGCTGCGCCGGCCTGGCGGCGCGCCGCTGCAGCCCTGTGATTACGGGCCTCCCTCCCCACATTGAAGTAAGAAGAGCGGGGGAGGGCATCGGTGGTGAGAGCGAGAGGGGCCCGTGATTGAAGAGAGGGTTTCAACGTTGGAGACACTGCTGGGAGGGACTTTTTCAGTTTGACTCTCCGGTTTTGTGTTCCTCGCGGACAGTTAAATACGGCGTCGAGATCGGTATCTTCTGGGTGTAGTTAATGATTAATTCGTTGTTGGTGTCCCGAGCTCCGTTGATATGCTGTAGGTTGCCGTGTTAACGACTCGTGTTGTTACATCGTTTTGTTGCGAAATCGCCATTGTTATTGTGTATACTGTATGGAGTTTCGCTCGTGATTGCCACGTGTAACTGTAAGAAACTTTGATCGTCATTTTTGCCAAGGTACAGACCGTATGGAGCTTTGCTTGGAATTGTTAACAGTGTATGGACTGTTGGGTACTTGCTTGTGATTATTTACTATGTACGGATTGTCTGGAGTATTGATTGTGTGTGTTGCCATGTGGGGACTGGATGGAGCATTGCGCCAAACGATTTACTGTACGAATTTCGTATACTGCATATACTGTATTAATCAATTCGGCGATTCTTGGGGTTTGTGTATAGTTTTTTTGCTCTCAAAATTCGAATGCCCTGAGTCCCATGGTTAATGCTGAAGGGGATTTAGAAATGACAGGTTCGGTTTGTTTCAAACTCACTGGTTGGTTCCTGTCCGTTGTTGCACAGATGATGTCTTTTGTGCGAGAATGCTCCTTGTGTTCTACATGGATCGGGGGTGCGTTTCCGTTAATTGCCGTCAAATTGCGTTGTTCTCCACTCGGTTGGTACAGCTGCATGCTGCAATGCGAGTCTCGGAAATGTGTACGGATACGGGATGTGAGGTGTATTGTTGTGACCCATTGAATATTCGGGATCGTCACAAATTGTGCGTACCTGTTCGGCATTGGATCAGTTCTGTGGGGGATCATAATTCAAATTGTATGTGTTGTGATGGTGTTAAATTGCGATGGTGACATGCGGCCAGGGATTTGGAATTGTGCTGCTGGCTGTCACCTATCTTGGGGCGCAGGTCCTGATCAGGATGGCCCAGTGAGTGTTGCGTGTCTAACATGAACGTTGTGGTCCCGTCATCCAATGGCTGACGGCTTGACCTGACAGCCCGGAGATTGAAACACTCCGTGGCTTGTCTAGCCTAGTGGGCTGTGCGCTCACATGGCTCGGGGAGTGTGGTCCCGTCATGCTGTGTCTGACGGCTTGACCTGACAGCCCGGAGATCGAGACACTCTGTGGCTTGTCTAGCCTAGTGGGCTGTGCGCTCACATGGCTCAGAGAGTGTGGTCCCGTCATGCTGTCTGACAGCTTGACCTGACAGCCCGGAGATCGAGACACTCCGTGGCTTGTCTAGCCAAGTGGGCTGTGCGCTCACATGGCTCAGAGAGTGTGGTCCCATCATGCTGTGTCTGATGGCTTGACCTGACGGCCCGGAGAGTGAGACACTCGGAGGTGCGTTGAAACAGTGGGCTGGGGATTCGTAAGGTTCAGGTGGAGTTGTCCTGTTACGTTGGGACTGTATCCCTCAGTTGATAGGGTGCATGTTGTGCAATGAGTGAACGATGGGTCGTCTCAGCTCGGTCGGTACAGTTATATGCTGCGATGCGAGTCTTCGAGAGAGACTGGCTCATCTCAGCTCGGTCGGTACAGCTATATGCTGCGATGCGAGTCTTGGAGAGAGACTGGGTCGTCTCAGCTCGGTCGGTACAGCTATATGCTGCGATGCGAGTCTTGGAGAGAGACTGGGTCTCAGCTCGGTCGGTACAGCTATATGCTGCGATGCGAGTCTTGGAGAGAGACTGGGTTAAAATCCCACCGATATGGCCGACGTGTGCTACTGGTTGTGACGCCGCGTCGGAAAGGCGGTGGGGTGGTAACATGGAAATTCCCCCCCCCCGATATGGCCGACGCGTGCTACTGGTTGTGACGCCGCGTCGGAAAGGCGGTGGGGTGGTAACATGGAAATTCCCCCCCCGATATGGCCGACGCGTGCTACTAGTTGTGACGCCACGTCGGAAAGGCGGGGGGGGTGCTAATGGGTGACTGTCATTGCATGCGTGATTCTAACGGGTGGGGGGGCTGTGCTGGAGCGTAAGTGGGTTAGCCAGTTTTCATGTATAATTGTTGTTAATTCCCAGTTTTCTATGCGGTTCCCTTTTACCCTCGTCGATTCTGTATATATTACGTGATTGTATTTCTTATCGGTCGCCGGTCATTTATTGATGTTGTTGGTTCGGAGGCACACCTTTTCGATGTTTCACAGTTGTGTTACAGCCGGGGACGGCTGTGTGTTTATACAGGGGGGGGTGATGTAGTGACAGAGAAAGGTCACTACTGTGTCGGCCCGTACGAAGGCTGGGGGCCCCAAGGGGGTGCCTGGGGGGTCGCGTGGTGGAGGGATCCGGACCCTCCCAGAGGTGGGGGAAGTGAGGCGTGTCCTGGGAAGGGAGGCGTGGCCTGAAGAGAGCCAGCCACGCCGGGGCAGAGCCAGCCACGCCAAACCAAATATAAGCGTGGTGTGAACGCAGAGCGAGGCGGCTGTTGGACTGTACTCCAAGGTGAAGACATCTTCGGTCGTCAAGTCCCGAGTCGTCGTCCTGGGCCAGGCAGGCCGTTGCCTGCCTGGTCCAGTCTGTGTCGTGTTCCAGAGTGTTAGTGAGTTGAGGAAGGTGGTCACCACCTCATGTAGAGTGTTATATTATTTACCGTTTAATAAATAGTGTTGCCTCCTAGTTGCGTGTGTGTGCACCTAATTCGAACCTACTACACACGCGCTAGCTACTTCCTAGCCTGTCTCCTAGTCCTCCTCTAACGGGCTAGGGGAGGCTATCTGGCCCGACACTGGTAAGTCGGGCCCGGTACCCTGAGTCCCAGACCAGCGCTGACAAGAGCACCGGCTCTGGATCTCGGGACCACGCCGCTGGCTCGGCCCTGTTCGGCCCTGATAAGGACGGCGAACCAGGGGAGTCCAGGGCTCTAGCTAAGGCGTCTTCAGTCTTCACTGGTTAGCTTAACAAGAACCCCGAGCCCTCCGATACATCCCCTTTTATACCCAACCCCCCGCTGAGGGGTGGGGCCCCCCCGGGGTGCCTGGCGCGGACGTCGTAGAGAGCACCTCCCCGTGCACTCACGTAGCCCCGCCCACTGTGTTTGTTTGCCATAAGCTGCCATGCATAACGGGCTCTCTCTCTAACACCCCTACATCACCCCCCCCCCCCCCCCCGCATAGCTTGCAGCCGTCCCGGCTGCCAACATACAAAAAAAATGACAATAAAAGCGCATTTACCCCCTGACCGCGCGTGTGCCTCACTATTTATTCAACAATAACAAGAACAACAACAAGAAAACAACAAGAACGCAACAGCGAGAAGAGAAAACAACCCGACGCACCCCCCCCGAATAAATACGAATTCCGTAAAAACAGCCTATATACAATTTGCAGGGAACCCACCACACACACAACACATGGCGAACCCAACATATGTACATCCAATGAGCCGGGAACACACCACCCACACAACACACAATGAACACAAGCTATGTACACATCTTCCGGCCTCACAACAGTCTGCGCATTTTAGCACGCGTCCTTGCAGCGGGCCCCTCACACGGGGTAACCCCGGGTGGCGGACCGTCAGGTGGCAACTGTCCGTCTCGGAGTGAGTCCTCATCCGACGCCGCGTGACCCTTGGCATCCCCAGGAGGGGTGATCGGGCGTGAGCCCGTCACTCCTGATGCACCTGTAGGTGGCACAGCCGGCAAGGCGTAGGGTGAGAGCGACGGAGACGGACCCAGTGAGTCGGTCGACCCCCCACATGTTTGGTCACGCATGTGTGAAGTGGGGATGTGTACCGCAACGAAGGGTTTTAATCTAGAGGGGTGCACGAACCACCGCCGCTTCCCCCATTTGATGTGCACGCACTGCGGTCGCAAAACCTCGACCACCTGCACAGGGCCCCACCACGGCCGCACCAGCTTAGAGGAGGTAGCAAGTGGCACCTGGGGACAGTGGAGCCATGCCTTGTCCCCCGGCTTCCACTGCAGCATGTGCGCCCGACCCAGTCTGAGCCGCTCATTCGCTTTCTGACGGCGGTCAGAGTTTTGCATGGCAGCATCCCGTGCCTCAGTTAATTTGGCCAGATTAAATTTTACATGGTCAGCCAATTTAGTTTTACTCTGCGGCGCGGGGATCTGCAGCTGGGCACGAACAGGCGGGTCAGGTTCGCGGCCGTACATGAGGTAGAAGGGGGAAAATCCCGTAGCTGCATGGGGGGCCATTCGGTATGCTGCCAAGACCCCTTGAATTTGCAGGTCCCAATCGGTCTGTGAGTCCGAAACCTGCTGTGACAACATTGACGTGATGGTGCGATGCAGACGCTCGACCATCCCGTCAGTTTGCGGGTGATACGGGGAGGTACGAATTTTCTTTGTGCCCAGGAGCTCACAGACTTGTTGGAGTAGTTTGCCGGAAAAATTTCTGCCCTGGTCGGTCAGCAGCCGCTCCGGAGCACCTTTGTCCAGGACATATCCCTGAACAAAGGCCTCCACGATGGCTGCTGCCGACTGATTGGCAAGGGGCCAGGCCATAGGTCAGCGCGTAAAATACTCCACACCGGTCAACAAATATCTATTGCCCCTGGGGGTGGCGGGGAATGGGCCCAAAATATCCAGCGCGACAAGCTCATTTATTCTGGACACTTTGATTGATTGCAAGGGTGGGTTAGACTCCCGTGCCGGCGGTTTTCGTTGCGCGCACCGAGGGCATGACCCCAATAAATCTCCGACATCCCTCGTCATGCCTGGCCAAAAAAAATCAAGTTGGAGCAAGGCGAGGGTCTTTTGGGTCCCCAGGTGTAGGAGGCGCTTGTGAGCGGCCCACACCACCTTGCCCCGCAACCCAGAAGGGACCACCAGCCGGTGTCGATGGGATTTACCGTCCCAATGCATCAGCAGACCTTGCACCATCTCCCATGCGTCGGCATCACCCCTCCCCCGCGCAGCACCCCCGACGCGACGACGCCACCCGAGGAGGGAGGTATCCTCCATCTGGAGGCGCCCCCATTCAGTGACGGGCAACCCCAACAGGGAATCTTTTCCCTGTTGTGCGATCGAATTAGTAATCAATGTTTCGTCGTCGTCGGCGGCCGCCAAGACCGGAACCGATATGTCCCCCGGAGGCCTGCAACGTCCAGACCCCAGGAGGCATGCACATTCGGAGGTGGTTGGCATGCGCGACAGAGCGTCTGCATTGGTGTGGCGAACGCCCTTACGGTAGGTGGTTTCAAAATCAAAGTCCTGGAGAATCTCCAACCATCGAGATAATTGTCCCGATGGTTGTTGAACTCGCAGGGCGTACTGTAGTGCCGCATGATCTGTGCGGACGGTGAAATGCCGACCGTACAGATATGGGCGATACTGTTGGATGAAATAGACAATTGCCAACAGTTCCCGACGGGTGACACAATATCTTTGCTCTGCAGGAGACAACACCCGACTACCATACGCGACCACCCATTCCACGCCGTCAACCACCTGAGAAAGCACGCCCCCAATACCCGTGTTGCTCGCATCGGTGTCAAGCAAAAAGGGCTTAGAAAAATCGGGGTAAACCAAGGGAGGAGCTTTCACCAGAGCGTCCCGAAGGGAGCGGAAAGCAGCCTCCTCCTCCTGTCCCCAGTGGAACCGAACCCCTTTTGACGTTAAAGCGTGTAGGGGTTTCGCAATCGTCGCAAAATCCACGACAAACCGTCGGTAATAGGACGCGAAGCCAATGAAACTCCTAACCTCTCCCACCGAGGTGGGAGTCGGCCAGGAGCTGACGCACTGCGTTTTGGCGGGATCGGTAGCAATACCTGAGCGTCCCACGATGTGTCCCAAATAACGCACCGATTCGCGTAACAGATGACATTTTTGGGGTTTGAATTTCAAATTAGCAGCCCGCATCTTTTGGAAAACCGCCCGCAACCTCTGGAGATGTTCGTCAAATGTTTTACTAAAGACGATAACGTCATCCAAATAAATCAAGCACGAGTCCCATTGCAATCCAGCCAAAACTAATTCCATCAAACGCTGGAAAGTTGCCGGCGCTGAGTGGAGTCCCATCGGCAACCGGTTGAATTGGAACAGGCCGTGCGGTGTACGGAAAGCAGTTTTAGGCTTTGAATCATCATCCAGAGGAAGCTGCCAGAATCCCGAAAGTAAATCCAATGTGGAGAAGAATCGCGCTCCCGCCAAGGCGTCAAGCGATTCGTCCATCCGTGGGAGCGGGTATGCGTCGGCCACCGAAATTTTGTTAAGGCGCCGAAAATCAACGCAAAACCGCAACGAGCCGTCCTGTTTCTTAACTAGGACGATCGGCGCTCCCCAAGGGCTGGTGGAAGGAGAAATGATGTCGGCGGCTAACATGTCATCAACAGCCGATTTGACATGGTCCTTTTCGGCGGGACTTAACCGAAAAGGATTCTGGCGTATTGGCGCGCTGTCACCCGTATCAATATGGTGACGCAGCAGATGAGTGCAGCCCAAATCGTATTTGTCCCGACTGAAAACGTCGGAAAATTCCCGCAGTAATGTTTTAAGCTGTTGACGCTCTGAATTTGACAGGTCCGTCGATCCCGCACAAAGCGCCTCGAGCCACCCTTCATCGCTGTCCGAATGTGGTCGTGGCGCAGGGACAGCGCTCACGTGATTCGCGACGGGTTCCTCACAGGGCACCGGCATTGCGTGAGCAAGCACGGTCCCCTGTGGGACCACCACCGTCTGCGAGCCCACATTGAGGACCGCGATGAAGGGGTCTCCGTCCCCTCTTACTATGGTCTGAGCCGGAAGTAAATGAGGTCCACTAACCCCGGCCCTAGACGGCCCCAGCAGAACCCCCTGGGCCCCAATGCCCTTAGCGAAGGGCCGCCGAAGTTTCAAAGGAATCAACATTTGTGCCCCCGGAGGAACGCGCACCGTTCTATCTACGAACGCCGGCACCGTCGCGAACGCCGTCCGACTCGTAACGGGGGATGGCAGAAACGCCATGCGTCGGCCCGATGGGAGCTCAATGCATCCCTGGTCGATTAATATCCTAATCGGCATTTTGGCCAGGAAGTCCGTCCCCAGCAGGCACGGAACCGCCAGCGAGGAGGAAACAAAAATCGGCCCAGACAATTTAATATCCCCAATACAAATTTTGGCTCGAATTTGTCCAATGATGCCAAGTGAGCCCCCATTAGCAGCATAGAATGGCACGTTAACGGGCATCAAAGGACGGCTCTGGACAGGGAGAATATTGTAAATCAATTCCGAAATAATGGTCGCCGATGCTCCCGTATCGACCAGGATGCACACCTCAACCCCGTCGATGTGCCCCACAACGGCAGACGACCCCGATGATGCGGCTACAACACGATGGGCCAACACGGACCACTGGCTGGGTTCGATATGAGTACCCAGAGTGGTGCGTGTTGGTGCGATGGTGCGCGATATCGACCCCCCATTCGCTGCGGTGTTTGAGTGTGTGACGGGCGTGTGCGTGGGCCAAACATGAGGGGTGCCGCGACTCGCCGGGTTATGATGACGGAGCTTGGGAAGAGGGCCGGCGTCCTGTCGAGGTGTCGTCCCCCGCTGCCGAGGAGAGCGGCACCCCGAGGCGACATGGCCCCGGATGCCGCAGTTGTAACAGCGCGGGAGCGCTGGCGAAGACGATGGATGGTCGAGATGGCCCGAACCGCCCCGGTCCGCCCGTACTCCCGCTCCCTGCTGCCGTTGATGGTCAATGGCGCAAATCTCTTCCGCCGGGAGGGTGGCTGCAGCCACGGCACGCCCGCTCGCCGCCTTGCTGGCCTTCCGTCGTTGCGCGAGCAGGTTTGCGTGGAGGAGTCGTGCCACTTGGAGGGAGCACATCTCCGCGTCGTCTTGTGCGACGATGATGATATTCAAGTCGTCCGCCAGCAGGAGTATCTTTTCCGTGACCATGGCGTCGACACCTTCGATGTCCATCCATGGAAAGGCCGCCTTCGCCAGTGCCAGGAGGCTTGTGCGGTACGCCAGGGGCGACTCCTTTGCCCCCCGCTGGCGATCGTAAAAGAGTTGGCGACAGTCCGACGGCGGACCATAGACCGCAGCCAGCAGCTGCATCGCCGTCTGCAGCGTGGAGCGCCTCTCCTTCGGTGCCGATGTTAGAGTGGCAAGGGCGTCGCTGTCAAGGAGTGCCGGCAGCGCGCGGAGAGCCTCGGCGTCCGTCCACTGCGCCATTTCCTGGTGAGCGAGGAAGCGCCGCTGGAAGCCGCCCCAGTCGCCTTCCTCGCCCACAAATTCTTTGAGTGGAGGTAGCCGCTGATGTAACGCAGCGGCTGCCGCGGAAGGTCGCACTCCCCCGTCTCCCCCACCCGGCTGTGCCGTGACTCCGTCTCCCCCACCCGGCTGTGCCGCGACTCCGTCTCCCCCACCCGGCTGTGCCGCGGCTCGAACAACCGATGGCATCGCCGGTCGCACCCGTGGTGACGTGCCGTCCGTTGGTGATGACGCGGCAGGTACTGTATGCCCGCCGTTGGACTCGATGCTCAACCCGGCCACGCCCTCAACAGCAGCTGCGACGATGGCGGGATTTTTAAAGTGGTGCTCCGTCGAAATGGCGGGAAGGCGCTGTGGTCGCCGGCTGCCGTCGCCCCGTGGCGGTCCAGCAGCCCCCAGCTGTGTGATCTGGTCCAGCATGGCGGCAGCGGCGTACAGCAGCTCCGCCAGCTTAGCGTGCGCCTGCCTCAGCCCCTCTGTCGACGGCTCTCCATTCTCCTGTTGCTGCGGTGTGGACGCATCCAACCCCGACTGCTCCGTGTTTTCTTCAGCCGTCCCGGGCTCCCCGACTGCAACGGTGTCCTCCCCCTCCGGTACCCTGACTCGAGCTGTCCGGCGCGTGTCCATGTTCGTAGATCTTTACTTCTGACACCAGATGTAATAGAGTTCACGACTCTTGGACGCCGGAGTTGGAGGCACACGGGTTTTATTCACACAGCACGGTTCTGGCATACAACACTAGAGGGGGTGTCGGCCCCCTCACCCGGCTAGCTGGGCATACACGCGCTAGCTACTTCCTAGCCTGCCTCCTAGTCCTCCTCTAACGGGCTAGGAGAGGCTATCTGGCCCGACACTGGTAAGTCGGGCCCGGTACCCTGAGTCCCAGACCAGCGCTGACAAGAGCACCGGCTCTGGATCTCGGGACCACGCCGCTGGCTCGGTCCTGTTCGGCCCTGATAAGGACGGCGAACCAGGGGAGTCCAGGGCTCTAGCTAAGACGTCTTCAGTCTTCACTGGTTAGCTTAACAAGAACCCTGAGCCCTCCGATACATCCCCTTTTATACCCAACCCCCCGCTGAGGGGTGGGGCCCCCCCGGGGTGCCTGGCGCGGACGTCGTAGAGAGCACCTCCCCGTGCACTCACGTAGCCCCGCCCACTGTGTTTGTTTACCATAAGCTGCCATGCATAACGGGCTCTCTCTCTAACACCCCTACATCTGTATGGAGATTGTGCGGTCTCCCCCTGTTCTGCATGGGAGGTCTCCAGGTTTTTGCTGAAAGAAAAAAAAAACTCACTGTAGCTGGTATTAGCAAAAATATCCCCATGCTTGAATAAAAATAAACGGATAATTTCTCAATTGGAATGACACAAAGCAACAACGCCCCTACTGTGAACCCTTAGAAGGACCGTCCTGAATAAGAGTCTCGAGAGTCGCTGAGGCTTTTGATACAAACAACAGCTCCAGATCATGATTGACACAATTCCCGTTGCCTTCACCTCACTCTAACCCTCACCACTTTGTGCCATTTAGCAAATATACGATCAGACATGTCCCGTGTGTGCTGTAGATTTGGCAGCGCATGCATTGCCGACTGAGAAACAAATATTTTACATGAAATCGGCCACCATTCCACCTAAAAAGTGACATTGACGACCAGTATATGAACTGAATTTAAGCCTGTTTCTTTAAAGTTGCAGTTTTTTTCATTTGGATATGAAAAAGGCGTTTTATTACTTTAAAAAATATATACAGTACATATGTATGTATAGTGGCATAGCGCTGGCTGCTGGCGGTACAGGGTAACTGCAGTGTATGGCAGTACCCACGTCAGCAGGGCACGACACGAGAGGGGGACATCGAGGGGAAAGGTCACAGAGGGGGGGCCCATCGAGAAGCCCCGGGAACCCGCTAGTAGGTTCCAGAGAGGGGGCGTGGCTGGGGCGGAGTGAAGCCATGCTGAAAGTATAAGAGCGGCCCCTGTGGGGGACCTAGTGGCTGTTGCTGGAAGTGGGATCCCCGTCGTGCTCTTCAAGATAGTCGTCATTATTATCTCGTCATCGCCATCATTGCTGTCGTTTCATTGCCAACGTCGCTGCCGTCGTCACTCAATATTGTGCTGATAGATAGTTGTTGGCTGTCTCTATTCAGCGCTGTCACTGTTAGACGGTTAGTGTTGTATATAGGCTAGCAACAGTAATAGTGTGTACCCACGTAGGGTGTGTATTATTCCGATGGTGCTCGTTTAATAAAATAAGTGCCTCCAAATCTTACTGTCTCCGAGTTGAGTCACTACATATGTATGTTGAATTTATTTTGTAGCCGACCATGATAATAGGATGTCAAAGACAATAAACTAAACACAAAAAGCAGTTCTAAAGAAATGAGTTAGATTGTAGAATGTAACAATGCAACTTTACAAACGTACTTTATGCACATACAATTAAAAATGTAATTTTAAATCAATGTTATCTCTTCAAGTACAACACTTGGCTTATTATGAATGAAGCGTCTGACAGAGTTTGTAGACTTATGTGAAAAATTCTAGATTTGAAGCTTTCGTGACTGCAAGGAATCATCTTCTTAGGTTTTTTCGGTAAAGTCACGTAGAAAGTAAAATAAAATAAAAACAAAAATCACGACGTTTCGGAGGCAACACAAGTCTCCGTCATCAGGTGGGACCGTCACAGCCAGATTAGCTGCATCAAGTGAGGCAATGATTCAAGATGTAATCCCTTAAAAGCAAAGTTGAGGGGGGAGGGAGAGGGAGGGGGGGAGCTCATCAGACTATGGTAGCCAATGAAAGGAACGTATCGGGAGGGAGGGGGGGCGAGGCCAAAAGGGTGGGTGATGGACGTGGAAGCGCTTGTGCGCAAGCGGCCAATTACTGCACACGCCAACACAATGGAGCGATTGTGCGCAAGCGGCCAGCCACTGCACCCGCCAACACAATGGGCAGAGAGGAGGAGGGGAGGTCTAATACACATGATAGACAAAAGAACGAAAATGATGATGGGTACAAACTTAGGGGGAGCTCATCAGACTATGGTAGCCAATGAATGGAATGTATCGGGAGGGAGGGGGGGGGCGGGGGGTGGGGCGAGGCCAAAAGGGTGGGCGACGGACGTGGAAGCGCTTGTGCGCAAGCGGCCAATTACTGCACACGCCAACACAATGGAGAGAGAGGGGGAGGGGTGGTCTGATACACATGATAGACAAAAGAACGAAAATGCCCATGTTTATACCAATGCTGGCTGAACAATGAAGAGAGTACTGTTAAAATAACTGGGGATGTTAACACTCGGTAAAGTACAGTAAAATAGTGCCTGTCAGATAAGATGGTCCAAAAAATTTGTGATTAAGTCTTTTTTGCGTGGTTGATAACATCTTTCCAATGATTACTAAGTTTGTACCCATCATCACGGTTGAAATTATGTCTGTGTTTGTATATTTGTATGGCTTCGTGTACAAACCTTTGATGGTAGCCGGGAGGTTTGCAGAGAACCTTGGTCTCGGAAAAAACCTCCCGGCTACCATCAAAGGTTTGTACACGAAGCCATACAAATTTACAAACACAGACATAATTTCAACCGTGATGATGGGTACAAACTTAGTAATCATTGGAAAGATGTTATCAACCACGCAAAAAAGACTTAATCACAAATTTTTTGGACCATCTTATCTGACAGGCACTATTTTACTGTACTTTACCGAGTGTTAACATCCCCAGTTATTTTAACAGTACTCTCTTCATTGTTCAGCCAGCATTGGTATAAACATGGGCATTTTCGTTATTTTGTCTATCATGTGTATCAGACCCCCCCTCCCCCTCTCTCTCCATTGTGTTGGCGTGTGCAGTAATTGGCCGCTTGCGCACAAGCGCTTCCACGTCCGTCGCCCACCCTTTTGGCCTCGCCCCACCCCCCGCCCCCCCCCTCCCTCCCGATACATTCCATTCATTGGCTACCATAGTCTGATGAGCTCCCCCTAAGTTTGTACCCATCATCATTTTCGTTCTTTTGTCTATCATGTGTATTAGACCTCCCCTCCTCCTCTCTGCCCATTGTGTTGGCGGGTGCAGTGGCTGGCCGCTTGCGCACAATCGCTCCATTGTATTGGCGTGTGCAGTAATTGGCCGCTTGCGCACAAGCGCTTCCACGTCCATCACCCACCCTTTTGGCCTCGCCCCCCCTCCCTCCCGATACGTTCCTTTCATTGGCTACCATAGTCTGATGAGCTCCCCCCCTCCCTCTCCCTCCCCCCTCAACTCGCTTTTAAGGGATTACATCTTGAATCATTGCCTCACTTGATGCAGCTAATCTGGCTGTGACGGTCCCACCTGATGACGGAGACTTGTGTTGCCTCCGAAACGTCGTGATTTTTGTTTTTATTTTATTTTACTTTCTACGTGACTTTACCGAAAAAACCTAAGAAGATTATGTGAAAAAAATGTGTTTTGCTCATTATTGTGTCTTTCAAGAGTCATGCAACACCATGACTGATTATATTTCATTGGAAACAATTATATTGTGGTCACGGTACAATTATGAGACTTATCTGCAATTTACTTTTGGCTACAGTTACTTCACCTTTGGGTATCCTCCCAACTACCTCCCCCCTTCCCTAAAATAAATACATTTTATTTGTACAAATCCCTTAGGCATGTAAGACATTGGCTCACCTTCAAAGACAAGCATTTGCCGCACCTCCAATTAGCACTGCGCGGTGCGAAATAAGTTCAACATGGATACATATAATTTTATCTTTAGGTTTTTTGTCAAGCAAAATAAATTCATGTACAACCGATATTGTTGCTCTTCGATCCTCTCGCGTTGTCTCGTTTGTCGTTCGGCACAATGTCCAACGTTTTGCTCCACATTGTGAGCTTCTTTTCTCTCTGTCTGTCTCTCTCTCAGCCTTTTGTTTAAGATCAAGTGTCGTTTCTATTCGTATCAGTTTAATATCTTTATCTCTCTCTGAATACACACCACAACACGATACAGTACGGCACAACTGCAAAAAAATCTGAACTGACTTCGGAATGTTGATGCTTGCTGCATGGATGGTGCCACGGTGAGAGTGATGATTAGAGTGATTGGTGCCATGGCGACAGTGAATGGCTAACAGTCGGATGAGGGATTAACTTAGCTCATTGAGAAACGTGAGATATCCAAGGCAGTCATTTGAACGACCGGTGGCCACCATAGCCATGGGGAATTTATGCTGTCGCTCAAGTCTATCGGTGAGAATGAGCGCCTCCCTCTGTGAATTTGAGCTGGGATATACTTTGGCACTGTAATATTGTGTGGCATGTCCTACATTAGATCAGTGGTTCTTCACCTGGGATGCACACACCCTCTGGGAGCGGGAAATGCCCTTTCTGGGGACGCGAGACATGGCTAGATTTTTTTACAAGGAAAATCATCGAAACATAAATTAAGTACGGGCACGTAAATACAACTAATTTGTTTCATAAAACCTATGTTTTTTATATTATACACATATTTTTTCGATTGAGAACCCAGGGGGTGCAAGGCAAGCAGTAAAGGTTAAGAACCACTGCATTATATGATGAAAGTGGCTCTCCCTACCTTAAAAGCTTCGTGTGCTTCGATGTGCAGTTCAGGGCTTTTATGTGAACATTCGCATGTTTTCCACAGGCACAATTAGGTTCCACCGCTCTCTGTGGGTGCTGCTCTCAGGAAGTTGCATGCTCAATTGAAATTGCAGCGTTATTTGGTTAAACTAAATGTTTACGAGTAACACCTAATGCATAGTAAACGGCGGTTGTCCTTAGAATGTAATACCCTGTGCATAAAAATGTGGAAATGTAACTATTGTCTGAAGGCCATCAATGAAGATGTAGCAGAGCCACAATTAGGCTTGTTTGAGCTTTCAGACGCATTCAGTAATATATATGCTAATCATTTGTACAATAATGCATGCAGTAATTTAGTTGTCACATGCATAATTATTATTTAAAAGACATGCATGACTTACTCAGCCACTCATTTCTTTACCGATATATTTGGTAAATATATTACAGACGGTAGCAGTTATGTATTCAGTGTAAATGTTTAAAAGTCGTACTTGTGGGATTTTTTGTTAATAAGAAGAAAATATAAAACTTGACAGAATAACATATTGGTTCATTTCAAGCTGGTCGAGAGTTACTAATCATGTAAAATTGGTTCCGTTGCATCTGGCATTTAAAGCATGAAATGACAAATTTTACAAAATATATTAAAACGTTGTTATCTGTTCAGTGCTCTACTACAATATTCAACAGTTAACTTTAATCTAGATTTGAAGTATTCGTGACTGCAGGGATCCATACTCTTTGGTTCTTTCGGTAAAGTCACGTAGGTATAAAAATAAATAAATGTAATTAAATCACGACGTCTGTTCGGTGGCCTCATGCTTGCGAGCCTTCGACACTTAGCATGGCTTCAAAGTGCACCTAACCTGGCACAAACGCCGTGGTGACGTCACACCCACTTGGTGTTGAATGACGGCTGTTGTTGTTGGTACACTTTCCAAGTCCTCTTTCTCTCCAAAGTTGTCGCTCTATTACCGACTCTATGGCAATGCCACCACATGTTCATGTCCTCATTGACAACTTCTCGCCATGTCTTCTTTGGGCACCACGGTGGCGAGAAGTTAACTACTTAGATTGCTATACAGAAGGTTGTGTGTTCGACCCTGACCATGATGTCTGTATAATTGAAGTTTGCATGTTCTCCCCATAATCACGTGGACTTCACATGGGCTAAAAGTGCACGTAACTGGGTCCTCCGGTTTTTCCCTCCACATTTATGATCATGCATTTAGAGTTTTTGGCTACTATAAATTTCCACGTAATAAGCCACTTTTTTAAGCTATCATTTGTAGCCAGGCCACTTCTGAAAAAGAGCTATGTAGCTCAATGGGCCTTACCAGGTAAAATAACATTTGTTTAGTTTCCTCTTATTTCTCTTTCCCTCAACTTTCATCTTCCAACGTTCTGGCTTGGATGCTATAGTCATTCACCTTAAGTAACTGTTTACAATGCATTCCTATTTGACAGATTTTCTATTGTTTAATGTAATTGCATTGCATTTTTGTGTTAATTTCATGTACAGTAATTGCTTTCAGTGGTTTTGATCGCAATGCATATTATATTTTGTAAATCATGGAACTGGTTCATTGCATATTCTTAGGTTATTTCGGTAAAGTCACGTAGGTAAAAAACATTAAAAAGTAAAATAAAATAAAAATCACGACGTTTCGGAGGCAACACAAGCTTCCGTCTTCAGGTGGTACCGTCACAGCCACGACAGCTGTATCAAGTAAATGAGAGATTGCAGAAGCCACCACTCCGTTTATATAATGGTTGGAGGAGGTGGTGGAGCAAGGGCCGCGTACTTTTATTAATATGTGACTCAACCTGTAACAGGGAGACCACCACTAGACATGGTAAAACTGTGATGGTTGTCTGTCAAATAAGATTGGCAAATAAGTGTAGTTAAATCTTTTTTGCATGGTTAATCACATCTTTCCAATGATTACTCAGTTTGTAACCGTCATCACGGTTGAAATTATGTCTGTGTTTGTATATTTGTATGGCTTCGTGTACAAACCTTTGATGGTAGCCAGGAGGTTTGCAGAGAACCTTGGTCTCGGAAAATACTATTTCATGAGAGCCCACCGAGTTGTAGCAATGATCGGCAACGGCCGAAGAATCAGTTCTGCCGTGTTTCAGATCTGACTTGTGCTCGCGGACACGATCAGAAACATGACGTTTCGTTTCTCCAATGTAGCAATCACCACAAATGCAACTCAATTTGTAGACTCCAGGATACTGTAAGTCAGGAACGACATCCTTCACAGATGGAATCAAATCACGGATTTTATGCACTGTACTGAATCGGACTTGGATCTTATGTTTGTTTAGAATTTTGGAGATCTTTTTGGTCACGCCTGCTATGTATGGCAACGTGATAGTTTTGGTCGGAGTTTCATGTGGCTGTTTCTGTGTGGTGGGAGAGACAGCTTGGCGGATAGTACGGTCAGAGTATCCGTTCATCCTGAGGGCCCGATGTACATATACATTGTGCAAATGTGTTGTGCATTAAAATGGTCATGTTGCAAATTTTGTATTATAATGGTGATGGAAATCATGTTTTCATTGGAATTTAAAGTTGGAAACACCAAGTGGTACTGTTAGAATATCTGTTCATGTCGTAAATTGCAAGTGTTTTTCGACTCACCAAAACACATCATCCTAATTTATAGACTTGTTTTTTTAGTGGACAAATTAAAATCACTTTGGATTATAGAATTAGGTTGTCCGGCGTGACTATCTGCAAGTGATACGTCGTGGGTGTTAATGGATGATTCATTCTCAGCTGTGGCAGTAATAGAAAATAAAGCCAATGTTGCATATGGGTGGCAGCAGTCCGGTGCTAGAGCAGCAATCTCTGAATCTTAATGTTGATGATGTAACTTAAAACCGTGGCCAGGAATGGAATAGTGAGTATTAAGTCTTCAATATATGTTCCATGAGGTTCCTACTGGGAAATTGTTGAATCTCTGCTCCCCGCAGAGGATCCATAATTAATGTAAGTCCACCCCGCTAAGTCGCAGTTTGTCTGGAACCAGCGCTTGAAGGCCACCCAGTCGCCTCCAGTGGCTCAAATTATTTAACAAAAGTTAGACATTGCCTGAGGGATGGAATCTCAACAGGCGAACTCAGCGCAGTCTCAGATTTGGCGGGCTCTCTGCCCCGCTCCGCGAATAAAATGGTGTATGCGTGCATGGGCTGCACCACGGAGCTTTCCCGTTGTCGGGAAACGGTGACGAGATGCTCAACCCCGCGCAGCTCCGGCGTTCTCTCCTCCACCGCTGGCTCTTCGCGGTCGAGCTCAGCAACCATCGTGGCTACGGCCTCTAGGAGTTCCGCGAAGCGGGTGCGGAACATGCGGCGCTCTTTCCCCAAAGGCGGTGAGCTGTCGCTGAGATTGTCGTCACTATGCTTCGCCGAAGGCGCCTCACTTCCTTTCTCTGGGTTCGCCGTCCATGGGGCTGTCTGAGGAATAACGCCTTCGTCGTCCTCATCGTCCGACAATGTCTTGGTATGTAGTCTGCATCGCGTAAGCATAACCTAACTCGGCCTATCTTAAAAACAAAATAACGTTTGTCCACTTCCGACACCAGTTGAGGTTCAACTGAATCGCAGACATAGACTTGGAGGCATCACATTTATCCAACTCTAACAACACGAGGTAACTTCCCCTTAACAGAATAACAACCTATGGTGGTGACCACCAGGTTAACTACATTAGTTACAACGTAACTGCTACTACGGACCGGGACCACCAGCTTGGGTTCGGGTCCACGTGTTGGAGACTCGTATAACGGAGAACATAGACGAAGGTTTCTTTCAGGATGAACAACAACCCTGGTACCTCTTGGGACCCAGCTTATATTCTCTGTGGCGTGGCTGGCTCCGCCCTTGGCCACGACCACCTTCCATAATTCTCGGGAAGGATCTGGGTCCCAATCACGTGACCACCCCTAGCCCCCTCTGGGGGCCCCTTTGTAGACTTAACTGGTCACGAGTCCTCCCGGGTGAACCAGAGTGCCATGGCCTTGAATAACCTCATCCTTCAGCTGGCACTCACACACCCTGTCCTGTAGCGTTGGTACTGCATGCAAAGCGTGGTGCCATCTAGCGCTATCAATCAGCTCTCACTGGGCCCCTCTCGGGCCGGTACTATACCCACACCATTGTGATATCCGGCGATGTCACTACACCCCCCCCCCCCTTCATATAACTCAGCCATCTCGGCTGTCAACTCTCCCTCAACAAAACAAACAAAAGCCTCTAGTGTGCCTCAAAAAATAAATATCCCATCCCATATGTACAATATCTACAATATATGCATTGACGAACAAGGGAAAGGAACAGAAGTACAGAACCAACAATAGGCAAACACAACGGAAGAGAGAAGGGTAGAGAGAGAGAAGAGAGGAAGAGAAAAAAACACGCTGTAACACACGGAACCTCGGGACCACCTCCAGCACCAGCATCACCCACCATCACCGTGTAACAACATCCGCAAGCACAATAAAGGCCAGGTTCAGCCAATGACCAATACGACATGACGAGTGCGACAACCAACAGACGGCATGGGAGTGTCTGTGTATGGGGGTCAGGAAAACTGAACAGTCTTGGATCGAGTCCATGTAGCCGGGCCCCAGGCGAGCTGTGCGTAAGCTCCCTGGGGGTCTCGGGGGTAATTTGCAAATGTCCTGACAAGCCCGGCTCATCATGAAGAACAGTCGGCTGGGCATACGGGCCCTCCGCTACCGAAGCTTCTGGAGATGGTGCAGGCTGCAGCTTGGGGAAAGCTAAATGCGCGGAACCTGAGGACGAGATCACGTAACTCCTCTGAGGACCAACCTCAGTGGGTACACACCTCAGCTCGCCCGACACACCCGACACTCGGCCCTGTTTAGTGGAGATGAGATGAATTTACGCGGCGCGATAATAGGTTTTAGGAGAGAGGGATGTACAAACCAACTCCGTCGACCCCAGCGATTTTGTACACACTGGGGCCGAGCGGCCCGAATCACATCAACCTGCCCCCTCCAAGGTTTAACAATTTGGGTGATGTACCCACCGGCAGCTGAGGACAGTGCAGCCAGGCCCTGTCACCTGGAGCCCACTCATGTTCGGAAAAACGGAGACCCCTCAGCCGCTCATTTGCCAATTGGCGTGAAATTGGAATTTTCCCTGGAAGCCTCGCGCGCTTCCGAAAGCCTCTGAAGGATAAGGAGCATGGACTACTAAATTTTAGATTTAGCCTTGTTTGGCTCGGCTCGTAATTGGACATAAATGGGGGGATCATGTTCTCTCCTGTTCATTACAAAAATGGCGAGTAGCCAGTGGACGCGTGAGGGGCCATTGTATAGGCAGCCAGGACCCCAGGAATATGCAAGTAACAGTCAATCTGGGACTTGCTGACCTGATGGCTCAACATGGAAGTCATTCTATCCAACTGGGGGTGTTAGGGCAAAAGCCTCTGAAGGATAAGGGGCATGGACTCCGAAATTTTAGATTTAGCCTTGTTTGGCTCAGCTCGTAATTGGAGATCAATGGGGGGGGGTGAGTCATGTTCTTTCCCGTTCATTAAAAAAATGGTGAGTAGCCAGTGGACGCGTGATAAGCCATTCTATAGGCAGCCAGGACCCCAGGAATATGCAAGTCCCAGTCAATCTGGGACTGCTGACCTGATGGCTCAACATGGAAGTCATTCCATCCATCTGGGGGTGGTAGGACGAAAGCCTCTGAACGATAAGGAGCATGGATTCCGAAATTTTAGATTTAGCCTTGCTTGGCTCGGCTCGTAATTGGACATAAATGGGGGGGGGGTCAGGTTCTCTCCTGTTCCTTAAAAAAATGGAGAGTAGCCAGTGGACGTACGAGGAGCCATTCTATAGGCAGCCAGGACCCCAGGAATATGCAAGTAACAGTCAATCTGGGACTTGCTGACCTGATGGCTCAACATATAAGTCATTCCATCCATCTGGGGGTGTTAGGGTAAAAGCATCTGAAGGATAAGGAGCATGGACTCCGAAATTTTAGATTTAGCCTTGTTTGGCTCAGCTCGTAATTGGACATCAATGGGGGGGGGGGGGTCATGTTCTTTCCCGTTCATTAAAAAAATGGGGAGTAGCCAGTGGATGCGTGAAAAGCCATTCTATAGGCAGCCAGGACCCCAGGAATATGCGAGTCCCAGTCAATCTGGAAATTGCATATTCCTGGACTCAACATGGAAGTCATTCCATCCGATGTACGTACTTTCTTTATTCCCAACAAATCACACACCTTCCGCAGCAATTTAGAATACTCTTTTTACCCTGATAAGTCAGAAGGTGCTCAGGGCCCCCCTTGTCCATCACATAGCCATCAAGGAATGCCTCGGTGATGGCCGCCGCCGTCTGGTTGGGAAGCGGCCAGGCCATCGGCCACCGTGAAAATACTTATTCCCACGAGGGGTGGTAGGAAATGGACCAAGGACATCAAGAGCAACCAGTTCATTTATGCGGGAAACTCGAAAGGATTGCAACGGTGGACAACACGGTTTAGACGGAGGTTTTCGCCTAGCGCACTGCACATACCCATTCAATGCATTAGCGACATTTTCTGCCATACCGGGCCAGAAGAAGTCGAGCTTAAGTGTGCCTAGCGTCTTATGCACACCCAGGTACAGCATCGTGAAAGTTGGCTAGAAGGCTGTTCAATACGCAGCGTGTACCATAGTGCAGCATGGTCAGAGCACACCTCAAAGCGTCTGCCATAAAGATAGGGCGATATTGCTGTACAAAAGAAAACTACAGCCAAAAGTTCCCGGCGTGTGACACAGTACCGTTGTTCGGCCGGAGACAGCACTCTGCAGCCATATGCTACAACACTCTCCACGCCATCCATGACTTGAGACAGAACAGTGCCAATTCTGGTGTTGCTAGCGTCTGTATCAAGGACGAACGGCAAGAAGTCGGGGTATCGGAGGGGAGGGGCGTTCATCAAGCCAACTCGGAGCGCAACAAATGTGGCCTCCTCCTGCTCCCCCCAATAGATCTTCTGACCTTTTGCCAAAGGGCGTGGAGAGGTTTGGCGATAGTGGTGAACCCGGCGACAAAACGGCGAGAATAGGACACAAAACCAATGAAATGCCTCACACCTCCACCACCGACGTGGGGGTCGGACAAGAACGCATACACACGGTTTTGTCTGGGTCCATTGATATCCTTGATTTACTATGTGGCCAAAGTACTAAACTGATTTTTGGAGCAGGTGACACTTCTCCGGTTTAAATTTGAGGTTTGCTGCATGCATCTTAAGAAAGACAGCATGTAACCCTTCCAGATATTCTTTAAACTTACAGCTAAAAATAATAACATCGTTCAGATATATCAGGCATGAGTTCAACTGGAGGCCAGCCAGAAACAGTTCCGTCAATCGCTGGAACGTAGCCAGAGGGGAGTGATGACCTATCGGAAACCGATTAAATTCAACTAAGCCTTGTGATGTACGAAAGGCTGTCTTGGGCTTAGAGGACTCATTTAGAGGCAACTGCCAAAATCCCAATAGGAGGTCAAGAGTCTAAAAATAATGTGCTCCTGCCAGAGGATCCAGGGAATTGTACATTCGAGGAAAGGGGTATTCGTCAGCCACATAGATCTTACTAAGTTCACGGAAGTCAACACAGAAGCTCAAACTACCATCCTGCTTTTTAACGAGAACAATCTGGGCTCCCCATAGCCTGGTGGACAGCGAGATAATATCGGCGGCCAACATATCATCAACTGCCAGCCGTACGTGGTCTTTTTCTGTGGGGCTCAGCCAGTAGGGCTTCTGCTGGATGGGAGCGGCTTCGCCCGCATCGATGTGGTAAATCAAAAGGGTAGTGCAGCCGATGTCAAATTTGCCCTTGCTAAACACGTTGGAGAATTCACGCAAAAGTGCCCTCAACTCCCTTCTCTGAGACTCGGACAATTCAGAATTTTAAGGACAAAGCATATCCATTCAATTTTCATGGGAAACCTGTTGCATCTCTATATTTGACGCGACCCCCACCCCTCCAACGGTATTTTCCTCGTGAAGCGCAGGCGACGCATGGGCCAGCACGGTGCCCTACTGTATGACAGACATGTCCAACCCTGCATTAAAGACCTTAATGAACGGTTCCTGGTCATTGGACACCTTAGTCTGGGCCCCCACCAACGTCAACCGATGAATGGCTTTGTTTGAGGGTCCTAGATGGATTCCTACTGCAGTTGCCACCTGGTCAAGCGGCTTCTGCAATCTTAAAGGAACCAACAATTTGCGCGCTTGGGGGAATCTTTACGGTCCTACTCGCAAGCGCTTGTACAGTGGCATTGTCCGTGCACAATCGAGTGAGAGAAGGCAAAAAGGCCATGCGGCGGCCCGATGGCAACTCAAGACAACCTTGGTCAATTACAATTTTCAGGGGCATCTTCCCCAGGAAGTCAGTCCTGAGCAAGCAAGGAACAGCAAGGGACATTGACACAAGAACTGGTCCCATCAATTTGATATCCCCAATACACACCTCTGCCGTTATCTGTCCAATGATGCCCAATGAGCCGCCATTTGCAGCAAAGCACGGAACCCCGACGGGACATAGTGTATGACATACATGGGGCAGAATGTTAAAAATCAATTCGGAAATGATAGTCACGGACGCCCCGGTATCGACGAGCATTCTAATTAAACCCCCTCTATCATTCCGATAACAGCGGATGAACCCGTGGCCATGATAACCACTCTATGGGCCAACTCTGACCATTGACCCAGTTGGAGGGGCCAGTCAAAATCCGAACCCCCACGCTCCGACATACAATGGGAATGAAAACCATTCGAACGCGATGAGTGAGATGGATTCAGGGACCGAGTGTGTGGTGTGCCGCGCCTCTCCTTGAGATATAGGGGAGTGATGGACAGTCAGGCGGATGACGACAGATGTCCGGGGAGGAGTCATCGCGGCACGCGGCAGCCTGACAAGACGTGTCCCTGTAGGCTACAGTTGTAGCACATGATGATCCCGCCCACAGGATGAGGAGAGGTCTTTTCCCGTCATTGTTGTTCATCCCGTTGCACCATGCCATCCCCCCGCCAGCCTACGCCTTGTGCCGAAAAGCAGGCTTGGATGGGCTCCACATCTTTGGGTGTATCACGCGTCTCATGAGGCGCGGTACACGACGCCAACCCCTTATGTCATTGCAAAAGCAGGTACACCTGGATGTATCTTGCAACTTTGAAAAAAGACAAATCATCTTTGTCGACGGCCGGCAGAACGATGTTGAGGTCTTTCGCCAACGTCAACAATCTTTCGAGGACCAGCGCAAATAGTGCACTGTAGAAGGCGAGCGGCAACTCGGCCTCCCCCCTCCTCTGCGCAGCGAACTTATGTCAAACATTTGAAGGCGGTTCGTAGATTGCCACCATTTGAGCAAAGGCTTGTTGGAGCGTGGCCCTCTCCAATGGCGGGATGGTGCAAAACGCTGCCAAGGCATCGTACTCAAGTGCGGGGGGTAGTGCCCTCAGCGACCATTACCCCCATCCATCTTGCCAGGTCGCAGTTTGTCTGGAACTGGCGCTTGAAGGCCACCCAGTCGCCTTCCCTGGCCAAAAATTACTTAACAAAAATTAGACGTCGCCTGAGGGATGGAATCTCGACAGGCGCACTCAGCGTACTTTCAGACTTGGCTGGCTCTCCGTCCCGCGCCGTGAACAAAATGGCGGCCATATGCACGGGGTGTGCCATGGAGCTTTCCTGCTGGTGGGAAACAGCAATGGGAGGCTTGACCCTGCACAGCTCAGGTGCTCTCTCCTTCACTGCTGGCTCTCCAGGGTCAAGCTCAGTGACCATCCCGGCTACGGCCTCGACAAGTTTAGTGAGGTGGGCGCGGAACGAGCAGCGCTTTTTCCCTGATGGTGGTGAGCTGTCTTTGAGATGGTCATCGCGATGCTCCGCTGGAAGTGCCTCACTCCCTTTTTCCGCGGTCGCCATCCCTGGGGCTGTCTGGGGAATAAAGCCTTCATCGTCCGACAACATCCTGGTATGTACTCTGCGTCACGTAAGCATAATCTAACTCGGCCTATCTTGCTGACAAAATAACGTTTGGCCACTTCTTACGCCAGTTGTAATGGGTTTAACTGAGTCGCAGACGTAGACTTGGAGGCAACACATTTATTCAGTTTCTAAACACGGGGTGACTTTCCCTTAACAGAATAACAACTTAAGGTGCGGACCACCAGGCTAACAACACTAGTTACAACATACCTGCTGCTACAGACTAGGACCAAAGACTTCGGCCCGGGTCCACGTGTTGGAGACTCGTTGAATGGAGAACGTAGACGAAGGGTTTCTTCCAGGATGAACAACAACCCTAGTCCCTCTCGGGACCCAGCTTATATTATTTTTGGCGAGGCCGGGTCTGCCCTTGGCCACATCCACCTTCCAGAATCCTCGGGAAGAATCTGGGTCACAATCACGTGACCCCCCCCAGCCCCCTCTTGGGGCCCCTTTGTCAACTTAAACGGTCACGTGTCCTCCCGGGTCAACCAGAGTGCCATGGCCTCACACAACCTCATCCTTCGGTCGACAAACACACACCCTGTCCTGTAGGGTCGGCACTGCACTTCAAGAGTGGTGCCATCTAGCACTATTATTCAGCATCCACCGGGCCCCTCTAGGGCCAGTACTACACCCACACCTTTGTGGTATCCGGCAATGTCGCTTCACCGCATGCCGTGCCCCTCTAGGGCCGGTACTGCACTCACTGCCTGTTGACTTACAGCGATGTCACTACACATGTGGTACTATTGTATACAAGACAACTCCTTTCACAGTCACCAAGCAGCAGTCTAAAGTGCAAGTGTTTAAACAAATGTACTGTCTCTATTAATCTTTCAAAAATGTTTACGAATACAAACACATGCCACTGGCATTATAATACCACTTTTATTGATCAATAATACTAATTAAATCACAATGGAGAACTGAAAATTAAGGGCATGTCAAAATTGTCAAGGCATACATTTATATTTATAATTAATCCAACACCTTTTCAATAAGCTCCGGGATAATCAAAATTTAATTTCTAGTTTAAAAGTAGCATTAAGGCAAGCATTACAGTAATTAAGATATATGTGTAGCACACTGCAAGTTTATGTTGAAGTTCATATTTGCGAGTGACTTCTGATGAATAAAAGTCTAACGTCACATTGTATCGCCACCGAAATTAATGTGACAAAGATGACAGTGACAACGAAACAAGTCCACTTCCCACAACCAGCAGTCCGGAGTTTCACGCTCTCCGCTGCTTTTATCCTACTAGGCGCAGCCTGGCCGCACCTCCCTTCTCGAACCCATTAGAGGGTTCCCAGGGCTTCCAGATGAGGTCTTCCATGACCCTCGGCCCAGTTCTTCTGCCCTGCCGGCACACCTGTTTATATGCTCAATGGCGTGTGCGCTAAATGTCCACCGCAGTTGCTGCTTCTGGACAGCAGTCGGCGCAATGTCACTACATATGTTTACATATTTAAATAAAGAGTGAAAGGGGTAGTCAGTCAGTAGCAAAACAAAAGAGGAAGGCCTTGAGCCTGGACTTCAACAAGCACAATAACTCAACAGCACGGATGGCTGGGAGCAGCAGAGAATGAGTGAGCTCCCTCTGAGTGAAGGTGGACCGGCAACTTTGACGGAAGAACATGGTTGCTGGAATCAAGAGTAGTGAGCATAGCATTCGATTAAGATGAGAGAGGAGTGGTAGGCAGAAGTGGGTCCATAGAGGATGTTGAAGGCGACGAGTGTGATCTTGACGTTGATCTAGGTTTGGATTGGGAGCCAGTGGAAAGGTTAGGGCTATTACGTGCAATGTGGCTACATTTGCAGGTATGTGTAAGCTGTTGCCACTGCTGGCAGAAGGGCCTCCACTACATATAATTATAGAGAGCTCCCACAGAGAGTGTTTGACCTATTTTTCCACACTGGTCACACTTTATGCCACCACATGGAACCTGCCAATCAAATAACTGTGGTAGGCCCATTTCTACTGCTGGGTGGACAGAGGCGGGGGTATTCAACATTCAAGAAACTTGCACCGTCATTTCAACTGCCTTACAGATAGATCGAACCAACAACCTTTGAATTACAAGTACAGTGTCCTACCACCTCACCATGGCAACATCCCCTCCATGCTATTGTTAATATATACGTCCTTACACAATACTCACATCTCCTTTGTATGTATGTTGAACGTCTTTCGCACCGTATGTAGCCAACCGTGCTAATCGGACGTGCGGGAGAAGGACAACTAAACCCACAAAGCATCTCTAAAGAAATGAGTTTTCGATCTATATCGCAAAGAAGAGCGTTCCAAACGGCTGCAGAAGTACATCTGAAAGCGCACGATGCAGTGACCGTCTTTGTTCGATGGTTAGAGAGATGTAAAATCTTGCATAAACACAGAATTATAAAGTATAGCAGACTGCTGACTTCTCTCGTGCCCGCAGTTTCTCCCGAAGCAAATTGTGGCCTCTTGAACAAAGTGCTTGTGGGCTCCTTGATTGGTCACAAGTGCACGTGATCAATTTCACACGTGCAGAGTGTATACTGCCAGGGGAGAGTCTTATGGTATTTCGGCCATTTAACAGCTTTTCGGTAAAGTCACGTAGGTAAAAATAAATAATAAAATATATATATAATAGAAATAATAATAGAAATAAAATTATACATCACGATGTTTCGGAGGCAACACAAGTCTCCATCATCAGGTGGGACCGTCACAGCTAGATTTACTTGATACATTATTTTTATTTTTTATTTTTACCTACGTGACTTTATCGAAAAAACCTAAGAGTATGAATCCTTGCAGTCACGAAAGCTTCAAATCTAAAATATGTATTTCAGTGTTCACTGGTTTAACAGCATGCTAGTATCATGGGACTTGGGATTGTGTCTGGCTAGTGCAGCCCTGTGGGTGGCATGGCATGGAGAAGCCACATAGTACAAGTGTCAGAGGAGGGAAATAAAAAGCCCAATGGTCGTTTTGTGTTCCCCATTGAGCTGATTTATACTGGCGCTATGGTTCAATTCCCACAGCTGCTGGGTAATTTCTGCAGGGAACTACAAAAGGCTCTCGTGCGCTGCAGAATGTATGACAGAGACCCTCAGAAATCACTCCCGAGTATTTGATTGTGTGCCGGTGTCATGCTCCGAATTTCCCAAATTTAATAAAATCAACGCTTGCATACATTATAGTTAATGCCCGTAAATGAGATGAAACGTCACAGTGGATCCAACTACCTTGAATGTAAATTAAATAGAATACACTTTTTGACGTTTCAATGCGTGTTGTGGTTCACGCCCAGTGCCCGTCCTGGTTAATACTCTGTGTTGAAAGATCCAATTACATTATTCCAAAAAGAGAGGCCATTTTTGCTGGTATCATGGTCCAAATTAACCAAGTTTGACAATCATTCGCAAATTACTAAATTGGGTCAAAACAGCGTAGCAGTAATATCTCCAAACTGTGTATTACTACTGCAGACTGTACCCATCTGTGAAAATACAGGGCCTTCGTGATAGCCTTGCACTAGAAGAATGTCTTGGATGCCAAATCCCCTCATAGTTTGGTTTAATTTCATGGATAGCAGACATCTTCTTCTTGAATAGCATTTGCAGCACACATGGGTTGTATGAAACCCATAGTGCCGATAACAATTTAGTTTATTTGGTATCCACACCATTCTCATAGCCAGGGCTATTATGATTGCGATATGTTTTTGTTCCATAGACATCTGCAGTGATTACACAGAGGGAGCGATGTTGCTCTGCGTGTAATCCCAGTTGAGTAATTTGCAGGTAGCATTTCGAATTTGTAAAAAGAATTGGACCATGTATGGGCAAGCACTTGGCCTCCTTGTTTTAAAACCATGTCAGGGGAATCTTTAGCGCACACTGTGAATCACACGGTGCATATTTTGTACTGTTAACACAGTCACGCAGTAATAACCAGGGAGGCCGGCCTAGATTCCACAAAATTGGCGAACGCGCTACTCTGGGACCATGCCACCACCAAATACTCACTACTTCTGTTCTACATTGCAGAGCCACACCATAACCATTTAGACCTGTTGTGAAAAAACACTTGTATGTATTACTTAACATTTAAGCTGCGAGCTTTCATAGTGTTGGTGCATTGATTCATGCAATCACACTCCGACTTTAATTACATGTTATATTCATTGCGACGATTGTTTCGTGTCCATCCGTGCGCTCGTTTCATTTGTGCTCTGGCTCTATGGGTTATTGCCGCACAGCTGCGCATTGCGCTGGGGATGTTGGAGAGTAAAATTAGTGCCGAGACCAATTTGCGCTTTTGCTGAATATTTAGTTTGCTTGGCGTGACGCTCTCACTCAAGTGTGGCATTATAACCTTTTATGGTCGTGATTGATATGGTGCAATGTGTGCAGTGAGCAAGTTTAATAAAGGTTATAGATGTCAGTTATTGTGAAGGCTATGCTGCACGGTGATCAATCCTACTATGTACGAATTACGTAGCATGGCTTGTGCTATGGAAAAATCGTGTAATGACTATGATGCACTGTTTGTTTTTAAAAACCCCTATGACCTCATGTGTAAGAGTGGCTCGTTTTATTATGTCATTGCTCAAAATCCCTGGTTGTTTTTTCTTCTTAAAATAGTTAAAGGTGCAGCCCTTATAATGTCCTGTTCACGCCAGTGCTCGTGGACGGTCTCCACTGTAGAGAGCTCGAGAGAGCTCCCTATGAAGGGTATTTGGCCCACTCTTCAACATTAGTTGGTTCTCATTATTCAGCTTGGCCCAGTCTCGAGGGCTACATGTTATAAATAAAGTGGATAAATAACATGACGGAGCATGGCATAATCTTAATTTTAGAACTTTCGTGACTGCAGGAATTATTATTTGGTTCTTTCGGTTAAGTCACGTCTAAAGATAAAATAATAAATTAAATTAAATAATAGAATACGACGTTTCGATTGCAACACAAGCAATCATCATCAGGTATAATGAAATAGCGACATAAAATCTAACCAGAAAACTATAGACAGACATATTATTGGGTAAGAGATGCCCTCATGATGCGATGTCACAATTAACTCTGCGGTCTCATCTTCCGAGGATGTTTCATGCAAGTGCAATGGCGAGCTGAAATTGAAGAATTGTGGAATGCGGGTTCCTCATTTCATTTATAATAATTGGGATAATATAAATAAGGGATGGATACAGCCCTGTCATTCCACTGCTGGGTGAATGCCTCACCCGGCCATGTCAGTCATGGGGATTGTTTGATCATACTTCACCACATTAGTCAGTACGGGTCGGTAAAGTGAGCCGGGCCAAGGCTGGTTAATATGTCATCCACCAGTGATGTTCGTCACTGCCGAGAATCGAACACAGGTTTAAAGTGCAGCGTGCTAAAGCGCTTCACCACCACTCTGCCCCCAAATGGAGAAATAATTGGTAATCAATTCCAACAATTAAAGCACATTTAAAGACTCTTTGTATCCTACGTAAGTTATGGTTATGTTTCTTTTGCAAGGATGCTGCCGTGGTATAATTTTATTTGCACACTGGATTTAAATTTATAGATCGCCAGTTCAGTCTCCCGGTGTGGCAGTTGAAACAATGGGCAAGTTTATGTCATTTATATGTCTCTGTCCACCAGTACAGTAGTATGAATTGGTACTACACATTTCGGCAATCAGGCAGGTCGTATACAGTGGGGGTAAAGTGTGGGTACTCCTACCTCTCCCAAGAGGTCTGGTCAGCGTGGAGAGGTTCCACAGAGCTCCCTCTATTGGACGTCCTTTGGCCAGAAGTGGCGTTCAGTCTGAGCAAGAACTTGCAGGGCTGCACCTTTACCTATTGCCGTAAAGCCAGGGCTTTCACATTGCTAATGTTGGTTTAGAATTCGACACGGCTGTCATGTCACTAGAGGGCACTATGGCAGCGTGCCTGAAAAAATAATGTGGTTGTGACTTTAATTCTAATTTTCAATTTAATTAATCCTACATCGTGTGTTAAATAGCCCCATGGATACACGCGAAATAGATGTCTAAATAAAACATAACGCGTGAGCGTGATGTTTTTGGGTTCCGTCCTAATTTAATGAGAGACATGTAATTTAGGTGCATTATTAACTGTGACAATGCTATTTTCACGTCACAAGAAGGAATATTTATGTTTGTGACTTTTGTGGAATTACCGGTCCATATGAGACCGTGGGTATGGGCGAAGGCTTGGCAAAGCTTTCATTCAGCAGGGGATAGATAATAGCCGATCATGATGTAGTTAACCTGGAATAACAAGTACGTTTAGAATATCACGAATACATGTATAATGAGAGCATATCAAATTTTATTGTTGCATCCATGTGTAATGTGAGGGTATATCCGGGTGGTTGATTGATCACACCTATCTTCTTGGTTCTTTCGGTAAAGTCACGTAGAAGGGAAGTAATAAAATAATAAAAATAAAACATAATAAAATGAAATAATTCTCACGACGTTTCGGCTACAACGCAAGCAGCCGTCCTCAGGTGAAGAATGAGACACTACCAAGCTAGGAGCTTATATATAAACTGGGTTGGAGGTGGAAGAGCGCCTTAACAAAAAGAATGTGCATATGAAGAGGAATTTAGCATATTCATGGAAATGCGTAGGAGGTGGGCGGGGGGGGGGTTTCAAAGTCATATTATGCCCATGCATTATGCAGGATCAGCAGCACCAAGGGGGGGTGCAGGGAGTAGCATTAACAAAGGAAAGGAATGTTATTGATATGTAGCTGCAGTTACTAAACAACCACGTAGAAAACTAAAGTATAAACTACATAAAAAACTAAAGTATAAACTGCATAGCACCATCAGTATACTAACTATACTCTACAATAAGCTGAGTTACTAACAGCAAGTAATACATTACAATTCTACGTCGTAAAAATTATATAATATGCTTCCATCTAAACTTTATTCTCTTACATCACACGAGCATATACCGTACTATATGCTGCCATAGATAAACCCAACATTAAATTATATATTGTATTACTATAAACCAGAGGTGGGACAAAGTCATTGTTATGCAAGTCCAAGTCGAGTCGCAAGTCATCAAATTCATGACTCGAGTCTGACTCGAGTCCAAGTCACATGACTCGAGTCCACATCTCAGAGGTGGGACAAAGTCATTCTTATGCAAGTCCAAGTCGAGTCGCAAGTCATCAAATTCATGACTCGAGTCTGACTCGAGTCCAAGTCACATGACTCGAGTCCACACCTCTGCTATAAACCACCCTATACCTTATACATTTCAACATAACACTATGTATTATTCTACCCACCCTAATGTGTATCGAAATGGTTTATTACGTCCTTCCAATGATTGCTAAGCCAGAATCCATCTTCTCGGTTAAAATTGTCTCTGTGTTTGTATATGTGGATCGCCTCATGAACGAATCTCTCATGATAGCCAGATGGCTTGCAGAGAACCTCTGTCTTGGAGAAGTCAATATCATGTGAGCCCACTGAGTTGTAACAGTGATCTGCCACGGCTGAGGTGTTTGTCCTACCGTGTTTCAGGTCAGCTTTATGTTCACGGATGCGGTCCGAGACATGTCGTTTGGTTTCCCCAATGTAACTGCTACCACAGAGGCAACTTAGTTTGTAGACACCAGGGTACTGTATGTCTGGAACCACATCTTTTACAGACGGTACCAGATCACGGATTTTATGTACTGTGTTGAATCGGACCTGGATCTTGTGTTTAATCAGGATTTTGGAGATCTTTTTTTGTGACCCCAGCAATGTAGGGTAAGGTGATGGTCTTGAAAGGCTCCTCAACAGGATCCTTCTTGATGGTTGGAGTGATGGCTTTGCGGATTGTGTAGTCGGAGTAATCATTAGCCTTAAGAGCTTGGCGTACGTGTTTGAGTTCACTGGAAATGTGTTCATGGTCGGAGATGCGTTGGGCTCTATGATATAGAGTCTTGATGAGAGAATTATTCTGGGATGGATGGTGGTGGGAATCCGGTTTTAGATAAGCATCCGTATGGGTGGCTTTCCTGTAGACAGAGTGGCTCATTGAACCATCAGGTCTCCTTTTGATTAGGACATCCAAAAAGGGTAGCTTGCCATCATTTTCGACTTCCATGGTGAATCTGATGGCTGGGTGTATGGAATTGATGTGGTCGAGAAATTGGTCTAGAGCAGGCCGGCCATGTGGCCAGATGACAAAAGTGTCGTCTACGTACCTCTTCCATAAGGTCGGGCGTAGAGTGGCAGTCCGGATGGCGTCCGTCTCAAATTTCTCCATGAAGATGTTGGCTACAACCGGAGATAGGGGGGAGCCCATTGGGGTGCCCTCAATTTGCTTGTAGAAAGTTTAATTCCAAGTGAAGTATGTATTGGTTAAGCAGTGTCTCACCAGGGGGGGTACCCCAGCATTCAGTCCTTGATGAACCAAGTCTTCAATGATTGCGATGGTGTCAGGTACAGGAACCTTGGTGAATAAGGAAACCACATCAAAACTGACAAGCAGGTCGTCTGGGGACAGGGCAATCCCCTTGATTGTCGATACCAGGTCAGTAGAGTTTAGTACTGCAGAGGTGGTTTTTCCAGTGAAAGGCCGTAGGATTTCAGACAAAAAACGAGCCAATTTATAGGTGGGGGAGTTGATAATAGAGACAATGGGACGAGGAGGTGTATCTTCTTTATGTATCTTTGGCATTGACTTCTCCAAGACAGAGGTTCTCTGCAAGCCATCTGGCTATCATGAGATTCGTTCATGAGGCGATCCACATATACAAACACAGAGACAATTTTAACCGAGAAGATGGATTCTGGCTTAGCAATCATTGGAAGGACATAATAAACCATTTCGATACACATTAGGGTGGGTAGAATAATACATAGTGTTATGTTGAAATGTATAAGGTATAGGGTGGTTTATAGTAATACAATATATAATTTAATGTTGGGTTTATCTATGGCAGTATATAGTACGGTATATGCTCGTGTGATGTAAGAGAATAAAGTTTAGATGGAAGCATATTATATAATTTTTACGACGTAGAATTGTAATGTATTACTTGCTGTTAGTAACTCAGCTTATTGTAGAGTATAGTAAGTATACTGATGGTGCTATGCAGTTTATACTTTAGTTTTTTATGTAGTTAATACTTTAGTTTTCTACGTGGTTGTTTAGTAACTGCAGCTACATATCAATAACATTCCTTTCAATTTGTTAATGCTACTCCCTGCACCCCTCCTTGGTGCTGCTGATCCTGCATAATGCATGGGCATAATATGACTTTGAAACCCCCCCCCCCCGCCCACCTCCTACGCATTTCCATGAATATGCTAAATTCCTCTTCATATGCACATTCTTTTTGTTAAGGCGCTCTTCCACCTCCAACCCAGTTTATATATAAGCTCCTAGCTTGGTAGTGTCTCATTCTTCACCTGAGGACGGCTGCTTGCGTTGTAGCCGAAACGTCGTGAGAATTATTTCATTTTATTATGTTTTGTTTTTATTATTTTGTAGTGGTGATACGCGCTGGGTGTATACGTCGTGTGCCAGCGCGTATGTACGGGTGTGTGTGTGGTGACGCGCGCTGACGGGGAGGAGCAGGCGTCAGTGCGCGGGTGGGGGTAGTGCTGCTGATTGGCTGTGTGCCGGTGACGCGCCCAGAGGGAGTGATCGGGTAGCAGCGCGGTGTGATTGGTCGGGGAGTGGAAACACGCGCTGAGCGGAACCGGATCGTAGAGATAGCGCGTGGGGATTGGGTAACTGAGGAGCGGTGCCGACGTTGAGGTCCGCATCCGCTCCGTCTCCCGGGAAGAAGAGGTATATAAGGTGATGCACAGAGGAGCAGGGGGCAGAAGTGGAACCATCTAAGAATGAAGACGAAGGTGCAGAGATAGAGCCCGGAGAGGAGAGTAATGGAGAGTAAAGGAGAGTAAGGTATAAGTGTGTAGCCAGAGAGAGAGAACGGTCTACACGAGCTGAGTAATGTATAGTGTGTAGCCAGAGAGAGAGAACGGTCTACACGAGCTGAGTAATGTATAGTGTGTAGCCAGAGAGAGAGAACGGTCTACACGAGCTGAGTAATGTATAGTGTGTAGCCAGAGAGAGAGAACGGTCTACACGAGCTGAGTGATGTATAGTGTGTAGCCAGAGAGAGAGAAAGGTCTACACGAGCCGAGTATGCATACGGTGTAGCCAGAGAGAGAGGAAGGTCTACACGAGCCGAGTATGCATACGGTGTAGCCAGAGAGAGAGATGCAAAGTCTACACGAGGCGAGTGGAGAGTGTAGCAGAGGCGCAGAGTCTACACGAGGCGAGAGAAGAGTGTAGCCGAGGCGCGGAGTCTACACGAGGCACAGAGAGCCAGCAGCACAGAATCTAAGAGAGTCAAGAGAAGCGTAGGGTGAAGAAGAAGAGGTCACGAGTTGTACCGTTGTATGGTGACCGCATTGTGAAGAAGAGAGGCCACGCGTTGTATTGTTACAAGTCAAGATTTAATAAAAGAAGTGTGTTCCCGTCAAGGAGTTTCCTGCCGTCATTTTCCAATACTTCAATTTTATTACTTCCCTTCTACGTGACTTTACCGAAAGAACCAAGAAGATGAATCCCTGCAGTCACGAAAGCTTTAAATCGAAATTTAACCGCCTCTACGGGGAGGGTTTCCACATAACTTTGAGATCCTTCAACAAGCTCCGTGATAAGAAGGCTCAGCTAATCGAGTCTCTCACCTTTCTGAAGAGATGCCGCGACTCTAAGGTAATACCAAACGCATTTACACTAACATCTGCTGCTGTAACTTCTTCTAATGCGAAACGAATTCTGTCTAGAACTAGCTTAGCTCTTATCTCAGAGAAAATCAGACTTACGCGCACCGAACTAGATCAGTTAGACAAGACACTCTACAAATCACACTTATCTTTGAGTGCAACAATGTCCATATCGGATTGGGAACATGTGAAAAAAATGACTGCCCCTTCAGCTGCCGCTATGTCGACTAAATGTAAGGACAACTTGATTTCCAAATTCAACCGCCTCTCAAACAAGAAACCGGACCCACACATTGAAAAGCTAGATGTTAACAAAGTCGTAATTAATCGCAGTAACAGTTCTATTTCTGAAGGTTTGAAATCCGTTTTAGCTAAAGGACTAAACTTTGAAGTCACACCTAGACACATACCAGTTAATGATATAATTGCTCGAGTAGATGTAGCTCTCAAGGGCTTGAGTCACATCGCTGCAGACGTAGCAAGATCCGAAATCTCTGCAACCCTCAAATACGCTAAGATGCCAGCTAACAACATCAGCAAAGATGAGCGTTTTGAATTAGCTCAATTAAAAAAGAGGGATGACATTGTCATCCTCTCAGCCGACAAAGGCAATGCCACTGTCTTCATGGACAAAATAGAATACAACAAAAAAATTCAAGAACTACTCAACGATGGCCGCTATACAAAAATAAAAAGAGACCCCACCAACAGCCTCGTCACTAAAACCAACAAAATCATTTCTGATTCAACCGCATTATTTGATCAGACCAAACAGTTCTCGTTGAAACCTTCTGCAGCCAGGCCACCAAGATTATACGGCTTGCCAAAGATACATAAAGAAGATACACCTCTTCGTCCCATTGTCTCTACTATCAACTCCCCCACCTATAAATTGGCTCGTTTTTTGTCTGAAATCCTACGGCCTTTCACTGGAAAAACCACCTCTGCAGTACTAAACTCTACTGACCTGGTATCGACAATCAATGGGATTGCCCTGTCCCCAGACGACCTGCTTGTCAGTTTTGATGTGGTTTCCTTATTCACCAAGGTTCCTGTACCTGACACCATCGCAATCATTGAAGACTTGGTTCATCAAGGACTGAATTCTGGGGTACCCCCCCTGGTGAGACACTGCTTAACCAATACATACTTCACTTGGAATGAAACTTTCTACAAGCAAATTGAGAGCACCCCAATGGGCTCCCCCCTATCTCCGGTTGTAGCCAACATCTTCATGGAGAAATTTGAGATGGACGCCATCCGGACTGCCACTCTACGCCCGACCTTATGGAAGAGGTACGTAGACGACACTTTTGTCATCTGGCCACATGGCCAGCCTTCTCTAGACCAATTTCTCGACCACATCAATTCAATACACCCAGCCATCAGATTCATCATTGAAGTCGAAAATGATGGCAAGCTACCCTTTTTGGATGTCCTAATCAAAAGGAGACCTGATGGTTCAATGAGCCACTCTGTCTACAGGAAAGCCACCCATACGGATGCTTATCTAAAACCGGATTCCCACCACCATCCATCCCAGAAGAATTCTCTCATCAAGACTCTATATCATAGAGCCCAATGCATCTCCGACCATGAACACATTTCCAGTGAACTCAAACACGTACGCCAAGCTCTTAAGGCTAATGGTTACTCCGATTACACAATCCGCAAAGCCATCACTCCAACCATCAAGAAGGATCCTGTTGAGGAGCCTTTCAAGACCATCACCTTACCCTACATTGCTGGGATCACAAAAAGATCTCCAAAATCCTGATTAAACACATGATCCAGGTCCGATTCAACACAGTACATAAAATCCGTGATCTGGTACCGTCTGTAAAAGATGTGGTTCCAGACATACAGTACCCTGGTGTCTACAAACTAAGTTGCCTCTGTGGTAGCAGTTACATTGGGGAAACCAGACGACATGTCTCGGACCGCATCCGTGAACATAAAGCTGACCTGAAACACGGTAGGACAAACACCTCAGCCGTGGCAGATCACTGTTACAACTCAGTGGGCTCACATGATATTGACTTCTCCAAGACAGAGGTTCTCTGCAAGCCATCTGGCTATCATGAGAGATTCGTTCATGAGGCGATCCACATATACAAACACAGAGACAATTTTAACCGAGAAGATGGATTCTGGCTTAGCAATCATTGGAAGGACGTAATAAACAATTTCGATACACATTAGGGTGGGTAGAATAATACATAGTGTTATGTTGAAATGTATAAGGTATAGGGTGGTTTATAGTAATACAATATATAATTTAATGTTGGGTTTATCTATGGCAGTATATAGTACGGTATATGCTCGTGTGATGTAAGAGAATAAAGTTTAGATGGAAGCATATTATATAATTTTTACGACATAGAATTGTAATGTATTACTTGCTGTTAGTAACTCAGCTTATTGTAGAATATAGTAAGTATACTGATGGTGCTATGCAGTTTATACTTTAGTTTTTTATGTAGTTTATACTTTAGTTTTCTACGTGGTTGTTTAGTAACTGCAGCTACATATCAATAACATTCCTTTCCTTTGTTAATGCTACTCCCTGCACCCCCCCTTGGTGCTGCTGATCCTGCATAATGCATGGGCATAATATGACTTTGAACCCCCCCCCGCCCACCTCCTACGCATTTCCACGAATATGCTAAATTCCTCTTCATATGCACATTCTTTTTGTTAAGGCGCTCTTCCACCTCCAACCCAGTTTATATATAAGCTCCTAGCTTGGTAGTGTCTCATTCTTCACCTGAGGACGGCTGCTTGCGTTGTAGCCGAAACGTCGTGAGAATTATTTCATTTAATTATGTTTTATTTTTATTATTTTATTACTTCCCTTCTACGTGACTTTACCGAAAGAACCAAGAAGATGAATCCCTGCAGTCACGAAAGCTTTAAATCGAAATTTGATCACACCTAGTTACGATTATTGTCTCTACCGGTCCTGGCCCATAGCCAATGGGGAGAGGTCTAGGGGCGTGGCCCTGACGTTATGGGAAGGTGACATCTGGGAGGAAATGATTGGATCTGCTGGCTTTAGCCACAGCCAATGGGGGACGAGTCAGGGTCGTGGTCCTGGGATCGTACGATGGAATCTGGAAGATTCCATGGAGGTTAACCAGGACTGGTGGAAAGGTACCACGTGACCCGGGTATTAAAAGGGGTGTAGACGATTTTTCGATTTAAAGCTTTCGTGACTGCAGGGATTCATCTTCTTGGTTCTTTCGGTAAAGTCACGTAGAAGGGAAGTAATAAAATAATAAAAATAAAACATAATAAAATAATTCTCACGACGTTTCGGCCACAACGCAATCAGCCGTCCTCAGGTGAAACCAGGTCTGTCGAGGCGACAGCGTCTGAATGACGCTGGCTTGGCAAAGCTTTCATTCAGCAGGGGATAGAATGATGCTGTCGCCTCGACAGACCTGGTTTCACCTGAGGACGGCTGCTTGCGTTGTGGCCGAAACGTCGTGAGAATTATTTTATTATTCTTTATTTTTATGATTTTATTACTTCCCTTCTACGTGACTTTACCGAAAGAACCAAGAAGAAAAAGGGGGTGTAGACGGGCAACATGTGGTCAGATCTGGAACGAACGAAGGGTGAGGCCACGCAGGAACGGGGGTCCAGGCCTGCCACGTGGCAGCAAGAGTCTCCCTTTCTCTCTCACGCTGTCTGTTAACAGCGTGAAGGAGTAAGACAGGAGTGGAATTCATATGAAGAGAGTTGTGAACTGAAGACAAATAAAGACTCTGATTCCAGAAGTGGCTTCCACGACCTTTATTACATATGTGTAGTAACATAGAATAGGTTACTACGGCGCCTAGCGCCAGTTACTGATAGAGAGGGGAACTGGCAGTGTAGTAGCCCTCCCTGCCAGTAGGGCATGCAATGTCACGGAACTGGTCCCTACGGGGCGTAGAGCTGGTGGCTGGCAGAGAGGGGGCATCTGAGGACGTAGCAGCCCGGTTGGCTGGCAAGGGCACGTGATAGGCCAGGATAAGGATGTGGGCCAAAGGTGAAAGAATGGACACGTGGGGTATTGCCCAGCACCTTCTGGTAGGTTCCAGAAGGGGGCGTGGCCGAGGGCGGAGCCAGTCCAAGCTGGGGGGCATAAAAGGGAGATCCCGAGGCTGGGTCAGGGCTGTCTGCTGGAATGGACTACTCTGTGCTACGTGTTCCTCTGGGTCTTTGGTCATCGTACTCGGCATAGTGGATCAGGCAGTGTGCCAACTGTCCTGACCTGGTTTATGTAATTATCCCGTTGTGGTCCATAGAATTAACGTGTAGCCTCCTGAGTTAGTGTGTGTCCCTCAGTGAACCCACTACACATGTGATAATGTAGGATGCAATTGAAGATTTTAATCTCGGATTGAAAAAGTTAATGCACTAGTTATCATCATCTGTCCCTAACAGGAAGTCATGGCATTTCTTGTAAGGACGATCTAATTTGAGTAGAACTTTGGTACGAAGCTGTGTTGCTATTAGAGAAAACCAGTCACATTTATTACAGGGTGGCCCAAATTTGAAAGACAATACAACCAGCACTAAAAAATAGCACGTGCCTACTAACCCCTCTCAATAATGCCATTATGCGTGATGTTATCTTGTAACTTAACATTATTTTTCTCCTAATTAAATATTTCCGAGGGCAAACACATTTTGAAAAGCATTAATTAACCCCTGCATATGCAAGATGTTTCTTTTTTGTGAACATTAAAAGTAGTTTCGATTTAAAGCTTTCGTGACTGCAGGGATTCATTTTCTTGGTTCTTTCGGTAAAGTCACGTAGAAGGAAAATAATAAAATAATAAAAATAAAACATAATAAAATAATTCTCACAATTATACAATTATGTTATTATGTAAAAATCTAAGCTGGATGTAAAAATGTTAAATGCGCATATTAGCATAAGCCTAGAATTAGTTGAACAGAGAATATTGTTATTAGTTTGATTTTGTTTAATTGGGAGAGTCAATTTGCATGCAGCTTCATGAGAACAATCGAGCTGGGAAGTGATGTGATAGTTTTACCCTCACAACCAAAAGTCCATGCATTCAACCAAAAAGGTTGGATTCTACTCCGAGGATTGATAATATGAAATGCTATGGGGCAAGAGCAATTGATTCACAATTGTGTACATTTTCGTGAACTAGAATGAGGATTGTAATTGAATTCCTTAATAGGTATTTTGCATTGTAATTTTGGACCCTAATTGAGTGAAATTACAGAATGTTAAAATGTGTAAAGTGTACGGTTGCATGATAATTACAGTTAAACATATCCTGCTTTAATTTAATTACCAATTCGAGAGGTATAATAAAACATTTTCCTGTGAAGATATTTCTTGAATTAATTTTTTTTCAAGATGACTTAATGAGTGATTCTTAATTAATGTGTTGGGTTAGATTGTGCGGGTGTAACGTCAAGTGGAGCCTAAACCCCCCACAATCTAACACAGCCACACTCATGAACGCAAGTTGTCTAGGCAAAACATCTAGTTATGTTGGTCATGAAAGCCTACCTATGAAATGAACAGAACAAGTGTTTGCTTGTATTTAGGCTATGGTAGATCGCCACAATACTTGTCTGAATACTCTACGAGGATATTTAATATTTTCCCCAAACAAAACAAGATTGAATTCTCAATAAAGTTCTACCTGCTTAGTTTAAAGTAATAATGTAAAGAAAAAATAATATTCTGCATATGTTTAAACAATGTTGAAACATATTAATTGCCGAATGAGTCAAATATACGCACGTTTTTCTCTAAATTGTGGGTTTATTATATTTTTAGCTAAACTATTTTTTGTTGATTTTACCAAGTAAGGCCCACTGAACTAAATAGCTCTGTTTCAGAAGCGACCTGGCCACAAATGCTAGCTCAACGAAGTGGCGTATCATCATGTGGAAATGTATAGCAGCTAAATGCTCTCAATGCATGTTTCTAAATGTGTAGAGGAAAACGGAGGACAAGGAGAAACTCTCCAAATATACAGGCTTCAGGGAGGGAATAGAACTCACAACCTCCTAGATACCTGGAGAGAAAGTTAACATCTCACCACGTCATAGGATTATGTATGCATGTCCTTATGTATGTCCTGTTTTAAATTCGTTAAAGACACACAACCTACCAATGTTAGAATATTCATTAATACATTAAGGTGCTGTTGATAATGACAATGAGAATGATATATCTTGATGATGATACATGAATGTGATAATGAATGATGATTATGATGATAAATTAAGATGTTTATCGATAATAATAGTAATAATATCAATGCAGTGACATTGTTACTGTTGCTGAAATTACCATTTTGCCACACGTATGCATGTATGTTCAACTTGTTTCGCATCGTACGTAGCCAACCGTGCTAATCGGCAGTGTCATAAAGTTGACGTGAATTTGTGTGCAATGGGCTGCCAGGCCCTTTCCCCACTCCACACACACACAAGCCTCACAACTCAAAGTGTGATCGATGGCATTCTGCATGAGGACAGAAATATTCCACATTGACCGAGCCAATGGGTGGGCAAAGCTTTCCACCACCAGTAGCTTTGGCCATAACGCCACCCACCTTGGGACTTACCGAAATTGTGGCATGAGTGGTGGCGGAATGGGCTACAATTTTTTAAGGGAATTGACCGCACATGAATTTCAAATTGTGAGATATGGCCATCGTTAAACATGGTCGTAATTCCAACAAAAAGTGCTGAATTATTTGAACATGTTCAAGAAAGGGCAGGTGGGTCAGTTTCAAGATAACATTATCAAACTGTTCTGCTATCACTTATCAAAACAGTTCTGTGGGTATATAGCTCAACCTTTTGAATTAATCAATGAGAGTGAAGCAAAGCCCCTACCAACCATGAGTTAAAAATCACTGCTTACCAACTATAACAATGTTCATCGTAAATTCCCAAAATATGGTCACACAATGCGCTGTATGGCATGAATTTTCACACATTTGGGTCATACATTTTTATTATCTTGAAGCGATGTTGTTTTTTTAATGGATAGAGTTTAAAATAATATACTGCATTGAAAAAACCCGTTAACTGCAATTGCATACAGAAGTATAGTCAAAATAATAATTGATTCCTATTTTTAAAATACATATTACTTGGGCATTTTTGTACAAATTGTCAGCCAAATAACCTAAAAACAAATATAAAAAGTTGATTTCTTTCAGGGTAATTGCTTCCGAAATGCGTAAAAAAAATTGTTCCAGTATTAAAATAGCATTTGCAGAAGAATTTTGATGTTTTTGTGTGTGTGTGACAGCAGGAATTGCTCAAACTCACATTAAATTGCGCAGAAAACAAATTGAGTCTCCCAGAGTCATTCGCCTGATGCTATGATTGCTTTTCTGCTTCATATGTCAGTTCCTCCATGTGTCAGTTCATTCTTATGCCTCAATCTAACTGGACAATGGTCTCGAGTGTATGAATATTTTTCATGTATTTATCTGTCTCTCTACCTTTACGGGCACTTCACCATCCACTCAAAGATGCCCATTTATACGTGGGTATCTGTCAAGCTGGTAAAGTATGGGTACTCGCACCTCTTCCAAAACATCTGGTCGGCAATAAGAGTAGACCATAACACCCTCTAGAGGGGGCTCTTTAGAACTCTTTCCAGTGGATACCCCTCTTCCAGCAGTGGTGCCAGTAATTTTAGATGTGCACCTTTAAATTGTCACTCTCTGGAACCTAGGTTCACTGAGGACACATCACTAAAGGGATGATAGCCAATAGTCAAATGGTCAAGAAAGCCTTTTTGTGTTTACACCATCAGTAGTTATTTGATCCACCGTAGTATCTATTAACAGATTATTTGCCAGTGTATTGAAAGGTTCTGCACTCTTGTTCTTTGTAGCGGTTTTCAATAGTGACTGACGTTTCTCCGTGTAATGCTAAGAGTGCAATTACGATGAGTATTATTATTACTACTACACAGGTCTTTGAGGTCGTGATATAAAACTCTCACGTGTATATTCGGGTTGTATTTTATCGTGCGTTGTTTGGCATGATGTCCGTTGTTTCGCTCCACGTGCTGCATCCTTCTTCAGGATCTGATTATACGGTTTCACTTCACGTGCTGCGAGCAAAATGTCAGACATCATGCCGAACAACACGTGGTACGACCTAAAAATTCCGCAGAGAGCTAATTAGGATTATTATTAGTAAGCTAATAAAATAATGAAAATAACGCATTATAAGGAACAAGGTGTTTTTTAGTTTAAGTATTAAAGACAAAGGTGTTTTTTAGTTGACATGCTGATGATTTGGTAATTAGATTGGTTAATTGAGCACATAAAAAAATTTCCTGCCAGTTATCCAAGCAGACTATAACAGTGCAAACATTTGGCTTAACAATAATAATGTACGCCAATATCTGAGGATTGTATGCACACTCACTGAACTCAGTGGCATGTATCTGGTAGGACCTGCGGTAACACTTTTGTTTACTGCCACTGAAATGAAAAAAGCATAGCGTCATATTTCATAACTACAAATATACATTTTCATTGCATAATTGCTTATGACGTGTACTATGTGAGCTGAATGTAAATTATCGTTGGGAGTTCAACATTAAAGCTTTATTTCAGTTTAGTGCCTCTTTGCCTGAATTTGCAATTTGGTAATGCTTCCTCTTGTCTGATGGTGGGATGCGTCCTGAAGCAGAGGATGCAATTTCTACATTACTATAGCATAAAATTACCACTGTTGACCAATTTTGGGGTGACAGAGTACGGAATTATAAAAACAATTATGTTCATAGTTGCCAAATCGTAAATCGTTGTATGTTATAACTTCAATTAAAAAGACTTGCAAATAGTTTTCAGTGGTGAAGTTAGTGTTTGTGTTTAGGTGTAGGGTTATGATAAAGCAATTTAATGTATTCAATAATACATATATTCCAAGAGACACCCTAATACTAACCTTAATCATATCTTTAATCTCAACTCTATATTTGTCATGTTATATATGTGTAATGCGGGCGTAAACGGCCTCGCGGATATGACGTAACGGGGGGAGGGGTTAGGTCACGTGGAGGAGAGGGGAAAGCTCTTAAGGGCGGTAACCGGAAGAGAAGGGGGGAGAGTGTAAGAATAAAGACAGGAGGAGGCCACGCAGGGCAGAAAGTGGAGAGTGGCGTGATCGCCACAGGACGGGACTCGGCACCGTTGGCCAGCGGTGTCCGGGCACGGGGGAGACGGAGAGCAGCGGTGGGGCTGCAGAGAGAGCAGCTGAGAGACTGCATAGAGGCGGAGAGGCGGAGAGGAAGCCAGCAGCGGAGCTGCATCGGGAGCGAGGAGAAAAGGCTACGTGAGCGACGGCAGCTGCCAAGCTGCCAAGCGGGAGGCGGGGAAAGCTCTGAGCGAGGGCCGTGTGGGGCAAAGTTGTAAGAACCCAAATAAAGGACAACGGAGACAGACACAGTGGAAGAGTCCTTTATTACACTGGTGTCAGAAGTGAAACGGCATGTCAAAACAGCTCAGAAGAAAGAATATTCCTGCACCATCGTCTGCTACATCATCTGACGACGACGACCTTCCTCAGGCAGTGGACCTGCCTGCGATGGAGGAGGAGATCCGAGCGGGAACGAGTACGGGTCCGGGGGTTCAAGATGTCGCCGCGTCGGTGGACCCGTCCGCACCGGAGGACGCTGATTTACGATGGAGGCAGATGGCGGCGCAGCTGGAGACCTTGAAAACTGTACTGGCGCAACTGTGCGACCTCGTCACGCCGGCGACGGCGTCGGGGAGGCCCGGGGGAGATCGGCAGGCCCGCGGTCTTGCCTGCGCTGCCAGCGCCATCTGCCACGCGGCACGAAGACGCCATCTTGGGCTGGCAGGGGAAGAACAGCGGGAAGCCGCCATCTTGCGCCCTCCACGGCGGGGGGCCGCCATCTTGGACACGTTGCGGTGCGACGCAATTTTGAATATGCCACGCGACGAGTCACCTGCGGAGGACGGCGCAGCAAGGAGTCGCAGCCGTCACTTGACAACTGTTAAAGAATTCTCCATCGGTGGCGACTGGAGTGCTTTTGCTTGCAGATTTTTGGCGGCGGTGCGCTCCGCCAGGTGGACTGACGCAGAGGCCCTGGAAGTTCTGCCAACTCTTCTCGACGACGAGTCGGTGCGATTCTTCCGTTCCATCAAGGCCGAAAAAAAGAAGACATTGAGAGGAGTTTTCAACGAGATGGCGGATGCGTATGAGCCGCCGGATGATGCTCACCGCCGGTTCGTTCAACACCAGCGGGCACCCGAAGAGTCGCCGGAGGCATACAGGGGTGCTGTCTTGGAGTTAGCCATGGCTGCATACCCGGAGACGGAGCCTGACCTACTCGAACCCCTCATTTTGGGCAAGATGCTCGAGCTGTCCAGGGATTTGGGGATCCCTATGCTGGTGTGTGGCCATGAAAATCTGACATCCCGGGCGGCCGCAAAGTGTCTTGATGCCCAGTTTAATCTACGCCGCTGGAAGCAGGTCACGACGTGGACGGGGGGGCCCATCGTCGAGGGAGGTGCCGTGGGTTGGGATCCCAAGAAGGCGGTGTACGTTCCTGACGGGGGGGGCCCGCAGGAGCTGACAGCCGCCTCTGCGCAGTGGTCGGCCCGCGGTGGACCGGGGCCGCGAGCTGCGCCGCCGACGCGGGAGCGTTGGGATGGGGGGCCTGCGGCGCGGCGTAACGACACCGAGTGCTTCCGCTGCGGTCGTAAGGGTCATTACGCCAGGGACTGCTGGGCCCGTATCCCAGGACCGCCCCAGCAGGAGGCCTCGACAGCAGACGTGCCGCGGAAGGACCCTCCTGGACAGGCAAGTCGGTGCACACCAGACACCCGGCAAGGCTTGACACCTCATTCATCACCATTGCCGCGCGATCCGGGTGTTGTTAATAACGGGAGGCCATCGACTGGGCCATGTCGCTCAGTAACGCAGTGGCGTAAATTGGCACGGCGGGTTGTCGCGGCCGCCACTGGTTTGTCCACTGTACCGGGTTCTATACAGGGGGTTGACGTGCACATTTTAGTGGACTCTGGTGCATCCGCGACCATTATATCGGATGTAATTTTCCATCTGTTGGGCATCCCACCAGAGGCCGTGCGTCCGGTTTACGATTCCTGTGTTGCGGCGAACGGGAATAGTATGGGCATCGTGGGCCAGGTGGACGCCAATATATCTATCGGGGGAGTGTCGGCCTCGGGAATTGTGTTAATCTCGAGGTCCCTTGCGGTTCCGTGTTTGTTGGGAATTGATTTTCTGGCCAAAATGCCCATTCTAATAAGAGTTAATCAAAATTGTATCGAATTACCGGGGGGTCGAAAAATTACATTTCTGCCATCGCCCTGGGGGCGACCTGCTCCGGTCTGCCAGGTGCAGGCGCTATCCGAGGTATCTGTTGACATTCTACCTGGCTCACAGATGCTTATCCCCTTGCGATATTGGAAACCTGTACCTGGTCGGGAGGGAGCAATTGGAGTTTTGTTATCACCGTCCGCTACCATAACGGGCGGATCAGCGCTCGTCGGGGCACAGACTATTATCCGGCCGGACCAGCAACCATTTTTGCAGGTGCTTAATGGGAGTACGGAAAATGTGTGTGTGCCGGCTGGTACGGTTGTGGCACATGCCACTACAGCGTTTACGGCCCAGGACTATCTGGGCCGCCGGGAGATGGTTGCCGGTGTTTCGGGCTCTGCGGCCCCAGATAATCGCTGGATCGCCGAATTGTGCGGAGACAATTCTTCCCTTTCTGGGGAACAACGTTCCGCGCTTCGCGCGCTATTGTTGAGTTATTCCGATGTGTTTAGCTCCGACGATCTGGACTTGGGACGCACCTCCCTGCTTTCCCATCATATTGACACAGGGGACGCTGCTCCTATTTGATTGAACTCGCATCGGATGAGTCCGGTGGAGCGAGATCATGTTCGAGGGGCAGTGATGACATGTTGGCTGCGGACATAATATCTCCATCTAACAGCCCATGGGGCGCGCCTGTTGTCTTGGTTAAAAAGAAAGATGGGAAATTGCGACTTTGCGTGGATTTTCGGAAATTAAATAAAGTGTCCGTGGCAGATGCGTACCCCCTGCTGCGTATGGACAATTCCCTCGATGCCTTGTCGAGGGCGAAGTTTTTTTCGACGCTGGATCTCTCTTCGGGATTCTGGCAGCTTCCCCTCGATGAGTCCTCACGGGAAAAGACTGCTTTCCGTACGCCGCAGGGGTTATTTCAATTTAATTGTCTTCCGATGGGGTTGAATGCTGCCCCCGCCACATTTCAGAGGTTGATGGAACTGGTATTAACGGGGTTGCAGTGGGAGACATGTCTGATATATTTAGACGATATTATCGTCTTCAGCCGCACATTTTACGAACATTTACTGAGGTTGGAGGCGGTGTTCGCCATGATGCGCTCCGCCAATCTGAAATTTAAACCTAAGAAATGTCACCTACTGCAACGGTCCGTGCGCTATTTGGGATATATCGTTAGTGCGGACGGGGTTGCCACGGATCCAGACAAGACGGCGTGCGTCCGTGACTGGCCAACCCCGGCCACAGTGGGGGATGTGCGTCGGTTTTTGGGGTTTGCCTCATATTATCGTAGGTTTGTTCCAAATTTTGCAACGATCGCAAGGCCTCTGCACCTCCTTACGGGTAAAGGACGAACATTTGATTGGGGACCACCGGAGGAGGTGGCGTTTAAAGGCCTGCGCGATCGGTTGGCTACGGCGCCGACGTTGGATTATCCAGATTTTGATCACCCCTTCATTCTGGATACGGACGCGAGTGACACGGGCATTGGGGCCGTGTTGTCACAGTCCACAAGCGGTGTGGAGCACGTGGTGGCGTACGGTAGCCGGGTTTTGTTCCCCGCCGAAACCCGCTACTGCGTCACTCGTCGGAACTTTTGGCTATTGTCTACTTCCTCCGCCAATTTCGTATCTCTACGTGCGGCTTTGCAGTATGCCCTGAAGGTGGACCAACCATCCGGCCAGTTGGCGCGATGGTTGGACATGCTGCAGGAGTTTTCCTTCCAAATTCAACATCGGAAGGGAGTGCGTCACGCGAATGCGGACGCGCTCTCTAGGTTGCCCCCTCGGCCTGTTGCATTGGCGCTCGAGGTGCCTGAGGCTCCAGTGTGGCCGGGACCGGCCGATGGGATTTTGAACCTTCCAAGGGCTGTATGGATTCGTAAACAAATGCTGGACGATTCATTGGGGACCCTGCGGAGTTGGGCTGCGAAGGAGAGTGGGGGACCGGGTTCCAGGGGAACGCCGGGAACTGCTCTCTGCGACGGACTGCTGATGTGGAGGGAAGGGTTACAGGAACGCTGGCGTCTTGTTGTACTGGCATCCTTGCGGTACGAATTGATTAGGACTCTGCATTACGACACGCTTTTACATCTTGGGGTGCAGAAGACCCTATTGACGTTGCAGCGAGATTACTTTTGGCACGGCATGACGACGGATGTCGTCGGGCACGTTCGCGCATGTCCCGAATGTGCCCGGCAGAAGCCGCCTAAACACCCATATGTGCCGCCAATAAAGTCTATTCAAGTGTCTCTAGTTAATGAGCTGGTGGCCTTAGATATTTTGGGACCCTTCCCGCCATCTGCTAAAGGTAATAAATACTTGCTAGTTGGGGTGGAGTACCTCTCCCGCTGGCCGATGGCCTGGCCCTTGCCCGACCAGTCGGCGGCATCCATTACGGACGCCTTTCTATTCGGGTACGTTATGGACAAGGGGGCGCTGGAGAGGTTCCTCACGGATCAGAGCCGAAATTTTTCTTCCAAGTTGTTGGGGGAAGTGTGCGCGGCTCTGGGAACTAAAAAGATCCGGACATCTCCCTACCACCCGCAGACGGATGGTATGGTTGAACGGCTGAATCGGACTCTGTCCGCCATGCTGTGTCACACGGTGAATGAAAAACAAGCGGATATCCCTGGGGTACTCTCGGCATACCGGATGATGCCGCATGCGTCTACAGGATATTCGCCGTTTTTTCTTATGTATGGTCGCGAAAACGTGCCGCCGATGGATGTGCAATTGGGAACAGGAGTGAGGGGACCTACTAAGCCTCTTCCTGATTACATTCAGGACACCGTTCGCCGCGTCACTGAGGCGCGGGAAGGGGCCCGCATGGCTACGGCCAAAGCCCAGGCCCGGAACGAACGGTGCGCTCGACGCTCTAAGGGGAAGTGCCCCTGGAAGGTGGGGGACATGGCCTGGCTGCATTGCCCACAGGTGCGGCCAGGGACCTCCCCTAAATTACATAAACCATGGCAGGGGCCTGTTGGGCTCATCGAGGTTCCCAACCCACAGTCTGCACGCGTTCGGTTCAGATCTCGGCGTTGGTACGTCCATACGTCTCGCTTGAAACCATACGTGGCCCCTCAAACGGATGCGTCATCTCCTGATGTTGCCTTGCCGGTGTCTGTTGCTGCCGACGCACCCTTGCCTGTGCCTGTTGACCCTGCAAGAGCGCCTGTCGTGCCTTTTACAGACAAGCCGGCCGTGACACCGCGGGAAACAGTGGACTCTACTCGGGGTGGGCCTACCACGGCTGCGGCGATGCCGAGCCCCGCCGCCCTTCCGATCCCGCCGCAGACACGATTGCAGGACACCCCGGACTCTGGTCCTTCGGGGAAACGGGACCGTGGCGTTGGCGGGCCTCCAATAGCGACAGGCAGTTTTGAACCTGTCGCTCCTAAAACCCCGTCGCGTTCTCGGTCTGCAGGGGGGCCGCCGCCCATCCGGGACGGGCCGGCGACCCGCACGCAGTCGAAGTCCCTTACTTTTCGTTGATTAATGCTGTTCTTGTTCTTGTTGTTATTGTTATATTTATTGTATGCTTCGTTGTCCTTGCATGTCTGATGGTTGGTGGTCGCTCGCATTACTTGTTGTTGTTCAGCCGAGGACAGCTGGAATTTTCTCCACGGGGGAGGGTGGTGTAATGCGGGCATAAACAGCCTCGCGGATATGACGTAACGGGGGGAGGGGTTAGGTCACGTGGGGGAGAGGGGAAAGCTCTTAAGGGCGGTAACCGGAAGAGAAGGGGGGAGAGTGTAAGAATAAAGACAGGAGGAGGCCACGCAGGGCAGAGAGTGGAGAGTGGCGTGATCGCCACAGGACGGGACTCGGCACCGTTGGCCAGCGGTGTCCGGGCACGGGGGAGACGGAGAGCAGCGGTGGGGCTGCAGAGAGAGCAGCTGAGAGACTGCATAGAGGCGGAGAGGCGGAGAGGCGGAGAGGAAGCCAGCAGCGGAGCTGCATCGGGAGCGAGGAGAAAAGGCTACGTGAGCGACGGCAGCTGCCAAGCTGCCAAGCGGGAGGCGGGGAAGGCTCTGAGCGAGGGCCGTGTGGGGCAAAGTTGTAAGAACCCAAATAAAGGACAACGGAGACAGACACAGTGGAAGAGTACTTTATTACATATGTAACCCATATACTGGGCAGATGGTAAATAGGTTACGTGCTACCCTATCAACATCATGAACCATTTTCAATGAAAATAAGATGTTTTTTAAATGGAGACACTTTACATTTAAAAAATTAAATTACTTGCGTACAGCCCTTTTGTCAATTCACAATGCGGCAGGGTGGCCACAGTGGAACAGGATTGTCTGGGTTGGATACTTGACTCAGGTGCCTTTCTGCTTGGAGTTTGTGTGTTTTCCTGTTCTGCCTGGGTTTCCTCCGGGTTCTCCAGTTTCCTTCCAGAGCTAAATAAAGCACACAGGGTAATTGGTGTTGGCCAACATGCCATAGTCTTTGGACTCTGCATTGGAAAAGAGTCTTCAGACTCCTGGGTAAATCAGTATTAATTAATATGGTATTATTGTATTATTGAGTGCCTTCCCATAGCGTGACTGTGCTGGTCAGTTGAAACGAAATTATGTATGGTAATGCAATGATGTGACTTTTATATGAGCACTACAGACATGTTGCCTAAGCGTGTCTGATTTAATACAAACCCACTGATCCATTCAGAAGCACATGCAGGCGTGGGAGAACCGAGGGCAGAATGCTGCGGTGCTAACTAGGCTGGGAGGTGGAACGCACCCATGACTACCGTGCTATCTCGGTATGCCAAACACTTTAATGTCCACGATTGCATTGCCTTGGATGAAGAGCCACATCCTAGATCACAATACAGTACACATTTTGAAATGCATTAAGTCGACACGAATACTGGTTCTCTTTTATACAGGTAGGAAACAAAAGTTCCACACTGCCCACCAGGGATTATTTGTCTGTCGTGCATAGCCATGCCCTCGATTTGTATTTCATAGAGCTTGTGCCGCGTGACACGGATCGCACGAATGCGCTGTCCAACCAAGTTCCTACCTGCCCACTCCGAAGGAATGTGTTCTGTGATGAATATGATGAATGCTGCACATCCCGTCGTTTTCATGAAGGGGCGCTGCAAATCTACGCGCCCCGTGCATGAACGACAGAGGCGCAGGGACAGAGTTTGATTACGTTGGACTTGATCTGCAGACGGCAGTCTTCTCGCACGACCAGCTGTCACCTTATTTCGATCCCGCAATTCCTCTTGATATGAAAATTACTTTGTCAAGGTGCCCCTTCCCCCCTCCAACCCAGCTTAAATATAAGCTGCCAAGCCTGGTGGTGCCCATTCAGACGCTGTCTTCTCGACAGACCTGTTCTTCACCTGAGGACGGCTGCTTGCGTTGTGGCCGAAACGTCGTGAGAATTATTTTATTGTTTTATTTTTATTATTTTATTTTTTCCCTTCTACATGACTTTACCGAAAGAACCAAGAAGATGAATCCCTGCAGTCAGGAAAGCTATAAATCGAAATTTAACCGCCACTACGGGGTGGGATTCTACAAAACTTTAAGATCCTTCAAAAACTCCGGGATAAGAAGGCTCAGTTAATCGAGTCTCTCACCTTTCTGAAGAGATGCCGCGACTCTAAGGTAATACCAATCGCATTTACACTGACATCTGCTGCTGTAACTTCTTCTAATGCTAAAAATATGCTAAATTCCTCTTGATATTCAAATTCATTTGTCAAGGCGCCCCTTCCCCCCTCCAACCCAGCTTAAATATACGCTGCCAAGCCTGGTGGTGCCCATTCAGACGCTGTCTTCCCGACAGACCTGTTCTTCACCTGAGGACGGCTGCTTGCGTTGTGGCTGAAACGTCGTGAGAATTATTTTATTATGTTTCATTTTTATTATTTTATTATTTCCCTTCTACGTGACTTTACCGAAAGAACCAAGAAGATGAATCCCTGCAGTCACGAAAACTTTAAATCGAAATTTAACTGCCACTACGGGGTGGGATTCCACAAAACTTGAAGATCCTTCAACAACCTCCGGGATAAGAAGGCTCAGGTAATCGAGTCTCTCACCTTTCTGAAGAGATGCCGCGACTCTAAGGTAATACCAATCGCATTTACGCTAACATCTGCTGCTGTAACTTCTTCTAATGAAAAAAATATGCTACATTCCTCTTGATATGCAAATTCCTTTGTCAAGGCGCCCCTTCCCCCCTCCAACCCAGCTTAAATATACGCTGCCAAGCCTGGTGGTGCCCATTCAGACGCTGTCTTTTCGACAGACCTATTCTTCACCTGAGGACGGCTGCTTGCGTTGTGGCTGAAACGTCGTGAGAATTATTTTATTATGTTTTATTTTTATTATTTTATTATTTCCCTTATACGTGACTTTACCGAAAGAACCAAGAAGATGAATCCCTGCAGTCACGGAAGCTTTAAATCGAAATTTTAAAAAACACTTGGACGTATAGGAGAAGATATGTGCTTTACATCACAATTTTATGTTTGTCTGATGATTGAAAAACACTTTAAATGCGAGTTTTTTTTTTACACAATCGATGAGCAAAGTTCCAAAGGCTCAAAATGCCAACCGGCCGTCAACAAACGACACTGTGAATATTGTACTAGATTTAGAGTTTAAACGTTGCTTGAATTGAGCAAAGTTACTCGGAGAGTTTTGGAATAGGGCCGATGGGAGGGCATTCCAAAGTCGAGCAATGAGTAAAGACGCAGAAATATAATTGCTTTTGACCTGCGGTGTGGTGGTTGAAGACAGTATGGATGACATTAAACAGTCAGTCTGGTAAGCTACGTCCTTTCCATAGGTTGGAAGAATCAACAAGTTAAGTTCACAGGGAACAGCAACCATCATAATAGCAATAGAAGAGTGACAATGACAGTGAGCGAGTGACTGGCGTGAATCAGTGAGTGATGGATCATCAACCAACCTGATTTCTCTACGTTGAATTATGTCAGGCAAGGAGAGGTAAGAATTGTGTGCTATAATCTAGATAGAGTGCTGATTCAAATTAAGATAGGGATCCTGTGTGTGTGTTTACACGTGTGTCCCGCATGATGTAGGGACATGGAGTGACTTTATCAATCATGAGGTGTGTGCAGAGTTGTACAAACTTAAGTTGTGTGTCAATAGGGACAATTGGAAAACCTGGAAATGTGGCATTTGGTGTTTTAAAATATAAAACCTGAGCATCAACATCCATCTTCTTTTCAAAATGAGCATATGAAAGAGTTGGGTGTGTGTGACACTTTGGTTGGTATAGCATCTTGATCTCATGTCTAGATGTACAAGGTTGTGTCTTAGAAACATAAATAATCGATGCTGCTTCAAAGGTTTAATCTGCCGTGTTTATGCAGGGGCACAACATGCAAGCTGCGTTGTTGCTGTGCCCAACCACAATATTTTAGATAAAGTGGTGCATTGGTATTTGGGACAATTATATAGGAACAACAGTACTAGAACATTTTTTATTGAAAATATTGATACATAAATGGTATCCTTGTGCTCTTCGTGCTCTTAAATACACACCGGTGCTCTCCAATAAAAAAAAAAAGAACAACCCTGCAATTGCTTGCTTGTGCCACATCAGATGGAAGGGTATTTGGTCTACTCTTTCACACCGGCAAGTTATCTTGAAAGTGGTGGGAGTACTCACACTTTACCCAACCGCACTTGACCCGAAGTCGAATGTAACCGGTGACCTCTGGATTGTGTGTCAAGCGTGTCAAGCGTTACGCCACGGCAGCAGCCGATTCTCAACTGGACTGTGCATTATTGAGGTTCAGAAAGGGAGCAAGAAGGTGTGGTAGGGAGAGTACACATTGATAATTGTTGGAAGAAATATTTTAAATGCTCTGTTTGATTCATGAAATATTTTATCTGGCTTCTATATGTGGTGTACGTGACCATGCAGGCTAATTACACGTGAATGCAGAGTAAGCCCAGGGTGATGATCCACACTTCTCTTACAGTTCACAGAGCCATTTAAAAAAAAACATGAAAATGCATAACCTTACGTGCGGCTAGCTGCGGGTACGTGAGAATTGCAGACGGCAGCAGTGCAATCCGCAGCGTGCAGAGCCGAGCAAATTTCTGAGAATGCTCCCCGATGGTTTCGATTTCTGAATGCGGTCTCACATCTGGACTGATGAGAACGGAAAACCTGAACAGCAATGACTGTAATAAGCTCGGTATCATACAGAGCAGGGACATTCTAGTTTACGGCCTTTAATCAAATACTTTTCTTTTTCTCCATATTTCACCTGAAGTTAGGTCGCACTCATTACACATGCATTGCTTGCCTCATATGAACCACAATGCATTCCTGATCTCGCCAAGGAGCATAAGCCATCACATGAACTTCCGTCATCCTCGCAGGGTCTTTTGGCGAGCCATCGAACAAAAACGGTCACCGCATCATGCACTTTCAGATGCGCTTCTGCGGCTGTCTGGGATGCTCTTCCTTCTGATATTAGAAAGCCACTGGAGCTATGCACTTTTAAATGTAGATTGAAAACTAATTTCTTTAGAATAATTTGTGTTTAGTTTGTTGTCCTTCCCTTGCACCTCCGATTAGCACGGTTGACTTTGTACAATGCAAATAAATTTGAACATACATATATTATTTGGAATTAGAATGTTTTTTTTCTTTTGCGGTAATTTGTCTTCATATTTACTTGAGTTTATGGTTCAGAAAGAGGGTTAATAACAACATAGTACCGTATCAAATGAAAACTGGAGAATTTACAAAGAATTATGGAGGGAAAGTATGCTTGAAATTACAAACTTGATTTGAAGCTTTCGTGAATGCAGGAATTACTCGTTGGTTATTTCGGTAAAGTCACGTAGAAAGAAAATAAATAAATTAAATAATAGAATACGACGTTTCGATTGCAACACAAGCAATCGTCATCAGGTAGAAAACAAACCTAGTGAACTTAGAAATACAACACAATCCAATACAGAGAGTCGGCTGGCTAACACAACAGTCAGCACCTTACCTGGTCGTATACGTTCTTCCAAGGATTGCTTTATTTGAGAGAGAGACAAAACACAGACACGGGGACACACAGACAGACACACAAGCAGAGAGAGACAACACAGAGACACACAGAGAGAGACACACAACATAGACATACAGAAACCCAACGCCTCTGTGCCGAGGACTTACATTTATTTTATTTATTTTATACTCTTTGGTATCTTTCGGTAAAGTCACGTAGTTAGAAATACATTTAAATAAAACAAATCACGTTTCGATTGCAACACAAGCAATCGTCATCAGGTGGGATTACCACAGCAATAGTTTTTTTTGCTGAAGTGACTTTACCGAAAGAACCAAGCGTAATTCCTGCAGTCACTGAAGCTTCAAATCAAGTTTGAACCACCTCTATGGGGAGGATTTAAGTTTGGTTTCCTATTCTCTGTTTGTCAAATTTCACAATTAAATTCTAAATTAGCAATCTTTGGAGAACGTAATCAACCAGGCCAGGTAAGGTGCTGACTGTTGTGTTAGCTGTGTTAACTGTGTGTTAGACGACTCTCTGTGTTGCATTGCATTACATTTCCAAAAATCTGGTAAGTTTGTTTTCTCAAACTGCCTATTTCTCTCTCTAAAATTTACCAGGCTCTCATAGGTCCATTCGTTCTTTCTCTCTCCCGGCCGCTTGGGGGTGGATTTTCACACAGCTCTCTCATTGACATGATAATTTCTCTGCTCCAGCAGACCCACCTCTCTCTCTGCCTCACCCGCCCTCTCTCTTTATTTAAGGCCTCGCCACAGAGGCGTTGGGTCTCTATGTGTCTACGTTGTGTGTCTCTCTCTGTGTGTCCCCCGTGTTTGTGTTTTGTCTCTCTCTCAAATTTAGCAATCTTTGGATGAACATAATCAACCAGGTAAGGTGCTGACTGTTGTGTTGGTCGACTCTCTGAGTAGACTTGCATTGTATTTCTAAGTTCACTAGGTTTGTTATCTACCTGATGAAGATTGCTTGTGTTGCAATCGAAACGTCGTATTCTATTATTTAATTTACGTATTTTCTACGTTACTTTACCGAAAGAACCAAAGAGATTGAAATTACACTGAGAGACAATACGAGGAACAAATGGATGAGAGAACGTACGCAGGTTAATGATATCATTCAAATTGTTAAGAAGGTACATTTTCACTGAGTCTCCACTCCCCTTCTTCAGAAAACCTTAGCTTGTTGAGTGATAATATAATTATTTCTTGAGGATATTTGCATGATGGGAAACCGGAATTCTCTGAAAGTCCCACACACATATAGTGAGGGAAAAAAGCATTTGATCCCCTGATGATTTTGTACGTTTGCCCACTGACAAAGAAATGATCAGTCTATAATTTTAATGGTAGGTTTATTTGAACAGTGAGAGACAGAATAACAACAACAAAATCCAGAAAAACGCATGTTAAAAATTTTATAAATTGATTGGCATTTTAATGAGGGAAATAAGTATTTGACCCCTCTGCAAAACATGACTTAGTACTTTGTGGCAAAACCCTTGTTGGCAATCACAGAGGTCAGACGTTTCTTGTAGTTGGCCACCAGGTTTGCACACATCTCAGGAGGGATTTTGTCCCACTCCTCTTTGCAGATCTTCTCCAAGTCATTAAGGTTTCGAGGCTGACGTTTGGCAACTCGAACCTTCAGCTCCCTCCACATATTTTTTTATGGCATTAAGGTCTGGAGACTGGCTAGGCCACTCCAGGACCTTAATGTGCTTCTTCTTGAGTTCCTCCTTTGTTGCCTTGGCCGTGTGTTTTGGGTCATTGTCATGCTGGAATACATATCCACGACCCATTTTCAATGCCCTGGCTGAGGGAAGGAGGTTCTCACCCAAGATTTGACGGTACATGGCCTCGCCCATCGTCCCTTAGATGCGGTGACGTTGTCCTGTCCCCTTAGCAGAAAAACACCCCCAAAGCATAATGTTTCCACCTCCATGTTTGACGGTGGGGATGGTGTTCTTGGGGTCATAGGCAGCATTCCTCCTCCTCCAAACACGGCGAGTTGAGTTGATGCCAAAGAGCTCCATTTTGGTCTCATCTGACCACAACACTTTCACCCAGTTGTCCTGTGAATCATTCAGATGTTCATTGGCAAACTTCATATGGGCATGTATATGTACTTTCTTGAGCAGGGGGACCTTGCGGGCGCTGCAGAATTTCAGTCCTTCACGGCATAGTGTGTTACCAACTGTTTTCTTGGTGACTATGGTCCCAGCTGCCTTGAGATCATTGACAAGATCCTCCCGTGTAGTTCTGGGCTGATTCCTCACCGTTCTCATGATCATTGCAACTCCACGAGGTGAGATCTTGCATGGAGCCCCAGGCCGAGGGAGATTGACAGTTCTTTTGTGTTTCTTCCATTTGTAAATAATCGCACCAACTGTTGTCACCTTCTCACTACGCTCCTTGGCGATGGTCTTGTAGCCCATTTCAGCCTTGTGTAGGTCTACAATCTTGTCCCTGCCATCCTTGGAGAGCTCTTTGGTCTTGGCCATGGTGGAGAGTTTGGAATCTGATTGATTGATTTCTTTTGTGAACAGGTGTCTTTTATTACAGGTAACAAGCTGAGATTAGGAGCACTCCCTTTAAGAGTGTGCTCCTAATCTCTCTTAAAGGGAGTGCTCCTAATCTCAGCTTGTTACCTGTATAAAAGACACCTGGGAGCCAGAAATCTTTCTGATTGAGAGGGGGTCAAATACTTATTTCCATCATTAAAATGCAAATCAATTTATAACATTTTTGACATGCGTTTTTATGGATTTTGTTGTTGTTATTCTGTCTCTCACTGTTCAAGTAAACCTACCATTAAAATTATAGACTGATCATTTCTTTGTCAGTGGGCAAACGTACAAAATCAGCAGGGGATCAAATACTTTTTTCCCTCACTGTAGATAGACAGAACATCTCAACTCTGCATAAGCATTTTAGAAACCTACTTGCTGTACTTTCTTCTCGCTCCACCATCACTTTGGCACAAATACTCCAGTAATATTAAATTTTCTCACATGATTTACACTTACAGCTATGTCTATTTTAAGTGCATTTCTCATAACGAAAATTGCGTGGAAGGTCGATTGGATTTCACGCCTCTTTGTAGTTTCGTAGTGTATTGTATCCTGCCTCTGTTCTCCGTGGCTCACTGCTGCAAAGACACTGACGCCACACGTTCTCTAACCAAGTTATAAATGAAAATGACGATTGGCGCTGGGGAACACTGATGCAGAAGGCACATCGGCGATTAAAATTAAGCGTTGCACGTGATAAAAAAAAACTGTTCCTTTAAAACTGTTGCAGGGTGGAGTGGTGGAATAGTTATGAGCGCACTGCTGCTATGAACCCAAGCAACCTGAGATTCCTGGTCTCAGCTGAAAATAGCATCGGGCGATATCTGATCCAGTCCTGGCTCCCACTTCCCCAACATGCACTGACCAACGTGGTGAAGCATGACCAGCATGGCGTAGAAACTCCTTCATCCAGCAGCTTCTACAGTACTATTACATTGTGATTCATATATCAAACAGTGGTGAGCGCACACTGCTTTGGAAGTTAAAATCTCGCCACCGTGAGGTGCCAATGGTAGTGAGATGTTAACTACCTCACCTAGTGAATAGAAGATTATGTGTTCAATCCCACGACTGGACGCCTGTATATTTGGAGTTTACATTTTCTTCCTGTGGTCATGTGGATTTTTCTCCGGGTCCTCTGGTTTTTCCCTCCATATTTAGAAACATGCGTTTAGAGTATGTGGTTGCTATAAATTTCCACATTACGATAAGCTACTTTGTTAATCTATTATCTGTTGCGAGGTCGCTTATGATAAACAGTTATATAGCTCCGTGAGCCTTACCTGGTAACATACAAAGAAAATGTTCAATAAACCCAAAGACCTGAATTCAATTCCTGGCCACAGCAAACATCTCTGGAGACTAAAATTTGAACTGGACTTAGACTGCCCCCATGTCACCAACCTGCACTGAGAAAGGTGAGGTATGGTCAAACTCGCATGACCTACCCAACATGGGAAGTATTTAATTCAGCAGTGGACTGACACAGGATTATGCATTCTTTTTTCCGAATCCAGTTCAATGCTTAACATACTGAAATCACAATTTGGAGTATGTTAGGTCAAATCTCAACCTAGGGTCAACTTAACCCATCATACCTTTTCCTATGTCTTAATAAAACACGTACCACTGTGAAAAGCCGAGAGTGGTCGTTGTATGGAGAGACTGGTCACTGTGAAAGGGAATGTTGGATTTCACTCCTGTCGTTTATAGTGTCAGTTTGATGTCTATGGCAAATTAACAAACAACACTGATATTGTAAATAATAACAATGGCAATTTTTTCAGCCTGTGCTGTTCATGTTTAGTATATAGATAGAAAGAAAGAACATACTATATATATCAGACAAGAATTAAAAAAACAAATGTCCTTCTGAATGGCAAAATATTGCAGAAGTCACTTTTAATGAATACATTTCACATGGAAAATGACTTTGAGATGGAACATCTTTTTTGCAAAGTTGTCCAGGGTGCTATGTGGCACAGACAGTGAGTATAACCATTATTATGTGTACTGCTTGTTTACCCAGGAAAGCCTCACTATAACTGTGCAAATGATAAGCCTCTTTGTTGAGCTATGATTTGTGGTCAGGTCACTTCTGAAAAATATGTTAATACTTCAGTGGGCTTTGCCTGGTAAGATGGAGATGGTTCAGTTTAATTTGTATGTTATTGGGTGATTTCTTTACCTTTCTTGAACTTTGCACTACTGTCATGTTTTTGTACTGTTTGTTCTTGTAACGTTCTTACCCGCTCCTACTGGACATCTGTGGAAAATATAGCTTCATAACGCATCGGATTCCTCCAGTATGAATACATATTTTGATTCTGAAGTATTGCAAGTCAGGAAGATCCTGTTGCTGCTGTGTGTAATCCCGATTCAGTACATTTGCAGGTAATTTTTTTTAGCTTTGAGATGTTTGGCTCAATACCTGTCGCGGTGTATGTTTCCTTTTAACTACAGGAGGAAACCAGGGAACCCCCGGAGGAAACCGTTGCAGAACAGGGGGAGAAACATATACGCCCCACGTAGAAAGGTGCCCTAGTTGGGAATCTAACTCAGATCCGTCTTGCTGTGATCCACTTACTGTGCGCCACCCTGCTGCAAATTCTTCAAGAAAGTGACCCACTAAATTATCAATGATCTGTGCCTGCCACACTGAGGATACATGGAGATTGGTACAAGCAAACATTTTCACACTTGTAACTTGTAGACTCCAGAGTTTTAAGGGCATAATATGTTCACACGCTCAGGGTGATTAATTAACACTGTAAAGTGTGTGTCATGTCGGCACATCCTGTGACCTTCCTGTGACAAAGGAAACAACAATCTTATGTAACCTGGAGTTAAGTGACTTCCAAAAGAGAGACACTGAGCTAGAGAGAAAATTAAAATACATGCATTCTACCAGGTGAAAACTGATGTTCTTCAGTGCTTTTTCTCTTTTAAAAATAGTTTCTGCGAATGAATGTGTTTAGAGTAACTATGCAAATTATAATCTTGGTTCTTTCGATAAAGTCACGTAGAACGGAAATAATAAAATAATCTAACCTATATAATTCATTTTTTGTCTGTCTGTCTGCCTGTGTGTCTGTCTGTCTGTCCGTCTGTCTGTCTCTCTGTCCGTCTGCGTACGCTCGCTTGCGGGGAATTTGGCTCTCGGACCGTGGGATTCGCCGAGATTAAATTTTGCCGTTGGGCACGCCCCCGGCCCCGCGGTGAAAATAGGCATTTCCGATTTTTCGTTCCTAAACTTTAAATCGGACCGATTATCGATTTAGTGCAATTTTTCTTTAAATATTTATTTACTATTGCCGACCGGCACGTGACGAAGCACGCCATTGCGCATGCACGAAGGCGGTTGCCCCTGGCAACGGGCAGCAACGCTGTCGCTGCCGGGTGGACGCCATTTTTAATTCCCGTTAAAAATATGCACACGCATTAACACGCGACGCTGAGGTAAATTAATCAATTTTAACGTCCTCTTCACTCCCCCACCCCAATGTGTGCAATGACTATTATAGGGTCGGTAGATAATAAAATTATAGCGATTAGACAGTATTATTGTAGCACGGGGGGGGGGGGGGGGTAGCGGCCCCAGCACCCAGCCTCGGCCGGATGGGAAATCTAGGCAAGGCCGGAGGCTCTGCACGGTACTAGGCCTCGACACCCCACACGTGTCAGGCGAATAATTTGTGCTATAAACTCGATATACCCAGCGTTGCCCGGGGGAAAAATACATTTAAAATCTTCTGAAAGCTTTAAAACATAACATACCAATGAAAATGCAACTGTGTAATTAAAATATTAAACCCGACGGCGCCAAGAATCGATTCTCTGAATCGCGCAAAGAAATCGAAGGTTGTAGATTCATTTAGAATCGGCTTATTCCCGTTTAATATAAGTTGGTTATAGAGTTGATATAAACTGCTACGAATGGGAAATATTCGGCGTTGACCGGGGCAAAAATATAATTAAAAACTCCTGAAAACTTTAAAACATAACAAACCAATGAAAATAAAACTCTAATTAAAAATGTAAACCTCCAGCGCGCCAGGAATCGATTCTTTGAATCGCGCAAAGGAATCATCGAAGGTTGTAGATTACTTTAGAATCGCCCTATTCCCGTTTTAAAAACTGCATGTCGCCAAGTTTGCTTAAAATTTCCAACAGACACACACATTCACACATTTAGTTTTTACATTTAACATACAAAGCGTCAGCATGTACTGCTGTCATCATATGCAAAGATATATACACCCTCACCACTCTCCCTCACCACTCTCCCTCACCCTCATCACTCACCACTCTCCCTCACCACTCACCATCACCACTCACCCTCACCACTCACCCTCACCACCACTACTCACCCTCACCACTCTCCCTCACCACTCTCCCTCACCACTCTCTCACCACTCACCCTCACCACTCACCCCTCTCCCTCAACACTCACGCTCACCACTCACCTTCACCAATCATCCTCACCATCACCACCACCACTCACCCTCACCACCACCACTCATCTTCAACACTCAGCCTCACAACCACCACTCACCCTCACCACTCTCCCTCACCACTCTCCCTCACTCACCCTCAACACTCACCATCACCACTCTCCCTCACCACTCACACTCACCCCTCACCACTCACCCTCAACACTCACCATCACCACTCTCCCTCACCACTCTTCCTCACCACTCTCCCTCACCACTATCTCAACACTCACGCTCACCACTCACTCTCACCCTCACCACCACCACTCACCCTCAGCGCTCACCCTCATTACTCACTACTCACTCTCACCACTCTCCCTCACCACTCTCCTTCACCACTCTCTCAACACTCACGCTCACCACTCACTCTCACCACCACCACTCACCCTCACCACTCACACTCACTCACCCTCGCCACCACCACTCACCCTCAACACTCACCCTCACCAACATCCCTCACCCTCACCACTCACTCACCCTCAACACTCACCCTCACCACTCACCCTCACCACTCACTCATCACTCACCACTCACCCTCACTCTCACCGCTCACCACTCACCCTCACCCTCACCACTCACACTCACCACTCACCACTCACCCTAACCACTCACCACTCACGCTCACCACTCACCCCTCTCCCTCACCACTCACCCTCACCACTCACCCCTCTCCCTCACCACTGATGCTCACCACTCACCCTCAACACTCACCCTCACCACTCACTCTAACCACTCATGCTCACCACTCACCCCTCTCCCTCACCACTCACCCCTCTCCCTCATCACTCACGCTCACCACTCACCACTCACCCTCACCACTCACACTCCGCAATCATTCTCACTACTCACCACTCTTCTTCACCACTGACCACTCACCCCTCTCCCTCACCACTCACCCCTCTCCCTCACCACTCACCCTCACCACTCACCTTCACAACTCACCCTCACAACTCACCCTCACCACTCATCCTCACCACTCACCACTCACCCCTCTCCCTCACCACTCACCCCTCTCCCTCAACACTCACGCTCACCACTCACCCTCACCACTCACCCTCACCACTCACCCTCACCACTCACCCTCCGCAATCATCCTCACTACTCACCACTCTTCTTCACCACTGACCACTCACCCCTCTCCCTCACCACTCACCCCTCTCCCTCACCACTCACCCTCACAACTCACCCTCACAACTCACCCTCACCACTCATCCTCACCACTCATCACTCTCGTTCACTACTCACCCTCACCACTCACCCTCACCACTCACCCTCACTTTCATCACTAACCCTCACCACTCACCACTCACCACTCACTCTCACTACTTTCCCTCACCACTAACCACTCACCCTCACCACTCACGCTCACCACTCACCCTCACCACTCACCCTCTCCCTCAACACTCACGCTTACCACTCACCCTCACCACCACCACTCACCCTCACCACTCACGCTCACAACTAACTATCACCAATCATCCTCACCCTCACCACCACCACTCACCCTCACCACTCACACTCAACAGTCACCCTCACCACCACCACTCACCCTCACCACTCACACTCACTCACCCTCGCCACCACCACTCACCCTCAACACTCACTCACCCTCAACACTCACCCTCACCACCCACCACTCACCCTCACCACTCACTTCTCACCACTCACCACTGACCCTCACCACTCACTCTCACCACTCACCCTCACTCTCACTGCTCACCACTCACCACTCACCACTCACACTCACCACTCACCCTAACCACTCACCACTCACCATTCACCCTCACCACTCACCACTCACCACTCATCCCTCTCCCTCACCACTCACCTTCACCACTCACCCCTCTCCCTCAGCACTCACGCACACCACTCACCCTCACCACTCACCCTTACCACTCACCACTCACTCTCACCACTCACGCTCACCACTCACCACTCACCCCTCTCCCTCACCACTCACCCCTCTCCCTCACCACTCACTCTCACAACTCAGCCCTCACCATTCACCCTCACCACTCATCCTTACCAATCATCCTCACTACTCACCACTCTTCTTCACCATTGACCACTCACCCCTCTCCCTCACCACTCACCCTCACCACTCACCCTCACCACTCACCACTCACGCTCACCGCTCAACCTCACCACTCACCCTCACCATTCACCCTCACCACTCTCCCTCACTCACCCTCAACACTCACCATCACCACTCTCCCTCACCACTCACACTCACCCCTCACCACTCACCCTCACTACTCATTACTCACCCTCACCACTCTTCCTCACCACTCTCCCTCACCACTATCTCAACACTCACGCTCACCACTCACTCTCACCCTCACTACCACCACTCACCCTCAGCACTCACACTAACCCTCGCCACCACCACTCACCCTCAACACTCACCCTCACCACCACCACTCACCCTCAGCGCTCACCCTCATTACTCACTACTCACTCTCACCACTCTCCATCACCACTCTCCTTCACCACTCTCTCAACACTCACGCTCACCACTCACTCTCACCACCACCACTCACCCTCACCACTCACACTCACTCACCCTCGCCACCACCACTCACCCTCAACACTCACCCTCACCACCACCACTCACCCTCAACACTCACTCACCCTCAACACTCACCCTCACCACTCACCCTCACCACTCACCTCTCACCACTCACCACTGACCCTCACCCTCACCACTCACTCTCATCACTCACCACTCACCCTCACTCTCACCGCTCACCACTCACCCTCACCCTCACCACTCACACTCACCACTCACCACTCACCCTAACCACTCACCACTCACGCTCACCACTCACCCCTCTCCCTCACCACTCACCCTCACCACTCACCCCTCTCCCTCACCACTGATGCTCACCACTCACCCTCAACACTCACCCTCACCACTCACTCTCACCACTCACGCTCACCACTCACCACTCACCCCTCTCCCTCACCACTCACCCCTCTCCCTCATCACTCACGCTCACCACTCACCACTCACCCTCACCACTCACCCTCCGCAATCATCCTCACTACTCACCACTGTTCTTCACCACTGACCACTCACCCCTCTCCCTCACCACTCACCCCTCTCCCTCACCACTCACCCTCACCGCTCACCCTCACAACTCACCTTCACAACTCACCCTCACCACTCACCCTCACCACTCACCACTCACCCCTCTCCCTCACCACACACCCCTCTCCCTCAACACTCACGCTCACCACTCACCCTCACCACTCACCCTCACCACTCACCCTCACCACTCACCCTCCGCAATCATCCTCACTACTCACCACTCTTCTTCACCACTGACCACTCACCCCTCTCCCTCACCACTCACCCCTCTCCCTCACCACTCACCCTCACAACTCACCCTCACAACTCACCCTCACCACTCATCCTCACCACACATCACTCTCGTTTACTACTCACCCTCACCACTCACCCTCACCACTCACCCTCAATACTCACTCTCACTACTCATTCTAACCACTCTCCATCACCAATCACCCTCACCACTCACCCATCATCCTCACCACTCATCCTCACCACTCACCCTCACCACTCACCCTCACTTTCATCACTAACCCTCACCACTCACCACTCACTCTCACTACTCTCCCTCACCACTAACCACTCACCCTCACCACTCACGCTCACCACTCACCCTCACCACTCACCCTCACCACTCACCACTCACCCCTCTCCCTCACCACACACCCCTTTCCCTCAACACTCACGCTCACCACTCACCCTCACCACTCACCCTCACCACTCACCCTCACCACTCACCCTCCGCAATCATCCTCACTACTCACCACTCTTCTTCACCACTGACCACTCACCCCTCTCCCTCACCACTCACCCCTCTCCCTCACCACTCACCCTCACAACTCACCCTCACAACTCACCCTCACCACTCATCCTCACCACTCATCACTCTCGTTCACTACTCACCCTCACCACTCACCCTCACCACTCACCCTCAATACTCACTCTCACTACTCACTCTAACCACTCTCCATCACCAATCACCCTCACCACTCACCCCTCATCCTCACCACTCATCCTCACCACTCACCCTCACCACTCACCCTCACTTTCATCACTAACCCTCACCACTCACCACTCACTCTCACTACTCTCCCTCACCACTAACCACTCACCCTCACCACTCACGCTCACCACTCACCCTCACCACTCACCCTCACTCTCATTACTCTCCCTCACCACTAACCACTCACCCTCTCCCTCAACACTCACGCTTACCACTCACCCTCACCACCACCACTCACCCTCACCACTCACGCTCACCACTAACTATCACCAATCATCCTCACCCTCACCACCACCACCACTCACCCTCACCACTCACACTCAACAGTCACCCTCACCACCACCACTCACCCTCAACACTCACCCTCACTATTCACTACTCACCCTCACCACTCTCCCTCTCCACTCTCCCTCACCACTCTCTCAACACTCACGCTCACCACTCACTCTCACCACCACCACTCACCCTCACCACTCACACTCACTCACCCTCGCCACCACCACTCAACCTCAACACTCACTCACCCTCAACACTCACCCTCACCACTCACCACTCACCCTCACCACTCACTTCTCACCACTCACCACTGACCCTCACCACTCACTCTCACCACTCACCCTCACTCTCACTGCTCACCACTCACACTCACCACTCACCCTCACCAATCACCCTTACCACTCACCACTCACTCTCACCACTCACGCTCACCACTCACCACTCACCCCTCTCCCTCACCACTCACTCTCACAACTCAGCCCTCACCATTCACCCTCACCACTCATCCTCACCAATCATCCTCACTACTCACCACTCTTCTTCACCACTGACCACTCACCCCTCTCCCTCACCACTCACCCTCACCACTCACCCTCACCACTCACCCCTCTCCCTCACCACTCACGCTCATCACTCAACCTCACCACTCACCCTCACCATTCACCCTCACCACTTACTCTCACAACTCACCCTCACCACTCACCCTCACCATTCACCCTCACCACTCTTCCTCACCACTCTTCCTCACCACTCTTCCTCACCACTCTTCCTCACAACTCACCCTCACCACTCACCACTCTCGCTCACCACTTACCCTCACCACTCACACTCACCCTCACTACTCACTCTTACTATTCACCCTCACCACTCTCCCTCACCAATCGCCCTCACTACTCACCCCTCATCCTCACCACTCATCCTCACCACTCACCCTCACCACTCACCCTCACTGCTCACCCTCACTTTCATCACTCACCCTCACCACTCACCACTCACTCTCACCACTCTCCCTCACCAATCACCCTCACCAATCATCCTCACCACTCACCCTCACCACCACCAATCACCCTCACCACTCACGCTCACCACTCACCCTCACCACTCACCCTCTCCCTCACCCTCACCACCACCACTCACCCTCACCACCACCACTCACCCTCACCACTCACTCTCACTACTCACCCTCACCACCACCACCACTCACCCTCACCACCACCAGTCACCCTCACCACTCACACTCACCCTCAACAATCAACCTCACCACTCACCCTCACCACTCACCTCTCACTTCTCACCACTCACCCTCACCCTCACCACTCACTCTCACCACTCACTCTCACCACTCACCACTCACCCTCACTACTCACTCTCACCACTCACCACTCACACTCACCCCTCACCCTCACGACTCACACTTACCACTCACCCTCACCACTTACCCTAACCACTCACCACTCACTCTCACCACTCACGCTCACCACTCACCACTCACCCCTCTCCCTCACCACTCACCCCTCTCCCTCACCACTCACTCTCACAACTCAGCCCTCACCATTCACCCTCACCACTCATCCTCACCAATCATCCTCACTACTCACCACTCTTCTTCACCACTGACCACTCACCCCTCTCCCTTACCACTCACCCTCACCACTCACCCTCGCCACTCACCCCTCTCCCTCACCACTCACGCTCACCACTCAACCTCACCACTCACCCTCACCACTCACCCTCACCATTCACCATCACCACTTACTCTCACAACTCACCCTCACCACTCACCCTCACCACTCACCCTCACCACTCTTCCTCACCACTCTTCCTCACCACTCTTCTTCACCACTCTTCCTCACAACTCACCCTCACCACTCACCACTCTCGATCACCACTTACCCTCACCACTCACACTCACCCTCACTACTCACTCTCACTATTCACCCTCACCACTCTCCCTCACCAATCACCCTCACTACTCACCCCTCATCCTCACCACTCATCCTCACCACTCACCCTCACCCTCACCGCTCACCCTCATTTTCATCACTCACCCTCACCACTCACAACTCACTCTCACCACTCTCCCTCACCAATCACCCTCACCAATCATCCTCACCACTCACCCTCACCACCACCAGTCACCCTCACCACTCACACTCACCCTCACCCTCAACACTCAACCTCACCACTCACACTCACCACTCACCTCTCACTTCGCACCACTCACCCTCACCCTCACCACTCACTCTCACCACTCACTCTCACCACTCACCACTCACCCTCACTACTCACTCTCACCACTCACCACTCACACTCACCCCTCACCCTCAAGACTCACAATTACCACTCACCCTCACCACTCACCCTCACTAATCACACTCACCCTCAACACTCAAACTCACCACTCACCCTCACCACTCACGCTCACCACTCACCCTCACCACTCGCACTCACCACTCACCACTCACCCTAACAACTCACCATTCACCCTCACCACTCACAACTCACTCCTTTCCCTCACCACTCACCTTCACCACTCACCCCTCTCCCTCACCACTCACGCTCACCACTCACCCTCAACACGAACCCTTTCCACTCATCACTCACTCTCACCACTCACGCTCACCACTCACCACTCACCCCTCTCCCTCACCACTCACCCCTCACCACTCACGCTCACCACTCACCCTCACCAATCATCCTCACTACTCACCACTCTTCTTCACCACTGACCACTCACCCCTCTCCCTCACCACTCACCCTCAGCACTCACCCCTCTCCCTCACCACTCACGCTCACGACTCACCCTCCACCACTCACCCTCACAACTCACCCTCAGCACTCACCCTCACCACTCTTTCTCACCACTCTTCCTCACCACTCTTCCTCACCACTCTTCCTCACCACTCTTCCTCACAACTCACCCTCAGCACTCACCAATCTCGCTCACCACTTACCCTCACCACTCACCCTCACTACTCACTCTCACTATTCACCCCTCATCCTCACCACTCATCCTCACAACTCACCACTCACTCTCACCACTCTCCCTCACCAATCACCCTCACCCATCATCCTCACCACTCACCCTCACCACCACCACTCACCCTCACCACTCATGCTCACCACTCACCCTCACCACTCACCCTCTCCCTCACCACTCACACTTACCACTCACCCTCACCACCACCACTCACCCTCACCACTCACTCTCACTACTCACCCTCACCACCACTCACCCTCACCACCACCAGTCACCCTCACCACTCACTCTCACCCTCACCACTCTTGCTCACCACTCTTCCTCACCACTCTTCCTCACAACTCACCCTCACCACTCACCACTCTCGCTCACCACTTACCCTCACCACTCACCCTCACCCTCACTACTCACTCTCACTATTCACCCTCACCACTCTCCCTCACCAATCACCCTCACTACTCACCCCTCATCCTCAACACTCACGCTCACCACTCACCCTCACCACTCACCCTCACCACTCACCCTCACCACTCACCATCCGCAATCATCCTCACTACTCACCACTCTTCTTCACCACTGACCACTCACCCCTCTCCCTCACCACTCACCCCTCTCCCTCACCACTCACCCTCACAACTCACCCTCACAACTCACCACTCATCCTCACCACACATCACTCTCGTTCACTACTCACCCTCACCACTCACCCTCACCACTCACCCTCAATACTCACTCTCACTACTCACTCTAACCACTCTCCATCACCAATCACCCTCACCACTCACCCCTCATCCTCACCACTCATCCACACCACTCACCCTCACCACTCACCCTCACTTTCATCACTAACCCTCACCACTCACCACTCACTCTCACTACTCTCCCTCACCACTAACCACTCACCCTCACCACTCACGCTCACCACTCACCCTCACCACTCACCCTCACCACTCACCACTCACCCCTCTCCCTCACCACACACCCCTCTCCCTCAACACTCACGCTCACCACTCACCCTCACCACTCACCCTCACCACTCACCCTCCGCAATCATCCTCACTACTCACCACTCTTCTTTACCACTGACCACTCACCCCTCTCCCTCACCACTCACCCCTCTCCCTCACCACTCACCCTCACAACTCACCCTCACCACTCATCCTCACCACTCATCACTCTCGTTCACTACTCACCCTCACCACTCTCCCTCACTTTCATCACTAACCCTCACCACTCACCACTCACTCTCACTACTCTCCCTCACCACTAACCACTCACCCTCACCACTCACGCTCACCACTCACCCTCACCACTCACCCTCTCCCTCAACACTCACGCTTACCACTCACCCTCACCACCACCACTCACCCTCACCACTCACGCTCACCACTAACTATCACCAATCATCCTCACCCTCACCACCACCACCACTCACCCTCACCACTCACACTCAACAGTCACCCTCACCACCACCACTCACCCTCAACACTCACCCTCACTACTCACTACTCACCCTCACCACTCTCCCTCTCCACTCTCCCTCACCACTCTCTCAACACTCATGCTCACCACTCACTGTCACCACCACCACTCACCCTCACCACTCACACTCACTCACCCTCGCCACCACCACTCACCCTCAACACTCACTCACCCTCAACACTCACCCTCACCACTAACCACTCACCCTCACCACTCACTTCTCACCACTCACCACTGACCCTCACCACTCACTCTCACCACTCACCCTCACTCTCACTGCTCACCACTCACACTCACCACTCACCCTAACCACTCACCATTCACCCTCACCACTCACCTTCACCACTCACCCCTCTCCCTCAGCACTCACGCTCACCACTCACCCTCACCACTCACCCTTACCACTCACCACTCACTCTCACCACTCACGCTCACCACTCACCACTCACCCCTCTCCCTCACCACTCACCCCTCTCCCTCACCACTCACTCTCACAACTCAGCCCTCACCATTCACCCTCACCACTCATCCTCACCAATCATCCTCACTACTCACCACTCTTCTTCACCACTGACCACTCACCCCTCTCCCTCACCACTCACCCTCACCACTCACCCTCACCACTCACCCCTCTCACTCACCACTCACGCTCACCACTCAACCTCACCACTCACCCTCACCATTCACCCTCACCACTTACTCTCACAACTCACCCTCACCACTCACCCTCACCACTCACCCTCACCACTCTTCCTCACCACTCTTCCTCACCACTCTTCCTCACCACTCTTCCTCACAACTCACCCTCACCACTCACCACTCTCGCTCACCACTTACCCTCACCACTTACACTCACCCTCACTACTCACTCTCACTATTCACCCTCACTACTCTCCCTCACCAATCACGCTCACTACTCACCCCTCATCCTCACCACTCATCCTCACCACTTACCCTCACCACTCACCCTCACCACTCACCCTCACTTTCATCACTCACCCTCACCACTCACCACTCACTCTCACCACTCTCCCTCACCAATCACCCTCACCAATCATCCTCACCACTCACCCTCACCACCACCACTCACCCTCACCACTCACGCTCACCACTCACCCTCACCACTCACCCTCTCCCTCACCCTCACCACCACCACTCACCCTCACCACCACCACTCACCCTCACCACTCACTCTCACTACTCACCCTCACCACCACCACCACTCACCCTCACCACCACCAGTCACCCTCACCACTCACACTCACCCTCAACACTCAACCTCACCACTCACCCTCACAACTCACCTCTCACTTCTCACCACTCATCCTCACCCTCACCACTCACTCTCACCACTCACTCTCACCACTCACCACTCACCCTCACTACTCACTCTCACCACTCACACTCAACCCTCACCCTCACGACTCACACTTACCACTCACCCTCACCACTTACCCTTACCACTCACCACTCACTCTCACCACTCACGCTCACCACTCACCACTCACCCCTCTCCCTCACCACTTACCCCTCTCCCTCACCACTCACTCTCACAACTCAGCCCTCACCATTCACCCTCACCACTCATCTTCACCAATCATCCTCACTACTCACCACTCTTCTTCACCACTGACCACTCACCCCTCTCCCTTACCACTCACCCTCACCACTCACCCTCGCCACTCACCCCTCTCCCTCACCACTCACGCTCACCACTCAACCTCACCACTCACCCTCACCACACACCCTCACCATTCACCCTCACCACTTACTCTCACAACTCACCCTCACCACTCACCCTCACCACTCACCCTCACCACTCTTCCTCACCACTCTTCCTCACCACTCTTCTTCACCACTCTTCCTCACAACTCACCCTCACCACTCACCACTCTCGCTCACCACTTACCCTCACCACTCACACTCACCCTCACTACTCACTCTCACTATTCACCCTCACCACTCTCCCTCACCAATCACCCTCACTACTCACCCCTCATCCTCACCACTCATCCTCACCACTCACCCTCACCACTCACCCTCACCGCTCACCCTCATTTTCATCACTCACCCTCACCACTCACAACTCACTCTCACCACTCTCCCTCACCAATCACCCTCACCAATCATCCTCACCACTCACCCTCACCACCACCAGTCACCCTCACCACTCACACTCACCCTCACCCTCAACACTCAACCTCACCACTCACCCTCACCACTCACCTCTCACTTCGCACCACTCACCCTCACCCTCACCCTCACCACTCACTCTCACCACTCACTCTCACCACTCACCACTCAACCTCACTACTCACTCTCACCACTCACCACTCACACTCACCCCTCACCCTCAAGACTCACACTTACCACTCACCCTCACCACTCACCCTCACCAATCACACTCACCCTCAACACTCAAACTCACCACTCACCCTCGCCACTCACGCTCACCACTCACCCTCACCACTCACACTCACCACTCACCACTCACCCTAACAACTCACCATTCACCCTCACCACTCACAACTCACTCCTTTCCCTCACCACTCACCTTCACCACTCACCCCTCTCCCTCACCACTCACGCTCACCACTCACCCTCAACACGAACCCTTTCGACTCATCACTCACTCTCACCACTCACGTTCACCACTCACCACTCACCCCTCTCCCTCACCACTCACCCCTCACCACTCACGCTCACCACTCACCCTCACCAATCATCCTCACCACTCACCCTCACCACCACCAGTCACCCTCACCACTCACACTCACCCTCACCCTCAACACTCAACCTCACCACTCACCCTCACCACTCACCTCTCACTTCGCACCACTCACCCTCACCCTCACCACTCACTCTCACCACTCACTCTCACCACTCACCACTCACCCTCACTACTCACTCTCACCACTCACCACTCACACTCACCCCTCACCCTCAAGACTCACACTTACTACTCACCCTCACCACTCACCCTCACCAATCACACTCACCCTCAACACTCAAACTCACCACTCACCCTCACCACTCACGCTCACCACTCACCCTCACCACTCACACTCACCACTCACCACTCACCCTAACAACTCACCATTCACCCTCACCACTCACAACTCACTCCTTTCCCTCACCACTCACCTTCACCACTCACCCCTCTCCCTCACCACTCACGCTCACCACTCACCCTCAACACGAACCCTTTCGACTCATCACTCACTCTAACCACTCACGTTCACCACTCACCACTCACCCCTCTCCCTCACCACTCACCCCTCACCACTCACGCTCACCACTCACCCTCACCAATCATCCTCACTACTCACCACTCTTCTTCACCACTGACCACTCACCCCTCTCCCTCACCACTCACCCTCACCACTCACCCCTCTCCCTCACCACTCACGCTCACGACTCACCCTCCACCACTCACCCTCACAACTCACCCTCACCACTCACCCTCACCACTCTTTCTCACCACTCTTCCTCACCACTCTTCCTCACCACTCTTCCTCACCACTCTTCCTCACAACTCACCCTCAGCACTCACCAATCTCGCTCACCACTTACCCTCACCACTCACCCTCACTACTCACTCTCACTATTCACCCCTCATCCTCACCACTCATCCTCACCACTCACCCTCACTTTCATCACTCACCCTCACAACTCACCACTCACTCTCACCACTCTCCCTCACCAATCACCCTCACCCATCATCCTCACCACTCACCCTCACCACCACCACTCACCCTCACCACTGACGCTCACCACTGACCCTTACCACTCACCCTCTCCCTCACCACTCACACTTACCACTCACCCTAACCACCACCACTCACCCTCACCACCACCACTCACCCTCACCACTCACTCTCACTACTCACCCTCACCAACACTCACCCTCACCACCACCAGTCACACTCACCACTCACTCTCACCCTCACCACTCTTGCTCACCACTCTTCCTCACCACTCTTCCTCACAACTCACCCTCACCACTCACCACTCTCACTCACCACTTACCCTCACCACTCACCCTCACCCTCACTACTCACTCTCACTATTCACCCTCACCACTCTCCCTCACCAATCACCCTCACTACTCACCCTCACTTTCATCACTCACCCTCACCACTCACCCTCACCACTCACTCTCACCACTCACTCTCACCACTCACCACTCACCCTCACTACTCACTCTCACCACTCACCACTCACACTCACCCCTCACCCTCACGACTCACACTTACCACTCACCCTCACCACTTACCCTTACCATTCACCACTCACTCTCACCACTCACGCTCACCACTCACCACTCACCCCTCTCCCTCACCACTCACCCCTCTCCCTCACCACTCACTCTCACAACTCAGCCCTCACCATTCACCCTCACCACTCATCCTCACCAATCATCCTCACTACTCACCACTCTTCTTCACCACTGACCACTCACCCCTCTCCCTTACCACTCACCCTCACCACTCACCCTCGCCACTCACCCCTCTCCCTCACCACTCACGCTCACCACTCAACCTCACCACTCACCCTCACCACTCACCCTCACCATTCACCCTCACCACTTACTCTCACAACTCACCCTCACCACTCACCCTCACCACTCACCCTCACCACTCTTCCTCACCACTCTTCCTCACCACTCTTCTTCACCACTCTTCCTCACAACTCACCCTCACCAATCACACTCACCCTCAACACTCAAACTCACCACTCACCCTCACCACTCACGCTCACCACTCACCCTCACCACTCACACTCACCACTCACCACTCACCCTAACAACTCACCATTCACCCTCACCACTCACAACTCACTCCTTTCCCTCACCACTCACCTTCACCACTCACCCCTCTCCCTCACCACTCACGCTCACCACTCACCCTCAACACGAACCCTTTCGACTCATCACTCACTCTAACCACTCACGTTCACCACTCACCACTCACCCCTCTCCCTCACCACTCACCCCTCACCACTCACGCTCACCACTCACCCTCACCAATCATCCTCACTACTCACCACTCTTCTTCACCACTGACCACTCACCCCTCTCCCTCACCACTCACCCTCACCACTCACCCCTCTCCCTCACCACTCACGCTCACGACTCACCCTCCACCACTCACCCTCACAACTCACCCTCACCACTCACCCTCACCACTCTTTCTCACCACTCTTCCTCACCACTCTTCCTCACCACTCTTCCTCACCACTCTTCCTCACAACTCACCCTCAGCACTCACCAATCTCGCTCACCACTTACCCTCACCACTCACCCTCACTACTCACTCTCACTATTCACCCCTCATCCTCACCACTCATCCTCACCACTCACCCTCACTTTCATCACTCACCCTCACAACTCACCACTCACTCTCACCACTCTCCCTCACCAATCACCCTCACCAATCACCCTCACCCATCATCCTCACCACTCACCCTCACCACCACCACTCACCCTCACCACTGACGCTCACCACTGACCCTTACCACTCACCCTCTCCCTCACCACTCACACTTACCACTCACCCTAACCACCACCACTCACCCTCACCACCACCACTCACCCTCACCACTCACTCTCACTACTCACCCTCACCACCACTCACCCTCACCACCACCAGTCACACTCACCACTCACTCTCACCCTCACCACTCTTGCTCACCACTCTTCCTCACCACTCTTCCTCACAACTCACCCTCACCACTCACCACTCTCACTCACCACTTACTCTCACCACTCACCCTCACCCTCACTACTCACTCTCACTATTCACCCTCACCACTCTCCCTCACCAATCACCCTCACTACTCACCCTCACTTTCATCACTCACCCTCACCACTCACCCTCACCACTCACTCTCACCACTCACTCTCACCACTCACCACTCACCCTCACTACTCACTCTCACCACTCACACTCACCCCTCACCCTCACGACTCACACTTACCACTCACCCTCACCACTTACCCTTACCATTCACCACTCACTCTCACCACTCACGCTCACCACTCACCACTCACCCCTCTCCCTCACCACTCACCCCTCTCCCTCACCACTCACTCTCACAACTCAGCCCTCACCATTCACCCTCACCACTCATCCTCACCAATCATCCTCACTACTCACCACTCTTCTTCACCACTGACCACTCACCCCTCTCCCTTACCACTCACCCTCACCACTCACCCTCGCCACTCACCCCTCTCCCTCACCACTCACGCTCACCACTCAACCTCACCACTCACCCTCACCACTCACCCTCACCATTCACCCTCACCACTTACTCTCACAACTCACCCTCACCACTCACCCTCACCACTCACCCTCACCACTCTTCCTCACCACTCTTCCTCACCACTCTTCTTCACCACTCTTCCTCACAACTCACCCTCACCACTCACCACTCTCGCTCACCACTTACCCTCACCACTCACACTCACCCTCACTACTCACTCTCACTATTCACCCTCACCACTCTCCCTCACCAATCACCCTCACTACTCACCCCTCATCCTCACCACTCATCCTCACCACTCACCCTCACCACTCACCCTCACCGCTCACCCTCATTTTCATCACTCACCCTCACCACTCACAACTCACTCTCACCACTCTCCCTCACCAATCACCCTCACCAATCATCCTCACCACTCACCCTCACCACCACCAGTCACACTCACCACTCACTCTCACACTCACCACTCTTGCTCACCACTCTTCCTCACCACTCTTCCTCACAACTCACCCTCACCACTCACCACTCTTGCTCACCACTTACCCTCACCACTCACCCTCACCCTCACTACTCACTCTCACTATTCACCCTCACCACTCTCCCTCACCAATCACCCTCACTACTCACCCCTCATCCTCACCACTCATTCTCACCACTCACCCTCACCACTCACCCTCACCACTCACCCTCACCACTCACCCTCACTTTCATCACTCACCCTCACCACTCACCACTCACTCTCACCACTCTCCCTCACCAATCACCCTCACCAATCATCCTCACCACTCACCCTCATCACCACCACTCACCCTCACCACTCACGCTCACCATTCACCCTCACCACTCACCCTCTCCCTCACCCTCACCACCACCACTCACCCTCACCACCACCAGTCACCCTCACCACTCACACTCACCCTCAACACTCAACCTCACCACTCACCCTCACCACTCACCTCTCACTTCTCACCACTCACCCTCACCCTCACCACTCTTCCTCACCACTCTTCCTCACCACTCTTCCTCACCACTCTTCCTCACAACTCACCCTCACCACTCACCACTCTCGCTCACCACTTACCCTCACCACTCACACTCACCCTCACTACTCACTCTCACTATTCACCCTCACTACTCTCCCTCACCAATCACCCTCACTACTCAACCCTCATCCTCACCACTCATCCTCACCACTCACCCTCACCACTCACCCTCACCACTCACCCTCACTTTCATCACTCACCCTCACCACTCACCACTCACTCTCACCACTCTCCCTCACCAATCACCCTCACCAATCATCCTCACCACTCACCCTCACCACCACCACTCACCCTCACCACTCACGCTCACCACTCACCCTCACCACTCACCCTCTCCCTCACCCTCACCACCACCACTCACCCTCACCACCACCACTCACCCTCACCACTCACTCTCACTACTCACCCTCACCACCACCACCACTCACCCTCACCACCACCAGTCACCCTCACCACTCACACTCACCCTCAACACTCAACCTCACCACTCACCCTCACCACTCACCTCTCACTTCTCACCACTCACCCTCACCACTCACTCTCACCACTCACTCTCACCACTCACCACTCACCCTCACTACTCACTCTCACCACTCACCACTCACCACTCACACTCACCCCTCACCCTCACGACTCACACTTACCACTCACCCTCACCACTTACCCTTACCACTCACCACTCACTCTCACCACTCACGCTCACCACTCACCACTCACCCCTCTCCCTCACCACTCACCCCTCTCCCTCACCACTCACTCTCACAACTCAGCCCTCACCATTCACCCTCACCACTCATCCTCACCAATCATCCTCACTACTCACCACTCTTCTCCACCACTGACCACTCACCCCTCTCCCTTACCACTCACCCTCACCACTCACCCTCGCCACTCACCCCTCTCCCTCACCACTCACGCTTACCACTCAACCTCACCACTCACCCTCACCACTCACCCTCACCATTCACCATCACCACTTACTCTCACAACTCACCCTCACCACTCACCCTCACCATTCACCCTCACCACTCTTCCTCACCACTCTTCCTCACCACTCTTCTTCACCACTCTTCCTCACAACTCACCCTCACCACTCACCACTCTCGCTCACCACTTACCCTCACCACTCACACTCACCCTCACTACTCACTCTCACTATTCACCCTCACCACTCTCCCTCACCAATCACCCTCACTACTCACCCGTCATCCTCACCACTCATCCTCACCACTCACCCTCACCACTCACCCTCACCGCTCACCCTCATTTTCATCACTCACCCTCACCACTCACAACTCACTCTCACCACTCTCCCTCACCAATCACCCTCACCAATCATCCTCACCACTCACCCTCACCACCACCAGTCACCCTCACCACTCACACTCACCCTCACCCTCAACACTCAACCTCACCACTCACCCTCACCACTCACCTCTCACTTCGCACCACTCACCCTCACCCTCACCACTCACTCTCACCACTCACTCTCACCACTCACCACTCACCCTCACTACTCACTCTCACCACTCACCACTCACACTCACCCCTCACCCTCAAGACTCACACTTACCACTCACCCTCACCACTCACCCTCACCAATCACACTCACCCTCAACACTCAAACTCACCACTCACCCTCACCACTCACGCTCACCACTCACCCTCACCACTCACACTCACCACTCACCACTCACCCTAACAACTCACCATTCACTCTCACCACTCACAACTCACTCCTTTCCCTCACCACTCACCTTCACCACTCACCCCTCTCCCTCACCGCTCACCACTCACCCTCAACACGAACCCTTTCCACTCATCACTCACTCTCACCACTCACTCTCACCACTCACCACTCACCCTCACTACTCACTCTCACCACTCACCACTCACACTCACCCCTCACCCTCAAGACTCACACTTACCACTCACCCTCACCACTCACCCTCACCAATCACACTCACCCTCAACACTCAAACTCACCACTCACCCTCACCACTCACGCTCACCACTCACCCTCACCACTCACACTCACCACTCACCACTCACCCTAACAACTCACCATTCACCCTCACCACTCACAACTCACTCCTTTCCCTCACCACTCACCTTCACCACTCACCCCTCTCCCTCACCGCTCACCACTCACCCTCAACACGAACCCTTTCCACTCATCACTCACTCTCACCACTCACGTTCACCACTCACCACTCACCCCTCTCCCTCACCACTCACCCCTCACCACTCACGCTCACCACTCACCCTCACCAATCATCCTCACTACTCACCACTCTTCTTCACCACTGACCACTCACCCCTCTCCCTCACCACTCACCCTCACCACTCACCCCTCTCCCTCACCACTCACGCTCACGACTCACCCTCCACCACTCACCCTCACAACTCACCCTCACCACTCACCCTCACCACTTTTCTCACCACTCTTCCTCACCACTCTTCCTCACCACTCTTCCTCACCACTCTTCCTCACAACTCACTCTCAGCACTCACCAATCTCGCTCACCACTTACCCTCACCACTCACCCTCACTACTCACTCTCACTATTCACCCCTCATCCTCACCACTCATCCTCACCACTCACCCTCACTTTCATCACTCACCCTCACAACTCACCACTCACTCTCACCACTCTCCCTCACCAATCACCCTCACCCATCATCCTCACCACTCACCCTCACCACCACCACTCACCCTCACCACTCACGCTCACCACTCACCCTCACCACTCACCCTCTCCCTCACCACTCACACTTACCACTCACCCTCACCACCACCACTCACCCTCACCACCACCACTCACCCTCACCACTCACTCTCACTACTCACCCTCACCACCACTCACCCTCACCACCACCAGTCACCCTCACCACTCACTCTCACCCTCACCACTCTTGCTCACCACTCTTCCTCACCACTCTTCCTCACAACTCACCCTCACCACTCACCACTCTCGCTCACCACTTACCCTCACCACTCACCCTCACCCTCACTACTCACTCTCACTATTCACCCTCACCACTCTCCCTCACCAATCACCCTCACTACTCACCCCTCATCCTCACCACTCATCCTCACCACTCACCCTCACCACTCACCCTCACCACTCACCCTCACTTTCATCACTCACCCTCACCACTCACCACTCACTCTCACCACTCTCCCTCACCAATCACCCTCACCAATCATCCTCACCACTCACCCTCATCACCACCACTCACCCTCACCACTCACGCTCACCATTCACCCTCACCACTCACCCTCTCCCTCACCACCACCACTCACCCTCACCACCACCACTCACCCTCACGACTCACTCTCACTACTCACCCTCACCACCACCACCACTCACCCTCACCACTTCCAGTCACCCTCACCACTCACACTCACCCTCAACACTCAACCTCACCACTCACCCTCACCACTCACCTCTCACTACTCACCACTCACCCTCACCCTCACCACTCACTCTCACCACTCACCACTCACCCTCACTACTCACTCTCACCACTCACCACTCACACTCACCCCTCACCCTCACGACTCACACTTACCACTCACCCTCACCACTCACCCTCACCACTCACACTCACCCTCAACACTCAAACTCACCACTCACCCTCACCACTCACGCTCACCACTCACCCTCACCACTCACACTCACCACTCACCACTCACCCTAACAACTCACCATTCACCCTCACCACTCACAACTCACTCCTTTCCCTCACCACTCACCTTCACCACTCACCCCTCTGCCTCACCACTCACGCTCACCACTCACCCTCACCACTAACCCTTTCCACTCACCACTCACTCTCACCACTCACGCTCACCACTCACCACTCACCCCTCTCCCTCACCACTCACCCCTCACCATTCATGCTCACCAATCACCCTCACCACTCACCCTCACCACTCACCCTCACCAATCATCCTCACTACTCACCACTCTTCTTCACCACTGACCACTCACCCCTCTCCCTCACCACTCACCCTCACCACTCACCCCTCTCCCTCACCACTCACGCTCACGACTCACCCTCACCACTCACCCTCACAACTCACCCTCACCACTCACCCTCACCACTCTTTCTCACCACTCTTCTTCACCACTCTTCCTCACCACTCTTCCTCACCACTCTTCCTCAGCACTCACCAATCTCTCTCACCACTCTCCCTCACCAATCACCCTCACCAATCATCCTCACCACTCACCCTCACCACTCACCCTCACCACTCACGCTCACTACTCACCCTCACCACTCACCCTCTCCCTCACCACTCACACTTACCACTCACCCTCACCACCACCACTCACCCTCACCACCACCACTCACCCTCACCACTCACCCTCACCACTCACTCTCACCCTCACCACTCTTCCTCACCACTCTTCCACACCACTCTTCGTCACAACTCACCCTCACCACTCACCACTCTCGCTCACCACTTACCCTCACCACTCACCCTCACTACTCACTCTCACTATTCACCCTCACCACTCTGCCTCACCAATCACCCTCACTTCTCACCCCTCATCCTCACCACTCATCCTCACCACTCACCCTCACCACTCACCCTCACTTTCATAACTCACCCTCACCACTCACCACTCACTCTCACCACTCTCCCTCACCAATCACCCTCACCAATCATCCTCACCACTCACCCTCACCACCACCACTCACCCTCACAACTCACGCTCACCACTCACCCTCACCACTCACCCTCTCCCTCACCCTCACCCTCACCATGACTCACCCTCACCACCACCACTCAACCTCACCACTCACTCTCACTACTCACCCTCACCACCACCACTCACCGTCACCACCACCAGTCACCATCACCACTCACACTCACCCTCTACACTCAACCTCACCACTCACCCTCACCACTCACCTCTCACTACTCACCACTCACCCTCACCCTCACCACTCACTCTCACCACTCACTCTCACCACTCACCACTCACCCTCACTACTCACTCTCACCACTCACCACTCACACTCACCCCTCACCCTCACGACTCACACTTACCACTCACCCTCACCACTCACCCTCACCACTCACACTCACCCTCAACACTCAAACTCACCACTCACCCTCACCACTCACCCTCACCACTCACACTCACCCTCAACACTCAAACTCACCACTCACCCTCACCACTCACGCTCACCACCCACCCTCACCACTCACACTCACCACTCACCACTCACCCTAACAACTCACCATTCACCCTCACCACTCACAACTCACTCCTTTCCCTCACCACTCACCTTCACCACTCACCCCTCTGCCTCACCACTCACGCTCACCACTCACCCTCACCACTAACCCTTTCCACTCACCACTCACTCTCACCACTCACGCTCACCACTCACCACTCACCCCTCTCCCTCACCACTCACCCCTCACCATTCATGCTCACCAATCACCCTCACCACTCACCCTCACCACTCACCCTCACCAATCATCCTCACTACTCACCACTCTTCTTCACCACTGACCACTCACCCCTCTCCCTCACCACTCACCCTCACCACTCACCCCTCTCCCTCACCACTCACGCTCACGACTCACCCTCACCACTCACCCTCACAACTCACCCTCACCACTCACCCTCACCACTCTTTCTCACCACTCTTCTTCACCACTCTTCCTCACCACTCTTCCTCACCACTCTTCCTCAGCACTCACCAATCTCTCTCACCACTTACCCTCACCACTCACTCTCACTATTCACCCCTGATCCTCACCACTCATCCTCACCACTCACCCTCACTTTCATCACTCACCCTCACCACTCACCACTCACTCTCACCACTCTCCCTCACCAATCACCCTCACCAATCATCCTCACCACTCACCCTCACCACTCACCCTCACCACTCACGCTCACTACTCACCCTCACCACTCACCCTCTCCCTCACCACTCACACTTACCACTCACCCTCACCACCACCACTCACCCTCACCACCACCACTCACCCTCACCACTCACCCTCACCACTCACTCTCACCCTCACCACTCTTCCTCACCACTCTTCCTCACCACTCTTCGTCACAACTCACCCTCACCACTCACCACTCTCGCTCACCACTTACCCTCACCACTCACCCTCACTACTCACTCTCACTATTCACCCTCACCACTCTGCCTCACCAATCACCCTCACTTCTCACCCCTCATCCTCACCACTCATCCTCACCACTCACCCTCACCACTCACCCTCACTTTCATAACTCACCCTCACCACTCACCACTCACTCTCACCACTCTCCCTCACCAATCACCCTCACCAATCATCCTCACCACTCACCCTCACCACCACCACTCACCCTCACAACTCACGCTCACCACTCACCCTCACCACTCACCCTCTCCCTCACCCTCACCCTCACCACGACTCACCCTCACCACCACCACTCAACCTCACCACTCACTCTCACTACTCACCCTCACCACCACCACTCACCGTCACCACCACCAGTCACCATCATCACTCACACTCACCCTCTACACTCAACCTCACCACTCACCCTCACCACTCACCTCTCACTACTCACCACTCACCCTCACCCTCACCACTCACTCTCACCACTCACTCTCACCACTCACCACTCACCCTCACTACTCACTCTCACCACTCACCACTCACACTCACCCCTCACCCTCACGACTCACACTTACCACTCACCCTCACCACTCACCCTCACCACTCACACTCACCCTCAACACTCAAACTCACCACTCACCCTCACCACTCACGCTCACCACTCACCACTCACACTCACCACTCACCACTCACCCTAACAACTCACCATTCACCCTCACCACTCACAACTCACTCCTTTCCCTCACCACTCACCTTCACCACTCACCCCTCTCCCTCACCACTCACGCTCACCACTCACACTCACCACTAACCCATTCCACTCACCTCTCACTCTCACCACTCACGCTCACCACTCACCACTCACCCCTCTCCCTCACCACTCACCCCTCACCACTCACGCTCACCACTCACCCTCACCTCTCACCCTCACCACTCACCCTCACCAATCATCCTCACTACTCACCACTCTTCTTCACCACTGACCTCTCACCCCTCTCCCTCACCACTCACCCTCACCACTCACCCCTCTCCCTCACCACTCATGCTCACGACTCACCCTCACCACTCACCCTCACAACTCACCCTCACCACTCACCCTCACCACTCTTTCTCACCACTCTTCCTCACCACTCTTCCTCACAACTCACCCTCAGCACTCACCAATCTCGCTCACCACTTACCCTCACCACTCACCCTCACTACTCACTCTCACTATTCACCCCTCATCCTCACCACTCATCCTCACCACTCACCCTCACTTTCATCACTCACCCTCACCACCACCACTCACCCTCACCACTCACGCTCACCACTCACCCTCACCACTCACCCTCTCCATCACCACTCACGCTTAACACTCACCCTCACCACCACCACTCACCCTCACCACTCTCCCTCACCAATCACCCTCACCACTCACCCTCACCACCGCCACTCACCCTCACCACTCACGCTCACCACTCACCCTCACCACTCACCCTCTCCATCACCACTCACGCTTAACACTCACCCTCACCACCACCACTCACCCTCACCACCACCACCACTCACACTCACCACTCACTCTCACTACTCACCCTCACCACCACTCACCCTCACCACCACCAGTCACCCTCACCACTCACTCTCACCCTCACCACTCTTCCTCACCACTCTTCCTCACCACTCTTCCTCACAACTCACCCTCACCACTCACCACTCTCGCTCACCACTTACCCTCACCACTCACCCTCACCCTCACTACTCACTCTCACTATTCACCCTCACCACTCTCCCTCACCAATCACCCTCACTACTTACCCCTCATCCTCACCACTCATCCTCACCACTCACCCTCACCACTCACCCTCACTTTCATCACTCACCCTCACCACTAACCACTCACTCTCACCACTCTCCCTCACCAATCACCCTCACCAATCATCCTCACCACTCACCCTCACCACCACCACTCACCCTCACCACTCACGCTCACCACTCACCCTCACCACTCACCCTCTCCCTCACCACTCACACTTACCACTCACCCTCACCACCACCACTCACCCTCACCACTCACGCTCACCGCTCACCCTCACCAATCATCCTCACCCTCACCACCACCACTCACCCTCACCACTCACACTCACACTCACCACCACCACTCACCCTCACCACCACCACTCACCCTCACCACTCACTCTCACTACTCACCCTCACCACCATCACCACTCACCCTCACCACCACCAGTCACCCTCACCACTCACACTCACCACTCTTCCTCACAACTCACCCTCACCTCTCACTACTCACCACTCACCCTCACCCTCACCACTCACTCTCACCACTCACTCTCACCACTCACCACTCACCCTCACTACTCACTCTCACCACTCACCACTCACACTCACCCCTCACCCTCACGACTCACACTTACCATTCACCCTCAGCACTCACCCTCACCACTCACACTCACCCTCAACACTCAAACTCACCACTCACCCTCACCACTCACGCTCACCACTCACCACTCACACTCACCACTCACCACTCACCCTAACAACTCACCATTCACCCTCACCACTCACAACTCACTCCTTTCCCTCACCACTCACCTTCACCACTCACCCCTCTCCCTCACCACTCACGCTCACCACTCACACTCACCACTAACCCATGCCACTCACCACTCACTCTCACCACTCATGCTCACCACTCACCACTCACCCCTCTCCCTCACCACTCACCCCTCACCACTCACGCTCACCACTCACCCTCACCTCTCACCCTCACCACTCACCCTCACCAATCATCCTCACTACTCACCACTCTTCTTCACCACTGACCACTCACCCCTCACCACTCACCCTCACCACTCACCCCTCTCCCTCACCACTCACGCTCACGACTCACCCTCACCACTCACCCTCACAACTCACCCTCACCACTCACTCACCACTCTCTCTTCTCACCACTCTTCCTCACCACTCTTCCTCACAACTCACCCTCAGCACTCACCAATCTTGCTCACCACTTACCCTCACCACTCGCCATCACTACTCACTCTCACTATTCACCCCTCATCCTCACCACTCATCCTCACCACTCACCCTCACTTTCATCACTCACCCTCACCACTCACCACTCACTCTCACCACTCTCCCGCACCAATCACCCTCACCAATCATCCTCACCACTCACCCTCACCACCACCACTCACCCTCACCACTCACCCTCACCACTCACCCTCACCACTCACCCTCTCCCTCACCACTCACGCTTAACACTCACCCTCACCACCACCACTCACCCTCACCACCACCACCACTCACCCTCACCACTCACTCTCACTACTCACCCTCACCACCACTCACCCTCACCACCACCAGTCACCCTCACCACTCACTCTCACCCTCACCACTCTTCCTCACCACTCTTCCTCACCACTTTTCCTCACAACTCACCCTCACCACTCACCACTCTCGCTCACCACTTACCCTCACCACTCACCCTCACCCTCACTACTCACTCTCACTATTCACCCTCACCACTCTCTCTCACCAATCACCCTCACTACTCACCCCTCATCCTCACCACTCATCCTCACCACTCACCCTCACCACTCACCCTCACTTTCATCACTCACCCTCACCACTCACCACTCACTCTCACCACTCTCCCTCACCAATCACCCTCACCAATCATCCTCACCACTCACCCTCACCACCACCACTCACCCTCACAACTCACGCTCACCACTCACCACTCACCCTCTCCCTCACCACTCACACTTACCACTCACCCTCACCACCACCACTCACCCTCACCACTCACGCTCACCGCTCACCCTCACCAATCATCCTCACCCTCACCACCACCACTCACCCTCACCACTCACACTCACCACCACCACTCACCCTCACCACCACCACTCACCCTCACCACTCACTCTCACTACTCACCCTCACCACCATCACCACTCACCCTCACCACCACCAGTCACCCTCACCACTCACACTCACCCTCAACACTCAACCTCACCACTCACCCTCACCACTCACTCTCACCACTCACCTCTCACCCTCACCACTCACTCTCACCACTCACCACTCACACTCACCACTCACCCTCACCACTCACCCTCACCACTCACCACTCACTCTCACCACTCACGCTCACCACTCACCACTCACCCCTCTCCCTCACCACTCACCCTCTCCCTCACCACTCACGCTTAACACTCACCCTCACCACCACCACTCACCCTCACCACCACCACCACTCACCCTCACCACTCACTCTCACTACTCACCCTCACCACCACTCACCCTCACCACCACCAGTCACCCTCACCACTCACTCTCACCCTCACCACTCTTCCTCACCACTCTTCCTCACCACTCTTCCTCACAACTCACCATCACCACTCACCACTCTCGCTCACCACTTACCCTCACCACTCACCCTCACCCTCACTACTCACTCTCACTATTTACCCTCACCACTCTCCCTCACCAATCACCCTCACTACTCACCCCTCATCCTCACCACTCATCCTCACCACTCACCCTCACCACTCACCCTCACTTTCATCACTCACCCTCACCACTCACCACTCACTCTCACCACTCTCCCTCACCAATCACCCTCACCAATCATCCTCACCACTCACCCTCACCACCACCACTCACCCTCACCACTCACGCTCACCACTCACCCTCACCACTCACCCTCTCCCTCACCACTCACACTTACCACTCACCCTCACCACCACCACTCACCCTTACCACTCACGCTCACCGCTCACCCTCACCAATCATCCTCACCCTCACCACCACCACTCACCCTCACCACTCACACTCACCCTCACCACCACCACTCACCCTCACCACCACCACTCACCCTCACCACTCACACTCACCCTCAACACTCAACCTCACCACTCACCCTCACCACTCACCTCTCACTACTCACCACTCACCCTCACCCTCACCACTCACTCTCACCACTCACTCTCACCACTCACCACTCACCCTCACTACTCACTCTCACCACTCACCACTCACACTCACCCCTCACCCTCACGACTCACACTTACCACTCACCCTCACCACTCACCCTCACCACTCACACTCACCCTCAACACTCAAACTCACCACTCACCCTCACCACTCACCTTCACCACTCACCCCTCTCCCTCACCACTCACGCTCACCACTCACACTCACCACTAACCCATTCCACTCACCACTCACTCTCACCACTCACGCTCACCACTCACCACTCACCCCTCTCCCTCACCACTCACCCCTCACCACTCACGCTCACCACTCACCCTCACCACTCACCCTCACCACTCACCCTCACCAATCATCCTCACTACTCACCACTCTTCTTCACCACTGCCCACTCACCCCTCTCCCTCACCACTCACCCTCACCACTCACCCCTCTCCCTCACCACTCACGCTCACGACTCACCCTCACCACTCACCCTCACAACTCACCCTCACCACTCACCCTCACCACTCTTTCTCACCACTCTTCCTCACCACTCTTCCTCACAACTCACCCTCAGCACTCACCAATCTCGCTCACCACTTACCCTCACCACTCACCCTCACTACTCACTCTCCCAGCCATCAGATTCACCATGGAAGTCGAAAAAGATGGCAAGCTACCCTTTTTGGATGTCCTAATTAAAAGGAGACCTGATGGTTCAATGAGCTATTCTGTCTACAGGGATGCCACCCATATGGATGCTTACCTAAAACCGGATTCCCACCATCCATCCCAGAAGAATTCCCTCATCAAGACTCTAAACCATAGAGCCCAATGCATATCCGACCAGGAACACATTGCCAGTGAACTCAAACACGTACGCCACGCTCTTAAGGCTAATGGTTACTCCGACTACACAATCCGCAAAGCCATCACTCCAACCATCAAGAAGGATCCTGTTGAGGAATCTTTCAAGACCATCACCTTACCCTACATTGCTGGGGTCACAAAAAAGATCTCCAAAATACTGATAAAACACAAGATCCAGGTCCGATTCAACACATTACATAAAATCCGTGATCTGGTCCCGTCTGTAAAAGTTGTGGTTCCAGACATACAGTACCCTGGCGTCTACAAACTAAGTTGCCTCTGTGGTAGCAGTTACATTGGAGAAACCAAACGACATGTCTCGAACCGCATCCGTGAACATAAATCAGACTTGAAACACGGTAGGACAAACACCTCGGCCGTGGCAGATCACTGTTACAATTCAGTGGGCTCACATGATATTGACTTCTCCAAGACAGAGGTTCTCTGCAAGCCATCTGGCTACCATGAGAGATTCGTTCATGAGGCGATCCACATATACAAACACAGAGACAAATTCAACCGAGAAGATGGATTCTGGCTTGGCAATCATTGAAAGGACGTAATAAACCATTTCGGATCTTAACTGATTGTGTTCACGTTTACGGTGACTTTCAGACCGCGTTCCACTCACTGGCCTTGTATTCTCCGCAGGGAATGGATTCTTTGCTCCGCTGCAAGTTTCCTTCACTACTCTCCCATTGACATATTTCGTTGCTTCCTCTTAGTATCTTTCACATGACGGTCAATGGTACAGTGTATAATAACAAATAGTATACAATTTATATGCTTAATAAATGTAAAAAGTAATTTATAGTATTGTAATTATATAGTGAATATACAGCAATGTGATATACATTAGGGTGGGTAGAATAATACATAGTGTAATATTACAATTTACAAGGTGGTTTATAGCAATACAGTATATAATTTAATGTTGGGTTTGTCTATGGCAGTATATAGTACGGTGTAGACTCGTGTGATGTAAGAGAGTAAAGTTTAGATGGAAGCATATTATAGTTTTTTACGACGTAGAATTGTAATGTATTACTTACTGTTAGTAACTCAGCTTATTGTAGAGGATATTTAGTATACTGATGATACTATGTAGTTTATACTTTAGTTGTTTACGTGTTGGTTTTAGTTACTGCAGCTACATACTATTAACACTCCTTCCCTTTATTAATGCTACCCCTATCCCCTCCCTTTGATGCTGCTAACCCTGCATAATGCACGGGCATAAGTAGTACTAATCACATACCAGTGTTGGCTGACAACAAAGAGAGTACTGTTAAACACTGGGGATGTTAACACTCGGTAAAGTAAAGTAAAATAGTGCCTGTCAGATAAGATGGTCCAAAAATGTGTAATTAAGTCTTTTTTGCATGGTTGATAACATCTTTCCAATGATTACTAAGTTTGTACCCATCATCACGGTTGAAATTATGTCTGTGTTTGTATATCTGAATGGCTTCGTGTACAAACCTTTGATGGTAGCCAGAGGGTTTGCAGAGCATCTTAGTCTCGTAAAAAACAATCTCATGAGAGCCCCCCCCTCTCCTCCCCCCCAACTTGTATTTAAGGGCTTGCATCTTGAATCCTTGCATCACTTGATGCAGCAAATCTGGCTGTGACGGTCCCACCTGATGACGGAGACTTGTGTTGCCTCCGAAACGTCGTGATTTTATTGTTTTATTTTTATTAATTTTAATTTCAGTTTTTACCTACGGGACTTTACCGAAAGAACTAAGAGTATGAATGTTTGCAGTCAGGAAAGCTTCAAATCTAGAAATAATTCACCCATCTCGGTTGAAAACGGCAACATACTGGTAGCAATGAGGGAGAAATTAAAAGATAAATCTCAATTGTGCGTGAGTACGTGAAACAGCTCAACAAATGCCTCTGGTGATCCAGCATAACAGCAGCAACAAAGATCTGCCTTTACAACGTGTACATCCTCCTCGTATTTCTGTACGGCTCAGAGACGTGGTCAATGTCAGCAGCATCTCTGCACAGGAAGCTGGACGCATTCAACCAGTGGCGTCTGTGACGGTTATTCCGCATCCACTTCAGCGAGCACCCCCACCCCCTTCCCCCGATGCCGAGGTCTGTCGTCGAACAGGATCTCCGGTGGTGGCCGAAGTGGTCAGGCTCAGTAGACTTCGCGTCTCTGGATGCACGCTGCCCGGTCGGACGCCTCGGCCAGTCGTTGGTGGTGGCCGGGCTACCGCGGGACAGGGGGCCCAAATCCTCGAGGCAGATGACGGCTGACGGCAGATTGCCCGGCCATGTCCTTAGACCACGCTCTGTGCGGTCGCGTGCTTAGGATAGGGTCGCCTGGGCGGTGTCTCACCGGGGATTGCTACATTCAGGCCAGGGGAAAGTGACAAATGATGGGGTTACATTACCCTGGAATCTTGGCTCATGAACCACATCGTTGATGGGCCTGGACCAGATATTTCACCAAGTACCATGTCGGTTTATTTTGTTGTGTTTTTTTTGCATTCAAGGTCTATGACCATAGATGGAAATGTTAGCACGCAAATTCACTATTTTTGTCCAGATTAAGACATTTCAATCGTTGCCACCTCAATGTGGTACAAGTTTTGTTATTGCCCACAGACTTGCGAACTAGGTTGTAACTAAGACATTGGATAGAAGACCTCACATGTAGAACCATACGAGAGTTGTATTTGTTTTCAATATGTAGCGACATAAATGGTATCAATACAATGTAGCGACAGTACCGAGGGAAGAGTGGTACTGTATGCGGGATGCCGTGTTATGGCACCAGTGTGTGTACTGCATTAAGCGGCTCACTAGAGGGCAGGGTCCAGGTGTCATGGAGGTTGGGTCAGGACATGACAGCCTGTGTGAACCCGCGCGAGCACGTGACTGGACGAGGGGGCACGGTGACCCCTAGAAGGGGATGAGTGGGCCACGTGGTATGGATTGAGAGCCTCCATGAAGTATCTAGAAAGGGGCATGGCCGGAGGCATAGACCGGTCACGCCGCAACGGATATAAAGACCAGTCCCGAGAGGGAGCTGGGCTGTTCGATCCGGGAATGAAGCCACCTTCTTCGATTATCTCTCTACGGTCTTCACGCACGAGGACCAGGCAGCGTGTTAGCTGTCCTTGTCCAAGCATATAGTGATCCCGTTCAAGTGGTTAGGTGGTTAGGAGCGGTGGCCACCACCATATGTAGCTAACCCGTAATGTACATAGTTAACCCGTGATGTACATAGTTAACCTCAGAGCATTGTGCAGTTATCTGTTATGTTAGCTGGTTTGAGTTGTGTTCGTAAATAAACGTGTTGCCTCCAAGACTCGGTGTGCACCTATTTAGAACCCACTACAAATATGTCACGGCTCACAGCAGTATGGAGCTGTTTACAATAAAATGCCATATTACAATTAAAATATTAATTTAAATTTGCATGCAATATTTTTCATGCATTCCTAGAATATGTGAATACATCCGATTAAGAACTGCAATATAATTGTTTGAACCTGTGTAAAATCCAGCCAACATGATTCGTAAAGAAATGCATGTTCACAAACTATACATGTGTAGTGACATTTAATGGGTCACTGGTGCTTATCGCCATCTACCGACAGAGAGAGGAATAGTGGGTATGTTAGCCCTCTCTGCCAGTCGAGTATATGATGACATGGAAGAGGTTTCTGGGGCTGGCAGAGTAGGGGCAATCGAGGACGTAGTCGCTGGCAGGGGCACATGATGGAATGTTTGCCAAAGGTGACAGAGGGGACACATTATAGGGCTCAAAAATCTTCTGGTGAGTTCCAGAACGGGGCGTGGCCAAGGGCGGAGCCAGGCAAGGGACACATGGAAGGTGACCAAGAACCTTCTAGTGGGTTCTGGAAGGGGGAGTGTCCGAGGGCGGAGCGGGGCCACGCTGAGGGGCATACAAGTGGGGTCCCGGGGCTACATCGGGCTTGTTTGCTGGAATGGAACCCGCCATGCTACGTCTTCTCTTCGATCTTCGGTCTTTGTGCTCGGTATCGTGGGTCAAGCAGTCTGCCGACAGACCTGACCCGTTTGTGTAGTTACCCCATTGTGGTTTATGTAGTTACTCCGTTGTGGTTATAGAATGAATGGTGTTGCCTTCTGAATCAGTGTGAACCCACTACACATGTGGAGAGTTAGCAGAGGGAATAGCGAACTGCATTATTTTGATTTCTGGCCATGGTTAACAACAGCGGTGGTGATATCTGAACCAGCCCTGGGCCTCTCTGCTCAATCACACCGACTAGCATGGCGCAGTATGGTAAAATGCCCATCATGGCTGCACGCCACGAGGAGAAATTCATTTAGTAGAAAGGACTGTGCATTATTTAATTCGTTTTACATGATAGAAAGAGAGCTATTACATGCTATGATACGTGCATTAGCTTTGTACTATTCGCCTTTTGGCGTTCTTTGGTCTGACATGGGCGAGACTAGGCCATAGAGAAGGTGGTCTCTGGTGTAGGCCAATCAGTTTCAAAGACAATGTCATATATTATGAGATTATGCTTTGTTTGCATGTTCACCACAAATGTGGTTAACGCAGACTTGATTATATGCAAAAGGTCTCTATTTGGTGTTTTAACATCTTAACACCTGTTTTATTGCCAGAAAGAGTAAAACATATTCATATTTTTCGTATTACATGTATTTGCAGTGGTATCCTCTTATAAGTCGATCATAATGGAGCGTCCGATCAGAGAACATGAACATCAAAGAGGAACAATAAGCGTGTTTTTTGCTCCAAGCAAAATATTATTCACAAGGTAAGTGTGTGTACGTATGTGCAATCTTTACTTTAACGAACAAATAATGGTATTATTATTTTGAATTCAATGGGCGGAGGCAATTACAGACACAACGTAACCTGGCCAAACAATGGGCCGATTGTCTTCAGTCTCCTGTAGGGCAAAGCCATGGGAGATGCTGGCAAGCCTTCAAGGTTTTACCGTGAGCAATTGTCTCATACACGAATATTCACATACTTCATGTCACTGTCGATGGTGCTACAGGGGTCAGTGAGATTACATTTGCCAGCATCTTTGCGTGAAGTTGAACCTGTTCTGAACACAGTGGAATGGGGTACTTTTCAAAGTACAACATAACACAAGTGTCACCACCATTGCCATGGAAGTGAGCATTTGTAAGGCTCACTTCCATGGCAATATAGTTTTCTAGTTAGATATTTGTTGCTCACACTTAAAATTCTAACTTAGCAAATTTTGAAACACGTAGTCAACCAGGCCATGCGTTAATTGTGTGTTAACCGACTCTCTGTGTTGTATTACATCACATTTCAATATTTTACTAGGTTATTTAATTTTCGTGTGCCTGTATACTCCTCTCTATGTGTGCCGTTGTGATGTCTGTCTGCTTGTATGTCGGTCTATAGTTTTCTAGTTAGATTTTTGTTGCTATTTCTTTTATGCCTGATGATGATTGCTTGTGTTGCAATCGAAACGTCGTAATGTGTTGTTTTATTTTGATTTATTATTTTATTTTTAGACGTGACTTAACCGAAAAGAACCAAAGAATAATTCCTGCAGTCACGAAAGCTCCCAAATTAAGATTGAACCACTTCTACGGGGAAGTTTTAAACTTATCCTTTTTTCTTTCTGGCTATTTGTTCTCTCTGCCTGTGTCCTCTCCTTGAAATTTCACACTTAAAATTCTAACTTAGCAAATTTTGAAACACGTAATAAACCAGGCTATGCGTTAATTGTGTGTTAACCGACTTTCTGTGTTGTATTACATCACATTTCGATAATTTACTAGGTTATTTAATTTTCGTGTGCTTGTCTCCTAATTTTCAGGCTTGCCTCCCGTGCCGCGTTTGTCCTAATTTTCAGGTTTGCCTCCCGTGCCGCGTCTATCATCTCACTTACAATAGGAGTACGTTGGCGTGCACCCATTGATCTCCCCGCCCTCTCCCTCCCCCCGTCCCCTCCCCCTCCTCTCTATATTTAAGGGACCGTCACAGAAATGACAATCTCTTTGTGCCGATTTGTGTCCTCTCTCTGTGTGCCGTTGTGATGTCTGTCTGCTTGTATGTCTGTCTATAGTTTTCTAGTTAGATTTTTGTTGCTCACACAGCCGATTTGTGTCCTCTCTCTGTGTGCCGTTGTGATGTCTGTCTGCTTGTATGTCTGTCTATAGTTTTCTAGTTAGATATTTGTTGCTCACACTTAAAATTCTAACTTAGCAAATTTTGAAACACGTAGTCAACCAGGCCATGCGTTAATTGTGTGTTAACCGACTCTCTGTGTTGTATTACATCACATTTCAATATTTTACTAGGTTATTTAATTTTCGTGTGCCTGTATACTCCTCTCTATGTGTGCCGTTGTGATGTCTGTCTGCTTGTATGTCGGTCTATAGTTTTCTAGTTAGATTTTTGTTGCTATTTCTTTTATGCCTGATGATGATTGCTTGTGTTGCAATCGAAACGTCGTAATGTGTTGTTTTATTTTGATTTATTATTTTATTTTTAGACGTGACTTAACCGAAAAGAACCAAAGAATAATTCCTGCAGTCACGAAAGCTCCCAAATTAAGATTTGTAAGGCTTCCCAATGAAACCAAAAACATATCAAACGAGAATCTAGTTTTGTTGTTCTGCATGCATTATGCTTTGCAACCTCGTTTAATGAGATCCTCAAAGTTTAGGATACTTGTCCCTCATGAGAACCACGCCTTTTTTAACATGTAAAGTGGCTTCTTTTCTCCAAAGAACCACTAGCATAAGGTATGCACCGTAGGTCACATGGGCGAAGTGTATGCATAATGTTAACATTTTCATTTCAATATTGCTTTTGTAATAAAAGACTTGACCACGATCTCTGGCTCAGTGTCCTTTATTTGGTCCGTACTGCATTCCCACACGGCTGTCTCTCTTATTCTCTCAGTGCTGGTTCCGATGTCACTCCAGTCACCATCAGCAGCCCCGCTGCTGTTCTTTGTCGCTCTTGCAGCCCCACAGCAGCTCCGCTGCTGTTACTCACTCTCAGCCCCCTTGGCTGTAATCGCTGCTGCTCTTCTCGCTCTTGCTTACTCCGCAGCGCTCTGACAGACTCGTGCTGTCTCTCTCTCTTCGTCGCTCCTGCGACTCTCTGCAGCCACACCGCTGCCTCTAACACACAGCCTTCCTGGCTGTACTCTTCTCTCTCTTCGTCGCTCCTGCGACTCTCTGCAGCCACACCGCCGCCTCTAACACACAGCCTTCCTGGCTGTACTCTGGGGTCGGCTCCCGCTCGCCGGCGGTGCCCCCCTCCTCTCATTCGCCCTCGTGGCCTCACCCTTTTCCATTCACAACCGGACTGACTTCTCTTTCCGGTTTACCCGCTTAAGGACCCCAACCTTTCACCCACGTCACCTGGCTCCGCCTCTTCGTGACGTCACATCCGGAAGGTCGCTTTCGCCCGCATTACACCACCCTCCCCCATAGAAAAAACCCAGCCGACCTCGGCTGAACAATACCAAAGCGTAATGCGGTGAACCGACCTTCCCCCTTAAAGGACACTAAGCATATAATATAACAACAAGAACAACAACAGCACAAAGCACAACAACGCACATCAGCATGTCGTACACGACAGCCACCCGGCCTCAGGGTAGTGGAGATGATGTAATTCCGGGCCGCTTAAGAAAACCCCAATAATTACCCAAATAACCGCGATGGACGCCCCAGTATTTACATTTTAACAACAATATTATTTACACGTGAAAACAACAACAACAACAACAAAAAAATTTCTGCTCTTACCCACCAACAGTCCTCCCTTGAGGACCAGCACAGACCTCAGACGTACACAGCATGTACCCACAGTAACTCTCAACAAACCAACAACCCCTAATCGCACACCCTCGCGTGGAGAGAGCCACGCTCCCCAGCGGTAACGTTTAATTCGCCGTAACCCTCACCGTGGTCGTCAACCCACGGCAACATCCATTTACCATACTCTCAGCTAGTGCCATTTCGGGGATGAGCAGCACTCGGCCATGCTCCTCCCTTACTATCCCATCAGCGATGGACACACACCAGCCTTGCCAAAAATAATGACGTTGCAACGTCAACAAAGTCTTCTGCACCCCTAAATGCAATAGTGTGTCACAATGGAGAGTTCTCATCAACTCGAATCGCGAGGACGTTGGTAGCACCACACGCCAGCTTTCCTGGAACCCTTCTCGCCACATAAGCAGACCATCTCGGAGAGCGGTTCGCGGCCCCACAGCCGTACTCGGACTCCCATTGTCCCTCATAGACCGCTTCCGCATGGACAACAACAACTCATCCATCATTTGTTCCCGAATCCAGACAGACCGCGGCAGATTCAAAACCCCGTCAGTCGGTCCCGGTTCCATCGGAGTATCCGACTTCTCGACGGCCAACGTAAGCGGCTGAGGGGGGTTTAGAATCGGCGAACACCTATGCGTCCCTGACGCACATTTACAAGGGGCGCGCCCTGGTAATCTGGAAAGTGCGTCAGCGTTCGCATGGCGCACTCCCTTCCGATGTAGAATTTGGAAGGAAAATGCCTGTAGCGTGTCCAACCAACGTGCCCACTGTCCCGATGGCTGGTCCATTTTAAGTGCATATTGCAAGGCCGCATGATCCGTACGCACAATAAAAGAACGACCGTAAAGGTACGGTCGAAATTGCCGTAGGAAAAACCAACCGCCAAAAGTTCTCTACGAGTGACACAGTAGCGTGTTTCCGCAGGCGACAAGACTCGGCTACCATACGCCACGACGCGCTCTACGCCCCCTTTAGACTGTGATAATACCGCCCCATTATCTGTGTCACTCGCGTCCGTATCAAGAATGAAAGGGCGATCAAAATCGGGATAATCCAATGTCGGAGCCGTAGCCAATAGATCACGCAGACTCCGAAAGGCCGCCTCTTCCGGCTGTCCCCAACAAATTTCCGTCCTTTACCCGTAAGGAGATGCAAGGGCCTCGCAATCGTCGCAAAACCCGGCACAAATCTTCGGTAATACGAGGCAAATCCCAAAAACCGCCGAACATCCCCCACGGTGGCCGGAGTCGGCCAATCCCGGACGCACGCCGTCTTTTCCGGATCCGTGGACACCCCCTCAGCACTCACAATGTGCCCCAGATAACGGACGGACCGTTGCAGTAGGTGGCATTTCTTTGGTTTAAATTTTAAATTCGCAGAGCGCATCCTCGTGAACACTGTCTCCAGCCGTGTTAAATGTTCCTCAAATGTGCGGCTGAAGACAATGATATCGTCCAAATATATAAGACACGTCTGCCACTGCAACCCCGTCAACGAGCTCCATCAATCTTTGAAATGCGCTTCATAGCCAAGGGAAGATCAATCCCTCGGCAAGGCCAGATATCAACGACCCCCCCCCAGGGGTAATGTTCTCTTATAGAGACAATAACGCCCTAACCCAAAACCCGTGAGCCCCCGGCACACCAGGTTCAGTCTGCCACCGCACAACTGAACCATGACTCCCCGAGCCATATGAGCACACGGCCCATTAGTTTAAGACATACCACGGAGGTTTCGCCTCCGGGCTGTCAGGTCAGCCATCAGCCATAGGCCGACGTGACCACCACTCGTGCATCACCCAATCAACAATGGCAGGCATAACAGATGGAATATTTGCCCCACCGAGGTTTTTCCCGCGCGCTCAAAATGGCGGCCCCCTTCGCCCAGCGCGTTCGCGCAATATCTCGCGCGCACTCAAAATGGCGGCCCTTTCCGCAAAGCGCATCGACGCCATACCCCGCGTGTGCGCAAAATGGCGGCCCAACGTGCGAACACGTGGCCAGTTTTCTCCATTCGTGCACCCCAGCTTCCCTTTGCTGGGGGTCACAAATTGCTTCCCCCGTCTTATTGTAACAATCCCAACAACGATAGACGCACAGCCCCAGCTTGCTGCGCGCAGCAGTCATATCGGGGAATTTTTAACCAATATTTTACCAACCACATTGGTTACACAACCCAACTCGCAAAGCAACTCATGGCTGCATGCGACCAACCGAATACGCGACGCAACTTGGCGCCAATTACGGTTCCATTAGCATTAACCTTTGAGACACCCACAACGGCGTCATCACGCACCCTCAAAGCGCGCTCTCTCTCTCACAAAGCGCCGTTACCCATAATATACACAAAATCGCGTGTACATAACATCCATACGACCAAATAATAGGGTCCCCCTCGAATTTGTTACCAATTTCCAAACAGGTACGCACAATTAATAACATCCCAATCCCAATAGTCAATCAATGCATCGCACCCCATAACCGTACAGAACGGTGTAACAGCACATACAGTCAGCATATCGCGATCACACGCGCACATTTAAGCACAATAGCAAACTGATCTGCAGGTAACCAACACACCATTAATCCAGTCGTAACATTGCAGCAACAACACAAATATTCTCTCTCTTGCAACAACCACATCGCACATAGCACCTCGCAGCACAATACACCAAAAAAAAATATATATATTTTTCAATTAAGCCCATCGCACAAGGTAACCCACGAGATGATACAGCGCAAGATACCCGACGCTCCCGAGTTAATAATTAACTTCGCCATCAATATAACAACTCCACACCGCAGCGCACACACACAATTTAACACTCAGCAAGCACAGCATACTCTCCGTCCATTCTCAACACACGTACACACTTTAATTGACACCGAGCAACAAGCAGATAGCGCGTTCATCGTTATTACACACACATACCCACAGTCCGAACCGCGCTCCGCACAATCGAGTCATGAGAGAAAACAAAATCGCCCCCACCCGGCCCTCGAAAGATGGGTGAGGTGTGTGTAAAGGCCGGTTGCGTATCGTTACGACCCGCCCGGGGCTGCAGCAAGAAGAGGACGGCAGGGCGGCAACTTGAGTCGTCTCGCAGAACTCGTTCGGCGACTTGACTGCTCCGTTGTCACGCACCCGAGCCAGGACGGGAGAGCTCCCGCCCCAGCAGCTGTAGCGTCGTCGTCCTCTCCTCGCAGCTCCCCCTCGCAAAACAGCAGCTCACAGCAGGCTGCTCTCCCCGCGGCACCTCCAGATGGCAGCGCAAGGCTGCCTCTCCGCCGCGATGTTGAAGATGGCGGCGTCTCCCCGCCGCGGTGAAGACAAGATGGCGGCTTCCCGCCGTTTCTCCCCTGCCACGCCCAAGATGGCGTCTTCGTGCCGCGTGGCAGATGGCGCTGGCAGCGCAGGCAAGGCGTCGGCCTGCAGACCACCATCGGCTCTCCCCACTGCCGTCGTCGGCGTGGTGAGCTCACACGGTTTCGCCAGCACGATTTTCCAGGTCTCCAGCTGCGCCATCTGTCTCAATCGTAAGTCGGATGATGTAGCAGATGATGGCACAGGAATATTCTTTCTTCCGAGCCGTCTTGACAAGCCGTTTCACTTCTGACACCAGTGTAATAAAAGACTTGACCACGATCTCTGGCTCAGTGTCCTTTATTTGGTCCGTACTGCATTCCCACACGGCTGTCTCTCTTATTCTCTCAGTGCTGGTTCCGATGTCACTCCAGTCACCATCAGCAGCCCCGCTGCTGTTCTTTGTCGCTCTTGCAGCCCCACAGCAGCTCCGCTGCTGTTACTCACTCTCAGCCCCCTTGGCTGTAATCGCTGCTGCTCTTCTCGCTCTTGCTTACTCCGCAGCGCTCTGACAGACTCGTGCTGTCTCTCTCTCTTCGTCGCTCCTGCGACTCTCTGCAGCCACACCGCTGCCTCTAACACACAGCCTTCCTGGCTGTACTCTTCTCTCTCTTCGTCGCTCCTGCGACTCTCTGCAGCCACACCGCCGCCTCTAACACACAGCCTTCCTGGCTGTACTCTGGGGTCGGCTCCCGCTCGCCGGCGGTGCCCCCCTCCTCTCATTCGCCCTCGTGGCCTCACCCTTTTCCATTCACAACCGGACTGACTTCTCTTTCCGGTTTACCCGCTTAAGGACCCCAACCTTTCACCCACGTCACCTGGCTCCGCCTCTTCGTGACGTCACATCCGGAAGGTCGCTTTCGCCCGCATTACACTTTTAACAATGGCGCGGACCAGGTACAGAGGAATCCCGTTCCAGTGAAACATGGGCTATTCTTTCTAAAATGCTTCTACAAATGGAGCGACTGTAGAAGACTTTTGATTGAACAGACTATTATAATAATTATTACGACGCTTGTTTTACCCAAGGAAGCCTCGTCGAGTCTCATCTCTCTTCCGGGAGGGTTCTTCCAAGTGTTAGCAGTAGGGGGCAATGGTTGCTATGCAATTTGCGGGTAAATTTTTGACAGTTTGGCAAATTTAGACCGTGTCCCCGGCTCACAATGGCCTACTCTTGCCAGCAACATTACTATATCTTTAATGTGCCGCTGTGAAACAGACGACACTTTATTTGCACGGTTATTAAACCCGCAATATTAGATCAGGGCAGCCGTTGGACTCAAACGTTGAATCTCTGCAACAATTGGTGAATGCACTACCGCGGGCCATGTACTCTTTGCATTTAGTTGTACTACTGTTAGACAGCAATCCCCTCCACTTGAGGTCCTGAGCAACTGGTTTTTCAATTGAACATCTGGTGTTGACTCACCACAAAATTGTACTCTTGTTATTGAACTGAAGGGAACGACATATTGAGTCGACCTACACATAAAATTTGAAATCACCAGATTGCGATCGTAAGTCGACCAATCCGCTGCAGTGCTTCCAGCTCGTGATGCCCTATTATTATGGTTGGCGTACATTGACTTTGTATATAATGCACATTGTCCGTTTATTATGCGTGGGTACACAGCATAGTACTGTTAAAAAACCTGCACAGTTCGATAATACTATTGCTTATATATTAACATTTGCTTCGATAAAAATGCAGTGTCTCCATTTTCACGTGGCCATTTATGCGTCGTGATTGTTTTCACTCATCTAAAGAGACTCGAAACCATACTTGACCAGAGTGCCGTTTTATCACCACGTGCTAGAAAGAGTCAGGTCCTGCAATTGTCATGTTGGGGGTCTACGAAACATTAGACCGCTATTGAGTCGTGATTTGTCCAACACGGTGGCGTGTAGCGTATCGACAACGCACGATTATCACAACTTTTTTTCATAAACGACTTGGCCACAGATAATAGTCCAATGAAGTGGCTTATTATGTGGAAATGTATAGCAGCCAAATACTCCAAACGCAGGTTTAGAAATGTGAAGTGAAAAAACGGAGAACATGTAAATTCCAAATATATAGGCGTCAGTTCGTGGGATTAAACACATGATCTCCCGTTTATCAGCTGAGGTAGTTAATATCTCGCCACCGTGGCTTGCTTCTATACAGCTGTTATGTACAAGCACGCCTTCGCTGGCTGTGAGGAAGGTGTGTACATCAGATATTCTTGTTTCTTCAACCTCTCCAGACTAAAGGTCCGTACTCACTGCCTGATGTCCATAATATGGGACTGTCAGTTTGCAGACATTAGTGTATTTGTGGCACCGTCTGCACAGGCCCTTCAGAACATCATGAACAGCTTCATTCTGCCTGTGTGATAGCTCAGATTACAGTAAAAATCAAGAAGACAAGTGATGGTGCTGAAAGTAGCAATCTTACAGAGTTCCATAATCATAGAGGGAGAGTAATCATCAGTGAAAAGGGCCTTCAAATAACTGGGAAGCACTGTCACTGATGACTGCACTCTGGATGTGGAACTGGACGACCAGCTTTATTGTGCCTCCTCATCGTTTGGTCGTCTGTGGAAGAAGCTAGGGTCATCCCATGGGGAGCAGAAGCATAGTAGTTAGTGCACTGCGCTATGAACCCAGGCACCCAAGTTCGAATGCCACTCATGGCTATTTGAACCAGTCCTCGGCCTCCCCGAGGTTAATTCAGCCTCAAATACGTACCTGGTGTGGTTTGCAAAAATCGCCATGAGGGAGACAAAAGCTGCCGGGTGTGGTGCTGGCCACCCACCCCCTCATATGCTGTGCTCGCCTTCATAGGTGCTCGCTAACAGCACTTGCCCCAAAAGTATATTGAGGCTATACAGAGGATCTTTGTTTTCGGTCATTCCATTATATTACTTCAAGCAAAAGTGAAGGTTTACTCAGCAATGATTATATCTGCATTATTATTTGAGTCTGAGATACGGACCCAATATACGTGTTACTTGTTTTTAATTGTGGTGATTCTTAAACTTAGCCTATGCTATCTTGATTTGAAGCTTTCTTGACTGCAGAAATCCATACTTTTTGGTTCTTTCGGTAAAGTCACGTAGGTAGAAAAACAATAGATCACGACATTTCGATCGCAACACAAACAATCGTCATCAGGTGGGACAACCACGGCAAGAAAAAACTGCTGAAGTAGGCGAGAAACCTGCCGTGGCACGAGGTTATATAGGCCTCGGCAGTAGGGGGGGAGGAGGTGGGGGAGAGAGGGAGAGGGGGGTAGGGCAGAAAGTGGATCCCGCGGCAGCACCCAGGTCACTGGAGCAAAGTGGACCACTGTGGCAGCACTAGAGAGATCGGCTGCAGGTGGGAGGGAGAGATAAGGGGGGGGAGGAGGCGGGGCAGAAAGTGGACCCCGCGGCAGCACCCGGGTCACTGGAGTACTGGAGTAGAGAGCACCCGGGTCACTGGAGTACTGGAGGAGAGATCGGAGAGAGATGCACAGAGAGAGAGAAAGACACACAGAGAGTCGGAAATAACAGCTGACATAGGCAGGTAGGATGGAAACATCACAGTCAGTTAAGACTTTAGCTGGTTAATAACGTCTTTCCAATGATTGCTCAGTTTGTACCCATCTTCTCGGTTGAAGTTGTGTCCGTGTTTATATATCTGGATGGCTTCATGAACAAATCTCTGATAATAGCCGGTGGGTTTGCAGAGTACCTTCGTCTTGGAAAAGTCAATTTCGTGTGAGTCCGAGACATGTTGTTTCGTTTCCTCAATTTAACTGCTGCCGCAGCCACAACTCAGTTTGTAGACACCCGGGTATTGCATATCAGGAATCACATCCTTTACAGATGGGATCAAATCGCGGATTTTGTGTACTGTGTTGAAACGAACCTGGATCTTGTGTTTGTTTAAGATTTTAGAAATATTTTTGGTAACCCCTGCTATGTTTGACAACGTGATGGTATTGGTTGGATCCTCAGATGGTTGTCTCCCCATAGCTGGGGAGACAGCTTTGCGGATTGTACGGTCAAAATATCCGTTCATCCTGAGGGATTGATGTACGTGCTTCAGCTCACTGGCTAGGTGATGCTGGTCAGAGATGCAATGGGCCCTATGGTGTAGTGTTTTGATGAGGGAATTCTTCTGGGCATATTCTTAGGTTTTTTCGGTAAAGTCACGTAGGTAAAACATCAAAATTAATGAAAATAAAATAAAATAAAAACAAAAACAAAAATCACGACGTTTCGGAGGAATATGATTCCTTGCAGTCACGAAAGCTTCAAATCTAGAATCTTCTGGGCATCTACGTGGAAGAGATACATCGATGACACGTTCGTCATCTGGCCACATGGCCTGCCAGCACTGAACAAATTTCTCAACCACATCAATTCTATACACCCATCTATCAAATTCACCATGGAAGTGGAAAAGAATGGCAATCTACCATTCCTGGATGTTTTGATCGAAAAGAGACCTGATGGCTCCTTGGGACACTCTGTCCACAGGAATGCCACCCACACGGATGCCTGTCTAAAGCCTGACTCCGACCACCAAAGCAGCTCATGACTGGCAAACTACACCGAGGCAGCTGTTTTAAAGGTACCCCCTCTTCCTCCTCCTCCGATGGAAAGATATATCTTAAAAATAACTCATGCACTGCGACCTTATTATCCCTGGTTGGCACAGGCAATTGCTCAGCGAAAGGGCCAGCTGAAGAGAAGCGGTACACACGGGGCTTGGCCCACCACAGAGACGTCGCTCCGCTGCTAGGGTCTGAGGACACGTGTCCGATTAACCCTTGCAGTCACTACGCAAGGATCCTGTGTCTGGCAGATCGGTCTTTTTAGCCATGAACGGTCCTGCATAAAAAAAAACTTACTTTTAAAAAATAATAATAGTGAAACAAATGTTCACATAAACGATCTACAAACTTCCAAGTCAGCCACCGTTGGTAGATTGGATAGGCAGCAAGTAGTAGTTTCTTATCCCCGCACAGCTCACCTTTGCAAACAACTATCGCCTCTTGCCCTTGCACAAGTTCTCTCTGTTGTTCACCACTTTTCCCCACGAGTTCACTGCTTCTGCTTAGCAATTATTATTTAAATAACGCAGCCAGACCACGAGTATTAAAAGCATTCGTGGGAGCCCTATAGTGCCCCTTCAGAGGGCATTTGACCTCGTCTTCCTCCCCTGTCCATATGGCTTGGAAGAGGTGGGAGTAACCAAACTTTACCCCGCCACACGCAACCTGCCCTGCCGATCGACTGTGGTGTAACCATTTACACTGCTGGGTGGACAGAGATGGGGGGGATTGATTCAACCAGTGTGCCAACATTGTATTGGCGCTGTGTATTGGTACTCATCATAATACCAAGGCAGCCTCCCTTATATCGCTTGTTACCATATATGCTATTCAAAAGTGTTGACAATGATACAATTTCTGTATTCGAAGATATGTCTGTATACCAAGACTCCAAGGGGCAGAGCATGAATTTGGAATGAAATAAATCAAGTCCTGGGCAACATATTTATCCGTGACTCTGTTATGAATTTAAATTCTCCAAATATGACTAGTTCAATTCACAGCAGCTGTTGAATCACTAACAAGAACAAACGACATCCGCCGTCCATGTAAACAAGTGCTGTACACTTGCTTTGGGATTTACGTTTGCATGAGCAAGGCAATGCTGGGTGAATTGCCATGTGGGTTTAGTGACATGAATCCATATTGCTCTGAACGTTAACTTTTTTCAAATATACATAATTAACATTGATGAAGCAAATTAAACCCTAACCACTCATTACAAGGTCAAAGGGAATTGTGATTAAAATACAGTTTTGCACGTAACATTACTATTATACTAAGCGTTGACAGAATATCATGTTCTTGAGTCTACTTTTCATATTTAAATTTACCACATCTGTTTAAAGAATCCCCACTACTAAGAGGTGACTCAGGAGTAAGAGCATTGAGCTGGCACTACTGAGAGCCTGGGTTTGAATCCAGACACCCGTGGTTAAACCGGCTTGTCAAATCTAGTGAGGTGATGACATGTACAAAAAAGAAAACCTCACGTTGATTTCATTGACATGCGATACACACTCTTAGCAGGGATATGAAAAACAAGTGTGGATATAAGAGGCTTGTTGAAGTGATATCAGAAGCAGTTATCTGAAATCATCTTCTCATTCACTGTTCTGCGTGATTTCCACGAACGCACTTAATTCCAACATTATAAAGCCACTGAAGCTATGCACTTTTAAATTATCTAGATTGTAAACTCATTTTAGAACTGCCTTTTGTGTTTAGTTTGTTGTCCCCCCCCGCACCCCGGACTAGCACGGTTGGCTATGTACGGTGTGAAAGATGTCCAACATACATACAGTACATACATTCCGGAGTTGTTCTGTGATACAGGGTGATACACTGCTGCCAGTGGACGTAGATCTATTAACACGATGGCAATAGTACAAATTTACTAAAATCGGAAAAATAGAACATACACGTATCACCAATTACAATTGCAGGAAACGTTCTGCCCATAGGATAGGGACTTTTACTTCTGCTCTTTTTACTGACCAGTAAAAAGGTGACCTGCGCCATGTCTATCCTGATTAGGGTTTGAACTCATGACCATTGAGATTCTGACTAAGGTGTCTGCAGAGTGTAACCATCCCGGAGGGGCGACGCCGGATGTTGTTATTGACTCAAATAAATATATTCTTATGCTCATAATACATCCATAGAATTGTGCATATGAAAATCAATACTTTTTAATGCGTATGAAATATAATTGGCTCACGTGACCTCTTCAGCTACGAGAGGTGCTACATTCATGACAATTGTTTTATATTATTGCACCAATTGTAACCCTAATGAATGGCAAACCATTAAATCGCGGTGGGAACAACTCATTGCCCACTTAGAACTCCTGCTTTTTGTTGTGCCATGTATTTTATAAGACCCCAGCTGGGCCCCGAAGTGAGAGGGCCAGGAGGTATGTGGTCAACAATGCTTGACTCAGGGAGGAGGACGCCCCTGCCATGCATAGTCCCATGGGATGTTAGCTATCAACAACAAGGCAACTCATATGACTAATTGGGAATGGGACGCAAGCGTAGGATTGATCACCCTGTCGCTGGCCGCCTTTGGGGAGGGTGTATAGTGTGAAAGGCCGAAACACCCTGGGAACCAAAGGTACACTACTGACGATGCGCTCCCCAAATTTCACCAGGTTCACTGTTCATGAACTCTTGGAAGTGCTTGCACAAAGGATAGTAACATCTCATCCTGTGTTCTTGGAATCTGAATATCTGGACTTGTCCAGTGACTGCTGAGAAAGATCAGCTGACAACAGTGGAAAGTCCTTGTGGCGGTACGGAGAGACGGCTGACAGGAGGGAATAGACCCCACTGGGACAGTCATGGGTTAGCTTCCCATTTCTGTAGTTTGCCATGCTTCGCAGTATGTTGGAAACACCCGCTTTAGCTACAGAAAGTCAACATACGAGAATACCCCTAGAGTCTGCGAGAGCGGGGGTGGAAGATGACTCATCGGCTGACAACATGGTAACGACTGGACCGGAAACGACTACGAGTAATGAGAGCACAGCACAAGAGAACACCACAGCAACTGTCACAAGTTCCGCTGCAACAACGGGCCACAAACAGATGCAGGAATGTGTCTGTGGTTGGAGGAAAGTTACATCACACCATGGGTTGAGGATCCACCAGGGGAAGAAGGGGTGTTTGGGTAAAGAGAGACAGAGGCCTTGCATTTATTACTTTCTGCGAAAGCGATCAAATCAGTCGAATGAAGCACAGCAACTGGACGCAAACCATAGTTTGCAGTGCATCAGTACCACTGTCATGGAGGACGTAAACTCAAGCACCGAAGTAACAACTGAGGTGGAACCAACAACAGGAGTGGAACTCACCCAGCCTCCCAGACCTGCAGTCGAGAGGAGACTACCAGGGCACAGACCGTATGTGAAGTGGCCTGGCGCCAGTGACAAGAAGTTGTGGGAAACAGTGAATACTGACCTTACCTTGACCCTCGAGAAACTTCGAGGCACAGTGGAGAAGAAGTTGGAGAGGATGGGGGACATCATCTATGAGTACAGGGCAGAAAGCTTTGGAGTGCAAGAGGAAAAAGGCGGGAGAAAGGTTCCAACCCCACCAGTTTCCAGGAGGCAACAAGAAATCAAGCGCCTCGTTCAAGAAAGGAGACAGCTTAAGAAACAGTGGAAGAAGGCCTCGGAAGTGGAAAAGGAGGGCATAGAGGCACTTCAGGCTGACATCAAAACCCGGTTGGCATCCCTCCGTAGAGCAGATAACCTACGGAAACGCAGAAGGAAGAAAGAACAAACTAGAACTCGATTCTATAAAGATCCCTTCAAGTTCCCTAAAAGTCTCTTCACGAAGGAAAAAAGTGGAGCTCTAAAAACAACAAAGAAAGACCTAGAGGAGCACCTGAGAACAACAAACTTTGACTCAAAGCGACATGAACATCTGGCCATCCCATCAGATATCCCACCCATTGAACCCCCGGAACATCATATTGAGACCAGCCCTCCGACATGGAAAGAGGTGGAAAACACAGTTCGACGGGCAAGAACAGCATCAGCCCCGGGGCCAAATGGAGTCCCGTACAAAGTGTATAAGAACGCACCAGACGTCCTGAGGTTCCTCTGGAGGCTTATGAGAACAGCTTGGCAAAAGAAGATAATACCCAAAGTATGGCGTAGGGCAGGCGGGGTCCTGATCCCTAAGGAGAAGGATGCAGTGAACATCAGCCAATTCCGCCCAATCTCCTTACTGAATGTCGAGGGTAAAATGTTCTTTAGGGTCATTGCCCAGAGGATGGCCGAGTACCTGCAAAGGAATGCGTACGTCGATACATCTGTACAGAAGGCAGGAATATCAGGGTTCTCTGGCTGCTTGAAACATTCCAACATGATCTGGCACCAGATCCAAATGGCCAAGGTGGAGAAAAGGGACCTCCATGTAGTCTTCCTCGACCTCGCCAATGCATTTGGCTCTGTGCCCCATGAACTCCTGTGGTCTGCCTTCAGATTTTTCCACATACCAGACACCATCACAACCCTGGTGAAGTCGTACTTCCAGGATCTGCAGTTCTGCTTCACCACCTCAGAGTTCACCACCTCATGGCAGTGCCTGAATGTAGGTATAATGGCGGGATGTACCATTTCTCCATTGGCATTCATAATGGCAATGGAAGTTATCATCAGATCCTCAAAATGGGTTGCTGGTGGACAGCGAGTCGACTCTGGTTTCCGCCTCCCTCCACTCAGAGCCTACATGGACGACATTACAACATTGACCACCACTGTCCCATGCACCAGGAGACTGCTCAGAAAACTCGAGTAGAACATCAGCTGGGCCCGTATGAAGATTAAACTATCCAAGTCACGCAGCATCTCGATTGTGAAGGGAGTACTCTCTGACCTGAAATTCTTCATCGGAGATGACCAAATCCCAACAGTGTCTGAGCAGCCGGTAAAAAGCCTTGGAAGGTGGTATGATGCAAGCCTGAAGGACAAAGACCAGGTGCAACAGCTGCGCAAAGACATCAGTAGTAGCCTACAGTCCATCGACAACACCCAGCTACCTGGAAAGTTAAAGGCCTGGTGTCTGCAGTTTGGTCTCCTACCCCGGGTGTTGTGGCCCCTATCAGTGTATGAGGTTCCAATCTCAACAGTGGAGAAGATGGAAAGAGGAGTCACAGGCTACTTAAAGAAGTGGCTCAAGAGTTCCACGATGCCTTACCACCATAGGCCTCTATGGAGATGGTGTCCTCAAGCTGCCCCTCACCAGTCTAACAGAAGAATTCAAGTGTGCAAAAACCAGGCTCCAGATGACACTGAATGAATGTCGAGACCCAGTGGTGAGCAACAACGCGCCGACCTTGGCAACTGGGCGCAAATGGAGGCCAGGAAAAGCAGTCCAGGAGGCAACAGCAGCCCTCAGACATGCTGACATTGTGGGTCATGTTCAGCAAGGGAGAGGAGGCCTTGGGCTAAATAGCCGTGCTGCTTGGAGTAAGGCCACTGCACTAGATAGAACGGCGGAAGATGGTAGTGCAAGAAGTACGCCATCAGGAGGAGGCTGCAAGGTGGGCCAAGGCAGTCTCTCTTGCCAAACAGGCGACAGTGGACTCGATGGGACAGTGTGGAGTAGAGGAAGATCAGCTGGAAGGATCTGTGGGCCATGGAAGCGAGGCGGTTGAGCTTTTCCATCAGAGCAACATATGACGTCCTTCCAACACCAGTTAATCTTCACCAATGGCATGGTGAAGATCCGGACTGTGCCCTCTGTTCCATGCCAGCCAACCTCAGGCACATTCTCACAGGGTGTAAAACAAGCCTCACCCAAGGACGCTACACTTGGCGTCACAACCAAGTCCTTAAAAACCTTGCGTCTGCCCTGGAAGACAAGCGAGCTGCCACCAACTCCCTACCACCCCCAGCAGCATCACACCCCTTACGGACGACCTTTGTCCACGAAGGGGCTAAACCACCGAAGAGCGGCTCTACACCATTAGAGCGAGACCAGCTGCGCTTGGCCTGCGACTGGAAAATGCTAGCTGACATTGGCCGGCAACTTGTGCTTCCTCCGGAGATCGCAACCACCACCCTAAGACCTGACATGGTGCTCTGGTCCCGTTCGCTCAAGAAGGTCTTCATCATTGAGCTCACAGTACCCTGGGAGGACTCAGTAGATGAGGCTTATGAGCGAAAACATCTGCGCTATGCCGATCTAGCTGCCGAAGCACGGCATCATGGCTGGAACACAGAAGTCCGACCAGTGGAGGTGGGCTGCAGAGGTTTTGTGGCAACATCTACAACCAGACTGCTTAGAGACCTGGGAATTAAGGGCCAGAGCCAGCGTTCGGCAATCAGAGCTGTATTGGAGGCGGCAGAAGGCAGCAGTCAGTGGCTCTGGATGAAGAGGAAAGACCCCAGCTGGGCCCCGAGGAGGTATGCGGTCAACAATGCTTGACTCAGGGAGGAGGACGCCCCTGCCATGCATAGTCCCATGGGATGTTAGCTATCAACAACAAGGCAACTCATATGACTAATTGGGAATGGGACTCAAGCGTAAGATTGATCACCCTGTCGCTGGCCGCCTTTGGGGAGGGTGTATAGTGTGAAAGGCCGAAACACCCTGGGAACCAAAGGTACACTACTGACGATGCGCTCCCCAAATTTCACCAGGCTCACTGTTCATGAACTCCTGGAAGTGCTTGCACAAAGGATAGTAACATCTCATCCTGTGTTCTTGGAATCATTAACAAGTGTACAACAGTCCCTCATTATTCACGAGGAATACTTCCAGAGATGCTCGTGAATAGAACATTTTATGGGTAATGATATTGGTCTACAAAAACCTATCGTTAAAAAGAAAACGACCTTATATAAATACACAGATGATCTATTAATACATATGAACATGATCATAATGACACAAAGAATTGGTTATAATAAAGTATAGCAAAATGTATCATCACTTTCTCTCTCTCTCTCGATGCAGTCGTGTAGAGTTCCAAATCCAATTCGCAGATAGCCAAAATTGCAGATAGAAAGTTCGTGAATGACGAGGGAATACTGTATTGAGTTGTAAATACAGTAATACCTCTGATAACATTAATACTATGCTGATACATTGCCAGAACTTCGTAATTTACCATTTCATACTATAAACACTTCATAACTCCATATTGTAAACAAGACAATACATATAAAAAATAATATATTTGATACTGTACAATATTACAATTATAAAAAATCTACGTAAATAAATGACTCTGTGAATAAAACATAATTGTATTGTTATTTATATAGTACTAACGATGGTCGATTGTGTTATTTATTTACTTCGGTTTATTTACGTTCTAGATTTGAAGCTTTCGTGACTGCAAGGATTCATATTCTTAGGTTTTTTCGGTAAAATCACGTAGGTAAAAAATTAAATTACTAAAAGTAATAATAGAAATAAAATAAAATAATAAATCACGACGTTTCGGAGGCAACACAAGTCTCCGTCATCAGGTGGGACTCTCACAGCTAAAATTACTGCATCAAGTGAGGCAAAATTCCAAGAGACCAGCCCTTAAATACAAGTTAAGTGGGGAGGGGCTTATCTGAATGTGGTAACCAGGGAATGGAACGTGGGCGTGGTGGACGGGGCTACAAGAGAAATTGGCAAACGTCGTCAATGTGTGCAAGAGAACAATCGGTGTACCTCGACCTAAACCGGTGTTGGTTGAGAATCCAAATACAAAAAATCTGTACTGTTAAACGCTGGGGATGTCAACACTCGGTAAAGTAGAAAAGTACCTGTCAAATAAGATGGTACAAATATGTGTAGGTAAATCTTTTTTTGCATGGTTAATAACATCTTTCCAATGATTACTCAGTTTGTACCCATCATCACGGTTGAAGTTATGTCTGTGTTTGTAAATCTGGATGGCTTCGTGTACAAACCTTTGATGGTAGCCAGAGGTGCTCTGCAAACCCTCTCTGCAAACCCTCTGGCTACCATCAAAGGTTTGTACACGAAGCCATCCAGATTTACAAACACAGACATAACTTCAACCGTGATGATGGGTACAAACTGAGTAATCATTGGAAAAATGTTATTAACCATGCAAAAATGATTTAACTACACATTTGTCCCCGCCCACCACCCCCACGTTCCATTCCCTGGTTACCACATTCAGATAAGCCCCTCCCCCCTTAACTTGTATTTACGGGCTGGTCTCTTGGAATTTTGCCTCACTTGATGCAGTAATTTTATCTGTGACAGTCCCACCTGATGATGGAGACTTGTGTTGCCTCCGAAACGTCGTGATTTATTATTTTATTTTATTTCTATTATTACTTTTAGTAATTTAATTTTTTACATACGTGACTTTACCGAAAAAACTTAAGATTCTTTATTTACGTATTGTTTTACTTTATTTTTTAGCTTTGTGTGTAAAATTATGGTAAACAATCCAAAGTTTGCTCATCAAAACGTTGTTTATCGAATATACACATATCTAGCTATTACTCTATCCACAGTCAGGTCAGACATAATATTTCATCACTGTAATTGTAGTACTTTCGGAATTCTATGGGTGATTTATTGCTATACTATGTTAACCTGTGGTCATTCTGAAGAAACCCACCAGGTATTATAATGAAAACGACAAATTCACGAAACCAATAAAAGATGCAATTTAAGCGTACAGATTATCAATACCAAAATTGTAAATGAAATACTATTCAAGAGTCGTCGTTTTTTTTTATAAGGTTATTTTTGTATACATACCAGAGCCTTTATCGTGCTTCCATTGGAATACATGCATGCGAGTGTAAGCTTGCAAATACAAAAACATATATATATATACTTTCAAATTCGTGACAAATGCTGCATCATTCATATTAACAGTTGCACCAAGCACACATGAATAACTGAGACCGCTGATAGGGCATGAATATGTACACGCAATTAAAACGATACTTTACAGCGTACGGCCATTAAAAATATTGGGACATTTGACAAAAAGCCGGCTGTAAAAAGTTTTAAATTGACATGCAAACAGTTATTCTGTGAGCAGATGTTGGGTAGTAAACAAACCCTTAAACAGTCAGGCACTGCGGGACAGTGAATGCAAGAATTGTGGTGGTGAGGTGTGCCAGGTGGCTCTGAGATCATGGTCACCAGCCAACTCTGCTGAGATCCTGGCTACAAATCCACATTTCGATCAAACAGAGTTCCCACGTGTAAAGAGTTAATGTTCTCAGCCCCAATTACAGATGACAACTTTTTAAAAAAAATATGAGCATTTCATCATGCAAAATTCTAGCACAGATAATAAAAAATCGGTTTGACTATCATGCAACAAATATCCTCATTGCCTTTTGTTTTTCTTGGCTCAGTCAATCCCCATAATGTACTGATAGTGTCAATGTATCGAGTTTTTAGCACTCTTACAGCTGTAATCACTGGTGCAGACAATATTTTTTAATAAGCTAAATACATTTATTTGCAGGAAATGAACAGAAACAATAACAACACAAAAATAATAATCGCAAAATGAAAGCGATAGAATTAAACAAAAATGGACATCAATGAAGGTGAATGGCACAAACAATGAGGTACTAACACTAAGCTATCAAACATACCATCTGATTTATAATCACAAATATTTATCGATTTGTTACTGAGCCAATTACCAAGTTTACATATCTTTTCTAAATGTTTGATCAAAGAAGACAACTTGATTTAAGTATCTATTAGGCTGATAACTACGTAGCTTTTTTTGCGAGACCTCACTGATTGGCTTTTACTGTAACGTGGAAGTAATTTAGAGAATCGTTGTATTTTAGTCGTTGTGGCCAGTACCCATTCATATAATTTAGGAATAAGGGAATGTATCCACGATCCCTGTGCTGTGTTATTGTCGTGTAATTGAAAGAGGCTACACCTTTAGACGTTTTCAAGGTTGAATGATATAAATGGTTGCTCTACATGATATAAGCACCACTGAAGTCACGTGTGCTATCGTGGGTGTTTTTCCGAAGATCTCTCAAAGCCAATATATATTTTTTTACATTATTAAAATAAGTGTTCTGATTACCGCTGCCGCCCCATTTATTCTGATGACCTGGAAGTGTTTAGCTGCATATCATAAATCAAAGTTCATTTATAAATGGTAAGACTTCAGGAGCATGTATTTTAAACGAATGTCTTTTTCAAGACGTTTTTTTTTATCGCACACAGTTTAATAGTTTGCATCCACAACTTTCAAGCTGATTAAATTTGTCGTTGACTTAAACTAATCTATTCAGAATTGGGTTGTTTGGTCCATGAAAGTTGCAAGTTCAAATGCAATCCCAGTTGGGGTTTGACTCAGGCTCTCTTCGCTCCCTGGTTGATAAAATAATTACAACTTGGTGGGAATCTCACCGTGCTTGACTTATTGAAAAATCTGACCAACCATATGAATGTAGCCTTTTCAGCACGGCACTGGGTTGCTCGTAGAGATGAACACTTTAAAATGCTAATTTCAGGATGGAGACACTTTGACTTGACTTTTTGTGGCGATGTTAAATTGCAGTTGTGCTGGAAAACTCTCCGATGTCTTTTAGAGTTGTGCCGTGTGTTGTTCGGCAATGATGACTGACATTTTTCTCCACGTCCTGGGAGCTTTTCTGGTTCCTGAAGTAGCTCCCAGCATAAGTAGTGAAGCGTCGGATGTAGTGCTGAACAACAGGTGGTACCACCCAAACTGTATTCGAGACAATACATCATAATGGAAGTTTTCAACGTATATAATTCGAAAATAACGAAGACAGTACTTAAAATTACCTGCATCATACGTGTGACCAAATACAGTACAATTGTTTGAACTGTAATTTACACTCCCGAGACTTATTAAAACATTGGCAAATGTGTTTAATATAGTGTTAATCTCGCCATTTTTAGTTCCTATTCACAATGGTCACATTTATTCACGCGGTTTTATAAAAGCAAATGGCCAGGTGTCTAGTTAATTATCACTTAAGCACGTGGTTGTTCTCTCTCTGCTAAATACACCTGGGCTTATATTAAACAGTGACAGACATTTGAAAATTTCTGACAAAGAGTCAGTTAATTTTTTTCCATCGTTAATTAATAGTTTTTTTTTTATTTGCTTACGCAAATCATGGCTATGCGAAGTAGCGTTTTTTGTAAAGAACCCAGAACACGGATATCACAGAGGGAAATACAAATGACGAATATGCGTGAAACGTGGAGCTGTGAATTATCATTTAAAATCGGAAGAAACATTTAAATAATATAACTTTATCAGTACTGAGGCTCCCACAAGCCCATGCGAGAAGGTGTGTGGCACGGTTTGTTACCAGCTATCATAGAGTGCGGTCGTGTCACTACAGTTCTGTAGAGGAGTACTGTGAGGAGCCAATGAGGGATGAGCATAAGGAAGGCCGAGTGGATAGAGAGGTATGCGAGGCCAAGGAAGACGTAATGTCATGGGCCACATAGGGGGACGTTCGGAAAGCACTTTCCAGAAAGAGGGGGAGGAGTTACCAAGAGGGTTCTTAAGGGGTACTACGTGAGCGAGACGTGGTCGTCGTGGGGAGCCAGGGTAAGGATCTGCTGGAAGAGGTCTCTCTCCTCGTCGTGGGCGGTGTTGGCTGATCCCCCTCCCCGGGCAGATGGGTGAGAGAGCCTAGGGGTAGCCGAAGAGATCCCCCTGTATATAGTCTCCCCGAGGGAACCTAGGGGTAGCCGAAGAAGTCCCAACAGATATAGTTTTTCCAGGTGCAAGTGAAGGATGGAGAATAGAGTGCACTTACACTGGTGTGAGTGTAGGATGCAGTGTGAGAGTGTGTATTAATAAAAAAACTGCCAGCCCTTATATAATTCCTTATCTCCGCGTGGTTGAACTGCACTACATTTGGTGCCAGAAGTGACCGACAACTTCGCTGCCATGTCGAAGTCGACAGCAAAGTGCAAGAACCTACCAGTTGTGCAATCGAACTATGATGACAGCATGGAGGTGGTTCCCACGACGCCCCCGGATTCCGAGGGCCTAGAGATGTGCCCAGCGGAGCTGCTGCAGCCAGCGCAGGATGAGGAAGTTGCAAGCCATGACCTGCCGCCATCAGTGGAGAGCTGGCGGGACGTGGCCAGTCAGCTCGGCCAGTTGCTGGCATCCGCTGCATGCTTAGTGGAGCGGATGTCGCCGGCGGGGGCCCAATCGTACGTAGCCGCAGCCGAGTCAGAGCAACTGGTTTCCGCCAATTCTTATTCAGCTGTGACACAGCAGTTGGGTGCCATTTTGTCTTCACCAGCGACGTAGGTACCGGGCACCATTTTGTCATTTATCGCGGTTAGTAGCGATTGGATGGCTTTTCAGCATCACTTCGAAGCGGTGTACATATCAGTCGGGTGGTCAAGCGACGAGGCGCTGCGTTCCATGCCGACGCCTTAGACGACGATTCCCTTGCTGTGTTGAATTATATCCCGGTCGCAGATTGGGCGACACTTCCGCAGGCGTGTGAGCAGATGGCCGCCATTTTTGACGGGCCATCTAATGCGCGCCGGAGATTTCTACTGCAGAGGTGGGTAGAGGCCGAGATGCCCCTCGCCTTCCGCAGCACGCTGCTGGTGCTCGGGCAAGCAGCGGTGCTCAACATCCTGGCGCTGGAGTGTCCCCTTTTGCTGGCGCGGGAGCTGGGCATCGTTTTGTCCATTGTGGAGGAGGCTGACCTGTCATCTTTGAGAGTGGCCCAGGGTATTCATCTCGGCCTGTGCCCATGGCCTGCGGTGGTGGCATGCACGGGGGAGCAAATGGAATCTGAGGCCATCACGCCGCAAGATGGAGCCCTTTGACCGTGACCAGCACGGGGGAGGTGTCAGAGGACGTCAAATGGGGGAGCAATGACGTGCAAAGACCCCCCCTTTGGGTCGGTTACCGCTCCCTGCCTGCTTCAGGTGTGTCCAGCTGGGCCACATCGCCAGGGGCTGTCGCAACTATGTCAGAGCTTCATCTTCTGCCTCCATGTCCACCTCTTTTGTGGGGTCCCAGGCGAGTTGCGGTGCATTACACGCTCGGTCGCTCCCCGCACCTCACCCATCTAGTGGTGACCGCCCGCCAAATTAAGTTGACGCCCCCACCCATTGCACGTTCCACGGATAGCATGCAAGATCAGTGGTCGGTTGGCCGAAAGGTTTCAGGCAATGGGACACACTCGCACACCGCATTGTGGCGGCCACGGCCGAATCATCTGCGGTGAGTGGGTATATTCAGCGTGTTGAGGTGTGCATTTTTGTGGACATCGGGGCTTCGGCCACCATAATATCTGAGTACATTTTCAGCCTTTTGTCCAGTCTATCCCGTCGATTGGACCCGGTTCACGGTGCTTGAGTGGCCGCCAATGGCAGTAGCCTGGGCATTATGGGATGGAAGTGTGCCTCTGTGAGAATCGGGGACATTGAATTGGTGGGTCCCGTCTTGGATTCTAAGACTTTGGCCATACCATGTCTCCTTGGTACTGACTTCTTGGGTAGGATGCCCCTAAAAATCTTGATCGATCAGGCGTATATAGAGGTGCCGTTGGGGCATCGATTACATTTTTTGAACTCCGCCACTTGATTAGCTCTGGTGACCACCAGGGTCGAGGCTCTGGTTAAAGATTCGGTGAGGATTTCACCGGGCACCCAAATGCTCGTGCCCTTGAGATTGCGAAAGCACCTGGAATTGACGGTCCCTGAGGTGGGAATCCTTTTGACCCCCTCTAATTATTTGGCACGAAGCCCTTCATTGGTGGGGGCCCTGACGGTTGTGGTGGCGAAACAGGAACCCTTCCTGCAGATTCTGAATGTGTGTTTGGTGCACGCCATGCTTCCCGTGGGCATCATTCTGTCACATGCGACCCCTGCTCATTCAGCGGGGAACACTGAAACCACTATGAGACTCATCGGCGGCGTCGTTTAAAGTGACGAGTCGGACATAACGTGGACTGAGATGCTATGTTCGGAAAACCCGGACTTGTCCCCGAGTGAAAGGGATGTTTTAAGACGTGGTGAATTCTATATTGGCCGTACTTCCCTACTGCATCACCACATACAAATGGAAAGTTCGCCTCCTACAGTGAGGGAAAAAAGTATTTGATCCCATGCTGATTTTGTACGTTTGCCCACTGACAAAGAAATGATCAGTCTATAATTTTGGTGGTAGGTTTATTTGAACAGTGAGAGACAGAATAACAACAAAAAAATCAAAAATGTTATAAATTGATTTGCATTTTAATGAGGGAAATAAGTATTTGACCCCCTCTCAATCAAAACAATTTCTGGCTCCCAGGTGTCTTTTATACAGGTAACGAGCTGAGATTAGGAGCACACTCTTAAATAAGCAATCAATCAATCAGATTCCAAACTCTCCACCATGGCCAAGACCAAAGAGCTCTCCAAGGATGTCAGGGACAAGATTGTAGACCAACACAAGGCTTTAATGGGCTACAAGACCATCGCTAAGCAGCTTGGTGAGAAGGTGACAACAGTTGGTGCGATTATTCGCAATGGAAGAAACACAAAAGAACTGTCAATCTCCCTCGGCCTGGGGCTCCATGCAAGATCTCACCTCGTGGAGTTCCAATGATCATGAGAACGGTCAGTAATCAGCCCAGAACTACACGGGAGGATATTGTCAATGATCTCAAGGCAGCTGGGACCATAGTCACCAAGAAAACAGTTGGTAACACACTACGCCGTGAAGGACTGAAATCCTGCAGCGCCCGCAAGGTCCCCCTGCTCAAGAAAGCACATATACATGCCCGTCTGAATTTTGCCAATGAACATCTGAATGAACCCCAATTTTTCGTTGCCCTTTGTCCTCGATATGGACGCTAGCGACACGGGCATTGGGGTTGTGCTATCCCAAGTGATGGATGGCACCGAGATGGTTATGGATTATGGTAGCCCCGTGTTGTCCTCCGCTGAGCAGCGATATTCTGCAATGTGCAGGGAGCTGCTGGCTATTGTCCATTTCGTGCAATTGTACAGACCCTATTTGTATGGCAGGCGGTTTATCGTTCGCATGGACCATGCCACCCTGCAATATTCCCTGCGTATAGACCAGCCTTCCGGTCAGTTATTCCATTGGCTCGAGGTACTACAGGAGTATTCCTATGAGGTCATCGACAGGAAAGGGGCGCGCCACGGTCACGCGGATGCCTTGTCACGATTTCCGCCAGGCACAAGTGTGCCTGTGTAGTGACTGGGAATGCAACTGTGTGGTGCCGGGCTTGCGAGGCCACTGTGGGATGTATATTGTTGTGTGTACACGCCGGACAGGGGGTGTAGTACTAGCCCTAGTGGGGGCTTGGATGAGCACTGGTTAAGCGTGGTGGCACCACGCACAGCATGTGGTGCAGGCTCCCATTGCAAGAACGAGAGAGTGTCAGATAGCGAGGGTTACATTGGGGGCATGATACTCTGGCTGACCTGAGGACATGCGAACGGATGATACTGGAGGGGGGCCACCGGTGGAGGGGGCCAATGGGTGGTCACATGGTCCGAGAATAATTCTCGAGAGCCTTCGGCCAAGGGCGAAAGAGATCGAGAAGGTGGGCAGGGCGAGAGGCGGAGCCAGCCCCAGCCCGGCCCAATATAAGGGGGGCCCTGAGAGGGGCTCGGGGTTCTTACTGTTGGAGAGGCAGGAGATCCACGTCAAGCTTGAAGAAGCCTCCAGCTACGCGGTCCAGGACCCAGCTTGTGTTCCAGACCGGGATAGTGGAACCATGTCTAGTTCCGCTGTAGCATGGTTAGTTGGGTGGTCACCACCCGAGAGTATGTTGTATTAATAGCTTGGAATATGTTGTGCTAAGAGTTAATAAAATGTGTTGCTCCCAAGACAATATCTACGACTCAGTTAGACTCACTACACTTGTACAGAGGGCACCAGTTGCTATAGGCATGCGGTTGTGGGTATGCCTCAACTGGTGGCAACTGCTGTGGCGGCACCGTCAGATGGAGATTACGGGCTAGGCCTCACTCACAATGAATGGTCCTGGTTGCAGATGGAGAATGCCTCACTTTTGGGATTGCGATGCCACATGGCCACACCAGCGAGGTCTCCGGCCATAGCTCTTCATGATGGCCTCGTCATGTGGTGGATGTTGAATTGCTAAAATATTGTGTGGTGGTGCCTACGGGCCTCCAAGGGAAGGTTGCCCGTGAAATTCATTAGAAAGTGATGCACCTGGGAGCTCGAAAGACGTTGCTAACAATTAAACGTAACTATTACTGGCCGGGTATGGAGGAGGACTTGGAACTTCTTGTCAAGGGTTGTCATGACTGTACCCGCAGTAAGCAGCCGGCCCAGTACGATCGACCCCCACTGCAATCTATCACAAATATATTTTGGTCGGGGTGGAGTACCTTACCCGCTGGCCTATGGCTTGGCCCCTGCCTGACCAGTCAGCCACATCCATAGCGGAGGCCTTTTTGCAGGGATATGTGTCAGACAAAGGAACCCCTGAGTAATTCCTTACAGACCAGGGTAGAAATTTCTCTTCTAGATTGCTTAAAAAGGTCTGTGACCCCCTGGGCATATGGGAAATCAGAACTTCGCCATATCACACTCAAACTGATGGAATGGTAGAGTAGTTGCATCGCACCCTCATGTCCATGTTGTGCCAACAAGTGAACATAACCCAGTCGGATTGCAACTTGCATGTCCCCAGTGTCCTTGCCACATATAGACTGGCCCCTCATGCCTCAACGGGATTTTCCCCTGTTTAGTTAATGTAAAGGAGGGAACCTGAACCCCCGATGCAGGTTCAATTGGGCAATGGCCCGTATAAAAAGAGGTCTGCCGTACCCACTTCTATGAGAATGACCCTCGACCGGTTGCGCGAGGCTCGCGAGGCCGCTTCCAGCAATTTGGCCAACCGGCAAGCGGCTAACGAGCGATTGATAGAACACTGAGGGTTTGAGATTCCGTGGGAGATAGGCGACAAAACATGGCTGCATTGCCCACATGTGTCCCTAGGGACATCCCCTAAGTTACATCATCCTTGGCAAGGTCCCGTTGAGGTTGTTGAGGTCCAGAGGCCACAGTGTGTGGTTAAAACGGTATGTGTTGCCCTGTCCTGACAATCCATCTCCAATCCCGGAGCGGCCGGCGCCTGATGTGTCCGACGAGCCAGGCCGCAAATCTCAGGAAGCAGTGCGTCAAAGGAACTCTCTCCTTACACCCACAGGACCTCAACACATAGCCCCCAAGGAGCCGCCCGCACAGTTGTTGGGGGGAGAGCCAGCACACGTGGAGACATGCCGTCCCTGCCCCAGCAGGCCGATGTTTGTGGGGAAGGGCCGGTGTCAGGGACACGGTCCAGGAGGGCCTTATTTTGCTGAACGCCACTCCCTGGACGTGAACTGTCAACAGAGTCCCATTGGTGCCGACGGTATGGTCGGCACAATGGGTGGAGGACGGAGGGCCTTCTATGCACTGGCCGTCATACCTCACCACTTACCATGTTACAGTATATTATTGTTGTTATTCCCTCTGTAGATGTTATTCTGCTTGTCGTCGGACCCGTCGCGGGATTCTAATGTCTTATTAACATCCGAAACAGCTGATTTTTTTTTCACGGGAAGGGGGGGGCTGATGAAGAGGAGTACTGTGAGTAGCCAATGAGGGATGAGCGTATGGAAGGCCGAGTGGATGGAGAGCTATGCAAGGCCAAGGATGACATAACGTCTTGGGCCACGTAGGGGGACGTTTGGAAAGCACTTTCCAGAAAGTGGACTACGGGGGAGGAGTTACCGAGAGGGTTCTTAAAGGGGACCACTTGAGGGACACATGGTCGTCGTTGGGAGCCAGGGTAAGGACCGGCTGGAAAAGGTATCTCTCATCTTGGGGCAGTGTTGGCTGATTCCCCACCCCGGACAGACGGGTGAGAGAGCCTAGGGGTAGCCGAAGTAGTCCCGACGTATATAGTTATCGCAGGTCCAAGTGAAGGATGGATATTAAAGTGCACCTACACTGGTGTGAGTGTAGGATGCAGTGTGAGAGCGTGTATTAATAAACGGCTGCCAGCCCTTATAGAATTCCTCGTCTCTGCATGGTTGGACTGCACTACAATTCTATGCGGTGAGTAGAATGTCTGTAACTACAAAGGCCTCTCTTAATAAAATTAACGCCAAACCGCTTGCACGTTTCAAGATTCAGAGGTGAACGGGACAAACCCTGCAACTTGCAGACACCTCGCAATGGAAAAAGGGTAAAATAATACTCTGGAGGTAAAGGTGGCCAAAGTAAATCTGTGTTTACTGTGTAACCATACAGTAAACTACCAGGGCCATGTCGAGCCAAGACCACGGCTCAGGTGGGCCAAAATTATTTGTTCCACTGCAAAACCCGAGCCATGCCGCTGACATTGCACACAATGAACATGACATGTGGAATGGGTTCCGGAGACACTTGTAGAGGTAACCCCTTAATTACAATACAACACTCCAACAGTCCTGATACTCTGTTACAACCTAGGTACACAGCCTAGGTACACAGCCTAGATACTCTACTCTGGCTATGCTCTGGAACTCGCCCTCACAAGGTCATAGAGTCGGGAGTTCCAGAGTCCCACCACTGGCTCTCACATCGTCCCAGGGTCCTCAGATGGCTGGTCTTGGGTCTTGGGTCTTGAGCTACGACTGGCCCTGATCGTCCAGGGAGCTCCGCTTTTATAACTAGTCCCCAACGAGGGGTGGGGCCGTGTGCGCCCCCAGATCTCCCACAGAGCACACACAGCCCCCCCCCTTTGGCGGCGCCAAGGCTTAAGCGCCTGGGCCACCCGGGAACCCAACGCCTGACGCCAAGAGGCTTAAGCGTCTGACCCGCCTGGGAACCCACGCCTGGCGCCAAGAGGCTTAAGCGCCTGGCCCTCCCAGGGTACCAGAGCCCCCAGCAGCCCCTCCCTTCTTATGTCACTACATTACCCTCCTCTATGTAGCCTCCAGCCGTCCCGGCTGTCAATAATTAGAAGGTTTAAATTAACGAAAGGGAGCGAGAGAAAAAAAAATACGCGAGCCTCAACAGGAAAAGAAAAAGAGAACAAGAAAGCAACCATAAATACCATAACCAACCTGTACAACTTTACACTATATACAAGCGTCAATCAACAAAAAGGTGAAGCAATGACACGTGAACAAACGACCAGCGGCACACCTAGCCCTCCTCGGGATTCGCATAGAAAACAGGGAATTAACAACAAATATACAGATTCCGACGCGTTGGATGCACAACCAACACCGGTAATCGAACCGAAATCACACAATCACCGCATGGATGGCAGGGATCCACACCACCCTGCCACCCTCCCATCCGTCAGGTGGTGAGAAGGCGAAGACCAACATGTCTATCACTCCTCTACACACACTTATCCGGACGTCTGTCTACGTCCCGGGTCGAGAAGTTGTACTTCAGGGACCGACCCATGTACTGGGCAAAGAAGTCGCACTTCAGGGCTGCTCCAGTATCTACATTTTAAAATATATATATAAAATTTACATGACACAAACAAAATAAATCTGCCTGCTCCTGCCCAGAAATGGTGGCCGCACGCGCGAACCGCATCTCCAAGGCATCCCGTGCTTGCGTCCCAGCAACCCTCAATGAGGACCACCACCGACATTACATGTCAACCGTTAGCACCCCCCGCCTTTCCAACGTGGCGTCTCCATCCTAAAACCGCGCACGTCGGCCATATCGGGGGGGAATTTCCGTGTTACCACCCCCCGCCTTTCCGACGCGGCGTCACAACCAGTAGCACGTGTCGGCCATATCGGGGGAACTTCAACCCAGTCTCTCTCCAAGACTCGCATCGCAGCATATAGCTGTACCGACCGAGCTGAGACCCAGTCTCTCTCCTAGACTCGCATCGCAGCATATAGCTGTACCGACCGAGCTGAGACGACCCAGTCTCTCTCCAAGACTCGCATCGCAGCATATAGCTGTACCGACCGAGCTGAGACCCAGTCTCTCTCCAAGACTCGCATCGCAGCATATAGCTGTACCGACCGAGCTGAGACGACCCAATCTCTCTCCAAGACTCGCATCGCAGCATATAGCTGTACCGACCGAGCTGAGACCCAATCTCTCTCGAAGACTCGCATCGCAGCATATAGCTGTACCAACCGAGCTGAGACGACCCATCGTTCACTCCCTGCACAACATGCACCCTAACAACTGAGGGATACAGTCCCAACGTAATGGGACAACTACACCAGAACACCACGGATCTCCAGCCCATTGTTTCAACGCGCCTCGGAGTGTTTCAATCTCCGGGCCGTCAGGGCGAGCCTACTGCTCCAGACGCACCACGGAGGGTCTCAACCTCCGGGCCGTCAGGTCAAGCCGTCAGCGATTCCATGACGGGACCACACTCTCTGAGCCATGTGAGCACACAGCCCACTAGGCTAGACATGCCACGGAGTATCTCTATCTCCGGGCTGTCAGGTCAAGCCGTCAGCCATAGCATGACGGGACCACAACTCTCGTGTTAGACACGCAACACACGCTGGGCCATCGTGGTCAGGATCTGCACCCCAAGATATTTGAGAGCCAGCATGACAATTCCAAATCCTTGGCAGCATGTCACCATCTCAAGATAAATGCCCCATACAGTATATACATCGTTAACAATGACAGCACAAGCTATACATTAACAATCACGAACAAAGCTCAATACAAACTATACATTGTTAAAAATCACAAGCAAAGTTTCGCACACACATTGACAACACTCACGAGCGAAGCTCCACACAGTTTACCCAACAACAGTCATGACTCCCCGACGACAACGAAGAAAATGTCAACAAAAAAATCATTAATCCGGAGCGCGTAAATGTACGAAATGTCAGGGGCCTGGTCTCCCGACCTCCAACCTTTGGCCAGAGCAGCAAAGGCGGCGACCAGCGTGTCGGTCGATGTGCCGGCCCCGGCGCCGGTTACAGTAAGAATGGCGCCCTCACTGTCCGGTCGCAGCGCTGATGATGCGGTATGCTAGGTTGAAGCCAGCTGTCGTCCGGCAGTGAAGGTCGCAGCGCTGATAACGCGGCGTTGCTAGGTTGCAAATAGCTGCCACCCGGCGGTGAGGGACGCAGCGCTGACGACGCGGCGTTGCTAGGTTGGACAGTGCTGAGCCCAGAAGTGACGTTGCTCCCAGCGGTCATTGCTCCCCCGGCAGAAGTGACGAAACACCCGGATGTATTTGTGCCGGGAACGGCTGTGGCAGGATGGCGCGGCCGCTGCGCCGCCTCTCTCCCTCCTGTCTCCGCCTGTGAGCGACGCATGTCGTCCAGGATGGAGATGGTGGCGTGGAGCAGCTCAGTGAGGCGAAGCAGCGTTTCCTCCATTGCAGCTACCGACGCTGGAGGAGGATCGGCAGGTGTGGTGGATCGCTGCTCAGCCGGCGGTGCGGCGTCGTTGTCGGCCCGAGTTGGCTGCCCCGTCGCCGCTTGCTCCTTGACATCGCCGTCAGGACTGAAGGTACGTGACTTACTTCTTGTCTCCATTGCCACTTCTGACGCCAAATGTAATGGGTTCCGGAGACACTTGTAGAGGTAACTCCTTTATTACAATACAACACTCCAACAGTCCTGATACTCTGTTACAGCCTAGGTACACAGCCTAGGTACACAGCCTAGATACTCTACTCTGGCTACGCTCTGGAACTCGCCCTCACAAGGTCGTAGAGTCGGGAGTTCCAGAGTCCCACCACTGGCTCTCACATCGTCCCAGGGTCCTCAGATGGCTGGTCTTGGGTCTTGGGTCTTGAGCTACGACTGGCCCTGATCGTCCAGGGAGCTCCGCTTTTATAACTAGTCCCCAACGAGGGGTGGGGCCGTGTGCGCCCCCAGATCTCCCACAGAACACACACAGCCCCCCCCCTTTGGCGGCGCCAAGGCTTAAGCGCCTGGGCCACCGGGAACCCAACGCCTGACGCCAAGAGGCTTAAGCGTCTGACCCGCCTGGGAACCCACGCCTGGCGCCAAGAGGCTTAAGCGCCTGGCCCTCCCAGGGTCCCAGAGCCGCCAGCAGCCCCTCCCTTCTTATGTCACTACACATGTATGTAGATGATGGAACTGTTAAACTACCAATTAAAAGGGGATGTACAATTAAAGTGGGTTATTTGAGTAATTTTCCATACATTTCAGCGTATTTTGCTGTTTTGAATCAATTCACGTAAAAATGTATTCAAATAGAAATGCAATCAGAATCAAAATATTTATGTAGACTGGATGAATCTGATGGGCTCTACACAAAAAACGACGAGAGTGTTAAAATAGATCAAAGTTAAGCAAGTCACTACACATAAATATTTTACATGAATTAACAATATAACTACAAATCACGTAATTAAATAAATTCCTGCCGATATATGGGTGCCCAGTTTGCATAGGGACAGCCCTATGGTCTCTCACAATCCCCTTTGTCCCTCCGTTCAACCTTCAAAATGGTTATAAGGCCCCCGAAGGAGTAGTTCATGGGACAAAGCTGAGCTGATGTGGGCAAAAATGGCACAATATATGGCCAATCGGTTCGGGAACGGAGTGAGAAATGACTGAAGTAGGTTATAATGCAAATGATGCCTTCCTTGGCAAGTGTACAAAGCCTCGCTCTGAGCCAGAGAGCGGAAAGATAAAAGGATGACCAAGCTGTGCCCACAGGAGCACATGTTGAGCTGGCACACTTTGGAATGTGACAGGCTGCCATAACCCTGCACAAAGATCTGTTTGTTGTGTGCAGCATTGGAGCATAAATCATCACACATCATCCTCCCAAGTAGCGGCTTTTGGCTAACTACACTATGTAACACAATTTTTTGTTCCTGGATAGTACGTGTTATTTCTTAATTGCTTATGCCTAAAAAGTATAAAAAACGGCTATTATTCCCCGCAAACTTTGCTTTTGTGACCAGGGCAGTGATATTTAGAAATGTATCTATTTTCAATGAGAAAACGGGTGAATTTGTGTCTTTTCGTTCACAATAAGTCAGAAAACAACAACATATGAATCAGTTATTTTTGCATTGCTCGCAAGTGAAATCGAGGTGCCCAGGGTTTGTCATGATCCCCGACAGGCATGCCGAAATATGCCTGGTAGGCCTCACACATCTTAGCAGATGCTTCCATAGCAAAATGCGTCTGCCGGATGCTTGCAGACTCTTGATGCCATCTCAGAAAAATGCAGATATGTATCCACTTAGGCAGCTGGAACTAAACTGTAATGGTGGACTTAAGGCCCCTGTATTTATACTACTATTTATATTACTGTAAAATTCTAGAATGTTCTAGAAGTTACTCCAAGCTTGCTCAGCACTAAATTTATCTGGAATGTTCTTGAAAATAGGTACATCTCAAATTATCGCTGTCCTGGTCACAAAAGCACAATTTGTGGGAAATAATAGACATTTTCTGTACTTTTGAGGTATAAGCAATTAGGAAATAATACTTACTACCCAGGAACAAAACAATTATAAAAATGTTACACAGTGCTATCAAACAAAGATGAACACTGCTTTCAGATGCCCTTCTGCGGCCATCTGGAATGCTCTTCCTTCCCATATTAGGAAGCCACTGGAGCTATGCACTTTTAAATCCTCTAGATTAATACATTAATTTCTTTCTAACTCCTTTTTGTGTATTTTGTCCTTCACCCACAACTCCTATTCGCACAGTTGGCTGCATACGGTGATAAATAAGTTAAACATACATACAATGCGCGTGCCAGTGGATCTAGGTTGACAGCTGTGCTTGACTCTTGGAGGAAATAAGTCAAGACAAGTCACAGGGAGATGTGCTTTGAGCCACAAGCAAGGAGCAGCAGAGCGTACACTCATTAGTGCAGCTGTAAATTAAATACACAAATCCGGGATAATCAGTTCATAGATACCCTTTTGATTTCGAATGACCTTACTTTATTCTGAAAAGAAGAATGCGTATTATGAAAGTAATGGCTCAATATCTTACGGAGAGGAGTGTTAAAACATCTCACTTGTATTGAGATTGGTGGGAGACATGCAGAGGTGTTAGTAGATACAGTGCAAGTAGGTTGATGGACTATCTATATGGATGCTAGTTATCTCCTCATATGAAAGGGGGTTTGGACACTCAGGCATACACATTTATAAATATGTTTGCAGACGGAATAAAACCAGAAGCTGAAGAATATGTACACATATGAGGTTACCCCGAATTCTATAACTATAGGTGGAATTTAGATTTGAAGTGTTCGTGACTGCAGGGATCCATGCTATTTGGTTCGTTCGGTAAAGTCACGTAACTTTACCGAAATAACCAAAGAGTATCGGTGGAATATCGACTTACCGTACCGCCTCCTATGGACAATTGTGACTTTCTTCAAACGTTCACAATATATGTGCTCAGTAACACTTATACAACTTATTATTTGCTGAATCTTTTCCATTTGTGTGTATATTTGTACGTTGGACTTCCTTCCCACAGTACGTAGCCAACCATGCTAATCGGAGTGGCGGGAGATATAAAGCATAGGTATGAAGTACCATTGTAGAGGACAGGATTTATTATTTTAACTCAAAGGATAGTAAACGCAAAGTAAAATGAATGCATAAACATAGTAGGTCATTATAGACAGTGAAATGATGTCCTCAGTGTCACCTAAAGGAGGGAAGTTGGCACGCGACCCCATACTCGTTGGCAAGGGAGAGGCGCCGTGTTATTTAGCAGCTCACAACTCAGCTGTCGGCTCAAAAATGAAAAAAGAAAGATGAATCTGGCACACGCAATTTGTTGATTTCGCTCACAAATGTTGCAATGGGTTTAGAGTTCTACATAAACGCTTCCTCCCCAGTCTAGGAAGTAAACTCTGGCGGGTAAACACGTGACACATCGGTGCTTCTCCTCATCAACGATTCGAGAAACCAAACTTCGTGCCAACCGAACAAACCGACTGCCCACAATATATAATGAGGACTAACTCATGCAGGAGATTTTACAAGTTCAAACGATGAGGGTAAAACATATCACACGTGAATAAAGGCGTCAGTGTTGTCGATGCTGCAAAAACTTATTTTTTTACTTATAGTGGAAATGCTGTCCTTAAATGAAGCTTTAATTGAAGCTCAGTGAGAAATATCGGAATGTTTCCATTGCTGCTTTCGGACAAAGGTACTGCATTGGTGATATGAGATTTCATGCTGGCAAAGTAATGTAGTGTATTTGCATAATGGAAAGGAAATGTTATATGTTATGAAAGGGAGTGTTAAAGGAAAACACCGAATGCTAGACTGTAGCATATCCTAATTTCAATCTGCCTAATCATCATCAGCCAAGATCTATCCACTGCTCAATGAGCACCTTCCCACTAGTGCAACTTAGTACTGTATAGTACCACTATAACTTGACACTGAAATGTGGGAAAGTATGTGCTCACGGGATTAGACATCTAGAGAGCAGCCAGGTGCATACAGCCGTCTTCATTTACTGTGAATTTATCCAGAAGTGCTCATCACCTACATATAACAATAATAAAGCTACAGAAACAGTATTAATTTAGCACATACGCATGTTAAATGTCCATTGATATTTTACGCGTGCTCAGAGAGATTTTTAAAATTAGCAGGCTGGCGATGTACGGTGCGAAAGAAGTTCAACATACATGCAGTCGATGAAATGTTGCATGAGAATAGATTTAGTTTCGTTTGGCTCGCGTTGTTTACATTTTGAATTCAAAAGTCTTCTGACGAGGAGTTTGGCGAGTAGGCGGAATTTCTTTACAACATCGTCAGGCCATATTATATAAAACACGCGGATTAAAGCAATAAAGAAATACACACGAAAGGAGAAAAGCATTAAGTGTCAAATTCGTTGCCGAGGTATTATTTTTAAAAAAGTTATGAAAATTAATATAGGATTTAAGAACGTATCGAGGAAAGGTCACACGTTGGGGATAAAGATTAATGAGGAAAAGTGCAGTGGAAATGTTCACTAAAAAAACAGCAGAAGATGAATACCTCCGACAATTATTGAAGGAGCACTGTAATTTTAATAATGAAACGTGGAGGCAGGCGAGTGAGAACAGAACGGAGTGCTTATGTAAAATGTTCCGTGAAAATTAAAAAGGAACGCACCAATAGGCCTCGGAATACAGTTTTCAATTCGTGCAGCGACGGATGGATCTGAAAAAGTCGAAAACTGTACACAGCTGAAGAGAAAAATGCATGCTGGAAATCAGAAAGCCCATGCAAATGAGAGGCAGCTTGTTAACTATCAAGGTAAGTAAGTGAACATATGCACAACACATTTCTCGAAGGGACGGTGGCTCTTGGACTCCACGGGTGATAAAATGGCAAAGGAGTACACATACACACGGTTGAGAACAATCGCTGTGGCGACGGAAGAATGAAATTACCTCATGCGTAGGCGTCACATAGATTGTAGCATCGCGGGTCTGTGGGGGGATGGCTGATGATCACAAATAACTATTTATATTAAAATTGTGATTTTTTTTCTCCTTGGCAATGAGTTCAATAAATCGTCAATCAATTTGAAATTATAATGCGTAAACACTGCCAATCCATATGTAGTGACATCGCGGATGTCACTGTGAATGCCGGCCCTAGAAAGGCACAGCGTGCGATGTATTGACATCTCGGACACCACTTAATTGCGAGTGCAGTACCAGCCCTAGAGGGGATCGGTTAGCGCTGACTGACATCGCTGAATGGCACCATGCTCTGCGTGCAGTGTCGGCTCCTACAGGATAGGATGTGAAAGTGCCGGCCACGGGAATGGGGTTACTATAGGCCGTGGCACTCTGTGTGACCCCAGAGGACACATGACCGGTTAAGTCTACACGGGACCCCCAGGTGGGGGCTAGGGGTGGTCACGTGTCAGGGTCGAGACTGCTAGAGGATTCTAGAAGGTGGTCGTGACTAAGGGCGGAGCCAGCCACGCCACAGAGAATATAAGCCTACATAATTTACGTTCTACATCCTGCAGAAGTCACCAACATGTGGACCTGGACCCAAGCTGTGGTCCGGTCCATTGTAGCTAGTTACGGTGTAATTAGTACAGTTAGCCTGGTGGTCCACCACCATATGTTGTTATTTTGTTAAGGGGCAGTTACCCCGTGTGTTAGTATTCATAAATGTGTTGCCTCCAAGAAGTGTGTCTGCGACTCAGTTGAACTCACGATGACAAAACAAGCACAAGTAACCTCACGTGACTCTAATTGATACACTGCATTCCAACATTAATAATAGTTTTCGACCGGATGAGAATCTGTTCACTGATTCCCATTGGTATCTAATGATAAAAACAAATTCAAGGAAAGCAGATCGGACATTCCTAATTTCCACGGGCATCTCCAATGAAAATGGAGACTCACTCTTACAATCGAAAGGACAAAGAGCTTCAAGTAACACAACATTGCGTAACACGAGTTCGAATTGAGATGCCCTCCATTAGTCTACAAAGCACAAACAAGAACACGCTGGTGGTGATGATGATGATGATTTATTTAGCTTTGTGCAGAGGATATTAAATAAGGTACACTTGAAAACAGGCAATGAAAATCACCTGGGATATGAAGCTTTTGCACGGCTCGTTAGGTTAATGCACGTTCTAATTACTGTTGGAACAATGTGCCAATGCTTTCGAGACCTCGCATCCAAGCCCCATGGTGCCACCCTAGGTTTAAACGTGTACCTGTTGAAAAGGAATCGCGTCCAACTGTGCCGAAAGCTTCATGACTTTCTGTCCTAGTTATGTATAACTGCACTGATCACCATCAGAAATGCGGTTGGTAAAAAAAAAGTTTGTAAGTTACGTCCTCTAACCAATGCACCACTTGGCCGGTGAATAATAATACAATATTAATCATGCATTTTATAGCATGGCACCTCTCATGGGAGGTTTCAGTTTGGTGTTTTTGAACATCTTAAGACCTGTTTTAGTGCCAGAAAGGGTAAAACCTATTCTTATAATGCATTTTATTTACTCACAAAATCTTCATTGGCACTCAATAATAATTTTCATTAGGGAAATGTTCGGCAAATTCAATTTGTTAGGCGCTTTTTGCATTTGGAACAAAAACTGGAGTAATCCAGAAATAGCCCACAATAAACGTCAGTACAGATGGGCTCATGAACTCAATCTGCAGATTTCTCTCGCTCTATACAGTAGATGCGTTCCAAATAAAGGTCGCCCAAGTAACACCACAAGAGACAGCTGCCTGCCGAGTACCGAATACAGTACAACAACACAGTATTCTCCAATGTCCGACCGCATGGCCGCCCACGAGTGAATTCAAACCGCAATTTTGTGTAGAAATAAGTTAGCCGCATATGTGCGAAGCGCAAAGATGGTGGTACAGGGAACCCTCTACCGCCACCTTTTAGCTCAGTAGGTTTTAGGGTTGCCACCTGTTTTGATTTACCCATGATTATTATCTTTTTGAGGCAGCTGTCCTGGGATATCCATAGTCCGAACTGTGCTACAAACCCAAGACTTGAGTTCAATGCATATCCCTGACCAAGTGATATTTTATTGAAACTGGTATTGCATCTCCCCTAGGTCAACTCAGTCTTAAATGAGTGCCTTGGTGGAGTGTATATTAAAAGCATCACTACCAGGGAAACAAAGACGGATGGTTAAGGTTTTGGCTTCACCCTCTCGTACACGGTTTTGGCTTAATCGGTGCATACTAACAGTACTTTACCCTAAGAGGCAGTTTGCTTTTAATGGGGTCTCTGCCTTAATGTATGTTAGTGCATGTTAAGGCTTTGATGCTTGTGTACATGGAACCGTCCTATGTGTTACGTTTGACATTTGAAATTTGATTGAGACCAGATATGGCTTGTTTTTCACTCGTTATAAATACCCAGGGCTAAGTTTGGAATACATTTTTGAACACTGAACAAGACACTGCTGGGGTAAACCCCACTGATACGAAAGTGAGAGTCACATGAGCCTGAACACAGCTAGCCATGCGACTGATAGGCGATGCACAGTAATATAAATCTTTTGACAAGGTGCCAACACGGGAAATACAGGAGTTTTCAGTGGACTAATACTGTTAAGTGTGCATTTATTTTGAACCTATTTTGCAAGGTACATAGTCGACCGTGCTAATTGGAGGTGCAGGGGAAGGACAATATACTAAATACAAAAATCAGTTAATATGAATAAGCAGCACTGATTAATTCATGGGTGTGAATATTATGCACGAACCCATTGAAAATAAGTAATCAAATTTTCGTGTTATGAATCTTAGGGTGTTCGTGGCGTGACCGATCACATGCAACAAAAGAATGGATTTGTACTGAATCTCGTCAAGCTAAATACTGATGCACTATATCACAAATAGGCATAAAGTCTCGATTTAATTTTTGAATATTATTGTATCAACATTAACAACAATCATCCTCATAGATATAGATTGGCAACTTGGTGATTATATCATCAGGGGCATGAACAAGTAATTTCAGGGCTGCACATTTACATTTCAAATATTACTGAGCCAATATTATACATCTGGAGGGGTTTGTGCAGGATATCGGGCTGATGTTGGTTGATCAGTCATGGATAAGGTATTGTTTATTATGTTCGTGACATACTTGAGTGAAATAAAAAGTTAATTGTTATTATAATTACATCATATGCAACTCTAAACACTGAAATGTAAATTGCGGTGGTTTCAGGTGAACGTGTAAATATGTCTCCCTGTGGTACAGTTGCCAACGAAACTAATTTGTGGTAAGTTGCCGATTAGTAAACCTTTTCTTTAGTGCATACTGATTTTCAATACCAATCACGTCGCTTTACAAAGTTAATTAAAACATATGTAATGAAATTTAGTTTTTACTTTGAAAATTAGTGCGTGTCACAAAGGGCATTAAACATTGACAACCTACTGCTAAAATCGCGATGTCGAGTATGCTGTGATGGGAAGCCACCGCACTCGAGCAGGCGTTGTCATCCAGGGCACAATTGGTCCCCGCTGCGGCATTGTTGAGATAATCCCTCTTCTCAACACCGCTTGCTCCAAATGCCACCGGTGTCCACTCTCTGACGCTGCACTTTCACTTGCAGACATCGCCCTCCCAAGACTTTTGAACCCATTTAAACTCAACTCCCTTTTCTAGATTTGAAGCTTTCGTGACAGCAAGGATTCATACTCTTAGATTTTTCGGTAAAGTCACGTAGGTAAAAAAAAATAATAAATAATAGTAATAATAATATAAATAAAATAATAAATCACGACGTTTCGGAGACAACACAAGTCTCCGTCATCAGGTGGGACCTTCACAGCTAGATTTACTGTCTCAAGTGAGGCAAAATTCCAAGAGTCAAGCTCTTAAATACTCATTGGCTTCCACATTCAGATAAGCCCCTCCCCCTTCCCTCCCCCCCTTAAACTTGTATTTAAGAGCTTGACTCTTGGAATTTTGCCTCACTTGAGACAGTAAATCTAGCTGTGACGGTCCCACCTGATGACGGAGACTTGTGTTGCCTCCGAAACGTCGTGATTTATTATTTTATTTCTATTATTATTACTATTATTTATTATAATTTATTTTACCTACGTGACTTTACCGAAAAACCTAAGAGTATCAACTCCCTTTTCGCACACACGTAGTATGAGGATTTGTGCTGAGAACCTTGTATACAACCAAAGTGGACATCATTTTCTGGTAGGATCAGCGTCGGTTATTTCATGCGGTTTTTAATCCGGTTGACATTTCTTCTTTGTGTGTGTGTGCGAACTCAACCGTGTTAGGCACAGACATGGCTATTTAAACCATAATACAATTACGTGTGAACGTGACATCTGTTTTGCTTGGGTTGCCTTTGGTGACCTCCTCATCAAACACATTGTCTTTGAAACTTGTTTTTTTATGTAAAAAAATATATAAGTTGTGTGCTCTCATTCCAATGAGTAGAATTCATGCACTGTCGTGACCATGATCGCAGTGAGATCCCATGTTCTTCATCATCATCCCAACCCCCCCCCCCCTTTGCTTGCAATGTCATTTATATTGGTGGATTATTATTTTTACTAGCTATTTCATTTTCACATGCTTATCAGCTGTTTAACGCCTCATTTGTATGGCTAGGCATTGTAATTAACGTTACTTTGAGTATGCAGAAAATGTAAAAATGAGCTCAATAATGCTAATATAGATTCATTTTGTGGAAAAAATCTGCAGTAAGTTATGGTTTATGAATTATTTGTATTCATGATGAACAGTGGCTATAATTATTTTGCAAATGAGACAATTGTGTTTTTTGCAATTTGTTTTTGGATTGTCTGTAAATGATAATTAGAATTGTAATATATATAGGCTAATTATATTTATAAAAACAAACATTTTAGTTTATTAATGGAAACTTTGAAGATGAAAGTTCCTCTTAACTTGTTTTAATGTCCTACCAGAATGAGAATGCACGTAAGTAAACATATTGTATGTCATGTAATTAATGCATTGCTTGTTACAAACTTTAACTTACACTACCATGCTAAATAAAGTGTTGTGTCTCCAACATTGTTAGAGCCACCACATACTTAACAGACATTCTCGTGAAGTAATATTAAACCTGCTTATTCTGCTTCCAAAATACTATTAAAATAAAGTGACATTTACTGTACAGTATTGCTATCATACAGCAATAGAAATTATGTTCTTCACATATCAATAAAACATTCGTAATTTAAAGACATAAGCCAAATATAGTAAGTATAAAGACACTTACTATGATGCGTGTTTTTGTCATTTGTCCAGTATTCTAGCAGTATAATCCTGATCCAAAATGTTGAAACCAGTCGGGAGTTTGCTTGCGTGGACAAGTGCTGCTCGATAATGTTATTCTAGAAAGCCAACCGGCTGATGACTGAAACACATTCATACTTAATGCCTGGACACAGAACGGAGTTCTGAATATATTTACATGTGATCACAATTCAAATCGTCAACTCTCACCGCTTTAGCATCTGTTTAATCACTGGCGACTGCCTGTATTTGAACCCAGGCCCCTGATCCACTTAGGCGCCTTGCCAGTTCCTAAGATTCACGTTCAACTGCAGGTCCACTCGTTTTAAGGCGTTCACAGTGATATAATTTGGCGATCTCTGTTGGGTTACATTGCAATTCAGTGACCTCCACAGTGATATTTTGTTTAGTTTTTCTATTACTACTCTATTAATACTCTTTTGTTTTTTCGGTAAAGTCACGTAGGTAGAAACAATAATAGATCGATAGCCACACAAGCAATCGTCCTCAGATGGGAGGGAGATAACAGGCTGCTGAAACAGGTCCTTACTGTATCTCAGTCGGAAATAACTGCTGAAAATGGCAGGTAGGATGGAAACATCAACAACCAGTTCAGGCTTTACCTGGTTAATAACGTCCTTCCAATGGTTTCTCAATTTGTACCCATTTTCTTTGTGTTTATATATGTCTGGATGGCTTCATGAACAAATCTTTGATGGTAGCCCGCATACTGACGTGCTTTTAGAATGCTATGACAGGCACTTTGACTGCTAGCTATGAATGTGCATAGAATGAGATAGACAAAGACGTAACAGATGTCGTGGTGTTGGAGATACCCCACAACTCCACATCATATTTTAGACTTCACCTTCGTACAGGGCATTGAGGGGCAAGTGTTCGATATAAACAGGAACACTCTTGATGCAGAGGTGAATCGTCTGCATTTACAATCAATGTATGAAAACCAAATGGTGGTTCCATACACAAACAAGCTTATTGCAGTGTTTTATTATTGTAATTAGTAATGTTATCACACCTAATGAATGTGTGTATGAAGGTTGAACTTCTTTCTCACCGTACGTGGCCAACCGTGCTAATCCTTCCCCCGCACCTCCAATTTTGTCCTTCCCCACACCTCCGATTAGCACGGTTGTCTACGGTCTACGTATGGTGTGAAAGAAGTTCAACATACATGCATAATCAGGATAGCCTCACTGAGCCTCTAGACTCTCTTTTAGGAGGGTTCTGCCAGTTAGAGAAATGAAGATGCTCATCTCTATTGGTTGTGCTGACCCAGTTAAGAAAATTGCAAATGCTTATGATGAGCATCAGTCTATCGTTAAAACAACTGCGATTGACCTCAGAAATCCATACTCATTTTATGAACCCCGGAGGATGTACGGGTTGGGTCAATGTCGGGGAATGAATTCGCTACATCCTGAATTGAAAGTCGAACGGTCTGCCACAGCGCCAAGAGCCGAGGAGCATTTACATTGAGAGTCAAAGTATCGCTCGTCTCAAAGAAGAATGGAGCAGCAACCCTTTACATTTACAGCCATGAGCTAGTAAATTTGACTATTCTATGTAAATGGGTCCATCACTCATGGGACAACTTCTTCTTTTCGTATGGCTGATGAAGATGCAGATCAACAACTACAATGTCACATCCAGGTCGTGGTAAAGCCAGATACCTGTGTCAGGAGCAGTTGAGTGCATCGCTGTGATGTCTACTTCGCATTTGTGGATCGGGCATTGCATCGTTATACGTTGTATGGACAGCCACTGTTGACTTTCCATAAACAACCATGAAAAAATACTTAAAGTTACCAATACTAATAATGATTTGCACCCCTTTGAAAATACACTCCCCATGCTCTGTCTGCCTTGGGAGTTGTCTGGTTATAACATCGCCATGATGGCTTGTGCAGCTTGAAGAGGATAGTGCCTGGACTGGGTATGATATAACTCGCCAATGATGTTAGCCGCGGGCAGGTAATCTAACTCGGGTTGCTGGGTTCATAGCACAGTGCGTGAACCCAGTGCACAGTGGCTCCACTCTACAGGTTATATTATATTGTGTCTTCTGTGTTTTATCTGTGCACTTACAAAGGTGTGTTTACGTGAACTTGGCAGCTTGGGTTATTGTCAGGCATAAAACATATGGCCGTAAGTATGTCTGAAGGCCTCGTTTTATTATCATGATCCATTCAATTTGGCCACATGTGGTGAGGCTAATTGCTAGACTGACTTTGTCAACATGGATGCAATGGGGCTATATCACGTAAGCGTGGTGATATTGCACATTCTAAAACATATCGTCAACATTCCACTGAGGATAAATTAGCCCCAGGACATGAAGTCACGGATGCACTATCTGATGTGGACTATGCAGCAAGTTCGCCATGTAATCTGTTGTGATGTCTGAATTTCCCGAGTGTGAATGAGATGCCATGAAATAAGTAGCAAAATAGCAATGAGTGAATGTGAAACGTCGTGTCCCTTCACAACCAAACGCCAGTGGTGGAATGCTCAGACTCCCATTGCAGAGCCCATAACAGGAACCCTGTTGATGTCCAAAAAAGTGTTACTTATTTATTTGAACCTGGAGGGATTATAGAATGATTCAAGCAGGTTTTCAATTTAACTATCTCAGAATTTTGAGTCATGTGCTGCTAATTGGTTCATATCGTGGACTTTTTAAAATGATCAAATCCTCATGTCTCTTGTTTATACGTTGTTAAATGAAGGCCTCCCCTTGCTGTAACCATGACTTTGAAGTCTTGTAATGCCCCAATCCTTCTTACTCCTGACCATCGACAGATTTCATTGCTTCATCTCCGTGGTGGTCATCCTCTCACGCATATCCTTTCATTTGGCCAACATTCTGTAACCAGTCTGATCCAATCATCACTACTAGTCTTGCGTCCTACCTAAGACCACGTACATGTCCCAACAGTCAACAGACTTTCTCTAATTTACATTTGCTCTCTGATCCCTATATTACAATTTTTGTCTCTCAACTTTATCGCTAAGATTCACACCTCACTGACTTTTCAATCGTTTCTGCTTTTGTTCAATTTTGTTTGCAAGTGTCTATGCTTATGATCTCATATCATAACTTGCGACAAACTTAATTGAACAAAATATCTACTTTAAGCACACTGCATGTCTGATTTTTATTTCCCAGTTCAGCTTTTCAAACACGATACAAAATATATAAATGTTACTTACATTGTATAAAATTTTTGCATTGTATGATTTAGTCAATTGTATGATTTTCCTGAGAATAATAACACAGTTGGTAACAACCTCAGGTGAAAGAGACGCGGCTACATTCATGCAACGTGCTATTACATCTCGCATTGTTAACTCTAGATGGCAGACAAGGGTGTACTTTGAAGCGTTGCACATCGTTTTAATGTTGGCAGGAATCGGTAATTTTCGTCTGAATATTGTAGGAACAATGAGGCACATTGTATTGTTTTTATTGATCTACTTAAACCGTACAATGCATTTATAAAATAAATTATGAGAAATTATGAAACTACATTGAATTAATTATGAGAATACATTACGTTATTAATGTATTTTCACCACAAATGTTCAGTATGCTATGAATGTAATCCTTATATGTAATAATTCAATAGTTTTATTTATCCTTTCCGGCAATAAAACAGGAGGTGTTAAGATGTTCAAACACCAAATAGATACTGTTTGCAAGCAATCAGGTCTGCATTAACCACACTTACCTGTGGCGAACATGCAAACAAACATGCTCCTCATACTTTGATACTGGCAAAAAGGCCCCGTGATGGAATTTTATAGTAATTTGTCATTCGACTCCTAGATGAAGGCCACCCCACACCATGTCTTTCAGGGAGTTTTATCTGACCATACTTAATTACGATTGTTATTATGGGTTGGTAAGGGGGGGAGGGGCAGAATCTGTTCAGATGTCACTTGACACTGACGTCAGCCATCGTTTGGGTGTCACATACAAGTCGCCAGGTTGATGGCGAAGTGCTCGAACAACTGACAACTGTGCACACAACAATAATGGGTTAAACTGTGTCGCAGACATAGACTTCGAGGCAACACATTTATTCAGTTCCAACACACGGGGTAACTTTCCCCTTAACAGAATAACAAACTATGGTGGTGACCACCAGGCTAACTACACTAATTACAACGTAACTGCCACTATGGACCGGGACCAACAGCTTCGGCCCGGGTCGACGTGTTGGAGACTCGTTGAACAGAGAACGTAGATGAAGGTTTCTTCCAGGATGAGCAACAACCCTGGTCCCTCTCGGGACCCGGCTTATAATCTCTATGGCGTGGCCGGCTCCGCCCTTGGCCACGTCCACCTTCCAGAATCCTAGGGAAGGATCTGGGTCCCAATCACGTGACCACCCCCAGCCTCCTCCTGGGGCCCCTTTGTAGACTTAACTAGTCACGTGTCCTCCCGGGTCAACCACAGTGCCTCGAGTAACCTCATCCTTCAGCTGGCACCCACACACCCTGTCCTGTCGGGTCGGCACTGCACGCAAAGCGTGGTGCCATCTAGCACTATCATTTAGCGCTCACCAGGCCCCTCTAGAGCCGGTACTACACCCACACCCCTGTGGTATCCGCGATATCACTACACCGCACGCCGTACCTCTCTAGGGCAGGCACTGCACGCAATATGTTGACATCCAGCGATGTCACTACACAACTACCAAGATGAACATTGTGCACGCACTAATACACCATCTGGGCGTATGTAGATAGTTTACATTATTCGTATGCATGTTTCCTCAGGGCTGTAGTGTACACTTTTTCTAAACGTAGACACTTGTTCTAATTCCCGTGAAAAGTGAAACGATATGTACGTGCAAACTGACCCATTTATGTGTGTGTATACCACAAGGCTATTCAGACACCTTAAAATTATCCATGAAAACAAAACCACTCCATCGAGAATCTCCTCGTTGGTAAAGTTAACTTTTTATCCTATCCTATTTAATGTTTTTTATTACAATATGGATGATACATTTAAATGGAAATGGTGGGTTTGAAATGGGTTGGCATGGTTTGGGGCGCCACAGTGGTAAGATGTTAACTACCTCGCCTGGTGTACAGAACAACCACAATTTGTCGCTAAGTGGTGGTGACGTCACCACGATGCTTGTGCCAGGCTATGTGGATGACCTGGGTGCCACGGGTCGACTGACACACAAACACACTCAGACGAAGACCCCCATTTGCCTTAACGTGCTTTTGAGGCAAGTGCTGTTCCCGAGCAGCATAAATGGGGGCCGCCATGGCACAGGAGGAGGTGTGTGGGTAGCACCAGGCCCGGCCGCCTTTGTCTCTCGAAATCACAGGGAGCAGTACCCAGGGCCCTGCGGACCGCCCTGGTCGTGGTGGTGAGGAGTGACGCGTCGCTCATGCTCGTGTGAGGTGCACGGAGAGTCTGTGGCGGAGTGCTTGAGCAGACAGAGAGAGCCATGGCAGAAGGCCTACGAAGTCATGGCGGAGGTGGCGATGGTGAAGGAGAGCTGGCTCTACAAACGTGCGGCAAGCATATTAATCGGATGATGAGAAATCAGGTGCACAGGCCGACAAGACGGAACTGTAGACCACGCTCCGCTCGCTGTCCTCCAAGCTCGAGGATATGAGCACATGCAACGACCTGATTGGCAAGCACGGAGCCGCCCTCCAGCGCTCACTGAAAGACCTGGAAACCCTTAAGCTGCCGCCCGAGTGCAGTGAGAAGCTAAAGGCCGTCAATGAGCGTGCCACTCTCTTCCGCTTCACCTCCAATGCTATGATCCATAGTTATCTCTTGCTCCGATGACACATTGAGGGCAGTGCTCATCTCCAAAAACTCAAGCACACGGGTGAGAAGCCATGCATATGTGACAAATGCGGAAATACGTTTCTCGTGCTCGGCCTACAAGTATTTTTTTCGCTTGTGTGTTAAACTGTGTGTACCCTTGATATTTTAAAGATGGCAGTTCTCCTGCTGTGTATCCTACTTCTGTCCCTCTCGGTCATATCGAGTGCCACTCTCAACTCTACCACCGGCAACCCTCGTTATTTCTCGTCTATACTTGTTTCTCAATTTGCCACTACACCTGCTAACGGAACAGCTTATAGATACTTCTACACTACATCATTGTATCATTTTAAACCCTATCTCTGTCCCATTACTTCACCAGCACTCCTTCCAAACTTCATTCTGCTCTTAAAAATGTCACCATCTGCGAGCTGCTGCTATTCGTCCAAGGTTCGCCGCTCTTCATCCTTTATACTTTTCCTATTTCTGGGAGGTATTGAGCTTCATCCTGGCCCAAATGTAGAGAACTCATATAATTCCGTAGATTTTTCTGGCAGAAAAGGTGTTGGTGTTCTACATGTCAACATCAGAGGGCTTGTGATTAAATTAAGTCAAATAAAATAGAAGTGGCAAATCTGGACCCGGACATTTTTTGCCTTACAGAAACATTTCTCACTCCTGTCGTAAATGACTTGCATATTACGATTGACAACTACAATCTTTTTTGGCTCGACCGAGGGTCTAAAGGAGGTGGAATTGCCATCTATGTTTGTAATACTATTGCTTGTTCACGATACTGATTACTGCAGGCTGCTCTCTGGATGACGTGATTGCTAAGCTCCAGGGTGATTTCAACAAACTACAAGAAAAGTTAGTTGCTCTTAAACTGGTCCTGAATACCGCCAAAACCAAGGTGCTATGCTTCTCACCAGTACTTAAGCAGGAAGTTATTTTTCCCCAATTACATTCCTTAAATAATCATCAAATAGAGCAAGTCAATATCTATAAGTATCTTGGGGTCATTTTTTATTCAAAACTGAATTTTCAAAATCACATTTATGAAATTGGTAAAAAGACAAAACAAAAAATTGGTTTTCTGTATCGACACAAGCACTGCTTACCTCTATGTTCCGTTTGGAATTGATAAACGCTACCATACTGCCTCTACTTAATTACTGTGACATCATATATAAATCACCCCCCAGTACTATACTGAAGAAGCTTGACTCAATTTATCTCTCGGCCTTAAGATTTGCATTGAACTGCCCATATAGGACCCACCACTGCGATCTCTACATTGGGTCAAACTTTACTTCTCTTAATGATCGACGGCTTGTGCATCAGATCTTATTTATTCATGATGTACTTACACAAAAATCAGCAGACTACCTGCTGGATCTCCTCAATTTCAAATAACAAATGTGACCTAAGGACTTTGCTCATTTACCAGGTTCACATTCCATATTGCCATACAAATACTGGAGGAAGGGCCTTTTCTATTGATGCCCCCAGGGTCTGGAATGCTATCGCCAATAAACTGCAAATTGGATCACTACCTGTGAGATCTTCACTCAAAACTGCTCTAGAGGAGTTATATTCTGAGGTTTTTTCGGTAAAGTCACGTAGGTAAAACATCAAAATTAATAAAAATTAAATAAAATAAAAATCACGACGTTTCGGAGGCAACACAAGTCTCCGTCATCAGGTGGGACCGTCACAGGCAATGATTCAAGATGTAATCCCTTAAAAGCAAGTTGAGGGGGGAGGAGAGGGGGGGGGGGAGCTCATCAGAATGTGGTAGCCAATGAATGGAACGTATCGGGAGGGAGGGGGGCGGGGCTCAAAGACGGCACGGAGTGCCACGTACAACGCATCGGGAGGGGGGGGCGGGGCCAAAAGAATGCACGACGGCGTGGACGCGGTTGCTGCTGCACACGCCAACGCATTGGGCAGAGAGGGGGAGGGGAGGCCTGATACACATGATAGATAAAGAACGAAAATGCCCATGTTTATACCAATGCTGGCTGAACAATGAAGAGAGTACTGTTAAACATTGGGGATGTTAACACTCGGTAAAGTAAAGTAAAATAGTGCCTGTCAGATAAGATGGTCCAAAAAAGTGTAATTAAGTCTTTTTTGCGTGGTTGATAACATCTTTCCAATGATTACTAAGTTTGTACCCATCATCACGGTTTAAATTATGTCTGTGTTTGTATATTTGTATGGCTTCGTGTACAAACCTTTGATGGTAGAGGGAGGTTTGCAGAGAACCTTGGTCTCGGAAAAGACAATTTCATGAGAGCCCACCGAGTTGTAGCAATGATCGGCAACGGCCGAAGAATCAGTTCTGCCATGTTTCAGATCTAACTTGTGCTCGCGGACACGATCACAAACATGACGTTTCTTTCTCCAATGTAGCAATCATCACAAATGCAACTCAATTTGTAGACTCTAGGAAACTGTAAGTCAGGAACGATATCCTTCACAGATTGAATCCGCCCCCCCTCCCCCTCCCGATGCATTGTACGTGACACTCCGTGCCGTCTTTGAGCCCCGCCCCCCTCCTTCCCGATACGTTCCATTCATTGGCTACCACATTCTGATGAGCTCCCCCCCCCCCTCTCCTCCTCCCTCAACTTGCTTTTAAGGGATTACATCTTGAATCATTGCCTCACTTGATGCAGCTAATCCGGCTGTGACGGTCCCACCTGATGACGGAGACTTGTGTTGCCTCCAAAACGTCGTGATTTTTATTTTATTTTATTTTTTTATTAATTTTGATGTTTTACCTACGTGACTTTACCGAAAAAACCTAAGAATATGAATCCTTGCAGTCACGAAAGCTTCAAATCTAGAATCTAGAGGAGTTGTACATCCCTAGCTGCCACTGCTATTCAGAATGGCCTGACATCAAATGTATCGTACCGGATAACCACTGCAAAGTATGATCTTGAGTTTTGATCATAGTGTGCTGATCTTTAAAGGTGTATTGAAACATGTTGATACAGCTACTGATACTCCTGCTATTATGGAGTGACTCATGCAGCCAGCTATGGCTGCAAAGTTTCGTCGTACATGTTATGTATGTCGTTTATTGTTAAACTTGAATCATAGTTCCTATGATCACTGTTACATTGTTTTCATAGCTTTATTATGGTGATTTTGAAAACGTATTGGTTTAGCCATGTGTGTTTGTTGTAGTACAGAGTTAGCTTGATAACTTTAATCTAAATTGTCTTATGGTTGTTATTGTTTGACTCCCACTGGGATTTTTGCACACAGCGTTGAAATACGGTGTTTTTTTTGGAAGACTTTTGCTGTTTTTTCCTGGATTTTTCTGTTGCGTGTAGTCACTTTAAGATCTTTCTTGTTCATGTTTTTGTTTGTTGTGGTTGCACCCGAGTCAAGAGCCATATGGCTCACAGGGTTATACCTCGATTTAAAGCTTTCGTGACTGCAGGGATTCATCTTCTTGGTTCTTTCGGTAAAGTCACGTAGAAGGGAAGTAATAAAATAATAAAAATAAAACATAATAAAATAAAATAATTCTCACGACGTTTCGGCTACAACACAAGCAGCCGTCTTCACCTGAATTTTTATTTTATTATGTTTTATTTTTATTATTTTATTACTTCCCTTCTACGTGACTTTACCGAAAGAACCAAGAAGAGGGTTATACCTATTAAATTAAACAGAAAAACTGAAAATAACAACGCTGTTGTGACCAGTGACCGACCCCTAACAACAACACAACCGTAAGCAGTGACCATGAACAAAACAACAATACAAAGAAGAAGGGAATATGAAATCAACTAACAAGGGAATGTGAAATCAACGAAAAACGATGCGTCGCGAACGAGTGTGTGCAGCAGGGCCATCCCCGCGGGTAGAGATGGTTCCGCTCGGGCGCAATTAATGGTCCGCTGCAAGAGTCCGCTTCGCTCTGTCCGTGGCCATTAGGTCCTCCGGTCCTGTAGGCGGTCCAGAACAATCCTCCTCACGTCCCATTACCCCAGGCGTGGCGGTCGGCGCACCGGACATATCAGACATCGGCTGCCAGGGATGTGGGGATGAATCAACAGGACCGGAAGAGATGTATGTTTTTAACCGCGATGGATGCACGAACCAGCGTCGCCGGCCCAATCGAATACGCACGCACTGGGGCTGCAGAACCTCAATGACCTCGACAGGTCCTTGCCAGGGACGGTACAGTTTTGGGGACATGCCCACAGGCACTTGGGCGCAATGTAACCAAGCCCTGTTCCTGGCCCTCCCTGTCCGCTCAGCCTCTCATTCCCAGCCTGTTTGCGGGCCAATTTGCTCCTAGTGGCTTCGCGTGCCAGCCGCAGCTGCTCAAGCATTTGCAACATTGGGTCAGGCACTACCGATCTTTTCCGCGGGGGGCGCAATCCAAACTGAACTTGCACTGGGGGTTCGGGCTCCCTCCCATACATTAAATAAAACGGTGAGAATCCTGTTGAGGCATGGGGAGCAAGTCTGTAAGCAGCGAGGACCCCTGGAATATACAGATCCCAATCCGACTAGCCCTCGGTCACTTTCTGGCATAGCAAGGCAGTGAGGGTTCTATGCAACCGCTCAACCATCCCGTCTGTCTACGAATGATACGGTGAGGTATGAATTGTCTGCATGCCTTAGGACTCACACACCTCCTGGAGCAACTTGGAGGATAAATTCCTGCCCTGATCCGTGAGTAGTTACTCAGAGGCCCCCTTATCAAGGATGTAGCCATTCAAAAAGGTGTCGGCTATAGATGCAGCTGACTGGTCAACCAAAGGCCAGGCCATAGGCCAACGAGTTAGATATTCAACCCCAACAAGGAGGTACTTGTACCCTCTCTGGGAGACCGGAAAGGGACCCAAAATGTCAAGGGCCACCAATTCATTCACTCGTGACACAACGATGGACTGTAATGGAATCTGCGGTCGCAGGGCAGGAGATTTCCCACACGCAAAATCGGCACAACCTTTAATCAGGAGTAGGACATCACTCTCCATGCCGGGCCAGTAAAAGTAATTTTTCAACGTTGGCAACGTTTTATGCACACCCAGATGCATTCACTTCTTGTGTACAGCTTTAGTAAGTTTACCACTAAGGACTGTGGGTACAATCAAGGAATAACGCTGGGACTCCCCCTCCCACTGCATGAGCAGTCCCTCATGCAGCACAATGGTTGGGCGACCCGTGGGTCCCGGTCCCCGAGAAGCACGACGGCGCAACGTCAATAGTGAGGCATCATCAACCTTCAGCTTAGCCCATGTCTCATGATCAAGATCCAGAACAGAATCCCGTGGCAAATGAGTGCCTGCATCCCGCGTTGTCCAGGCTGCCAAGAAAACCATGGGCGCCTCCCCTTGCGAGGGTTTACATCTCGACGCGCCTGAGGCACACGTGCACGCGACATGGGGCGGCAATCGGGACAAGGCGTCAGCGTTGACGTACCGGGTGCCTTTCTTGTGCACCACCGTGAACAAGAATCCCTGGAGGATTTCGAGTCATCGGGACAACTGTCCAGACGGCTGGTCGATGCGCAGGGAGTACTAGAGGGCCGCATGGTCCGTGCAAATGAAAAAGTCCCGTCTGTACAAATAAGGACAATAGAGCTGGATGAAATGGACCATGGCCAGTAACTCCCTGCGCGTGACGCAACTGCGCTGTATATCAGGAGACAGGACTCGACTGCTATAAGCAATCACTCTCTGTGTGCCCTCGACAAGCTGGGAAAGGACTGTCCAGATGTCCATATCACTGGCGTCTGTGTCCAAGATGAAGGGCTTAGCAAAATCGGGATACGCGAGCGGGGGGGGGGCATCGGCGAGGGCGGCCTGGAGGGCGAGGAAGGAATCCTCTTCAGCCTTATCCCACCAAAATCTCTGGCCCTTGGCTGTGAGGGCCTGCAGTGGTTTAGCAACTGTGGCGAAATCTTCAACAAACCACCAGCAGTAAGAAGTGAATGCGACGAAACTGTGGACGTCCGCTATCGACTTAGGCACCTGCCATGTGCTCACACACGAGGTCTTCTCTGGATCTGTCGCAACACCGGATGCGCTAACTATGTGGCCCAAGTATTTAACCAATGTTTGAAGAAAATTACATTTCTGTGGCTGGAATTTCAAATTGGCCGCACGTACTTTCTCGAAGATTGAGCGCAATCACTGTAAATGCTCGTCAAAGGTTTTGGTAAAGACAATGACGTCTTCCAAATAAAAAGGCAAGAATCCGACTGCAACCCTGGTAAAACCAATTCCATCAGCCGCTGAAAGGTGTCCGGCACTGAATTCAATCCCATCGGAAGGCAAGTGAAGTGATGAAGGCCTTGGGGTGTGCGGAAGGCCGTTTTTGATTTCGACTCGTCGTCGAGGTGCAATTGCCAAAACCCGGACAATAAATCGAGCGTCAAAAAGAATTGCGTGCCTGACAATGCATCGAGCAAGTCGTCCATACGAGGAAGGGAGTATGCATCTTCCACCGATATCTTATTTAACTTGCGAAAATCAATGCAAAATCTCAAGTTCCCATTATGCTTCTTCGCTAAGCCGATGGGCCCTCCTGACGGGCTATTGCCCGTATTGATGTAATGATGGAGGAAAGATGTGCGCACAATATAAAATTTGCTAGTGCTAAATGCATCCGAAAAATCGTACAAGAACCGGCGCAGCTGAGCTTGGTGAACTACCGTAAGCGCAGGGTTCTCGGAGCACAGAGATTCGAGCCACGCGGAATCTGGCTCATCAGGTTTATCGATGTTTCCCGCAACCACATAAGCCGGCTCCACAATATCAAGGCAATTGGTCGCCGAAGCATGTGCCAGGACAATGCTCGCTTGAATCACAACTGGCGTGTATCCCGCATTCAGTACCTGAAGAAAGGGTGTGTGCCCAACGAATACAACCGTCATAGCCCCCACTAGCGAAGGGGATTGCGACACGAAGAGGTTAGCAGGATCCCCTCCTCCAGCCCCGGTGAAGGCAACTCTTTGTACAATCGCAGTGGTACGAGCATTTGAGAACCCGCAGGTACCTTAACGGTTTGGCTAGCCATCGCATGAATGTCAGTATTCTGTGACGTCTATCAACCAGGGGAATGTTGCAACCATTGTCCCGACAGTAATTCAATGCACCCCTGGTCGATTAGAATTTTCAAGGGCATCCTGCTTAGAAAATCCAACAAACAGGGCAAAGCCAATGTCCGTGAAACTAATATTTGACCTTCCAAAAAGTTGTCCACAATTTGTACAGAGGCCGACATTTTCCCCATTATACCCAGGCTCCCCCCGTTAGCCACAATACAAGTGCTCTCCACGTGGGCAAGAGGATCGGATGACAAAGGCAACGTATGGAACACAGCCTCGGAAACCATAGTCGCCACGGCCCCCGTGTCTATTAACAACCGAAGCTGGATCCCTTGAATCAAACCCACAATTGTTGAAGAACCCACCACGGCACCCACAACTCTATGAGCCAGCACGTTCCACTGATCGGCGCCGCGCGGCCAACACATTACCGAACTCGCACCTCGTGTACAATCCGCGATGGGATGAGATGTCACAGGCTGATTGCGCACACGACCTATGCTAGATGGGTGATGGGACAAAAATGGCTGTGTGTCTGATGTGTCCGGACTCGCCTGTATATTGAGGGAGGAGGAATCGTTGAAGCCAGAGGATGGATTCAGCGGGATCCCTCCAGTCCCGCGGTGGCAGTCGATGGCGATGTGTTCCGCGCAGCCACACCTGTAGCAGGTATGGTAAGGGCGGCCCGGCGGCTGGCTCAGCCTGGGGTGCCATTTCCATACTGGCGGGCGCCGTACAGCACCCCTTTCCTCCATTCCACGGGTGAAGGAGGCACCTACATGCTTGTCCGCGGCCGGTTCCATTGTCCTGGCCGCCACCGCCGGCCAGTCATTGAGGTTGAAGTGTGCCAGCTGCAGAGAAGTTAGGTCGTCATCCTCCATCACCGCGAGGGTGACCCCCAACTCCCGAGCCAAGGAGAGAAGGCGTTCCAAGGCGAGAGAATCCAGAGCAACCCTGTCCATGCGAGGAAAAGCCGCATGCCCCAACGCGAAGAGAGCGCTGCGTCTCGTTCTCGCCCCATCACCGCAGACAAAATCTTCTCTGAATATTAGATGGCGGGTCATAAATAGGCGAACTCGAACCGACTATGAAAAGCTGTCCAATCTCCTTCTGCAGCTACAAACTGCGGCATGGTTCAATCGCGCAAAATGGCGGACTTGGGGAGCGCAGCTGCAGCCCCTGAAATGGCGGCCAGGTCCCGCACTCCCGTCGCCTCGGACACGACAGCAGCGGGAAGCTCGTCTTGGTATCCGGTGGTCGATGCAGCCATCATCGGCTCGAACAGATGAATGGCGGCCAACAATAGCCTCCCCAGATGACCAGCGATGTCCAACCAGCTCTGCGGGGGAGGTGGCAGGGTTGGACTCACCATGGTCTCATTCTCCGACTGCAGCACATTGTCGGAGCAGGGGCTCGGACCTCCGGCAACCAGAGCTGTTGGAGGGACGACGTCTTGTTCGGCCTCGCCGTCCGAAGACACAGCAGGTGGGTTTATTTGTTTCGACGCTGACTTGGACATGACAGCGTAAGTTCGTTGGCACTTCTAACACCAAATGTAGTGTCTTGTTAAATCACTCAGACTGACACATTGTAACAAGTCACCTGCTTACACTTTATTAGCCTATTATTGCACCAGTTGTAGGCACTCCTATTAATGTCGCTACAGTCACTTATGTTACCCAATTCCAACTCTTATCTATGCTACACCTCGCTAACCTGCACACAGCAGCCCTCACTCTCGGCAGTTCCGCGCTCAAAGCTCTGCACACAGCAGCGCTCACACAGAGGCTTGCACACAGCAGTGCTCAGACAGAGGCTTGCACACAGCAGCGCTCACACAGAGGCTTCCACACAGCAGCGCTCACAAAGAGGCTTCCACACATCAGTGCTCACACAGAGGCTTGCACACAGCAGTGCTTACATATAGGCTTGTGCACAGCAGCACTCACACAGAGGTTTCCACACAGCAGTGCTCACACAGAGGCTTGCACACAGCAGCGCTCACAAAGAGGCTTCCACACATCAGTGCTCACACAGAGGCTTGCACACAGCAGTGCTTACATATAGGCTTGTGCACAGCAGCGCTCACACAGAGGCTTGCACACAGCAGCGCTCCTGCAGCCTACGTTCCGTAAGACCCACTCACTCATCCGACCCGGGCAGGGGGATCAACCATCACCCGCCCGGCAACTCGTAAGGGTTGAGGTCCATTCCCGGCAGTGGCGAGACGTCTTCTCTCTCTTGCTCCCCGCAACACAAACTCCCGCTCCGCTCTCACACACGTCCTTATACCCCCCTCCTAATTGTCCAGCTCCTCCCTTGTGTCTCTTTAGGGCCAGATAGGCTGGCGCCTGTCAGGCCATCAATCACTCCTTATTGCACGTCTCCCTGGCAACACCTCCGGTGTCAGCGTACAACCCCAGGCCGACCCGATCTGCACCTGCTTTTCTCCCAAATTAGGTGGCGGATTGCCCGTGCAATGTTATGTTACACACGCGCACGTGTTTGTCTTCGGTTGCCCTCGGCCAACAGTGTGCGCCACATATTTTACCACACTACAAATGTAACATATCAATGCTTGAATGCAGATTCAAAAAGAATGTCCAATTGGTTTCAATGCAGAAAATATCTAAAAATATATAATTTGGAACATTTACTCTCCCCAGTGGCAACACCAGGGGATTATGTTTACAAATTACAATAATTATTTGAAATGGGATTTTAACATTTATTTGGAATCCAGATATAGACTTAATAACAAAGGTCTGTTGCTCACAAATGGCAGGAAGGCATGCCTCCCATCATCCCTTTCATGCATATCATGTGACCACCACAAATCATGTACAATGCTGTCAGTTTCGTCTAAGCCACCAACTCCACAGAGCTGAGCATGTGGTCATAATTATTGCTGAGACCGCTGACTCAAAAATTGTTGAAACTGCGACCATCACCTATGCCAGATATGCTGAAGAAATGTCCTAATCAGGTGTTGCTAAATCACAGCAATCCTTTGTTTGCTAACTCAGCATGCACATTTGGCAAGCCATTATGCCGTGCTAAATATTACTGGCTGCATTACGGACCACTTCATAGGCCAGGGGTGTCCAAACTTTTTGCAAAGAGGGCCACATTTGATAAAGTGAAGATGCCCGGGGACCAATAGTTCCGACATTTTTTAACCACAAAAGTTACGTGAAAACACACACTGTTATAAAACAATTATCATTGTCACAATTACCTTTATTTTTCAAATGACAATGTAACCAAATATAAGTCACTCAGGCAGACGTGAACAACTCTAAAAACACAATTCTGCCTTTCATTCAGTCAGATAACATTGAACAAACTGTATAAAATACCTTAAATTTCCATGAGTTAAATATCTTTACCTCATGAACATTTTAAACAGGAGTTATAAGTAATGCAAAGTGGTCTGTTATCATTAAACTTTTAAACGAGTGAATTTTGCCCTTGTATTTTACAAGATCTTTCAGAAAGCAATAGTTTGTGTCACATCTACAGGTACATAACATCAACAGTTATAACCAAATCTTATTCAAGAGTTTAATAAAACAAGTGCCATAAGTCCAAGTGCATTAGTGTGCTTTAGGCTTTTCACTGTTAATAGTGACAGATGTTACCGTTCAAAACACGCAATGTTTTCTCACACAAATATGTGGAGCCGAATAAGCTAGCATTTTCTTAGCGATTGACCGCATTTCTGGAAACTGCTTTTGTCCAGCTGCCGGGAAAAGTCAACAAGATAACACTGCTGGGGTTTTCCGCGGTACTCATCGTCACACTGCAGCTCAATGAGCTCCAGCTGCAGCTGTGGAGGAGCATCATCAGGGTCCACGGAGAAGGGAGAAGAGAAAAGCAACATGTCCTTTTCAATAACTGCAAAGTCCCGAAAGCGTTTGTTAAATTCCACAGAAAGAGATGCGATAGCTGTTGCATAACTCTTCATTTGCGCATAGGCGAATACGAACATTTAACTTGACGAGGAGCCCACTATATGGTTACAGAACATTGTATACTTAGGTTGCCAGGTGCCCCAGTGTGACTAATGCCATGCCTGTGTCAAAAGTACGGTAATCAACCAATGCCAGCGAGAAAAAACTAGGTTATGCTCTTTGAAACAAGTTTGAGTATTTCAACCCAGTGAACAATGAGTATGTAATGTGCTATGCAAGTACTGTCAACGATTGCATTTGTCACTTTTAGATATGATTCCCCCAGTGACAATTGTCCTACTGTTAAATTGAGAATTAGCCCCAAAATATTCGCCTTTATTTCCTAGGCCAGATAATGGAGGCACACTTCATCTGTAAATGCATCCATTTAGTCGAGCAGTGGTGGCACACGCCAGTAATCCAACACTGTGGTGACAAGGTTTGACAAATCGCAAAAAATTTGTGAAACTCCCTTCCTGTTGGCATCAAGGTACCATACCCTGACTCACGAGGAGAAAACAATACAGCAAGTTAATTAATCGACATCACTTTCCATCTGTACAGGGATAGAGTATTGCCAAATTGCACGCATGGGTTTTCTGTGCATGCTCCCGTAACCTCCCATTTGTACAATACACACTCATTAGTTGGATAAAATTATCTCTAAACAAGAACCCAAAGCAGGACCCTCCACAAAACTAGTGACGCGACTCAATGCGGCTTTACTAGATAAATAAGTTAAAAAAGGTAATTAACTCATAAGACGGATTCTGCAATACAAGTGATTTTTATTTCAAATAATCTCCATGTTTCCAGTATTTAATGTTATTATTGACATTGCTCGTAAACCGTTCAAGAATGTGTGTTATATATTATGCATATAAAACACTTATATGCAAATTACTAAACAAATGAAAATCTCCTGTGGGAAGTCTGACCTGTGCCATAGAAATGTGGCAATTCGACCACTAGCTTTGTTCATCTAAAAATGAGCACTTGCTTAAAATATTAACTTTTAAACGTGAAAGCAAACAATACATTTTTATTTCCAAAAATGTATGACAAATTAAATTGTATTTTTTGTAATCATATGTGTGCATCTTATTACTACTATGTCTGTTTGTGTGTAATGCGCGTGACGTCACTCCAAATGCCGCCCCCCTTCCATCATTAATATTCATGAAGAGTGGATTTTTACACTCACGCAGAAGGTCGAGCGGAATTTTTTTTTCGCAAATTCGATTAAAGTTTGAAGTTTCTTTATTGAAAGTTAATCTAATAAATAATTATACGCAGCAATAAAGTGGACTTGGTGTATTTATTTATTTATTCAGCATATTCTTTGGTTATTTCAGTAAAATCATGTAGATAGAAAAAATAATAAATAAAGTTAGTAAAAATAAAATTTAAATAACAACAAAAAGCACGAATGTAGACTGTAGCCTGGTTCTTAATCGTGGTGAGTGTACTGGCAGTCAATAATGTAGTCTGTAGCCTGGTTATTAAGTTTGGTGAGTGTACTGGCAGTCTATAATGTAGACTGTAGCCTGGATCTTAAACGTCAAGGTGTTTTCTTTGAATTTTTGGTTTTCATATTTTTATTATATTTAAATTACTGAAGGAACCAAGAATAAGTCTACATTATAGACTGTCAGTATGCTTACTCAGGTTAAGAACCAGGCTACAGTCTACATTATAGACTGCTAGTACACTCACCAAACTTACTAACCAGGCTAGTCTGCATTATAGACTGCCAGCACACTCACTGCGATTGAGAACCAGGCTACAGTCTACATTAGTGTTTAAAAAAAATATTAAATTTATTTTATTATTATTTTTCTATCTACGTGACTTTACCAAAAGAAACAAATAATATGAATTCCTGCAGTCACGAAAGTTTTAAGTCAAAATTTATTCAGCACTTGAGACATTATGGTAAAATATATATCGGTGATTTTCCAGATATTGAATCGATTTCCAATTTATTTCAACCCCATCGACAGAAAACAGAAGAGAATAAAGTATCAGACCAGTGAATTTGAATAAATTGAAGGTCAGTTATATACAGTGCTACAGTGACATGAAGTGAGGTGTTTCATGACGTAGTTTTGTGCAACATTCACTTCCATTAATAGAGTGCTACAGTGAAATGCAGTTAAGTGTTTGATGACATACTTTAGTGCAAAATTCACTGCCATTAAATTTACACAAGAAACAATAATACTCAGATAATTTTTTTCGTAAATATTACAGCTTCCGTCCTAGCACGGGCAAACAAGCTAGTATATATGTATTGTGTGTAATTACGGAGGCACACACACTGTTCAGTGGAGGCAACTAATTTAATAAGCAACTCACTGATCACCGGGTTCTATTTGTCAAGTGCGGCTATGGTGTCCTATACTGGTCACGATGTGTGTGTGAGTTAGAAGAGCGGACCACCGAAGAGCGAAGGGCGAGTCCTCTTGCGTTGATCCCCAACACGAGCCCAGAATCCCCTCGGCACTCACCCCTTATCCCCTGGCCGCCGCCTCGCGCCACCCTCAGCCACGCCCCCTGCTGTGTCCCGACCCGAGCTCTCCGCTCCCGAGCACGTGTCCTTCCATCTTCCAATGGAGGCTCTGGGTGCCCAGCGCCCATGCAGCCCTGTGCCTGGCACAACAGCGTAGAGACCACGTTATGTGTCTCCACATATATATATAAACATGACCACAATCCAATGACACTACTCCAGCCCCACAATGATTCAGGGTGCAATACTTTGACATCAGATCGCTTACGGTTGGGTCCCCTACCTCTTATAGCCACTCGTGGTGGCACACCAATGTAATCCAGCTCTGTTGAGATGGGGTGAGTGGATCACCATCGTGCAAGAAATTCCCATCCTGCTGAGGGACAAGGCGCTTAATTTCAACCAGAACTGTACAAACCACTTTCCTGGGAATTATTTTGGTTTGCCACACCCATCTAGCCTTGTTTCGTCCTCATGATTTCCATTAACCCGATGATAGTCTAACGTACAATAAAATAGGATTTTTTTTCTGGATAGACATAGCTTGTACTCTCGTGATAGTGCCTTACTCCAATAATCCTTACTCCAAACCAGCCTAACAGTGTTACAGAACATATTTGTGTGAGATTTGAAGCCCTGGCCATACGTGCTTGGCTTAACAGTATGGAAAAAAATGTCACTAACTTATCTGGACAAATGTTTTAACTGTCATTCTACGTGCACGAGTGTGTTTTCTCTAACCTCCCTGGCTGCTGCACTTTGCAATTTTAGAACTAGATACATGGTATTCATACCTTAAGCATTTTATTACACCAAACTATATGTAAGAGGTCCAATTTGCACACCATAAAGCAGCACATTGTGAAGAGACAATATTTGTCCTCAGTTGGCTTAAGCAAACCTAATTAATTACTGCTCTTAACACCTAGGCAGAGGCCGCTGCAGTAATGTATCTGGATTCAAAGCACGTATTGCAGCACGCATCTAATTAGCTTCACAAAAAATGAAAATATTCCAAAACAATTAAATAAACATTGTGTTCGTCATGTCCATGGCAATGCTAATTTAACAAAAGTTAAAATAAAGTGGCAATTGCCTTTTAGCATATCTCATTGCAATTATGGACTATGTATATTGCCCAATGACAAGGATATATTTGGTGTGAAACCACTTTTTTTTACTGTGTGTTTCGCAAGATGATCATAATGTGTGCTCATTATTGGCCTGTCGTGACTCGGAGACGACTGTAACGGCATCTCTGCATCTGCGTCAAAGCCTTGACCCCCATTGCTGTAGAAATCCCCATTCCTTCAGTAACGTGCATGTTAACTACAAAAATTACTATCTTTTCAATGGATTTCGAAAAAACCTTCACCTACAAATGAGGATAGGGTTAGGCGCTGCTGTTGCTGTTCCTCAATTAAACTCAAAATGCGCATTACATCTATGCTGAGTAATTCTACTAGATTATCTTCATCTTGTCTCCTACTACCTAACGTACTCTCCTGGTCATACAATCTACTCCACAAACTGTCTTAGCTTGTCAGCCATCCTTGAAAAATTATTGTTTGTAAGTGGCATACAGTTTACAATGACCATGGCACTGATACCACTATTTGACTCCATTCTTCCGTTGTACAGTATATACAATATTAAGAATTGTCTCGTGTATGCGAATGGATCTCGTCAAATCTTAGAAGCCAAGCAGATATGAGCCTGTTAGCTCCTGTGTCGTGTCAACGATTCAGATAATTTCTAGGAGGCACTTTCTTTATTAACAGCTTTCACGGTCTCGTCCACACACTCTCCACAATAGCTAAGCCTAGCCTGTAAACAACACGAGCCGTCTAACACTGACGGTGCTGACTCAGATAGCCAAGTACTATCCTTTGTAGCACAATATCTAGCTGAGACGTTTAGGGACAACGGCGACGAGACAACAGCAATGATGAGACGAACCCATTCCCAAAACCGGCAGCCATGAGCTCCCACTCTCGGCTCTTTTTATGCTACCAGCATGGCCTGGCTCCGCCCTGACTGCGCCTCCCTTCTCGAACCCGCTAGCAGGATCGAGGGGTCTCCAGAGGGGTTGTCCATGACCCTTACCCTAGTTCTCTCCTCTGCCTTCACCCTGTGCACGCCCTCACCGTCGTGTGTACTATCTGTCCACCACAGTTGCCGCTGCTGTCCACCAGGCGGCACAATTACACTACACCTGGATACGAACACCAGGTGTTGTTTTGTTGGCAGGACAAAGTAGTATAACAAGCGTGTAAACAAAACAAAGCCCATAGATGACTTTGGACAGATTTTAATTAAAACTGCCAAAGCACCTAAGCATGTCGTTGATAATTTGATTATTAACATGATAATCATCACTATCTTCATTATCAACATCAACAACGTTATTTGGACTCATCATCACCACCACCATCATCATCATCATCTTTGTCTTCACTATCGAATATTGAATGACCCCCATGCAGATAATGGCAGAGAGTTCCTGCAATCACTTGACTCCATCAAATCTAACCCACGTAACTCCCCATTAAGACATTCCGAAGTTGCACATAGAGAAGTGTGAGAATGCACTCCTCCAAATTTGTGCAATCGGCTCCTGATGATGAATCACACCGTTTGGCATGGGGATGATTTGCTGCCGAAACGGCTCGTTCGGCTAAGATGAGGTGGAATGATGGAAAAAATTCACATTTATCAAGTCTACTGCCTATTTTTTTAATGTAATTTAGACTAACTGCAAAATGTGACGATGCTTTGAACTACATTGTTAAATTATCAACAATTCAAGACAAATCGCGAGCACTTTTGATCAATTCTTAAAGGCTATGACAAAGGTGCCGTGTCTCACAGACGAGTTTCACAATAGGAGGCAATGTTGGTTTGTGTCTTTTCCAAATTATGTAATTTGCTATTAGTTATCAAATGTGGACCGTGACGCCAGTGCACTTTGCATAGTGAGCCTCCACAACGGTGGCTGATACCATTGTGGACATTTCCACTACTGAAAGAGCTTTGTCAAATCACACTTTAATATTATTATTTTTATATTATTTGGGTCCTTCGGTAAAGTCAAGTAGAACAAAAAAAAATCCAATGCAACATGCAATGTAAATAGAGTTCCTCAGCCTCTTTTGCAATATAAATAATTAATTGTAATGGCAATTTGACTTGTTAAATAAAGTATAAAGTGCAAAGTATAGTTGCAGACCTGCAACTGCTTGCTCACATCACTGCTAATGGAAGGGCCTCCACTTAAATGAATTCTATAGGGCTGCTCTAGAGGGTATTATTATCAGACTTCCACAATGACCAGACATCTCAGAAGAGGTGGGAATACCTACACTTTACCCCACCACACGCACCTTGCCAATAAACTAAGTGGGGTCTACCCTTTAATATTGCTGGGTGGACAGAGGCAGGGGGAATGAATAAACTTGTCCATTTCTTTCAACTGCCATGCTGGGAGATCGAACCAACAACCTCAGGATTGCAAACCCAGTGTGTTATCCATTAAACCGTGGCAGCATTTGTTTAAATAAAGCCCCACATTTTAAATTGTGTGTCCACGGTAAAACTGAGTACAGGATCCGAACTCGTTTGTCACGGAGCTCTTTAAATATCGGGCAAATAAATTGGCCATGGCATCAGTGTGCAACAGCCTACTCGTGCAGAGTCTGCCGTGGGGCATTCACAAGCAGCCTGACCTGCATCTTTAACACCCCTGTTAAATGGGTAATACTTCATGTGTCACCTTGTACACATTTCAGACCTGCCAACCGTTTTTTTTTTAATGCAGCAGGATAAAAACAAGAATCCTGTGAGATTTTCCTTTGCTGCCTCCCGCGGCTACAGGCTAAACCCAAGCCCCAATAACATAGATGTAAAAAATAAACCATTATATGAATTTAGATTTTCACTTAATTCTGCCCAACCCACTTCTGGCTAAAATTTGAAAATATATGGTATTTACTATTACTGCTATTTTTTATTTTACCAGGTAAAGCCCACTGAGCTATACACAGTAGCTCTTTTTCAGAAACAACTTGGTCACAAGTGATAGTTCAACGAAGTGACTTATCACGTGGAAATGTATAGCAACCAAATACTCGAATCGCATGTTTCTATATGTGCAGGGAAAAACTGGAGGACCCTGAGAAAAATCCACGGGCCTACAGAGAGAACACGCAAACTCCAAATATACAGCAGGAGTCTGGGCCACTTCACAGACTTCTGGTAGGGGGCCACTGTCCCTAAAATGCTTGATTCAGAAGAAGAAGGTTGCGAAATAAAATCTTGGTCTGGTGTTCCAAGATTTATTTTAAAAAATAAGCACCACTTTGTTTGATGACAACAGCGGTTATCCTATGGATAGACTGAATCCGAACATAAGGAATGTTAACTTTCCACCACTGGCCTCCAAACTGCGACTGAGCAATGTCCCCATTTTTCATTTGATCAGTGAGCTAATGATATTCTTTGGGTCTTTCGGTAAAGCCACGTAGATAGAAAAAATAATGATGTTCACGTGAGGGCGAAGAGGTGACACCACGGAATTGTGAGTTCCGATTCGGGCAGCCATCCCTTTGATTAAACTCATGCTCTCAAGTCTCGTGAGTCGATGGTCTTAGCCCAGTCACCAATAACCTGCACAACAAATCCATGATATGGAGAAACAGATATCCGTTGTGGGAATAGCCAGGCTCCGCGATTGTGGAATCACCTTCCTCAGTCCATTCGGGTTCTGAGTCTATTTCACTTTTTAAATCAAGTCTTAAAACTTACCTATTTGTACATGCTTTCCCCATAACTTAACATAAAAACAATGGTGTTGTCTGATTGTATTACTCTGTAATTATTATTATTTATTTTAATCATAGTTTTTAATTTTATGGGAATTTTGAGAGTAATCGTCATTGACATTGTTATTATCAGCTTTCTACTTCCCTTCGATGATATCTTTACTTGTAAGTGCAGTTTTACTTTTATGTACAGCACTTTTAGATGCTTCAATATGAAAGGTGCTCTATAAAATATATTAATATAATTTTTGTTCTGATTATTATAACAGTGAATTTAAACCACGAGATGCCATCAAAGATGGATGCTGCCTCACAGCTTGTTTGAGCAGAAAGACAGTATAACCGTTGACTTGAGGTTTTACAATGTTAAAAAAAGAATGACATTTTCCCAGAAACGGTTCCATCATATCATCTCCCAACGCTGGCCTTCATCCAGTAGTACATTGACGATTTGCTGTTCATTGTTATTATATATATTTGCAATCTAACCAAAAAAGTAAGCAACATTGGACTGTCGCTATTTTGACCAGCGATCTAGGCATTGCTGTTATCTCAGCGGGCTGCCTTTCTAGCCTTTATCACTGTTTGCTTTTTTTTAATGATAGACAAATATTAAATATAATTTAAGTCAATCCACTTTACCCTTTGTGTGCATGTATGAATATGTATTGTGAGCGGTTGCACAGCTTTTCACACGTTGTTCCACGAACCTAGTGACCCGAATTTGATTCTTACAGGCGATGGCAAACATCAGTGTCTCCTTATCTATGCTTTCCTTAGATTGTCTCAGCCTAAAGTAGATGATTGGTGCAAATCGCCTGATGAAGCTGGCTGTTTAATAAATGGCAAAATGTCGTACTCAAATTATAAAGGTTATTATAACAAAAATCATTTATTATGCATGGTGCAGTGTGCGCACATCATTGCTGCACTTCTGTAATCCAGAAGTTTGGAGGCAAGGGTTGGTGGATTGCCATAAGATAGGGGTTGGTCTGGTTCGGTGGATCATCATCAGCAACAGCAGCACCACCATTATCATCCATCATGATCTTAATCAATCATCATATTGATTGCTATCAACTTCATTAGCTTCACCACTGTCTTCATCAGCATTATCTTAACGATTGTCTTCACATCTTAGCCTTAGTGTTACAAATCTATACCCTGTTGAGAAGGGTGCAATGTGTGTGTGTGTTCACGTGAGAGATTGACGAAGCCTGATTGGTAGCTCAGTTCAAAAGCGGGGCGAGCGTTCTTATTTCTGCATACATGGTCCTGATTGCCATTCGCCGTCCCCCAGCTGATTGGCTGTGGTTATATATGTGTAGTGCTTCAATAAAAACAAACACTACGCGAGTTGAGGCGAGTCGTTTATTAACACTTCCCTTACGGGACGGGTTATATAATTGGTGTAAACGTAAATTCCCCTATGTAACACTGTGTAACACTATGTAACCCTCTTACACACGAGGCTATTGAAGATCCCAACCCGCCGACGTGACCCGACCCATCGAGTGTTACCCACAATGACGACCCTTTACCGTATGCACGCTGCCCTTGTATTCCCCGAGTGGAGCCTTTCCTCCGCCCGCTGGCTACGCCCTCCTTCTGGCACCCCCCAGCAGGCTCGCTCCCTTAATTACCCGAATGACGGGATATACCGGTATTACACATGCATACATTGAATGTATATATTACACCCCCACACCCTCTGGTCTTCGAACCTGATTGGCTCACAAGTGACGACATCACATTTATTCCTCTATTCAAGCAGGAAAAAGGAGGATTTCTCCAGAACTATGGCTGTCGTCTGATGATGCTGGTTGTTGTAATAACCGGCGAAACGTCACAGTACTCGAATTGTAGATGTTGTGGGTTTACTCTCCAACACACATGTGTGCTGAACTAGTAACGATGTGGCATGTATAGTTTCCTTGACAAACTTTACTAATTGGCTGTGTCGGGTGGTGGAGGGATTAATGATACATTTATATTTAACCCACAAAACAACCCCCCTATTGTGGCTGTGGCTGTTGTACTTTACGGTGCTTCACCCATTCCAAAGGGATGGGTGAAGCACCTGTTCCAAACAACAGATGTATTGGAGCCAGAAGCTTTTACCTTATTTTGGCAAAATCACGTTTGTGGCTTTTCCAGTTGTTGTCTGAATTCTGCAAAAAATACAGAAAATAAAATTATACATGAATTGTGTGCTCCATATAAAGTGTTTGCGCTGATGCAAGAGAAATAAAATGTTCACTTATTTACATTAAATAATGTAATAAAATAAAGGCTTGTGTTTTGCTGATATCCATATTTGTTAGTGTCCAGGCTAAAGAGCGTTAAACAAATGGTCAACAGGTTGATTCAACAGTTAATGCTCTTAATTATGCACTTGGTCATTCTTACATCCAACAGGTAAACGATGAACATGCGAATGAAAGCTTGTCTACTGTGACATACATTCCAAGGATAGACACTTGTATGTTTGTTTAACTCGTAGTCTTTCGCCACCAATCTCAGCCATAATATGCATACATAATGTGAATGCATAATGCACGTTGATTATCATATAAATAACTCGACCTGCAATAGATACCTATTGTAATTTATATGCATTCATTAATCCAACTGTGAGAACAGGCACTCTTATCACAGTCTAGAAATGCCACCACCATTCCTTTATTGGTGTTCTAATTTTCTATCGCATATGAGGCTCTGTGTCCGTTATCTTTTGTCCGGTTAACTAAAGGGAACTGAGTAATGGAATAAACACTGAAGTAACAGTCCGATACACTGGCTCACTCGTTAACCTATTAATCAATCAGCAATGACTAATTGGCTGTTAAACGCAATTTTTAAAGCTCATTGTGCATGTGAACGTGCTAACAGCCGATAAGATGCAATTAGCCTGGATGCAATTTTTTTTTTGTGATTGGTAAAGCGCGATCAAATCCTATGCTCTGGGCCACGATTGCAAGTGCGGCTTTACGCCACAGTGCCTTGCTGTCATCAGTGGCGAATTCATGGAATATTTTGTCTCGATTCTCCCACTGGGGACTGGGCTGGGGGCGGCTGCATCCCCCCCCCGTCCCTCCCTCTTAGGAGGCAGGCGGAGTGAGCGTGGCCAGGACGAAGTCGGGGGAATTGGCGCAAACGGTGGCAAATACGAGTGGGAAGTTGGCATCTCAATTTGGCACAAATCACGGGTACTTTGCAAGCAAGTCCTCCCTCACCAGAGTGTGGCACGGTATCATGCCTCGCGGAAAAGAGTGCGAGCACAACATAAATAAACAACGGAGAGGAGTCTGCCCGTGCGCACGCACAAAGACAAAGATACCCCGTGTCGGCTTACGCGGACGCCTTGGACAACGTGCTGCGAGCTAGTTACTGTTATGTCTGGCACATCCCCAGTGCTGTTTCTCTCACTACATGGGCGCCACTGTGGCAAGATGTTAACTACCTTGCCTGGTACACAGAAGGTCGTGGCATCAATCGTGACCCTGAAGCCTGTATATTTTGAGTTTGCATGTTCTCACCGTGGTCGAGTAGATTTTATTCTCTGGGTCTTTCGGCTTTTCCCCTCATTAAATAAATGCGTTTAAAGTATTTGGTTGCTCTAAATTTCCACGCGATAAGCCACTTCATTGAGCTATAAATTGTGGCCAGGTCGCAATATAGCCCCAGTGGGCCTTACCTGGTACAATAAAATATATAGTAAAGAACATGCACCTTCAGCCTCTCCATGCTTCTCCACACAGCATATATCCCCACAATTATTTCGTGCAGCCTGACACTCGCGATTGGACGCAGGCCACTGTGACGCGTAGTGAGTGAGCGGCGGGCCGCGTGGAGAGGAGTGAAGATGAATGTGGTGCGGAGATGTGTGGCGTTGAAAGTTGAAAAAGGCACAGGAGATGCATTTTGTGTTAAAAGGCAGAGAGAGAGACTCAGGATAGAGATGTATTGAGTGACGGAAGCAGAGAGTGAGAGAGGGAGACAGCACAGATGTATTTAGTGCGAGAACCGGACACCAAAGGGAGATGGAGTGAGAAAAGCAGAGAGAGAGAGAGTGAGACGCAACACAAAGATGTGGGTTGCACGAGAACCAGATATATGTGACAGCGAGATGTGTGAAGAGAGAAGCAGAGAAACACACGACATGGAGAGATAAGCTGTGATGGGAGCTAAAGCATCAGAGGCAGTCAGGCATAGAGAAAGAGAGGGGCAAAATGAACTTCAAATATATGCTCTCTATAGTGGAAGAGTACCACTTATCGATTGTTTTTTTGGATCTAGCATTCAAGGTTTATCGTACTGTAAAGGATATTATATGTATTTTGATATCTCACCACGTATTCATGAACATACTTAACTGTCATACACAGTACACCAATGAAGACACAGATCCCCCGTTTAAGCCTAAATATGCCGTTGGGGCAAGTGGTGTTAGCGAGGTTCAGATATGAAGGTCGGCACGGTACACCAGAGGGTGGGTGGCCGGGACCACGCTCGGCCACCTTTGTCTCCCCAGTGGTGATCTTTACACACGGAATCAGGTACACATTTGAGGCCGAGTCGACCTAGGGGAAGCCCAGGACCGATTGAAATATTCGTCACTGGTGTTGGCCATCAGCGGGAATCGAACTCGTGTCGCCGGGTTCAAAGCACAGTGCACTGATATACACATATATATACAAAAACAAAGACAAATATAGATCCCCCATAGAGCCATAACAGACTGTAGGGGAAAATGCTGTAAGCGAGCACCTATAAAGGCCGGCACGGCACACGAGGGGGTGGGTGGCCAACACCACGCCCGGCCATGTTTGTCTCCCTAGTGGCGATGTTTACACACCGCACCAGGTACTAATTTGAGGCCGAGTCGACATCGAGGAGGCCGAGGACCGGTTCAGATAATCGTCACTGGTGTTGGCCGTGAGCAGAAATCGCACCCGGGTCGCCAGGTTCGTAGCGCAGCGAGCTAACCACTACACTACCCCTCCCCATTATATATACATACATGCAGACACATACACACATGTACACAAGTATATGTTAACTCGATATGCGCACACATACATATCGGCACTCGACCATTCACAGAGATACACAATGTTCCACGTATAGCCATATGCACAATTAAGGCTCGGATGGTGTCTGTGAGGGTTATGGCCTGCACTAGACTATACTCAGCTGTCTTCCTGATCACTAATGTTTACACAATACACTAGATTATCTTTTATGGATGAGCCGAAATTGGAGAGGCACCGAATGAGGGCAGGTTTCCAAGACAGGTATTGGAGTGGAAACCACAAGTCAGAAAATAAGTGGAAGACCCAGAGGCTGGTGCTGAGTTTGAGTTATCCTTGAAGAGGTTGGTGCTGAGAATGAGTTATCCTTGACGAGGCTGGTGCTGAGACTGAGTTATCCTTGACGAGGTTGGTGCTGACACTGAGTTATCCTTGAAGAGGTTGGTGCTGAGACGGAGTTATCCTTGACGAGGCTGGTGCTGAGACTGAGTTATCCTTGATGTTGCACACTCGAAATGAAGGACGTGGGCAGGTGCTCTAAATCGAGGGCAAGCACATTTATTTATTGTGGTTAATAGCAATCTTGTGAAGAACAGCACCGTCACTCTGTAAAATGCAAGAGCACGTGTTACACGCAGCAATTCTTCCGAGTCGCCATTAACCATGTGGCTTGTTTACACGTGCGGTTATTCATTAACCCTTTCTCTTTAACCCAATTCTACTACTCATAAACCATCTTTGTCTTTGACAATCACATTTGCACATCACTATTCGAATATTACTTTAATCCTAAGCTGTATGTCTATCTATACCATCCACTTATATTGGTATCTTACACCCATTATATGTACTGTATGTGTACAGTATACGTACTGTATATCACCATTGTACAGCTTACTACTTTTCATGTGTTCTATTCTCAATAGCATTGCAAGTAGTCATACTCTGGGTACATGGGCATGGTTATAGACTAAACAGTATTAGAGTTAGAGAATTACAATGACAGTAACTAATTACTCTCCCATTGACATATTTCGTTGCTTCCTCTTAGTACCTTTCACGCGACGGTCAATGGTATATTGTATAGCATGTTGTATAATAATAAATAGTATTAAAATGTAATGGTTAATGCAATGTATAAGGTAATATATAGTATCGTAATTGTATAGTGAATATACAGCAGTGTGGTATAGAGTTGGGTGGGTAGAATAATACATAGTGTAATATTACAATGTATAGTCTTTAAGCATATTAGTTGCTGCGGCGCCATATTATTAACATTCCTTCCCTTTATTAATTCTAACTTTACTCCCTCCCTTTGATACTGCTAATCCTGCATAATGCATGGGCATAATGACTTTAAACCCTCTCGCCAAACCTCCTACGCATTTCACAAGTAGTACTAATCGCATATCTGCATTTCCCATAAATATGCTAAATTCCTCTTGATATGCACTCCGCAGGGAATGGATTCTTTGCTCTGCTGCAAACTTCCTAACCCCACTCTCCCATTGACATATTTCGTTGCTTCCTCTTAGTAACTTGAACACGACGGTCAATGGTATAGTGTATAGCATATTGTATAATAATAAATAGTATTAAAGTGTAATGTTTAATACAATGTAGAAGGTAATATATAGTATCGTAATTGATAGTGAATATACAGCAGTGTGGTATACAGTTGGGTGGGTAGAATAATACATAGTGTAATATTACAATGTATAGTCTATAAGCATATTAGTTGCTGCGGCGCCATATTATTAACATTCCTTCCCTTTATTAATTCTAACCTTACTCCCTCCCTTTGATACTGCTAATCCTGCATAATGCACGGGCATAATGACTTTAAACCCCTCGCCAAACCTCCTACGCATTTTACAAGTAGTACTAATCGCATATCTGCATTTCCCATAAATATGCTACATTCCTCTTGATATGCAAATTATTTTGTCAAGGCACTCTCCCCCCCTCCATCCCAGCATAAATAGTCGCTCCAAGCCTAGGGCGTGCCATTCAGACTCTGCCTTCTCGACAGACCTGTTTTCCACCTGAAGATGGCTGCTTCCGTTGTGGCTGAAACGTCGTGAGAATTATTTTGTTATGTTTTATTTTTATTATTTTATTACTTCCCTTCTACGTGACTTTACCGAAAGAACCAAGAAGATAATTACAGTGCGTCATCCCTTTACAATGCACAGTGCTAAAATGCCTCTAATTGCATATATCACAAACGAACAATTCAAAGCCAAGCTTAAAGCCTAGAACAAGTCTAGAACAAGTCTAGAACATTTATATAACGATCAAAAACAACCTTTGGATCCTTTACCTGTAAAATGCAACAGCACGTGTTACACGCAGCAATTCTTCCGAGTCGCCATTAACCATGTGGCTGGTTTACACGTGCGGTTATTCATTAACCCTGCCAGCCACCTACAGGCCCAACTCAGTTATCACATGCTGCTGTACACACATGCATTGATGCACTGCACAGCACATCAGGACCTTCACAGAACCACACTTTACTCCATTGCTGCACAAGGATATAATTTAAAGAGTGATCCATTCCTAATATGCCACATTGACGAGGTTGGTGCTGAGACTGAGTTATCCTTGAAGAGGTTGGTGCTAATATAGAGTTATCCTTCACGGCGATGTTTGCTCCCAGGCAGATCCTGTTATCTGCGGGGATATTCACGGATAAACTTCCACTTATTTGCTTGGAAAATGTTTGCGGATAATAATGGTTAGGATTATTGCTGATATATCCATGACAAATTTGCAGAGAGTAGAAAGCCATTCGATGAAAATGATCATCAGGTTGAAAAGAGACTGCATATTTCTGCCCGATTTCAAAATTATAATAATATAGTAATCATATCTGCTTCATTGACTCTCAAGACTCCCTTTTCAGGAGAGGTCTGCATTTGGATGTTTCGCCAATACCCTTAATTCTTCATATAGAATGTGAGAGTTGCTGGAGAATACCCACCACGCATACGATAGGGTGACATTCAGCACTGCCATCTCCTTCTACATCTAGAACATCTGGTAGGCCCCTGGTGGTGACCCATATGAGTACGCAACAGGCTCAAATCTGCTTAGCTTCTGAGATCTGCCGACATCAGGCACGATTAGGGTTATGTGGTTGTTAGCGCGATTTGCAACATATCTTCGGCTATAAGGGCACTATGTAGATATGAGCAAACCTTACAATGTTATTTTCATAAAAACTGCTGCAGCATTGTTTCTAGGATCTATTGATATAATGTTACCTGCTCCCGCTCACGTGGGAATACCCTGCAGAAAAAAATAATAATAATAATACACGTGGCCCCATCCAATTAGTCGCTTAGACTATCCTGCTTTGATATACGTGCCAGGCCACAAATTCCGTTCCGCGGCGCGATCGAACGCCGATTGTCTTCGTCGCAACTCACGGCCCCATAAACAGGTTGGAATCCCCTTGTTAACCAACACGAATCTCGACTGCGGACAGATTATCACATTCCCCTGTGTGGAATTCCTGCATCCGGCTGCAGGTGATGAAGGCTGCAGGAATATAACGGTTGGCCAGCAAGGGGCTTGGGGATGTCGAGACATATGCTTGGATGCTTGGATGATAATGGCTGGCTAATGCAATTCAATGTGCAAGCTGCGTTGACACAGGATTGACCCACCATGTATTCTCTCCGTACTCACGCTCAAATTCATCACGACCATCCCAGAGAAAGCCTCAAATTGCCCTGCTCCGTTTGAATAATCAGTCTAATATAGAACGCTTTTAACACCCTCTCGGTTAAATAGGGAATACTATGTTGGATCTATAAATCCCCTTAATGACCAACGTACATGCCTCTCAAAGGTCAAAAACATACTAGTGTTTGACCATAGATATGTTTTATGCTGCTATTTTGTAAAATATATATTGGGGGTTATTATGATGAGAAAACATGTTTCTCTTTTCTCCACGCAAAAACATTTGTTGACCTGTTATGCACGATGTTGGTAGTCCTGTTCTTCTTTCACGCGTTTGTCCCACTCATGTGTGGTCCGCTGTCTTTGCCAACCTTTTCCACGCTGCCCTGTCCTGCGCCATCTCTCTTTCCGCTCCTCGGGCCACCATGTCTGATCGCACCATTGCCTCACCTCTTCTTCTGCCTTCCTCTTGATGTCTTTCCTTCCACTTGCATCACTTGCACCTTCTGACCCACGTAATTTTCCTGTCGTCTTTCAACATGACCGAACCACACCATATTTTTCTCTCTCATCTTCTCTGTTATTTCTACCACTTTGGGTCTTCCTCTCACTTCTTCATTTCTCACCCTGTCCTTCCTTGTTAAACCCAACATCCACAGCAAAATCCTAATATCTGTGACTGTCATAGCTTGGTCCTCCCTTATTCTTGTGCCCCAGCACTCGGCCCCATACAACAGCACTGGCCTCACCACCGTTTTGTACACTTTTCCCTTCAGCCAAACTGGGACTCTCTTATCGCACACCATACCAGTCATCTCTCGCCATTTCAGCCATTCAGCCCTTGTTCTCATCTCTCCTTCTAGTGATCCATTAGCACACATCGTTGCATCCAGGTACTTACACTCGTTCGTTTTCATTACCTGGTCATCTTCTTAGGTTTTTTCGGTAAAGTCACGTAGAATAGCACTATTTTACTGTACTTTACCGAGTGTTAACATCCCCAGTTATTTTAACAGTACTCTCTTCATTGTTCAGCCAGCATTGGTATAAACATGGGCATTTTCGTTCTTTTGTCTATCATGTGTATCAGACCCCCCACTCCCCCTCTCTCTCCATTGTGTTGGCGTGTGCAGTAATTGGCCGCTTGCGCACAAGCGCTTCCACGTCCGTCGCCCACCCTTTTGGCCTCGCCCCCCGCCCCCCCCTCCCTACCGATACGTTCCATTCATTGGCTACCATAGTCTGATGAGCTCCCCCTAAGTTTGTACCCATCATCATTTTCGTTCTTTTGTCTATCATGTGTATTAGACCTCCCCCTCCTCCTCTCTGCCCATTGTGTTTGCGGGTGCAGTGGCTGGCCGCTTGGGCACATGCGCTTCCACGTCCATCGCCCACCCTTTTGGCCTCGCCCCCCCTCCCTCCCGATACGTTCCTTTCATTGGCTACCATAGTCTGATGAGCTCCCCCCTCCCTCTCCCTCCCCCCTCAACTCGCTTTTAAGGGATTACATCTTGAATCATTGCCTCACTTGATACAGCTAATCTGGCTGTGACGGTCCCACCTGATGACGGAGACTTGTGTTGCCTCCGAAACGTCGTGATTTTTGTTTTTATTTTATTTTACTTTCTACGTGACTTTACCGAAAAAACCTAAGAAGATGATTCCTTGCAGTCACGAAAGCTTCAAATTTAGAATTACCTGGTCACTTACAATTTGCAATCCACTTTCTAAAATATTTCCACTGAAATTAGGTACCATGTAATCTGTCTTTGTCGTACTGATCCTCAATCCAATCCTTTCAATCGTTTGCTCTAGATCTTCAAATCATCTTCCACTGCTCGTCTGCTTTCAGCACAATATTGTCTGCAAATAGCATACACCAGGGGGGCTCCCTTTGAATATCTCTCGTTAGTATGTCCAGCACCATGATGACCAGGAAGGGACTCAGGGCAAAACCTTACTTCACTCCCACTTTGACAAGAAAGCTCTCTGACACCCCACAGCTGCTTTACACAAGCACTTTCTCTCCTCCATACATATCCTGGATCAGCGGGACATAAACTTCAGGAATACTTATTCTTTTCATTCACCACCAGATGAGCTCTCTAGGCACCTTGTCGTATGCTTTCTTTAGATCAATAAACACCACATGCAGGTCCCGTTTCTGCTCTCTGAACTTCTCCATCAATACTCTCAGTGCAAAGATTGCATCCATTGTTGACCTTCTTTGTCTGAATCCAAACTGAATCTCGCCAATGTATATATTTTTTTCTGAAGCAACCTGGCCGCAAATTAGAGCTTAACGAAGTGGCTTATCACGTGGAAATATAAAGCAGCCAAATACTCTAAACACGTGTCTCTAAATGTGGAGGGAAAAACTAGAGGACCCAGAGAAAAAATCAGGTGACCACGGGGAGAACATACAAACTGCAAATATACAGGCATCAGGATCGTGATCGAACACAGAACCTCCTGTACACCAGGCGAGGTAGTTAACATCTCGCCACCATGTCGCCATCTTAACATGTCAGCTTTGTTCCTTGATAAAATGAATTAAACAACTTAGTTTGACGAGTTAATCCATTTGATAATTGTGATGTCACCATTTTTTGTTTACTAAAATCAGACGAAATGAAGCACGTGTCAGCACACGAATAGAACCTACAGTGAGGGAAACAAGTATTTGATCGCCTGCTGATTTTGTACGTTTGCCCACTGACAAAGAAATGATCAGTCTATAATTTTAATGGTAGGTTTATTTGAACAGTGAGAGACAGAATAACAACAACAAAATCCAGAAAAACGCATGTCAAAGATGTTATAAATTGATTTGCATTTTAATGACGGAAATAAGTATTTGACCCCTCTGCAAAACATGACATAGAACTTGGTGGCAAAAACCCTTGTTGGCAATCACAGAGGTCAGACGTTTCTTGTAGTTGGCCACCAGGTTTGCACACATCTCAGGAGGGATTTTGTCCCACTCCTCTTTGCAAATCTTCTCCAAGTGATTAAGGTTTAGAGGCTGACATTTGGCAACTCGAACCTTCAGCTCCCTCCACAGATTTTCTATGGGATTAAGGTCTGGAGACTGGCTAGGCCACTCCAGGACCTTAATGTGCTTCTTCTTGAGCCACTCCTTTGTTGCCTTGGCCGTGTGTTTTGGGTCATTGTCATGCTGGAATACCCATCCACGACCCATTTTCAATGCCCTGGCTGAGGGAAGGAGGTTCTCACCCAAGATTTGACGGTACATGGCCCCGTACATCGTCCCTTATAGAATAACAACAACAAAATCCAGAAAAACGCATGTCAAAAATGTTATAAATTAATTTGCATTTTAATGAGGGAAATAAGTATTTGACCCCATCTCAATCAGAAAGATTTCTGACTCCCAGGTGTCTTTTATACAGGTAACGAGCTGAGATTAGGAGCACACTGTTAAAGGGAGTGCTCCTAATCTCAGCTTGTTACCTGTATAAAAGACACCTGTTCACAGAAGCAATCAATCAATCAATCAGATTCCAAACTCTTCACCATGGCCAAGACCAAAGAGCTCTCCAAGGATGTCAGGGACAAGATTGTAGACCTACACAAGGCTGGAATGAGCTACAAGACCATCGCCAAGCAGCTTGGTGAGAAGGTGACAACAGTTGGTTCGATTATTCGCAAATGGAAGAAACACAAAAGAACTGTCAATCTCCCACGGCCTGGGGCTCCATGCAAGATCTCACCTCGTGGAGTTGCAATGATCATGAGAACGGTGAGGAATCAGCCCAGAACTACACGGGAGGATCTTGTCAATGATCTCAAGGCAGCTGGGAACATAGTCACCAAGAAAACAGTTGGTAACACACTACGCCATGAAGGACTGAAATCCTGCAGCACCCGCAAGGCCCCCCTGCTCAAGAAAGCACATATACATGCCCGTCTGAAGTTTTCCAATGAACATCTGGATGATTCAGAGGACAACTGGGTGAAAGTGTTGCGGTCAGATGAGACCAAAATGGAACTCTTTGGCATCAACTCAACTCGCCGTGTTTGGAGGAGGAGGAATGCTGTCAATGACCCCAAGAACACCATCCCCACCATCAAACATGGAGGTGGAATATGCTTTGGGGGTGTTTTTCTGCTAAGGGGACAGGACAACTTCACCGCATCAAAGGGACGATGGACGGGGCCATGTACCGTCAAATCTTGGGTGAGAACTTCCTTCCCTCAGCCGGGCTATTGAAAATTGGTCGTGGATGGGTATATGACCCAAAACACACGGCCAAGACAACAAAGGAGTGGCTCAAGAAGAAGCACATTAAGGTACTGGAGTGGCCTAGCCAGTCTCCAGACCTTAAGCCCATAGAAAATCTGTGGAAGGAGCTGAAGGTTCGAGTTGCCAAACGTCAGCCTCAAAACCTTAATGACTTGGAGAAGATCTGCAAAGAGGAGTGGGACAAAATCCCTCCTGAGATGTGTGCAAACTTGGTGGCCAACTAAAAGAAACGTCTGACTTCTGTAATTGCCAACAAGGGTTTTGCCACCAAGTACTAAGTCATGTTTTGCAGAGGAGCCAAATACTTATGTCTCTCATTAAAATGCAAATCAATTTATAACATTTTTGACATGCGTTTTTCTGAATTTGTTGTTGTTGTTGTTATTATGTCTCTCACTGTTCAAATAAACCTACCATTAAAATTATAGACTGATCATTTCTTTGTCAGTGGGCAAACGTACAAAATCAGCAGGGGATCAAATACTTTTTTCCCTCACTGTACATAACCAATTTTTTATCGGCACATCTGTGCCATGTCAGGGTTGTGCGGAGTAAGACTCTAATGAATCAGGAGCTGCAGGTTGTTTTCCACAGCAGCAGCCAAGCTGTGCCGCTGACGTCACACACCGTGCGTGACGTCAAGACGCATGTAGATGATACGGTGACAACATGCCCGTACAGAGTACTGACTGAGTATGGATGCGTTTGCACGCGTCATGGCCCGAGTCAGATTCAGATGTCCCGTGAGGCCTGGAGTTTAACGGTTTGTGAGCTCAGCTCACCAAGGAGCCAGTGGAAAAGCACCCATAATGTAAGAGCTTTGCACTGGCTCGGTTTCATGTTTGTCCAGAGTAGTAGTGCAGCGGTTAGTACGTTGATTGATTCCTGCTCACGTTTAACAGCAATTATAATTATCTAAACCGGTCCTGGGCATCCCATAGATCGACTCAGTTTCGAATGAGTACGTGGTGTGGTGTGTAAACATCGCCACAAGAGAGACAAATGCGGCCGGGCGTGGTGTTGGACATCTATCCTTTGTGTGTTGTACCAGCCTTCATAGGTCCTCACTAACAGCACTTGCCCCAACACTCTGTTAAGGCTATACGGGGAATATTTTTCTTTGTCCAGCCAAGCGAGATAAATAATCACCCCAAGACTTCATGCTTTAACTTTGACTTTTCAAAAAGTGATGTGGTGTCTCTCTCCTGACTTTCAAAGTTACAGTGAATGTCTGACAGCATTTTCAGTACTTTCTTTATTATAACATACAAAAACAACGTGGCATTTAATTTCGAAGCACATACATACTAAGTGAGTATGTAAACACAAATGAAAACATGAGTAAACGCAGGGCATAATTTTTTCTGATATGCTTGATATGAAAGCAACGAGATATAATTGATAATCAAAACAATAATATAAATATTCAAAATCAATAAATGTGCCATATATTTGCGAAGTTTACATGGATATTCACATACACATTAAAAATGTTATTCGGCATGAAATCTGTGCCTGATCAAACATACCAGCCAACCTTATCAAGGCAATGTGAATATTTTTTTGAGTTCTATATTATTTGTACAGTATACCGTGATTATTAAAAAAAACAGGGAAGTCATCACCGTAGTTGGCTCATAGCTCCATTGTTACATTCTTCTCCTCCGCATTTGTGGTTTTCCAGGATTTTCATTTTGAAAATGGGAGAAATATGCGTTATTGTGACAGCAGACTCCATTGAATTTGGCAGAGAATGGGGCAGTGGCTTAACATGATAACATTGCGTGCTCAAATAAAATATCTTTGCTATTTTTATATTTCAAGGCTGTGCATTATACTAATGAAAATGCATTCTGCAATATTTTAATGAGATTTTTTTAACCAATGCATCCCACACCATGTATCTATTGGGGAACCGCAGTGGTGAGGTGTTAACTGCCTCGCCTGGTATACAAGTCGTGGGTTCGATCAGACCCTAACGCCTTTGTATTTGGAGTTTGCTCGTGTGGATTTTTCTCCGGGTCCTTTGGTTTTTCTCTGCATATTTAGAAACATGCGTTTAGAGTATTTGGCTGTTAAAAATCCCCACGTGATAATAAGCCGCGTTATTTAGCTATAATTTGTAGCCAGGTCGCTTCTGACATGAATGCTGCATGGCTCAGTCAACCTTAGCTGGAATTTTTTTGTTTTTAGTACATCCCTGTGATTGAATGGTTTGCATGAAACCTCATTCATTCTTGTTAAAAGGCTGGTGTTCATCCGTGTAAGTTTTGCCTTGGGAATGCGTCTGTGTGTGCAATGGTTCGCAAACTGTACTTGCAATTCAGAGGTCACCGTTTCGATTCAATCCCCCTGTAGGGCAGTTGAAACAACGGTGCAAGTTTCCAGATTCCCCACAATCCCTCTGTCCACCCAGCAGTGTAAATGAGTTCACCACTGTTAGTCGATCAGTGGGTCGCATGTGGTGGGGTAAAGTGTGGATACTTTCACCACTTCTAAGACGCCTTGCTAGATACCCTCTGGAGGGGCTATCAAACTCCCTCAAGTGGGGCCCTCTTGTCAGCAGTGGCATGGGCAAGTTAAATCGGGTCTATACAAATGTAAAATATGCCTCAACATTAAATAAAAACAATGCACATGTTTTAGTCCAATGGCCTATTTGCTTTCCAGACCAATATTATCCAGCAGCATTTATTTAAGAAAATAAACGCTGGATCAGTATTTACCTCCTGGGTCTCATCAGCAGAGTCAGGGCTGTTAAAAAAATATTCAAAGGCGTAAAAAAAACATACGCTAACACTATGGAACTAAACTATTTCTATTTTACCAGGTAAGGCCCACTGAGCTATTTAGCTCTATTTTAGAAGAGACCTGGCCATAAATGATAGTTATACGAAGTGGCTTATCACGTGGAAATGTGTAGCTGCCATATATTCTGAACGCATATTTATAAACTTAGTGGGAAAAATTTGAGGACTTGTAGATAAATCCACATGACCACGGGGAGAACATGCAAACTCCAAATATATTGCCGTCAGGGTTGGGTTCGAACCCATGTCCTCCTATATACCAGGAGAGGTAGTTAACATCTCGCCACTGTGGCACCCCTCTTACCAGGTACCTCAATGATTTGGAAGGTGCATTTGTCACAGAATATGAGTATTGTTCCATCTCTGTGGATCCCAATTATCTGACTTCCAAGTCATCAGATTACAGGTGTCTGATATTGCAGTTGGCATGTTGTATCCTAATGGGCTTCCAAATTAATAAGTAGATGCTCAACACATTTGTCAATAACACTTCAAAAAAAGGAAATATTATAGAATAGGTGACATTTCGTTCGCACCGCACATAGCCAACCATCCACATCGTAGGTCCAGAGGAATGACAACAAATTAAAAACAAAAAGCAGTTCTAAAGAAATTAGTTTTCAATCTAAATTTAAAAGTGCATAACTCCAGTGGCTTCTTAATATCGGAAAGAAGAGTGTTTCAGACAGCCACAGAAGCGCATCTGAAAGCGCACGATGAGGCGACGGTCTTTGGTCATGGCCCTTCTTCATACCAGAAATAAATATGCCAGATAAATTGAATAATAGTTGGAGGTCCACTATATTACCATGGAGCGCTGATAGATAAGTGATTTCATAATTTGTACAGATCAAGTCTCCTGTAAAGCAGCATTATTTACAAATGTGTTTTTTGCCATTTGTGTTTGTGCATTATCAAGTATCACAAAATAGAGTATCACAAAAAAAACACTTTCTTAAGGGAAGAACGTATCATGATTTGTAAATGTGCAATGTGTTTTGACATGGAAGGTTAAGTTAATCTCTAAATAGCTCGAATGTATGAAAGTATTTTGTACGTCTTCCAAAGCTTGTTTTTTTGACAAATGACTGCATTTCTTAATATATCACAATTTTGGCTCAAAGATCCGTATATGAACATTCGAATCACGAAAGTAACCCTTTCCAATTTATCTCTTACATTGTCATGAAGCAACCAGCACCTGAGAGTGGAAGCTAAATTTAGTTTTACACTCCGACCACGTCTATAGCAAGACCATATCAGCCGAAGGGAGGTTAAAATTTCTGGCAGCTCTGTAAATGTTTTAAGAAATGATTTTTTTAGGAGTTTGAAATTAATAAACAATTATAGTATAAGAAAATTATGCTTACAATGTTTGAAATGTTACGCAACAAATGTTTACATAATTGCATGACAAATGGATGAAATGTCATAGGACAGTACCGTATTTGAAATATTGTAAACAATTAAGACTAAACACACACGTAAGAGATCATTCCTTATCGTATTATGAATTACCTTTCTGATGCTAAGATCGTCTCTGAAACCTAATGTGCGCCATTACAATCATCAAATGAAAGCACACGTAATATACACAGTATATATGCTGGACATGGATGTGACATGGCAGAACATTATAACAACGCTTAGTGTTTTCTTCAACTCTTAACAACGGATACACTTTTGCTTTAACCTGTATTGAAAATGCACTCAGGACGGATACTGCTCTTATTTATTTAAATCAATGTCACGCGTTTAAAGCATTTGGTTCCTATACATTTTCATGTGGTAAGCCACTTCTCTAAACTGTCATTTGTGGCTAGTTTGCTTTTGCAAACAACTACATAGCTCAGTGGGCCTTAACTGGTAAAATGTGCTGAAAACTCCACGATGTGCGCGCACACAGACACGCACAACTGTGCTGTTTGCTCTGCCTTTAGCATCTCGACCCACCCTCACTCGCCCTGTGTGCCTCGAGTCCTCAACTGTGACCCCCACAAACCCCATTACAACCTCCTCGTTGCCCGCCGACTATCCCTCGCACGCTCTCCTCCGCCCACCCCGCCCCTTCCCTTGCGTCTCCCCTGTGCATCTCTGCATGCCTTAGCTTCAACAACTGTTAAAAATACATCCACGAAGCTGCGGATATGTTGTTGTTGTTGGCATGAAATTGGAATGGGGCCCATTGCGCGCGCACCGCAACACCTTGGGATCGAGCAACGTGGCACATTCACCCAACGCTCATCGCTGGGGGGCTAGCGCCGCTAGGGGTGTTAGCCCATTACGCGATGCCACAACCAGGGCGTCTGTCTCTCAGGGCCACCCACGAAAACCGTAGCGAATTTTCGCCACGGCCACATTTGCAGCGGCCCGGTGACGTGCAGAGAATATTAATCGCGACGGCGCCACATTCGAAGTTGAACGTCACGCACTGTACCGGCACAGGGGTGCAATTTGACAGCACGCTTGGCGGGCGGGGGGGGGGGCTCTACCACCCATGAATATATAAAGAGGAGGTGGTTAAATGAAAAATAAGAAGCCAGAGAAGGGGGGGGGCTTATTGGCTCATAACAGCAGGAAAGCAGTGGGAGGATAATCAGAAACGAGACCGAAGCATGAATGGAAGAAGCTCTCATGACTGACCCAAACCTCGGCAAATCACGTTACAAGGTTGGCACCAACGCCGCTCGCCTCCGCTTTGAAAACGACTTCCTAAATCATGCGATTCAGTCTTCCAGTGACTGTTTAGTATCAGGAACGCGAGTTCAATGGAATTAATACATAGGTTATACGTAAAAAAAACACATTTACAGACATTTTTTTACATTGCAATATTCTGCACAGAATGCATCAATGGGATCTGTCAAGAGTATACATCAGGTTATCGTTATATTTCCAAAGGTAAGTTGATAGTGTAATCCCTAAAGATAACACGTATTATGTGCGTATACATTTAACAGCACAATATCGCCAGTTCGCTTGGGGTCCGGGATGCAACATTTGAAGAAATCATGTCGCATGTAATGATCTTTCAGACAGTCATAAACACGACCTCCATTAGGGCTACATGCAGTCTGGAAAGAATGGGCATTCAATGCATGTATTAACGACTAATGGAAGGTCTAAACAGGGCACAGCTCTTGCTAAGCTATCCCAACAATGCAATTGCCCAGCCATCATTCCTGGAGAACCCTTTAATTCTATCAGGGGAAGTGAAGCATGATGTCCACGCACAGAAACATAATAGCCTCGCCAATTTATGCTGGGTATGTCCACTGAGATTTTACAACTCGCTTCCACAAATGTTCAGCTCCGACAGAAGAATTTTCATTTACCGGTAAATTGGTTATTGTTGGCAATTAAAAAATTTGGGTCACAAAACCATGGAACATTAACTCTTTCTGTGAAATTATGTTACGGTAAAATACTCAACTCAGTTGCGATTGTTAGCAAAGATAACTGAAAACAATTCTACACTATGACCGAAAATAAAGACTAAGAATATATATTATTTTTAACGAGGCAAAGCCCACTGCCTGGCCACAAATGATAGTTCAACGAAGTGGCTTATCACGGGGAAATGTATAGCAGCCAAATACTCTAAACGCATGATTCTAAATGTGGAGGGTAAAACCGGAAGACCGGGAGAAAAATCAACGCGACCATGGAGAGAATGTGCAGAACTCCAAATACACAGGCATCATGGTCTGGTTCAAACGCACGACCTACTGTATACCAGGCAAGGGAGTTAACATCTCGCCATCCATGCGGTTTAAATAAAGCAGAATTCCACATATCTCCGTTGTTGTGGGGGGCCGACACCATGGATCCTAAAATACGCGGTGTTATCCACGAATTTACTCCACTTATCTTGGAGGAAAAATCTGGGATAATTGTGGAAAATAAGATGAATTTAGAGCATCACGCCTTTCATGCGTGAAAAAGTTGTGGATAATATAGGTAGCCGTTCTGAATGCGTGGTGGATAAAATTGCAGACAATTGCAGATGAAAGGAAGGGTAGGCAAAACGGATAACATAAGTCTTTGTGAACCTTATAGCTCTTGCACGCAAGAAAAGTCACGGGTAATAGGTTTGTGGCAGTGAGGAATTCCACTACAGTCTCCCTCATTATTTACAAACTTGCTATGCGCGATTTTGGCTATTTGCGAATCGCATCTGGAACTCTACACGACTGCATCGAAATGGGCTCGGCAGTTGAGCGAGCGGAGGTTTGACTCAGCCCATCAACTCTCCGGGGTTGATACAAGTGTAATAACAGCCATAGAGGGTTCACGTGGGGATTGGCTTGCCGGTCCTGCTTGTAGCCAATAAGGGTTGAGATAGGGACCATGGCCCATGCGTCATCACGACAGGTCATCAGGAGTGATTGGCCTAGCCATTCGGGGCCCCAGCTAATGGGGAGCCGGATGAGGGGCGTGGTCCCGGGATTGACAGGGAACCATCGAGAATGGTCGAAGCTGTCCATGAACGATTGGCTGGGGGAACCACGTGACGAAGGTATTAAGAGCGAGTGGAGGAGAACGATCGGGAGCAGACTGAAACTGACAAGAGCAGGGTCACGCACGGACGGGGGCTGGGGTTGCCACGTGCGCGGTGGGGACTTAGTGCGTGGTCTGTCCTCTCTCCGTTGTCTGCCAGCAACGGAGAGTGAGTGAGCAAAGTGTATTGTGGAGTGGAAATAAAAGGACCGATTCCGAAGCCGTCTCATGAAGGATTATTACACAAGTATAACCAGTAAAAACAAAGTTTTTCACTATAAATCCTTTATATGCGTGGCGGCTAGAGTCCTCTCGTCCTCTGGCTTGAGATGGCTGCCACCTATGGGTCAGATGATTGCATGGCAGCATTAAGCAATTGGTAATTAAATATAATATTGTTGTCCTAAAAAGTGTAACATTTTGGGGAAAAAATTTCACGAACATTAATTGTCACGCACAACGAGTCTGTGTGGAAAATGTCAGCTCGATTGGATCACGGGAAGTGGGTTAAAAAACGAACGAAAGATTTGCACGGTCCTAAGCAAGCAAGTGAACTTAATATAAAGAATTTAATAAGTATAACCCGTAAAAACAAAGTTTTTCACTATAAATCCTTTATATGCGTGGCAGCGAACTTAATATAAAGGATTTAAAAATATATTCGCCTGTGGAGGACACGGGGATCGATCCCGCGACCTTTGGCATGGGAAGCGAGGGCACTACCAACTGCGCTACTCCGCCACGGCCTGTGGAGGGGTTACGCTCTGTGCTCTTATACTGTGAATGAGTTCTATTTGAATATATGTAAAATAAAAAAAAATTGCCTAAAAAGTGTAAATTTTTGGGAATTTTTTTCACGAACAATAATTGTCTGGCACAACGAGTCTGTGTGGAAAATGTCAGCTCGATTGGATCACGGGAAGTGTGTTAAAAAACGACCGAAAGATTTGCACGGTCCTAAGCAAGCAAGCAAGCACGCAAGCAAGCAAGCAAGCACGCGAACTTAATATAAAGGATTTAAAAATAGGTACCACTCTGTGCGGCAGTCGACAGTGGTTGTCCTATGGATAGACTCACCCCCACCACAGGAATGCAGAATTGCCTCCACGGCTAAGGGCTGCAAATCGGAGATAAGCATTGCCTCAGTGCCCATTTGAGCAGGAAATCACGTGCACCTGTTTTTGTTGTGAGTGGTAGGCACGATCACCATTATCGAGTTCGCTGAAGTAGGCCAGTTACTGTAAATATTGCGGTAGCATTGGCAAGAGTACGCGTTTATACACGCCATCGCCTGATTTGAGTTAACGTATACGAAAGCAGTAACTGTTATACATAATTATGGCTGCAGTCAGTTACAGTGTCCAGCCTTTCTTACAATTGAGACTGCGCATCTCAGTGAGTGAAAACTATTATCGGTTCACATTTTACAAATGCGATATACAGCAGTCGTGTGTGTATATTGCTGTTTCCATCCCCTGCATTCGAGAATTGTTGACATTGCAAGGACGCGACTCCTCTGATACATTCTCCGTATCGGCGTGTGTTCGTGCAGTAATTGGTCTCCTGGTGAAATTCATGACACGAGGCTACAGTGATCTGACCACTCGTTGGTTGGGGTTCTCCCAGGTTTTCCCAGGTTAAGATGTAATACGCATTGATCTCTTTAATGCACTGCAGCATGATCATAAGTGCAGTTCAAACAAATGCGTTGCACCAATAAGGGTAGGTCGTTTTAATGAAAGGTCGGGCGTGAAGATAGTTATTAAGCGGATGACCCACGTGAAAAAATGCACCGCCCGGCTCGCAAACTTACAGTTGGTAATTTGCCTGTGCAACATACTCACAACAAACACCATCAATATGCAATGCTTAGATTTTGCAGACTACCATTTGCTTGAAAATTTCAACATGTTACTTTGCTAGCGTGTGCTGGGATAAAATGCCGATCGAATTGGTGGCATGGCCTACAGCGGTAGCGCGTTCACCGCCAGTTCTAGAGGTTCACGGCTCGATCCAAGCGGACGCCTTGATTAATGCTGCGGGTGTATTAATCGTAAAGAAAAATGCATGCCATCTGCTTTGCAGTGGATGTTAAAACATCCACGGCGTCATTTGCAAGAGTAGGCCGGTGTCATAATCCAAGTTTTTTTTTATGTTGCCAGATTTGAAATATCACCCGAAAATTACTTCATGGGGATTATGCATAGCAATCACTTCCATTTGCTTTGGAAACTTGGCATGATTATCCTGAAACAGAGCCACGGAGACTCGGTGAGACTTTGCTGGGCAAAGAAGCGAAATAAATAAATTTAAAATGTACATTTAAAATGCATTTATTTGATATTTTAAAATGCATTTATTATATATTTTTTAAACATTTGTCTTATATGCTGTATTGACTGTCATCTCCATTTTCAGCAGCTAGCCAATTTCTGCAGAGGGAGTGGTTGCTCTTCGTTTCCTTGCTGCCTCTGCTGCATCGGACAATATTGTTATATTGTCCTTATTTCCAATGTTTGCAATATCAATGAAAATGACAGTACTGTATTGAATGCATTATTGATATTCATTTTGAGCACCCTTCAGTAACCTTGCTCTTTACTTCGCAAGCATGTATACTGTTTATATAAATGTAATTGATGTGTTTTATGAACTCGGATGAATGTCCATTTATTAATTATATATTTTTTATTAGAAATAATTTTAAATAATAAGACGGACAGATACACGTTTTTACAATTTAGTTGTATTTTTTATTTCATGTATATTTCAGATATCTCACCAGCACACAATTTCGTACTCTTTTTTATCTAATGATTTTTCAAGTCCACCGTACAACAAAGTTGAACCGCTATTATCCACGATGAAATAGCAGGAGGTGCTCGCAAACACGAAGCATTTTACATCCTATTATACGTAATAAGAAGTATTCTCATTTGTATGCATGTGGATAATAGGATTAATTTGTCATTTAATTCCTCTTATCCATAAAAAAATTGTAGTATGTCCTACCTCGTAGCTGCGGTAACATCAGTCGCAATGAGATAACAGCAGCAGGAATATGACATCATGTTTATCAATTATTATCTTCCATCACCTTGACTTAATAATTATCTTCTTGGTTCTTTCGGTAAAGTCATGTAGAAGGGAAATAATAAAATAATAAAAATAAAACATAAAATAATTCTCACGACGTTTCGGCCACAACGTAAGCAGCCGTCCTCTGGTGAAGAACAGGTCTGTCGGAAAGACACTGTCTGAATTAACACCACCAGGCTTGGAATCATATATTTAAGCTGGGTTGGAGGGGGAAGAGCGCTTTGACAAAGGAATTTGCATATCAAGAGGAATTTAGCATATTTATGGGAAATGCAGATATGGGATTAGTCACTACTTGTGAAATGCGTAGGAGGTGGGCGGGGGGTTTTCAAAGTTATATTATGCTCGTACATTATGCAGGATTAGCAGCATCAAAGGGAGGGAATAGGGTTAGCATTAATAAAGGGAAGGAATGTTAATAGTATGGAGCTGCAGCAGTTAAACCACCACGTAAGAAACTAAAATATAAACTACATCAGTATCATCAATATACTAAATATACTCTCCAATAAGGTCAGCTACTAACAGTAAGTCGTACATTACAATTCTATGTCTCAAAAAATATAATATGCCTCCAGCTATACCTTTTCCTCTCACATCACACGGGTCTACCCCGTACTATGTACTGCCATAGACAAACCCAACATTAAATTATATATTGTATTACTATATATATCAGGGTATCGGGTAGGGTACGGGTATCGGGTACCCGATTGCGACCTCTGGCTCCAGCCCCTAAAGCCCATGCCTTAGTCCAGCCCTGGGCACAGTTGAGGCCGCGGGCAGTACTTTTTCCCCCCGCTCCGCATTTTAAAGTATTGTTCGTCTGACGACAGCTCAACTGATGTTCAATTCCCAGAGCATGAATTTATCAAAAAGGAAGTGCAGAATCAAATATACTCTGATACTTTTAGTGCAGTCGTTTGTGACCGGGCTGCGACTTCACTGCACTTGAGAACCGCATTAAATCACGAGAGGCTGCCGGGATTTGAGCCCAGAATCTCGGGGTAGTGCCAGTTCACTGATCTGACATCTGAGCGAATTGGCTACCTGGATATGGATGTTCATTAAATGGGACCATTGCATAATTTTTTTTGTTAATTTTATTTTGAAAGTCGCATGTTACGTCAGTGTATTTTGTGTATGCATTTCCACCGAATTGTCTTCGCAAAGTTTCATTCTTACTACAAATTACTAAAAGTACTGCATTTAAATTTGCATATTAAAACACACAGCATTTTGTAAATTTGTATATGGTATATAGTTTACTTGCAAGAATACTGTTTTAGAGTAATAAAAGTGTGCCATATTAGATATTAACCATAACTATTTAATGAAAATTGTTATTCGAATTTTTGTGAGTGGATTTGGACAAAATTATTCGTTGTAATATTTGAAATGGGTTGACACTATAGATAGCTATAGTATAACTATATTATACAAGATAATTTAGCTGTGCTTCCCAGGTCTAAGGTCCACTAATCAATGTAATTGTCCTTTAACCGTTTGACTGTCACTCTGGTTTTAATGAGACCACGTTTGTCAATATTCTGTCAGTTTTGTGAGAGTGGAAGCTTGGACACCCATTCCTTGAGGATAAACAAAGGAATATTTAAAAGCCACTGCATGTACAAGTATTGACAATAGCATTTCAGAAAAAATACATGTTATTTAACACCATAAAAACGTGATGCTTGGGAATCATAAAAAGATGACTTTTTATATTTAATCATAATTCTTTCAAATAATGTATAAACATACATTATTCATATAATAGCCAGGCTTTAAATGTAATTAACTTTCGTGGAGGCTTGAGTGGCTAAGGGGAAACCTACTGCTATTGCCACATCAGAGTGTGCAAAGTCTCTCATCGTGGGAATCGTTGCTGCTCGTCCCAGATACCTAACCATGATAAAACCATGAACTCCAGTCGTTTAACAGCTTCAACCTGATTACCATGGCTGGCTATGTCGTTCATACATGTGGAGTGGGTTAAATTGAGCCACACACTTGAACTTGGAGCCAACACGTTTTATTAACTAACACAACACTTAACATCAATAGGATAGCTACATAGGGTGGTGACTACCACTCCTAACTAACGAACACTCGAGGGGATTTTATATAGTCAGACCAGGACAGCTTGACAGGTTGCCTGGTTCACGACCGGAGACCGAGGATCGTAGGCGGTGGCTTTATTCCCAGAGTTGAACAGCCCAGATCCCTCTCGGGACTTGGCATATAACTGCCCCGACGTGGCCGGCTCCACCCTTGGCCACGCCCCCTTCCAGATCCTTCGGGATGGCCTGGGTTCAATATCACGTGACCCTCGCACCCCCATCTGGGGATCCCCTGGCCCCCTCATCCGGTCACGTGCCCTCTCAGGTTCACCCAGGGTATCATGTCCTGACCCGACCTCAGTGACACCCGAACCCTGCCCTCTAGTGAGTCGTGCTATGCCATGTTCACACTGGTGCCATAGAGAGGCACCACACATACAGTACCTATCATCACTCGGTACTGTCGCTACACAGTAGTGACATCATTTATGTCACTACACATGCGTACAGCGATTGCACAAATCCTCTGTACAAAATTGGTTCCACACGCAATACAATGAGTTAAATATCCCAAACATGCCTTACAATAAATGATGGTAATGCTCACGAATGTAGAGTCACAAATTAAAACTTTTGCTTCATGAATTATTGACATAGCGCCCATTGTTTTTGGAGACTTTTTAAATCCATAATTAGTTGAAAATCGTCTCCCTATTGCATTAAGTATATGCACTGCAATGATTCACACTGCCAAGTATATGTGTTTATGAATGCATTTCGTGATTAAGGCTTTAGACATGTTTATGATTTATGATGAATATTAGGCAGAAATGTGTGAGCATCGCCTATATATCTACAAAACGTGTCCCTTTTGTGCTCGTTACTGCTATGAATATAGTGGTGCATTCAGATTTTTTAATTAACCTAAGTACCCAGTTCATTAACTATTAACGACTCTGATTTTGCACTTTGTCTGCAGTTGGGTTCCCTTCTATAACTACACACGTTTGTATAACATTACAATAATATACATTGCACATTACACTGATAACCCCTGCGGGTTGTGATAGCTTGATGATCAGTGTGCACGTCATTAAGCCATTGTACATACACACAGAAATGTATGCACAGAATATTAACAGGGTGCCCGTCTGCTGTGAAGTTGACATAGATGCCCACTGGCAGTATTAATTCGACTATTCTTGTGGCACATTCTTGAAGATCCGAATACACAATGAAATGCCAAAAATTATATAAATAGAAGCATATACTGTATTTGTGAAATTTTAGGATTGCAGTGAATAATAGCTTACGCAATCAACAATATTATATGCTAACAACTGGAAAAAAATGTGTTCGTGTCAATGTATATTAAGATAATTCATGCTCATATTAAATGTAGAGTATGGTAATTAGGCTGTTTGGCGTCATGTAAAAAAAAACCCCATTAAACCTTGCATGCCCTTTTGCCAATTATTAGCAAAAGTTCGATCAAATGTTTGAAAGTGGGGCCTTTTAATGTCGCTTTATAAAGCTTCAGGTCTTGTTAGCCACATATATGTTTGCGATATGTGGATTATTTTATAGAAACACTTGTGTTGCCTTAAAACAGGAAGGTCGGCCTGCCTACGATCTATCCTGGATTTAACCAGACTACATTGTGTGAGGAGTTCACAGATCCTTGCAAGATTTGGATACAGTTCTATCAGTCAGCTCTTCTGGCAGGTGAGGCGGTGTTGGCTTGGTCATGTACCCTTCATGCTGAGCCAGCGCATGCTTAAGCGGCTTTATTTAACTTAATAGAGGGGGATAAACAGGCATGGCACAAGCTAAAAATAGATTGGCTTATACGGTATGGGAATATGTGGAGCCGATTGGAACTGCCGATGACTGGAACCAGCGGTGTTGAGATAAGCCTCTGTGGAGGAGGCTCGTGAAGGATGCTATTGGGCAGTTGGAGCCAGTCACCTTCCATCAACAACGGAGGGTGGATAAGCGACGCTAACTCAGGGAGTAGTCATTCGGTGGTTCCCGCACTGAGCTGTGAACCTGGCGAACACTCAACCGAGTTTGATTCCCATTCACAACCAAATCAGCGCTGAATATCTGAACTGGCTCTGAGCCTCTCCTTAGATTGACTCAGCCTGAAATGGGTACCTGGTCCGGTGTGTAAATATCACCACTGGGGAGATGAAGGCGGCTGGGCATGACGGTAGGCACACCACCCCCTCGTGTGCTATACCAGCATGCTGGCCTTCATAAGCGCTCGCTAACAGGTCTCGCCACAACAATTTGTTACAGTTAGGGCTGCTGGGTAGTACTCGCCATGCTCTGTGCGCTCTGGAGGAAGGACAGCTTTGAGGCCGTGGCACTACAGCAGCAGCAGCAGCTGTATATTTTTTGTTTAAAAGCTTTCGTGACTGCAGGAACTAATATTATTTGGGTATTTCAGTAAAGGCACGTAGATAGGTTCAAAGAAAATAACAAAAATAACAAAAAACTACGACGTTTCGATCGCAATGCAAGCTGTCGTCATCAGGAGTAAAAAATTAACCCGTATAAACAAAGTTTTTCACTATAAATCCTTTATATGCGTGGCATCGGTTTTATTTTATTATTCATTTCTGTTTTTCTTGAGTAAGAGTTTCATTTTTATCACATTGGTATTTTAAATTAAATATGACATTTTTTTTCTTCCTAAAAAGTGGTAAATTTTGGAAAAATAATTTCACGAAAATATATTGTCACGCACAACGAGTCTGTGTGCAAAATGTCAGCTCGATTGGATCACGGGAAGTGGGTTAAAAAACGACCGAAAGATTTGCACGGTCGTAAGCGCGCAAGCAAGCAAGCAAGTGAACTTAATATAAAGGATTTTAAAAATTAACCCGTAAAAACTAAGTTTTTCACTATAAATCCTTTATATGCGTGGCATCGGTTTTATTTTATTATTCATTTCTGTTTTTCTTGAGTAAGAGTTTCATTTTTATCACATTGGTATTTTAAATTAAATATGAATTTTTTTTTTCCTAAAAAGTGGAAAATTTAGGAAAAAAAATTTCACGAAAATAAATTGTCACGCGCAACGAGTCTGTGTGCAAAATGTCAGCTCGATTGGATCACGGGAAGTGGGTTAAAAAACGACCGAAAGATTTGCACGGTCGTAAGCACGCACGCAAGCAAGCAAGTGAACTTAATATAAAGGATTGAAAAAATTAACACGTAAAAACAAAGTTTTTCACTATAAATCCTTTATTTGCGTGGCATCGGTTTTATTTTATTATTCATTTCTGTTTTTCTTGAGTAAGAGTTTCATTTTTATCACATTGGTATTTTAAATTAAATATGACATTTTTTTTCTTCCTAAAAAGTGGTAAATTTTGGAAAAATAATTTCACGAAAATATATTGTCACGCACAACGAGTCTGTGTGCAAAATGTCAGCTCGATTGGATCACGGGAAGTGGGTTAAAAAACGACCGAAAGATTTGCACGGTCGTAAGCGCACAAGCAAGCAAGCAAGTGAACTTAATATAAAGGATTTTAAAAATTAACCCGTAAAAACTAAGTTTTTCACTATAAATCCTTTATATGCGTGGCATCGGTTTTATTTTATTATTCATTTCTGTTTTTCTTGAGTAAGAGTTTCATTTTTATCACATTGGTATTTTAAATTAAATATGAATTTTTTTTTTCCTAAAAAGTGGAAAATTTAGGAAAAAAATTTTCACGAAAATAAATTGTCACGCACAACGAGTCTGTGTGCAAAATGTCAGCTCGATTGGATCACGGGAAGTGGGTTAAAAAACGACCGAAAGATTTGCACGGTCGTAAGCACGCAAGCCAGCAAGCAAGTGAACTTAATATAAAGGATTGAAAAAATTAACACGTAAAAACAAAGTTTTTCACTATAAATCCTTTATTTGCGTGGCATCGGTTTTATTTTATTATTCATTTCTGTTTTTCTTGAGTAAGAGTTTAATTTTTATCACATTGGTATTTTAAATTAAATATGACATTTTTTTTCTTCCTAAAAAGTGGTAAATTTTGGAAAAATAATTTCACGAAAATATATTGTCACGCACAACGAGTCTGTGTGCAAAATGTCAGCTCGATTGGATCACGGGAAGTGGGTTAAAAAACGACCGAAAGATTTGCACGGTCGTAAGCGCACAAGCAAGCAAGCAAGTGAACTTAATATAAAGGATTTTAAAAATTAACCCGTAAAAACTAAGTTTTTCACTATAAATCCTTTATATGCGTGGCATCGGTTTTATTTTATTATTCATTTCTGTTTTTCTTGAGTAAGAGTTTCATTTTTATCACATTGGTATTTTAAATTAAATATGAATTTTTTTTTTCCTAAAAAGTGGAAAATTTAGGAAAAAAATTTCACGAAAATAAATTGTCACGCACAACGAGTCTGTGTGCAAAATGTCAGCTCGATTGGATCACGGGAAGTGGGTTAAAAAACGACTGAAAGATTTGCACGGTCGTAAGCGCGCAAGCAAGCAAGCAAGTGAACTTAATATAAAGGATTTAAAAAATTAACCCATAAAAAAAAAGTTTTTCACTATAAATCCTTTATATGCGTGGCATCGGTTTTATTTTATTATTCATTTCTGTTTTTCTTGAGTAAGAGTTTCATTTTTATCACATTGGTATTTTAAATTAAATATTAAATTTTTTTTCCCTAAAAAGTGGAAAATTTAGGAAAAATTTTTTCACGAAATATAAATTGTCACGCACAACGAGTCTGTGTGCAAAATGTCAGCTCGATTGGATCACGGGAAGTGGGTTAAAAAACGACCGAAAGATTTGCACGGTCGTAAGCACGCAAGCAAGCAAGTGATCTAATTCCATCTGTGAAGGATGTGATCCCTGACATGCATTACCCCGGCATCTACAAACTAAACTGTGTTTGTGGCAGTTGTTACATTGGGGAAACTGAGCGCTATGTCTCGGACCGTGTTCGTGAACATAAGGCAGATCTGAAACACGGTAGGACCAACACCTCGGCCGCAGCTTGTGTTACACATAGACATGACATTAATTTGCTAATCCCCCTCATCTCTCTGCCTAATCTCTCCCATCAACATAGTGATAATCTCCCATTAACACTGCTGTTGTGTGCATATGCGGGGATGATACTCTTATGCGGTGATGGAAGCTCAGTTCATGCTAATCTCTCTCCCTAATAGCTTTATCTCCCTAATCTCCCCTATTAACACAACTGACGTCCTTGCGTGCGGAGATGGAATTCCTTTCCAACTCAGACCCCGCCTGCTTGCCTTCGCCACATATAAAACCTCTTGTTGTAACAGCTCTCTCGTTTTCTTCCTGGTTCAGCAGTTCCACTGCTGGATTTTTTGTTCTGCCTGAGGACGACCGCTTGCGTTGCGATCGAAACGACGTGATATATATATTTTTATTTAATTTTTCTACCTATGAGACTTTACTGAAAGAACCAAAGAGTATCTTGTCTATCACCACGGGACGCTAGGAACGTTTCCTCAAAGAGACATTGCACGCCCTGAGATAATCGTATTTCGACAAACACACACACGCACACAGAACTAAACATACTTAAAATACTGTATAGTGAGTGTAGTGAATACAGATATCTGTCCGTTAGCCAACATATGCAATGTGACCATTCAAACGTATTTATATCAGATATGGCTTGGGCCTTTTATACGCATTGACAAAGCTCATATTTCCATGCCATTTAACAGATAAGCATCAGTAACGTTATGTAAATATGGTCACACACATACACACAAACACCTACCATATTGTAAAATGCACCTGCAACTCTTGCTTTGAAATACAGGGATGAAAAGAGTATGTTATAATCTGGAGAATAGGGCAAACCATTGATTGATGGGGATTAAAGGACTCTTGCAAGCCTCTGGAAGTTGGATATTTGATTCAGATAGCCAATAACACAAACTCAGGTGAAACATTATTCAGGCTGCAATGCATTGTGTGGGAAAAAAAAGAAGCTTGCAAAAGTTATACGATTATCAAGGGGATTTGGATTCAATATAGGTTCTGGCAAGATTTGGTTTCATACAGGAAGCTCTACAATGTGTTGTGTCTCTTGCAAGATAATATAAAATGCATTGCTCCTTAAAAACAAAGGCAACAGTGCGAGTTGGATTTTGCACTTATTCTATACTGCAATCGTTTTTTGTCGTGTTTTGGATGGTGATATATTTTTAAACGTCGTTTTTATTAAAATTCAAGCGCACATTCGAGAGTTGTCAGGAACATTGAGGCGGTATACACTTTTACGAAGCAATATTTTACGTATTATTATTTTATTATTTACCTTCTACGTGACTTTACCGAAAGAACCAATAATATAATATGAGTATTGTTTACTAAATATATAAAAATATCCGAAATTATGGCTGATTTTGGCAGACAAATGAAACGTGAGCTTATACAGATTATCATTAACGCAATGCATAGTGCTCAATGCAATGTGCCTGTTATACATATTTCTACCCAATTATGAAAAAAGAAACGGTCTTACAATGCCATGATCTTGTCTCTGCAAATGAATTTTACACAGCAGTCGATCGACAAAAGACTGTAAATATTCATATTTTGTATAGTCAATGATCAGAGGCGAATGGGTCTGTAATAATTAAAATAATTTTTGTCTACTTTTTGAATGCAATAATTATTAAGGAATAATTTCACAATTGAATAATTTTATTTCTGCATAAACATTTAACAAGTAAGTCCAATAATTGTGTTCCAACACCTGATCACACTTATTTGGGATTGTCCACCGTTATTTTCTCTGATCCAGGAGCCTTCATGTTTTGACACTATAGAGGACAATTGCTACTTTTTTAGGTGTAACATCTGGAATCTCCTCTTCCTTTTGTAATAAACATGGTTTTCCTGAGGGACACACATGTTTTGCTTGATAGATATACTTAACAATCCTCCTCTATTCATGCATTATGTGTTAATCTTCCTCTCCAAGGGTTACTATTTGTTATTTGCCCATCATCAGCAACTACATTTTTGTCTGCAATCATTATCTCATTGCTTGTTAGGCATTTACATAGTTGTGTTATGTCTGCTCTAATTCATATCTAATTAGCTAATATTTATTTTCTTTCCCCCCCCCCAAAAAATTGTTTTAAAGGATTATATACATTCCATATACTGTTTCGCGTTTTCATCCTTTTGCATATCTCCCATTTTTCTCATATATTTTTGCAGTTTACAATAACTTTTTGAATATTTTTTACTTTGCCTTCCATATTAACATAACAGTGCAGTATGAATGACAATGACTTATTCATAGCAGCGATCACCATTTCATTATTTATCTTTTCTAGGCATTCATTATCTCCTGAGCTAGATTTATGATATTAACTGCCTTGTTTTTCCTGTAATTAACATAGTCTCAGAATTAATCAGCGACACTGCAGTTTTCCTATCTATGTTTTTTTTTTGACACTCTTCTTCATTTTCCGTGTTGAACTAAAAGTAGGAATTGCACATTCCTATAGTAGTGGCCAGTCTATGAGATGCATTCTGAAATCTTTCCACAAACAGGCACTCATAATATAGATAGTTGTTCAGGTTCCACCTTGACAAATGTCGAAATGAGAGCTTCTCAACTTACAGTCAGCTTCTGATATAAATCAATTATTCAGGCCACACACTTAGTCAACACTAATGTATAATTGCTAACCAATTAGGAAATGCACTGTGAGATGATCACATTCCTTCTCAGAGCACTGGTCTTATTTAATATATCAGAGAGGTGAGAAGCACAGTTATATGGACAGATAGTGAGATGAGCTGGTAAAAAAATAACCTCTGGGAAATAATGAACGTAAGATCCAGCTCACTTAATATGAGCTGTGGGAACGATGAGATGGATGGGATGACGACATAGTTACAGAGATAGATCTGGGAAAACGAACATCGTTTTGTGTAGCACGCTAGCTACAAGCCTATGGTTCCCCAGGGAAGATAATTCAATTCCCAGTGTCCGATAACTTCTGAGCATGTGGATCTGCACTGAAGTATTTTGTTAGTTTGCTTCACTGTCATTAGCAAGAATTGCCCATTGTGTGCTGGTTTAGGTGGTGTGTGACTAATCCAGGGGCACTGATAGTGGGGTTGGCTCACCCCACATGCAAAGGACTTCCAGAATATAATTGGTAAAATTAGACTTTTGGGGGGGGGGGAGAAGTAATGATTAGTGTTATTACTGAAACGGTTATAAGACTTATTTTTACCCAGGAAAGTCTTACTGAGTCTCAAAACGCCTTTACATGAGGGTCCTGCCAAGTGTTCGCAGTCGTGGGACGCTGTTGCTAATCAAGTCATTGGAGTTACATTAAATTGTGTGTGTGAAACAGCAAAAAAACAACTGCAGGTGGCAAGGTGGAATGTTCAAACACTCACTGCGGAGGAGAGGCTGCCACTCCTCTGTCGGGAGTTGGACAGGTACTGCCTGGATCTCTGTGGTATTCAGGAGGTCCAATGGACTAGCTCTGGCTCCTGCCACCATGATGAGTGGACAGTCCTCTTCTCGGGGCAGGAGACTGCAAAACAACAGGGAGTGGCTTTTCTGCTGATAAAAAAAATGAAGAGGGCATGGGAGCGTGGTGGTGAGGTGTGGGAAGCTGTAAGCCCATGCCACTTTGGGTTCGCCTTCCCATCAACCACAGGTGAGGAGTGGTGATCATGATTACTTGTGCACCCACCGAAGACGAACATCCGTGGAGGGATGCAGGCAAGGCCGATGAGTCAGATGCCTTCTATGACCTCCTGTCACAGGTGCTAGCTAAATTGGCCCCTTAGGATAGTCATATTGTTGGGTGACTTTAAATGCGCGAGTTGGTCATGATGTTGGCACCTGGTTTAAAGTGATTGTAAGGCATGGTCCAAATCAGATGAATAACAACGGTAGGAGGCTGCTAGATTTTTGTGCAGCCCATGGGCTTGTAATTACCAACACGTTCCGCATCGGCGCATCCACACAACATCATGGATGCATGCCGGGTCCAAGCAAGAACATCTTCTGGATTATATAGTGATGGAACAGCGGATGTGAGCCCATGTCCTTGACACCAGGACCTACCATAAAGTGTATCTGTCCACTGACCATCGACTTGTCATCTGTAAGATGCACCTGCCATTCTTCCACTCCGGTGGTGGGTGTACATCCAGGACCCCATTCAAACCCATAGTGGCCTGGTCTCAGTTAGCTGATGAAAGCCGCAAGCGAGAATTTCATCATCGCTTGCGGCTGGGGTTGACATCGTCCCCCACTCCTCCTTATGTCGAGGGGAAATGGGCGAGGTTTAGGACTGTGGCTCATGCAGCTGCAATGGCTGCTTTGGGTACACGGTCCAGACCTCCCTAGAGACCCTGGCTGACAGAGGAGGTGTTCAGGATGGCTGAGAAAAAGCGACAGGCCCACTCTCACCGCCTACAGCATCGCACGTCATAGAATGAGAAGGCTTACTGTAGCCTAGGCTCGGAGGTTTGGAGAGCTCCGAGGAGATGCAAGTATGGGTGGTGGTCTCGGGTTGCGAAGGAGATGGAATCTGCCTCAATGGCTGGCGATTACAAATCGCTCATTAACTCCATCAAAAAGTAGCTTGCAGCGCCAAACCTATTACCATCATTCGGGGAAAGAATTGTGATTCAATCTTCGACCCCCAGGAGCAGGTTTGCAAATTTGCTGAGCATTTCTGTGAGGTCCTGGGGGAGGAGAAATCCCTCAGCCTGGAAAACATCGTGGGGCAAAGTGGGGATGACCCTGCTGAGGCTGCGGTGCCTCAAATATTGGAAGAAGAAGTTACCCCCTGTGAGGGGCTGGCTGAGGTGCCATTTGTTGAGGAAGTACTGAAGGCGATCCAGAGTCTGAGACCAGGAAAGGCACCGGGCAGAGATGATCTGCCAAGCGAAATGCTGAGGGAGGGTGGCGTTTGTGCACATACTGCTTTACATGACATCATAACAACTGTCTAGACCACTGGACGGGTCCACATGATTGGAAGGATGCCCTGGTGGTCCCCCTCTTTAAGAAGGGGGACTGCACAGACTTTAACAACTACAGGGGCATCTCACTCCTCATTGTGCCGGGAAAGGTCCTGGCAAGGATTATCCAACAGGGATGTCCTCTGACTCCCACATTTTTTTACATTTATTTCGACCACGTAGTTTGTGAAGTCTTTGATTGCTGTATCGGAGGGATTTCCATCTGGTACAGATACAATGGGAGGCTGATCCCTATTGGTCAACCATGTTATGTATGCCAATGATCTGGTAATTGCTGCTCACTCAGAGGAGGAGTTGGAGGCACTGCTGCTGCTGAACCTGGAGCTTGACACTAAGAGGTGGGGCCTTACCATCAGCCCCACTAAAACTAAGCACCTGCCTTGATATGTTGTACTATCGGACATTCCACCCTCACAACTCCCAATTAGGAATGGGGCAGTTGTGGAGAGAGTGGAGAGTTTCCCATACAGTGAGGGATAAAAGTACTTTATCCCCTGCTGATTTTGTACGTTTGCCCATTGACAAAGAAATGATCAGCCTATAATTTTAATGGTAGGTTTATTTGAACAGTGAGAGACAGAATAACAACAACAAAATCCAGAAAAACGCATGTCAAAAATGTTATAAATTGATTTGCATTTTAATGAGGGAAATAAGTCTTTGACCCCTCTGCAAAACATGACATAGAACTTGGTGGCAAAACCCTTGTTGGCAATCACAGAGGTCAGACGTTTCTTGTAGTTGGCCATCAGGTTTGCACACATCTCAGGAGGGATTTTGTCCCACTCCTCTTTGCAAATCTTCTCCAAGTCATTAAGGTTTAGAGGCTGACATTTGGCAACTCGAACCTTCAGCTCCCTCCACAGATTTTCTATGGGATTAAGGTCTGGAGGCTGGCTAGGCCACTCCAGGACCTTAATGTGCTTCTTCTTGAGCCACTCCTTTGTTGCCTTGGCCGTGTGTTTTGGGTCATTGTCATGCTGGAATACCCATCCACGACCCATTTTCAATGCCCTGGCTGAGGGAAGGAGGTTCTCACCCAAGGTTTGACGGTACATGGCCCTGTACATCGTCCCTTTGATGCGGTGAAGTTGTCCTGTCCCCTTAGCAGAAAAACACCCCCAAAGCATAATGTTTCCACCTCTATGTTTGACGGTGGGGATGGTGTTCTTGGGGTCATAGGCAGCATTCGTCCTCCTCCAAACACGGCGAGTTGAGTTGATGCCAAAGAGCTCCATTTTGGTCTCATCTGACCACAACACTTTCACCCAGTTGTCCTCTGAATCATTCAGATGTTCATTGGAAAACTTCAGACGGGCATGTATATGTGCTTTCTCGAGCAGGGGGACCTTTCGGGCGCTGCAGGATTTCAGTCCTTCACGGCGTAGTGTGTTGGTGACTATGGTCCCAGCTGCTTGAGATCATTGACAAGATCCTCCCGTGTAGTTCTGGGCTGATTCCTCACCGTTCTCATGATCATTGCAACTCCACGAGGTGAGATCTTGCATGGAGCCCCAGGCCGAGGGAGATTGACAGTTCTTTTGTGTTTCTTCCATTTGCGAATAATCGCACCAACTGTTGTCACTTTCTCACCAAGCTGCTTGGCGATGGTCTTGTAGCCCATTCCAGCCTTGTGTAGGTCTATAATCTTGTCCCTGACATCCTTGGAGAGCTCTTTGGTCTTGGCCATGGTGCAGAGTTTGGAATCTGATTGATTGCTTCTGTGAACAGGTGTCTTTTATACAGGTGACAAGCTGAGATTATGAGCACTCCATTTAAGAGTGTGCCCCTAATCTCAGCTCGTTACCTGTATAAAAGACACCTGGGAGCCAGAAATCTTTCTGATTGAGAGGGGATCAAATACTTATTTCCCTCATTAAAATGCAAATCAATTTATAACTTTTTTGACATGCGTTTTTTTGGATTTTGTTGTTGTTATTCTGTCTCTCACTGTTCAAATAAACCTACCATTAAAATTATAGACTGATCATTTCTTTGTCAGTGGGCAAACGTACAAAATCAGCAGGGGATCAAATACTTTTTTCCCTCAATGTATGCGTATGCGTCGATGTGTATGTGTAAGTCCATATGTGTGTGTGTAAGTCGATGTGTGTGTTTAGGTCGATGTGTGTTTGTGAGTCGCTGTGTGTGTGTGTGCAAGTCGATGTGTGTGTGTGTGGGTCGATGTATGTGTGTGTGTGTGAGTCGATGTGTGTGTGTAAGTCCATATGTGTGAGTAAGTCGATGTGTGTTTGTGGCTCTATGTGCGTGTGTGTGTCGATGTGTGTGTGTGTGAGAGTATATGTGTGTCAGTCGCTGTGTGTGTGTGTACATTGATGTGTGTGTGTGTGAGTCTATGTGTGTGTGTGTTAGTCCATATGTATGTGTAAGTCCATATGTGTGTGTTTCGGTGTGTTTGAGTCTATGTGCGTGTGTGTAAGTCGATGTATGTGTGAGTCTATGTATGTATGTGTGTGAGTCGATCTGTGTGCGTGGGTCCATGTGTGTGTGTGTGTAAAGTCGATGTCTGTGTGTGTGAGTCCATATGTGTGTGTAAGTCGATGTGTTTGTATGTGCTTGGGTCGATGTGTGTGTGTCTTTTTCGCCTGGGCAATGCCGAGTATTTCCCGCTAGTATGATATACAATGGACGCAGGGGCCCAAATGTGCACGATGCGTGCTTTTCAAAAGTACTTAGCTATCAAAACCAAAGCCACTCACACGTAGTCGTCCAGAGGTCACTTAGTCTCATAGCCATTGTAGGTTCCTTATTGACAGGTTTAGTTGCCGAATCGACACTTTTTGCTAAACTGGCAATGTGTATAAAGCAAGGATTCATGGATGGGGTTGCAACTTCTGAACGATGAACAGTGATACTGTGTTAAAAAAAACACCTGCATAAGGCAACACCGTCTTATGTACGTGTAGTGGTGGTGTTGACGTGCGCCGACAGTGATGGATCACGGGGCGGCACGGGGCGCGGGGTTGGGCACGCGATGTGGGCGTGGTGTGGACGCGCGCGCCGGGAGTGAGGGATTACGGGGCGGCGCGGCGTGGGTGGTGAGGCGCGCTGACACGAGGTGGGAAAAGAGGATCGTAGCCAGCGCCCAGTGATTGGTCAAATGGAAGGGGTGCTCTCAGCGACGTCCGCAGGAGGTGCATAAAGGGGGACGCGCGAGAGCACTCGGGGTTGTTAACCAGTTGAAGATCGAAGACGGAGTTGAAGAGGTAGTGCCCTGAGACCCCTAGTCCCGCTGTCCTTGTCGGGACCGGGGCCCTGTGTGGCTCGGAGGCGAGACTGTGGGACCCGTGGTCCGACGCCCATGTGGGTCGGGACTGTGGGATCCAGAGTCGAGAGGGACGCCCCGGCTGAGTGTGTTCCGAGAGGCTACGGGGCGTAAGAGCCCGTGTTGGTGTAGCCAGGAGAACCGTATGGGGTAGGCTGGTGTTAGCCACCCGAGTAACCAAGTGGGTGTTAGTCACCCGAGTAACCAAGTGGGTGTTAGTCACCCGAGTAACTACAGTGGGTGTTAGTCACCTGTGTAACGAAGTTGGTGAATAAAAGAGTGTGCTACCCGTGAAGTCGTCTCCCGCCGAGTTACTACATTACAACTGGCGTCAGAAGTAAACCTGTCTTCAAGAAGAATGGATACTAGGAAGACTACCCGTACCCACGAGCGAGATCGGGAAGACGACGGCGTACCGGAGACACCAACCTCGGGAGGAGAGGACGAGGAGTTGCCGCCGATGCAGCACTTCGCGGTGATGGCCGACGCTCCGCTCGCCTCCGACACCAGCCTACAGGATGCACACTCCCGCCTGGCGGAGTTGCTGCTCGCCGCCGCTGCAATTTTGGCGGAAATCTCCGTTCCAGCGGGCGGAGGGACGGCTGCGGGGTTGGAGGAGGCAGCGCGGCTGGAGGGATCCCGCCAGAAGGCGCTTCGCGCCAAAAGTTTTGAAGTTGGCGCCGTTTTTGAGGGTCCGCCATCAATTGGCGGGAAGCGCGGACACCACGTGGGCGGAGATCTCCACTCAGCGCAGCCCGCGTCATCGGCGCACGCCGGAGCTCTCCATTATGCGCCTGCAGACGGAGCTGACATTTTCTACAACCACAGCGGCGCGCGGGAAAATCGGTTCGACGACGACGACGACCGGGTCCTCCAGCAACGATTGCCCGTGCTGTCGGCGTTCAAGGCAGACGGGGGCGACTGTGGAGCCTTCCAACGAAGGTTCCTCGCGCATCAAGAAATGTCGGGGTGGTCCGACACCACTGCCCTGCGCGCGCTGCCAGCGATGCTCGACGACGACGCGCTTGCAGCCTTCACATCTGCCCCAAGGTCGTCCCGCTCAACGCTCCAGGCCGCGCTACACCTAATGGCTAAGGTGTTCGGGCCGCCCTCGACCTGTCGCCACCATTTCTACGATCGGCGAAAGGTGGTTGGAGAAACAACGCTCGCCTATCGCATGGCACTGCTCGCCCTGGCGGACGCAGCTTTTCCCCGCATGGACAAGGAGGGGAAGGACGCCATGGTGACGGAGCAGCTGCTGGCGTTGGCTCACGACTTGGGAGTCCCCATCAATACGGCGGACGAAATGGACATCTGCTCCCTGGGGATTGCCACGAGTATTCACGCTTACGAAGTCCTCAAGCGCAAGCCGACGGTCATCTGCGCATCGGCGGGGATCGCGGCACCGGCCGCCACGGTCGCCGAGCCTCAGCCTGCTGCGGCTCGGGAGGAGGCCTTCACCGTATCGAGACCGGGGGAGTGGAGAACGGGAGGTCGTTCGCCCACACGTTCTTCCCGCAAGCTGGAGCAACCGAAACCTACGACGTCCCTCGTTGTCTGCTACAACTGCGGCCTTCGGGGTCACGTCGCGTCCGGGTGCCGGGCTCCGCGTCAGCGCGCCACGGGACCACGTCCGGACGACGACCAGGGCCACAAGTCATCCCAGCTAAACCCGGCAAGTCGCGGCACCTCACACGCCCGGTCCACATACACGGCACGTTCGGGTCGCCGCTTGGCGGTGGGGGGGACCACGTATGGGCACCGGGGGTTCGGTTCGGCGAGGGGGGTTCGTACACGGCCCGAAAGCAGTCGAATGGTCCGAATTGGCCCACAGGATAGTGGCTGCGTCGGCCGGGTCGTCCGTGGTAACGGGGTTTATTGACGTGGTTGAGGTCCGGGTGCTTGTGGACACGGGTGCGTCGGCCACTATCATTTCGGACCTTATTTATAACATTCTTCCCGTCCAATGTCGACCCCTTCTGCTGGTGGACGTACCATTTTACGCGGCGAACGGGGGATCCTTGGGAATCATCGGCCAGATTCGGGCGACTATTTGTATTGGCGATATCAAATTGGCGGGTCCTATTTTTGTATCATCATCGCTGGCCGTTCCTTGTTTACTAGGTACGGACTTTCTGTCTAAGATGCCCATCAAAATTCTCATAGATCAGGCCTGCATTGAGCTTCCATCGGGACGGCGGGTTGCGTTTTTGACGAGTCCTACTAAAATACGCACGGTTTGTGCGACGGTGCAGGCGCTGGCAACTCAGACTGTACGGGTGCACCCGGGATTGCAAATGTTGGTACCCCTTCGGTTGAGAAAACCCCTCGGGGTGGATGCGGGGGCACAGGGAGTTCTGTTGGGGCTGTCTAACAGAGCCAAAGGGGGCCTCAACTTAGCGGTAGCTCAGACCATGGTGAGGGGGGACAGTGAGCCGTTCGTTATGGTCCTGAATACGGGGTCGCGGCCGGCCGTAATTACACAGGGAACGGTGCTGGCTCACGCCGCGCCGCTACCCGTCGAGGAACAGCTCGTTGCTCACGCGGATTCGAGTGTCGATACGCATCCTCAAAGTGAGGAGGGGACAGAGTGGTTGGACTCGTTGTGTGCCGGGTCTAGTAACTTGTCCAGTGTGCAGTTGGGAGCATTGAGGGGCTTGCTACTCGAGTTCGCTGACGTGTTTAGCAGACACAAGTACGATATTGGCTGCACAGACCTGTTGCGCCACCACATAGCTACGGGGGACGCGGCCCCTATTCGACAGAATCCCTTCCGGCTCAGCCCAGCCGAGAAGGAGCATGTGCAGTCGGCGGTTAATGACATGTTGGTGGCCGACATCATTTCGCCCTCTTCCAGTCCGTGGGGTGCTCCTATCGACCTGGTTAAAAAACAGGACGGGTCCTTGCGGTTCTGTGTCGATTTCCGCCGCCTAAACAAAATCTCAATGGCCGATGCGTATCCGCTCCCCAGGATGGATGAGTCACTGGATGCCTTGGCGGGAGCACAGTTTTTTTTGACGCTCGATCTGCTTTCGGGATTTTGGCAATTGCCCCTCGATGACGAATCGAAACCAAAAACCGCTTTCCGGACACCGGGAGGCCTATTTGAATTCAACCGATTGCCCATGGGCTTACATTCCGCTCCCGCCACGTTCCAGAGGCTCATGGAATTGGTTTTGTCAGGCCTCCAATGGGACACCTGTTTGATTTACCTCGATGATATCGTTTTCAGCCGGACTTTTGAGGAGCACCTCCAGCGACTGAGAGCGGTGTTCCTCAGGATGCGTTCCGATAAGCTTAAATTTAAACCGGCTAAATGTTATCTGCTTCGGGAATCGGTCAGGTACTTGGGCCATATCGTTAGTCGTTCAGGGATCTCGACAGACCCTGCTAAGACGCACTGCGTCAGCTCATGGCCAACGCCAACCTCGGTCACTGAAGTCCGCAGCTTCATAGGATTCGCCTCCTATTACCGTCGTTTTGTCAAGCAGTTTGCCATCATAGCCAGGCCCCTGCACGCTTTGACGGCTAAAGGTGTGCGGTTTCACTGGGGGCCGGAAGAGGAGGCTGCGTTCTGCTCCCTTCGTGACGCCTTAGTGCAGCCTCCCCCCTTGTGTTACCCCGATTTCACGCAACCGTTTTTGCTCGACACGGATGCCAGTAACACGGGTATCGGGGGAGTGCTCTCACAGGTGGTCGGGGGGGTCGAACGGGTGGTCGCCTACGGTAGCAGAGTTCTGTCCCCTGCGGAACAACGCTACTGCGTGACACGTCGTGAATTGCTGGCGATTGTTTTTTTCATACAGCAATTCAGGCCGTATCTTTACGGCCGTCATTTTACGGTTCGTACGGACCATGCGGCTCTCCAATACGCTATGCGGGTGGCGCAGCCATCCGGCCAATTGTCCCGATGGTTGGAGGTCCTTCAGGACTTCCAATTCACGACGATTTACCGCAAGGGATTGCGCCACTCGAATGCGGATGCCTTGTCGCGGTTGCCGCCGCGCACGGAATGCGCATGTCTGCTGGGATCGGCGCGGTGTAAACCCCCTGTCGCCGTCCCCGCGGAAGTTGTGCTCGCCGCCACTGATACTACGGGGGTCGACGCTCCCACGGGGAGGGACTCGCTGTTAGCGTTGCCTCTCATCGAGTGGGGCCGTTTCCAAATGGCCGACAGCTCCCTACTCACGCTACATCGGAAGGTTGACGCTCCCGAGGGGGGGGAAACGCGGGTCGGTTCCTGGGTGTGCAGACAGGGCCTCTTGATGAAGTGGGACAACATGTCCCGGCGTCACGCGCTCGTTGTGCCATTTGCTATGCGGGGTAGGGTCGTTCTGGCTGCTCATGAACGACTCATGCATCTGGGTTTTCACAAAACGCTCGCCCAAATCCAGCGAGACTATTATTGGCTGGGGATGGGCAATGACGTGGCGAACATTCTTAAGGGATGTGTAGGGTGCGCCCAAAGAAAACCGCCACCAATAGCGGCTAATCCACCGCTGCAATCCATTCAGGTTTCGCGCACAAACGAATTGGTTGCGTTAGACATCTTGGGGCCCTTTCCCGCTACACCTAGGGGAAATAAGTTCCTGCTGGTTGGCGTAGAGTACTTCACCCGCTGGCCCATGGCATGGCCAATCGCCAACCAGTCGGCTGCGGCAGTGGCGGACGCCTTTGTCCAAGGTTATGTTTTGGACAAGGGCGCCCCTGAACGCTTGCTGACGGACCAAGGGAAGAATTTTTCGAGCGTTTTGTTGCGCGAGGTGTGCGACCTGTTGGGTACAAAGAAAGTGCGTACCTCCCCGTACCACCCGCAGACTGACGGAATGGTTGAACGTCTGAACAGGACGATTACGTCTATGCTGTGCCAACAGGTCTGCGACGATCAGGTTGATTGGGACTTACAGGTACCGGGGGTACTCGCGGCCTATCGAATGGCCCCTCATGCGGCGACGGGGTTTTCCCCATTTTTTCTTATGTATGGGCGGGAGGCCGATCCGGCCATGGACGTCCAACTGGGGATTTCCCAGCCACGTGCAAAATCTAAATTGGCAGACCACATCAAGTTTAATATCGCCAAATTGGCTGAAGCGCGGGAGGCTGCGAGATTGAATTCGCAGTCTCGGCAGATCGCGAACGAGAGATTGCATGGACGGAGGGTGCATACGCACGATTGGAAACCAGGCGATAAGGCCTGGCTGCATTGTCCACATGCACCGTTGGCTACGTCCCCCAAATTGTTGAGACCATGGAGGGGACCGGTGGAAATTGTGCGGGTTGCACGACCCCAGAGTATACAGATTAAATGGGAAAAACGCCGTTGGTACGTGCAACCCTCCCGACTGAAACCCTACGCGGCACCGCGTGACCCCGTTTTGTGCCGTAACGACCGAGCGTGTGATGTGACCGTCGACTCAGGGAGGGATGTGTCGCAGGCTGATCCTCACGTGTCTCCACCTGACCCACCCCCAGGTGTCTCGGACCTGACGGCTGTTGACCGTCGGGAACCGGAACCCCGCGGCACGCGCGGATCCCCGATGCCTGGCCCGTGCCTTCCTGAACTGCCGGCACCACCGGACGGTCAACCGCATCTGGTGCCGTACGACGGACCGGCAAGGCGGACTCGGGCTAGGACACAACACTTTTCATGAGAAAAAAAAAATAAAAATTTCAAACCCGAGCTCGCCGCCGTGTTCCCCCTCTGCCGGGGTAATGTCCCGTTCAAGGGACGCTCGGAAAGAATGGGACGCTGCACGAGTCAGAAGAAGAAAAAAAATAATTCTAGATTTGAAGCTTTCGTGACTGCAATGATTCATATTCTCAGGTTTTTTCGGTAAAGTCACGTAGGTAAAAACATTAAAATTAATGAAAGTAAAATAAAACAAAACAAAATAAAATTCACGACGTTTCGGAGGCAACACAAGTCTCCGTCATCAGGTGGGACCGTCACAGCCGAATTAGCTGCATCAAGTGAAGCAATGATTCAAGATGTAATCCCTTATAAGCAAGTTGAAGGGAGGTGGAGAGGGGGGGGTGAGAGCTTATCAGGCTGTGGTAGCCAATGAATGGAAACGTATCGGGAGGGAGGAGGAGCGGTGATCAAAGACTGCACGCAGTGCTCAACACAATGAATGGAGACGTGTCGGGACGGAGGGCGAGCGGCGATCAAAGACTGCACGCAGTGCTCAACACAATGAATGGAGACGCGCCGGGACGGAGGGCGAGCGGTGATCAAAGACATCACGTAGTGCTCAACACAATGAATGGAAACGTGGCGAGCGGTGATCAAAGAACAATGAGGAGATTACTGTTAAACACTGTGGATGTTAACACTCGGTGAAGTAAATTAAAATAGTGCCTGTCAGATAAGATGGTCCAAAAAGTGTAATTAAGTCTTTTTTGCGTGGTTAATAACATCTTTCCAGTGATTACTGAGTTTGTACCCATCATCACGGTTGAAATTATGTCTGTGTTTGTATATTTGTATGGCTTCGTGTACAAACCTTTGATGGTAGCCCGGAGGTTTGCAGAGAACCTTGGTCTCGGAAAAGACAATTTCATGAGAGCCCGCCGAGTTGTAGCAATGATCGGCAACGGCCGAAGAATCAGTTCTGCCGTGTTTCAGATCTGACTTGTGCTCGCGGACACGATCAGCAACATGACGTTTTGTTTCTCCAATGTAGCAATCACCACAAATGCAACTCAATTTGTAGACTCCAGGATACTGTAAGTCAGGAACGACATCCTTCACAGATGGAATCAGATCACGGATTTTATGCACTGTACTGAATCGGACTTGGATCTTATGTTTGTTTAGAATTTTGGAGATCTTTTTGGTCACGCCTGCTATGTATGGTAACGTGATAGTTTTGGTCAGAGTTTCATGTGGTTGTTTCTGTGTGGTGGGAGAGACAGCTTGGCGGATAGTGCGGTCAGAGTATCCGTTCATCCTGAGGGCCCGATGTACATGTCTTAATTCATCAGTCAGGTGGTGTTGGTCAGAAATGCCATGGGCTCTGTGGTATAGCGTTTTGATGAGAGAATTCTTTTGAGATGGGTGGTGGTGGGAATCCGGTTTCAAGTAGGAATTTGTGTGGGTGGCTTTCCTGTAGACAGAATGTCCCAAGGATCCGTCAAGCCTCCTCTTAAACAGAATATCCAAGAATGGTAGTTTACCGTCTTTCTCCACTTCCATGGTGAATCTGATAGATGGGTGTCTAGAATTGATGTGGTCCAAGAAGTGGTTCAATGCTGGGAGGCCATGTGGCCAGATGACGAAAGTGTCATCCACATATCTCTTCCACAGGGAAGGACGCAGGGTGGATGTCTGGATGGCGTCTGATTCAAACTTTTCCATGAACATGTTGGCTATAACTGGTGACAAGGGGGAGCCCATAGGGGTACCCTCATTCTGTTTGTAGAAGGTGCCATTCCAGGTAAAATAGGTGTTGGTGAGGCAATGCCTAACCAGCGCAGGTACATCAGAATTCAATCCATGTTGGACTAAGTCCTCAATTATTGTTAGGGTGTCCGGTACTGGGACTTTGGTAAACAAAGATACTACATCAAAGCTGACGAGGATGTCATCAGAAGATAGCACCATGTCCTTAACCATAGAGACTAATTGGGTTGAGTTGAGTACTGCCGAAGAGGTCTTGCCTGTGAAGGGGAGCAGAGTATCTGATAAAAAACGGGCTAGTTTGTACGTCGGAAAGTTTATCGTCGACACGATGGGTCGTAGCGGGGTGCCTTCTTTATGGATTTTGGACTTTATGGATAAAGAAGGCACCCCGCTACGACCCATCGTGTCGACGATAAACTCTCCGACGTACAAACTAGCCCGTTTTCTATCAGATACTCTGCTCCCCTTCACAGGCAAGACCTCTTCGGCAGTACTCAACTCAACCCAATTAGTCTCTATGGTTAAGGACATGGTGCTATCTTCTGATGACATCCTCGTCAGCTTTGATGTAGTATCTTTGTTTACCAAAGTCCCAGTACCGGACACCCTAACAATAATTGAGGACTTAGTCCAACATGGATTGAATTCTGATGTACCTGCGCTGGTTAGGCATTGCCTCACCAACACCTATTTTACCTGGAATGGCACCTTCTACAAACAGAATGAGGGTACCCCTATGGGCTCCCCCTTGTCACCAGTTATAGCCAACATGTTCATGGAAAAGTTTGAATCAGACGCCATCCAGACATCCACCCTGCGTCCTTCCCTGTGGAAGAGATATGTGGATGACACTTTCGTCATCTGGCCACATGGCCTCCCAGCATTGAACCACTTCTTGGACCACATCAATTCTAGACACCCATCTATCAGATTCACCATGGAAGTGGAGAAAGACGGTAAACTACCATTCTTGGATATTCTGTTTAAGAGGAGGCTTGACGGATCCTTGGGACATTCTGTCTACAGGAAAGCCACCCACACAAATTCCTACTTGAAACCGGATTCCCACCACCACCCATCTCAAAAGAATTCTCTCATCAAAACGCTATACCACAGAGCCCATGGCATTTCTGACCAACACCACCTGACTGATGAATTAAGACATGTACATCGGGCCCTCAGGATGAACGGATACTCTGACCGCACTATCCGCCAAGCTGTCTCTCCCACCACACAGAAACAACCACATGAAACTCTGACCAAAACTATCACGTTACCATACATAGCAGGCGTGACCAAAAAGATCTCCAAAATTCTAAACAAACATAAGATCCAAGTCCGATTCAGTACAGTGCATAAAATCCGTGATCTGATTCCATCTGTGAAGGATGTCGTTCCTGACTTACAGTATCCTGGAGTCTACAAATTGAGTTGCATTTGTGGTGATTGCTACATTGGAGAAACAAAACGTCATGTTGCTGATCGTGTCCGCGAGCACAAGTCAGATCTGAAACACGGCAGAACTGATTCTTCGGCCGTTGCCGATCATTGCTACAACTCGGCGGGCTCTCATGAAATTGTCTTTTCCGAGACCAAGGTTCTCTGCAAACCTCCGGGCTACCATCAAAGGTTTGTACACGAAGCCATACAAATATACAAACACAGACATAATTTCAACCGTGATGATGGGTACAAACTCAGTAATCACTGGAAAGATGTTATTAACCACGCAAAAAAGACTTAATTACACTTTTTGGACCATCTTATCTGACAGGCACTATTTTAATTTACTTCACCGAGTGTTAACATCCACAGTGTTTAACAGTAATCTCCTCATTGTTCTTTGATCACCGCTCGCCACGTTTCCATTCATTGTGTTGAGCACTACGTGATGTCTTTGATCACCGCTCGCCCTCCGTCCCGGCGCGTCTCCATTCATTGTGTTGAGCACTGCGTGCAGTCTTTGATCGCCGCTCGCCCTCCGTCCCGACACGTCTCCATTCATTGTGTTGAGCACTGCGTGCAGTCTTTGATCACCGCTCCTCCTCCCTCCCGATACGTTTCCATTCATTGGCTACCACAGCCTGATAAGCTCTCACCCCCCCCTCTCCACCTCCCTTCAACTTGCTTATAAGGGATTACATCTTGAATCATTGCTTCACTTGATGCAGCTAATTCGGCTGTGACGGTCCCACCTAATGACGGAGACTTGTGTTGCCTCCGAAACGTCGTGAATTTTATTTTGTTTTGTTTTATTTTACTTTCATTAATTTTAATGTTTTTACCTACGTGACTTTACCGAAAAAACCTGAGAATAAAAAAAATAATATTTTTTTGCATACACATTTATTGTTGTCACTCGCCGGATTGTACATATTGTTCTTGTTGTTGTAGTGGCATTTGCTGATTTTTGCGGATGGCGGTGTTCGTGTTGTGTTATGTTGTTATGTTTGTTGTTGTGTTACGGGGCACACATGGGGGGAAGGGGGTGTTGTATATTTTTATAGCAGCCGGGTCGGCTGCGAGCTATGTGGTAGGGGGTGATGTAGTGGTGGTGTTGACGTGCGCCGACAGTGATGGATCACGGGGCGGCACGGGGCGCGGGGTTGGGCACGCGATGTGGGCGTGGTGTGGACGCGCGCGCCGGGAGTGAGGGATTACGGGGCGGCGCGGCGTGGGTGGTGAGGCGCGCTGACACGAGGTGGGAAAAGAGGATCGTAGCCAGCGCCCAGTGATTGGTCAAATGGAAGGGGTGCTCTCAGCGACGTCCGCAGGAGGTGCATAAAGGGGGACGCGCGAGAGCACTCGGGGTTGTTAACCAGTTGAAGATCGAAGACGGAGTTGAAGAGGTAGTGCCCTGAGACCCCTAGTCCCGCTGTCCTTGTCGGGACCGTGGCCCTGTGTGGCTCGGAGGCGAGACTGTGGGACCCGTGGTCCGACGCCCATGTGGGTCGGGACTGTGGGACCCAGAGTCGAGAGGGACACCCCGGCTGGGTGTGTTCCGAGAGGCTACGGGGCGTAAGAACCCGTGTTGGTGTAGCCAGGAGAACCGTGTGGGGTAGGCTGGTGCTAGCCACCCGTGTAACTAAGTGGGTGTTAGTCACCCAAGTAACTAAGTGGGTGTTAGTCACCCGAGTAACCAAGTGGGTGTTAGTCACCCGAGTAACCAAGTGGGTGTTAGTCACCCGAGTAACTACAGTGGGTGTTAGTCACCTGTGTAACGAAGTTGGTGAATAAAAGAGTGTGCTACCCGTGAAGTCGTCTCCCGCCGAGTTACTACATTACATACGCATTGTTAAGTATGATGAAGGAAGCCATATTTCGAGGATCATCATCCTCAGCAACAGCCATGATCAATCAGTTGCGTGATGATTGGGTACCAAAGTCGTCACCATCTAGCATGGTTCCTTGATACAACATTCCAACAAAGCAACTGCACACACGATGATGATTCCGTCGCTCCATCTCCCTAGTGGATGATCGCTCTTGGACAAGTTCCATTCCTTGGATGCTACTCTGCCACTATTCTTGACCATCGGCCAAGGTCATTTTCTACAACGTGTCCTGGCCCAGCTACTTACTTTCATAACAATGTCTTTAAACTTCATATCATCTTTAATCCGATCGTTCCTCTTGCTGCATCTTGGTATTATTCCAAGCATGTGTAATAAACCTTCTTGAGACGGCTTCCGGAATCAGTCCTTTTTATTTTCAACTTCCACAGTTACACTTCACACACTCCCCGTTGCTGACAGACAACAGAAAGCGGGCAGACTTCCCGCCAAGTCCCCACCGTGCACGTGGCACCCAGAGCCCCGTACGCGCGTGACTCCTGCTCTTCTCGTTCCCAAGTCTGCTCCCGACTTCTCTCTCCCTCTCTCTCTTAATCCCTTCGTCACGTGGTACCCCCCAGCCAATCCTCCGTAGACAGCGTTGACCGTTCCCGATGGTTCCCTGTCAATCCCGGGACCACGCCTCTGATCCGGCTTCCCATTAGCTGAGGCTCCGATTGGCCAGGCCAATCACCCCTGCTAACATGCCGTGATCACGCCGAGGCCATGCTCCCTGGCTCACCCCTTATTGGCTACAAAGCGGGACCGGCAAGCCAATCCCCACGTGAACCCTCTATGGCTGTTATTACATCACCCCCCCCCCCCCCCCCCCCGATGAAAAAAATCTGCCGTCTCGGCTGGGAAAAGGGTGATCAACCAATTCTGTAAAACATCTTATTATGGCACCAAGGTGCATTTAACAATAAAGGGTGAAACGGCGTCCCCAAGCGCCGAACAACACTTAAAAACAGAGTCACCCATGAAAAAACCCGACATACATTAGGGCGCCCCTGCAGCGCGGTAACGACAGGGAAGAAACAGCTAGATGATCAAACGTTAACGAAACGGGAGAGATTTCGATCGCGTACGCGACGCGGGACCCTCTCCGCTTCCAGCACATGGTCGCTTTGCCGCCAGATCAACAGGAGGTGGTAGGCTTGAAGAAGAAGGTTGTTGGTTCTCGGTCATGTCCAGGGCAGGCCCCGTTGGAGGGGGGGCAGCGGGGGCTTCCTCAGCCCTCAGAACCTGTTCATCTGTAGGAGGCACAACACAGTCCCCATTGGGATCAACGGGCGTGGCAATCGGCGTAATCGGCCCGGCAGAACCCGGCAGGTCAGCTAGTGGGGATGAGGGACCGACACGCATATCAACATAGGGTTTAAATCGCGAGGAATGAACATACCACCGACGTTTTCCGTACTGAACGCGGACACTCTGTGAGTTCCGAATATCCACCAGCGTTACGGGCCCCCGCCACGGCCTGTGCAGTTTAGGGGATGTGCCCACCGGCACCTGGGGGCAGTGGAGCCATGCCAGGTCTCCGACTGACCAAGGCATGTGAGTATGCGATCGACACGCATACCGTTCGTTCCTTGCCTGGGCACGGGCCGTCACACACCTGGCAGCCTCTCGTGCCTCCGTAACTCGTTCAAGCGAGTCCCGCACATGATCAGGCAAGGAGCGGGACGGTTGTTTACTCGGCTTACCCAGTTGCACATCGATGGGTGGGACATTCTGACGGCCATACATAAAAAAAAAATGGTGAGTATCCCGTGGACGCGTGTGGAACCATGCGGTATGCCGCTAAGACGCCTGGTATGTGCAAGTCCCAATCGGTTTGCTTTTCACTGACCGTGTGACAAAGCATAGCTGAGAGGGTACGGTTGAATCGTTACACCATACCATCCGTTTGCGAATGGTATGGGGAAGTGCGAATTTTCTTTGTGCCCAGCGCGTCACAAACCTCCTTAAGCAATTTAGAGGAGAAGTTTCGCCCTTGATCTGTGAGCAGCCTCTCAGGTGCCCCCTTGTCCATGACATACCCATTCAAGAAAGCGTCGGTGATGGACGCTGCCGTTTGGTTGGGCAGAGGCCAGGCCATCGGCCATCGAGAAAAATATTCCACCCCGACCAGAAGGTATTTATTGCCCCTAGCCGACGGGGGAAATGGGCCCAGAGTGTCCAGAGCAACTAATTCGTTGATGCGGGACACCTCAATGGAATGTAACGGCGGTACATACTGGTTCCGAGGCGGTTTCCTCTTCGCACAATCATGGCATGAGCGGACAAAGTCATTGACGTCTGCCGTCATGCCGGCCCAGAAAAAATCCTTTTGCATCGCGGCCAAAGTCTTCTGGACGCCGAGGTGCATCAACTTATCAGCGTGCAGAGCGCGAAGCAGGTCGTAGCGAAGCGAAGTAGGCACGACCAAGCGTGGTCGGTCAGACAACCCGTCGGTGCACATTAACAGCCCCGACTTGCCTCAGAACATCTGCCACTTCCATCCCGCCAATTGAGCTTTTTGTTTCCCTATCAATTTCCGTAGCGGAGACAGCGAGGTATCAGCCTCCTGCTCACGTAACCAGACCACATGCGGCAGCCGTAAGGTATCATCGGTGTCCACCGACACCTTCTGGTCGTCCTCATTCGCTATCGCCCCCATAACCGGGCAGGGCGAGGTGGGCGGTGCCGCGCAGCTGTGCATGTCCGTCAGGCAAGTGCACGGAGGAACGGGAGGCAGCCTTGAGAGCGCGTCAGCGATCGCGTGAAGGGCCCCCTTACGATATGTAATATGGAAGGAAAATTCCTGTAACGATTCCAACCACCGAGCCAATTGGCCTGACGGCTGGTCCAATTTCAAGGAGTATTGCAAAGCCGCATGATCAGTGCGAACGAGGAATTTCCTTCCATACAGGTACGGCCGGTACAATCGAACAAAATGCACAATTGCCAAAAGTTCCCGCCTTGTCACGCAATATCGCGTTTCCGCAGGGGACAGAACCCTGCTGCCATACGCCACCACTCGCTCAACCCCATCCTTACGTTGCGACAAAACGGCCCCAATGCCGATATCACTAGCATCCGTATCAAGGATGAACGGCTGTGAGAAGTCTGGGTAATCGAGCGTAGGCGCCGTGGCGAGGTGATCCCGAAGTGATCTAAAATAACTTTCTTCCTCCGCTCCCCATTTAAACCTTTGATTTTTGCCCGTTAGAACGTGTAGTGGTTTCGCCAACATCGCAAAGTTTTTAACGAAGCGGCGATAATAGGAAGCGAATCCAATAAACCGCCGAACATCACCCACGGAAGTGGGTGTGGGCCACTCTCGAACACATTTGGTTTTCAGAGGGTCAGTGGACACGCCGTCCGAGCTGACAATATGACCCAAGTAACGGACGGAGTGTTGCAAAAGGTGACATTTTCTAGGCTTAAACTTGAGGTCAGCCGCCCGCATTCTTTGGAAAACCGTCTCTAGGCGTTGGAGGTGTTCCTCGAACGTGCGGCTGAAAACAATGATATCGTCTAAATATATGAGGCACGTTTCCCACTGTAGTCCAGCAAACACCAATTCCATGAGCCGTTGAAACGTCGCCAGAGCCGCATTCAAGCCCATAGGCAACCGATTGAATTCAAAGAGACCTTGCGGCGTGCGGAATGCCGTCTTGGCTTTTGACTCGTCATCGAGGGGAAGCTGCCAAAAGCCCGAGGACAGATCAAGGGTGGAAAAGAATTTAGCACCCGATAAAGCATCCAATGAGTCATCCATCCTCAGTAAAGGGTACGCGTCCGCCACCGAAATTTTGTTCAACCGGCGGAAATCAACGCAAAATCTTGTACCACCATATTTTTTCTTAACCAGAACGACGGGCGCGCCCCAAGGGTTTTTGGATGGCGAAATAATATCTGCCGCCAGCAATTCATCTACTGCTCCGCGCACGTGTTCCCTTTCCGCTGGGCTCATGCGATGAGGGTGCATACAGATGGGAGGTGTCGCACCAGTGTCAATATGTGCGACAAAAGCGACGTGCGGCCGAGGTCCAAATCATTTCTGCTGAAAACATCCGCGTACCGTAGCAATAATGAATGAAGAGCATTCCTTTGCTCATTCGACAAAGAAGAATTTTCCCCACATAAATCTGCGATCCAGCGTTCTTGCGAACAATCGTGTGGAGGCCCACCAGCGGGCATCCGGGCGCACGGCGTTTCGTCACAAGAGGCGAAATCGGTAGTGGCGTGAGCCAGCACCGATCCCTCCGGAACAACAACGCGGTCAGGTCCCCCATTCAACACCTGTATGAAAGGTGCCTGACCTGGTCGCACGATCGTTTGTGCCACCGCCAAGGAAAAATATTTAGCTACCTAATTTGATGGGGATAATAGCATGCCCTTCGCATCCCTTTCAATTTGAAGGGGTTTTCGGTAACGCAGCGGAATGAGCATTTGCGCTCCCGACGGAACCTCCACCGTAGCAGCGACTACGGCGGTAACTGCGTTACCTGTAGGCGCACTGGCCAGCAGGGAAGGCAGGAACGACATCCTACGACCCCCCGGCATTTCCAAACAATCCTGGTCGACCCGTATTTTCAGCGGCATCCGGCGCAGGAAATCAGTACCAAGCAAGCATGGGACAGCTAGCGAGTGAGAGATCAACACAGGTCCTGCGGCGGTAATATTTCCGATAGCGATGCTCATATCTACCTGACCACAGATACCCATGCTACCCCCATTTGCGGCTACACACGCATCATTAACCCTGCGTATCCGCGACGTAGGAATGGACAACAAATGAAAAATAACATCTGAAATGATGGTGGCAGATGCGCCGTATCCACCAAAATACGGACGTCAAATCCGTCGATGGTACCCTGTACCCTCGACGAGCCCGACGCCGCAGCCACAACCCTGCGAGCCAATTTCTTCCACTGTGTAGCAGAGCGTGTAAATGGTGCAGAAGAAGTAAAATTATCCTTAGGAGTGTAAGAATGAGTGCGAGTAGATGAATGATGTGACACGACCTGCCGGGTGTCCGATTTGTGCCGACTCGCCCGAGGTTGTTGCAGTTCCACAGCAGGTGGAGGAGATGGAGGTCCCCTCGGCGGAAAAGGCGAAAGCAGAGGTCGACAGCGGCAGTCGCGGGCGAAATGGCCTCGTCTGCCGCACTTGAAACACGCGGCCGTCGTCGGCCGGCGGTCGGATGACCCAGCCCCCGCACGTGGACGGCCTGCGTAGTCACCACGCTGGTCACGCAGCCGCCGTCCCGGAATCCCATGTGGAACAGCAGCAGCCAGCACGTCGTCGTTGCCAGAGTCGTCGGAGCAGTGGACAACCCGTCGTGGAGACTACCCCAAGGGCGGCCCGTCGATTTCGGGTTTCTCTGTCCATGCCGCCATCTGGTCCCAGCGCTTGATGTTAAACTTAGCGTCCAGGCAGCGCGCCACCCATCGCGATGTAAGCGGTTTGTGGCCGCACACTGGTAGAGAAATGTTGAGCTCCTGAGACAACTCCAGCATACGGGAAAGGATGAGAGGATCCAAATGATCGGCCATCGCGTCGGGATAGGCAGCCATGGCCAGCGCCATCAATGCCCCCCGATAAGCCAAAGGCGACTCCTCCGATCCTCGGCGACGCGACATAAATTTTCTGGTGGCTGACGTCGGTGGGTCGTAAAATTCCGCCATCTCTGCGAACGCATCTCGCAGTGTCTTCTTCTTGGACGCCGGGATGGAGCGGAAGACCCCCAGAGAAACATCATCAAGCAGTGTAGGTAGCACTCCCAGCGCCTCCTCCTCCGTCCAATGCACGGATCTAAAGGCTGCCTCGAAGCGCCACGTAAAAGCACTCCAATCGCCTCCGGCGAGAAATTCTTTAATCTGTGGAAGGCGATGTCCGCGGTAGCAAGCGCGCGCCGCAGGCGTCTTTGACTGCAGTTCCCGCGCTCCACCCGTCGCAGGCAAAATGGCGTCCGGCGGCCGCGTGGCGGCAGGCACGCCCAAAATGGCGGCCGACGGCTCCAGCGTAGCCGCCCCGCCCAAAACGTCGGCTTCTTCCCGCGTGGCGGGTGCAATGGCGGATTCCGATTCTTTTGTAGGACCCCTTCCCGTGGCATCCAGCTGATCCGCAATCTGGCGACCCACGGCTGGTGAGGACGCTACCGCGGTCACCAGACTCAGCAGAATGGCGCGTAACGACTCGATCTGCTCCGCCATCAGCCGCCATCCGTCTTTCGTCCCTGAGGTGGTCGCATCTTCTCCCAGTCGACGCTGAGAGGCGTTGAGGAGAGCAGTATCAGCAGGCGGCATAGGGGCTGTAGCCCCCAACAGCTCATCTTCGTCTGTCTCGGCCTCTTCCTCCGATGGAGGCTCGGGCAGGTTCTTTTTTCTGAGGTGCTTGGACATCTTGACGATCGTCCAAACGGTCACAGAAGAACTTCTGACACCAATGTAATAAACCTTCTTGAGACGGCTTCCGGAATCAGTCCTTTTTATTTTCAACTTCCACAGTTACACTTCACACACTCCCCATTGCTGACAGACAACGGAAAGCGGGCAGACTTCCCGCCAAGTCTCCACCGCGCACGTGGCACCCAGAGCCCCGTACGCGCGTGACTCCTGCTCTTCTCGTTCCCAAGTCTGCTCCCGACTTTTCTCTCCCTCTCTCTTTTAATCCCTTCGTCACGTGGTACCCCCCAGCCAATCCTCCGTAGACAGCGTTGACCGGTCCCGATGGTTCCCTGTCAATCCCGGGACCACGCCTCTGATCCGGCTTCCCATTAGCTGAGGCCCCGATTGGCCAGGCCAATCACCCCTGCTAACATGCCGTGATCACGCCGAGGCCATGCTCCCTGGCTCACCCCTTATTGGCTACAAAGTGGGACCGGCAAGCCAATCCCCACGTGAACCCTCTATGGCTGTTATTACACATGGATCTCCTGATGCTCCGTTGAGTACGTTTCAGTGACTTACAACGAGATATTTATTTTTTAGAGCTCGGAATGAAAGCAAAAACGTTATGCTACATCATGCGATGTTGTCTACTTGTTAATAAACCATCAGAGCTGTTTTTTTACTCGTTGTCTTGCAATGATGATGTTGGTGTCATGGCATGTGATTAAGAAAATAACTGTCATTCTCCTCCGAGATCCTGCAGTGGGCAGTGGATCACCTTGTGCGAGGGATTTGCCCCCAGCAGATGGAACTACTTTTTGACATCACTTCAAAAAGGTCTCCTTTTATCTTTCACTCCGTGATGTAAAAAAAGATATTTGCACGTAAAAAAGTGTTCATTGCATGGCAATTCGGCGAAAAAGTATCATGCTTAAAGCTAGAATGTGATACATAACGTCGCCAAACTCATTTCCGCGTGTGCAGTCATTGGTGACGAAGCTGAAACTTTGCTACACCTTAGAACCTGGTTTAATCACGGGTTCCTACCAGTGTGGCTGACATGTGGTGACACTACAATATAATCAACAATATGAAGTAAACGATAATCACATTATCTGTCTTGCTAAATGTTATCGAATCACGATTGTCATTGCTTAAATAAAAACCTGTTTTTTTTACACTTTCTTTTTTGACAAAATATATGCATGAATTAAAAAAGCATAATCATCACTCATTAATAATATAGTTTTTTTGGGTTAGATCGCGTAAATATTTAAATATGTCGCTAAACCCGCCACCACCCGACACAGCCAACTCGTAAGGGTTGTCACATAAACAGCACACCGGTGTGTTGGAGAGCCAAGCCACAACATTTACAATCTGAGTACAACGTTTCTCCAGTAACAATCTGAAATGTACTCAGATCGTAAATGTCAATTCGTTACGAGTACAACACACCCGTGTGTTGGAAAGCCAAGCCATAACATTTACAATCTGAGTACGAAGTTTCGTCAGTAACAATCTGAAACGTTGTACTCAGAAAGGCGCCTTTTGGCGTCATCTGGTCCAACACCATATGAGACTAGGCTTTAAGAAAAGCTGTCTCGGGTATGGACCAATCAATTTCAAGGACAGTGCATACCTTATCAGAGTTATGTTTTTTGTTTGCATTCCGACCGCAGGTATTGTGGTCAATGCAAACATGACTCCTTGTAAAAAAAGGTGTCAGTTTTGTTGCCAGATAAAAGGGTAAAAAAACAATTATCATATTTTGCTACTGGCAAAGGAGGTTCCAATGGTGTAACCTTCACTTGTATCGGAAGTGCATAACATATGTAGTGGGTTCTAAATAGTCGCACACCGAGTCTTGGAGGCAACACATTTATTTACTAACACAACTCGAACCGGCTAACATAACAGATAACTGCGCAACGCTCCAAGTTTAACTATGTACATCACGGGTTAACTACATATGGTTGTGACCACCGCTCCTAACCACCTAATCACTTGAACGGGATCACAATATGGTTGGACCAGGCCACTAACACGCTGCCTGGCCGTCGTGCGCGAAGACCGAAGAGCGAGAATCGAAGAAGGCAGCTTCATTTCTGGGTCGAACGGCCCAGCTCCCTCTTGGGACTTGGCTTATATCCGCTGCGCCGTGACCAGGCTCCTCCCTTGGCCATGCCTCCATCTAGATCAGGGGTGTCAAAACGTTTTGCAAAGAGGGCCAAATTTGATAAAGTGAAGATGCCCGGGGGCCAATAGTTCCTTCCGACATTTTTACCACAAAAGTTACGTGAAAACACACACTGTTATAAAACAATTATCATTGTCACAATTACCTTTATTTTTCAAATGACAATGTAACCAAATATAAGCCGCTCAGGCAGACGTGAACAACTCTAAATACACAATTTTGCCTTTCATTCAGTCAGATAACATTGAACAAACTGTTTAGAATACCTTAAATTTCCATAAGTTAAATATATTTGCCTCATGAACATTTTAAACAGGAATTATAAGTAATACAAAGTGGTCTGTTATCATTAAACTTTCAAACACGTGAATTTTGTCTTTTACAAGATCTTTCAGAAAGCAGGAGTTTGTGTCACATCTACAGGTACATAACATCAACAGTTATAACCAAATCTGATTCAAGAGTTTAATAAAAAAACACGTGCCATAAGTCCAAGTGCATTAGTGTGCTTTAGGCTTTTCACTGTTAATAGTGACAGATGTTACCGTTCAAAACACTCAATTTCAGATTGATCAAGGAACAGATAACTTGCTGACACTAATGAGAAGGGTGATACTAACATCTCGATTTCAGTAAAGAGACCAGGTCAGGCTTGAGGGCAGTGGTTGAGATGCATAAAATGCCACGCAATTTGGAGTCACTCATCCTTGACCTACATCGGTTCTTATTTAAGTTCATGACTGATAATGTTTGCTCACACAAATATGTAGAGCCGAATAACCTCAGAATTTTCTTAGCGAATGACAGCATTTCTGGAAACCTGCTTTGTCCAGCTGCCGGTAAAAGTCAACAAGAGAACACTGCTGGTGTTCCCGCGGCACTCATCGTCAAACTGCAGCTCAATGAGCTCCAGATGCAGCTGTGGAGGAGCATCATCAGGGTCCACGGAGAAGGGAGAAGAGAATAGCAACATGTCCTTTTCAATAACTGCAAAGTCCCAAAAGCGTTTGTTAAATTCCACAGAAAGAGATGCGATAGCTGTTGCATAACTCTTCATATGCGCACCGATGTTGTCCTGTGAGAAACTGTCAATGACCTCTTTCAAAGCTGGGAAGTGTGCGATGCAGGGCTCTGTTTGGGACAAGTGTCTTTTGAAAAGTTGCAGTTTGGTTCCAAAGGCCTTGGTGTGAGCATATAGCTGGCTCACCACTGCATCTTTCCCTTGAAGATTGACATTCAGCGCATTCAGATGCTTCGTTATGTCAACCAAAAAAGCCAGATTTGCCAGCCATACAGGATCGGACAGTTCTTCCATTGGTTGTCCCTTCTCACCCAAAAAAATTCAATTTCCTCTTTGAGAGAGAAAAATCGCTGCAGTGCGGACCCCTGACTTGGCGACCTCACATCGTTGATATATTACGTCACCGTGTTCAGCCTGGATGTCACGCAAGAACTGCTGAAACTGTCGGTGGTATAGAGCTTTAGAGCGAATAGAAGTGATTGCCTTTGCCACTGGTTTCATAACATCGTCAAATTTGAGATGTTTGGCGCAGAGAGCCTGCTGGTGAATGATACAGTGAAGTTTAATAGCGTCACCTGCTTCTTCGCTGACTTTATTGCAGATCAGTGTGGACAATCCACTTCGCTCACCAGCCATGACAGGTGCACCATCGGTAATGATTCCAGAAACTTTACTCCATGGTAGTTTCATATCATTAACAGCTTCACAAACAGAAATGAATACATCTGTTCCTCTGGTTTGCCCTTTAAGGCTTTTGAGGTCAAGCAGCTCCTCTGTCACGTTCATGTTGTCATCAACTCCTCTTTAAAAAATAAGTAGTTGTGCAGTGTCAGATGCATTGGTGCTTTCATCGCAGGCTGATGAGAAATAATCAAAAGCCACTCACCTGTCCCCCAGTTGTCTCGGAATATCTGACAATATGTCCTCAACTCTCCGTGCCACAGTGTTGCGTGCCAGGCAAACATTCATAAATTCTTGCTTCATCTCGGGGCAAATGTTCTCCACCATTTTAATGACACAGTCTTTGATAAACGCACCTTCAGTAAAAGGTTTGCCATGTTTAGCTATTAATATGGCCACTTCGTAGCTGGCTTTGGTGATGTTTTCCTTTGACTCACAGGCCGGCGTGAAGAATCGCTGTTGCGATGCCAGAGCAGCTTGAAGTTGCTTTACTTTTTCAGCGCGGTCACTCCCTGTTAGTTTGTCGTATGTTGTAGCATGTTTAGTCTCGTAGTGTCTCTTTACGTTGAAATCCTTAAACAAGGCATCCGTCTCTTTACAAATTAGACAAACACAATTTCCTAGATTTCCAGTGAAGAAGTATTGTAATTCCCACCGCTCCTGAAAGCGGCGGCCCTCACTGTCAACTTTTCTCTTTTTTTTTGCAGTCGCCATGGCAGAAATGATTCGAGAAGGGTTTGCGGCACGGATGCAAAATTAGAGAGCATTAGAATGGTGCTGCCACCGTGTTGCGGAAAGAGGAATAACATCTTTAAAGTTTTATGATTTATTCTGACAGAGCTAGCGAGCCATAAATAACACATTATAAGACCGCAGCTGCGGGCCGTATGAAATCTGCCCGTGGGCCGTGATTGGCCCGCGGGCCGGACTTTGGACATGCCTGATCTAGATCCTTCGTGGAGGCTCTCGGTCCATACCACGTGGCTCCCTCACCCCCTTCTGGGGTTCCCCGTGCCCCCTCGTCTGGTCACGTGCTCTCACGGGTTCACGCAGGCTGTAATTTCCTTACCCGACCTCCGTGACACCTGGACCCTGCCCTCTAGTGAGCCCCTTAATGCAGTACACACACTGGTGCCATAGAACGGCACCCCACGTACAGTACCACTCTTCCCTCGGTACTGTCGCTACACTGTAGTGATACCATTTATGTCGCTACACATACATACATACCGGTGCATCAAAGCTTAAACACAACACTGTAAAATTGTGAAAACAAATTACAGAGTTATTGGAAACTTATTTTGCTATAATCATTGTATTGTAGTGACTGTGAGTGTCACTGTGTGGTATCGGGCTTACGAAGCCACAGCAGATAATGTGTTGGCATTATGTGTAGCCCGCTTACTGGGCGTAGTAACAGCCTTAGTGGCGCTTGGGTGAGCGCTGGTCAGTGTGGAGGCATCACGTACAGTGTGCGGTGCAGGCTCCCGGTGATGGAGCAAGCCAGCAAGGGTTACGTTGGGGCATGATACGCTGGTTGACCTGCCGACACGTGACCGGATGATATTGGAGGGGGACCACTGGTGGACGGGGAACGCTAGGCGGTCACGTGGTCTAAAAGAGCTCTCGGGGAGCCTTCGGGAAAGAGTTCGCGAGATCTAGAAGGTGGGCGGGGTGAGGGGTGGAGCCAGCCTCAGCCCAGGCCGATATAACGGGGCCCCGTGAAGGGCTCGGGGTTCTTCGTGTTGCTGGTTATGAAGATCCATGTCGGGTAAAAGAAGCTTCTAGCCACGCGGTCTGGGACCCAGCACTCGGTCCGGGCCTGGATAGTGAACCGTGTCTAGTTTTGCCGTAGCGTGGCTAGATGAGCATTCAACACCCAAGTGTAGGTTGTGTTACGTTATGTTGAGTTACTAAATAACTAGTGTTGCTCCCAAGACAACGTCTGCGACTCAGTTGGACTCACTAAAGTATCGTAAACATCTTAAATTTGGAGCTTTCGTGACTGCAGGAATTACTCTTTGATTATTTCGGTAAAGTCATGTATAAAGATAAAATAATAAATTAAAAAATAGCATACGACGTTTCGATTGCAACACAAGCAATCATCATCAGGTATAAATGAAATAGCAACAAAAATCTAACCAGAAAACTATAGACAGACATCTGTCTGCTTATATGTCTGTCTATAGTTTTCTGGTTAGATTATTGTTGCTATTTCATTTATACCTGATGACGATTGCTTGTGTTGCAATCGAAACGTCGTATGCTATTATTTAATTTATTATTTTATCTTTATACGTGACTTTACCGAAAGAACCAAAAAGTATTGTAAACATGTATATATATATAATCTTATTGTGAACATTAAACCCTCGTTGCTACCCATATTAATGCTGGGGTTGCCCAGCAGGGCAACGTGTGTGCTGTCACTTGTATTCTATTATTTCCTTCCCCTGTTGCAGAAAAATGTCCGGGAGCTGAATGTCAATGTCGAGGTCTGCCACAACGACAGGACTTCAGGAGATAGTTAATGGTGTGCTTTTGTTATTCCTCCACTACTGCAGGAGCACATACTATAGGGGTTTACTTCATGGTCATTTGAAAGGGTTTTATGTCCACAATAGCTTGTACTAACCCTCTGAGATACCGAGCCTCCTCATAAATCGAATAATTTAAATTGAATTTGAAAGCAAATTAATATAAATGATGTCAGAACAAATTTCCGTTGGTTATGTTTCCTGGCAATCATACTCATAAAGCTAAGGATACAGACCTGAAATTACTTGTCCCCGATACTGCTGGTAGAAGAGCTCCACTTGAGGGTATCTCGCCTATTCTTCCACGCTCACCAGACATCTTGGAAAATATGGGAGTATCTACACTCTACCCCACCATAAGAGACCTGCTGATCCATGAACTGCCACGTGCCTATTTATGTTGCGGGTGGAGAGAGGCAGGCGGATTTACAAAACGTTCACCATTGTTTCAAATCCTGCAGGAGGGATAGGACCAGTGACCTCTGGATGACAATCCCGTGTGATGAACATTACACCAAGGCAGAATCGCACCCACTCTGCTTCACAAATACAAAGACAACGCTCCCTTGTATAGCCTTGACAGACTGTTGGGGCAAATGCTGTTAGCTAGCACCTATGAAGGCCAGAACATCACGCGAGGGCTGGGTTGCCAGGGCCACGCCTGGCCGCCTTAGCCTCCCTAGTGGCGATGTTTACACATCGCACAAGGTACTCATTTGAGGCTGAGTCGAGCTAGGGGAGGCCCAGAACCGGTTCAAATAATCGTCACTAGTGTTGGCCGTGAGCGAACTTGGATAGCCAGGTTCGTAGCGCAGCACTCTAACCACGACACTACCGCTCCACTGTGTTATGAATACAGCACCATACGAACACACACATTGCATGCATACATTGGTTTTGGTAAATCACCAAAATGAAAAATATAACATCAATCTTCCTTAAAATGCATTCTTGTTTTATGCTGCTGCAACTAAGATGTGTATATAAACGTGTTATTTGGGCCCACAGCATAACTCAAAGAGCTCCAGTTCACCAATTGCATTTCTTCAACAAGCCAATCAATTCCAGTGAGAATCAATGCAGTTCAAACCCCACACCGTTCTTGTAAATTCAACAAAAGCCTCTGGGAAATATGTCCTACAGAAGATTCTGATGTTGGGAAAGTCTTCCAAATATTTTATTTTTTATTGCTTTTTTTAATGCTTGCCAAGTTCAGTGTTCAGCAAAGGTATACAGGTTACAAACGGTTTAATGAGTTAGTAAGTTTTACTAACCATTTTATAAATGCTCTATGTGCCATCCACCTGCTGTATGGACAACATCGAGACGATAGTTGAATTAGTCCCAAACGCCTCTCATCTCACGTTTTCCTCTGAGCTGCGTGATCGCCCCTACATAAACAGCCTGTTTCCTCAAATTGTCGGTACCAACGACGAATGCTCTTTGACATTGGCGGATCAATGCCAAAACACAGGTGAAATGCACGCTGCACCGCAATTATGGATTTAGCATTGCTGAACTGCAGAATGCAAAACGCCTTGTGTTGCGGGATCACCATCTTGCGAATGACTAAGGCTAGGGACTGTTTGTGCGCTGGGAGAGGCATCTAGTGGTAATCATTTCAAACACTATGCCCCGCCCTTTCAAGTGGTAAGAGTTTTATTCATGGGCGGTTCGTGGTTGCAAAGATATTGCAATTTAAAATCGGGTACATCTATTTTAAACACCCTGTATTTCACAACAGTGAAATAATTAATATGTATGATTTGAAGCTTTCGTGACTGCAGGAATTACTTTTTGGTTCTTTCGTTAAAGTTAGGTAGAAAGTAAATAAATTAAATAATAGAATACGACGTTTCGATTGCAACACAAGTAACCGTCATCAGGTATAACTAAATTTGAGAAAGAGAGACAAAACACAGTTTTCTCAAACTGCCTATTTTTCTCTCTAAAATTTACCAGGCTCTCATAGGTACATTCGCTATTTTTCTGCCTCGGTCGCTTCGGGGTGGATTTTCACACAACTCTCTCTAAAATGTACCTGTCTTGTTGGGTCTTTCATTGACATGCTAATTTTTCTGCTCCAGCAGCTGCTCCAGCAGACCCACCTCTCTCTCTGCCCAACTACCCTCCCCTCTCTCTCTGTGTCTCTGTGTTGTCTCTCTCTGCTTGTGTGTCTGTCTGTGTGTCTCCGTGACTGTGTTTTGTCTCTCTCTCAAATTTAATTCTACCTGATGAAGGTTGCTTGTTGCAATCGAAACGTCGTATTCTATTATTTAATTGATTTTCTTTCGACGTGACTTTACCGAAAAAACCAAAGAGTAATGCTTATGTATGTATGCATGCACACTTACGTCATTTTATTCCAAAAATAGAAGTGTGCATATGCCGACTTATAGCTCTTGTGGCTGCAGGAATTCATATTTTGGGGTCTTTTAGTAAAACCATGTAGATATTAAAAAAATATCACGACGTTTCGATTGCAACACAAGCAATCGTCATCAGGTGAAAAAATAAAGTGGGAGAGCTAATGAAGCAGGAAAAAAGTATAGCGGGAGAGCTGCCGAAGCAGGATGTTATAAAGGTTTGAGAATGGTGTAGCCCAAGGGTCATAAGCGAAGTGGGCAGGGCTAGAGATGAAATTTGCATGTAAATGTAAGATCGGAGAGCTGGGCTATCTCCACGACGACGAAGCTGTGGAGGTGGCCATTGTATTGTGAGAGATTAGCATGTCAATGTAAGAAAAACAAAAACCACCACCACCGAGGAAAACAAGCAACGGTGGCTGTGTTAGTGAGATATTTAGCCTGTTAATGTAAGATTAGTATGTCAATGTACTAAAAACGAGAGCCACCGCCACATCGAGGAAAACGAGCAACGGTGGCTGTGTTAGTGATATATTTAGCCTGTTAATGTTTTTCTGACATTGACATGCGAATCTCTCACAATACAATGGCCACCTCCACAGCTTCGTTATCGTGGAGGTAGCCCAGCTCTCCGATCTTACATTTACATGCACATTTCATCTCTAGCCCCGCCCACTTCGCTTATGACCCTTGGGCGACACCCATCTCAAACCTTTAAAACATCCTGCCTCAGCAGGTCTCCCGCTACATTTTTCACCTGATGACGATTGCTTTTGTTGCGATCGAAACGTCGTGATATTTGTATTATTATTTTCTATCTACGTGGTTTTACCAAAAGACCCAAAGAATATGAATTCCTGCTGTCATACATTTTTTTATCTTCAAACCATTTATCAATCGCATGACACTGGTTCCTGCCATAGGAATGAGGATGTTTCATTATTGGCTCAGGATCGGCAGTGGAATTGAGCATCATCAATATTATTTTTGTTCTATTTTAACATGAATACCCATTACGTTTAATTTGGTTTTGTTTGGCTATATATATCAGAATAAGTACGTGAGTTCCAAACAACTCTGAGATGTTTAATTTTGAGGATGAGTCCCACTTTTTTGGGAAGCGAATATCGGTTGCCCTTTGGAGATACTCACCCCGCCATAGCACCATGTAAATTCCACCACCGGCTCAGAGCAGTAACCAGGAGATGAGCACTGCTTTATTGCTCATTTAAGCAGGAAACCGTTTTGACTTTTTTACGAAACACTTATCTGCACCGATAATAAAACGGCAACAGGCGTTACAGGCAGCTGTGCCCCCCTTGTGTGCATGTTCAGAATGACTTGAATTAGGAGCTCATGAACATGAGCAAGGCGAGCTAGCACTTCTCTAGTAAAGGTTGACCTTACATTAATGAGGCATTGCAAACATATACCACAGTGGTATAACGAGTGCTGTTGTATGGTGCATAAATATTGGCACGAACAAGGAAAAGCATAAAGTAATCTTGACAGCAAAAAGATGGCACTAGCAAGGTGAATTATAGCCTTAGCGGGGTTCCTAGCATATTCGGGAGAAGGCAAGGGAGGCGAGACCTCAAAATCGCTTGGGCACGTAGAGAGAAGAGACAAAGAAGATGCCATGATAATCGCTCTGGAGATGCGACCCGTGCAGGGCAGGAGGAGTGGAGGGAGAGCGAGGTTGAGATGGGAGGATGCTGTGGAACAAGATACGAGTACCGTGGATGTGGCAAGAGAAGAGGCACAGAGTATAAGCGCTAGGAGACATTTTTCCCAACAACCAACTCCAGGCAATTATGGGGAGTTTGGCTTAAAATAATAATTACAAATGTTAAAAACCCATCTGGGTGGCGCTGTGGTTTGACTCCTCACAATTGGCCTATGCAGATAAATATAATGAATAATCTATTATTTAGATTCAATTTGGTTTTCATTTAATTGTATCTATATATTCACGTCAGTTTGAGAATTCAGATATGAACAGGATGCAAATTATGTAAATTGTAGTCACATGTTAAGTTGATGTGGTGCCATGCTAGCCGTATTAGGAATATGCATGGGCAAGAAACGACTGATAATCCAGATTTAATTTAAAAAAAAGTTCAACACATAGCTTTCATATAATAACCTCAGGTGTAGTTTCTGTTCGTATTAATTAACTCATGAAGTTACAAAAAGATAAAAATATATTATGTTTGCACAATATTAATTAAATTACGTCTGCCCAAGGCAGTTTTCAAAATGATGTTGAAATTGGTGAAGACAAACAGAGGTTTGTTTGGTTTGTTAATTCAATTTTGAGTTATTAAATTTTTGTGTATGTGTGGAAGATAATATATAAATTATCTGTTTTTGGTCTGAAAAAAATACAGCATATACAACTGGCGACCATCATGCCAACGTTAGCATTACTTGAGAACATCTACCATAGCTTTTTGTTAATGCATTCCTTAAGAAATGTATCGTTTTCTTGGTTCTTTCGGTAAAGTCACGTAGAAGGGAAATAATAGAATAATAAAAATAAAACATAATAAAATAATTCTCACGACGTTTCGGCCACAACGCAAGCAGCCGTCCTCAGGTGAAGAACAGGTCTGTCGGAAAGACAGCGTCTGAATGAACACCACCATGTTTGGCAGCGTATATTTAAGCTGAGTTGGAGGAGGAAGAGCGCCTTGACAAAAGTATTTGCATATCAAGAGGAATTTAGCATTTTTATGGGAAATGCAGATATGGGATTAGTCACTACTTGTGGAATGCGTAGGAGGTGGGCGGGGGGTTTCAAAGTCATATTATGCCCGTGCATTATGCAGGATTAGCAGCATCAAAGGGAGGGAGTAGGGTTAGCATTAATAAAGGGAATGAATGTTAATAGTATGGAGCTGCAGCAACTAAACCACCAAGTAAAAAACTAAAGTATAAACTGTGAATCTCCCTCGGCCTGGGGCTCCATGCAAGATCTCACCTCATGGAGTTGCAATGATCATGAGAACGGTGAGGAATCAGCCCAGAACTACACGGGAGGATCTTGTCAATGATCTCAAGTCAGCTGGGACCATAGTCACCAAGAAAACAGTTGGTAACACACTACGCCATGAAGGACTGAAATCCTGCAGCGTCCGCAAGGTCCCCCTGCTCAAGAAAGCACATATACATGCCCGTTTGAAGTTTGCCAATGAACATCTGAATTATTCAGAGGACAACTGGGTGAAAGTGTTGTGGTCAGATGAGACCAAAATGGAGCATCAACTCAACTCGCCGTGTTTGGAGGAGGAGGAATGCTGCCTATGACCCCAAGAACACCATCCCCACCGTCAAACATGGAGGTGGAAACATTATGCTTTGGGGGTGTTTTTCTGCTAAGGGGACAGGACAACTTCACCGCATCAAAGGGACGATGGACGGGGCAATGTACCGTCAAATCTTGGGTGAGAACCTCCTTCCCTCAGCCAGGGCATTGAAAATGGGTTGTGGATGGGTGTTCCTGCATTACAATGACCCAAGACACACGGCCAAGGCAACAAAGGAGTGGCTCAAGAAGAAGCACATTAAGGTCCTGGAGTGGCCTAGCCAGTCTCCAGACCTTAATCCCATCGAAAATCTGTGGAGGGAGCTGAAGGTTCGAGTTGGCAAACGTCAGCCTCGAAACCTTAATGACTTGGAGAAGATCTGCAAAGAAGAGTGGGACAAAATCCCTCCTGAGATGTGTGCAAATCTGGTGGCCAACTACAAGAAACGTCTGACCTCTGTGATTGCCAACAAGGGTTTTGCCACCAAGTACTAAGTCATGTTTTGCAGAGGGGTCAAATACTTATTTCCCTCATTAAAATGCAAATCAATTTATAAAATTTTTGACATGCGTTTTTCTGGATTTAGTTATTGTTATTCTGTCTCTCACTGTTCAAATAAACCTACCATTAAAATTATAGACTGATCATTTCTTTGTCAGTGGGAAAACGTACAAAATCAGCAGGGGATCAAATACTTTTTTCCCTCACTGTATAAAAAGTAGTTTCTTGATGTCTAATGCTATATATTAATTATCTAGCGTTAAAATCTAGTCTAATTTAACATCATCCATTAATCCCGAAACACATTTAAGCTAGTTGAGAAAAACACACCTCATCTCTTTTGCAGTGCAGGCTTTAAAAATATTTAACAACTTACAAGGAAGACGAATAATCGAAATGTTAAGCCCTCATGCAAGCCAAAAGGGTGTTTTGCTTTGCTCATTTAAATACCGCATATTATTGTTACTATTTAGCATGCAGAAACAGTCCAGTGGTAATTAAATATACATCCTAATTGCATGTGGCAGCTTATTTAATTTTTCTCTAACTAACCCACCTGCAGAATTAATTTTAATGATGGCAGTAAAATTTAAACCGCAATATCCCAGTGTTGTGCACATAGTAATTAGAGTACACTGTAAAACAGAGGAAATTAAACTGAAATATACATTTTGTCCATAAAGACAACAATAAACTCACAAATCTACAATCTGGAACAGGTTTATCCTCCGTCATGATCATTCACATGCATTAATCATTCAATCATTCTACTTGAATTTACAAACTCCTTGGTTCTCTCGGTAAAATCACGTAGAAAGAAAATGTATTAAATAATGGAATAGGACGTTTCGATTGCAACACAAGCAATCGTCATCGGGTAGAAAACAAACCTAGTAAACTGAAAAATATAATGCAATACAACACAGAGAGTCGGCTAACACAACAGTCAACACTCCACCTGGTTGATTACGTTCTTCCAAAGATTGCAAAATTTGAGAGACAAAACACAGACACGGAGACACATGGAGACACACACGCAGAGAGAGACGACACAGAGACACACACAGAGAAACAACGCCTCTGTGTCTTGGCCTTAAATAGAGAGAGGGGGGGCGGAGAGGGGGGGGGAGGACACATATACAGACACACAAGCAGAGAGAGACAAACAGAGACACACAGAGAGAGAGAGAGAGAAACACATTTTAATCCTCCCCGTAGAGGTGGTTTAAACTTGATTTGAAGCTTTCGTCGTATTCTATTATTTCATTTATTTTGTTTCTACGTGACTTTACCGAAAGAACCAAAGAATAATTCCTGCAGACACGAAATCTTCAAATCAAGTTTAAATTACATAGTTAATAAAAAAAAGTTTAACACGTCATCACTGACAATTACGTTTTAACAAATATACTCAGCCATCAATTTTTTCCTAAGAACCACAATCCTAGAACTGTGTAATAGTTGGCACTCAACCACCAAGTTCTGCTCTGAGAACATCCCTGAACCAGGCTCTTGGTTTCCAATGCTTACCGGCCAGTTCCTCTCTTGGTAACCTGGTGAATGGAGGATTGGTTAAGGAGCTTTAGCCATCAAGTGAACTCCGGTCACCCTCACAGCAGTGGCTTCTGGCTGGCCATCTAACAAAGACGGTCACCGCTTCCAGAACTTTTTGGATGAGTCGTCTGGAATGCTCTTTCTTCTGACATTAGGAAGCCACTAGAGCGACGCACCTTTTTTGTGTGCATGTTTTTGTCCTTCCCCTGCACCTCCAATTACATACATACGTATCCCACTAATGGCAGCCTCCTAGTCAAGACTGTGTCCACAATTTTTTCCTGTCACATTCCATTCCTTTGTTCCAAGTTGCTTACCTTACCTTGCTGAAAATTTCCTCACGTCGCCCACATGCACCTGTACTCAAAGGCCAGAGACTTCACAAGATAGTCCACCTATCTTATAATAATACGCCACAAAACCATCACCACGAGATTGTCAAACCTGTTTTGATTTAACTTCTCCTCTCTCCTGCATGTTTTCTTCTGCATACTGAATTCATCATCATGTTAATTGCGTCACGAATTGCACTTGTAAACCGTGGGACCTACTTCCCACATGCGTTTTATGAATATTTAAATTTGAAGTGCTTTTAAAATGTGTGTGAATCAACTAGATCTTCATTGGTTTTCTCGAATACTGGCACCAGAATTTGAATGCTGGGATGGTGTATTTGTGAACGGGAGTAGACTACAATCTCTCGCCGTAGCTTTTGGAAGAATGGAAATGTTTTTTTTCCATAGTATTTGGTTTTCATCACCCCCACCTCTGCTCACTCGGCAATATACATGGATACACCACAGTCAGTAGTTCGGCAGGGCGCGTATGGTGCGAGAAAGAGCCACGGTCGTGATATTTTAACTCCATTTCCTGGTTTGCAGGAACACGTGGGTTCAATCCCGACACTGACGCCTGTATATTTGGAGTTTGCATTTTATCTACGGGGATGCGTGGCTTTTTCTAAAGGGCCCACGATTTTTCCTTCCACATTTAGAAACATGCATTTAGAGAATTTGGCTATGAAAATTTTCTACCTGATAAGCCACTTCTTTGAGTTATGAATTGTGATAATCTGGTGGCCTCTGTAAAAGAGCTTCATAGCTCAGTGGGTACTTACACCTCTTCCAAGAGGTTTGGGCAATGTAGAAGAGTAGGCCAAATACCCTCTGGAAGAACTCTCCAGAACTCCTTATATTCGGAGCCCTTCAACCAGCAGTGCATGAACAAGAAACGTCACCTTTCACCTCATACCATACGCATGACATTGCTGTAAATAGTGTTTCAGACAAAAGCCAGAAAGATAGACTTTTCAGTCATCTTTGACAAAAAAAGTAATGGTTTTGGTTGTTTATTGGGCCCTATTACCAGCAATGCTACACCATTACTCTCTCATGCTGAACATAAATTAAGTATCACTTGTGTTTTTGTAAATATTGTATTCAACGCGCTCTATACATTTGACATGTTTAACTTCTATAGATGAGCTCAATTTAATTAAGTTAATACTTAGATGCACATCAATGTACACGTGAAACATTAATGACGGGATTAATAGCAATAAAGTTGCCGAATACCTTAAGCCGAATACTTCAGGTTAATATCAAGTTAGCACATTTACCCTCCAGCCAGTCCCTTGCTAGTACCAGTTCAGTATTCTGACATTGGCTTTAACTTCCGAAGCCACCCATCGACATTGGAAATGAGATGTTTTTTTTAATTGTTATGTTTTTTCTGTGGTAAGCACGCAAGCCCGGTACGTTTCTGGACGCAGGGGGGAGGACTTTTGGCACTTTAGAACCATTCGTAGGTAGGTGGTGGAAGGCTCAATGTCCCAAAGTGTGGTGGTGGGAAGTTAGGGTTTATAGAAATGAATTGCTAAAATACATTTTTAATATACTGACAAATACGTATTTACAGGCCTTTGCCGGATCCACTCCTGGACAAAGCCACCCCTACTCCATGTCAGTCCAATTGGTTGGTTGGTTGGTTATAATTTGCATTGCTCGCCAGCATGGGTTGGTGAAGCCCAGGACCAATTCAGTTATTGCTCGCCACTGATCTTAGACGTGACTAGGATTCGAACTCAGATCACGTGGGTTCTCATTGCAGCTGGTGAACCACATCACCCCTTCTCTGCTGCAATTATACAATATTAATATTTACATAAAGAGAAACCATATCATCCAATTTCTGTATGAATTAGTATGCTTTGGTTTCCATCTGATAACATATTTTATGGAAAGTTATTAACATAAGATGACATCATTGGATCTTTTTTGCCAGTACCAAAATATGATCATAGGGTTTTCCCCTTTTTTCTGGCAACAAAACAGGTGTTAAGATGTTAAAACACCAAACGGAAACCTTTTACAAGGAATCATGTCTGCATTAACCACAATGCTTGTGGTCAGAATGCAAACAAAAAACATACTCTGATAACACTGGTCAAAGGTATTCCAACGGTTTTAAGGTAAGTTTGGAGTGCTGATTCCAAATCTGGCATCAGTTTTTGTCTATCACATCAGGTTTTTGAGATATCAAATATTGCATTTTCAATAAAGATAGGAAATTTATGCTCATATACAAATAGCTAAACAGACATCCATACAAGAATAAGATAAGATACAATATACAATAATAATGAAACAAACATTTAATGAGCCGTAGCACAAAGTTGTGAGAGTGACTGCATATCAATGTGAGTGAATGCATACTACCATGTAAGAATTTAATTGTGAAGATAAGAAAAATATGTACAAAAAGGTAATTCACAATAGTGATGTTACATCTGCATAAACTACCTCTTCTTTGACGATCTCCGATGTACAGCTTGTGGAATGTCTTTCATCAAGGACCAGCAGTAATCTGCCATCATGTTTGAGTCCCATCGGCCTTGGTAACGTTCTTCCATAACTTTAATGTCTTGATGAAAGCGTTCACCTTGCTCTTTGCTCACGTGATCTCTGGAAACTGGGCTAAGTGACTATGTAAGTAGTGAACCTTGATGCTCATTCTACATCCAAGTGCTTGGAAACTCAAGAGCAGCTCCTCCACCATCTCTGGATAGTTGTCCACTTTCCTGTTCCCAAGGAAATTCCGCACCACATCAGAGAATGCATTCCAAACTCTAGCCTCTGCCGCAGTCATCGTTGTAACAAAGTGTGGATCCCTGATGAGTGTTCTTATTTGAGGGCCATCAAATATTCCTGCCTTTTTCTTCTCGGCACTGAGACTTGAAAAGGTTGAACATATATAGCTGAAGTAGTCTGCAGTGTTTTCAAGAGCTTTGACGAATTGCTTCATTAACCCAAGTTTTATGTGCAGTGGGGGAAATACAATTTTATTCCTATCAACCAGAGGCTAATTCTTGATGTTCTTGTCACCAGGCGTCAAACTGATTCTTGGTGGCCAGTTCTTTTTAACCCAGTGTTCTAATGTAGCCCTACTGTCCCAGTAGCACAGGAAACAAGGGTATTTGGTGTGACCTCCTTGCTGACCCAGCAGAAAATTTACCATTTTCAAATCAACACAAATTAGCCATCCATGAACATGGTATTCCAATCTATCCAGAACAATCTTGATGTTGGCATACTCTTCATTCATTTTTACAGAGTGTCCTATTGGAATTGAACCATTTATATTTCTGTTGTGAAGTAACACACATTTAAAACTCCTTTTACTACTGTCAATAAAAAGTCTCCATTCACTTGAATCATATGCGGGCAGTCCCATATTGAGAAGCCCTTCAACATCATTACAATAAACAAGTTGACCATCTGAATGGAAGTACTTTCGCAGTGCTGCTTCTCTGTTACGATAAAAGGAGACACTAGTGCAGGTCTGAGTAGTCCTTTCTCTTGCAGCCTGGAAGCCAACAATTCAGCAGACTGATTTGGCTAATACAAATCTCTTACAAGATCATTCAATTCAGGCTGACTAAACAGAGAAATTTTATCACAATCTGCATCAGATGGCGTATATTCCATCTGAGCATCATCATCATCATCTGTAGAAGCAGGTAAACTGAGGGATTCAACATCAATCTCTGGTAGCTCAGTAAATACAGGCACAGGTATTTCCTCACAGTACTCAACTGGTCGTCTAGCAGATGGGATATCTGGGTATTGTAAATGTTGTTTCTTTTTTTATTGAAACCTTTTACATTGACAAGGCAGAAGTAGCAGTTATTCAAATGGTTTGTAGGTTCTCTCCAAACCATTGGCATACCAAACTTCAGCTTAGCATTCTTTCCTTCAGACCATGATAGCAAAGTTTCAACACCAGTTTTACACACTTTGTGAGGAGCCCAATTTTTGTCTTGGTCTGCAAGTCATACTTTAATGTAGGCAAGATTAACCTTCTTGACAAAGGTATTGATGTTGCGTCTTTGATCCTGCAAAGTGAAGCTGCCACAGATGTAGCAGATGATATCTGGGTCATTGCTGCATTTCCTTCTTTCGGATGTTGTAGCCATTGTTAGATCACGCCCTGCAGAAGAAAAATATTAAATAAATGTGGATATCTACATAAAATGATATTATAAACACACTATCCTAAAAATACAGCACCATATTTTAACACTAAAGCAGTCACTGACTCGCAACAACTTGCAATCATAAGTGACAGAGTTAATTTCGGGTAAAATCAATGAAAATGGGGTATGCCGATAGCATAAAAAGGAGATGTGATAGAGCAAAGCTGAGATCAGATGGAATCAGCACCCTGAAATTAGTTTAAAACAGCTGCAAAAGTCCAGGCCAGAATGTTTGTTGTTGTTGACCAGTGTAATATATGAATTGTCCTTGAAACTGATTGGTCCACACCAGAGACAGCTTTATTTTGAGCCTAGTCTCAAATGAGGCTGGTACTGGCAAAGGAGATCCCATGATGTAGATGCTCACCCCGAGCTCTCATTACTCTGATAGTGCATTGTTTTTGGGCTGTACGCCTTTTGGCGTCCTCTGGTCTAACACCGTTTGAGACGAGGCTCAGAGTATGTTTTTTGCTTGCATTCTGACCACAAGCATTGTAGTTTATGCAAACATGATTCCTTGTAAAAGGTTCCAGTTTGGTGTTTTAACATCTTAACACCTGTTTTGTTGCCAGAAAAAAGGGGAAAAACCTATTATCATGAGACTACATCTAAAGCTGCATTTGTGTTTTCTGAAACACTTATAAAATGGCAACACTGAGGAAACTTTGTAGATTTTATTTCATAACGGCGAGTCTGCACAAATGCACACGGCGCAATGTGTGCTGAGAGTGATCACTGTCCACATAAATGTATAGAACATCTCCAATGTAAAACTGCAGAATGTGAAGGGTTAGACAATCCCGCTATTACACAATCAGCAAGCATAAAGACAGTATGCAGTTAATATAGTTTATAATTACAAAACACATTACGTAAATGTAACTGAAAAACGTTGGCTTTCAGTGTTGCATCAGCAAAATTGGTGACAAGAAAAATACTGTTCATGAGAAAAGTAAAAATGAAGGTTATTCTATAAACTTTAAAAACACCTTAGATCATCGTTTTTTCCATGATCCATTACGGTACTTTCAATAATATTTGAGGTCCACATGTAATCATTGTTGTCACCTTCCAGGAAAAGAACACTTTTGGTGAAGGAAAGCAATTTCTGGGAGACTAAAATTACACTTCACCAAGGCCTGGTTGCGCAACGGCAGTTCTGATTCAGGAGTTGTGATAAAATGCTTTTCAAAATATTTCGCACCAACATTTAATTTGAAAAACCTGCTGTTTTGTTATTGGTTGCAAGAGTCCTCTTTTACGATGGAGATAAATTGTTCAATTGTAAAAAAATATATATTGGAAGGTCAAGGGATTTATGGAGAGTATGGCTGTATACAGAGCAAGCTCAAATTGGGGATGATGTTAAATAATAATTATACTATTAAAAATTGTGGATAGAAAGGTCTTAGTCTCCAGGTGCCTTTGTTGTTCATAGACTCCCGCATTCGGGGATATTGCACTGGTGCAATGGTTCGGACACGGATCTTACAATTTCGAGATCACCGGTCCGATTCAATCTCCCAGTGTGTCAGATGACGTAATACTGCAGCTTTCTTAAATCCCCCCACCTATGTCCACCATGAAGTATATATGTGTACATCCACAGTTAATCAGTCAGTCGTCTGTGGTGGGGTAAAGTGTGGCTGCTCCCACCTCTTTCAAGACATCTGACCAATGTGACCATGAGTGTTCTATAGAAGGGCTTTAGAGTTCCCTCTTTCACCAGCAGTGACGTGAGCAAGAAATTGCAGGGATGTACCTTTACCTTATTTCACCTTTACCTGCTTCAGACGAATGGTCAATGATCTATTTGGAGTATCTGGGCTGTCCTTGATACATACAAGAAAATTAGGATAGGGCAGTAACCTACTTGCTGTACTGCCTCACAAAGATGCCTTCTTGCTGCAATTGCAAGCCAGTGTCTCATAAATGTGATCCTACACGGTTGCCTCCATACCCATTGTAATCACTGATGGATATTGGGAACTTAACAATACATTGTTAGAGTGTGGGAAACAATGGACTTACGATGTGAATCCATACTCCATGTAAGCTTTCCTATGTGAATACTATACGTAAGACAATAACATGAGTTGTCATAGAGCAGTACAAAAACATATTTTCAGTCTTATGTATTAACAATCTAATTATACACGTGTCTCTTCGTACCACCTCAAAGTGGTGAATATTATAATTCCTTAAATAGAAACAACAGCGTTCCTAAACACATTTCAACAGTGCACTAAATTGTCTTTGTGTAATTGTAGTTTATGGCTCTGGTATGCTCTATCTGCTTGCTCGCAAATTGTTATAACCATACAAATGACAGTCATAGCATGATTATCGTCCCTATTATGCTGTTATATTGTGTAATTTGAAGAGTAATAGCTGGACTGCAAATGCGTAGTAGCTTGTAAATACTGTAAGGCCAAAGCTACGTGCGATTATATGGCCGGTTAAAGCACAGTTTTCTCTTAAACTCTAACAACATCATATAAATGCATTATTTCAAGTAACTATTTCTGTTATTGTGTCTTGAGCTCCCCTGCTGCTGCAAAGCGCATACTAATCCAGGACAATGCAGCCTTTCTTAGGGAGTTGGAGAGCTTTGCGGCCATAACAATCTCTCTGAGGGAGTTTTCCACCAACGATTGAATTGCAGTCACAGCCCATTCATATTACAATAATTCACCACGGCAAAACTTTCTGCTGTTGTCATGTGACACTCACCGCGTGTTCCATTTCATGGCATTCACGGCGCTCTCCGATTGTGATTTCCGGTTGTTACCACGCGTTGTTCGGCACCATTTTTGTTCCAACGGTTCACCACGATGTGATCTTTATTAATTTTGAGTAGTTGTATTGCAATCGTGGAATGCTGCCTCAATTGTTTTCTTTCTCAAGAAGCATCCATCACGCGGAGCAAAACGTCGGACATCGTGCCCGAACAACGCGAGTACAAACTGAAGACGCTTCACGAGAGAAGTTTAACACGTAGGTTTTCGTGACCAACATGATCATGGAAATCCATAATCTAATCCAAAAACCTCGATTATGGATCACGAGAGAGCTATCCATCATGACTGCAAAAATAACACGGGAGCGATTAGAGGTGTTTTAACACTTGCCATCGACCAACTGGTACATTTAAATAATATCCAGATATCAATTGAACAAATATTATGCTGTTTACCTAAATATCATTACAACTGAGATCTTTAATTTGCGTGCAAGCAGCAGGTAAATACACAGGTCTGATATTTTTGTAGGCAAAACACAGGTCTGATATTGTTTGTATGCAACACCTATTCTCACTTCTTTGATGATGTCCACAGTCGTCATTCCATGGGGCCCAGGAGCATTCACAATGTTCAGACTGCGCAGGGTAGTGGTCACTTCTTCTTCAGGGCGATGTAGATTGGTGACAGGATGGGGAGGTCTTCCTTCAGCAGTGGATAGAACATGCAGCCGATGCTCTCTTCAGCCTTGATCTGTGCAACACACGGACAATTTAGTCAATTACTGAAATATTAATGGGAAGTGAATGAGCAAGCAGTGTTTGGCATTTCCTGTGTGCGCATGGGTTAGTTGATGGTGAATTAGCCAAAATGACAAGATAATTTGTTTAAGCACGGTGCCTCAACATTGGAGCTCAGGATCCACATAATGCTGACTCTGTACAATGGCAAACGGATTTAGCATGAGTACCCAGTGCTACAGAGCTTCCCTCACCAACAAGGATGATTGCCTTGTTAGCAGGACCCTGGAGGTACTGACCTCGTTTCATACGATAATGTTGCTCCTCGACACAACTGTAGCTACACCTCTCTATGACACAGGGTATTTGTTATTGAATTGAAAGGGCCAGGCAAGTTGACAAATATTGGCCAGACAAGATGGATTGAACGCTCAATGGAGCTGAATAAACTAGCGGTGAGTGCATTTGTCATTACTTCAATTTGCATGAAGTCAATGCCACAGTTCCACATCTGTCCAGAGATTTCTGCAGGGCAACAGCCAAGCATGTGATCCTCTGTAAAGTGGACGTTTATCATTGAGCAATATAGTGCAATACATGCGCAGAAATGGCAATGCATGTGTCCCTTTGGAGTCGTGTACAACCTCTCATAATCTGTAGCCCCTTTGTCAATCTGATGTGAGCTGAGCAGAGGAACCGGGTTCAATGCACAGTGCGCTAACCACTGAGCGCTACTCCGCGCCAGGACAGCATAGTAAATGTGACGATACAAGGGTAATACAATGTAAGAGGCAAAGGTCCGGTCCTGGATCGCGAATGCAACTGCCTGCAGTAAAGGCCTCCACGAGAGCAAAGGCCTGTAAATGGTACTTGGCTGCATTTCAAGTGGACACATTTCAAGTGGACACATCCACTTGAAATGTAGCCCTGGCGCCAGCCAATATTCTGATTTATACATATTATTGAGTAAATAGAGTACACAAAGCAAGCATAATCAAATTACTTTCATTATATGTTTACAAGTTTTGCAAATCCAAATACAAAGTTATTTTGGGTTCATTGTTGTTAGACTTCTCATTTTAATGCACTTGTTTATGACAGTGTTAATTTATTGTTTGTGCTGCTTCCCTGGGCATTACAAAATTTGCTCATTCGAACTCATCTTGTGTTTCCCATTTGCAAACATAAAAGGCAAATGCACACCCTTAATTCCCACTCACAAGCTGGCTTGCAATCTGTTTTAACAATTAAGTCGTATATATTTTAGGTCTTGCTTAAACCACGCATGTAAATATGCAGACCATTTAAACTAATATAATTAAACAGAGGGACACATTACCGCGGCATAAAATGTATCTTCACACGTGCATATTACTTCTTGGAATGGCACAAAGCAGATACCACGGGGCTACATTGATATAGGGATATAGGGTGGTCATTGTCCTAGGCTTTAAGTACTGTAATTGTTCACGAAATAGGTGTGCACCATACTTTTGTAACACTTTGCTTATTTTTCTTCACTTGGTTAATTGTTAGCCAGATGATTGTGCATCAAATTTAGTAATACAGGTGTATACGTTTTATTAAAGTGTCCCCATGCTCTTTAGAGCATTGCATAGTGCTCACTTCTACTGGTAGTCCTGAGCCAGTGATTATACATCCACTTTCCTATGGAGGGGGCCTTTTCCATAATGCTGCTAGCTTTTGGCTGACCATCGAAAAAACTGCATCACGCTTTCAGATACGCTTCTGATGCCATCTGGACCGCTATTCATTCAGATTCATGTCTTGTATTTGTGTTATTTTTGCTGGCTGATATTAGAAGTTGTGAACACACTCTTTGGAGTTCTATTGCTCAACTATGATATACTGGCCGTGATAACCCATTAGTCCCGTCCCATACCATGTTTGAGATCTCATTCAGTATGACTATGTGGCATTGCGGCAAGACGACTTGACTCAGCCCATACTACCTCTGGAGTCACAATGGATGTCTTTTAAACTAAAACTACACTTTTTGTTTTGTTTTACCAGGTAAGGCACACTGAGCTATATAGCTATTTTTCAGAATCAATCTGGCCACATGTGATAGCGCAACGAAGTGGCTTATCATTTGGAAATGTATAGCAGCAAAATACTATAAACGCATGTTTCTAAATGTGGAGGGAAAAACTGGAGGATAGAGAGAAAAATCCACACAAACTCCAAATATGCAGGCGTCAGGGTCGGGAACAAAACCCACGACCTCCTGTATACAAGGCGAGGTAGTTAACATCACCCCTGGCCCCTTCCCTTGGAATGTGGAATTTCCACAACTTGCACTGGAACACTATAATAAGATCAGTGCTGCCCAATGATTATTTTAGCATTGAGACATGTTACCATTAGCTCCTGAATAATTATGGTTGGGTTTTACATTTGTGAGCCAACATTTTGACCTAAAATGCCCTTTTGTAATGTAAGAATTCTGGCCTACACAGTTATTCTAAGTCAATTCCAAATTAAGTGTAAGCATATGGACACTACAAGTACAAAGATATAACTAATTTATATTTAACACCGCATCGTTTTGATTTACATCGCGCTGTATGATGTAATGTCTGGAGCCATTTGCAGATGGACCCAGAGTAGTAATTTTCTAAGTACATTTTTATAATCCCCGAGCGATGTCGGGCAAATAAAGTTGATACGAATACATCAATATTCAAACTTTAATTACCGTTATTAGCTGCATTTGTTTTTGTAAATTAGATGGAATCTAATTTATTTTATTCCAGAGGTGTGAGAAATTATCTATGTGATTTTTAATTTCCCACGCAGTATGCGGTAAACATGACATTTGAGGATCTACGCGTAAGATTTAAGGTTTTTTAAGTGACAATGAATGTAAATATACCGACAAGAAATGTTTAAGCGCTTCCGTTTGTGACTTGTGGCTCTCAAGATGTGTAAGCTTATTTATAAGACTCTTCCACAAGCACCATGCTATGACCTCCACCCATCAACATTAACTCAGTACAGTTTTCCCATGGCGAGGTTTGTTAACATTTCAGTTGCGCAATTTCTTGGGCGATTTGGTTCGCGCAACTGATGACTCAGCCATGGACCCGCATTTAGACTACTGATGAGGAAGAGACATGCATGTCGGCATACTGAGTGGTCCATCATCGTGGTATGTATATAAACACATTTAGTCTGCATATCTCAGTCACAGGGCTCTGTTACTTGACACGCCTAGGCCTTAATTACGGAAAATATTTTGAATGAGATAATCGAAAAAACACTTATTGGGCGGTGGATCCCACTGTAGAGACCCATGTGGGTATTTTGACAATTCATCGTATTGATGAATTCAACTTAATGTGTATACTCACAACAAACACCGCGGATAGGGGCGTGTGAGAATTGATTGTTTACAATGTATGCAAAATATATGCAAACGATTTTCCTAATGCTGCATGTGGGTTAATGGAGTGAGCGAAACTGAACAAATGAGGCAGATGCAAAACTGAACACATTCTTGAATAAAATAATGAGCCAGAACAATGAGAATGATGTACATTTATTGTGGTGGTAATGAGGAGGTGGGTTTAAAACTTAGGATTTCGTGACCAATATCACCCATAATACAGGTTTTTTTGTATTATGGGGAGGAGGTGGATTATTAAATGTTTCATGCTGAGTTTCCGCGATTTCTTCACTGGAAACTACGCAATGCAAAGCCCAATTCTGCACATGCTGCTGCGTGCAGACTATTTTCAGGCCAGAGAGAGAAACAAGGCTCGGCTTTGAATGTGGCTGTAATCGCAGTCAAAATGTTTACACGCCAGACCAAGTCAATTGTTCACAAGTGTCCGCTTTTTGTACAGCTGTGTATGGGTGTGGCTTTTTCCTCAGCTAGCCATAGAGAGCGTTGAGCAATATACGGGGGGTTTGCACGGGGCGAGCTCATTTACAATGCGAGCGTTCTGGAAAGCCAGCGTGTGATGGCAATTCACTGCGGTGTGGCTGCTATGGTTTGACATGGTCCACCAGACACGAGGATCTTTGCCACTGGCAAAGGAAAACTTAATCTAGTATGAAATGGCCTTTACGCAAGCTACATCCTGAGGCTCATCATGCCACGCAGTTATAGATATCCACCACAACGCCACTCTGCTGCCAATGTGTAATGGCCTTTCTATTCCGAGCATGTGCAATGTGATGAGACTGCTGTCAAAACACACCGTTGGCTCAACCGTAATGGCTCGTAATGTATTTCCTTCTCAAACGTCGATGAAATATTTAATATTTGTCCAATTAAATGTCCATTACAACTTAGCGATTGCTACGTGTGATCATCAAACATGTGCTGCATTACAATTCAGCCTATTTGCTGCATTATTCTGCGTGCGTTGATTGTATCGTGAATCGATGTAGCAAAGCTGTAATTGGTAACATTTTGACAATTTCAAACTTTTTGCTTGGTATTCAACCTCGCTTATTTGCCGCATGTGGGTTTTAGGTAGCTTGGCGTTTTAGATCATACAATTAGGCTGCGGGTGAAAAGGTTAAACGAATACAGCTTAGTGTCCTTTTGCTAATTTCTGCAAGCAACATAAATCTGTGGCTTGCATCACAGGCATGGCGATGTTTGGCTTGAAAGTACAACGGGCAATCAGTTTAACAAGTGGGATATAGATGTAGCATTGATTTATGCTTAAGGAGTCTTGGAAAGAGAATACAAAATGATGCAATTGTATTTGACAAGAGCTCTGAAGCCCCTTTGCTCTTCTGAGCCGTGTTAGAATTCCCATAAAATGCACACCTAATGTGGAGAAAAAAATAGCATGCCATGTCATGGACAACACAGATCACATTGCAGAGAGGTACACGGCTACTATATAAGTTTGCAGCCATATTTCATCTTCTTGGTTCTTTCGGTAAAGTCACGTAGAAGGGAAGTAATAAAATAATAAAAATAAAATATAATAAAATAATTCTCACGACGTTTCGGCCCCAAGGCAAGCAGCCGTCCTCAGGTGGAGAACAGGTCCGTCAAGTAGACAGAGTCTGAATGGCACGCTCCAGGCTTGGAGCGACTAATTATGCTGGGATGGAGGAGCGAAGAGCGTCTTGACAAATAATTTGCATATCAAGAGGAATTGAGCATATTTATGGGAAATGCAGATATGCGATTAGCACTACTTGTGAAATGCGTAGGAGGTTTGGCGAGGGGTTAAAGTAATTATGCCCATGCATTATGCAGGATTAGCAGCAGCAAAGGGAGGGAGTAAGGTCAGAATTAATAAAGGGAAGGAATGTTAATAATATGGCGCCGCAGCAACTAATATGCTTATTGACTATACCTTGTAATATTACACTATGTATTATTCTACCCACCCAACTGTATACCACACTGCTGTATATTCACTATCAATTACGATACTATATATTACCTTATACATTGTATTAAACATTACACTTTAATACTATTTATTATTATTATATAATATGCTATACACTATACCATAAACCGTCGCGTGAAAGGAGATGTTATCCTTTTGATGTCTTACTTCATCCATCACTGGGAAACCCAGTTCCAGCAGTTCGATACACCTTCTCTAGCTGATCATTCAGGCCCCTCAACTCATTTCTGACACTCATTCTTTTGCTGTGTGCCTAAAAGAATCCCTTGGTCCGGCATTTGACCATTTCCCACCATTCCGCCATAGTGATAAAGCAGCACTGTAGGCTTCTCCATTCTTCGTAGCGTTTGATGATAGCCCTCGTCACCTTCTCATTCATTTTCCAGATCCTTTTTCTTGACCGTAATCCACCCGAAATTCGTAGTCTCGCCGTAATTAGTTTGTGATCCGAAAATGATAACGGTTCAGTCTCCACATACTCCTCTATCATTTTAGCCGAGACAAAAAAAAAATCTATTCTTGAAAGCAGAGATCCAGAACTATTGGCCCAAGTGACACCTGGATGTGCTGGGTGCAGCATCCGAAAGGTGTCAGTTAAATCAAAATCCTTAACCAAGGCACTGAGTTTCCTTGAAATGGGGTCTATCTTCCAGCCTCCAGAAGTAGACAGTACATCTGACAGGTTAAGCGGGCAGTTGAAATCACCCCCAATACGACATGCCTCTGCATAACCAGCAGGGCAGCTATATTACCCCATAGTTCCACTCTCTCCGCATACCACGTGGGGGTGTATACGTTAATTAGGCATACTGTATGTGGCGTCGACATATTGCAGACGGCCAGGGACTACTTTCTAGGCCTCTTGTACCTCGACCCTTCTATGTCCTAGGAGGATGGCTACCCCAGTGCACTTATTAGCGTTGCTCCGGGACCAGAAACAGTGCCCGTTCCAGGGCTCAAACAGCTTTGCTCGGCCGAGGGAGTACGGCAGGTGCCATTACTGCAGGAAATAAATGTCTTTCCTTAAAGTTCGCAGATAATGCACCATTGCTCTATGCTTAGCCACTACCCAAATTCCCCTCACATTGACTGATGTTATGGAGAGCTCCATGACCAGGGGTGTCTAGTCTGGCTCAGATACGTCCTCCAGCAATGAATAACAGTTCTTGTCTACCAAGTCCAGGAGACATTCAGCACTCATAGGTTTTGGGATAACCCCCTCTCTTGGCTCGTCTTGGTTGTTACTTCTTCAGATGTAACCAAATCTGTTGAAGAGTCTGTTGGCCGAGGGCCTTCCCAGGGGACAGATCACAGTGAAGCACTTGGTGTCCTCCGCTTCCTCTTTGCTGTCCTCTCGAAAGACCCCTCTTGTCACCCTTCTTCTGTTGCACCCCTTTGCCCTTTGTCGCCTCCACCTCTTCCACCTAATCAGCTACTGTTGGCTCAGGGGCCCCTCCCCCAATTTAATTGGCTTTGGGTCCATCTTCCCGCCGGCTCGCGGATGCTACCCCTTCTATGGACGGCGTTTCCAGCTCTTCCCTCTCGTCCAATAGGGGCGTTCTCTGGTCAGCAATTTCACCACCCACATCATCTGTTGCCCGGCTACGCAGCGTGTGCTCCGACCTGACCTCGGTCATCTCCCTGCTCTCTCCATCGGTAGTCTGGTTCTTATGTGCTCGGACCATATTTGCGTATGATTCGAGGCAATTCCGGTACAGATGGTCCTTGCTACCATAAAGGTTACATTGTGCTGGGATTCGGCACTCATCTACTATGTGGTCTAGTGATTTGCAGTGATAGCACACTCATGCTTCACACGCTGCCACCAGATGGCCTCGTCCACCACACCTCCTGCAAAGTTTGGGTTGGCCCTTGTAAACGACATAGCCCCTGCTACCCTCAATGTTAAGGGCACTCGGGATGTGCTGCAGGGCACTGTCCGCAGCTCTTAATCTAACCCGCCACTGTCTAGCCCCTGTCCAAATGCCCAGCGAGTCCTGGACATGCTTGCAACTCGACAACAAAAGGCAGTGTTCTCGCAACCACACCTCCACATCGTTGTCTGGTAGTGATTTGTTATACAAAAAAAACGTCACAATTTTTGCATCTAGTTTCGACAACAGTTGCACTTTTAGCAGCGACAGAGGCCTCTCGCCTGCCTTTTCCTCAAACCGTGTCAGGAAGCACTGCAATAAGTTGCCCATCCTAAAACTGACGTCGAAAGCCCTGCCGCCCGGCAAAGCTGGCATAGCACCCACACCTCCTGCGCAAAGGGACAATGCACAAAAACTTGACTCGCTCACTCATCTGAATCACAGCCCCATGGGCACTTAGGGGTGTGGGCCATGTGGCCGGAATACATAAACTTCCTGTATGCCAACCTGTTCCAGGCCGCTAGCCAAGATATGTCTCTTTGCCTTTTAATTAGGGCCCTAGATGTCACATTCTCCAATATTTGTTGGTGTATGGCACTTCGTGCGCCTGGTACCACTGCACAGGCTTCCCTTTTGCCAATCTCGGCAAGATCACCTCGTGAGTGCCATGACTCTCTTACCAGGACTGGCTCATATTCTGTGATGTCTTTGTTGACCGCGGCACACAGCCGCCCATGCGTCCAGATGATTGGCTTGCAGCGAGGTAATGGAGCCATCCCTAGTCTACGCAGGAGCCATGCCAACCTATATTGTAAAAAAATATGAGGCCTTTGCCTGAGACCCATCTGAAAAAACCAAGAGAAGCATATTACAAAAAAAAGATCGTAGTGAGGGTTCGCGAGTCATTAGGGGTTCCCCTCCCACCATTCGCAGAGTATTTGCACATAGTCTCCCTTTTTACCCGATCCATCCCTCCTCCTCAGATGAACTTGAAAAACAGTGCCTCCATATTATGCATCATTTGCGCGCCCGGCGGGAAGATATATGCCAGATAGTTGAGTGCGGGTAGCATTTCCACCTTTTAAACCAAGATTCCCCCTTCCATAGTAAGGCTTCTGGCTGCCCACCTGGCCAGCCTGCCCTTCACCTCCTTTATATTTTCTTTCCAGTCCTTTTTGCTGATTCCTCCCGATAGGTGACCCCCAGGATCTTACTCCCTTCTGTCTGAACTCTTAGTTCTCTTGGCTGACTCTCAAACAGCCTGGGGTCCCCAAAAATCATCATCGTACTCTTATTCAAGTTTATCCTGGATCCTGAGGCCAAATAAAAAAGCCTTGCGAGCTCCAGCAGCTCCCACACCGAGGATACCTCTCTGCAAAAAACGACAATGTCATCCATATACATAGCTATTTTTGCCTGTTCGCTACACCCCGGGATATGCACCCCTTGGATCCTCTGGTTAGCTCTGACCGCCTGGCAAAGGGCTCCATGCACATGACAAATAAGACTGTCTCACACCCGACATAACTGGGACTGCCTCCGAAAGGATCCCGTTTATCAAAAGCCTGCTAGAGAGTTTATGATATAGTTTCCTTACCCAACCTACTAAAAGCTCTCCTACCCCCATGTGTCCCAGCACTGAAAACAAGTAATCATGCGAAATGCAGTTAAAAGCCTTCTCCTGGTCTAAACTAAGGAGCCCCAGCCCACCCCACCCTCCCCCCATCATGGCTTCTAGGACCTCCCTCAGTCAGATACGATTGTCTAAAATGCGCCAGCCCGGGACCGCACATGTCTGGTCTGTTTGTATTACCTCCTCTACCACTTTCCCTAGACGTGCTGCGATGGATTTGGCTAATATCTTATAATCCGTATTTAACAGGGTGATTGGGCGCCAGCTCCCAATGTCGCTGCGGGCCCCCTTCCCCTTATATATAAGGGATATTACCCATCCCCTCATGGGCTCTGGCACTGGACCCTCCGCCAAGACCTCTCTATACAAATGCAGCAAGTCATGCTTGATGGTTTCCCAGAATTTGTCATAGAATTCAGCCGGTATTCCGTCCTGCCCTGGCGTCTTGTACCGACGTAAACCTCTTACTGCCTCGTCCAGCTCCTCCATCTGAATTTGCTTATTCATCTCCTCAGGAGCCTTGATCTTCTGCTTAACCTCCCCAAGGAAGCAGTCTCGGGCTCCTGACTCCAACGTCTTACTTCCATACAGTTCCGCATAGTATTCCCGTGCAGCCTCAACAATGCTCTCTGTCTGCATCAGTCTGCACAGGCTTGGGCTGACCAGCTCCTGGATTGTGCTTTCTGTCTTCCTGCAATTACAATAGCATTGGCTGCTGACATTTGGGCTACGCTCATTTCAAACCCTTATAAACAGTTTGCCTTGGAAGATAATCTCCCTTTTCCTGAAGATGACCGCTTGTGTTGCGATTGAAACGTCGTAGTTTTTTGTTATTTTTTGTTATTTTCTTTGAACCTACCTATGTGACTTTACCGAAAGACCCAAGAATATGAATTCCTGCAGTCACGAAAGCTTTAAGTCTAAAGGATCATTCTCTGGCATGAAACATGTGCAGGCGGAGTCAAGTCTCTGTAATGCATGCCAAGATGTCCAATATTTTGACAGCATAGCGTCCAGAATAATCCCCTCAACTCCCTGCCAACAATACAATATATTTGAAACAGCCTGTTTTTAACTGCTTTCTTTACATGTGTCGGCTTGTTTTTGGCAGTGAATCTACTAGGTACTAATTTAGCCTTTGTCATGAATTATACCGCAGTACAGCTCTGCTACCTGCCACAATTGTTCTCCGGGCTCTTGAAACAGCACGGCCCCTCCTAAGCAGCTGTTTGTGCTGCCATTAATAGATACATTGCTGCATCTAAAATCGTGTTGAGCAAGCCACCATTTGTTTCAACCAGAGAGAATCCTGATAAAGCCCGGAAACTCATGTCCTTTTGTTACGTTGTGTTTCCATATGGAAGTATTTACTTAAAGTTAATTCGATCCTGCCTCGGTATATGTATGAATGTTGAACTTATTTCGCACCGTACTTAGTCAACCATGATAATTTGAGGTGCAGGGGAAGGACAACAAACTAAACACACAAAGCAGTTCTAAAGAAATTAGTTTTCAATTTAAACTTAAAAGTGCATTGCTCCTTTGGCTTCCTAATATCAGAAGAAAGAGCGTTCCAGACGGCTGCAGAAGTGCAATCTGAAAGCGCGCGATGCGGTGACCGTCTTTGTCCGATGGCTCGCCAAAAGCTGCCGCGAGGAAGACTGGAGTTTGTGTAGCAGACTATGCTCTTTGACGTGATCAGCAAGGCATTGTGGTTCATTTGTGGCAAGCACTTTGTGTGTAATGAGTGCCACCTCATCATGTATTCGTTTGGAAACCGGAAGCCAATGTTGCTTGGCGAGCACTGTACGGACGTGGTCAGCACAATGGCTAGCACACCATAGAGGTCGCTGATTCCATGTATAGTGAAATCGCGTATGTGACATTGGGGATGTCACTCTATGGTGCCGGCCCGGGAGGGTCGTGGCATGCGATGTTTCTATGTCGCGGACAGCACTGGGTGGGTTGCTGTGTGATACCGGCTTCACTATAGCACGGCATGCGATGCACCGTCATTGTGTACACCCCGTAGATGGGTGTAGTACCAGCCCTAGCGGGGCTTGGTGAGTGCTGGAATAGCGCGGACACCGTACATAGCGTGTAGTGCGGGCTCCCACAAGGGGGAGCAGGAGAGTATCAGCCCAGGGACAGGCTTGCCCCGGGCCATGGCACTCTAGTTGACCCCGCAGACACGTGATCTGGAGTGAGAGGGCCCCAGGTGGGGAAGCTAGGGGATGATCACGTGTCCGGGGAGAGGTCTCGAGAGGGATCGAGAGGGAGCTAGAATGCGCGAGAAGGCGGGCGGGGCCTAGGCGGAGCCAGCCCCGACCCAGGAGCATATAAGGTGGGTCCCTGAGAGGGACCGGGGTCGATTCGCTCTACAAGCTGGAAGCTCCACGTCCTACAAGCTAGAAGCTCTACGTCCTACAAGGCATCAACACGTGGCCGGGACCCGAGTGAGGGTCTGACCCTTCGTAGCTGTAACTCCTGTATAGTGTAGTTAGCTGGGTGGTCACCACCCTAGGCTGTATCTGGTAAAGGGACATATATACGTGTTGTAATACACGTGTTGCCCCTAAAGAATAACGTCTGCGACTCAGTTGGCCTCCCCACACATGTCCCAAAGTGAACGTTCAAACGATCGTACAAGTTTCTTAAATCCATCAATGTGATGGCGCTTTGAGTGGCATATTTGTGTCAGAAAGGCGTCTCGTGTTTAAGCAAAATAAAATTTACTGCATTTTAATCTGTCCACACAGCAGTATAAGCAAGTACACCACAGTTAGTCGATCAGTAGGTCATGTGTGGTGGGGTAAAATGTGGGTACTCCCACCTCTTCCAAGAGGTCTGGCCGGTGTGGAAGAGTAGGTAATATTACTCCCAGGATAAGCTCTTTAGAACTCTCACGAGTGGAGACCCTTCTTGCAAGCAGTGGTGTGAGCAAGCAATTGCAGGGCTGCGCCTTGATCGTTATCATTCTCCGTCTACCACCAGCATATTTGTCACCAAGATCATTTTGGAACTCATTGCCTACGTCGTATGGAAGTTAAACTTTCAAAATATGTTGGACAGAATATAAGACGAATTTTGCACATTATACTTCTCTTTCAGTATGATTAGAAGCCAACTGAACTCTTCAGCATCAATAGATATTTACCATGAATAAAGACTATCCCTCAAGATATTTACGTATTTCAATCTTGATTTGAAGCTTTCGTGACTGCAGGAATCCATACTCTTTGGTTATTTCGGTAAAGTCATGTATATAGAAAATTAATAGATCACGACGTTTCGATCACAACACAAGCAACCGTCATCAGGTGAAACAAACACAGCAGGAGAACTGCTGACGTAGTAGAAAGAGCTGCTGCAACAAGAGGTTATATAGGCTTTTGGTGGGCCCAACCCAAGGGTAAGTGGGCGGAGCTAGAGAAGGAATTTGTACGTAAATGTAAATGTAAGAGATTAGCATGTCAATGTGAGATGGCAAAAGCAACCGGGGGTTGTGCCGATTAGAAGATTAGCATGTCAATGTCAGAGAGCCGGGCAACAGGAACAAAAAACCCGCAAGAGCAAGAGATACATTCTATAAAAAAGGGGAAGGAACCCCAATGGGTTCTTCCTTATCGCCAGTGGTAGCGAATGTTTTCATGGAAAAATTTGAAACAGATGCCATCCACACCATTGGAACCTCCTTTGCCAGTATCAAAATATGATAAATCTTTTTTTACCCTTTATCTGGAAACAAAACTGACACCTTTTTTTAACAAGGAGTCATGTTAGCATTGACCACAATACCTACGGTTGGAATGCAAAAAAAAAACACAACTCTGATAATGTGTGCACTGTCCTTGAAATTGATTGGTCCACACCCGAGACAGCTTTTGACTCCTTGTAAAAAAGGTGTCAGTTTTGTTGCCAGATTAAGGGTAAAACAAACAATTATCAGATGCCATCCAGACATCCACCCTACGTCTTTCCTTGTGGAAGAGATACATAGATGACACGTTCGTCATCTGACCACATGGCCAGCCAGCAGTTAACCAATTCTTTAACCACATCAATTCCATACACCCAACCATCAAATTCACCTTGGACGTGGAAAAGGATGGCAAATTACCCTTCCTAGATGTTTTGATCGGGAAGAGACCTGATGGCTCGTTGGGACATTCTGTCTACAGTAAAGCCACCCATACGGATGCCTATCTAAAGCTTGACTCCGACCACCATCCAGCCCAGAAGAATTCTCTGATCATTGCATCTCCGACCAGCACCACCTAGCCAGCGAGCTGGAGCACGTACACCAAGCCCTCAGGATGTATTGATATTCTGACCATACAATCCGCAAAGCTGACTCCCCAGCCACGGGGAGACAACCATCTGAGGACCCAATCAAAATCATTACCTTGCCATACATAGCAGGGGTTACCAAAAATATTTTCAAAATCTTAAACAAACACAAGATCCAGGTTTGTTTCAATACAGTACACAAAATCCGTGATTTGATCCTATCTATAAAGGATGTGATTCCTGACATGCAATTCCCTGGTGTCTATAAACTAAGTTGTGGCTGCGGCAGCAGTTATATTGGGGAAACGAAACGACATGTCTCGGACCGTGTTCGCGAACACTTCAGGCAGATCTGAAACACGGTCGGACCAATACCTCTGCCGTTGCTATCATTGTTTTAACGCTGTGGGCTCATACGAAAGTGATTTTTCCAAGACGAAGATACTCTGCAAACCTACCAGCTATCATCAGAGATTTGTTCATGAAGCCATCCAGATATATAAACACAGACACAACTTTAACCGAGAGGATAGGTACAAACTGAGCAATCATTGGAAGGACGTTATTAACCAAGTAAAGTATTAACTGACTGTGATGTTTCCATCCTACCTGCCTATGTCATCTGTTATTCCGACTCTCTGAGTACATCACCAGGTTAAATATATTTACATTAACGGGCTAAGTGTCTCACGAACACAGCAACCGTTTCCCCTTTCCCTCGATGTGGCGGGAGCTCTCGTTTTTTAATAGACTATAACTGGCTGGGATATTTCCATGTATGTGTCTCTCTCTGTGTTTGTGTTTTTCTGTTTGTTTGTTTATTTGTCTCTGTGTGTGTGTGTAACTCTCTGTATGTGTCTCTATGTGTGTATCTCTCTCTATGTGTCTCTCTATATGTGTGTGTCTCTCTCTGTGTGGGGTTTGTCTCCCTATGTGCGTCTCTCTCTCTGTGTGCCTCTCTGTGTTGTGTCTCTTGTGTGTCTCTGTGTGTGTCTCTCTCTGCGTGGATGTCCCTCTGTTTTGGGTTGTCCCTCTGTGTCTCTCTCTCTCCATGTGAATCAAAACCATCACGTTACCATACATAGCAGGCGTTACCAAAAAGATTTCCAAAATCTTAAACAAACACAAGATCTAGGTCCGATTCAGTACAGTACACAAAATCCGGTATCTAATCCCATCTGTGAAAATGTCCTTCCTGACTTGCAATACCCTGGTGTTTACAAACTAAGTTGCATCTGTGGTGATTGTTACATTGGCGAAACGAAACGTCATGTTTCTGAGATCTGAAACACGGCAGGACGAATTCCTCCGCCGTTGCTGATCATTGCTATAATGCTGTAGGCTCCCATGATATTATCTTTTCCGAGACCAAGGTGCTCTGCAAGCCGTATGAATACCACCAAAGGTTTGTCCATGAGGCCATCCAGATATACAAACATAGACATAACTTCAACCGAGAAGATGGATTCAAATTGAGCAATCATTGGAAGAATGTTATTAACCAAGTTAAACCCTGCTGTCTTACAGTTTATATTCAAATCCACATCACCAGTCTTTTAATCTCAGCCTTGCACATCACTAGGAAATTTGAGGTTCAGCTTTCCTAATCGTGTAGCACTTTTGTTCGAGTCCACTCTCCCCCGCTTCCCCCTCACCCGTGGGACATGAGCTGTATGCCCAGCTTTGGGATTGGCTCCCCCAGCCCACGCCCTGCCCCCATACTCAACCTGCCCTCGTTCCCCCCCCCCCACCCTCCTCAGCTATATAAACCCGTGTTAGAGCTATCTCTTTGACATATTTCAGCAACTGTCTTCACTGTGTTTGTTGTTAGTTGTTTTTCTTTTTTTTCTACTTTTTTTATTACCTACGTGACTTGACCGAATAAAACCAAAGAGGATAAAGGGGGTTGTTTAAAAGGGGGGGGGGGTGTTACATAAAGCAAAGCATTAAAAAAATACAAAAAAACTAAATGATGAGCAAAGCAAAGTGCCGACTACACCGAGCATCTTCTTGTTTCCTCTGATCATAAAACAAGGGTTGTTTCCATGGAGAGTTTTTCAGAGGCTGCCAGTGGTGCCGTTGTGGGCAGCAGAGGAGAAGGAGCAACGGCGTTTCTGCGGTAACTTTCACCCAAAGTGTTTTTTTATTGATGGGATGAGTGGGGAATGGGGTTCCTGAGAAGTCAGAGAGTTAGCAAAAGATCAAAAAACATGCAGTGTTAGTTTGCACTCTTAGCCATTGCCAGGAAGCATATACAATTGGCATGTCACGTGAGTAGTGTTGTATCACGAATATGCAAATATAGTATTACTCGAGGATAGTTTCATAGTTGAATCTTTGTAATGTTTTATTCGTTCAAAGATATGTAATAAAATGATGCATTATCATCATCACATATGTTCTATATGAGAAGTTGTCGCTATTTGGCTTCAGATCTTCTCCTTGGCCACATACCATTTTGTCTGGGTCGCCATTGATAGTTTTGGCTCAATGGATCTTGCCCAAAATAGACTGACTGGCTGACCTCTGAGCACCACTGCAACACCATTCAAGGCAATCTGTCTTCCTCCACCATGCACACACACATGCTGCCCCCATTACAACCTTCTCTCCCTTAATACATCAGCAAGACTTTCCTGCCACATTCTATTCTGAACTTCTTCCATTAAAATTCCTAGCATCTCCCATCGTTATCATGATCGTCGTCATCCTCATCAACAGCCATGTTGTATTCACAGATGGATGAAAGCCTCCCCACATCACTGTCACTCATAGTCCTGTGATAGTGAAATGTATGTCGCCTCCTGTACACGAGTCAACCACAGCGCTGTACCTCCATGGTCGCCAATATTGTGGGAACATTCCCTCCTTTTATTGTAAATGTTGTGGATTTACTCTCCAACACACTAGTGGGCTGAAGTAGTAACTAATTGGCCCGTTTTGTTTACGTGACAGCCCTTTCTGGTTATGTTGGGTGGTGGAGGGTTACGACACCTTTATACTTACGCGATCTAATGCAAAAAACATTTATTATGAATATTATTGGTCGCGAAAGCCTACATGTTAAATTCCCTCCTTTGCCTCCCATCGATTCTGAACCAGTTTCATCCACGGTGGCAGCAGGGTGGCGAGATGTTAGCTGCCTCGCCTGGTATGAAGGAGGTCGTGGGTTCGATCCGAACCCTTGGATATTTCTTAGGATCCACCGGTTTTCCCCTTCACATTTAGAAATATGTGTTTAGAGAGTATTCAGCCGGGTATAAATTACCACGTGATAAACCACTTCGTTGAGCTATCATTTGTGATGGCCAGGTCGCTTCTGGAAAAGAGTGATATAGCTCAGTGAGCCTTACCTGGTAAAATGAAATTAGCTTATAATTTGGTTTATTCATCGGCCATCATCTCGCAGTGTTTCCTGCTAAAGTTCACTTACATTGCTCAACAGTCAACGTTTTATTTATCTCTCTGTCGAATTTGTCTTTGTCCTCCCAGTGCTATTCCATGCTTGTCTGCGTACTTCTGAATGTTTTGTTCCATGTGTTTTTTGTGAGCCCGTGTTTCTGACCGACATGTCACAGCAGGTAATATTCACTTATTTGAATCGTTTTGCTATAAGCACATTGGTATGTTTCCACACAACTTTCTGACAAATCTTGTTTCATCTATAAACCCTAACAAAGCTTCTTCACCTGGACATTAAAAAAACGGAAGCACAACAATTACAGATGTATTTTGGAGTAGCAGTCATTCCCTGATTAAATTGGAGTGACCTTTTCTTTTTAGCAAGTAGGCTTTCGCGACCAATATTATGCATAATACAAGTTATTTTCGGTTAGATTGCATAAATAAAAGTATCGATGACCTATCACCACCTGACACAGCAAATAAGTAAGGTTGTTTCACCTAAAAAAAACGTTCTAATTCGTTACTACTTCAGCCCACCAGTGTGTTAGAAAGGAAAACCACAACATTTGCAATTTGAGTACTGTGGTAACTAATTGGCACGTTTGTTTAGGTGACAAAGCTTACTGACTGTGTCGGGGTGGTGATGGTTTGATGATACATTAATATTTACGCGATCTAACCTTTTTTTCTTATTTTTTAAATATATGATCACTTATTTTGAACTAATGGCCCCCACCATAAGGATGTAGAATGTTCCCGACAGACTCAGAGGAGCTGGTAGTGAGAGATGAATACAGTGCCATGCTTGTGTAATAAACCTTCTTGAGACGGCTTCCGGAATCAGTCCTTTTTATTTTCAAATTCCACAGTTACACTTTACACACACACTCTCCGTTGCTGGCAGACAACGGAGAGAGGGCAGACTTCCCACCAAGTCCCCACCGCGCACGTGGCACCCAGAGCCCCCGTACGCGCGTGACTCCTGCTCTTGTCGTTCCCAAGTCTGCTCACGATCGCTCTCTCTCTCTTAATCCCTTCGTCACGTGGTACCCCCCAGCCAATCCTCCATAGACAGCGTTGACCGTTCCCGATGGTTCCCTGTCAATCCCGGGACCACGCCTCTGATCCGGCTCCCCATTAGCTGGGGCCCCGAATGGCCAGGCCAATCACCCCTGCTGACATGCCGAGATCACGCCGAGGCCATGCTCCCTGGCTCATCCCTTATTGGCTACAAAACAGGACCGGCAAGCCAATCCCCACGTGAACCCTCTATGGCTGTTATTACACTTGTATTGAAGCTGGAGCCCCTTGTAGTTTACGCATAACTCATTTCACTGGCACCACACGATATATGCTATTGTAATAAAAAGACTCGGACGCTTCTCTCTGTCCTGTGTCCTTTATTTGGGTTCGATCTCTTTCCCTCACGGTACTCCCCTATATACTCTCCACCCTGCAGCCCCAGGCTGCTGTTGCTCCCGTAGCCCACGCTCTGCAGCCCCAGGCTGCTGTCGCGCCGTGCAGACCCCTGCTGCCGACTCCTCCCTTGCAAACCCGCTACTCTCTGCAGCCTCCTCGCTGCTCCTCCTGCCCCCGGGCCGGTCACCGTTGGCCGACGGTGCCGATCCTCCTGGCTTGGGTGTGTGGCGACCTCGCCACTCTCTCTCACCCTTCGCCCTGCGTGGCCTCTCACTTCTCCCAGTCCCCGATCACTCCCGACCGCTTCCGGTTACCCCCCTTATAGACCCTTACCCTCTCCCCCACGTGACGTAACTCCTCCCCCCATGACGTCACTTCCCGAAGGTCGTTTACGCCTGCATTACACCACCCTCCCCCGTAGAGAAAATCCAGCCGACCTCGGCTGAACACAACTCCAATACGCAATGCGAACGAACACGACCGAATACGTAAAAGGACACAGAACACACAATAATATACGGAAAGAACTAGAACACAACACAATAATTAACGAAATGTGAGGGATTTCGAGCGGGTGCGGGTCGCCGGGCCGTCCCGGACGATCGGTGGCCCTCCCGCCGAGCGGGAACGTGGCAGGGTTTTAAGAGCGACAGGCTGAAGTTCGTCTGTCGCTATTGGAGGCCTGGCAACGTCCCGGTCCCCTGTTTTTGAAGGCGCAGCACCAGAGGCGTCCCGCAATCGTGTCCGCGGCAGGGTAGGAAGGGCTGCGGGCCTCAAAGGTTCCGCAGCCGTGGTAGGCGCACCCCGAGCTGGGTCCGCTTTCCCCTGCCGCGTCACGGCCGGCTCGTCTGTGAAAGGCACGACAGGCGCTCTAGCAAAGTCAGCAGGCACAGGCAAGGGCGAGTCAGCACCAACAGACCCCGGCAAGGCAACCTCAGGAGATAACGCATCCGGTCGAGGGGCCACGTATGGTTTCAACCGAGATGTATGGACGAACCAACGCCGAGAACCAAACCGAACACGCGCCGACTGTGGGTTGGGAACCTCGATGAGGCGAACCGGCCCTTGCCATGGCTTATGTAATTTAGGAGAGGTACCTGGCCGCACCTGTGGACAATGGAGCCAGGCCAGGTCCCCCGTTTTCCAAGGGCATTCCCCTTTTGAACGTCGCGCACACCGCTCGTTCCGAGCCTGGGCTTTGGCCGTAGCCATGCGAGCCTCCACCCGCGCTTCAGTGACTCGGCGAACGGTGTCCTGAATGTAATCAGGAAGAGGCTTGACAGGTCCCCTCGCCTTGGTTCCCAACTGCTCATTAATCGGCGGTACGTTTTCACGACCGTACATTAGAAAAAACGGCGAATATCCTGTAGCCGCATGCGGCGTCATCCGGTACGCTGAAAGCACCCCAGGGATATGCAAATCCCAATCTGATTGTTTTTCACTAACCGTATGGCACAACATGGCGGACAGGGTCCGATTAAGCCGTTCCACCATACCATCCGTTTGTGGGTGGTAGGGAGATGTCCGTATTTTTTTTGTACCAAGCGCCGCACACACTTCCCCCAACAATTTGGAGGAAAAATTCCGGCCTTGGTCTGTAAGGAGCCTCTCCGGCGCCCCTTTGTCCATAACATACCCAAAAAGAAAGGCGTCCGTGATAGACGCCGCTGACTGGTCAGGCAAAGGCCAGGCCACCGGCCAGCGGGAGAGGTACTCCACCCCTACCAGCAAATATTTATTTCCCCTAGCGGATGGCGGAAAGGGTCCCAAAATATCTAACGCCACCAACTCATTAACTCGAGACACCTGGATGGATTGTATCGGCGGTACATATGGATGTTTAGGCGGCTTACGGCGGGCACAATCGGGACACGCGCGAATGTGCCCGACGACATCCGTCGTCATGCCGTGCCAATAGTAGTCTCGCTGCAGCGTCAATAGCGTCTTCTGCACCCCCAGATGTAAAAGCGTGTCACAATGCAGAGTCCTAATCAATTCGTACCGCAATGATGCCGGTACAACCAGACGCCAGCGTTCCTGCATCCCTTCCCTTCATATCAGCAAGCCATCACGGAGAGCGGTTTCCGGCACGCCGCCCGCACCGAGTCCCCCACTCCCCTTGACAGGCCGCTTACGTAACGTTACCAAGGAATCATCCAACATCTGTTCCCGAATCCACACAGACCTCGGGAGATGTAGAATGCCATCAGCCGGTCCCCCATCAGCCGGCCCCGGCTCAAGTGGAGCTTCCGGCACTTCGACTGCCAGCGCGACAGGCGGAGGGGGGTGCTGAATCGGGCCACACCTGTGCGTCCCCGACGCACATGCGCAAGGGGATCGCTGCGGCAGCCTGGAAAGTGCGTCCGCATTAGCGTGACGCACTCCCTTCCGATGGTGAATTTGGAAGGAAAATTCTTGCAGCGTGTCCAACCATCGCGCCAGCTGGCCGGATGGTTGGTCCATTTTAAGAACATACTGCAAGGCCGCATGATCCGTGCGAACAATAAACGAACGACCGTACAGATACAGTCGAAATTGGCGGAGAAAAAAAACAATAGCCAAAAGTTCCCTGCGAGTGACACAGTAGCGGGTTTCAGCGGGAGACAAAACCCGGCTACCATACGCGACCACGCGTTCTACACCATCTTTGGACTGAGATAACACCGCCCCAATACCCGTGTCACTCGCGTCCGTATCCAGAATGAAGGGATGCGCAAAATCCGGATAATCCAACGTCGGTGCCGTAGCCAATAGATCGCGTAGGCCTCGAAACGCCGCCTCCTTCGGGGGTCCCCAAGCGAACTTGTGTCCTTTACCCATCAGGAGATGCAAGGGCCTCGCGATCATAGCAAAATTTCGAACAAACCTCCGATAGTATGAGGCGAACCCCAAAAACCGACGCACATCCCCCACCGTGGCAGGGGTTGGCCAGTCACGGACGCACGCAGTTTTGTCCGGATCCGTGGCCACCCCGTCCGCACTGACGATGTGGCCCAAATAACGCATGGAGTGTTGCAGCAGGTGACATTTCTTGGGCTTAAATTTCAAATTAGCAGAACGCATCCTGGTGAACACGGCCTCCAACCGCGATAAATGCTCGTCAAATGTGTGGCTGAAAACGATAATATCGTCCAAATATATAAGACATGTCTCCCACTGCAACCCCGTTAACACCAACTCCATCAACCTCTGAAAAGTGGCAGGGGCTGCATTCAGCCCCATCGGAAGACAGTTAAATTGAAATAACCCCTGCGGCGTACGGAAAGCAGTCTTTTCCCGCGAGGACTCGTCGAGGGGAAGCTGCCAGAAGCCCGAAGAGAGATCTAGCGTTGAAAAGAACTTCGCCCCCGACAAGGCATCGAGGGAGTCGTCCATACGCGGCAGGGGATACGCATCCGCCACCGACACCTTATTTAATTTACGAAAGTCTACACAAAATCGCAATTTGCCATCTTTCTTCTTGACCAAAACAACAGGTGCGCCCCATGGGCTGTTAGACGGAGATATTATGTCCGCAGCCAACATGTCATCCACTGCCCCTCGAACATGCTCTCGCTCAGCCGGACTCATCCGATGCGAGTTCAACCGAATAGGGGCAGCGTCCCCTGTGTCAATATGATGGTAAAGCAAGGAGGTGCATCCTAAGTCCAAATCATCGGAACTAAACACATCAGAATAGCTCGATAACAATTTACGAATTGCACAACGCTGTTCCCCAGAAAGAGCTGAATTCTCCCCACACAATTCAGCAATCCAGCGGTCATCCACAGCTCCGGGCCCCGAAACACCTCCAACAACCCCACGGCCGGACAGATCATCATGAGCTGTAAACGCAGTAGTGGCATGTGCCACCACGGTACCCGCCGGCACACACACGCTTTCGGCACTCGCGTTAAGCACCTGCAAGAACGGCTGCTGGTCTGGCCTAACAATAGTTTGTGCCCCAACGAGCGCCGATCCACCCGTGATGGTGGCGGACGGTGACAACAAAACCGGCTTACGCTTCCTGCGACGACCAGGTACAGGCTTCTGATAACGCAAAGGAATGAGAATCTGTGAGCCAGGTGGAATATCCACAGACACTTCGGACAACGCCTGCACCAGGGCGACAGGAGCAGGTCACCCCCAGGGCGACGGCAAAAAGGCAATTTTACGGCCTTCCGGTAATTGAATGCAGTTCTCATTAATTCTAATTAAAATGGGCATTTTGGCCAGAAAATCGGTCCCTAATAAACAAGGAACCGCAAGAGACCTCGAAATTAACACAATACCCGAGGCCGACACTCCCCCGATAGCAATTGTAGCATACACCTGGCCCACAATGCCCATGCTACCCCCGTTCGCGGCGACGCAGGAAGCGTAAGCCGGACTCACGGCCCCAGGTGGGATGTTCAAGAGATGGAATATTACATCCGAAATAATGGTCGCGGACGCCCCGGAATCTACTAAAATCCGTACGTCCACCCCTTGTATCGATCCAGGTACGGTGGACGAACCGGTAGCGGCCGCGACGACCCGCCGAGCCAACTTACGCCACTGCGTTACCGAACGACAAGGCACAGTCAATGGTCTCCCGTTATTAAAAACACCCGGATCGCATGACAACGGTGATGAGTGAGGTGTCAAGCCTTGCCGGGTGTCTGGTGCGCACCGACTTGCCTGTGCTGGCGAATCCTTCCTTGGAGCGGCCACTGTCGAGGCCTCCTGCTGGGGCGGACCCGGGACGCGGGCCCAGCAGTCCCTGGCATAATGGCCCTTACGCCCGCAGCGAAAGCAGTCGATGTTATTGCGCCTTGCTGCGGGCGCCCCGTCCCGACGCGGCCGTGTCGGCGGCGCAGCCCGCGGCTCCGGCCACGGGGCAGCGGCAGCCAATGGCTCCTGCGGGCTCCTGTCGTCCGGCACATAAACCGCATTCTTGGGGTCCCAACCCACGGCTCGCCCTTCAACGATGGGCCCACCCGTCCACGCCGTGACCTGCTTCCACCGGCGCAGGTTGAACTGGGCGTCCAGACACTTAGCCGCAGCCCGGGATGTGAGCTTCTCGTGACCGCACACCGGCATGGGAATGCCGAGATCCCGGGACAACTCCAACATCTTCCCCAGGATGAGAGGTTCCAACAGGTCAGGCTCCATCTCCGGGTATGCGACCATTGCCAGCTCCAGTACCGCGCCCCTATACGCCACCGGAGACTCCTCGGGTGCGCGTTGTCGTTGCGCAAACCGGCGATGAGCGTCATCCGGCGGCTCGTAAGCGTCAGCCATTTCGTTGAACACACCACGCAATGTTTTCTTCTTCGCGGCTTTTATAGAGCGAAAGAATCTAACGGACTCATCATCAAGGAGAGTCGGAAGAACTTCTAATGCCTCGGCGTCAGTCCACCCCGCCGAGCGCACCGCTGCCAAAAATCTGCAGGCGAACGCACTCCAATCGCCCCCGATGGAGAATTCCTTGACAGTCGTTAGGTGACGACTGCGACGCCTTGGCGCGTTTCCTCCAGCCGCTGACTCTTCCGGTGGCATGTTCAACATGGCGTCGCAGCGTGGTGTCGACAAGATGGCGGCCTTCCGTCGTGGAGGGCCCAAAATGGCGGCTTCCCGCCTTTCGTCGTGCGCCACGCCCAAGATGGCGTCTTCATGCCGCGTGGCTGATGGCGTCGACATTGAAGACAACCGGGGCTCCTGCGGACCACCAACATCGCCTTCCGACGCCGTCCTCGGCGAAACAAGCGCACACAACTGGGCAAGCACGTTCTTGAGAGTCTCAAGTTGCTCCGCCATCTGACTCCATGTCAAATCCGCGTCCTTTGGTGCAGACTGGTCCGCCGACGCGGCAACATCTTGGACCCCTGGACCCGCACTCGTCCCAGCATGGATCTCCTCCTCTGCCAGAGTCGGATCCACCGCAGGAGGAAGGTCATCGTCGTCGGAAGATGAAGCCGATGCCGGAGACGGAATATTCTTTTTTCTCAAATGTTTAGCCATACCGTTACACTTTGACACCAGTGTAATAAAAGACTCGGACGCTTCTCTCTGTCCTGTGTCCTTTATTTGGGTTCGATCTCTTTCCCTCACGGTACTCACCTATATACTCTCCACCCTGCAGCCCCAGGCTGCTGTTGCTCCCGTAGCCCACGCTCTGCAGCCCCAGGTTGCTGTCGCGCCGTGCAGACCCCTGCTGCCGACTCCTCCCTTGCAGACCCGCTGCTCTCTGCAGCCTCCTCGCTGCTCCTCCTGCCCCCGGGCCGGTCACCGTTGGCCGACGGTGCCGATCCTCCTGGCTTGGGTGTGTGGCGACCTCGCCACTCTCTCTCACCCTTCGCCCTGCGTGGCCTCTCACTTCTCCCAGTCCCCGATCACTCCCGACCGCTTCCGGTTACCCCCCTTATAGACCCTTACCCTCTCCCCCACGTGACGTAACTCCTCCCCCCATGACGTCACTTCCGGAAGGTCGTTTACACCCGCATTACACTATGATGAAGCGCCATTGCCCAAAACGTCACCTATTATCACATTTTGTAGATTATGAGATGCACTTTTCCACCTATATTCGAAAGCATCTTTTCATCTGGTGTGACCAGATTTGTACAACTTTTTTACATCAGGTACAGTTTTGGAGTGCATCCTTCTTTCTCGAGCATGATATAATATGAAGAAAATTATTATTATTATTATTTAACTCTGTAGTAGTGTGTTGATGAAATTGTCCTATCATCTCATAGAGTCCCTGGCACGTAATAACATGCTACACAGTGGCAGTGGGGGTCGCCCACTGGCTCTGCCAGTAGGTGAGTACCACTTTGTGAGAATAGATCACTTTGTGAGCATCGCTCTTTGAGAAGTCATCAGTGATTGCTCCATGGGGAGACTGTAATGTCCAGTTCAATATGGAATTCTGACTATCCTCGCTCAGAGCCACAACCAATAACTGATACAAACCACTGCGCAAGTATCCATGGGAAACCTTGGAATATTATATATAGAGTGAGTTACATAACATCTAAGTACAAATATACATAATTGATGCTCAACTATGTATATTTAATATTATTTATATAACATTTTTCCTGCTTTTCCAGCCTAGTGGTGATATGGTGAGAGCACTTAACTCTCTGATAGAAGCGTGCAAATTCCATTTGCCAGTCGGCTCACCCTTTTGGGGCTCATGAAATGAGTGGTAACTCGTTGAAGATTTATTGCAGTTATCATATGGAGAAATGTGTCCCTTGCAGTGGTAATGTGGAATTTTGACTACTGGTTTACGACCTCCGATTAAACTCAACACGAATGCATCCTAGACTGCCAGAGAGCATCATAGGTAAAACGCCAATATAATTTGGAATCCATTCCACTCTGCGCATATAAATAAAAAAATGTTTTAGTCCATCAAATGCTGCTTTAGCAATGCTGCTTGATAATGTTAGCCTGGAAAGCCAATATGCTGATGGAATTAATATATGTTTATATTTATATGTAGAGAAACAGAATGGATTATGCTCATATTTGCTTAAACTTAACACTAATCCATTGATAATTAAAGTAAGGAAACAGGATTTTCTTTACATAAGTGACACTGCAATTACATGAGCGCCTTCTAAAAAATTGGTAATGATTGATTACATTCATGTTCAGGTTACAAGCAGACGGTGAGTAATGATTTTTCAGAAATGAATGATTATGCGGTTTAATAGGATACACCGGTCTGCACATTAGTTACTCATTACATCAAAGGTAACAAAAGAAATGTATTTGTTTTAATTGTAACAATGCTTTTAAAGAGAGAAAGCACCACATTCAGGAAGGCAGCTGTTTCTGCAGATATTCCACTGGCAAAAATGTTAACAAAAACAATTCATGAGCAATGTCCACTGCCAATTTTCAGTAAAGAATAGTGAGGATCCATTCTGAACCAATTTTGCCATACATAGCAGGGGTCATCAAAAAGATCTCCAAAAGCATGAGCAAACACAAGATCCAGGTTCGATTTAACACAGTACATACAATTCGTGATCTGATCCCATCTGTGAAGGATGTGATCCCTGCCATGCAATACCCGGCGTCTACAAACTACGCTGTGTCTGCGGAAGTAGTTAGATTGGGTAAACTAAGCAACATGTCTCGGACCGTGTTCGTGAACATATTGCAGATCTGAAACATTGTAGGACCAATGCCTCGGCTGATCATTGTTTTAATGCGGTGGGCTCACACGAAATTGATTTCTCTAAGACGAAGGTACTTTGCAAAACCACTGGCTATCAACAAAGATTCGTTCATGAAGCCATCCACATATACAGACGAAACTTAAATAGAGAAGATGGGTATAAACTGAGTAATCATTGGAAGGACGTTATCAACCAGTTTAAGTCATAACTGGCTGTGATGTTCCCATCCTACCACCTTCCAATGTTAGTTGTTATTTTCGGCTCTCTGCTTTAACATTAACAGGTTTAATTTCCCACACTAACACAGCCAACCTCCCTCGCCGAGTTCGACGTTGCTGCTCTGATATCGGCCATTAACATGCTAATCTCTCACAGTAACATAGCCATGTCCACGCCCTCGTCGTGGACGTCGCCCTCCGATCTTACATTAGCATGCTAATTTCTCACGTTAACATCACTTGCCCTGCCCACTTCGTTTATGACCCTTGGGCTACACCCATTTTAAACCTTTAAAGCAGTCTGCCTTAACAGCTTCCCCCCTCTTTTTTCTGATGACGAATGCTTGTGTTGCGATCGAAACGTCGTAGTTTTTTTGTTATTTTTTGTTATTTTCTTTGAACCTATCTACGTGACTTTACCGAAAGACCCAAATAATAGAAATCTGATAACAATATCAATGACTACTCTTGAAATTCCAAAAAAATGAAGAACTATGATGAAAGCGAATGATAATAATAATTTCAGAGTAATCTAATCAGACAACATAATTGTATTTTTTTTATTGAGTTACAGAGAAAGCCTGCAAGTACAAGTAGGTGAGTTTTAAGACGTGATTTAATAAGTGACTCAGACTCGGAATGCCGTCATGGACCGAGGAAGGGGATTCAACAATTGCGGAACCTGGCTACAGAAGGCTCCGTGTCTCCCGTAGAATAACATGACAGATTTGTCTCTGCAAAGTCACGGGTGGCTTGGCACAAAGTACACAAAATTTTAAAATATTCTAATGAACATCAAGACTCACCATATGGGACACCTTTACATATTGACATAAAAATGAACTAGCATGGGATGCATGTGAAGTGCTGTGGTTATATCTTGACTTAAAGCTTTTATGATTGCAGGAATTCATATTTTGGGGTCTTTCGGTAAAGTCACGTAGATAGGTTCAAATAAAATAAAATTACGTTATTTTTGTAATTTTCTTTGAACCTATCTACTTGACTTTACCGAAAAACCCAAAGAATATGCTGTGGTTATGTGCCTTAACATGTGACTCTATGCCCGTTATTACATTACAACATTCCCCATGCTATACTGACAGCGAGAATCAGTTAAACTTTACCTGACAATCAATGGGTAAATCGGCCAACAGATCGATTTCTGAATTATCGATAAATGTTTCCAACAGAGCAACTGTACACACAATCAATTCTGGCACTGTGGTGTGTGCAGATCTTTCGCAGACTACCAGGGGCGCGTCAATCGAGGAGATGGATCAATAGTAATTAGCTCCTGTACAGGTGCTGTGTGGATTGTTACATCACAGGATCGTGGTGGCAGCCTGAGAAGCCCTTGATCCAGGAGCGGAGCGATAATGGCTGACAATGATGACTAAAGCAGTGCTCCTTTTTTCCCATTTCTGTTCACGAATTATGCACCAATAAATACTGTTTGCTTCCAGGCATAAGATAACATATTTTAAAAAATTAATGCGCTAGAGACCATATTCATGGAGTTCACATTTTTCATGACTTCAAAATAAACAAAAAAGCAATACAGTATATACTCATTCAGTTTAATGTTATTTGGAATGTGCATGCATAAGCAGTGTGTGAGGGGTAGCAATGAACAGTCGTGATTATTATTACCCTTGTTTACTCAGGAAAGCCACACTGAGTCTCCTGACTCTTTCGCCGCGGTGGCGAGATATTAACTCCCTCGCCTGGTGTGCAGGAGGCTGTGAGTTGGATCCCGACCCCGACGCCTGTTGTATATTTGGAATTTGTATTTGTATGTTCTCCCCGTAGGTGCGTGGATTCTTCTCAGGTGCCCCCGGGGTTTCCCTCAACAGTTAGACACACGTGTTGAGAGTATTTGGCTTCTATGCATTTCCACACGATAAGCCACTTTCGATGAGCAATAATTTTTGGCCTGGTCACTTCTGAAAAATAAGCTAATAGCTCAGTGGGCCTTACCTGGTAAAACAAATACTGCTACTGTTTTTTTAGTGATTTGCTTGCCTTTCTTATACTTTTCACTCCTTTCGTGTTTTCGTATTGTTTTTGTTGTTGTGACTTTCTGACCTGCCCCTTAGATAGATAGATTGTTTATTGTCATTGTCACCAGTACAACGAAATTTAAAATGCTCACCAGTCAGGGCATCATTCATAAATTTAAATTAAATAAAACAAGAACATAAAAATAAAATTAAATGAAAGATAATCAATTTATACTATATATAAAAACAGCCCAAGTATACCCACATAAGGTTACATTTTGTCATTGCACATCTCTATTTCACATTCAATTGTAAACACTATTACTTAATAATTAATTAGCATTATTGAGTGTGGTGATCGCTGTAGGATAAAAGCTCTGTTTGAATCTGTTTGTCCTTATTTTGACTGATCTGAATCGTCTGCCTGATGGCAACAGCTCAAACAGTGAGTGTCCAGGGTGTGAAGAGTCCTTTAGAATGATCTGTGCTTTTTTGATGCAACGTGAACTGTGTAGTTCTTCCAGTGTGGGGAGATGGCAGCCGGCGATCTTTTGGGCTGTGTTGATGACCCTCTGGAGCGCTTTCCTCTGAGCCGCTGTGCAGCTGGTGTACCATACACAGATGCAGTATGTAAGAATGCTCTCGATGGAGGCTCGGTAGAAGGACACCAGCAGTTTCTGTGTGATGTTATTATTCCTGAGGATTCTCAGGAAGTAAAGTCTCTGCTGAGCCTTTTTCAGAAGCTCAGTGCTGTTGGCGCTCCAGGTCAGGCCCTCCCCAATGTGGACTCCCAGGAAGCAGAAGTCTGCCACCCTCTCCACACAGTCCCCGCTGATGATTAGTGGTGGAGTGTCCGTTTTCTTTCTCCTGTAGTCTATTATGAGCTCCTTGGTCTTTGCGGTGTTAAGGAGCAGGTTGTTGCCCCTGCAGTATGCTGTCAGCCGCTCCACCTCGTCCCTGTAGGCAGACTCATCCCCCCCAGAGATGAGCCTCACCACTGTGGTGTCATCAGCAAACTTAACAATGGTGTTGCTATGGTGGACGGCGGCACAGTCATGTGTGTAGAGGGAGTAGAGCAGGGGGCTCAGTACACAGCCCTGGGGGGAGCCGGTACTGAGGCTCAGGGCTGTGGATGTATGACGGCCCACTCTGACCCTCTGTCTGCGGCCCGAGAGGAAACTATGTATCCACATGCAGGTGGAATGTGGAATCCCCAGGTCGCCCAGTTTTTCCACCAGTTTGTGTGGGAGGATGGTGTTGAACGCAGAACTGTAATCCACGAAGAGCATCCGCACATAGCTCCCCTGCTGCTCCAGGTGTGACAGTGCAGCATGTAGTGCTGTGGCCACGGCGTCCTCCGTGGATCGGTTCGCTCTGTAGGCAAACTGGTGGGGGTCAAGGTTTCGGGGCAAGCTTCCTATGATGTGACTCCGGACCAGTTTTTCAAAGCACTTCATCACCACTGGCGTGAGTGCTACTGGCCGGTAGTCGTTGTAGCTGGAAATGTGGGTTTTTTTGGGCAGGGGGACTATGGTGGAGGACTTTAGGCAGGGTGGTACAGTGGACTGTTCCAGAGACAGGTTGAAAATCCTTGTAAAGACTCCAGCCAGCTCGTCAGCACAGTCCCTCAGCACACGTCCCCGGGACGCCATCAGGTACCACAGCCTTCCTCGGGTTGACGGCCCGCAGCGTGCGCCTCACCTCATGCTCCTCTACTGGGAGGTTTAAGCTGCTGTGGACCGTGAGGTTTGGTGATGCTGTCCCTTGTGGTGTCACCTCAAAGCGGGCAAAGAAGAGGTTCAACTACTCTGCCAGAGCGGTGTCACCATCAGCAGCTTCGAGGTTGGCCCTGTAGTTGGTGAGGTGCTGGACTCCCTGCCACACCTGCCTGCTGTCGTTACTGTCCAGGCATTCCTCAATCCTCCTCCTGTAGTCTGCTTTGGCCTCGCGGATGCCTATCTTCAGGTTAGCTCGGTCTGTGCTGTAGAGAGCTTTGTCTCCGGAGTTGAAGGCGATGTTCCTCTCCTTCAGCAGTTGCTGGACCTCCCGGGTCATCCAGGGCTTCTGGTTGGGGTAGACCCGAACGCGTTTGTCCACAGTGACAGTGTCTATGCAGTTTTAATGTAGCACAATACACTATATGTGAACACCTCCAGGTCCTGATGTTCGAAGACCCCCCAGTTGGTCCTATCAAAGCAGTCCTGCAGCTGCTGGGTGGCACCCTCAGGCCAGATGGCGACAGTTTTTGTGATGGTAGGAGCCGTTTTCTTGATGGGGGCGTATGCAGGGATCAAAAGCAGGGACAAATGGTCAGACTGGCCCAGGTGTGGTAGTGGTCTAGCCCTGTAGCCTAGTTTGATGTTGGTGTAGACCTTGTCCAGAATCTTAGTTCCCCTAGTAGCACACTTAACATGCTGGTGGAATTTAGGGAGTGCTGCCTTTAAGTCTGCATGGTTGAAATTCCCTGCTATAATCAGCACAGCGTCAGGATACTTGCTCTGCTGAATGCTAATGCTGCCATGTAAAAGTTCAATAGCTGAGTTAGCATTAGCATCCGGTGGGATGTAAACAGCAGTTATCATGACCACAGTAAACTCTCTTGGGAGGTAAATCGGCCTGCATTTAACAGTCACATACTCCAGATCTGTGGAGCAGTGGCTGTCTACAGTCACAGTGTTAGTACACCAGCTCTTATTCACGTACACACAGAGCCCCCCTCCTCTGCTCTTACCGGAGTCTACTGTTCTGTCCTGGCGCTGTGCTGTGTAGCCTGCGAGCTCAATAGCAGAGTCCGGGATGGATGAATGAAGCCAGGTTTCTGTGAAAAGCAGAATGCAGCTGTCCTTCACTACGTTGTTCGCTGTAGTCTGTAGCCTCAATTCATCCATTTTGTTCGCGATGGATCTGGCGTTCGTGAGAAATAGGCTGGGTAGCGGTGGTTTGAGTGGCTGCCTCCGTAGCCTGGCTAGCGCACCGGCCCTGCAGCCTCGCCTCTGTCTTCTCTCTCTACGCCGCCTTCGCCTCCTCCCCGCCGGGATGATAATCCACGGAGAGCCGGGCCTCCTCGCTAACTCCACTGGAATCTTGTGAAGACGGAGAAACTCGCTTGTAACACTCCGATCGTAACATAGTCCGATCTTAAGGAGATCGTGCTGGCTAAAGGTGTTACTCGCCCGACAAAATGAACACAAAACAAGACATAACGCGAACATAAACAACCATACAAGGCCCCGACCGGGTAGACACTGAGCTGCTGCAACTGTGTGCGCCGCCATGATGATCTGTGATAAAGAGATAACAAGGTCATTGGATTCCTCCAGGATAAATACAGATTCTGATTCTTAACCCCCCCCCACTACCCCCACACCTCTGTCCACCAAGCAGTATAAATTAGTTTACCACAGTTTTTGGTGCAATTAATTGTGGGTACTTCCAACCCTTCCAAGACGTCTGGTCAGCGTGGAAGAATAGGCAAAATACCCTCTATAGGGGCACTCTAGAGCATTGTCTAGTGGAGGCTCTTCCATCGACAGTAGAGTGAGCAAGTAATTACACTTTTCTGCACCTTTGCAAAATGATTAGTGTTCGTATTTCAATTCGTAACCTTCATTAAACAGCTAAAGATCTGTGACGTGAACTGAATATTTTTTCGATATTATTTGTAGAAATTAAGAATAATACATTTTCATTATCATTATTACTCTTGCGAAAATTAGTTGATGTGCATATGTATACTTCACGTTTCAAAATGCATTTTCTGCTTGACTGCTGCATTCATCCGTGCAGAATTTTACCTGAACAAAGCCTCCACAAAATTAAACCTGCATCCCGGTCAAGCGCAATCCATTAGTGCCAAAATCCACCTCTACCATGCAAGCTGGGGAATCTGGTCTAACTGTCATGCAATCTCAACCATGTCAAGGTAATACGTCAAAAACGACGATACCCCGTATCCCCTTAACATACTGTTGTGGTAAGTGCTTTTCGCGAGCAGCACCTATGAAGGCTGACAGAGCACACGAGGGGGTGGGTGGTCAGCACCACGCCCGGCCGCCTTTGTCTCCATAGTAACGATGTTTACCCACCACACCAGCTACTAATTTGAGGCTGAGTTGACCTAGAGGAGGTCTAGGACTGGTTAATGTTGGCCACAAGCGGCAATCGAACTCAGGTCGCCGGGTTCGTAGTGCAGTGTGCTCACGGTGGTACACTGCCGCCTTCAAAGGTCGACAAAGTTGGTAATTTTTTAAATAAATTCTTTATCCTTTATTCGTCAACAAAGACATCACCACATTTACTGAATTACAACACTTTTTTTTATCATAAATTACTGTCATTTGAAATAGGAGTAAAATATTAGATTTCACAGTAATTGGGCCGCTGATGTATCGAACTGTTAACTTTGTAATAGAAATCTAGGAATATGATGATGCCTCAGCTATTGAAGCAATTCCATTAATTTCACTCGCTGTACTTTGCACAATGGGACATGTAACGCTCCTGATGGAATGTCACAAGTGTGTGCGTGGATGTATTTGCCACCAGACGTACTGGTTGTGACACCAGTATCGGGATGATTGAGTGAGCCCAGTGGCCAGCTTTCAATTCGGTGATGCTCACGGTGGTTGCTGACAATGTGTGTTTTGTAGAAGTGGGAAAAAACCCCATTCACAGACCACTCCAAACAAATCTGGGCCGTGAGCTGTGGATATTGTGCTGATGGCTATGCGATCTGACAGCATGCTATGTGTTGTTTGCACTGTGATTGCGAGTGTTAAGGAGACCACCAGTACAACTGTTAAACGAGGAAAGAGTGCATCATAAATCACACACAGATATATGCGTATTGGAATTGTCTCTGTAATGGGATTCTGCCATGGTGTAATGGTTTAGCACACTGGGATTGCTATCCATGGGTGGCCGGTTCGCCTCTGTCCACCCAGCAGTATCAGCAGGGATGCCCGTAGGTCAATCGGCTGGTCACCTATGGTAGAGTAAAGTGTGGTGAATTCCAGTTCTTCCAAGATGCTTGGCCAGCATGGAAGAGTAGGCCAAATACCATCTAAAGTGTCTCTTTCGAACTCTTGCTCGCGGGGCTCTTCCACCAGCAGTGGTGTGTGTACTTTCAGGGCTTCATCCATTTAAGTATTCAGAATATCTGTCGTACAACACCTATGAAGATTCAGCTGAAGGTCAAAGTGCTTATTTGTGCTGTCGATGTTGCAAGTGCCCTGGGATAGAACCAAGGTCACTTGGGATTGCAGCACAGTTTGTGAACCACTGTGCCACTTCAGTGTCATGGTCTCAAACTCCATCAATGGGGCACATATATAAGAGCTGTGTTTTGACTGTTTCGTCTTGATATGAGTTTAGCCTAAGCTACAATTATTGAAAGTGGGACTGATAATAATTTAAGCAAAATACTAATTTTGGCCAAGATGTGAACATTTTTCATGTTCAGAAAATGTTTTATGTTCTGGATCCATCCGGAAACCCGAAGTGACGCCACTGATATGAGGTGGCACTCCCGCCATTTTCCCGCCAAAAAGTGGTGTCACGTGACATCAGGTGACGCAACTTTTGTCAGCATGAAGATACATCAAGTAATCAGAATCACACAAAAATCATAAATCCGAAGGCTATCTGAACTTGTCCTTTATATACTATAAATACACGTTACCGACAAATTGAAAATCACAAAATAAATTAACATACTTGCCATTATTAACCGAAGGCTCACTTGTTAGATGTATTGAAGATTGTTTTTAATTATTATTATTAATCCTTCCTCTATTATGGATTATTAAAGGTGCTTACAAATTTACTGTCGGCAATGTCTTAGTTTTATTTGCCGCATATTAGGGCTAAAGAAAAACTATTTGCAGCAGCTTACCACTAATTCACAATAATTATGCAGGGAAATATTACGCATCATTGAAAACAATCAATTACTGTGGTGAGTTACAACACCAATTACCATTTAAGTACAGGCATTATTTGTACACATCAGGCCTAATTTCCATTTTCCATATCATGTTTCTCACCACTGTGTCTCACTCAACTTGACACATTTAAATTTAATAAACATGTAGGACTTGAAATATGACGCGCCACGCGTTCGGTTGCTCTGTTGCTATGCAAGCGAGCGGTGTACAGTGGGGGTATCTGAGGACGGGGTTGTTGTTGTCGGGCGTGAGGGAGACGTCGTTAAGATGGGCGACAGGTGTTAGGGGTAACTGAGGATGCAGGCCGGTGATTCGTTAGGAGAGTGAGTAGTTAATGACCGGTGCCGCTCTGGCGGGAATAACAAGGCCACGTGAGGCTGGGGGCCTGGGGGCGAGTGACGAAACGGGGGGGGGGGGGGGGGTGAGATAATTGATTGGGACTGATTGGTGTGGGGATAAGAGGATAGCGTAACGGAGAGACGGGAGTCTGGATTGGGATTGGAGCTGGAGCGGTTGGTGCCAGGGAGAGAGACGGAGCAGCAGTGAGTAGAGAAGATACGATAACGGTAGCAGTGGATAGAGATAGGATAGAGTACGGTAACAGTGGATAGAGATAGGACAGAGTACGGTAGCAGTGGAGACAGAGAACGCAGAGTGCGGTAGCAGTGGTAGCAGTGCATCGGAGGAATAGAGAACAGGGTAGCAGCGGAGTAACGGACCTTGGGAGAGCAGGAGAGCGAACGGAGAGACAGAGTGTCGTTGATGGCGGAGAGTGTAACAGAGCGAACGAGGAGACACGGAGCGGTGATGAGAAGGTGTGAACTCTAAAGTGCGAATAAACGGAACGAGAAAGACAACCGGAGTACGAGTCCTACAAACATATGCTGCATACATATGTTGTGTGGTGCAGGGCGACTCATAGACTGAACTCTTAGTAAGGGATTGCGACGGTTTATTAACACAGGGGTAACAAAACACACCAGAGGTAGGTGTCCCTATGCTCGGTTCTTCACGCGGACCTCAGGCTCTATCTATTCCTAGCCTGGGCTATCTCTTTGGCTCTCTCACTCGAGTCAGGATGGGGGCTCATCCAACACCGCCCGACCGAGGAGAGCAGCACCCCACGTAATCTTAGTCGGCTCTTGCAGACTTGTCTGAGCCCTACCCCTCGCTATATCTTCGGCTCTCCTACTTGTAGAACCCGGATGGGGGATCAGCCAACACCGTCCGGTCACGAGCAGCAGAGACCTTCTTCAGACGCTCACCAATCCGGGCTCCCACAACGACCCCGCTTTCGTCACGGGGTCCCCCTTAAGTATATCCTGTGACATGACGTCATCGTGGCTCACAGCGCGCTGACGTCATGTCGTCATACTACTCCTCTACACATATATACACGTCAGCCACCTAATGAGTTGAGGAAATGGACACAAGTTGGTCAAGGGAGCTAACTTTGTAAACTGTCTTGCATCTGCTCACAGTGACGCACAGGCAGAGCTGATATTTTGGCAAATCCACATCTTTTTGAAAGCCAAATCTCCAACATTGCATGGGATCAGCTGCTCATATTTCCTTTCTCCATGAGCTTCTACTTCGTGCCTCTTCTGTCGTGACATCCAATGTCCTCGTATCTCGTTCCACCGCATCCTCCCATCTCACCCTTGCTGTCCCTCTACTCCTCCTGCCTTGCACTGTTCGCATCTCCAGAGCAATTGTCATCTCCAGAGCTTTTTTCATCTCCAGAGCCATTATCATCTCCAGAGCCATTGTCATCTCTAGTGCTGTCATCTTCAGAGCCATTGTCATCTCCAGAGCCAGTCATCTCTAGTGCTGTCATCTCCAGAGCTTTTGTCATCTTCAGGTCCTTTTGTCATCTCCAGAGCTTTTGTCATCTCCAGAGCCATTGTCATCTCCAGAGTTTTTGTCATCTCCAGAGCCATTGTCATCTCCAGAGCTATTGTCATCGCATCTTATTTGTCTCTTCTCACCTTGTGCCAAAACCATCTGGGGGTCTTACCTCCCTTGCCTTCTCCCGAATGTTAATAACCCCGATAAGATTCTGATTCATCTTGGTATTGCATTATTTTTGCTGTTTCCTTGTTCGTGCCAACATTTCTGCACAATACAACAGCACTGATTCTACCACTGTGGTGTCTATTTACATTGCCTCATTAATGTAAGGTCAACCTTCATTAGAAAAGTGCTGGCTTAGCCTTGCTCATGTTAATGAGCTCCTAATTCAGATAATTCTGAACATGCACACAGGGCGGGCACAGCTGCCTCTCATGAATATTGCTGTTTCATTATTGGTGCAGATAAGTGTTTCGTAAAATGTCAAAGCGGTTTCCTGCTTAAATGAGCAATGAAGCTGTGCTCATCTCATGGTTACTGCTCTGAATTTCCATGTTGCTATGGCGGGGTGAGTATCGCATCCACTGTCATGGCATCTCGTTCTACCGGATCCTCCCATCCTCACCCTCGCTCTCCCTCTAACTTTCCTACCATGCACCGGTCGCATATTTTTAGTCTCTTATCAATATGTTCCCAAACCATCTTGGGGGTCTCGCCTCCCTGTTACTAGTAATATTAGCGAAGTTACAAATATTATGAGTAACTCTGCTAAGGCTCTAACGTCTTTATTCCTCCTTCATTCCTTTAAATATATTCCTAAATTCACCATAGCATTCTCATCTCTGCCATTTCAAGCACTTCCTTAGTTCCTACATCATTGCAGGATGTAATAACACACTATTGTACCTATCTTTGTCCATATATTTCCCCTCTCAGTTTGACTGTCATCTTTCTACGATTCCTGAAACATCTCTTCATTTATGTCACTCTGCCTTGACTTTTTCCCTTACCTCCAAGTCACATTTTAAATACTTAAAATACTGACCAGCGCATATTCCTCTCTTATCCACATGCGGTTAACTAATTAAATCAACGAAATTTGTTTGAATATATCCCCCTTTTCTTTCCACATATTTGCTTGCTGAGAAATCACGATCCGATTTTATTTTACAGCTACTGTAACCAACTGCGATATGCAGCACTTTTTCAAAGTATGGCTTTCATTCAATGTCTTGCCATTATGCGTTATTTCAAACATGCTTGGGTTCATATTAGATTTGAACTGCCATATTTTCGCTAACAATTTTCTAATTCATTCAACCAGATGTTCATTATCGTATGCCTATACAACCTTCAATTCATTGTGTCTTAATGCAAATAGTTTGTTCTGCCAGGAGTTGTGCAAATTAACGTACATTCCCAAGGCCCCCAACTAATCCATGTCCACGGTCGATTGGTATATAGTTTAAACTTAATAGTTATATTTCGACATAGCGATGAACTAATTATGTTACAATCCCTATCGTCGTTGCTGCACATTGATTCCTATTATTGGATCTTTCGGTAAAGTCACGTAGATAGGTTCAAAGAAAATAACAAAAGAATTACAAAAAACTACGACACTTCTATCGCAACACAAGCAATCGTCATTAGGAGAAAAAATTGCAGGAAAGCTGCTGAGACAGGATGTTTTAAAGGTTTTAAATAGGTGTAGACCAAGGATCATAAGTGAAGTGGGTGGGGCTAGTAATGTTAAAGTGAGTAATTTTCATGTAAATGAAAGAGAGCTACCTCCACGACAACGAAACTGCGGAGGTGGCCTTTGTATTTCGAGAGATTAGCATGTCAATGTAAGATCGCGGAGCCACTGCCACATCGAGGAAAACGAGCAACGGTGGCCGTGTTAGTGAGACATTTAACCTGTTAATGTAAAGCCATTTAACAACTCGTTGGTTCTTTCGGTAAAGTCACGTAGAAAATAAAATAAAATAATAATTGAATACGACGTGTCGATTGCAACACAAGCCACCATCATCAGGTAAGAATGAATGATGAAACACAGACACGGAAACAACATAGGCAGACACACATGCAGAAAGAGACTCACACAAAGACAAACCAACCGAGACACTCACCAAGACAAATAGAAGGACAACGAATCTGTGCCGAGGCCTTAAATAGAGAGAGGGGAGAGGGGTCGGGGCAGAGAGAGGACTGGGGAGGCGGAAAAACGAGGAGACCAGCAGACAAACGAGGAGACAAGGAGGGAGCAGTGTGGAATTCCGGACCAAAGTGGCCGAAGGAGAGACAATGGTTTAGAGCAAAAAAATCTAAAGTTTTAGAAAGCAAATTTAGTCAAGTAAGAAGTGTAACGCAATGCAACACAGAGGGTCTGTTAACACACAGTTATCACATAGCCTGGTTGATTAACGTTCTTCCAAAGTTTGCTAAATTAGAAGTTAAGTGTGGAACAGACAAGCAAGGATAAAATTAGAGAGAGAAATAGGAAGTTTTACAACAAATTTAGTAAAATTAGAGAATGTAATGTAATGCAACGCAGAGGGTCGGTTAACACACAGTTAACGCATACCCTGGTTGATTAACGTTCTTCCAAAAATTGCTAAATTAGAAGTTAAGTATGGAACAGACAAGCAAAGATAAATTTAGAGAGAGAAATAGGAAGTTTGACAACAAATTTAGTAAAATTAGAGTGTGTAATGTAATGCAATGCAGAGAGTGGGCTAACACACAGTTAACGGCATAGCCTGGTGGTCCGGAATTCCACACTGCTCTCTCCTTGTCCCCTAGTTTATCTGATGGTCCCCTTGGTTTGTCCGCCTCCCTAGTCCTCTCTCTGCCCCGGCCCCTCCCCCCTCTCTCTATTCAAGGCCTCGGCACAGATTGGTTATCCTTCTGTTTGTCTTGGTGAGTGTCTCGCTCGGTGTGTCTTTGTGTGTCTCTCTCTGCATGTGTGTCTGCCTATGTTGTTTTCGTCTCTGTGTTTTATCATCCATTCTTACCTGATGATTGTTTGTATTGTAATCGAAACGTCGTATTCTATTATTATTTGATTTTATTTTTTACTTGACTTTACCGAAAGAACCAAAGAGTAATTTCTGCAGTCAATAAAGCTTCGAATCGAGTGTGACATTTAACAAGTTAATGTAAAACCAGAGAGTCTAAAATAACTACTAACATCAGAAGGTAGGATGGAAACATCACAGCCAGTTATGACTTAAAACTGGTTAATAACGTCCTTCCAATGATTGCTCAGTTTGTACCCATCTTCTCGGTTGAAATTGTGTCTGTGTCTATATATATGGATGGCTTCATGAATTTCGTGTGAGCCCACTGCATTAAAACAATGATCAGCCACGGCCGAGGTATTGGTCCTACCGTGTTTCAGATCTGCAATATGTTCACGAACATGGTCCGAGACATGTCGCTTAGTTTCCCCAATGTAACTACTGCCACAGACACAGCTTAGCTTGTTGACGCCGGGGTATTGCATGCCAGGTATCACATCCTTTACAGATGGGATCAGATCACTATTATCTGATGGCATTAAATAATTATTTCGTACCACCACACGAATGTATGTATTTAATATGAATCGTCGCAATGGGATTTTCTTGTTGACATCATCATAATCAACATTGTGTGCATGTTCCTCTATTTACATAGTTTCGATTTAAAGCTTTCGTGACTGCAGGGATTCATCTTCTTGGTTATTTTGGTAAAGTCACGTAGAAGGGAAGTAATGAAATAATAAAAAATAATAAAAATAAAACATAATAAAACAATGTTAGTAGTTGTTTTATTATGTTTTATTTTTATTATTTTATTACTTCCCTTCTTCGTGTATTTACAGTGTTTTGAGATGTGGGAAGCTGCTGTAGTGTAATGGTTCACACACTTGACTTGCAATCTATAGGTCACTGGTTCAATTTGACCTCCCAGCATGGCAAATGAAACAATGGTGATAACTTTTGTCCAGCCAGCAGCATAAATGGTTTCACCACAGTGAGTCGTTTGGCATATTTGTTTCTCGTGGGGTAAAGTGTGAGTACACCCACCTCTTCTGAGACATCTGGACGGTGTGGTCATCATGGCTTGGCTTCGCGAACGAAGATCTAGGAAGGACATCCACGTCTTCTGCAGGCACGCTGGTGGCTGAAGAGGCCTATGCGGGACAAGCAGGTCCTGCCACAACAGCTGCAAGTATAGGTCTCATCTGGGATGGGTGCTGAGGGATCATGGTTCTTCCTCCTTCTCCTTTTGTCCTCCATACGGGCCCTGCGGGTATCTTCGAAGAAGGAGGTGGCCTGGTGGACTGTGTGCCGCCAGGAGTTGCGATCAGCTGCTTGTGTTGCCCACTGACGGTGATTGATGCAGCAAGCAGTGAGGGACTTCTTCAGGGAGTCTTTGTATCGCTTTCGTGGTGCCCCTATGTCGCGATGGCCAGAGGACAGTTCCCCATACAGCACAATCTTAGGTAAGCGGTGGTTCTCCATCCTGGCGATGTGCCCTGCCCAACGAAGCTGTGTCTTGAGGACCATGGCCTCGATGCTGATGACCTTCGCTGACTTGAGGACTTCAGTGTTGGCGACGAAGTCACTCCAGTGAATATTGAAGATTGTGCGGAGGCAGCGCTGATGGAAACGCTCGAGGAGACTCAGGTGACGACGGTACATGACCCAGGACTCAGCGCCATACAGGAGAGTGGTCAGCACAACAGCTTTGTAGACGTTGACCTTTGTGGCTCTTTTAAGGTTTCTGTTGTTCCAGACACGTTTGTATAGTCTGCCAAATGCACTGTTTGCCTTGGCCAGCCTGTTGTCGACTTCGTTGTCGATCTTGGCGTCAGACGAGATCACGCACCCCAAGTAGCTGAACTGGTGGACAGCTTTCAGTTCTGTTTGTTCAATGAAGATGCTTGGTGGATGGTGCTCCTCATGGGGTGCGGACTGATGAAGAACTTCAGTCTTCCTCAGGCTGACATCAAGGCCGAAGATCTGAGCTGTTTTCGCAAAACAGGACGTAATTCGCTGCATAGCTGCCTCTGTGTGAGCAAGGAGGGCGGCATCGTCAGCAAAAAGCAGCTCCCTGATCAGTTGCTCCATGGTCTTTGTGTGGGCCTGCAAACGCCTCAGGTTGAATACGCTCCCGTCGAGACGAAAACGGATGTATACGCCATCAGCGTCGTCGAGGTCCTCTGTGACCTGCTGGAGCATCATGCTGAACAAAATGGTGAACAGCGTGGGAGCAAGAACACAGCCCTGTTTCACGCCATGTGGTAGAGTAGGCCAAAAGTACATTCTATAAAAAATAATATATTTATTATTTTACCAGGTAAAGCCCACTGAGCTATATAGCTCTGTTTGAGAAGCGATCTGGCCACAAATTATAGCTCAACGAAGTGGCTTATCACGTGGAAATGTATAGCAGCCAAATACTCCAATTTCATGTTTCTAAATGTGGAGGGAAAACCAGAGTACCCGAAGACAAATCCACACGAGCACGGGGAGAGAAACATGCAAACTTCGAATATACAGCAGGCGTCACGATTCAGATAGAACCAACAACTTCATGTATACAAGGCGAGGGAGTTAACATCTCGCCACCATGTCGCCCCTACAGGGGATCAATAGAGTTTCGACTGGTGGAGGCCCTTCCACCAGCAGTGGCGTGAGCAAGTCATTGCAGGGTCGCGCCTTTGCCTTTGAACACAGTTTGTCAGGATTTGATACATGTGTAATAAAAGACTCGACCACGGTATCTGGCTTGGTGTCCTTTATTCGGGTTCGTCTACTCTTCCCACACGGCTCTCTCCCTCTGAGACCCTCCGCTCGGCGCCGACGCTGCTGTCGCTCCCGTCGTCGCTAACAGCCTCGCTGCTGGTCTCCTCGTGTCGCTCCCGTAGCCTCTAGCAGCCTCGCTGCTGATCTCCTCACGCAGCCTCTCCGGCTGCCCTCGCTGCAGCTCCACCACTGCTCTCCCTCTCTGAGCAGTCCCACTGCTGCCTCTTCGTGCAGCCTCGCTGGCTGCTCTCGCTGCAGCCTCGCCGCTGCTCCCTGGGTTGGTCACCGCTGGCCGACGGTGCCAATCCTCTCTCAGAGTGTGTGTGGCGATCTTGCCACTCCTCCCAGCCTTCGCCCTGCGTGGCCTCACCCTCGTCCAGTCTCCAACAACCTCTCTTCATCTTCCGGTTTCTCCCCTTAAAGACCCGAACCCTTCTCCCACGTGACGTAACTCCTCCCCCCGTGACGTCACATCCGGAAGGTCGTTTACGCCCGCATTACACCACCCTCCCCCGTAGAGAAAACCCAGCCGACCTCGGCTGAACAAAACTCCGAACAGTAATGCGGGCGAACTGACCCTGACACACTAAAGGACACGAAGCATGCAATAATTATAACAGTAAAAACAACAACACAACATAACAATCAACGAAACGTAAGAGATTTAGAACGTGTGCGGGTCGCCGGCCCGTCCCGGACGGTCGGCGGCCCTCCCGCAGAGCGGGAACGTGATGGGGTTTTAAGAGTGACAGGCCGCAATCCTCCTGTCGCTGTTGGAGGCCCACCAACGTCCCGTGTCCCCGAAGGCTCAGCCCCGGAGGTGTCCCGCGATTGTGCTTGCAGTGGGGTCGGAAGGGCTGCAGGGCTCGGAGTTCCCGCAGTCCTGGCAGGCACCCCCCGAGCAGGGCCCCTCGTCACCTGCGGTGTCACGGCCGGTCTGTCTGGAATAGGCACGACAGGCGCTCTTGCAAGATCAACGGACGCAGGCAAGGGAGAGTCGGCAGCAACAGACCCCGGCAAGGCAACATCAGGAGATGACGCATCCGGTAGGGGAGCAACATAAGGCTTCAAGCGCGACGTGTGAACAAACCAGCGATGAGATCCAATCCGAACACGTGCCGACTGCGGGTTGGGAACCTCGATGAGGCGGACGGGCCCTTGCCAAGGTTTATGCAATTTAGGAGAGGTTCCTGGCCGCACCTGCGGGCAATGGAGCCAGGCCAGGTCCCCAACCTTCCAGGGGCACTCCCCCTTGGAACGTCGAGCATACCGCTCATTCCGGGCCTGAGCTTTGGCCGTAGCCACGCGGGCACCCTCCCGCGCCTCCATGACCCGGCGAACGGTGTCCCGAATGTAATCTGGGAGTGGTTTACCAGGTCCCCTCACACCGGTTCCCAACTGCACATCCATCGGCGGCACGTTTTCCCGACCATACATAAGGAAAAACGGCGAATATCCTGTAGCCGCATGAGGCGTCATCCGGTACGCCGAAAGCACCCCAGGGATGTGCAGATCCCAATCTGATTGTTGTTCACTCACCGTGTGGCACAGCATGGCAGACAATGTCCGATTTAGCCGTTCGACCATACCATCCGTTTGCGGATGGTATGGGGATGTCCGTACTTTCTTAGTCCCAAGGGCCGCGCACACTTCCGCCAATAATTTAGAAGAAAAATTTCGGCCCTGGTCCGTGAGGAGTCTCTCCGGCGCACCCTTGTCCATAACGTACCCGAATAAAAAGGCCTCGGTAATAGCCGCGGCCGATTGGTCGGGCAACGGCCAGGCCATCGGCCAATGGGAGAGGTACTCGACTCCAACCAGCAAATATTTATTACCCCTCGCAGATGGTGGGAAGGGTCCCAAAATGTCCAGTGCGACCAATTCATTAACCCGAGACACCTGAATTGACTGTATAGGCGGCACATAAGGATGTTTAGGTGGCTTACGCCGGGCACAATCAGGGCATGCGCGCACGTGCCCTACGACATCTGTCGCCATGCCGTGCCAAAAGTAATGACGTTGCAACGTCAATAAGGTCTTTTGCACACCCAGATGTAAGAGCGTGTCACAATGGAGAGTCCTAATTAACTCGTATCGCAGGGACGCTGGCACAACCAGACGCCAGCGTTCCTGGAATCCTTCCCTCCACATTAGCAGACCATCTCGGAGAGCGGTTTCCGGCACCCCATCCGTACCTGGACCCCCACTCTCCACTGCAGACCGCTTCCGTAAGGACAACAACGACTCATCCATCATTTGTTCCCGAATCCACACAGACCGCGGCAGATTCAAAACCCCGTCAGTCGGACCCGGCTCCATCGGAGCATCCGGCCTCTCGACGGCCAACGCAACCGGCTGAGGGGGGGATAGAATCGGCGTACACCTATGCGTCCCCGACGCGCACGCGCAAGGGGAGCGCTGCGGCAATCTTGAAAGTGCGTCTGCATTCGCATGGCGCACCCCCTTCCGATGATGAATTTGGAAGGAAAATTCTTGCAGCGTGTCCAACCAACGCGCCAACTGGCTGGATGGCTGATCCATCTTAAAAGCATACTGCAAGGCCGCATGATCCGTACGCACAATAAAGGAACGACCGTACAGGTACGGTCGAAATTGGCGTAGGAAAAAAACAACAGCCAAAAGTTCCCTGCGAGTGACACAGTAGCGGATTTCCGCGGGAGACAAAACCCGGCTACCATACGCCACCACGCGCTCCACACCCCCTTTAGACTGAGACAACACCGCGCCAATACCTGTGTCACACGCGTCCGTATCAAGAATGAAGGGGTGATCGAAATCCGGATAATCCAACGTCGGCGCCGTAGCCAATAGATCGCGCAGGCCCTGAAAAGCCGCCTCTTCCGGCGGTCCCCAACCAAATTTTCGTCCTTTACCCGTAAGGAGATGCAAGGGCCTCGCGATCGTCACAAAATTTGGAACGAATCTCCGATAATATGAGGCGAATCCCAAAAACCGACGTACATCTCCCACGGTGGTCGGAGTTGGCCAATCCCGGACGCACGCCGTTTTTTCCGGATCCGTGGCCACCCCCTCAGCACTCACGATATGCCCCAAATAACGGACGGACCGTTGCAGTAGGTGACATTTCTTTGGTTAGAATTTCAAATTCGCGGAACGCATCCTCGTGAACACCGCCTCCAACCGCCGTAAATGTTCCTCAAATGTGCGGCTGAAGACGATAATATCGTCTAAATATATGAGACATGTCTCCCACTGCAACCCCGTCAATACCAGTTCCATCAACCTTTGAAATGTGGCAGGGGCCGCATTCAGCCCCATCGGAAGACAATTGAATTGAAATAACCCCTGCGGCGTACGGAATGCAGTTTTCTCCCGTGAGGGCTCGACAAGGGGAAGCTGCCAGAATCCCGAAGAGAGATCCAGCGTAGAAAAGAACTTAGCCCCCGACAAGGCATCGAGGGAGTCGTCCATACGCGGCAGGGGATACGCATCTGCCACCGATATTTTATTCAATTTCCGGAAATCAACACAAAATCGCAATTTGCCGTCCTTTTTCTTGACCAAAACAACAGGCGCGCCCCATGGGCTGTTAGATGGAGATATTATGTCCGCAGCCAACATGTCATCCACTGCCCCCCGAACGTGTTCTCGCTCAGCCGGACTCATCCAGTGCGAGTTCAACCGAATAGGGGCAGCGTCCCCTGTTTCAATATGATGGTAAAGCAACGAGGTGCGTCCCAAATCCAAATCGTCAGAGCTAAACACATCCGAATACGTCAATAACAATTTACGAATCGCACAACGTTGTTCCTCAGACAGGGAAGAATTTTCCTCACATAAGTCAGCAATCCAGCGATTATCCGAAGCTACCGGCTCGGAAACACCAGCAACCACGCCCCGGCTGAGCACTTGCAAAAACGGTAATTGGTCCGGCCAAACGATGGTCTGCGCCACAACCAGCGCCAATCCGGCCGATATCGTGGCTGACGGTGACAACAAGACCCCAACCGCTCCTAGCCGATCAGGCAGGGGCTTCCGATACCGCAAAGGAATAAGCATCTGTGAGCCAGGTGGAATGTCAACAGATACTACGGATAACACCTGCACATGTGCGGCAGGAGCAGGTCGCCCCCAGGGCGACGGCAGAAACGAGATTTGACGGCCACTCGGCAATTCAATACAATTCTCATTCATTTTGATCAAAATGGGCATTTTAGCCAGAAAATCAGTTCCCAGTAAACAGGGAACTGCCAGAGATCTTGAAATTAACACAGTTCCTGAGGCCGACACTTCCCCAATAGATATTTTAGCGTCCACCTGGCCCACAATGCCCATGCTACCCCCGTTCGCAGCGACACACGACCCGTAACCTGGACGCACGGCCCCCGGTGGGATGCCCAACAGATGGAAATTGACATCCGATATAATAGTCGCGGACGCCCCGGAATCAACCAAAATACGAACGTCCACCCCTTGTATAGACCCCGGTACAGTGGACGAACCCGTAGCGGCCGCGACGACTCTCCATGCCAATTTACGCCACTGCGTCACCGAGCGACAAGGCCCCGTCGATGGCCTCCCCTTAATAACAACACCCGGATCGCACGACAACGTTGATGGGTGAGGTGCAAAGCCTTGCCAGGTGTCTGGTGCGCACCGACTTGCCTGTCTTGGCGGTTCCTTCTTTGGCGCGTCCGTTGACGAGGCCTCCTGCTGGGGCGGACCCGGGACGCGGGCCCAGCAGTCCCTGGCGTAGTGGCCCTTACGCCCGCAGCGGAAGCAGTCAACGCCATTGCGCCGTAGCGCAGGCCCAGCGTCCCGCCGGGCCCGTACCGGTGGTGCAGCGCGCGGGGCCGGCCCACCGCGGCCCGACCATGGGCCAGAGGCGGCCGCCAGCTCCTGAGGGCTCCCCCCATCCGGCACGTAGACCGCCTTCTTAGGGTCCCAACCCAAGGCGCCTCCCTCGACGATGGGCCCCCCCCGTCCACACCGTGACTTGCTTCCACCGACGGAGGTTAAACTGTGCATCCAGACATTTTGCTGCCGCCCGGGAAGTCAGCTTCTCGTGGCCACACACAGGCATGGGAATCCCCAGATCCCGAGACAGCTCGAGCATCTTACCTAAGATGAGAGGCTCGAGCAGGTCAGGCTTCGTCTCCTGATATGCGGCCATAGCCAACTCCAGCACCGCACCCCTATATGCCACCGGCGATTCCTCGGGCGCTCGTTGTCATTGAGCAAATCGGCGATGCGCATCATCAGGTGGCTCGTAAGCGTCCGCCATTTCGTCAAAAACTCCACGTAATGTTTTCTTCTTTTCGGCCGTTATGGAACGAAAAAATCTGACCGACTCGTCATCAAGAAGAGTCGGCAACACTTCCAAAGCCTCAGCGTCGGTCCACCTAGCAGAACGTACCGCCGCCAAAAATCTGCAGGCGAAAGCGCTCCAATCGCCCCCGATGGAGAATTCTTTGACCGTAGTAAGATGCCGACTGCGACTCCTTAGCACGCCATCTTCAAGCGATGGTTCATCCGGCGGTAGGTTCAAAATGGCGTCGAACCGCGGCGTGGTCAAGATGGCGGCTTCCCGCCGCGGAGCGCGCAAGATGGCGGCTTCGTGCCGCGTGGCTGATGGCGTCGACAGCGAAGGCAAGGTGGCGGCCTGTGGACCACCCTCAGCTCTCCCCATCGCCGTCCTCGGCGTGACGAGGTGACATAACTGCGCCAGTACATTCTTGAGAGTCTCAAGCTGCTCCGCCATCTGTTCCCATGGGAAATCCACGTCCGTTGGTGCTGACGGGCCCGCCGACGCGGCGACATCTTCAACTCCCGTTCCCGCACTCGCTTCAGCAGGGCTCTCCTCCACCACCGCAGCTGAATCCATCGTAGGAGGAAGGTCGTCGTCGTCGGACGAAGAAGCAGATGATGGCGTCGGAATATTCTTTTTTCTTAGTTGCTTCGACATGCCGTTACACTTCCAACACCAGTGTAATAAAAGACTCGACCACGGTATCTGGCTTGGTGTCCTTTATTCGGGTTCGTCTACTCTTCCCACGCGGCTCTCTCCCTCTGAGACCCTCCGCTCGGCGCCGACGCTGCTGTCGCTCCCGTCGTCGCTAACAGCCTCGCTGCTGGTCTCCTCGTGTCGCTCCCGTAGCCTCTAGCAGCCTCGCTGCTGATCTCCTCACGCAGCCTCTCCGGCTGCCCTCGCTGCAGCTCCACCACTGCTCTCCCTCTCCGAGCAGTCCCACTGCTGCCTCTTCGTGCAGCCTCGCTGGCTGCTCTCGCTGCAGCCTCGCCGCTGCTCCCTGGGTTGGTCACCGCTGGCCGACGGTGCCAATCCTCTCTCCGAGTGTGTGTGGCGATCTCGCCACTCCTCCCAGCCTTCGCCCTGCATGGCCTCACCCTCGTCCAGTCTCCAACAACCTCTCTTCCTCTTCCGGTTTCTCCCCTTAAAGACCCGAACCCTTCTCCCACGTGACGTAACTCCTCCCCCCGTGACGTCACATCCAGAAGGTCGTTTATGCCCGCATTACACATGTTTGCTATTTGCACTTAAATACGGTACTTAATTAATATTTTTTTTTGTTTTAATGAATTGCTTGCCCTTCCTATACTTTGCGATATCGGTTTTTGTATTGTTGCTGTAACTTTTTGACTCATCTCCGCCGTATATCTATGAAAACAGAGCTTCATAGCTCATCGGATTCCTTCAGTCTAAATAACGATTCTGATTCTGACCCTCTGTAGATCCACGTTGTGATTGTATTGTATCATAATTTCTTTTAAACTACTTGTTGTGTTTAGTTTGTTGTCCTTCCCCGCACCTCCGATTAGGCACAGTTGGCTATGTACGGTACGAAATAAGTCCAACGTACGTGCATCATCGTTATTGTATACATCCCCACCTCCCCAATATATTCTGCAGCTGATTAACCTGAGATTGAATGTTTCCCACGGGACTAGTCACACGTTCTAACAACTAATTCTTCCAAGCGTTTAAAAAAACCCAGCAGATTGCCAAATCCGCCACTGCACTCATCCAGTCTAACATTCCTGGCAATAGTGAAGCAGTCACAAGATGTCATCATGTCAGACGATTTTCTTTTAACATTGCTATGTTTTAGTCAAGAACGATTGGTGCGCAGCCCTCACTCGCCTCACTTGCTGTCGTCCTGCCGTGGAGACGCGAATCGTTATGCGCGCTCGCGTGGAACTTAATGTCGTCCTTGAGTTTTTACCTCATTTTTCCACTGTCAGTTTTGTGCTCTGCACATATCGTCTGTTGCCAGCCCTCTGTGCCCCTGTTAACAGTCAAGTAAGAAAGACCTCTCCGAGCCTCTGGCCCTGTCGTAAATGTTTGGGAGAATGCGTGGAAGAAAGGTCCACATGAGCTGTTATTATCTGACTGACATTGATTTTTAGTTTCGTCATAGTGGAATCAACATTACTCATCAACATCATTTGTATGCAACACCTTCCACGCGACATTAGATGTGTAGTGAGTTCAACTGAGTCGCAGACGTACAGTACTCTTTGGAGGCAACACATGTATTAATATTGATTTTAAGCTTTCGTGACTGCAGGAATCCATACTCTTTGGTTCTTTCGGTAAAGTCATATAGGTAGAAAAAATAATAATAGATCACGACGTTTCGGTCGCACACAAGCAATCGTCTTCAGGTGAGAGGAAGACGATTGCTTGTGTGGCGATCGAAACGTTGTGATATTTTTTTATTTTTTTCATACCTACGTGACTCTACCGAAATAACCAAAGAGTACATTTATTAATACCAACACATGGGGTAACTACCCCTTGACTCTATAACAACCTATGGTGGTGGGCCACCAGGTTAACTGCACTAATTACACCGTAACTAGCTACAACGGACCGGACCACAGCTTTGGTCCAGGTCCACGTGTTGGAGACTCTGTAGGACGTAGAACGTAGATTCTTCAGGATGAACATGAGCAGCCGGTCCCTCTCGGGGACCCGGCTTATATCCTCTGTGGTGTAGCTGACTCCGCCTTTGGCCACAACCACCTTCGAGAATCCTCGAGCAGGATCTCGGGCCTGACACGTGACCACCCCTAGCCCCCACCTGGGGACCCTGTGTAGATTTTACCAGTCACGTGTCCTTCAGGGTCAACCAGAGTGCCATGGCTCTTAGTAACCCCATCCCTATGGCCGGCACTCTCACACCCTATCCTGTAGGGGTCGGCACTGCACACAGAGCGTGGTGCCATCCACTGCTGTCAGTCAGCACTCACCGAGCCCCTCCAGGGCCGGTACTGCACCCACATGTGAGTGATGTCAATACTCCGCACGCCGTGCCTCTTTAGGGCCGCCATTATACAGTGACATTCGCGATGTCACTCCATCACCCCCCCCCTCCCCCTTCGTCGTACTCAGACGTCCTGGATGCCAACTCCCCCTTTAAAAATGAACAAGGTGACTCGCATTACAAAGTGAACAATGCAAGTAAAACCCCTATGCGTGCCTCAACAATAACAATTCACAAATAAATACCCAAGCCCACCTATACAAGACATACACTATCTACAAATGTAGAGTAACGAACGGGAAAAGGGTGGAAGTACAGAACAAGAACCACAAAATATGTTTTTTTTAGTAAAACGCGAACGCTCGGAACCCCTCCATCACCAACATCTCCCACCCTCACCGTGTAACAACACCCACAAGCACACTACAGGCCCGGTTCAGCCAATGACCGATATGGCCTGCCGAATGCGACAAACCAACTTGCGGTGTGGGAGCGTGTGTGTATGCGGATCATGAAAGCAGAAGAGTCTTTGATCAAGTCTGTGTGGCCGGGCCCCCAGGGGAGGTGGGCTCACTCTCCCTGGAGGTCCCGGGGGAATATGCAAATGTTCAATCGAACCCGGCTCCTCATGAAGAGCAGTCAGCCGAGTGGACGGATTTTCCTCTCCCGAGTCCAGAGGCGATGGCACAGGCGGCGGCTCGGGGGACGTTAGGCGCGCGGCACCTGAGGACGGGATGACACACATCCACTGAGGGTCAACCTCAGCGGGAATACACCTCAGCTCGCTGGACACATCTTACACTCGGCCCCTGCAGTGTGGAGATGGAACAAACTCACGTGGAGCGATGAAAGGCTTGAGGCATGAGGGGTGTACAAACCAACTCCGCTGCCCCAAGTGGGTCTGGACACACTGTGGTCGAACGACCCGAATCACATCAACCGGCCCTCTCCAGAGTTTAAACAATTTAGGCGACATACCCACCGGTACCTGTGGACAGTGCAACCAGGCGCTGTCCCCTGGTGCCCACTCATGTGCAGAAGTACGGGAACCTCGCAGCTGCTCATTTGCCAATTGGTGTGAATTGTAATTTTCCCTGGAACGCTCCCGCGCTTCCGAAAGCACGGAATCAGACATTTTAGATTTAGCCCTGTTGGGCGTGGCTCACAGCATTTGGTGTACGGTGCTTTTTTTCAGGAAGACAGTTTTTTCCTGGATTTTTCTGTTTGTGCATAGTCACTTTAAGATGTTTTCTTGTTCATGTGTTTTTTGTTTGTTGCGGTTGCACCCGAATCAAGAGCCGAATGGATCACAGGGCTATACCAAATAAATTAAACTGAAAACTGAAACTGAAATAACTGGACTGTTCTCTCCCATACATAAAAAAGAAAACGGTGAGTAGCCGGTGGATGCGTGAGGAGCCATCCTATATGCAGCCAGGACTCCGGGAATATGCAAATCCCAGTCGAGTTGGGACTCGCTGACCTGATGGCTCAACATGGAGGTCAGACTCCTGTGCAGCCACTCAATCATGCCATCCGTCTGCGGGTGGTACGGTGACGTGCGTACGTTCTTTGTTCTCAACAAATCGCAAACCTCGCGCAACAATTTTGAAGAAAAATGTTTGTCCTGATCGGTCAGAAGATGTTCGGGAGCACCCTTGTCCATTACATAGCCATTAAGGAATGCCTCAGTGATCGTCATGGCCGACTGGTTGGGGAGCGGCCAGGCCACCGGCCATCGTAAATAATACTCGACTCCAACTAGTAAATAGTTATTCCCACGAGGGGTAGTGGGAAATGGACCAAGGATGCCCAGAGCAACTAGTTTATTTAAGCGGAAGACCTGAATCTATTGCAATGGTGGAGAACAGGGTTTCGCTGGCGGTTTCGCTCATAAATTGCATCATTTGGTCAAAGGCTTGAGTCAGCGTGGCCCTCTCCGATGGCAGGATGGTGAGAAATGCCGCCAGGACATCGTCATCAAGGGCGGCGGGCAGTGCTCTCAGCGCCTCCGCCTCAGTCTACCCCACCAAGTCGGCGCTCGTCAGGAACCGCCCCTTGAAGGCGAACCAGTCACCTCTGGCAGCTGAATTTTTTTTTACGAAGGGCAGTCATCGCCGGAGAGATTTGATGTCCACAGGCGAGCTCGACGCAACTTCAGATTCGGCGGGCTCCGCTCTCCGCTCTTTTGACAAGATGGCGGCCGTAAGTGTGGGCTGCGCCATGGAGGTTTCTGCTTAGCGGGAAATGGCGGCAGAAACTTTGTTTCCACATGGATCCGTTCCTTCCCAATCCACCGCTGGCTCCTCGCGTTGGAGTTCCGCGACGATGGACACCGCGGCTTGGAGGAGCTCTGCAAGGCAGGAGTGTGCCGTCCGGCACTTCTTCCCTGACGGCGGTGAGCTGTCACGCTCTGGGTCGGTGTGCTGCTCTGCTGACAGCACCTCGCCTCCCTCCTCTGGAGTCGCCATCCCCGGGGCTGTTTGAGGGATGAGGTCTTCAACGTCTGACATCCTGAGTTTAACTGAGTCGCAGACATACTCCTTGGAGGCAACACATTTATTAATACCAACACATAGGGCAACTACCCCTTGACTCTATAACAACCTATAGCGGCAGGCCACTAGGCTAACTGCACTAATTACACGGTAACTAGCTACAACGGACCAGACCACAGCTTGGGTCCAGGTCCACGTGTTGGAGGCCGTAGATTTTTCAGGATGAACAACAGCAGCCGGTCCCTCTCGGGGACCCGACTTATATCCTCTGTGGCGTGGCTGGCTCCGCCCTTGGCCAAGATCACCTTCGAGAATCCTCGAGCAAGATCTCGGGCCTGACACGTGACCACCCCTAGCCCCCACCTGGGGACCCTGTGTAGACTTTACCGGTCACGTGTCTTTCGGGGTCAACCAGAGTGCCATGGCCCTTAGTAACCCCATTCCCATAGCCGGCATTCTCACACCCTATCCTGTAGGGGTCGGCACTGCACGCAGAGCGTGGTGCCATCCAGCACTTTCAGTCCCTCACCGAGCCCCCCAGGGCCGGTACTGCACCCACATGTGAGTGGTGGCCGCGATGTCAATACACCGCACGCCGTGCCTCTCTAGGGCCGGTATTACGCAGTGACAACCGCGATGTCACTACACATGTAATACTGTACATATGACACTTTTTAAATTTATCAAACAATTTTAATATTCTATACTCTATATGTGTAGTTTACTGTAACCAGTCTTTAAACATTTAAGATTCATAAACATTGATATAAAAATAGAAACACTCTTGGTAGTTAGTGGTTTTTAAGTCAGCCGAACATGACGGAATTATATTTTTACGAGGTAAGCTGTGTGCCTTTACAATGTCTACCTTTTTAGTTTATGGGTTCATTATCGTCGTCATCATCACCTTAATATAAAACAGGTTACATTTGATGCATATGATTATGTACATAGTGGCCCTGCCATAGGAATGTGGAATTGTACACCACTGGCACAGGGATACTATTGACAATGAGTGATGTTCCATATGTGTTTGAGAGTGGAAGGAGACAGTGACTTCATAAAATATTTCCGTTCTGTTCGGCATTTACTTATGAAATATGATTCACCTAACTTTGTCAAGAAATGGTTCGATGACAACCTCCCCACGCCCAATCAGTGATTGTGATTGTTTGACTATACTTTACCACCCTGGCCTTTGCGGGATGGTGAATGGAAGACCAGAGACCAGGACTGGTTCAGATGTAACTCACCGATGATGTTAGCCATAGCTGGGAATCAAACTGAGGTTCACTGAGTTCATAGTTAAACACGTAGGCTTTGCCAACCAATATTATCCATAATAGAGGTTTTTGGGGTTTAATCGTGTCAACATAAATGTGTCGTTAAACCGGTCACCACCCCACACAGCCAATTAGTGAGGTTTGCCACATAAAGAAAACATGTCAATTCGTTACTAGTACAGCACATCGGTGTGTGGGAGAGTTAACCCATGATTCGAGTACAACGTTTCGCCAGTAATTACAACTAGCATCATCAGGCAACAGCCAGATTTTGTGAAGAAATCCTCCTGTTTCGTTCTTAAATTGAGGAATGTATGTAATGTCGTCACTTCTGAGCCATATCCATCGCAATTTCTATGAATTCACTAACCCCCCACCCCCCGCCTTCACACCTGATTGGCTCATAAGTGATAACATCACATTTATCCCTTTATTTATTTATTTACCTGGAGTCGGGTGGTGCCAGGTTTAACGACACATTTATATTTACGCGATCTAACCCCAAAAATACCTCTTATTATCTATTAATAGTGCAAACCGTGAGAACCGCTCCCCCAAGTCTCCCTTTGCCCTTCCTGCATCGTTCATTCAGAGTCCATATTAGCGCAACAAGCACACACCACCCATACACTACACTCGGACTCCTTTGTCACTTTTGTATGTTTATTTTCGTACGTAGAAACAAGGTTTTACAAATAAATAACGATTGCATATTTATACGTGCTATTGTGGGCCTCCAAAAAAAATGTGCAAATCAAGGTCACCCTGGTGCTCCTAAACTCTTTACGCTTACTATCCGGCATGGTGGCGTAGCGGCAATTACAAAATGACTGAGTAATTTTTTTAAAGAGAAGGAAATAGCCGAACACAGTTATCAAACTGCAGAATTTTGACATATCTTTGCAAATTTCAATTTTAATAAGCAGGAGAGGTCACATTGAAATAGGGGGTTACACGCTCAGGCGACATAATCAGCGGCGATAGGAAAACGGCAAAAGTGGCTACGTTTTTTCCCACACCGGTAGTGCCAGGCACGTAATTGCTTGATGACATGTTGTTACACTTCTCATGCAGGGTACATCATAATCCAAAGAGTGCCCTTCACAGTTTGCAGACGTTTTCGCTGGACATTTCGGCACCGCGGAGAGGCCCACGCGAACGTCTTATTACGCGCGTGCAAATGCGCATGGGCATGCATGCGCACGCAACTACGCACACGCAAACGTGCCCCGACGGCGCGGTCCTTTACTCAACGACGGCATTTCATACCTCCGTATAATCGCGTGTACCGCGGCGTGCTGAAAGCAAAAAAAAGTACATCCGAAATAAATGCGTTGTTAAGTTTTGGTGTAAAGCTTTCGTGACTGCAGGGATTCATATTCTTGGTTCTTTTGGTAAAGTCACGTAGAAGGGAAATAATAAAATAATACAAATATTAAACAATAAAAACTCTCACGACGTTTCGACTGCAACACAAGCAATCATCATCAGGTGTGAAATCCACAGCAAAAAAAATTGAAAAAAGTGGCGGTTTGTCCTAATGTCAGCACCACAGACAGCGATTTGGCAGTTGGCCAAATGGACGAGTCCATCTATGTTCGGAAAAGAGGAGGGGGGAGCAGAAAATGGAATGCGGTTTGAAAGTCACCGTAAGCGTGAGCACAATCAATTAAGACCCGAAATGGTTTATCAAATCCTTCCAATGATTGCTAAGCCAGAATCCATCTTCTCAGTTGAAATTGTCTCTGTATTTGTATATGTGAATAGCCTCATGAACGAACCTCTTATGGTAGCCAGATCCCACCAACAGCCTCGTCAGATAAACCAACAAAATCATTTCAGATTCAACCGCATTCATTGATCAAACCAAACAGTTCTCGTTGAAACCTTTTGCTGCCAGGTCACCAAGATTATATGGCTTACCAAAGATACATAAAGAAGATACACCCCTTCTTCCCATCGTCTCCACTATCAACTCCCCCACCTACAAACTGGCTCGTTTTTTGTCTGAAATCCTACGGCCTTTCACTGGAAAAAACACCTCTACGGTACTAAACTCTACTCACCTGGTATCGACAATCAAGGATATTTCCCTGTCCCCAGACGACCTGCTTGTCAGTTTTGATGTAGTTTTTTTATTCACCAAAGTTCCTGTACCTGACACCATCGCAATCATTGAAGACTTGGTTCATCAAAGACTGAACACTGAGGTACCCCCCTTGGTGAGACACTGCTTAACCAATACATACTTCACTTGGAATGGAACTTTCTACAAACAAACTGAGGGCATCCCAATGGGCTCCCCCCTATCTCCGGTTGTAGCCAACGTTTTAAAGGAGAAATTTGAGACTGACGCCATCCAGACTGCCACTTTGCGCCCAACCTTATGGAAGAGGTACGTGGATGACACTTTTGTCATCTGGCCACATGGCCGGCCTGCTCTAGACCAATTCCTCGACCACATAAATTCCATACACCCAGCCATCAGATTTACCATGGAAGTCGGAAAAGATGGCAAGCTACCTTTTTTGGATGTCCTAATACAAAAGAGACCTGATGGTTCAATGAGCCACTCTGTCTACAGGAAAGCTACCCATACGGATGCTGACCTGAAACCGGATTCCCACCACCATCCATCCCAGACGAATTCCCTCATAAAGACTCTATACCATAGAGCCCAATGCATCTCTGACCAGGAACACATTGCCAGTGAACTCAAGCACGTGCACCAAGCTCTGAAGGCTAATGTTTACTCCAACTACACAATCCGCAAAGCCATCACTCCAACCATGAAGAAGGACCCTCTTGAGGAGCCATTCAAAACCATCACCTTACCCTACATTGCGGGGATCACAAAACAATCTCCCAAATATTGAATAAACACAAGATCCAGGTCCGATTCAACACATTACATAAAATCCGTGATCTGGTTCCGTCTGTAAAAGATGTGATTCCGGACATACAGTACCCTGGCGTTTACAAACTGAGTTGCCTCTGTAGTAGTAGTTACATTGGAGAAACCAAACGACATGTCTCCGACCGCATCCGTGAGCACAAAGCAGACCTAAAACACGGTAGGACCAACACCTCGGCCGTGGCAGATCACTGTTATAATTCAGTGGGCTCACAGGACATTGATTTCTCCAAGACAGAGGTTCTCTGCAAGCCATCTGGCTACCATAGGAGGTTCGTTCATGAGGCTATTCACATGTACAAACACAGAGATAATTTCAACCGAGAAGATGGATTCTGGCTTAGCAATCATTGGAAGGATTTGATAAACCATTTCGGGTCTTAATTGATTGTGCTCACGCTTACGGTGACTTTCAGACCGCATTCCATTTTCTGCTCCCCCCTCCTCTTTTCCGAACATAGATGGACTCGTCCATCTGGCCAACTGCCAAATCGCTGTCTGTGGTGCTGACGTTAGGACAAACCGCCACTTTTTAAAAAAATTCTTGCTGTGGATTTCACACCTGATAATGATTGTGTTGCAGTCGAAACGTCGTGAGAATGTTTATTGTTTTATATTTGTATTATTTTATTACTTTACCAAAAGAACCAAGCATATAAATGCGTTGTTGTTTATTCTGCATCGTCTTAGTAATCACTATCGTTGTTGACGTCGTCGATCGTCAGCATCGACGTGCGATAAGCCCAGGTGGTGCGCCCACTGTGCTTCTGCAATTTGAGGCGAATTCTCAAATGCTCGCGTGACTTGCTCTATTTGGCCTGGCCTCTGCTTCCTTAGCCTTTGAGCTTATTGCAAATGAAATCTGTTTGGCAACTTTGCTGACACCCACGCCTCTCGCGTCCTCGGCTCCGCCCCCCCCCCTCTCTCCATGAGCCCTCGTTCACCAATTGTAGTACATCATTCATCCGTCGTATATTTGAATTGCACCCCTATGGCTTCATGAAAATGTGCACATGCACAGCATCAAATATACAACGGTTATTGTTACTAACGCATTGCCTCCATTGCAGAGCGCTTTAACTGCCACGCTATCAGTTTTTCATCACTCTTTCAATCATAAAATGCTATCAGCAATTTGCACATTTTGAGAGCGAGTCAATTAAATTAAGTTCAATAGCCCTTTATTTTAAATAGGTGTGCTCCAACCGACAGTCAATGTTCTCTCTTTTGGAAGGGAGAACTGGAAACTCATTGTTTGCAACTATATTGGTACATTTCGATTTAAAGCGTTCGTGACTGCAGGGATTCATCTTCTTGGTTCTTTCGGTAAAGTCACGTAGGAAAAAAAACAAAAAAGTGCTCTGGCATTCAGCACGCGATGGCCAATAAACGATGTTAGTTAACACATATTTTTCTCTCATTTGTATGATCATCATTGCGGTTGCTTACTCACGAAAGCCTCACCGAACATAATACAAGAGGTTCCTGCAAATTTTCACAGTAGGTGACCGATGCTGCTGCAGCAGCTGCTGCGTGTAATCCCGAAAATAATTTTCAGGTATTTTTTGTATCTGACGATTTTTTTTGGGCTCACACAAGTTGTATTTTGAACCCAGAGGAAATCCATGCAGAAAAGAGGCAGGACATACAAACTCCACACAGAAATCTGCTCGAGTTGGCAATCGAAGCCATTTATATAATTATTTTAGGGTATAACCTTCACAATTGTATTACCATGAAGTAGTAGTCATTAAATATGTAGTGTGTATGTAAATTTCTATCAACACTGTCCATATGCAAGGAGTGCATGACCGATTAAAGTTATTAAAGATTTTTTTTATCTGAATATACAAGAGTCCGAAATAAAATGCAAAATTACGAATCACTAAAATCGGGCCTTAAAATCTGAAAATGCAATATTCGAAAACAAAAATTCCCCCATCGCACAAATCCACATCGCAAGAACACCACGCGACAATAACCTCCTCTACTATGAAAACGTTTATGGAACTTTACGTATAATAAGTTTAACGGCGGAAAAACTGACGTGTTCTTATTAATATTTAGAACCACAAAAGTGCTAGATTCTTATTTTAGTATTTAATGCATGGTCGTATGTTATTTGAAACCGCAACGGGTATCATAGCAATTTTTATATAAATATGTATGTAATACGTGTTAATGTATATCAATTGTGAACATTTATGAATAATGAAAAATATTCAGAAAATCACACAACTCGGTCATATTTTGAGCAGCATTTTAAGTGAAAGTAATTTGAATTTATGTTGACCAAACGTGTCAGTGGAACATTGTCTCAATAATTCACCCTGTAGGAGCAGTATGGTGTAATTTATGCGTTTGCCAGACATAATGTCCGCAATCCAGCAGCACACAGCAGCTTCTGCGGCCGTCTTCAACACTCTTCCTTCCGACATGATGATGCCACTGGAGCTATGCACTTTAAAATCGTCTAGGTTGAAAACTAATTTCTTTAGAACTGCTTTTTGTGTTTAGTTTATCGTCCTTCCCCCGCACCTCCGATTAGCACGATTGGCTACGTATGGTGCGAAAGAAGTTCAACATACATGCATACGTAGGGAATACGGATGATGCCACGACAATGTCGAAGCTGCTGTGTATTGCTAACGCCCACTAAAGGGCAAGACACCAGCCCCATTCCGTTTGATTTCACAGCTAATCAGGTGCAGCGCATACCTTTTTGTGAGTACAGTGTACTCTTTTCGAGCACTTTGACACTTCATATATATGTTTCGGTTTCACGTTGTACCCCCCACGAGGCGTTCGGCATGATGTCTAACGTTTCGCATCACATTGAGCATTCTTGAAGAATCTCCAAGCATCGTAGAGCGAAGCGTCGGACGTGATTCTGAACAACATATGCTACAACCCAAACGGGTGTCTGAGAGTGGTGCAGTACAATTACGAAAACCTATGCAGCAGTATTTACATTTAATATATGCATAGTTACGAACTATATAGATTCATACGCATATATTTATCTACACAAGTTTGATGCAATGCAGTGCCAACATTAAACGTCACGTATTGCTCCTTTGCTGATATTTTAGACATTATAGGCACCAAATGAGAATAACTTTATGAATTACGATATATAACCACGGATATAATTTTACACATCGTTTCCCTCACAAATTGGAAGGTTGCATGTTCAAACCTAATTGAATTTGCAAAAGTCGACCTGGGTTGATAAAAATGAATTACAACTTTTTGAAAAGTCAACATTTATCCTCCTACGAAGAGAATGGTTTCAGCTTTAGACATGTGGAATTCCACCACTGTCTCGTCGTCACAGAACGTCTATGAATTTGTTTCTCCCATCAGTGTATCCAAGCGGCGCCAGATTTGAATCTGGCTTGGGGTCAAGCAGGGCCAGTGGTGGGGGGTTGCTTATGACACATTCATTTCATGTGAAATCAGCGCTGCATGGGGACGCCGCGTAATCTATAAGGCTACTCGGCTCTTTCGTTGCCTGTCACGTCAGTGGCTTCTCCAGTGGAAAATAAACACGACGCCTCCTGAATCGCAACCGGGCTAGCTTGGCACGGCCCTGGCGAGGCTCACTTGTGCAGTGGTAAAAACATGGAGACACTTTGAGTCATATTTATGCAGAGTTGGTTTTCACACCTTTTTTCGAATGGAGGTGACAGTCACACGCAAAGTGTGACTGACGCAATGCCACAACGATGGCTGTGTGCTATATCCTGACCATGTTTAGCCATGTGCATCAGCAGAGTGGCTTTGGTTTCATGTGCAATCGACCACACGATGATTGAATATTCGTGCAATGTGTCCGATTGTATGTGAAAAATTACCATCGTTCCTCCAATAGTGGTGGAATGACGCAAAAGTTGCTACACGAGTAGTACCCTTCCACTTTGATATCCATGAAAAAATAGGCTATAAACTTGAGTAAATATGCAATGTAAGCTTCAAATATGAACAAAGGCTCAGCAAAAATAAATGTGTATGTAAGCGCAAATGAATGCATCTATACAGAACTGCCCACCCATGACTGCAAGTGCAAGGTCAAATGGGCGTGGTGTATGTTTTATGGGATACATTTAAATGGCAGAAAAATAATACATTAACTTTAAACAAACGCATATTTGTATGCGTTATGCCTCATCATGTCTAGAATGTGGCTGTTCACTTTCGCAAAAGCAAGACCTTGTCGTCCAATCGGTGAGTGGGGAGTAAACTGTTGGGAGTTTAGACGACATACGCACGTGCGCTTATGTGGTGCATCTACCATCTCGTTTTCAATACCTGGACGCGTGGTACACAACACCAGACGGAAGACGGCCTCGGCGTGTGTCTCCACGAGGCAGAATCGGCATTCGAAAGATAACGGTGGGCGAGCATGTGGCTGCCTTCGCTGGTAACTGCCCCTACAGCTTACCGTGCTTAATTGGACACGTCTGCCTTTTTATGTATTTATGTGCAGACAACTATTTTTTGTATTCCATGCTTCTTTCGCTAAACTCAAAATAAGGACATATTTTCGTTTGTGTGATCACAACTATTATTTGATTATTAACTTGCTCTGCATTCCTTTTTTTGGTGTCAAATCACCTTCATAGAAACCAATTTTTTCAATAATCACCTTGCTAATATTACAATCATAATGTTTGTATGCCGACAAATTATATTTATGTTCCTTGCTTCTTCCACTAAACTCATGTACATAGAAAGTGTGTTTAAGTCAATGTGTGTGTCTGTCTTTTTCGCCCGGGCAACGCCGGGTACTTACCGCTAGTATATTATATAACAATACACAATGAGTCTGTTCCCTTAAATGTGAAAGTTCAGAGCTAGGGTGAAGTTAGCATCCACGGTCCTGCTCTGTGGAAATTCTGCATCTCAATTGCTGCTTTGGGGATCTGGCTGCTACTGCTCTGTTTGACGTCAGCACAAACGTACTCACGTGCTTCGGAATGCATTTCTTGACTGGGACTGAGGTTAACAGGGGACAACGACGCTATTGGAATCGGATGACAAAACTGCACCGTATTAACGCTGCAAATATTGTTTTCTTTTTCAAATTTACACACACACACTCCATTTCGCGTTTGTCCTCGTGTGTCTTTTCGAGACACAGGGCTGCCGATGCGAATATGCAAATAATTGAATTAGATTCGAGGAACATTAAACGATAATAAGTGAAAACAAATGTCAATGTGAATTTGGAGAAAAGGCTAATTAATAAGGTGGGTGATTGATAGCTTTCTCTTCGATTACATTCATTCACGACGCGCCGTTTGGTTCCAGTTCATACCAGTTTACTGCTGCCACAAAGAGCCCTTTGAAGATCACAACGTGCCACACGGGGCCATGCGTGCGCGCACGTTCACACTCGCGCGCGCCCGCTGAGACGCATGCACCACTCTCATTCGCGCCAGCGTGAGCCATCAGAATTCCCGCTAGTACAACCATCACTGCCAAGCACACACACACGAAGGGCTTCCAGAAAAAAAAACATAATCGGGAAAGGGCTGGACGGGAGGGGAAAAACATAGCAAGGAAGGTAAGAGGCGGGGCATTGGTTCCTAAGCAGCGGTGTCCATGGTAACGTATAACAGGATGAACGAGGGTGTGGAGGGGGCGGTTGGGAGGTACCGAGCTGGAGGAATGGGGCGGAGGGAGGAAAAAGGAGGAGAGAGAGAGTGGGCAGAATGAGCTGTCGTTGCCATGGCGTTAGCTGGAGGGATGGGAGGGAGGGGGTATGTAACCGTGGCGACGGGCGTGAGAATTCACGGGAGACTCCAACCAGCGCTGATCTCCATGTTGGTGTAAAAAAAAAGCCCCGAAGCTACCCAGGAAAAAAAATAAGGGGACGGGGGTAGGAGCAAAAAACATTCAGAAAAAAAAACTAGCGGCGTCGTCGTCGTCAGCCGGTGCATTTACTCCTAAAAAAACCCCGCTTGGTGTCAACGGATATAAATATATATATATTTTAGAGGGGTGGGAGGTAGAGATATTGTTAGTGTATAGCAGGTTGAGCGTTGTTCATTTATTTGTTTATTTATTTATCTATCTAGCTCGGAATTGATTATATATTTATGTAATATACTGACAACATTCCGACCATGGTGCGCACTGGGAGTGAATGACAGTGCTTCCGTGGCATTCTGGATGGATGGCTGTAGGTGAGAAACCAACAAAAAAATCTTGCCTCTTTTTCTTTAAATACGCGGCTCGCTCAAATTACCAAAACCGGGGGTTCATTATGTGCCCGCCCGGTTTGTGTGTTTTTTTCCTTCCTTTATCTCAGTCTCATGCGAGCGGCACGTGTGGTTTGTGTGTGTATATTTTTGTTGTTGTGGTATGCGTGCCCTAGATTATGAAATGTCGTTTTGCGCGCGCGTTTGCACAACGAGTGTGCCGTTCGAGACACATCCCCGTTGCTTGTGCCTCTCTGTTATTGTGTTGCCGTATCCTTACGCTAGCGTTGTTAATTTAGAGCGGAGCTATACGGTTTGTTGTTGTTGATCTTCTGCTGCTGAACGGAAGTGTGAATTGGAGGGGGGGGGAATAAAAAGATCAATAAGAGGTGGCCAGTGGGTGACTAAAAACGACACAAAGGACATGTTGCATAGTGGTGTCGCATGCAGGGACATTGACATGAGATGTAATGTAACGTCGTCCCACCACATTGCAGTAGGTGCATGGTTGTCTAACGACGAGATGGGTGATGTACCGTGCTTACATATGAGCGACACAATGATTCCTTAACGTTTCATCTCCTGCATTTGGACGCACAATATATAATTGTTATTACATTTGGTGTTCCTTTCCTTTCATATAATATTAATTGTCGGACTAATGCATATATATAACGTTTGCTCAATAGCACTTCATTATGCGTACACACATGCTATGTGATGAACTGCTCCAGTGGCAACCATTCATTAAACTCGAGCGCGGAATAATACATTAGTCGGACATTAGACAACAACAACACCACGTAAGAGGTGCATTGCATTCCCTGGAGGGAGGAAACGAAGTTGCAAGAGGGAACGAGTCAATTTCGTGCGATTAAATGGACACCGCAGTGTTGGTTTACGTTGAAGCCACACGTCTCCCTTTCCTCTATGAATTGCATTCGTTCTGCTATGTAACATGTTACTTTCCCCCCGTCGTATCTGTGCTTGTTCATCGCATGTGGTCGTAATTAGAAGGAAGTTAAGAGCTTCTACAACCATGTACATGGAGCAATTAGAAACCCACAATGAGTTGTGTGTGTTAGACTAAACAAGAGTGCACTGGCCTGGAAGTGTGTGTGTTTCTTCATAAACACACAGTGATTAAATATGCATGATCACTGCGGTTATTGTATGAGTAGTATAAAAGTAAAATGTAACCATTCTCTACGACCGTAAAGATGCATTTAACACTCTATTTGTTTTTGAGGTGAAGCTGATCGTCATGAACTGAGAGCTGTGTCACTTAAAGTGCAACGTTGCTTAGTTGAAATAAAATTCATTTGGCATATGATAATTTATACAACTGTGCGGGCTTTTGCTATTTTGGATGTGGACTTAAAAAATGTGTTTTCTCGCCTGATTTTAAGCTCCAAAGAACAACAGTTACTAACAAGCCACCGGATTGATTGCTTTCATCAGTCACAGCCCTAATTAAATGACTTTTAGGGTGCCTGACCATTCTAAACCCATGTCTCGTAGGGTCAGGACATCGGGGTATTGGGAAAACACTTCCATTTATTTCATAAATCTTTTCGGACACGTGAACAGCCATCAGTATCTATATATTTTGGAAATAGGGAATGACAGTCCCTTGTAGCTTAATTCAAATGATGTTAAATTAGGCTGTGTTTAATTTCTTGGAACCAGCTGTGTGGTCTTTTCTACATGTGTGTTCGCCAATCACTGTGGAACCTTAGGCATCTTAGGCCCTATACATTTACAATATTAGTTGACAAAATACCTATATCTTCTTGGTTCTTTCGGTAAAGTCACGTAGAAGGGAAATAATAAAATAATAAAAATAAAACAAAATAATTCTCACAACGTTTCGGCCACAACGCAAGCAGCCGTCCTCAGGTAAAGAACAGGTCCAACCCAGCTTAAATATACGCTGCCAAGCGTGGTGGTGTTCATTCAGACACTGTCTTTCCGACAGACCTGTTCTTCACCTGAGGACGGCTGCTGGCGTTGTGGCCGAAACGTCGTGAGAATTATTTTATAAAGTTTTATTTATTTTATTTTATTATTTCCCTTCTACGTGACTTTACCGAAAGAACCAAGAAGATGAATCCCTGCAATCACGAAAGCTTTAAATCGAAAAATACCTATAATTTAAATCGGCAGCAATATAATCAGAAATACTCTAGAACCACGCATCTAGCAAATTATATTGTGTCCAATGAATATGTTTACACGTATAACGTAATATTATAACCATACATTGCAATTTTGTTGTTGTGTATATTTGTGTAGAGTATGTTAGACTATCATTCCTTCAGAGTCACTGACATATCAGCACAGTACCATTTTGTGCACAGCCATTAGTGTTATTCCTAGAGGGGGGCTGGCCCCGTCATAGGCATGTGGAAAGCACCCCACTGGCTCAGCACCACCAATGGACATGAGAGCCATGCAGTTGCACGTTTGAGCAGGAAGAAAATGTGATTATCGACTTGAGTATGCTCATAATATCACGCTCAAAATGTATTTTACAATTGTCCATGATGCAGTTAGAGGTAACATGCATTTGTATGCTATTTATAACATTGTATTGCAATGTTTGTAGCGAATGGGCAGGATTTGGCACACACTGTACCTGATTGACAAACGTGAATTGGTAAAGTTGAAAGCCAAAATCCCCAGTGAGAATAAGCGTTTGCTGATGGCAGAAATGGCCATCTTTGCCAGTAAAAAAAAAGAATGTCTCTATATCAACGTGAAATGTTTATACTGATAGCCATTTAATCCACTTATCATTGCTCTGGTCCACTTAGCATCACTGAAAAAAAAACCTTGAGTTATTGTCCCCAGCAAAGTAAATATGTTGGTTTACATTCAAGAATAGCAGACTTGGCATATTACTGTGACACTTAGTTTATCTGTACCTGAGCAACAAACCCGATGCAGTATCACACTTTTTCCTGGCAAACATTGTAGGTGAATAACATACTGCAGCGATGGTGAGCAAGCTGTTGGACAAGCATCTTTCCATGTCAAGCCATCCCCTCCAATTCTTGTAAATTGGATAACAGGCATGAGATAAAGGGACCGCGTATGTGATTTTCAAGGCTTGGGTGTTTTCATCCCCAGTTTAATATGTGTGTCTTGCTGTGTACGTTTGATTCCTGGTGCACCGTGGACATTAATGCTGTGTAATATTTGAACCAATGATTGGTGTTCCCAAGGTCAACTTAGCCTACGATAAGTATGGTTGTATGTATGTTGGTATGGGGTTGTTTATACGTACATTATCTTATATAATATCCCAGTTAGGGAGTGACCCAGACCATCATCCCTCAAGAGTAAATATTAAATGCCCTGAAGATTGGTAGTCATATAGATAGACTGGTCTCCACCATAAAAATGAGGAATGGATTATCTATTTTCAGTCTTCTACAGAAATGAGCACTGTCCAATGATCATTTGGGAATTCGTTTTGAATGTCTTTTATAAGTGGTAGGTCCAGTAGTTTGTGTGTAACTCTATAATTCCTTGGCCTGGGTTTCATTTATACCAAAGCACACCAGTGTCTGGACCTCATTTAGGTTGATTTATCTTAAAACCGAGAATATGGGTCTGATGCAATGTGTAAACATGCTCACTGCTTTAAAGTCAAAGGTGACCAAAGAGTACTCTGAACAAGGGGTGATCGTCACACAAGGTCATGCCACCACACCTTACCATTGCTTCATTCCACCTTGATTATCAACTTCTGGGTGTCAATACATCTGTTTCTGTGATCTGCTCTGCTCTATTCTACACATGCCCCACCGATTGCAACAATTTTTACTGATTGAATCTACAACACATTGTTGCCATGCTATATTAATAACCCTACCGTGTTTCACCTTTATCTTTGCCCAAAACACAACTCCACTTCATATTTCATTATTGCCAATGTGAGTGCTCAATACTTAGTTTTGTTCCAGCAGTCTGTACAGATTGGTGCATTGTACCTGGGTACGTGCATGCTATTGGTGGCATAGTGATTACGGGGGTCAGCAATCAATATACACGGCTTTTCAATCCGAAATTTAAGTCAGATTCCTGTATTTGAAACTGCTGCATGACAATATATGTCTGAGAAAGTGTTGCTTTTTCTGATGATGTAAAAAAAGCAAATGCCATATATATCCAGCATTGTAGCTCCAAGTCAAATGCCAACAGAGAATAAAACATTACTGCAAATACGGTGCCATATTTACCATATCTTATTCATTATTGCGTTTTAAACTAAGGATACCGATCAAAAGTAACTATTTCCAAAATGTCGACTAACTGTGCAAAACTCCAGGTTGTGTACTGTATGTGAATACTCTAGCGTTTTAACGTGGTCCCACGTGTGTATTAATACAAACAGTTGCGTTAATGTGTATCCATTCTCTCTCAGGAGTTTGGTGATGTCTTGCAAGCAAGCCTGCAGACGATTTATCCCCCCTCGCGAACCAATAAATAGTCCCAATTCAGGGTCACAATTCGGTGTTAATCTATACCTTTGATTAACAACGGTGCATTGTACCACCTCTAGTGGCTGCAGGAGTCATGTGAGCCAATTTGAAGCGTACACAGAAATCCGCTTCTGTCCACTCTGTCCCGCAGTTTGGCGATTGGTGGGTACAGTGCAGATATTACCCACCTCTTCCAAGATATCTGGCAATAGTGTAAGCAAGGAATTGCAGAGCTAAACTTTTACCAAAACGATCGAATAATTTCTCACGAATGCAATTTGATGCATATATCATGAGAATGAGAATACATTTTAATCCACGAATCAATACATCATTACACCCCTTATAACCTAAACTATTGTTGATCCTGAGGTAGGGATGGAAATTCCATATTCTTGTGACAGACACCCTTACCCATAGAGAACCAACTCCAGTTTCAGGACAAAAAGTAATATTAATTTTTTGAAAAGAACAGCCTAAACACGAATCCTTAGTGAATCACTCCACTCTTGGAAAAGGAGAGATTGACACTCATTCACCAAAAAAGTATGGTTTAAATAAATATTTTCCAGCATGTGAATTTAATTTATGTTTTGACAGACCAAGACATAATTTACATATTGTGCGCAGCAGATTAATGTGACACCGTTTCTATATGGCACAGTGCATAAATATACGCCGATATACCATTACACAACAAAGTTGCTGCGCAGACCCGCAACAGTACCTCCTTTGGGACCCATGACACAGTCCATGAATTATATACCTACGTCCCTAATAACAGTTGTGCCTGTGGGCACTTATAATGGTGGTTTCCCTACTCTTGGTGGCCCTGTGGGGTCCAGTCTCCTCGTCTGGTAACCACGACAGGAGAACTCATGTCAGTTTGTCATGTAGGGGCTATCGATATTTACGATCCTATTTTCCAGTGGCGATCCATCTAGCAGTGGGTTGAACATGGCTGATGATGATGATGATGGCAGTAGTTGCACACACAAATTGTAGTATCAGTGGAAGTACAAATGTATATTGTAAAGAATGGTGGGAATTCATCGTAAGCCTGTAACAGTCTAATGACACATAAATGAGCACAATTATTATTGTTAACACACCCTTTCTGCTGAGTTAACACAACAGGGTTCAAACTCATACAACAGGTGGCTCCCGTGATCTCAACTTAAACTTTCAAATCAGACTTTTTTCTGCAGTTCAATAAATGTATGCATTTGTGTAAGATATTAAATATATATACAAACTACAGCGGGGCATTGGGATGATTGAGATAAGATGTGATGCCAGGGGCTCTTAGATGCTCGGAGCGTTTAAGTACCAATATATGCAAATCCTTATATTAATACACATACTTAAAACTTGTGGAAATTTGTATGTTAATAGATGCATTTTATAGATCAAATGGACATATCAAAATAACATCGAATTTTCATTATTTTCAGAGCACCACATTATGCTAAAAGACAGTCTGTTTGATAGATGCCTCTGCTAAAGAGATTTACCATTACCTGAAATTAATAATCACAGCCCTGTGTCGATCCACTGCTGGATGACGGCCTCCACGTTGGTCAGTGCTGGTTGCTCAAGCAGGACCGATGACTGGTTCGGATATTACTTGCCACTGATGTTAACCGTGGCTGAGTATCGAGCTTGGGTTTGTTCAGTACATTGCGCAGTGCTTCAGTGCTCTACTGCTCCCCCAGTCGCCCGGCATTTAGATTCGTTTGTGGTAATTACCCAATGGAGATGTGTATTCAATCTCCACTTGCATGTGTAGTGACTGTGACTGTCACTGTGGTGCCGGGCTTACGAAGCCACAGCAGATAATGTGTTGGCATTATTGTTAGCCCACTTACTGGGTGCAGTACCAGCCCTAGCGGGGCTTGGGTGAGCACTGGTCAGCGCGGAGGCACCACGTAGAGTGTGCGGTGCGGGCTCCCGGTGAGGGAGCGAGAGGGAGTATCAGCCAGCCAGGGTTACGTTGGGGCATGATACACTGGTTGACCTGCCGACATGTGACCGGATGATATTGGAGGGGGGCCACCGGTGTACAGGGGCCACTGGGCGGTCATGTGGTATAAAAGAGCTATCGGGAGCCTTTGGGAAAGAGCTCGAGAGATCTAGAAGGTGGGCGGGGCATGGGGTGGAGACAGCCCCAGCCCAGGCCTTATATAATGGGGCCCCGTGAGGGGCTCGGGGTTCTTCGGGTTGCTGGTGAAGAAGATCCACGTCGGGTAAAATAAGCCTCTAGCCACGTGGTCCGGGACCCAGCTTGTGGTCCGGGCCAGGATAGCGAACCGTGTCTAGTTCTTTCGTAGTGTGGCTAGATGTGCATTCAACACCCAAGTGTAGGTTGTGTTATGTCATGTTGAGTTGGTGAAATAAATAGTGTTGCTCCCAAGACAACGTCTGCGACTCAGTTGGACTCACTACACATGTGTTCCTTACGCCAGAAAAACCAAAGAAGACACGTGTTATCTTTTCTACATGGAGCCACGTGACAGCAATCTTTTCATATTACAGATGTAATGGGTTCAATTATTCGCATACTTGAACTTGGAGGCAACATGTTTTATTCTACTAACATCACAGTAACTCTTAATAACATAGGGTGGTGAACCACCGCTCCTATACTAACTATATACACTTGGACGGGAGATGGCTATTTACACACTGAATGGGACAACTACTAAATCGGACCAGGACAGCCAACACGCTGCCTGGTCCACGTGCGCAAAGACCGGAGACCGAAGACCACGAGGACGGAGGTTTGTTCCCAGAGATTAATAACCAATATCCCCACCCGGGCTCGGCTTTTATCCGCTGTGGCGTGGCCAGGCCCCGCCCTTGGCCACGCTCCTTTTCCAGATCCTTCTCGACAGTTCAGGACACACATCACATGTTCCTCTCACCTCCATGTTACCATCTCATCCAGTCACGTGCCTCCTCGGGTTTACTCAGCCTCTTCCCTGGTATGCACACTCTGGTGCCAGGTAGATGCTCCACACATACAGAACCACTCACACGGTACTATCGCTATACTATAGTGCCATCATCAATGGCACTACACAGAGCAGCAAGAGGCAAGAAGCTGAGCCAAATGTTTTGGCAGACTCACCTGTCATATGTGCGTGTTTTATATGAGTGGTGTGCCTTGATGTGGGTTCGTAAAAGTTAAAACATGCCTTATTTGAAGTTAAAATATATCGCCAAGGCTTCTAATTTTACAATGCAGCGAAAAGGAACTTTGCGCAACATCAGTCACATTGGAATGAAGCATCTGTTGTTATTTGTTTTGCAGGTGTAGTGGCGTGACACTGTATTACATCAGCAATTGTTGAGTGAGCAGCTCGCAATCAGAAGGTTGTCATTTCAAATCCTAGTGGGAAATTCTTCTTCGTTGTGTCTCCTGTCCAACCTCTATGGTATTTTCCCAATAATCTGCACAGGCCACCGCTTCTGGTGTTAGCATTGAGGAGGGCATTGTGGTGTTGCAGTGCATCTCAGGAGATGATCCATGGTTTGCTTCTCCTGACCAGGACAATTGGGAATTGACACCGCCCATCATCCCTCCGGGATTAATTAAATGTGCACCAATGTTGTGGTAAGTAAACAGTGGCTGTCCTATTTATAGACTTGCCCCCATCATAGAAACGTGAAATATTCTGGCTCAGGGCTGTAAAGGAGAGTTGAACTCCACCTCAATGCTCAAGTGAGAAATAAATAACTTTGTTTTGAATTGGTGCAGCGATGGATTTGGTTTTGTGAGTGGGCATTCATTTTGCATAAATTTCGATTTAAAGTTTTCGTGATTGCAGGGATTCATCTTCTTGGTTCTTTCGGTAAAGTCATGTAGAAGGGAAATAATAAAATAATAAAAATAAAACATAATAAAATAATTCTCACGACGTTTCGGCCACAACGAGGACGGCTGCTTGCGTTGTGGCCGAAACGTCGTGAGAATTATTTTATTATATTTTATTTTTATTATTTTATACGTGCATAGCTGACCAGTTTCAAAATGTAATTGTTATGCATGTGCAACATGAAAATTGCTTATGGATTTTCTGATTCGGAGTTATTAGACGTTTGTGTAACATCTGAAGAATTGTTCATTGAGAAATTAATGCCCTTGTGCAACACAGTGCATAAATGCAACCTGATTTATGGCATTAATAAATACAATCTAATCGACTATGAAAATGCAATGCTTTCATATGATTGCATGTGAGGCGTTGTTATTATTTTTGCAGATTTACAAAGCACTGTACGCATTTCCAATTAGAAGGAATGTTGTATGGGAGTTGCTTATTTCCAAAACAAGTATGCACGGAATACCAGACAAATGAAATCTGTCTTTCCTCTTGATTGTCTGTCAGATCCAAAATGCGGCACGCAAATAGATGGCGCATTCCTTGTGAAATGAAATCATTCATGGCCTTGCTCCTGCCGACCTCCCTGATGAAATTCCTCCCTTCCCACCGTGCTTCTTTCTCAACCAAAATGACACGTCCTTTTCTTGTCTGCGAGCGTGTGTGTGTGAGTGCTACATATCCACGATTCCCCATCTACACCACTGCCTTCCTTTCTCTGTCCCTTTGTAAGATACGAAGCAATCGTTTTAACATTATTTACTTCACCTATGTGAAGAAAATAAGAGGAGCGTTAGATACCATTGGGGTAACTACATGGATGAGCGTGTATCATTGTGTATGTGTCTGTAGCGAGTAGTTGCATAGTTATAATAGGGGTTTCCCCCTTCTGGTAATAAAACAGGTGTTAAGATGTTAAAATACCAAACTGAAACCTTTGCAAGGAATCACGTCTGCATTTACCACATATACTTGTGGTGAACATGCAAAAATGTATGTGCACTGTCTTTGAAACTGATTGGTCCACACAATAGACAGCTTTCTATAGAGCCTAGTCTCAAACAGTGTTAGACCAGAGGACGCCAAAAGGCGAACAGCACAAAGACAACGCACTATCAGGACATTGAGAGCTCATGATTCCTTGCAAAGGTTTCAGTTTGGTGTTTTAACATCTTAACACCTTTTTTATTGCCAGAAAGGGGAAAACCCTATTATCATAATGTAATACTGGCAAAGGTGGTCTCATGATAGTGGCATAGTGGTTAGAATCTTGCACAAAACTCCCAAACCAACCCTGTTTTGCTTCCTAGATGTTTTATACCGCATCAGTCACAAGTGGTATTTTAACCTGAGCTTGGTCATTCCCTAGGTTGACTCAGCCTTAAATCAGTACCTGGAATATGTGTGTGTGATATCAGCATTTTGCAACCAAAGTTAGGGGAGTGTGAGCATCGCCGCACCACCCCTTCATGTGACACGCAGGCCACTAACAGCACTCTCACATTCAAGATGGAAGGATTGGTGCTGCATCAATCATTGCCCTTATGTACATGTCTCATATGCACATGCGCAGCATTGTGGTAATGTGTTTTATTTTCTTATTCACCAGGTTGACTTAATTATGTTTTCACTTGTTACGTGAAGGGCCTCTTGTATTTGTCGCATATAAAACCAAATATTTATGCATTTTAAATATACTGTAGACATAGGGTACAGTGAGCGAAAAAAGTATTTCATCCCCTGCTGATTTTGTACGTTTGCCCACTGACAAAGAAATGATCAGTCTATAATTTTAATGGTAGGTTTATTTTAACAGTGAGAGACAGAATAACAACAACAAAATCCAGAAAAACGCATGTCAATAATGTTATAAATTGATTTGCATTTTAATGAGGGAAATAAGTATTTGACCCCCTCTCAATCAGAAAGATTTCTGGCTGAGATTAGGAGCACACTCTTAAAGAGAGTGCTCCTAATCTCAGCTTGTTACCTGTATAAAAGACACCTGTTCACAGAAGCAATCAATCAATCAGATTCCAAACTCTCCACCATGGCCAAGACCAAAGAGCTCTCCAAGGATGTCGGGGACAAGATTGTAGATCTACACAAGGCTGGAATGGGCTACAAGACAATCGCCAAGCAGCTTGGTGAGAAGGTAACAACAGTTGGTGCAATTATTCGCAAATAGAAGAAACACAAAAGAACTGTCAATCTCCCTCGACCTGGGGATCCATGCAAGATCTCACCTCGTGGAGTTGCAATGATCATGAGAACGGTGAGGAATCAGCCCAGAACTACACAGGATGATCTTGTAATTTATCTCAAGGCAGCTGGGACCATAGTCACCAAAAAAACAGTTGGTTACACACTACGCCATGAAGGACTGAAATCCTGCAGCGCCTGCAATGTCCCCCTGCTCAAGAAAGCACATATACATGCCCGTCTGAAGTTTGCCAATGAACATCTGAATGATTCAGAGGACAACTGGGTGAAAGTGTTGTGGTCAGATGAGACCAAAATTGAGCTCTTTGGCATCAACTCAACTCGCCGTGTTTGTAGGAGGAGGAATGCTGCCTATGACCCCAAGAACACCATCCCCACCGTCAAACATGGAGGTGGAAACATTATGCTTTGGGGGTGTTTTTCTGCTAATGGGACAGGACAACTTCACCGCATCAAAGGGACGATGGACGGGGCCATGTACCGTCAAATCTTGGGTGAGAACCTCTGTCCCTCAGCCAGGGCATTGAAAATGGGTCGTGGATGGGTATTCCAGCATGACAATGACCCAAAACACACAGTCAAGGCAACAAAGGAGTGGCTCAAGAAGAAGCACATTAAGATTCTGGAGTGGCCTAGCCAGTCTCCAGACCTTAATCCCATAGAAAATCTGTTGAGGGAGCTGAAGGTTCGAGTTGCCAAACATCAGCCTCGAAACCTTAATGACTTGGAGAAGATCTGCAAAGGGGAGTGGGACAAAATCCCTCCTGAGATGTGTGCAAACCTGGTGGCCAACTACAAGAAACGTCTGACCTCTGTGATTGCCAACAAGGGTTTTGCCACCAAGTACTAAGTCAGGTTTTGCAGAGGGGTCAAATACTTATTTCCCTCATTAAAATGCAAATCAATTTATAACATTTTTAACATGCGTTTTTCTGGATTATTGTTTTGTTATTCTGTTTCTCACTGTTCAAATAAACCTACCATTAAAATTATAGACTGATCATTTCTTTGTCAGTGGACAAACGTACACAATCAGCAGGGGATCAAATACTTTTTTCCCACACTGTAGGGGTGTACAACTCCTCTAGAGCAGTTTTGAGTGATAAAACTATATTGTCCTGCGTGTAAGTGTGCAATGAATATGTGCACACAGTGTAAACAGTTCGCAATCTTTGTTTGTGTGTTCGCGTTGATCTAGGGTTTCCTCGAGGCTGACTCAGCCTTAAATGGGTAGGCCGTGCTGTGTGATACCACGAGCGCTGAGACAACAAATGTGACCAAGTGTGGTTCACACCCCCCCCCCCCACCATGTGCCATGCTGGCCTTAATGATGCTCGCTATCAGCACTTGGCCATATGATCTATTGGGCTAAGTATATATATATATATTTGTTTTTATTTTGCAATGTCTTGCACATAGGCGGGTACATGAGCACATTGGATATTGCACTATTCATTCACCACAGCACCAGTGTCCCGGTTTGGCCTGGACAGTCCTAGTTTTAGTAATTCTGTCCTGGCATCCACAAGCTTTTTGTGAAATCTTGATTTAAAGCTTTTGTGTGAAAATTAGTAAGGTCATGGCTTGGCGCTCTGGTTTCACGCATGACTCATGACGTGGAGAAACAATGGCTGGGATACCTGCGGAGTGAGTCGGGCTTTGCAGTGGAACAGGAAGGAGGAACCAATTTCGGAAAAAAGGAGAGGAAGGCCACTCACTGGGTGAATGTGGGGCGAGTGGTAGAGTGGGCGTGGTTATGTAAAAATGGGTGTGGCTGATCTAGTGGCTTCCCAAAAACACCATGTGACCCAGTTGAGAATTTTTTTTCTAGCCTTATTCACTGGCCATGCACAAATATCAGTTAAAATTGTTATACGATATGGCTTGGGATTTCTCTAGAATGACTTACTCTCGTGTCTTGTGTTCAACATGGATTCTGGGGTGACAAAGGGGACCCAGGGCATGAAATTGTGAACATCACCACTCACCCACTCACTATCAGCACATGTCCCAAGAGTTTATCAGGTTCATTGAGAGTCTTTGTATATGGTACAGTCATTGTATTATGTATCGCCTGCAAATTAAAATGATAAATAATGAGAAAAAAGTATTCCTCAATAAAAAATGTAAAACGCTAAAGTTAACTCACGTTGCATTTGCTTAGATCTTTCGAAGTGAGCAGAAAACGAGGTTAAGATGAATACGTTTTACTTTAATGTCTAACCATCTCTAGTCCGCACCAAACTTTCCATGATCAAAAATGAGAATTGCCTGCCAACATTCATGAATCATATTTCATGAAGACCCAGTTAAAGGCAAAGGTATACCCTTTACACAGCACTCGCAATGCTCCAGGAAGAGCCAACCCCTTAAGAAGAGAGTTAGCCTAACTCTGCAACGCAGTCAAGATAGGTTTGAATATATTTCATACATTACCCTATCATACACAATCCGCCAATAAACTTACTGGGCTGTGCCTACTCAATACCTTGCAGTGAACAGGAACAAAGCTGGTTGAAAAATAGCATGCACGAAGTGAAAAGTGATTAGACTGAGTCAAACCCGGTGCTCTTCTATTTAAATTCCAGTGTGCTATTTCGCCCAAAAAAACTATTTAATCATTCAACATTGTGGAACCCGATTAAATGCATTCCAAAGAACACGTCATTATCCGATAGCCTTTGCAAGACCATAACTCAAGGCAGGAGTGAACACGAAATCCACCTCTCAGTAATGTGCAGGCAATTATAGTGAAAGTCAGTCATTGTCCACAGTGTCACGTTTTCTTGCAAAACGCTCATTAAAATGTCGTACACAAGTGCTTGTGTTTTTCGTCATGCGTAAAGAGAAAAAGAGTCTCTGTGCAATACAATGAACCCACATATTTATCAAATGAACAAGTGCTCCGTCCAATTCAGTTTGGTGGCCATTTTGAAGAAATGTAAACCAGACAGATCTGGGCTCATACACATTGTGTATTAGTTATTATACTGCATTTTAAGACAGCTGATTTGGCGCAGAGTGCTGAGTCAGCAACGCTGATCGCCTGGGTTTGAGTCTTGGGAGTGATTCATGATTAATCCGCAAGAGAAGCGCGTTTCGGGTCTCAGCACGGCCATCAATGGCTGCATACAAAAACCACGGTAGGCACATTTGTTTAATTAAACTTAATTTTGCAATGGGTTTTGGCGAAATCTCACTGAAGAACGCGTAGAGCAAATGTCGAAGTCCACTTCCTTCCTGTGCGAATGAGGACAAAAAATGCCACTTCTGTGGGCCGTTATGTGGGATTTACATGTGCCTTCTGCCTTTCATGACATGACACCAATAACACAATTAAAACACACTGTGATAAAGGCAAACATTATTTGAAAAAGATGAAAAAATACATTTTCAAGAACAAGATTCATCTCGTTGAATTGCTCTTTGGTGTGTATTGTAAAATCCTTAAATTAAACCACCATTACATGTAATTGTGAGTGTAACTGTTCTGCCTTTCTAGATATGTAATTCAAAATGTTATACAACATATAATGCATTCATCCAAATTGAAATGCGCTGCTCAGACCCATTTACGTTTTTGTGTAGATGCCCGAGATTAATGCTCTAGTTTTGAGTTTGTCTCCATGACCCTATATGAACAGCAATTTCATATTCTTCTCTCCCCTTTCAGAAGATATGTTGTCGGAATGTCAGATTAGTATTCGTGCCGTGAAACGCAATATAAGGTGAGGCACATGGAATTTAATCGTGACTTTTTATTGTTGTGTTCAAAGCATGCATTGCATACGCCATTGCAATATACAGTCGTGTCATTTCATAAATATCCAGCTCACAGATCCGGTACTTTAATACTACAGGGAATTCAAATATAAAGCATTAACCTTGATATTTTTAGACCATTTCTACATATCATACATTCATACGATTAAACAAAGAGGTAGCATGTCCTTTAGTAATCCTGATAATGTGCTTTCCAGAGTATGCTTTCCAGTGCTTATTATATTTGTTTAGTAGCACTCATTGAATATTACACCGTAGCTATATGTATTGCCAGATAGTGGATTTTAGGTTAGAAAACACAATCAACCATGGCCCTCTAGCTGTTTATGCAGATGAGTTTTTAGTTAATATTGTCGCACTAAACACTGGGGGTCATAACGCTGACTGCTCATCTGGCATAATGTTTTGCCGATGGGAGTGTGGGTAGAAAATCATGGCAACAATTTGCCTTAACTAAACAAAACAAATGATGGAGATCATTGAGCACAGTCAACGCCAGACCAGCATTAGAATGCCGACGTTCAAGTGGTTGTGAGTGCGGTAGTCTCGCCGTGACACCACCCAGTTTGATTGTGTTGCGTGATTTTTACTTGTCTTATTTGTGACGAAAGGCATCTGCATACGCACGCACTGATAAGCGGTGGTGCAGCATATGAACCAGGCGACCCGAGGTCGATCCCCAGTCACGACCAACTTCAGTGGCGAATATTATAACTGATTCTGGATCTCCCCTAGATCAACTCGGCTGAAAATGAGTAACAGGGTGCAGTGGGTAAACGTCAGTTATTCGGTGGTGCTGGCCACACAACCTAAATAGGAGCTTGCTAACTGCACTTGCCCTAACAGCCTGTTAATAGGCTATAGGGGGGGGGGATCTTTGTGCGTGGCATAAGTGTTATTTTGGACTTGCAATATTGAAACAAAGACTGCTGGGCAATGTTGACAAGGCTGCCATGTTGAATATAACGTGTCAGAAAGCATTGATCGGAAAGGCCCATACCCCAGCGTTATTTCTTCAACGTCAGAGAGCAGACACATGCGCACACATGCACATTTGTCGAATGATACAATCCATTTGCTGTACCCTTGTACGGTGCATAAATGGGATGCTGGCGTGGTTTAACCATCTCCCAGTGCGGCAGTTGAAACAACGGTGAAAGCGTATTCAATCCCTCCCGCCTCTGCTCACCAAGCGGTATGAATGTGTGCACCAGACTTAGTTATGGTGGGGTAAAGTGTGGGCATATCTACCTCTTCCAAATGCCTAATCAGCGTGGCAGGGTCCCTCAAAATAACAGTGGCTTTCTAGAGTTTGCTCGAACGGAAGCCCTTCTGCCAGCAGTGGCATGAGTAATTGCAGGGCTGCACATAAATCTTCTATCATTAAAACAGACATGACTGGTGCTTTTCTCTCTTTGTAGTCCTGAGGCAGTGGTGGAAATTCCATATTCCTGTAATGGAAATTGGTCTATCCATGGGACAACCTCTCAACATCCACCAAAGAGGTAGAGCCTTAGTGACAATGGAGGGAGGATGGGCCTACTAATCAAGTCATACCATGTTCTTTTCAAAATATAAATAAATACATTTAAACAGACGTTTCCAATGAAGCAAAGGCAAAGCACACGTACCTGTAGCAGAGGGGATGCTTTAAATAATGTATGGAGAGAAAAATAAAAGACAGAACTTGAGCGAAGGAGAAGGAATGAGCTTTTGTTAGGAACACTGACATCATCTTTTAATGTTTTAAAAAGGCTGGTATACAGTAGGTCGTTCGCTCGATCGCGACCCTGACGCCTGCTGCATATTTAGAGTTTGTATGTCACTCTCCAAGGGTTGCATGGATTTTTCTTCGGGTCCTCCGCTATTTCCCTCCACATTTAAAACATGCGTTTAGAGTATTATGGCAGCTATAAATGTCCACGTGATAAGCCACTTTGTTGAGCTATCATTTGTGGCCGGGTTGCTTCTGGTAAAATTTAAGGTTTATTTTTTTTCTATAGTGGCTATCCTATTGAGACACAGGGTCTGCCAACTGAATGTTGACTCAAACTCAGCAATGTAGAGGATACCTACCCCTTACTCTTTGGACGAGGGAGACACTTTAACCTTACAATATGTGACTTGACAAATAATAAATAGCATCGTCTGTTTATACTCCAATGGCCAATGTCTTAGATGATGGTAGATGGTTAGATGGTTCATTTTCCAGTCTGTTCCTAGATATGTTTCCCCCTTGTTACATCATTCATTAATGCGGTTGGTCGAACATCCAAATGTAGGGCTCCAGAGCTTGGGCAATTGTTGGCGCCGGTTCTGATTGCCTTGCAACGTTTGTGTGTGATTTTTCACCCCCAAGAATCTAAGAAAATGTCTGCATGATAGAAATGTATATCTTCAATGGAAGGGCAGGCCAAAATATGTTCTCATAAACACCCTTTTGCCAGCAGTGGCGTGAGAAAGTTGTTTGCAGGGCCGCACTTTTACGTTTTACAGACCCACATTGTATAATAATGTATACCGAGCACAATGCTTATCGTGAAAAGCGTGGTAAATTGGTTACGTTTATGGTGACATTACAATTCCACCACAGTGAATGGTCCTGAGCACACTTGTTACAGCAAGGCCACGTGTGGTCACTCGTTTCACTTAACAACTGTGAGTATAATGTAGTCATGGGGAATCCAGTCTGGCATTCAGCTAAACGCGCGATGTGGGCGCATAGTGGTGTGGGCTCAGCCATTGCAAGACAAATACCTTCCCGTATAGCCTTGGCAAACTGTTGGGGAAAGTGCTCTTAGCGAGCACCTATAAAGGCCGGCATGGCACACGAGGGGGTGGGCGACCAGCACAACGCCTGGCTGCCTTTGTCTCCCCAGTGGCGATGATTACACATCGCACCAGGTACTAATTTGAGGCTGAGTCGACATAGGGGAGGCCCAGGACCGGTTCAGAAAATCTACAATGCATTATTATTATTGTTGCTGTTATTTTACACTCAGGAATCTGCTTTTGCATTCGATTATCTTGTGATGGAGCCGGGCGTCCCATGAAAAATAGACTTCTAGTCTCAATAGGCTCCTGATTTAAATATAGGCGATCTATAAATCAATGGACAGCAGTGGGAGGACACGTTCTGTGGAAATTACAGACGGTGAAAGGATAGTTCAGGAGGGTCTAAAGGTATGTGACAAAGATGAGCCTGAGGGCATCGCTGCAGTAAGAATGACAGAGAAGGCATTGATTAGACGGGTAGGCAATCCATTGTATGTGAGGGAAAGGAGGAAGGTTTGGAGTGTTAGCAACATTGAAAACAAGGATAAAGCATACAGTGAGGGAAAAAAGTATTTGATCCCCTGCTGATTTTGTACGTTTGCCAACTGACGAAGAAATGATCAGTCTATAATTTTAATAGTAGGTTTATTTGAACAGTGAGAGACAGAATAATAACAAAAAAATCCAGAAAAACGCATGTCAAAAATGTTATGAATTGATTTGCATTTTAATGAGGGAAATAAGTATTTGACCCCTCTGCAAAACATGACTTAGTACTTGGTGGCAAAACTTTTGTTGGCAATCACAGAGATCAGACGTTTCTTTAGTTGGCCACCAGGTTTGCACACATCTCAGGAGGGATTTTGTCCCACTCCTCTTTGCAGATCTTCTCCAAGTCATTAAGGTTTCGAGGCTGACGTTTGGCAACTCGAACCTTCAGCTCCCTCCACATATTTTCTATGGGATTAAGGTCTGGAGACTGGCTAGGTCACTCCATGACCTTAATGTGCTTCTTCTTGAGCCACTCATTTGTTGCCTTGGCCGTGTGTTTTGGGTCATTGTCATGCTGGAATACCCATCCACGACCCATTTTCAATGCCCTGGCTGAGGGAAGGAGGTTCTCACCCAAGATTTGATGGTATATGGCCCCGTCCATCGTCCCTTTGATGCGGTGCAGTTGTCCTGTCCCCTTAGCAGAAAAACACCCCCAAAGCATAATGTTTCCACCTCCATGTTTGACGGTGGGGATGGTGTTCTTGGGGTCATAGGCAGCATTCCTCCTCCTCCAAACACGGCAAGTTGAGTTGATGCCAAAGAGCTCCATTTTGGTCTCATCTGACCACAACACTTTCACTCAGTTGTCCTCTGAATCATTCAGATGTTCATTGGCAAACTTCAGACGGGCATGTATATGTGCTTTCTTGAGCAGGGGGACCTTGCGGGCACTGCAAGATTTCAGTCCTTCGCGGCGTAGTGTGTAACCAACTGTTTTCTTGATGACTATGGTCCCAGCTGCCTTGAGATCATTGACAAGATCCTCCCGTGTAGTTCTGGGCTGATTCCTCACCATTTTCATGATCATTGCAACTCCACGAGGTGAGATCTTGCATGGAGCCCCAGGCCGAGGGAGATTGACAATTATTTTGTGTTTCTTCCATTTGCGAATAATCGCACCAACTGTTGTCACCTTTTCACCAAGCTTCTTGGCAATGGTCTTGTAGCCCAATCCAGCCTTGTGTAGGTCTACAATCTTGTCCCTGACATCCTTGGAGAGCTCTTTGGTCTTGGCCATGGTGGAGAGTTTGGAATCTGATTGATTGATTACTTCAAAAGGTGTCTTTTATACAGGTAATAAGCTGAGATTAGGAGCACTCCCTTTAAGAGTGTGCTCCTAATCTCAGCTCGTTACCTGTATTAAAGACACCTGGGAGCCAGAAATCTTTCTGATTGAGAGGGGGTCAAATATTTATTTCCCTTATTAAAATGCAAATCAATTTATAACATTTTTGACATGCGTTTTTCTGGATTTTGTTGTTGTTATTCTGTCTCTCACTGTTCAAATTAACCTAACATTAAAATTATAGACTGATAATTTCTTTGTCAGTGGGCAAACGTACAAAATCAGCAGGTGATCAAATACTTTCTCCCTCACTGTATCAGACTCTGGATGCAGCAGAGGAGAATGTGCAACCAGCTGTAAAAGAGAGCTGGACTGGTGGTTGTCAACATCGAGAGATTTTTTCTTTTTTACTGGAGCACATGGCACAGAGATGTATGGATGTAGAACTTCTTTCGCACCATACGTAGCCAACCGTGACAATCGGAGGTGGGCTGGGAAGGACAACAAACTAAACACAAACAGCTGTTCTAAAGAAATTGGTTTTCAATCAAGGTTACAAAGTGCATTGCTCCAGTGGCTTCCAATATTGTAAGGAAGATTATAAGAGATGGTCGTATCGCCTGAAGGTTTTGCTCATGTTGCCACTGGTGGAAGGGCCTTCACTAAGAGAGCTGTAGAGAGCCTCTCTCGAGGGTTTATTAGCCGACTATTCCACACTGGCCAAACATCTTGGATAAGATAGGAGTATCCACACGTTACCCCATCACGTGCCGATTTTCTCACTACGGTGTACCCATTTATATATTTCCGGGTGGAAAGAGGCAGAGATTTTATTTGTTTTAAGTGCACCGTTGTTTCAACAACGATACCCGTACAGTGGAGATCCATCTTCCAAAAGATCATTGTGAACGCACTTCTTTAAATTGGGGAGATGTAGCGCGGAAGATTAAAACACGTCTTCCGGAAGGTAAAGTAAACTTCGGGGAATATGGTCACAATTCTATACTGAGCAGGAACAGCAGTCAAACCGAAGTCATAGTTCTTATTTGGTGGAGTGACGATAACACTGATGGTGGCGGCTCCTGCAAAATCTCTCAGGGGGGGCAAATGTCTGGATGATTGATAAGGATAAGGTCCACCCATGCAATGGATAAATTAACAGCTTAAGCATGTAAAGGCAACTTCACTTCTTTAATATTAATGAAAAATAAAGTGACTCTTACAATACATCTTGTTTGTCTCTATACTCACTATTAAAACAAACCACTCAAGTTTCTTTTATTAAAGATTCCACTAGGTGGCGACAAATTATATTGTTGGATGAAACGTGCTTACGTATGATGACGTAAGCACGTATGATGACGTAAGCACGTTAGGGCGAGCCCTCCCGGAAGCCATAGAGAATGCATTGCAGCACCCCCGTTCGAAAAAAAACATCTTTGAATGTAAGTCTATGGGACCACTCGGGGCGATTCTCAGCTGGAGGGAAATCGCCCAAAAAGAGGCGGAACTCCACAGAACGTAGCATGACGCTGATTGGACTATATCCAGAGGCACAGTGACGGCTAGCGTGACTCTGTGGTTGAATGACATTGGTGGTGCGTCGCCCAATCGCCCTAATGAAGAAACCGCCCCTGGTGGGATGATCCAAATAACTACAGTTTGATTTGGTTTTGAGCTTATAGGGCTAGACATGCTTGGTTTGGAAGTGTCCCTCGTTGCAGAAATGTAGCATCTTACTCAGGTTTCATTATAATTCTGTAATTATCAATCATGAGTGGGTGATCGGTACGTTAACCGCTTGAACCCCAGTCTTGATCTTGAATTATGTGTTGAATATTGACAGCAAACAACAAGTTTTGCTGAAAATTTAATTTTGGTGAAAAACTTTATTGCAGGGACATAAATTCACACAGTTGTAAATATCATTATTGTCGTATGATGCTTTCAGCATTACAGTTATCCGTGTAATCAACAACAGAAGACATTGCAAAACGTCCAGTCGATAATCTGTTGAGCATTACGATGTTGTATTTTGCGCCTGCTGTTCTCTGACATACTCAGTACTCAGTGCTAGTTTTCATCACGTTATCTTTCAGAAACATTTGTTCTGCATTTGAGTCTCTGAAAAGGTTAACATGCGCAGATTTAATGCTTTGCTGACCACGTTGCTCTGCTACATGTCATAACTCTTACCGTGTTGTACCCAGTGTGCATGCAGTGAAATGTATGCTCCAATCACCTGCACCCCAATGGTGTACTTTTTACCATCTGTATTAGGGAGTATTTAAGGTAAAAATAGCACACTTTGTTGACAGCATAATTTAGATGTGTTTTTCTTCCCACGTTGGAATGAATATAAGTTTGCAATGGGAATGTTAACCTGAGTCCTGATCTGGATGTACGTACATACGTATGTTGAATTTCTTTCGCACCATACGAATAGCCAACTGTGCTAATCGGAGGTGCGTTGGTAAAGACAACAAACTAAACACAAAACGCCGTTCTAAATAAATAAGTTTGCCATCGAGAATTACCTTGAGGTATGTGTGCGCTTGCTGTAGGAGGGCATTTACTGTGGGTAGCAAGGGTTGTCCGGGAAGCCCCAAAATGCTTAGATATGGTTAATATACACTCACAAATAATGTACACAAAATTCACAGTTTTAGTGATTACCCATTTTTTTCAATTCATCTAGAATTCTAGATGAAACGGTTGCCCGATGACGCTGATGACTGAACGCACAGTAGCTCACAAACAGTCGCCTCAGTGCTGAGTCAACAACCAGTAATTGAGTGTTTAATATAATTATAGTGCAACAATTCAGTGGCGTTAAATACATGTTAAAGAAGGGTTTTAGGAACTACATACAGTGTGGCAACAGTAACTAATGACAGCATGAATAAATGCAGAGCCACTGTGCATCAGTAATCTAACCAACAACCAATGAGAACCATTCGCGAGGAGGGTGGCATCAATATCCACAGAATGGCTGTGCCACTGGCTTGTCACCCTGTCAGCTGGGCACAGTAGTCTGCCTCCCACTGCTGACTGTGATTCTGTAGGGATTGGTGTTAGAGTAATTGCGGTGCCGGTCGACAATGGGATATAGAGTATGTTGTGTTTCAAGCCGAAATTGAAAGTTTAAAATCATCCGCAAATAAAATGTTAACTTTAAAACGTAGGCGGGCGGGATCTTCTGGTTAGGTTACGTGCCAATTTTTCCGCCAAAATTCTTGTGGTGGAGGGTTAATGACGATAATATTTGGCATGAATCTACAAAGTGGCCTCGCCAAAAACAAATCGAATATCAACTGTCCCTACCATAATCAGGAATCGCTTGCAATAATATTGTCAATCTCAATGGAGTTCTCACATGCTTCCACGTTTTTATGAGCCTAATTTTCTTTTCAGCCCAACACAGGTCATATAGCAAGAGAAAAACTGTCATTGGACAAGAATAGAACAATTGCAATAGCATAGCCCTGGCATTGCTCAGTCACTCTGTGGTTCACCACGCATGTCTAATGGTTATTGCTCTGTCACTGCTATGTAATTTAGCCGTATAACACCGACATGTCGTTGCCCTGCAGTTCCTCCGGATAGTGCCCGTGTACCTATGTTTAATGAGGATGAAGTGTGGCTCAGCATGGCCTTGTCAATGGGGCACCTCGCCTGGTATGAAGGAGGTCATGGGTTCGATCCCGACCCTAATGCCTGCTGTATATTTGGAGTTTGCATGTTCTCCCCATAGTCGCATGGATTTTTCTCCGGGTCCTCAAGTTTTCCCCTCCACATTTATAAACGTGCATTTAGAGGAATTGGCTGCAATACATTTGTATGTGATAAGCAACTTTGTTGAGCTGTCATTTGTGGCCAGGTCGCTTCTGAAATAAATATCAATGTATACTCAGTGAGCCTTATCTGGTAAAATATAAAATAAAGGTTTAGTTTAGTTTAATGGGCCAATTTAAGACAACCGTGGCACGTCTGGGTTACTTATTCTTGGGTCCTTCGGTAAAGTCACGTAGATAGCTTCAAAAAAAATAATAAAAAATAAGAAAAAACTACGACGTTTCAATCACAACATAAACAGTCGTCTTCAGGAAAAGGGTGGTTAGCTTTCTAGGCAAACTCTTTATAACGGTTTGAAACGGGCGTAACCCAAATATCAACAGCCAATGATAACACTGGTCAACACACTTTTTCTGGCATAAGGTATTACAACGGTTTTAAGGTAACTTTGGGGTGCTGATTCCAAATCTGGCATCAGTTTTTGTCTATCACTTCAGGTTTTTGAGATATCAAATATTGCATTTTCAATAAAAACTGCAGAAGAAAAATATTAAATAAATGTGGATATCTACATACAATGATATTTTAAACACACTATCCTAAAAATACAGCACCATATTATAACACTAAAGCAGTCACTGACTCGCAACAACTTGCAATCATGAGTGACAGAGTTAATTTCGGGTAAAATCAATGAAAATGGGGTATGCCGATAGCATAAAAATGAGATGTGATAGAGCAAATCTGAGATCAGATTTGGAATCAGCACCCTGAACTTAGTCTAAAACAGCTGCAAAAGTCCAGGCCAGAAAAAACTTTTTTTTTGTTGACCAGTGTAATGTACAGTGAGGGGAAAAAGTATTTGATCCCCTGCTGATTTTGGACGTTTGCCCACTGACAAAGAAATGATCAGTCTATAATTTAAATGGTAGGTTTATTTGAACAGTGAGAGACAGAATAACATAAAAAAAATCCAGAAAAACGCATTTCAAAAATGTTATAAATTGATTTGCATTTTAATGAGGGAAATAAGTATTTGACCCCTCTGCAAAACATGACTTAGTACTTGGTGGCAAAACCCTTGTTCGCAATCACAGAGGTCAGACGTTTCTTGTAGTTGGCCACCAGGTTTGCACACATCTCAAGAGGGATTTTGTCCCACTCCTCTTTGCAGATCTTCTCCAAGTCATTAAGGTTTCGAGGCTGACGTTTGGCAACTCGAACCTTCAGCTCCCTCTACCGATTTTCTATGGGATTAAGGTCTGGAGACTGGCTAGGCCACTCCAGGACCTTAATGTGCTTCTTCTTGAGCCACTCCTTTGTTGCCTTGGCCGTGTGTTTTGGGTCATTGTCATGCTGGAATACCCATCCACGACCCATTTTCAATGCCCTGGCTGAGGGAAGGAGGTTCTCACCCAAGATTTGACAGTACATGGCCCCGTTCATCGTCCCTTTGATGTGGTGAAGTTGCCCTGTCCCCTTAGCATAAAAACACCCCCAAAGCATAATGTTTCCACCTCCATGTTTGACGGTGGGGATGGTGTTCTTGGGGTCATAGGCAGCATTCCTCCTTCTCCAAACACGGCGAGTTGAGTTGATGCCAAAGAGCTCCATTTTGGTCTCATCTGACCACAACACTTTCACCCAGTTGTCCTCTGAATCATTCAGCTGTTCATTGGCAAACTTCAGACGGGCATGTATATGTGCTTTCTTGAGCAGGGGGACCTTGCGGACGCTGGAGGATTTCAGTCCTTCACGGCGTAGTATGTTACCAACTGTTTTCTTGGTGACTATGGTCGCAGCTGCCTTGAGATCATTGACAAGATCCTCCCGTGTAGTTCTGGGCTGATTCCTCACCGTTCTCATGGTCATTGCAACTCCACGAGGTGAGATCTTGCAAGGAGCCCCAGGCCGAGGGAGATTGACAGTTATTTTGTGTTTCTTCCATTTGCGAATAATCACACCAACTGTTGTCACCTTCTCACCAAGCTGTTTGGCGATGGTCTTTTAGCCCATTCCAGCCTTGTGTAGGTCTACAATCTTGTCCCTGACATTTTTGGAGAGCTCTTTGGTCTTGGCCATGGTGGAGAGTTTGGAATCTGATTGATTGATTGCTTCTGTGAACAGGTGTCTTTTATACAGGTAACAAGCTGAGACTAGAAGCACTCCCTTTAAGAGTGTGCTCCTAATCTTAGCTCGTTACATGTATAAAAGACACCTGGGAGCCAGAAATCTTTCTGATTGAGAGGGGGTCAAATACTTATTTCCCTCATTAAAATGCAAATCAATTTATAACATTTTTGACATGCGTTTTTCTGGATTTTGTTGTTGTTATTCTGTCTCTCACTGGTCAAATAAACCTACCATTAAAATTATAGACTGATCATTTCTTTGTCAGTGGGCAAACGTACAAAATCAGCAAGGGATCAAGTACTTTTTTCCCTCACTGTAAGTGGTGAACAGCCAAGCTGACGGTGGTTGGTTTTCCACCAATCAAAGGGCTGCCAGGTGAAAATTAGCATGTTAAAGACTGATTAGCATGTTAAAAAAAGATCACAGCGCCACAACCAAGGAGTCGGCGCGCGAAGTGACTGTGAAAGCAGTTTGCCTTGGAAGATAACCCCCCTTTTCCTGAAGACGACCGCTTGTGTTGCGATCGAAACGTCGCAGTTTCATGTTATTTTTTTGTTATTTTCTTTGAACCTATTTACGTGACTTTACCGAAAGACCCAAAAATATTAATTCCTTCAGTCACGAAAGCTTTAATTCGAGATATAAACGTCTGGGCTATTGCGCACTTTCAGATGTGCGGGAAGAACTCAGAAGCCGTTTCGCCATTGCTCGATGTTTCTCTCGATTCACTGCATTATTTAAGTTGTCATTGGAGCAAAGTTGCCAGTGTGACTGGACGATAATCGGGCCAACAATCACTCCCTTTGTCATCCTGGGTCAAGCATTACAATGCAATTTGGATTTGTATAGCGTTTGCGTACAGGTGCGTCTCAAGATGTTGCACAGAAACAGTGTAATATGTACATCGTGTACACGGCGACATATATACACATTGGATACGAAATAGTCAGTCATAGGCTGAAGTGATGAAGCAATTCTTGACACTGGGCATGAACAGTAAGTCAATAACACAGGTGGCTGGGGAATGGCGTTTCCATATTCCAGGGGCACCAGAAAAGGTGCCCCTTCTGCATTAGCGGAGGTTGACCCAGGGACTTTGATGAAAGTGTGTGAGGGCCTGAGTGTTTGCTTGAACTGCGAAATAGCAATGAAGGATGGCACCTTCACAATGGCATTGCAATGCTTTTTTTTCCTTCTTGCAGGAGGTCCTGAGCCTGTCTGGATGATCCTGTGCGTTAGATGTCCACTAGAGGATGGCGGTGCTGAGAGCACTAATCTGGGCAGTGCTGGTCTTTGGGCTTCTGCACGCATCTCATGCTGTGAAGAAGTACGTGAAGAAAGGCAAGGGCAAAAACAAAGGACTGGACCACTGCCCCTTGTAAGTTGAACCCCACTTACTTTGTATTGCATTTCATTGCAGAACTGTAAAGTTTCGTATTTAGAGCCCTGTGAATTGTGCACTATGTGTTGGATCATTGTTAATGACATGGAAGGAACTGGCTGTTACCACAATCTGAAAATTACGATTTTTGTATTTAACTGCATTTGATTTGTTACACAGATGATCCCGTTTAGTCAGTTGCCCGGCTATTTTACAAGAGATGTCTGTGGGAGCCATGGCGCACATGCAAGTGCCTGCAGGTGTGCTAAGACAGCAGCACTGTGCACATGGAGAGGCCATTCGTGCTCCATTATTCACTATTTACATGCCCTGTATTCTTAAATATATATATTAGGTCTAATTCATGTGTTGGTTGTATTGGCAAAATCACCCATGTTTTTCATTGGGAACTAAACTAAACTAAACATGTATTTTACCAAGAAAGGCCCACTGAGCTATACAGCTCTTTTTCAGAAGCGACCTGGCCACAAATGATGGCTCAACGAAGTGGCTTATCATCTGGGAATGTATAGTGGCAGCCAAGTACTCAAAACGCATGTTTCTGAAAACCGGAGGACCCAGAGAAAAATTCACATGACCACTGGGAGAACACGCAAATTCCAAATATGCAGGCGTTAAGGATAGGATCGAACCCACGACCTCCTCTGTACCAGGTGAGGTAGTTAATATCTCGCCACCGCAGTGAATACTGGGGCCTCGGGGTAGTTTCCTGGACCAAACTTTTTATTTCTGAGTGGGGTTGAAAAATGTTGTTCCACTCCATAGTCTATGCTAGGATTCCTTGTGGAAGCAAATAGCGATTATTTTTTAGACCGTCCCTGCCATGGGAATGTGGAATATATCAACAACTCGTTAAGGATTACCAACATACATGACCATTGCTGCATGCTTGTTTTTTATGTACATAATTTGAACTTGTGTTTGATCACGTAGTCATATTCCTACGTAAGGACAGTCACATAAAAACACAAATACGTTGCCTACAAGGACTCTCAACTGAGTGTCATTTGTGGCCAGGTCGCTTCATATTAATATTCTTCATAACTACAAGTGTAGCACTGCATTTCTACCATTGTTACATTTTGTATACCTGTAAATTATGCACTGTAAACTAAGCTTGTTAATATTGACAATTTTACCCCAGAGCAAACTCATACAATACACCAAATAACTCAGAAGCCTTAATTGATTCATGCATTCACTTTGCAATGGGAGAGGTTTTAATTGGTTTCCTGCCTGAGTAGATCTGGCAACTACATCTTGGCTCCGTTCCCAGTTGCGTGAGCGTGCAAAGTGTGACTGCCAAGAAAATGCCACGTCCATAATGGAAATTACTTTAATTATTATTATTTTTTACATCGGCGGTCTCCATCACACAAATGAGCCATGATGCATGCTTATTTACAATAATAAAAACGTCAAGGCATGTTAAATGGTAAGTTCTATTAGAGAATTGATACATAAATTGATATGTCTCCTTCATTATGTGTGCCTATTAGGTCATAGACTGATAACAAAAAGAAGAGTCATCTAAAAGTAAAAGTTTATTTCATCCACCTTGCACAGTCACATCTGTGCCATGAAAATTGAAACAGATCACGTAAATACCTATGTGTCATTAAACCCTACACCATTCAAACACAGCCAATTAGTAAGGTTTGTCACGTAAACAAAATATGCCCATTCATTACTAGTACAGCACACTGGTGTGTTGGAGAGTACACCCACGTCATTTAAAATTCGAGTACGACGTTTTGCCAGTAATTACAACTAGAATCATCAGGTGACAGCCAAATACAATTATATTTACGCAATCTAACCCAAAAAAGTCTATTATGGATAATATTGGTCGCGAAAGCCTACGTGTTAAACTGAAACAGATCATTTGAACATCAAACGATTTCATCCCTTTTTAAACATGCCAAATATTTATCCCGACGCTGACACCTGTATATTTGGAGTTTGTATGTTCTCCCTTTGGTCATGTGGATCTTTATCCGGGTACTCCGGTTTTTCTCTCCACATTTAGAAACGTGCGTTCAATGTATTCGGCTGCAATAAACAGCTCAGTGGGCATTACCTGGTGAAATGAAAATTGTTTAGTTTATAGTTTATTTTTAGTTATATCCGGAGATACCATCACTGGGCTGTCTTCGTCCTAACTGTCCTCTTAAACAAATCCACAACCAATTACCTAAAGTACCACTTAGTTCCTCCAGCTCCCTCTTGTAGCCTCAGAAGTGCCTCCTTATACCGACTAAAAATTCCAATTGCTTAAACTTTGTTTGGTAAACAAAAAGTCTCTCTGTCTTGCTGCGCCACGTTTGTGGAATAACCTTGTCCGCTCATCTGCAGCTTGGTTCCCTCCCATCACTCCTTCTCTCTACTACCCCATTAAACCAAAACGCAGAGATTATTTGTTCCCGTAACTCACCTTCTTTGCGTGCCTCTTGCACATGCTTTTTTTATGTCACTGAAAGACTAAATTATCGAGCCGTACCTAACTTGTTTCTGCTGCCTCTTGTTCTCATATTGCATATGCACAGTTGTTTTATTCGCGTAGGTTTCCGTTTACGGCCTTTATTAACCTCGCTTGTGAGTTGTGCACTATCCCTTAAGGATGCTGTACTCGTTTTCCGCAATATTGATGGTTTGTATTTATTTTGTTGCCGTTGCTGCTGTGTTCACGCGCCACACAGATCCAACCTTGTAAAAGAGCTGGCAAACTGGCTAAATGGGATAATCTGAGTAACAATAAAATAAACCTTAATACAAATATCTTTTGGCAGGAGGCACATGCATTTTCGTGTACATGAGAACTCCTGTTACCTGCGACGTTATTATCCTGCAAATCCTATTATCCATGGGAGCTATAGGGCCCGGTAATACTCCTATTATCTGGGGTCCTATTATTCCTATTATATTGCAGTGGATTGACCAAGGTGTTCTCGTACAACGTGTGCAGCATGAGTCAGCATCGCTAATCTTAACTTGTTTCTATCAAATCGGGTCAAATGATGATAACGGAGTGTAGAGGTAGTCAATAACGCAATGTGGCTAAAGCTCGGACATTGAACAAAAGCGCATTATGGGTCATCTAAGTGGCTGCAGGTCATGTGGGCCAGCAGTGGAGGACGCAGTGACTCCAACACCGTGTGTGCAATTGAAGGTCACGTGAGATCATTCATCATGTGGTGGTAAAAAAGAAGGCGATGGAGCAGCCCTGCAATGTACTCACGCTACTGCTGGTGGAAGAGGCTCCACGAGAGGAAGCTCTAGAGAAGCCCCTCAATACAGCACTTTGGTCTGCTCTCCCACACTCGTGATGCAGTCTCAATTAATCCATGTAGACTCTAAATTGCTGGCAGAGTCTTGTACTCGACCAGTGGACGCTCTGTTCCACAAGGGATGTTACATTTTCCAGCCCAACTTTTCACGTAATGCCGTGGTGCAGAAATGTTTTTTTCTCAGGGAACACTTTGGATATGCGTGTGAGTGGCTGGCTGGCTCAGGGGGGCTGAGATCCAGGCTCGGCAAAGAGGTCAGCACCTCTGGGATTCATTTCTAGGCTCCAACCAGTGATAAAATTACATTCTCCAACGTAATGAGTTTCATTATCTCAATTAAGTTATCGTTGGTTGCACTCGCACATACAATGAAAAATATAAAGATCCCCCGTGGAGTCATAACAGACTCTTGGAGCAAGTGCTGGTTGTGAGCATCAATGAAGGCCTGCATGGCACATGAGAAGGTGGGTGGCCAGCACCGCGCCCGGCCATCTTTGTCTCGATAGTGGGGAAGTTTACACACCAGAGCAGGTACTTATTTGAGGCTGAATCGACCTAGGAGAGGCCCAGAACCAGTTAAAATATTCGTCACTGTCATTGGCCATGAGTGGAAATCGAACTTGTGTCATCGGGTTTGTAGCGAAGCGTGCTAACCAGTGCGCCAGCACTCCCCACACATATTCAAACACAGACACACCAAACAATTAAAGAGTTGGTTTTTCACTTTATGCGGCATATCCCAGCTATTGAGGGCTCATGCAGCAGATTCACGATGAAGCCATAATCAAGCATTTTCCCCTTTGCACAACTGGGAATGCTTTATTTATACAATAGAAGTGTAGTGATATCGCTGGATGTCACCACGATGTGGGTGCAGTACCGGCCCTAGAGGGGCACGTTGTGCGATGTAACGACATCACTGGATACCACCATGTCGTGGGTGTAGTACCGGCCCGAGAGGGGCACGGTGTGCGCTGGATAATAGTGCTGGATGGCACCATGCTATAAGCGCAGTGCCGGCCATACAGGACAGGGTGTGTGGTTGCCGACCGAAGGGTAAGGTTGTGTGAGGCCATGGCACTCTGGTTGACCCGGGAGGACACGTGACCGGTTAGGGATACCAAGAGGGGGCTAGTGGGGTCACATGATTGGGACCCAAATTCTTCCCGAGGGTTCTGGAAGGTGGACATGGCCAAGGGCGGAGCCGGCCACGCCACAGAGAATATCAGCCGAGTCCCGAGAGGGACCAGGGTTGTTCATCCCAGGAAAGAAACCCTTCGTCTACGATCTCCGTTCAACGAGTCTTCCAGCACGTGGACCAGGGCAGATATTGTTGGTCCCGGATCCGTAGTAACAGTTATGTAGTAACTAGTGTAGCTAGCCAGGTGGTCACCACCTTAGGTTGTTATTCTGTTAAGGGGAAGTTACCCTGGGTGTTGGAACTAATTAAAATGCGTTGCCTCCAAATTCTACGTCTGCGACTCAGTTGAACCCATTACAGACGTATCCAGGTATTTTTTACGTATTATATTGTGTTTCTAATGATGATTAAACAAACCAAATAATATGGTTAAAGTATTAACTTTAATATTATGCATAGTATACGAAGGCAGGGAGCTGCCATGATAAATTGGTTATCGCACTAGACTTGCAAACCAGAGGTCGTTGGCTCGATTCCATCATCTGGCGCGGCAGTTGAAGCGTTGGTGCCAGTGTATGTATGTTGAACTTCTTTCGCACGGTATGTATCCAACCATGCTAATCAGAGGTGCGGTCTCTCAAATCCCTCCATCTCCATCCTCCTAGTAGCAGTAAATAAATGTGTACATCAGAGTCCTTCAATCGGCAGGTGATGTTTGGTGGAACAAATGATAGAACAAATACCCTAGATAGAGTTCACTACTTGTTCTCTCTGCCTGTGTCCTCTCTTTGGAATGTTAACACTTAAATTCTAACTTAGCAATCTTTGAAATACGTAATCAACCAGGCTATGCGTTAATTGTGTGTTGACCGACCCTCTGTGTTGTATTACATTACATTTCGATATTTTACTAGGTTATTTAATTTTAGTGTGTCCTTCTCCTGATTTTCAGGCTTGCTTGCCGTGTCATCGCACTTGCAGCACCACGTTTTGTTGTCCACTCATTGATATGCTAATTTTTTCTCTAACCCCCCTCCCTCTCTCTGCGTCCGCCCTCCTCTGTCTATTTAAGGCCACCCCACAGAGACGAGCACCTCTCTCTGTTACCTGTGTTGCTCTCTCTATGTATCTTGGTGATATCTGTCTGCTAATATGTCTGTCTATAGTTTTCTGGTTAGATTTTATGTCGCTATTTCATTATACCTGATGATGATTGCTTGTGTTGCAATCGAAACGTCGTATTCTATTATTTAATTTAATTTATTATTTTATCTTTAGACGTGACTTAACCGAAATGAACAAATAATAATTCCTGCAGTCACGAAAGTTCTAAAATTAAGATAGAGTTCACTCTTTTGAAGGAAACTTCCACCAGCAGTGGCGTGAGGAAGCAATTACAGTGTTACACCTTTACCTTCTATACCCAATGCAGTTGGGCACTTTTAAATCTAAATTTAAAACGCATTTATTTGTTACTGCTTTTTTGTGTTTAGGTTGTTGTCCTTCCACCCCACCACCTCTGACGAGCACGGTTGGCTATGTACGGTGTGAACGAAGTTCAACGTGCAAACATAAGTATGAAGGCAGCGTGGTTTTGTAGACAGTGAAGAAAATTATAACTGTGGTGAGACTTCTGGGTATTTTGCTGTTTGCGGATCTGACGTGGAAAATGCTTAGCACTGCAAGTATCTGTCAAAGTCAAAAGTGAAATAAAATGTGATATATTCAGTTGAAGATTTCTGTCATCACAGACGGAAATTCGTTGACTGCACAAAACAAATACGCTGTTCGTACGAGCACCACAAATCTATCATTGGATGTTGCCCCTTCACAATAGCGTGAAGAATATAATCATTCCATCACTGTCAACCAGTAACCCGACCACCACGTAGAAGGAAATCCAGAGTGATAAAACTCGACATTGAGATGGGCCTCATGGCTCAGTGGGCAAATGCCCATACCAGAGCACACGGCTGCCCCTATTGAACCTTGCATGCCACTTGAATATATGCACTCCTGCATTCACGAGGACAGCTATCATCATACCAGAGTTTTGCTGGTGTATTCTGCTTTTAGCCAAGTCACGCATTGAATTAACCGTATAGCTGAGGGTGATGTAATTTTTCATGACGTAACAAAACAAGTTATGAATTTGCACGATATGACGATTTATTGTGATATTGGTGTTCTACAATTGCGTGGCATTTAATATGTATACACTGTGTTGTTTATGATTTCCTTGTCCTTCGAGTTAGAATAAAGGTGACTTAGAAGTGCTTTAATCTGCAGTTCACTCAACATAAATGGCCATCGCGTATAGTTATATCTCCTATTATCCCACCCCGCCAGCATCCAATCCCTCTCTATCCCTATCATATGTGGCCTAGTCTCTGACCTCAAGAGGTCATATCTTCACTTCGCATAAATCTAGGTGAGGTCACAAGGGGATTATTTGGAATGCAATATTTTAAAACGTTATAATGTATAGTTTAATTCGTGTTTAGATTATGTTTAAATCATGTTCATCAAATCGTGTATTTCTTGTAAAGTGTGAGGAATCACACCTCTTCAAAGATGTTGAAAAACAGAAATAGGTTTGACCCTTTCTGGCAAAGAAACAGGTGTTAAGATGTAAAAAAAACACCAAAATAGAAACAAAAAGTCCCATAGATATAACTCTTCCAAGATGTCCTGGCCTGTCTGGATTAGTCGGGAAAAATACCCTCTGGAAGAGCTTTCTAGTGCTCTTCGGTCAGCAGTGGCATGGGCAAGCTATCGCAGGGTTCAACCTTTTACTTGCTTATTAGCACTGTTGCTTTTTAATACAACAGCACTTTGATACGTCCAGTACGCGACTAATTTGGTACTCTCCTGGTACAGCTGGTATGCAGGAGGTTTTAGATGCAATCCCAACCCTGACGCCTGTTGCATATTTGAAGTTTGCATGTTCTCCCCGTGGTCGCATGGATTTTTCTCCGGGTCCTTCGTTTTTCCCCCTCCACATTTAGAAACATGAATTTAGAGTATTTGGCTGAGATACATTTCCACGTGATAAGCCCCTTCGCTGAGATATCATTTGTGGCCAGGTCGCTTCTGAAAAAAGATCTACATTGCTCAGTGGGACTTATCATCATTGCTTACACACATCAGCACAGGAATGGTCCAATAATGGGTACAGTACACAATGGATCTGCCATGGAAATTTGGCATTTAGTCCCTGGAAAATTACCCCAGAGGGTCAATGACATGCACAATATTTCATTTAAAAATACTCAGTAGTCATTTGCTATTTTAATTAGGGTATTCTCATCTATTACAAAAGTCATTGAGCAGATGTATATGTCAAACGTCATTAATTTCTTAAAGAAATGAGAGATGCAGGAGGAATTATATTGATGGGAAACAAATGAATAAGTGTACTGTTTGTAATATCATTGCAGATATCACTGGGAGACTGAGCTTAGTGCTGTATGTTGAATTTAAAACAAGGCAACCAATACTGCTGCTTACTGTTTTGTAAAATGTTATTCACTGCAGAATATGGAAGAAAACCCGCGGTTGTTAGTTTTGCATGCTAAATGCTACTGTTATTTCTAATCCGTCTATCATTTCCTGCACTTTACAGCTCAGCCACGAAGACCACACTGGCTCGGTGAGTCTTTGTTTATGCACGTTTCACTGCCGCGTAAATGCGCCTCTGGTGTGGAAGCCATTTTATATGGCACGCTTTATGTGAGCTGTGTGCAAGGTGCTGTTAAGTGCATACAGAGAATGGATGCTTTAGAATGGGCAAAGTGTCGCCTATTGTACGTGTCATTTGCCCCAGCCTTTGTTATATAGTTAGATGTAGTGTGTCATACAACACACAATGACATGCATTGCCACAGACCTGATCGTTGTAATGAATTACATTCAATTTTTTGGCCATTCATTTTAGTTGTATCTTGCAATCACATCACCCCACAGTGTGTGTGTCGAGCAATGCTTTGGTCACAAGGCTACTCGTTATAAAAGGATACAGTAAGTTAAATTCCTGGCGACATAAAGTGCTAGATATTGGTTTGTATAACCCACCTGGAAAGTCACTAAGTTAACTCAGCCTGAAATCACGAGTAGTTGTGTCTATTTTTATTTCCCATGGAGAAGCAGAGAAAGTCAAGCGTGTTTTCAATTTGACCCCCATCACCTCTCTGTGCCCAATTTTTGGTGTGATAGGTGCTCGCTAAAAACTTACAATGAGGTCTAATTTAGGTTGAACGAATCATTATTCACAATTCCTCTCATACTTTTGACTTTTGTTTAACATGTTCTGCTCATCGCAATTCATTTAAATGGAGGAAAAAAAGATAGCAGGAATTTGGATGCATTTGGGTCCAGAAATTGAAACAAGAATAATTTGAATGGCTGAATATACTTGGAAGCTCACATTCCTATAGGCCCTCAGATTGAACGAGCAAATGGCATGTTTAAACCTGCCCCCACCACTATCCCTGTCCACACCATTTATATTATACATATGCAGCACGTATCGATGTGTCAGCCTGTGCACAAGTCACCTTGTTTTTTGTTGAGCGACCTCAGGACACGTGATATGGTCTAACACCGTTTGAGACTAGGCTCGAAAGAAAGCTGTCTCTGGTGTGGACCAATCAGTTTCCAAGACAATGCATATATTATCAGAGTATGTTTTTTGTTTGCATTCTGACCACAAGTATTGTGATTAATGCAGACATGATTCCTTGTAAAAGGTTTCAGTTTGGTGTTAACATCTTAACACCTGTTTTGTTTCCATAAAAAAGGGGAAAACCTATTCTCACTGACAAAGACATACCCAACAATATCTGGCCCCATGGGTATATCCAGGACCCTTTTAAGTGAATACATTGTTACCTAAAGCCTCGCCAGAATATAAAACACGTGCATCTAGCAAGACCCTCGCATGCTTCACACCGATGTCGTTGCAGTCGCCGAGTTGCGTTTTGTTCAATAAAAAAAATGTGGTTGAAGACCAGTTGTGGATTTACATGAAGGGTAGCAGATTCATAATTAGCACCTAATTATGGTTACACCACCATCAGACTCTTTACAATCACGAACAGGTATTGCATTTTGCATAAAGCCGTTCCTATGCACATTGGACACTGTTCAGTGATTTTTGCTTTGAACATTCAAACTGCCATGGCCACATGCTTTTTATCGTACTGCATTTGCTCCACTGCTCTATAGCAATGAAGCAATCTTGGGGCCACATCTTCATGATAATTTTATTTCATCAGCTTAACCTCAAACATGGCAATGGAAATGTGGACATGCTAAGGGCACACAGGCTTTCCCTGCACATTGCTTCGCTTCAATACTGATAGGAAAACACAAAATCTATAATGTGCCTTGACCCCAGGTGCGTGCACTGTGGCCTTGAAATTGTCTTTGTGGCTTGTGCACATTCAAATTGGCTTTTCTGTGGCTTGTGCCTCATCAATTTAAATAAGCAAGCCGAAAACATAAGGAAGCCATGACATGTCTCAGAGGTGCGACTTGTTTTGGCCAAATGATCCTTATGGCGGTACCCCGAAGTACAAAATAATACAAAATGGCCGAGGCAATTAAATATTTTATTTCTGGGATGCTATTTTTTCCACGGGTGTACTTAACTCCACAACTGGGGTACCAATCAATCCGAAACCAGTGCTACTCCGCGGATGTTGAAACGCAGCGAGGACGATTGCGCTGAAACCCTGAACGCTCGTATATACCACAGTGCATCGTGTACAGCTCGTCGAGATGAGTTGATTGCTGCATCGCCGACCATCAACAGACTAAAAATGACTGCATCACGGACATTATGCGAGAGCCGGAGTTCTATCAAATGTAGCTTCCACTCAGCACAAGGGGCACCTGTGTCCACTTTTATTAGTACAGGGACATGTTCAGACAATCGTATCTTGACAATTATTTGGGTTATAAATAATCCAGGTATTACGCACTGGCAGAGTTAGGAACTCGGGTTAATGGCTAAATCTATCCTTGAAACGTGGAATTCTCTGCAGAACATTTAAGTGTGGATTTTGCTATTAACATCAGTACACATATACGTCTATACATAATATGCATTTTCAATCTTGACTTAAAGCTTTCGTGACTGCAATAATTTATATTATTTGGGTATTTCGGTAAAGCCACGTAGTTATAAAAATAAGATGCCATATTCTATTCAGATTTGGCCAGGGGAATTCAGTCGACACCCAAAGAATATGCATTTTCAACTCTATCATAACCTGAATATGTTAGAAATTGTGAGGCAGATTTTAAATCGTATACACTAAATAAAGTGTACAGTGGTAATAGGTTTTTACCCTTTCAACTGGTACAAAAACTGACACCTTTATACAAGGCATCATGTTTTCAATAACCACAATACAAGCAGTCAAAATGCAAACATAAAGAAACAACTCTGATAATTATAATGATAGGAGTACAACTCAAAAACAGCGCACTATCACTCTGATAGTGCGTTGTTTTTGAGTTGTACGCCTTTTGGCGTCATCTGGTCCAACACCAATGGAGACTAGGCTCTAAGAAAAGCTGTCTCGGGTGTGGACCAATCAACTTCAAGGACAGTGCATATCATTATCATTATCAGAGTTGTTTCTTTTTGTTTGCATTTTGACTGCTTGTGTTGTGGTTATTGCAAACATGATGCCTTGTATAAAGGTATCAGTTTTTGTACCAGCTGAAAGGGTAAAAACCTATTACTATATTTTGCCACTGGTAAAGGAGGTCTCATAGTGTAAAGTGTACAGTGCTTATATTAAATGAGTACAACAGTGCAATGCAAACGGCAATTTATGTGATTACGGGGCAACTCTTGGGCTTAAAATAAGACAATGTCGAATGAACGTCACATGTAAAAATTGTTCTCGAATTTCAGTTTGTAGCACGTGTTGTTTAGTATATATGCCTGACGTTTTGCTCTACGCAGTTGAAACTTTTCAGGAACAGACTTTAGCCAGATTTATCCAATAATAATAAAATGGCTTTTTCCATCTGAATTGCATTCGGTGACCAATCCAAGATGTGTTGCAGTAACCTGCACCCCCTGCATCTGCCAAATGTACTCCACCCATAATAGAGATTTTGTTCGGTTAGATCGCATAAATATTAAGTGTGTCGTTAAACCCGCCATCGTCGGACACAGCCGATTAGTGAGGTTTGTCATGTAAACAAAAAAACGAGCCAATTCTCCACCCACCATGCCCTCCTTTTTGTGATGACACATCAAGATGTCATATTCTATTCAGATTTGGCCAGGGGAATTCAGTCGACTTTTATCAGGGCCACTTTGCATGCAGCCAGTTCGACCCAATGATGGTGTCATGACTTGCGTTTTGAATTGGATTTAAGTGAGGGAGAGTTGCGCAACTTCAACGTCACTCTCTCGTCCAAATGCATCTGTATCCAGTGGTAAGACTATGTCTAGATGGCTGGATATGATGCTGGATGCAGTGTATGTTCTGAGGAGACCTCCTGATAGTATTTCCTCCAACAAGGGTTCTGCAGACCCAAATCAGATACTGCGTTTGCCGGGTTAGTTAACCGCCACCCGGGGTTCGGCGTTGGCAGCTGCTGGCAGTACCCACTCACCAGGTGCAAGATGGAAAGCACTTGGTGTGTGCCTACGGTAGCAGCTATGGTGTTCTCAGTAAAGATTGACTGAACACCCAGCTGGCCAGACCGCAGCCAGTAGATGAATATTGTTAAACAGCTTCTAACATTCCGTGTAAGAGGAAGGCTTGGTGGATCATGGTGAAAGCCCAATAAAAACATTTGGAATAGTAAATAAAGTGTACAAAGGACAATGTAATTAGAGTTATTCAATCACTCTGCATCGAAATAAAAAAAATGTATCTCAGAAGCCTCTTAACTAACTTTATAGCATGCAGTTGATCATTCAGAATCAGAGTTTTTATTTGGTAAGTAAGAAAACGATTGTTTTCTCGTTTAATCACATGCATTTTGCATTTAACATTTTTTTGCGTTGCAAAGATATCAACATAAAAGCTTTGAATGTGCGTGAGGATAGCAAAGATGGTAGAGATTGTGGCAAAAATTTGCAAAACTAAAAAAGTTATTTGAGAATTGCAACCAAAAAATATTACAATAAAGCCTTGAGTCGGTTTGTGCGATGAAATGCTGTGCTGTTCACTTTTCAGGAATGATTCTAAGGAAGAGGTCTCCGTTGTTAACACCACAAGCACCATCATCAACCGGATGCTGCAATTTTATGACCCGCGCATTCGGCCCAATTTTAAAGGTGGGTAGAGAGCATGTGACACGTGTACCGTGATACGACAGTTGAATTACCCTTGCATGTGAGGCTCCATTCTTAAATTGGCATCAGAGGACTATGAGAAAGAGAAGGGGACCTGGAGATTCCTGGGCTCAGTGCCTGCCCGCTGATATAAAGTATGGAGGGAAAGGCATCACGAGGGAATATCTTAGACCATTTGAACAATCATTATGAGTGGATACAAATGAGACGCTAAAAAGTCACGTTGTGTTATCCTATGAATCATTGGCAGCCCTTTGTTACTCCACTGCTGGATGAATGCCTCCCAACACTGCGCCTGTCATGGGGGTTGTTTGGCCAAGGTTGAGCACGTTGCTCAACGTGGGTTGGTTACTCACTCGCCACTGATGTGAGCTGTGCCTGGTTCCCTGTATTCCAGGTGCAGTGCACTGACTACTTGCATACTGCTCCATCCCTTCAAAGGCCCCAATACGAAACATAGCAGAATAAGCACTTTGGCGAGGCCTCAAAATAAGTCTACATAGTAAGGTGCAGCGTTAATGTAGAGCCCTGAAATTTCTTGCTAATGTCATTACTTATGGAAGGCGCTCACCTAGAGGGAGTTCCAGAGAGCCCTACAATAGAGAAGTTGGGCTACTTTTCCACATTGAGCAGACATCTTGGGAGAGGTGGGAGTGCCCAAAATTTACCCCACCAAGGTGTGACCTCCCGATTGACTAACTGCGGTTTATCCATTTATGCAAGGTGGGTGAACAGAAGTAGGATGGATTCTAAGAAACTTGCACCATTGGATCAACTGCCACGCCAGAAGGTTGAATAGAACCAGTGACCTCTGCATTGAAAGTCTAACCATTACACCATGGCACCATCCCGCTTAGCCTACTTCATACTTGTGTAATAATCCTTCTTGAGACGGCTTCGGAATCAGTCCTTTTTATTTCCACTCCACAATACACTTTACTCACTCACTCTCCGTTGCTGGCAGACAACGGAGAGAGGACAGACTTCGCACTAAGTCCCCACCGCGCACGTGGCACCCAGAGCCCCGTCCGCGCGTGACCCTGCTCTTGTCAGTTCCAGTCTCCTCTCGATCGTTCTCTCTCACTCTCTCTTAATCCCTTCGTCACGTGGTCCCCCCAGCCAATCGTTCATGGACAGCTTCGACCATTCTCGATGGTTCCCTGTCAATCCCTGGACCACGCCTCTCATCCGGCTCCCCATTAGCTGGGCCCCCGAATGGCTAGGCCAATCACTCCTGATGACATGCCGTGATCACGCCTGGGCCATGGTCCCTATCTCAACCCTTATTGGCTACAAGCAGGACCGGCAAGCCAATCCCCACGTGAACCCTCTATGGCTGTTATTACATCACCCCCCCCCCCCCCCCGGTGAAAACATTTAGCCGTCTCGGCTGGGAAAAGGGTGAAGAACCAATTCCGCAACATCTTATTAGGGCACCAAGGTGCGTTTAACAATTCGAGGGTGAACCGGCGTTCCCGCGCCTAACAACATTTAAAACAGTCACCCATAATAAAAAAAAATCACGACGTACATTCGGGCACCCCTGCAGCGCAGTAACGACAGGGAAATCAGCGAAACGATCAAACGTTAACGAAACGGAAGAGATTTCGACCACGTACGCGACGCGGGACCCTCTCCGCTCCCAGCGCAAGGTCGCTTTGCTTCCGGATGGACAGGAGGTGGCAGGCTCGAAGAAGAAGTAGGTTGTTGGTGCTTGGTCACGTCCAGGGCGGGCCCCGTTGGAGGGGGGGCAGCGGGGGCTTCCTCAGCCCTCAGAACCTGTTCATCTGCAGGAGGCACAACACAGTCCCCCCTGGGATCAACGGGCGTGTCAAGCGGCGTAGTCGGCCCGGCAGAACCCAGCAGGTCAGCTAGTGGGGATGAAGGACTGACACGCGCGTCAACATAGGGTTTAAGTCGCGAGGAATGAACATACCACCGACGTTTTCCGTATTGAACGCGGATACTTTGCGAGTTCCGAACATCTACCAGCGTCACAGGCCCCCGCCACGGCCTGTGCAGTTTAGGGGATGTGCCCGCCGGTACCTGGGGGCAGTGGAGCCACGCCAGGTCTCCCACTGACCAAGGCATGCGAGTATGCGATCGACGCGCATACCGTTCGTTCCTTGCCTGAGCACGGACCGTCGCACACCGGGCAGCCTCTCGCGCCTCCGTTACTCGTTCAAGCGAGTCACGCACGTGGTCAGGCAGGGAGCGGGATGGTTGTTTACTCGGCGTCCCCAGTTGCACATCGATGGGTGGAACATTTTCACGGCCATACATCAAAAAAAATGGTGAGTATCCCGTGGACGTGTGCGGAACCATGCGGTATGCCGCTAAGACGCCTGGCATGTGCAGGTCCCAATCGGTTTGCTTGTCACTGACCGTGTGACAAAGCATAGCCGAAAGGGTACGGTTGAATCGTTCCACCATACCATCTGTTTGTGGATGGTATGGAGAGGTGCAAACTTTCTTTGTACCTAGCGCGTCACAAACTTCCCTAAGCAATTTAGAGGAGAAATTCCGCCCTTGATCTGTGAGCAGCCTCTCAGGTGCCCCCTTGTCCATGACATACCCGTTCAAGAAAGCGTCGGTGATGGACGCTGCCGTTTGGTCGGGCAGAGGCCAGGCCATCGGCCATCGAGAAAAATATTCCACCCCGACCAGAAGGTATTTATTGCCCCTAGCCGACGGGGGAAACGGCCCCAGAATGTCGAGAGCCACTAATTCGTTGATACGGGACACTTCAATGGAACGCAACGGTGGTACATAGTGGTTCCGAGGCGGCTTCCTCTTCGCACAATCATGGCACGAGCGGACAAAATCATTGATGTCTGCCATCATACCGGCCCAGAAAAAATCCTTTTGCATCACGGCCACAGTCTTTTGGACGCCGAGGTGCATCAACTTATCAGCGTGCAGAGCACGGAGCAGGTCGTAGCGAAGCGAAGTAGGCACTACCAAGCGTGGTCGGTCAGACAACCCGTCGGTACACATTAACAATCCCGACTTACCCCGGAACATCTGCCACTTCCAACCCGCCAATTGCGATTTCTGTTTCCCAATCAATTTACGTAGCGGAGACAGCGAGGCATCGGCCTCCTGCTCGCGCAACCAGACCGCGTGCGGCAGCCGTAAGGTATCATCGGTGTCCACCGACACCTGCTGGTCCTCCTCCTTCGCTTTCGCCCCTGCGTCGTCCTCATTCACTATCGCCCCCATAACCGGGCAGGGCAACGTGGGCGGTGCCGCGCAGCGGTGCGTGCCCATCAGGCAAGTGCACGGAGGAATGGGCGGCAGCCTTGAGAGCGCATCAGCGTTCGCGTGACGGGCCCCCTTTCGGTATGTTATATCGAAGGAAAATTCCTGTAACGATTCCAACCACCGGGCCAATTGGCCTGACGGCTGATCCAATTTGAGGGAATATTGCAAAGCCGCATGATCAGTGCGGACCAGGAATTTCCGTCCATATAGGTACGGCCGGTACAATCGAACGAAATGGACAATTGCCAAAAGTTCCCGCCTTGTCACGCAATATCGTGTTTCCGCAGGGGATAGAACCCTGCTGCCGTACGTCACCACCCTCTCAACCCCGTCTTTGCGTTGCGACAAAACGGCCCCAATTCCGATATCACTAGCATCCGTATCAAGGATGAACGGCTGCGAAAAATCTGGGTAATTTAACGTAGGCGCCGTGGCGAGGTGGTCCCGAAGTGCCATAAAGGAACTTTCTTCCTCCGCACCCCATTTAAACCTTTGATTTTTGCCAGTTAGAACGTGTAATGGTTTTGCCAACGTCGCAAAGTTCTTATTGAAGCAGCGATAATAGGAAGCGAATCCAATAAACCGCCGAACATCACCCACCGAGGTGGGTGTGGGCCACTCACGTACACACTTCGTTTTCAGAGGGTCAGTGGATACACCGTCCGAACTGACAATATGACCCAGGTAACGGACCGAGTGTTGCAGAAGGTGGCATTTCCTCGGTTTAATCTTAAGGTCAGCCGCACGCATTCTTTGAAAAACTGTCTCAAGGCGCAGGAGATGTTCCTCGAACGTGCGGCTATAGACAATTATATCGTCTAGATATATGAGGCACATTTCCCACTGCAGTCCTGCCAACACCAATTCCATGAGCCGCTGAAACGTGGCCGGAGCCGCGTTCAGGCCCATCGGCAACCAATTAAATTCAAAGAGACCTTGCGGCGTGCGGAATGCCGTTTTGGCTTTTGACTCGTCATCGAGGGGAAGCTGCCAGAGGCCCGAGGACAGGTCAAGGGTGGAAAAGAATTTAGCACCCGATAAAGCATCCAATGAGTCATCCATCCTCGGTAAGGGGTACGCGTCCGCTACCGAAATTTTGTTCAACCGGCGGAAATCAACGCAAAACCTCGTACCACCATCTTTCTTCTTAACCAGAACGACGGGCGCGCCCCAAGGGCTGTTGGACGGCGAAATAATATCCGCCGCCAGCAATTCATCTACTGCCCTACGCACATGTTCCCTTTCCGCCGGGCTCATGCGGTGAGGGTGCATACAGACGGGAGGCGCCGCACCGGTTTCAATATGGTGTGACAAAAGCGACGTGCGGCCGAGGTCCAAATCATTTCTGCTGAAAACATCAGCGTACCGCAGCAATAGCGAACGCAAGGCGTTCCTATGTTCATTTGACAAGGAAGAATTCTCTCCGCATAAATCTGCGATCCAGCGTTCTTGTGAACGATCATGCGGAGACCCATCCACGGGCATCCGAGCGCGCGGCGGTTTGTCACAAGAGGCGAAATCGGTAGTGGCGTGAGCCAGCACCGATCCCTCTGGAACAACAACGCGGTCAGGTCCCCATTCAAGACCTGTATGAAAGGTGCCTGACCTGGGCGCACGATTGTTTGTGCCACCGCCAAAGAAAAATATTTCGATACCGAATTCGATGGGGATAATAGCATGCCCTTCGCATCCCTTCCCATTTGAAGTGGTTTTCGGTAACGCAGCGGGATAAGCATTTGCGCTCCCGATGGAACTTCCACCGTAGCCGCAACGACAGCAGTAACTGCGTTACCTGTAGGCGCATTGGCCAGCAGGGAAGGCAGGAACGCCATCCTACGACCCCCCGGCATTTCCAAACAGTCCTGGTCGACCCGTATTCTCAGCGGCATCCGGCGCGGGAAATCCGTACCCAACAAGCATGGAACAGCTAGCGAGCGAGAAATTAACACAGGTCCTGCGGCGGTAATATTTCCGATAGCGATGCTCACATCCACCTGTCCGCAGATACCCATGCTCCCCGCATTGGCGGCAACACACGCATCATTAACCTTGCGTATCCGCGACGCTGGAATGGACAACAAATGAAAAATAACATCAGAAATGATGGTAGCCGATGCGCCAGTGTCCACCAAGATACGGACGTCAACGCCGTCGATGGTACCTCGTACCGTCGACGAGCCCGACGCCGCAGCCACAATCCTGCGAGCCAATTTCTTCCACTGTGTAGCAGAGCATGTCAATGGAGCAGGAGAAGTAAAATTATCTTTAGGAGTGTAAGAATGAGTGCGAGTGGATGAGTGATGTGACACGACCTGCCGGGTGTCCGATTTGTGCCGACTCGCCCGAGGTTGTTGCAGCTCCGCAGCAGGTAGAGGAGATGGAGGTCCCCTTGGCGGAAGAGGCGACAGCAGAGGTCGGCAGCAGCAGTCACGGGCGAAGTGGCCCCGTCTTCTGCACTTGAAACACTCGGCCGACGTCGGCCGGTGGTCGGACGACCCGGCCCTCGCACGCGGCCGGCCCGTGTAGTCGCCCCGCTGGTCGCGCAGCCGCCGTCCCGGAATCCTATGCGGGACAGCAGCAGCCAGCATGTCGTCGTCGCCCGAGTTGTCGGAGCAGTGGACAACCAGTCGCGGAGACCACCCCAGAGGCGACCCGTCGATCTCGGGTTTCCCTGTCCACGCCGCCATCTAGTCCCAACGCTTGATATAAAACTTAGCGTCCAGGCAGCGCGCCACCCACCGCGATGAAAGCGGTTCGTGGCTGCACACTGGTAGAGAGATGTTGAGCTCCTGAGACAACTCCAGCATGCGGGAAAGGATGAGCGGATCCAAATGCTCGGCCGTTGCGTCGGGGTAGGCGGCCATGGCCATCGCCATCAACGCCCCCCGATAGGCCAACGGCGATTCCTCCGGTGCTCGGCGACGCGACATAAATTTTCTGGTGGCCGATGTCGGCGGGTCATAAAATTCCGCCATCTCTGTGAACGCATCCCGCAGTGTCTTCTTCTTGGATGCTGGGATGGAGTGGAAGACTCCCAGAGACACATCATCGAGCAGCGTAGGTAGCGCACCCAGCGCTTCTTCCTCCGTCCAGTTCACAGATCTAAAAGCTGACTCGAAGCGCCACGTAAAAGCACTCCAATCGCCCCCGGCGATAAATTCTTTAATTTGTGGAAGGCGATGTCCGCGGTGGCAGGCGCGTGCCGCGGGCGTCTCCGACTGCCGTTCCCGCTCTCTGCTCGGTGCAGGCAAAATGGCGTCCGGCGGCCGCGTGGTGGTAGGCGCGCCCAAAATGGCGGCCAACGACTCCGGCGCAGCCGCCCGACCCATAACGACGGCGTCCTCCCGCGTGGCAGGAGCAATGGCGGGTCCCGATTCCATAGCAGGACCCCTTCACGCGGCGTCCAGCTGATCGGCGATCTGGCGACCCACGGCTGGTGAGGACGCCACTGCGGTCACCAGGCTTAGCAGAATGGCGCGCAACGACTCAATCTGCTCCGCCATCAGCCGCCATTCGTCTCTTGGTCCTGCGGTGGTCGCATCCTCCCCCGGTCGACGCTGAGAGGCGTCGAGGCGAGTGTCATCAGCAGGCGGCACAAGGGCTGTAGCTCCCAACAGCTCATCTTCATCCGTCTCGACCTCTTCCTCCGATAGAGGCACGGGCAGGTTCTTTTTTCTGGGGTGCTTAGACATCTTGACGATCGTCGAAACAGTCGCAGAATTACTTCTGACACCAGTGTAATAATCCTTCTTGAGATGGCTTCGGAATCAGTCCTTTTTATTTCCACTCCACAATACACTTTACTCACTCACTCTCCGTTGCTGGCAGACAACGGAGAGAGGACAGACTTCGCACTAAGTCCCCACCGCGCACGTGGGACCCAGAGCCCCGTCCGCGTGTGACCCTGCTCTTGTCAGTTCCAGTCTCCTCTCGATCGTTCTCTCTCACTCTCTCTTAATCCCTTCGTCACGTGGTCCCCCCAGCCAATCGTTCATGGACAGCTTCGACCATTCTCGATGGTTCCCTGTCAATCCCGGGACCACGCCCCTCATCCGGCTCCCCATTAGCTGGGGCCCCGAATGACTAGGCCAATCACTCCTGATGACATGCCTTGATCACGCCTGGGCCATGGTCCCTATCTCAACCCTTATTGGCTACAAGCAGGACCGGCAAGCCAATCCCCACGTGAACCCTCTATGGCTGTTATTACACTTGTATTGAATGGCACTGTGGTAGATCACCTTACTCGGGAGTTTGCAAATTAAAAGTAGCACATCATCTCTTTAGGGATTAATAAAATGAGTATCACTTTAAACCAACAATGGTTATGCTATAGACAGATTAAAAGGTGGAATATCCACCTCCAGCTTAGGAATTCCTATGGAGGTGAGAACCAACCAACGATAGTTTTATCACGGAAACACTCTTGACTCTTCTGCTGCAAGTATGTTGGTGTCGTATATAACAACCAATGGTTATAGTGTCTGTGTATATAGCACTCGTGCACTTTTGTCGTTTTACTTATTAGATTACATAAAGCTGATCACCAGCTTGCATCTCATGAGACGTTCCAAACATAGCAGAAATGGAGGCTCTTTCTTCACCACTGGTTGTTCACAACATATTGTGGCCATTTGAAGGTACCTGCTGTTTCAATGAGCAGATTTTGTGTTGTAAAGTTTCTCAACCCTTGAAAAATAAACGCATTTTCATGAAAGTGCATTTTAATAAGGATGCATTCATACTGTAGAATGGATACACTGTGTGAGTGAATGGGATTATGGTAAACAGCACATATCTTATATTCTTGGTTCTTTCGGTAAAGTCACGTAGAAGGGAAATAATACAAAATAAAATATAATAAAATATAATTCTCACAACGTTTCGGCCACAACACAAGCACATATCTTACTTAAAACGTGAAAAAATATGAAGGTTTGTGGAGAAGGTGGAATAACTGGTGAATAACATCATCAATGAGAGAACATCCGTTGGATCAACAATAACAAAACATATATCCTAAATATTTAAAAATAAATCTTAAAAGCAAAATGATGCATCAGTGGTTATTATATAAAACAAAATGTTAACACAATTTATTTGACGAATTACAGACCCATTAGCTCTTTATCATAATGCATGTACCATGTTCACAAAGATCCTAAACAACCGAATATTGGTGAATATAAAGGATAGCCAACCAAAAAAGTAGCTCGTTTTCGAATACCATTCACGCCATACATATTCTCAATCAGAATTGAGAAAACACAAACGAACATGGAATACCATTATGCCAGGCTTTTGTAGACAATGAAAAAAGCATTGTATCCAGTGGAAACCGATGTAGTAATCCAAGCTGTCACAAATAAATAGCAGGTTAAATAAAATATGTATTGATATTAGAACAGTGATAATCAGAAGGGAACTCATGCAATGATGACAAAAGTAATAAATTAATGCTTTAGACGATTCCAAGCTCTCTGACATGTTTTCGGATTGTACCCAGTGTTGCTCGCCATTATGTCCGACGTTTTTCTTAATGTGCTGGGAACATATTCAGGAGCTGAATTGAGCAGCTCACATAATTGAGCAGCATTGAAAAGGCAACGTGGTCCGGCAACATTTCAACTTTAAATCCACCAAATAGCAAGATTGTGGTGCGTAATCTGAAAATACGCGAAAGACTCGAACACGGGCGTTGGTTACTTATATGGGAACTAGCATAAGTACCCGGCGTTGCCCGGGTGAAAAAGATATTTCTTAATAACCTTACATATATACACACCCTCACCACTCACCACTCACCCTCACCATTCACCCTCACCACTCTCCCTCACCACTCATCCTCACCAATCACACCCTCACCACTCTCCCTCACCACTCTCCCTCACCACTCATCCTCACCAATCACACCCTCACCAATCGCCACTCACCACTCACCCTCAACACTCACCCTCACCACTCACCACTCACCCTCACCATTCACCCTCACCACTCTCCCTCACCACTTTCCCTCACCACTCATCCTCACCAATCACACCCTCACCAATCACCACTCACCACTCACCCTCAACACTCACCCTCACCACTCACCACTCACCCTCACCATTGACCCTCACCACTCTCCCTCACCACTCTCCCTCACCACTCATCCTCACCAATGACACGCTCACCAATCACCACTCACCCTCAACACTCACCCTCGCCACTCACCACTCACCCTCACCATTCACCTTCACCACTCTCCCTCACCACTCTCCCTCACCACTCATCCTCACCAATCACACCCTCACCAATCACCACTCACCACTCACCCTCAACACTCACCCTCACCACTCACCCTCACCACTCACCCTCACCACTCAACCTCCCCTCACCACTCACTAATCACCACTCACAATCGCCACTCACAACCGCCCTCAGCATTATATTTTTGCCCCAGTCAACGCCGGATATTTCCCATTTGTAGCAGTTTATATCAACTCTATAAGCAACTTATATTAAACAGGAAGCGCGATCCTAAAGTAATTTACAACCTTCGATTAGTCCTTTGTGCGATTCAAAGAATCGATTCCTGGCATGTTGGGGGTTTACATTTTGAATGATAGAGTTTCATTTTCATTGTTATTTTATTTTATTTTTTTCAGGAGTTTTTAATTACATTTTTGCCCCGGTCAACGCCGGATATTTCCCGTTCGTAGCAGTTTATATCGACTTTAACCAACTTATAGTAAACGGGAATCGTCCGAATCTAAAGGAATCTACAACCTTCGATTCATTTGCGCGATTCAGAGAATCGATTCTTGGCGCGTCGGGTTTAAAAGTAATTACACAGTTGTTTTTTCATTGGTATGTAATGTTTGAAAGTTTTCATAAGATTTTAAATGTATTTTCCCCCCGGGCAACGCTGGGTATATCGAGTTTCTACCACAAATGCGTGCGCATATTTTTTACGGGAATTAAAAATGGCGTCCACCCGGCAGCGAATGCGTCGCTACCCGTTGCCAGGGGCAACCGCCGTCCAATGAAACTGCGTATGGTCCGGCGACACACAGACACACACACAGACAGACAGATTTGCGATTTTATATATCTAGATTTACTCAGAGTGAATCTGTGATATCTGTCCTGTGAGTCCCCCCCTCACCATGTGAACACACCTGAACTGCGTGGTCACTTTGGGCTGAGCTGTATGCACCACGACAGAGGTGTTTCCTACTAGAGTATTATTTTTTATCTTGAAACTGCCTTATCGGACGGTGAAAGCAAGGACACAGCTTGTTAGTAATCCATGAGGAAGAGGACTTGCCAACACGACCTCAGGCCAAAATACTTTTCAACTTGAAAAATTGCCAACATTATTTTTCCCGGCTTTAACAAGGACAATAAGATGGATGGATGTTGTTCACGGTATCAGAGCAATTATTTATCAGCAGTAGATAGGACAGAGGTTATGTAGATAGTGTCCCTGTTGTTATATGTAGGTGTTTGGTGTGTAGCTTGTCAAAAAAATGGTATGGAATCTTCAAAGAGTGTAAAATACTAAACACATATAGGCATTACTTGCGAAATGCACTGTGGGTGATTAAAAAAAAGTTTAGCTTAATTGGTTGGGGAAACCTGTGACCTACATTAAATTGAATCTTTAAAATGTAAGGCTAATGACAGCAAACGAATAAAAAGCATTCACAGGGAAACGGTAGATGTATAAAGCACAGTGGTGCTTTTACAAGCAGTGCCACTGCATAGCATATGGTAAATCTATATATGGGTAAACGAGTGGAATGCATGATCCCCAATGAGACAATTTTCTCGTAATCAAATGTGCAGTTCTATTAGCATGCCAGTAAAATTTGGGTAGCCATTAAAGGCGGTGTGATGTAATTTGCAATAAAGAATATGCTATTGTGTGATCGGCCAAAGCCTAAATAACCGACCCAAAATGTATCGTTTTTTAAATTATGGGTATGATAATAAACATCTCTTTTTGCAATTGTATCTGAAACATTTTTTTCTTAGTGGCAGCTACAATTTAATCAAACATATCATTATCATGAGCTATCCACGAATGGATGAAGGCCTCCCCATGTCTCGTGATTTTACCTATAACAAAGGTTTTTTGTGTTAGTTCGCCTAAATAAAAATGGGTCGTTCAACCCGCCACCACTGCACACAGCCAATGAGTAAGGTTTGTCACATAAACAAAACGTGCAAGTTAGTTACTACTTCAGCACACCGGTGTGTTGGAGAGTGAACCCACAATTGTGCTGAAGTACTAGCTAATTGGCAAACCTTACGAAAAACCTTACTAATTGGCTGTGCCTGGTGGTGGCGGGTTAGCGACAGATTTATATGTACATGATATAACCTAAAGAAAAACATGTATTAGAGTCTTGCGAAGCCATGCTCCAACTTGCTCCTGCATGTGAGCTAATCTCATGACTGCATCTCCACTGTTGACCTCCTCTCGGTGTGTTCTGTCTTTTGGTTGCCGTTCAATTGCCAGTCTCATTTATCATCCTTTACAATGGTGTGTTGTCCAAGTTCACGTACTGTTATTAACAGTCAATATGCCTCTAACTTTCAACTATATATTTTTTCCTTATCCACGTATTCCTCTTTTTGTATTCAAGCCTCAAAATATGCACGCAAAATATGTTCAATTTCAGGCAAGATAGCCTAAATAACTTGGAAGTTCAGAAGAGTGTACCAGGAAAGAAATTTAAATGTAACCATGAAGAGAATGTTGTGATGTATATTAACTATCTGCAGGATAGAAGAAGGCAGTTTCCTAAGCTGGACGTTGGAGTGACACCCAGAAGTCAGTGACCAAAGGGACGTTGTAGATACAGGTGTTAAGAGGCTCCAAAAGTGGACATTAGAGTTCAGGTGCTGGCTGTACACCAGCTGTAAAATCTAGCAGAGGGAAGCCACGGTAATTTATATACAGTGAGGGAAAAAAGTATTTGATCCCCTGCTAATTTTGTACGTTTGCCCACTGACAAAGAAATGATCAGTCTATAATTTTAATGGTAGGTTTATTTGAACAGTGAGAGACAGAATAACAACAACAAAATCCAGAAAAACGCATGTCAAAAATGTTATAAATTGATTTGCATTTTAATGAGGGAAATAAGTATTTGACCCCCTCTCAATCAGAAATATTTCTGGCTTCCATGTGTCTTTTATACAGGTAACGAGCTGAGATTAGGAGCACACTTAAAGGGAGTGCTCTTAATCTCAGCTTGTTACCTGTATAAAAGACGCCTGTTCACAGAAGCAATCAATCAATCAGATTCCAAACTCTCCACCATGGCCAAGACCAAAGAGCTCGCCAAGGATGTCAGGGACAAGATTGTAGACCTACACAAGGCTGGAATGGGCTACAAGACCATCGCCAAGCAGCTTGGTGAGAAGGTGACAACAGTTGGTGCGATTATTCGCAAATGGAAGAAACACAAAAGAACTGTCAATCTCCCTCGGCCTGGGGCTCCATGCAACATCTCACCTCGTGGAGTTGCAATGATCATGAGAACGGTGAGGAATCAGCCCAGAACTACATGGGAGGATCTTGTCAATGATCTCAAGGCAGCTAGGACAATAGTCACCAAGAAAACAGTTGGTAACACACTACGCCGTGAAGGACTGAAATCCTGCAGCGCCCACAATGTCCCCCTGCACAAGAAAGCACATATACATGCCCGTCTGAAGTTTGCCAATGAACATATGAATGATTCAGAGGACAACTGGGTGAAAGTGTTGCGGTCAGATGAGAACAAAATGGAGCTCTTTGACATCAACTCAACTCGCCATGTTTGGAGGAGGAGGAATGCTGCCTATGACCCCAAGAACACCATCCCCACTGTCAAACATGGAGGTGGAAACATTATGCTTTGGGGGTGTTTTTTCTGCTAAAAGGACAGGACAACTTAATCGCATCAAAGGGACGATGGACGGGGTCATGTACCATCAGATCTTGGGTGAGAACCTCCTTCCCTCATTGAAAATGGGTCGTGGATGAGTATTCCAGCATGACAATGACCCAAAACACACGGCCAAGGCAACAAAGGAGTGGCTCAAGAAGAAGCACATTAAGGTCCTGGAGTGGCCTAGCCAGTCTCCAGACCTTAATCCCATAGAAAATCTGTGGAGGGAGCTGAAGGTTCGAGTTGCCAAACGTCAGCCTCGAAACTTTAATGACTTTGAGAAGATCTGCAAAGAGGAGTGGGACAAAATCCCTCCTGAGATGTGTGCAAACCTGGTGGCCAACTACAAGAAACGTCTGACCTCTGTGATTGCCAACAAGGGTTTTTTATTCTTAGGTTTTTTCGGTAAAGTCACGTAGGTAAAAACATTAAAAAGTAAAATAAAATAAAAATAAAAATCACGACGTTTCGGAGGCAACACAAGCTTCCGTCTTCAGGTGGTACCGTCACAGCCACGACAGCTGTATCAAGTAAATGAGAGATTGCAGGAGTTACAACTGCGTTTATATAATGGTTGGAGAAGGTGGTGGGGCAAGGGCCGCATACTTATTATTAATATGGTAAGGTGAGGCTTGAGACTAAGAATATACTGCATAACAAAGGGTTTTGCCACCAATTACTAAGTCATGTTTTGCAGAGGGGTCAAATACGTATTTCCCTTATTAAAATTCAAATCAATTTATAACATTTTTGACATGCGTTTTTCTGGATTTTGTTGTTGTTATTCTGTCTCTCACTGTTCAAATAAACCTACCATTAAAATTATAGACTGATCATTTTTTTGTCAGTGGGCAAACGTACAAAATCAGCAGGGGATCAAATACTTTTTTCCCTCACTATATTTGTTGAACTTCTTTCGCACCGTGCATAGCTAACCATGCTAATTGTTCTAAAGAAATGAGTTTTCAATGTAGATTTAAAAGTGCATAGCTTCAGTGGCTTCCTCATGTCGGAATGAACAGTATTCTAGACAGCCGCAGAAGCGTATCTGAGAGCACGCGATGCAGTTACCGTCTTTGTTCTCATGTTTAACAAAAAGCCGCTGCTGCGAGGATGACTGGAGTTTGCGTGATGATCGTGTATACTCCTTGATGAGATCAGCAAGGTATTGTAGTTCATTTGTGGCAATCATTTTGTCTGTAAAGAGTGCGATTTTTTGGAATAGATACGGAAACGTCGATGGCATTGGCCGTGATTAAAAGATGAATATTCTCACTATCACAATTAAATAACCTATTTCATCAACTTTATAGGGGAAAGTCTCAGGTAATGTCCGATAGAGAATTTTATATTGTCCTCTGAGATGGATAAGGCTGTAAAACGAACTAAAATATTTTTGTTGCAGTCATTGATGACTGGACTATCAAACTCACAATACTTGATATTTATGCTGAAGTGGTTATGCAGCTCTGATTATTCTCATAGATCGAAGAGATGCACTGCCGGCTATAACCACAAGTCTCTCACTCTGCCTCTCATCATACCATACCGGACAAATATGCCTTACTTAAGAGTTAGAATGTGCAGCTCACAATCGGAAGAGGGGTTTACTCAACCTATCATCCATCTAGAGTCAATAAAATGAGTACTATTTTGTAGGGAAGTCCACAGTGGTTGTCCTATGAACTCACTCCTACCATACGAATGTTGAATTTCCGATCCTGGTTGAGGGCTGTAAACAGGACATCAGTACCGCCTAAACGCTCATTTGAGGAATGCATCGGTTTGATTTTTTACTTTGACAACAACACATTTTTTTTTACCGGAAACTGAATATTAATTCACATTCTACATATTGTGAGTGAAGTGCTTGAACACTGCCTGGTCAAATTGTAGTTAACAAAACAATATTTGTCACTGGATTCATTATTACAGCCACATGTGCGGAGAGGCATTTACATTTATAACGCATTTTGATGAACACAAAATGTAATGAAAATGTTGTATTAAGATTGTTTGCTCCATGCTCAGCATTGCATGCCCTTTCCCTTTGATGCCAATGCATCACGGGTAGAAGTTATGAACAAAAACAATGCAGTGTCTACAAATGAATGAGCCGGAGCCGTTTGGGGACTATTATACGCAATTTTTAAATGCAATAGGTGGCACTAAGTCACGTTGCAGTGATGTCGTTGTCCAGTTATAGCAATATCACCGTGTCCTTAACATGTTATTGCTCACGCTCACCAGTGATTAAATGCCACTACTTCTTTACATTAGTAATAATTTAAAAAAAGTTTATCTGGCAACATTTACCAGATATTGAGTAGGACCTTGACTTGTGCTCAAGCCGTATTTTGGACCCTGGTCCATGACCTTTTGTTGTGCAGCATCAATAAAGGGCATAAAATGTGATGTGGTCCATTGTTTTGGCTTTTTCTTTTCGTGGATTTTGTGGCCAACATTTTTTTGTTATGCCAAGAATGGAGATCCTGAGTGATTTGGCAGAAATTAGAAGTTTGAATAACTATTGTTGTAGGAAACCTTGCAACTATTAACCCGCTAATTAAGATTATATCGCGAATATATTGTTATACATCATTTGTTGGCTCAATCAATAATAGTTGGACAAGAAACCCTTAGTTAAAATTTGGCACGTGGTTGCTAGGTGACTTTAATAGCTAAGGTGATTCCCATGTCAGAGCAGAGTCAATGTTATGCCCATACTATAGATTATCATGACTACTTCTTTCTACGTCTGTTTCCTCTTGGGCACTGGGTACGTTGTTCCACTGGTGACATGTAAATATAATATATATTTAAAAAAATTTAACATGATGAATTACTATCATTATTAAACGCACGCGAACACTTGTGACAGGTTTGATTTCCCCATCCACACCGTATCTGTTCAGGTCGTCGTTAATGAAAATGTACGAGCGTACGTGTGGAGGCCCTTGGGGGAAATTGTTGCGGAATGTTGCACGTGCATAATTTGTATTCGTAATAACGACTGACCAAAACAGTTGTTTTTGTCGTTGTAATAGATGCAGCATCAATAATGGATGGGTTCCACTGTTTTATGATAAATATTACAGCTATTAGGGTCGCTGCAAGTACATATGTTGAACGCACCATACGTAGCCAACCATGATAATCGGGGGTGTGGCATATTGGAGGTGCGGGAAATCAACACACCATAGTTGCGACACTGCGCTAATATCACGGCAGATGCGTTGAATGAATTGTAGTTGAAGGACTTTGAATGAGTCATTAATTAGACCGGAAGTACAAGAATATACAAAAGACAATACAATAAATATTGTGAAATTTGACATTGGTTCGTGATAAATTATATTTAAGCAATCCTCACAATCATACACCTTCAGCGGAATGTTATCACCCTGTATGAAATAGAGTATGTCAAAGCCAGATTTAAAGGTGTCTCCTTATTTACGTACCTATTCCTATTTTTATTTTTCCAGGTGAGGCCCACTGAGCTATTTAGCTCTTTTTTCAGAAGCAACCTGACCACAAATTATAGCTCAACAAGATGGCTCATCATGTGGAAATTTACAGCAGACAAATACTCTCAACGCATGCTTCTAAATGTGGAGGGAAAAAACGGAAAACAAAGAGAAAAATCCATATGACCACGGGGAGAGAGACACGCAAACTCCAAATATACAGAAAGCGACAGGGTTGGGATGGAACCCACGACCTCCTGTATACCAGGCGAGTTAGCTAGCATCTCACCACCGTTGCACCCTTAAATGAGCACTGAGGCAGTGCGTATCCTTCTAGACGGCATGCAGCCATTTGTCGGAGTTCCACACTGTCATGATACAGGTCAGCCTATGCAATCTCTGCCATGCTTGCTTATGGGCCATCGGCTTAGGATTTTTCAGAGAATGTCAACCTGTATTTCACACTTAGACTGTGCATGCTTCAAAACGTATGGATAACTTGGTGTCGTTGTGTGGGCATATCCTGTAAAAGACAAACTCATGTTTCCCTTTAACTCCACACCCGATACTGATTCTGGTCACCCCTCCTCCCTTTATGGATGGGTCAGTCTGCATAAATCACCTTGTTTGTGCAACATCACCACATGACACATGAGTTCAGGGGTGTTAGGTTATCGCATATGGAGGTGACGCCACTTGATTTAGTAAAACAATCATATTGCGGTTTCACCCTTTCTGCATGTATAATGCACACACGTACAATATACACACATAAAACACAAACAGCCTATATCTAGTCTTGGAGATCACAGAGACGAGTGCTGTTAGTAAACACATTCAGGCAGTGTGGGTGACACGACATAAGCCATCTTTGTCTTCCCAGTGCTGATGTTCACACACCATGCCAGGTACTCATTAAGGCTGAGTTGACCTAGTGGTGACCCAGGACACGTTCAGATAAGACCTGCCATATATGGCCAGAGAAACAAATATAAAAAACAACTTCCCAGGATTGTGTGCACTGTAGTAAGCACTACACATATTCCCCATATAGCTTTTAACAGGCTGCTGGGGCAAGTGCTGCTAGCAAGGACCTATGAAGCACTACGCCACTATGGACACGCACACATGCACGCACATTTTAAATGGGATCTAACTTGTATAGCACTGCCGAGTTAACATTGAAATTACTATAATATGCTGACAAGCTAGTGCCAGGATTCTAAATATCTTTCTAGAGCAATTGGTTGTAATATATGACCCCATCTTTCCATCTTGTACCCATCTGTGGACAAGAGCTGTCACTCCCACACACACAATGACGAAGTGGCTATGTGCTTGGGCCAAACTCTTGTCTACATCGTGTCTCTGTCTCTGGACTTTTATATAGATATTTCTGAACAATGTTAGAATGGAACATTGCTCAAATACCATAGCAATACCCGGGCCCTAATGGCGGGAAATATGTAATAGTTTTGGTGTGATATAATGGATAAGTCTCACAAATTGCCCACGTGATTATATGGTTATATATTTGTTTCCAATCACACAAGTCTTAAAAGACACGTACGTATATGTTCTTGGTCTGCTATTAAACATATGCATCCAGCTCTCAGCTAACAACAATAAAGGTAGCCAGACCATTTTAAATGGGGCATGCAGGTTGTATTTGTTAGTATTGTACAACACAGCTTTGTAAGTTTAAACAAGTATATAATTCATATTCAACTTTTAAAATGATGCACATTAACAAAGTACCCACCAGCTATGCAGTTTGGGGCCAAATTCACGCACCAGAAATGTACTTGATGTCAAATAACTAAACTGACAGCCTATGGCGAGAGCCTTGTTCATTTACATTAGTGCAATACTTTGTTTAGAAGGCACTTGCATATATATTTATCTTATTTTTTTAGCTTTTCTCCACGTAACATGAACTCAGCTGGAGGAAACAAAAGAACGTGCGATTCTCTGGGTGCAGCGCAAAGGAAGAGGCACGATCTCATGCCTTGATAGAGATCAACAAGGGCTTGAGGAAGGATGCGACACTTTCGCGAAAACTAAATTCTACCGAGGAAGGGGACGTGCCATTGCGTTTAAGGGGAAAGGGGCATTTGATCATTGGCATGCTGACGGCCCCCACGTCGATCGGAAAACGTGGCCACAGCACAAACATAAAGTGATAGCCACGCAAAGGTATATAGAGAGATACACACGGTGCCTGATTGCAAACAAGAACGCCTGATTATGTTGGTACGTCACATCCATCTCACCTTATTTTGCCCTCATGATGCTGCTAAACCTGTTCATATGTTTATTGGAGTATAGGGTACAATAATATAGGATTGTTATCGATAGGCATACCTTGTGCTGTAATGGATAGTAGCTTATGGTGATAATCCCTACTTCAAGTCAGCATAGTGGTGTTCTGGAAAATAATGAGTGAGAAATTAAATCCTGGACACATCGGTAGCAGCGCTGAGAGATTACGTTATAAAAATGTTGATTAGATGTAATGTGAGAATCCACAACTTAAGAACACCGCTAAAAGGAAATATCCCTTGTCAAATTGATTGATTATGATGATTATGATTGTTGGACAAAAGTAGAAATGTAACGGCATCTATGAGAAGGGATGTGTGTGTATATGGAGTGTGATTAGTCCAAATATCTCATAACAACCTAGTTGCTGCACTTGCCTTCAGGTTTCCACATCCAAGTCACTGGATCACAAGCATGTACCATTCTCATAGCACTTTCACATCCAAGGCACAAGGATACCAATGTGCATACCCACACAGACCACAATAATAATGTTATGTATACATCATCTAATATGGGTGTGTTTTAGATTTCAACATTTCAGATTTTGGATGTTGAAGTACAAATTTAGACCTTTATTTTAAATGCACTTTTTGGATCATTTACATGATTTCATTATTAAACATGTCTCAGTGCTGACAAAAGTGATGTATCGTGACACAACTTTTGTAGGAAAAAGCAGAGAAGTTACTTACAAAAAGTGATGTAATTTTCTGCGATGTATATTTTCTGATCAATCAAAAACCAAAAATAAAATAGGATGTCTTTAATTGCTTTTTTTAGGCCGCTTTTTTTTGGGGGGGGGAACAAATGCAAATATTGAGAAACACATTTAGATATCTAAGCATCACACATGCAGGCATGCTTATGAGAACTCGTGCACATTGCTCCAAAAGCACCCTAAACATGCATATGATATGTTCTAAATACTTGCTACAGCATGCAAATACATCATCGGTACAATACACACAATTACTGTATTTTAGCGGCAGCGTGGCACTGTGGTAACACTTGTGCCTCATATCAAGAAGGACCTGGTTTCGATTCCCGATTCTGTATTATGTTTGTATGGTTTCCTCCCTTTGGTTCCCTCAATATCTAAACAAACGAACAATGAATGTAATTAGTCATGGCCAAACACATCCCAATGTCGAGAAATAACTACGTACAAATCTCTCTATCGGGATTACACAGCAGCGATGCAGGACCCTCCTGAAAAAGAAGCTAAATGTACATATATACAGTGAGGGAAAAAAGTATTTGATCCCCTGCTGATTTTGTACGTTTGCCCACTGACAAAGAAATGATCAGTCTATCATTTTAATGGTAGGTTTATTTGAACAGTGAGAAACAGAATAACAACAACAACATCCAGAAAAACGCACGTCAAAAATGTTATAAATTGATTTGCATTTTAATGAGGGAAATAATGATTTGACCCCCTCTCAATCAGAAAGATTTCTGGCTCCCAGGTGTCTTTTATACAGGTAACGAGCTGATATTAGGAGCACACTCTTAAAGGGAGTGCTCCTAATCTCAGCGTGTTACTTGTATAAAAGACACCTGTTCACAGAAGCAATCAATCAGATTCCAAACTCTCCACCATGGCCAAGACCAAAGAGCTCTCTAAGGATGTCAGGGACAAGATTGTAGACCTACACAAGGCTGGAATGGGCTACAAGATTATTCGCAAATGGAAGAAAAACAAAAGAACTGTCAATTTCCCTCGGCCTGGGGCTCCATGCAAGATCTCACCTCGTGGAGTTGCAATGATCATGAGAACGGTGAGGAATCAGCCCAGAACTACACGGGAGGATCTTGTCAATGATCTCAAGGCAGCTGGGACCATAGTCACCAAGAAAACAGTTGGTAACACACTACGACGTGAAGGACTGAAATCCTGCAGCGCCCGCAAGGTCCCCCTGCTCAAGAAAGCACATATACATGCCCGTCTGAAGTTTGCCAATGAACATCTGAATGATTCAGAGGACAACTGGGTGAAAGTGTTATGACCCCAAGAACACCATCCCCACCGTCAAACATGGAGGTGGAAACATTATGCTTCGGGGGTGTTTTTCTGCTAAGGGGACAGGACAACTTCACCGCATCAAAGGGACGATGGACGGGGCCATGTACCGTCAAATCTTGGGTGAGATCCTCCTTACCTCAGCCAGGGCATTGAAAATAGGTCGTGGATGGGTATTCCAGCATGACAATGACCCAAAACACACGGCCAAGGCAACAAAGGAGTGGCTCAAGAAGAAGCACATTAAGGTACTGGAATGGCCTAGCCAGTCTCCAGACCTTAATCCCATAGAAAATCTGTGGAGGGAGCTGAAGGTTCGAGTTGCCAAACGTCAGCCTCGAAACCTTAATGACTTGGAGAAGATCTGCAAAGGGGAGTGGGACAAAATCCCTCCTGAGATGTGTGCAAACCTGGTGGCCATCTACAAGAAACGTCTGACCTCTGTGATTGCCGACAAGGGTTTTGCCACCAAGTACTAAGTCATGTTTTGCAGAGGGGTCAAGTACTTATTTCCCTCATTAAAATGCAAATCAATTCATAAAAATTTTGACATGCATTTTTCTGGATTTGTTGTTGTTATTTTGTCTCTCACTGTTCAAATTAACCTACCATTAAAATTATAGACTGATCGTTTTTTTGTCAGTGGGCAAAGTACAAAATCAGCAGGGGATCAAATACTTTTTCCCCTCACTGTATGTAAATAACATAAATAAATACTCTATAGCATAATTAACGCATCGTATACATTATTGTTATGCATATGAACAACATTTCATCTCGAGAGGTACTTTGCTCGTATGCCTGGAGACAGTTTATTAAATAAATAAGCAAGCTAGTAAATAACAATGCCAGAATAATTTTCAACGTTTCTTTATTATATTTGTTCTCACATGCATTTTTTTGCCGATAGAGCGATTTTCCCGTGGAGAAATTGAACATCCGAGCAACATACAGTAAAGGCTGCGAGAGCCATCAAATCCATGGACCTTCGCAAAACCTCCAGTGAGGTCAGGATATGAAGGGTAGCAAGTGTCACGCTATACCACCATATTCTGTATCACATCAATACTGCTGCTGTATAGCTGAACGTGTGTTACTAATGGACTTTGAATTGCTAGTCTGTGTATGAGTCACCGGGTTTGGACTGCATAATGAGTTCGTTTAATTACGGATATGATTTAAATCGTTATGCCTTGCCCGGTTGACTAATGAGTGTGAGCATATGAAGCATGACTGGTTTAAATGAAAACACAAAATATTCACAACCTGCAATGAAGCAAACATTTATATGTCCATATATTGACCTTTGTGTTTGCTGCATGCACGTTAAATTAGTCGTCACGTTCTGTAAAATCGGTGGAATGAAAATAAGTGAAGAATAAAGTTGCGAAAAATGCAGCATGTCAAGTCAACTTTGAATTAATAACACTCTTAAATATATTTGGGGGTGGAGTGGCCATGGTGCAGGTGTAAGCTCGACTCTTGTCACGCTCGTCTTTTTTCCTCCACATTTAAAATCGACGTGCGTTTAGAATATTCGTCTGCTATAATTTTTTTTAAAATAATGAGCCACTTCGGTCACTACATGATGTGCTTCTGCGGCCGTCTGGAACGCTCTTCCTTCCAATATTAGGAAAGCAACTGGAGCTATGCACTTTTAAATCTAGATTGAAAACTCATTTATTTAAAACTGCCTTTTGTGTTTAGTTTGTTGTCCTTCCCCCGCACCTCCATCTAGCACAGTTGGCTATGTAAAGTACAAAAGAAGTTGAACATACATTCATACAAACATACTTAATTTAGCTATCAGTTGTGGCCCGGACACGTCTGCCAATGAGCTATATAGTTTAGTGGGCCTGAGCCAGTGAAAAAAAAGTTTAGTTGAGTTAGTGAACTTTTGCGAAAATGACCCCAAACGTTGTAGGTCAGGTGTTGGCTGTGCTACAATTGCGGTTACGGCAAGGTGTGGCGCCATTTATGTGACATTGTTCACGATGGCCTCTTCACCGAAGTGTATATTTTTGTGGAAAAAAAGAAACATGTTAATTATCGGTAATAGCTCACATCAATTGCGGGTGAGATATGAACCAATCTTGCCATCACCCCCCGCTCCCCTTGACTAACTTGGACTCACCAGCATGGTGAAGTATGGTCTATGGTCTAACAACCAAACAAGCCCCACGACTGCCACGGAACGGAAAGGCCTTCATTCAACAGCACATAGGCAAATGGATGAAAATAATTGTTTTGTTATTATTTTAATAAATGCAGTTTCTCATGGAATATAGTAATAGTGTGGTCTTTCACATCACACTCTTGAGAAAAGTACATGTGCCTTTTTTTAGAATCTCACACACAACATCCTGTTGTGGAACCACTCGGAATAATCACAGATCAACTTCAAGTCTCATAGGTTGGCCTACCTTACAATTACCACGAGATGGCACGTAAAAACGAGTGGTTTGATCCGTGCATTTTAAATAAATATCGTGGTATATTTATTGCACATTTCAATATTTAACGTGCATTCAGGCAGATTATGTTTTCTCAAAGCTATTTAATTCAAATTTAAAAGTTCTGAATTCAACTTCTGGCCATGGGTTCACTTAATTCCCCATTAGTTTGGTGTGACTGAAATTAACGTTCCTGTGTGAGACGTAAACAGTGTCTGTCAAATGCAGAGACTATAACCCTCTTAGTAGTAATGGGGTATTATGCAATTTCCTTCACTCGCTCAGAACAGTACAACGAAATTGGTCCCCATCCCATACCCAGGAGGATTTGAAGAAACTTTAATAACTGAACAAAGGAAAACAATGTACGTGCTAAGATAGAAGGTTAAGGTGCAGCCGTGTAACGGCTTGCTCGTGCCACTGCTGGCCTCCTCCTCCATGTTCATCGTGACTTCTTGGAAGAGGAGGGAGCACCTAAACTTTACCCCACCGCATGCAACCCACAGATTGGCTAACTTGTAGTCTAACCGAAGGCAGAGTTTGATTTTTATATTTGGGGGGCAGGGGTTCGCTTTTTCCCTCACATTAGGAATCGCGGGTGCATATAAGTAATTAATTATAACTTTATCGTAAACTACTGAAAGATAAATGTGTAGTAGGTTCAAATTAGGTGCACACACACGCAACTAGGAGGCAACACTATTTATTAAACGGTAAATAATATAACACTCTACATGAGGTGGTGACCACCTTCCTCAACTCACTAACACTCTGGAACACGACACAGACTGGACCAGGCAGGCAAAGGCCTGCCTGGCCCAGGACGACGACTCGGGACTTGACGACCGAAGATGTCTTCACCTTGGAGTACAGTACAACAGCAGCCTCGCTCTGCGTTCACACCACGCTTATATTTGGTTTGGCGTGGCTGGCTCCGCCCCGGCGTGGCTGGCTCTCTTCAGGACACGCCTCCCTTCCCAGGACACGCCTCACTTCCCCCACCTCTGGGAGGGTCCGGATCCCTCCACCACGCGACCCCCCAGGCACCCCCTTGGGGCCCCCAGCCTTCGTACGGGCCGACACAGTAGTGACCTTTCTCTGTCACTACATCACCCCCTCCTGTATAAACACACAGCCGTCCCCGGCTGTACCACAACTGTGAAACATCGAAAAGGTGTGCCTCCGAACCAACAACATCAATAAATGACCGGCGACCGATAAGAAATACAATCACGTAATATATACAGAATCGACGAGGGTAAAAGGGAACCGCATAGAAAACGGGGAATTAACAACAATTATACATGAAAACTGGCTAACCCACTTACGCTCCAGCACAGCCCCCCCCACCCGTTAGAATCACGCATGCAATGACAGTCACCCATTAGCACCCCCCGCCTTTCCGACGTGGCGTCACAACCAGTAGCACGCGTCGGCCATATCGGGGGGGGAATTTCCATGTTACCACCCCACCGCCTTTCCGACGCGGCGTCACAACCAGTAGCACACGTCGGCCATATCGGGGGGGGAATTTCCATGTTACCACCCCACCGCCTTTCCGACGCGGCGTCACAACCAGTAGCACACGTCGGCCATATCGGGGGGGGATTTTAACCCAGTCTCTCTCCAAGACTCGCATCGCAGCATATAGCTGTACCGACCAAGCCGAGACGACCCATCGTTCACTCACTGCACAACATGCACCCTAACAACCGAGGGATACAGTCTCAACGTAACAGGACAACTCCACCTGAACCTTACGAATCTCCAGCCCACTGTTTCAACGCACCTCGGAGTGTCTCACTCTCCGGGCCGTCAGGTCAAGCCATCAGACACAGCATGATGGGACCACACTCTCTGAGCCATGTGAGCGCACAGCCCACTTGGCTAGACAAGCCACGGAGTGTCTCGATCTCCGGGCTGTCAGGTCAAGCTGTCAGACAGCATGACGGGACCACACTCTCTGAGCCATGTGAGCGCACAGCCCACTAGGCTAGACAAGCCACGGAGTGTCTCGATCTCCGGGCTGTCAGGTCAAGCTGTCAGACAGCATGACGGGACCACACTCTCAGAGCCATGTGAGCGCACAGCCCACTAGGCTAGACATACCACGGAGTGTTTCAATCTCCGGGCTGTCAGGTCAAGCCGTCAGCCATTGCATGACGGGACCACAACGTTCATGTTAGACACGCAACACTCACTGGGCCATCCTGGTCAGGACCTGCGCCCCAAGATAGGTGATAGCCAGCAGCACAATTCCAAATCCCTGGCCGCATGTCACCATCACAATTTAACACCATCACAACACATACAATTTGAATTATGATCCCCCACAGAACTGATCCAATGCCGAACAGGTACGCACAATTTGTGACGATCCCGAATATTCAATGGTCACAACAATACACCTCACATCCCGTATCCGTACACATCATCTCCGAGACTCGCATTGCAGCGTGCAGCTGTACCAACCGAGTGGAGAGAGCAACGCAATTTGACGGCAATTAACGGAAACGGACCCCCGATCCATGTAGAACACAAGGAGCATTCTCGCACAAAAGACATCATCTGTGCAACAACGGACAGGAACCAACCAGTGAGTTTGAAACGAATCGAACCTGTCATTTCAAAATCTCCTTCAACATTAACCATGGGACTCAGGGCATTCGAATTTTGAGAGCAAAAAAACTATACACAAACCCCAAGAATCGCCAAATTGATTAATACAGTATATGCAGTATATGAAATTCGTACAGTGAATCATTTGGCGCAATGCTCCATCCAGTCCCCACATGGCAACACACACAATCAATACTCCAGACAATCCGTACATAGTAAACAATCACAAGCAAGTACCCAACATTCCATACACTGTTAACAATTCCAAGCAAAGCTCCATACGGTCTGTACCTTGGCAACAATGACACAGTTACACGTGACAATCACGAGCGAACCTCCATACAGTATACACAATAACAATGGCGATTTCGCAACAAAACGATGTAACACGAGTCATTAACACGGCAACATACAGGATATCAACGGAGCTCGGGACACCAACACGAATTAATCATTAACTACACCCAGAAGATACCGATCTCGACGCCGTATTTAACAACAACACTTGTTACAAGCAGAAACCCGCATGGTCGCCGCGTCACTTTATCACGCACACAACCGGACGAACACGCTCCGCAAACCAGCGAGTTAAAAAAAAAACACACGCGATCGCAACCCGGCGCACGTAAGATGGGTGAAGATTATTATTATTTTTCTTGGGGCCGGGTGCTTGTCATGTCACGACTCGCCTGGCAAACTGTGAATAGCGGAGGGCGGCAAGGTGGAGCACTGGAACGGCCCGAAGAATCTTTCATGGTGAACACGGCCTGCTCTTGCGAACCCATCCACCTCTCGCGCTCGAGCAGAAGGCTGGAACTCCCCCTCTGCAGGCGTTGATGTCGGCGGGAGCGGCATTTCGGCAGCAGGAGCGGCGTTTTGGCGGGAACCGCGCCCCGACCAGCCCTCGAGTTGGCGGGAACCGCGCCCCGACCAGCCCTCGAGTTGGCGGGAACCGCGCCCCGACCAGCCCTCGAGTTGGCGGGAGCGGCGTTTTGGCGGGAACCGCGCCCCGACCAGCCCTCGAGTTGGCGGGAGCGGCGTTTTGGCGGGAACCGCGCCACGATCAGCCACCTAGTTGGCGGCCCCACCGCGTGGCCCGCATGGCTGGGCCTCCCCCCGCCAGCCCCCGCAGAGACGACGGTGTCCTCTCCCCGCGGCTCCATCGCTCCGTTCCCGATGGCGGCGAAGCAGCGGTGCGATGACAGTCCCGCCGCTCCGCGTGCAGCGCCATCTCTCTCCCTCTGTCACCGGGGCTGCCATCCCCGGGGCTGTCCGAAGGATGGTCGTCACACCATCCCCGTCGTACGAAGGCGTCCAGATGAGTTTTGTCTTTGTTTTTCGTGTGCCCATTTTACTTCCCTAGGATAACACCTAGCAATATTTATATTTCCACAACTTCTGACGCCAAATGTAGTAGGTTCAAATTAGGTGCACACACACGCAACTAGGAGGCAACACTATTTATTAAACGGTAAATAATATAACACTCTACATGAGGTGGTGACCACCTTCCTCAACTCACTAACACTCTGGAACACGACACAGACTGGACCAGGCAGGCAACGGCCTGCCTGGCCCAGGACGACAACTCGGGACTTGACGACCGAAGATGTCTTCACCTTGGAGTACAGTACAACAGCAGCCTCGCTCTGCGTTCACACCACGCTTATATTTGGTTTGGCGTGGCTGGCTCCGCCCCGGCGTGGCTGGCTCTCTTCAGGCCACGCCTCCCTTCCCAGGACACGCCTCACTTCCCCCACCTCTGGGAGGGTCCGGATCCCTCCACCACGCGACCCCCCAGGCACCCCCTTGGGGCCCCCAGCCTTCGTACGGGCCGACACAGTAGTGACCTTTCTCTGTCACTACAAATGTATAAAGTTGCCCAATTTGGGAGGGGGGCATTGGCCCCTCCACCCCCCGCAAAATCCGCCCATGGGTCTAACCATCTACACTGCTGGGTGGACAGAGGTGGGGGGGGCGGGGGGGATTTTATAAACTTGCACCATAGTTTCACCTAGCGTGATAGGAGGAGATATGGAGCGCCTTTAAGTTCTAAAACAAACTCACAACACATGACCTGAAATGTCAGACATCATGTTGAGCAACATGTGGTGTTAAACCACAAAAAACGCATTGAGGAGCTAATGTTCGTTTTTTTTTACTGCGGTTCTATGCCAAATGTGGGTTCTGCCACGGAAATGTGGAATTTACACTTCTGACTCGCAGCACCCAATGAAAAATGACTAATGACCAGGGAGAACATTTGCTTCTTAAATAAATAACGTTCACAAACAATAGAAATGAACACATCTAATTTCCCACATCAGTGAGTTAGTCAATGAAGCTGCAATGGTCTATTCGGTATTGGAAACCGTTCCGTTTACCAATGATTTGTCCTTGGAGCCAAATTGTGTGGAAATTGGTTTGTGCAAGATGTTAAGGGCAGGTGCAATAGAAGTCAATTTAATCATAAGGAAAGTGCACGATGTATGTTATAACTTGTTGGCATATGATACCTTTTAGCAGCGACGTTTCAAGTTTTGCTTCAGGAATATATGACCATCTGCTGATTAATTATAATCTGCTGTAAATCTTCAAATTACAATACAAAAGGTCATTAGCATAAGCTCATACATCCTTGCCAGAGCAGCTAATTATTGGGTCTGGTACATTCAACTTTGGATATTGGATCATGGACTCGTTTACATTTGGGATCAACAGCCTTTTTTCTCCAGCTGTCACATTGTGTGTGCACACAATTAACAAAACCCATATTGAGAAGCAATTTAGTATTCAGATTACTTTCTAAATAGGAACCAATGCAGAGGTAAGAATTGTCAAGGTCTGTGGCAGAGAGAGAGAAGGACAGGAATGCTGTATTTAAGCAGAGCTCGTGGTATTGGGCCATGTGCCACTGTTGGCAGACAACTTAACTCAGAATCCATCCAGGGTGATAAAATGAGAATTGCCTTGTGGGAAGTTACCTCGTGCTCATTCAATAGATAAACTGGCCCCAACATGGAACTGTGGAAATTCCCACCGTAAGCTCAGGGCAGCCATTGCTGTTGAACAATTCCTCAAATGCTTACTCTTTGGTTCTTTCGGTAAAGTCACGTAGGTAGAAAATAAAACAAAATAATATATCACGACGTTTTGATCGCAACACAAGCGGTCGTCCTCGGCGGAAAAAATAATCCAGCAGTGGAACTTCTGAACCCTCAAATGCTTGTTTGGGCATTGAGAAATGCTGCCTTTTGATGTTGGGAAGTGTGTTAGATTTAATATTACCACGGCAATATATTTGCAATTAACTTCGAGAGCTTCACAACTTGGAATAACTAAATTCACTGTACACCATAAACGCATGATACAGTTATTTTCACCTCAGGTGAAAGACAGCTTAAACCCAGGACCTTAGTACTGCTAACTCAGTAACTCTGATAGAAGCAACGATCTTATGAACCAACAATCCGTCTCAAGCTCAGAATGTATAAACATGTGCATGCATATCTAACACACTCATTTTCTGATATAACAGTTACCATTTTAAAGAAGAGTGAGATAATGCATAAAGGAATTGCTTAGATGCTATCGAATGTACTGCACAGACATGCCCACGTTGCAGGTGTCGTTGTGTGTTGTAAATAGCAGTGGTTATTATCTGTTTACGGGAGAGGGATATATGATGATATACAAGACAGTGGTAGCTGTTGTTACCCATTAAATAACAAATGGGGGGAGAGGGGGGCGCTGTTATATGCTAAGTTTAGAATGTGCATTCATTTTGCACCCAAAGCGTCACCTTTGCAAAGTCTGCGAGCCACTGCCGATCGCAAATGGATTGAGGCCAGTCCGGAGAGCCCACAACGCCTTCATTTTCACGTGCCAATTGCATTTGGATCAACCAGCGATTGTAGCCAGCAAAGGCAATGCACGTGCAGCACGTGCACTCCGAATATGCTAAATAACTGCAGACAACAATCGTGTGTATGGCATTTGAGAATGCTCCAGTGGAGTTTTATGACAAAATTTATTCGTAAAAATTGTATGCAGCTCAAACATTTTTTTCCAAACCTTCCGGATGCTTTAGGGATTCTCGTCAGATGCGCTATCGAGATTGATGGATGTTTAATAATTCAGCTGGATGAAAACATCCTTCTCACTGCCCCGGCGCCGCTCTTAGTGCACGACTCTGCCTGACATTTAATTTGGGCTCAGACACCGCGGATTTAAACCAATCGGCATAATTTATCGGAGGGCTTCGGCAAATGGACAACAAAAACACTGGCCTGAAGGCACAAGTGGCAACCACAGGCTCACAGCTTGCATGCGATCAGTTCTCTCTGTCAAGTCACACCAGCTCACAATAATGAGCCTCGCACATAACAAAGGCAGACATCTTTCGTAACACAAAAGACTATTGACAAAGATCTCTCAATTAGTCCTCTGGGACTTTAGAGGATGGTGCCACGAGCGGACTTCTCTTGTGGCTTGCATAGCACACGAGGTGGATGGAGGTGTTGGCAGCACCTCACCTAGCACACCTTGCGCCGAATGTTGGCACACCTCACGGTATACTCGTTTATGGCTGAGCTGATCTAGGAGAGGCATAGGGGTAGGTTCGGATATCAAGTTTCCACAGTGGTAATCCATGGCCAGGAAACAAAAGCAATTCAACAAGATCAAAGACAATGATCCTCCGTATACCCTTAAAAGGCTGTTAGGGCAAGTGCTGTTAGAGAGCACCTGTGAAGGTCGGCACGGCACACAAGAGGGTGGGTGGTCAGCTCCATGCCCGGCCGCCTTTGTTTCCCCAGTGGCGATGTTTACATATCGTACCAAATACGCATTTGAGGCTTAGTCGACCTAGCGAAGGCCAATTCAAATAATTGTTACTGGTGTTTGCCGTGAGCAGGAATCGAGCTCGGATTACCGGGTTCGTAGCGCAGTGGGCTAACCGCAACACTACATAGCCTCGCGCACACACACAAATACCTCCACTAAATTCCATCACACAATGCTGCATTTGATCATTTATAAATGGCAAAGAAATCAATGGAGTAAAACAAAAAATACTGCCCACTGAATTAAATGTGGGTAGAAATGTGGTCACAAAATGTGGTTTCACCTCATGTGCCTAAATAATACTTCGCTTTTTGAATCTTTACTTTGCTGTTTTCATTTTACATAGAAATTTAGTAAAGTTAGTCAATGTCTGTTCATGTAACTCTCCAAAGTGACCAAGCATGATGGTCCGTAAATATAATTATCAATATAATAAAATTCACTCCAGGGCAACCCAACAGTCATGTCATCAAACTTTTACACAGTGAGCCTGCCAGAGATGTATAGACATTGATGAAAAACACATTAACAAATTAAACATTCATGCAGTGTGGTCAATGGACTGCAGAGAAGACCCAATACAATGGTTGCAGACAAAGCTGCACATCTAACAAGCCCCCTGGAGGTTCATTTTTGTGATATGGTTCCATTAAGACATCATCATAAATAGCCCAAGAATATCACTGGTGTTACTCTGAGGTGGACAACCACAGGCACAAGCTAAGCGCATTAAGACCACAAATAAATACAATGCAGTAGACTTCCACGATAGCTAACCACACGCCCTGTAGTGTGTTTAGGATGCTGTGTGTGTCTATGCAGGGCTCAGGGCACCAGTGCCAGGTTCAGAATGGTAATCAACCGAGTTGAGATATTGGGTTGAGTGCTGCTTAGTCAGAAACTACGAACAGGTTCTCACATCTACATCTGACACCCACGTGTTATGTCCCTTAGCCACTAAATTATGACTTGCCATTCAGGAGTATTTATATTGATATGGCACATTGTTTTGAAATTGCACTAAACTTATCCGTAAATTCGATTTTGACGTAATAATTACAATTTGAGACCTTGCCAGGGTACACTTTGGCATATTTTTTCATATTTATTATAGCCATTAATACTTATGCAATTCACATTTGATTTTCGAACTATAGAAGGCACGGAAAAGTGAATTGTGGAATGGCACATGCGCTGTGGTTTTTGAATACTGCAGTAAATGAGGAACCTATCCCAGACAGCCTGCACACATCCATCTGATGCATTATCTCGAAACCGAGAATAAGCAATGCACGGTGCTTAAACAGTGGTGTCGTTACGTTTGCAGCACTGCCATAGTCAACCCTTTAGGGAGGGTTTCTGAAAGTTTCTCCACCTCGGAGATATTCATTCGGATAGGGCAGAATAATTACTACACTTGATTTGCTGTGCAGGAAATCCATACAAAATGGTATTTTTCTCCAAAAACTTGTAGCTACAGTGCCACTTAAATTGTGTGCAATATGCTAACTTTGTATTTCTTTGTGTAGTTCAACAAAATAAATATATACACACAACTAATTCAGCATTTAATGTTATATATGTAATGTAGTAACTCGGCGGGAGACGACTTCACGGGTAACACACTCTTTATTTTATCAAACTTGGTTACAGGTGACTAACACCTACTTTATATCTCGGGTGACAAACACCCACTTAGCTGCTTGGCGACTAACGCCCACTGAGCTACTCGGATGACCCACATCCACTTAGTACTCGGGTGACAAACACCCACTTAGCTACTTGGCGACTAACGCCCACTGAGCTACTCGGATGACCAACATCCACTTAGCTACTCGGCGACTAACGCCACTGGGCTACTCGGATGACCAACATCCACTTAGTACTCGGGTGACAACCACCCACTTAGCTACTTGGCGACTAACGCCCACTGAGCTACTCGGATGACCAACATCCACTTAGCTACTCGGCGACTAACGCCACTGAGCTACTCGGATGACCAACATCCACTTAGCTACTCGGCGACTAACGCCACTGAGCTACTCGGATGACCAACATCCACTTAGCTACTCGGCGACTAACGCCACTGAGCTACTCGGATGACCAACATCCACTTAGCTACTCGGTGACTAAGTCTTCAGCTCCGTCTTCGGGTCTTCAACTGGGTAACTCTCCCCGAGTGCTCTCGCGCGTCCCCCTTTATACCCCACCTGCGGACGTCGCTGCGAGCACCCACTTATTCGACCAATCGCCGGGCGCTGGCTACGATCCTCTTTTCCCACATCTCATCGTGCCTCACCACTCACGCCGCGCCGCCCCGTCATCTGTCACTCCCGGCGCGCGCGTCCACACCACGCCCACAACGCGTGCCCAACCCCGCACCCCGCGCCGCCCCGTGATCCATCACTGTCACAGTCGGCGCACGTCAATACCACCACTACATCACCCCCTACCACATAGCTCGCAGCCGACCCGGCTGCTATAAAAATATACAAACCGCCCTGTGTGCCCCGTAACACAACACAACAACAAGAACAACAACTAACGTAACAACACAACACGACGCGAACACTACCATCAGCAACCATCAACCAATGCCACCGCGACAATAGAACAATATATACAAACCGGCGAGTGACAATAGCAATGTGTATGCAGAAAGGAAAATAAATAGACAAAAATTTTTTTTTTTCTTTCGACTCGTGCGGTGTCCCCTTCTTTCCGAGCGTCCCTACAACGGGACAATACCCCGGCAGAGAGGAACACCGGGCGAGCTCGGTGTAGAGAAAAAACGTCTTCATGAAAATTGTCGAGCCCTAGCCCGAGTCCGCCTTGCCGGTCCGTCGTACGGCACCAGACGCGGTTGAACGTCCGGTGGTGCCGGCGGTTCAGAAAGACATCGGCCAGGCACCGAGGACCCGTGCGTGCCGCGGGGTTCAGGCTCCCGACGGTCAGCAGCCGTCAAGCCCGAGGCACCTGGGGGTGGGTCAGGTGGAAACACGTGAGGAGCAGCCTGCGACACCTCCCTCCCCGAGTCGACGGTCACATCACACGCCCGGTCGTTACGGCACAGAACGGGGTCACACGGTGCCGCATAGGGCTTCAGTCGGGAGGGGTGCACATACCAACGGCGTTTCCCCCATTTTATCTGTATACTCTGGGGTCGTGCAACCCGCACAATTTCCACCGGTCCCCTCCAAGGTCTCAACAACTTGGGGGACGTAGCCAACGGTGCATGTGGACAATGCAGCCAGGCCTTATCGCCTGGTTTCCAATCATGCGTATGCACCCTCCGCTCATGCAATCTCTCGTTCGCAATTTGCCGCGACCGCGAATTCAACCTCGCCGCCTCCCGTGCTTCAGTCAATTTTGCGATATTAAATTTGATGTGGTCTGCCAATTTACATTTTGCACGTGGCTGGGAAATCCCCAGTTGGACGTCCATGGCCGGATCGGCCTCCCGCCCATACATAAGAAAAAATGGGGAAAACCCCGTCGCCGCATGAGGGGCCATTCGATAGGCCGCGAGTACCCCCGGCACCTGTAAGTCCCAATCAACCTGATCGTCGCAGACCTGTTGGCACAACATAGACGTAATCGTCCTGTTCAGACGCTCAACCATCCCGTCAGTCTGCGGGTGGTAGGGGGAAGTACGCACTTCCATTGTACCCAACAGGTCGCACACCTCGCGCAACAAACTGCTCGAAAAATTATTTCCTTGATCCGTCAGCAAGCGTTCGGGGGCGCCCTTGTCCAAAACATAACCCTGGACGAAGGCGTCCGCCACCGCTGCAGCCGACTGGTTGGCGAGTGGCCATGCCATGGGCCATCGGGTGAAGTATTCTACGCCAACCAGCAGGAACCTATTTCCCCTCGGTGTAGCAGGAAAGGGCCCCAAGATGTCCAACGCAACCAATTCGTTTGTGCGCGAAACTTGAATGGATTTCAGCGGTGGATTAGCTGCCAATGGTGGCGGTTTTCTTTCGGCGCACCCTACGCATCCCTTAAGAATGTTCGCCACGTCGTTACCCATCCCCGGCCAATAATAGTCTCGCTGGATTAGGGCGAGCGTTTTTTGAAAACCCAGATGCATGAGCCGTTCATGAGCTGCCCGAACGACCTTACCCCGCATAGCAACAGGCACAACGAGCACGTGACCCCGGGACATGTTGTCCCACTTCATCAAAAGGCCCTGTCTGCACACCCAGGAACCGACCCGCGCATCCCCTACCTCGGGAGCGCCAACTTTTCGACGTAGCGTAAGTAGGGAGCTGTCGGACATTTGGAGACGGCCCCACTCAATGAGGGGCAATGACAACAGCGAATCCCTCCCCGTGGGAGCGTCGACTCCCAATTGCACTTTGGACAAGTTAGCAGAACCGGCACACAACGAGTCCAACCACTCTGTCCCCTCATCACTTGGAGGATGCGACTCGACAGTGAAATCCGCTTGAGACACGAGCCGTTCCTCAACGGGTAGCGGCGCGGCATGAGCCAGCACCGTTCCCTGCGCAATTTCGGCCGGCCGCGACCCCGTATTCAGGACCCTTACGAACGGCTCACTGTCCCCTCTCACCATGGTTTGAGCAACCGCTAAGTCGAGGCCCCTTCTGGCCCTGTTAGACGGCCCCAACGGCCCCCCCTGTGCCACCGCGCCCACCTCGAGTGGCTTCCTCAACCGACGGGGTACCAACATTTTCGATCCCGGGGGCACCCTTACAGTCTGAGTTGCCAGCGCCTGCACCGTCGCACAAACCGTGCGTATTTTGGTAGGGCTCGTCAAGAACGCAAGCCGCCGACCTGACGGAAGCTCAATGCAGGCCTGATCTATGAGAATTTTGATGGGCATTTTGGACAAAAAGTCCGTACCTAGCAAACAGGGAACGGCCAGCGATGATGATACAAAAATAGGGCCCGCTAATTTAATGTCACCAATGCAAATAGTCGCCCGAATCTGGCCGATGATCCCCAGGGATCCCCCATTCGCCGCATAAAATGGCACGTCTACTGGCAGAAGGGGTCTACTTTGGACGGGAAGAATGTTATAAATAAGGTCCGAGATGATGGTGGCCGACGCACCCGTGTCAACAAGCACCCGGACCTCAACCCCGTCAATGAACCCCGTTACCACGGACGACCCGGCTGACGCAGCCACGATCCTGTGGGCCAATTCGGACCACTCGACTGCTTGCGGGCCGCGTACGGACCCCCCTCGCCGAATTGAACCCCCGGCACCCAGCCGCGAACCCCCCACCGCGAAGCGGCGACCCGAATGTGCCGTGTTTGTGGACCGAACGTGTGAGGTGCCGCGACTTGCCGGGTTTTGTTGGGATGACTTGTGGCCCTGGTCGTCGTCCCGACGTGGTCCTGCGGCGCGCTGACGCGGGGCCCGGCACCCGGCTGCGACGTGACCCCGAAGGCCGCAGTTGTAGCAGACGACGGACGTCGTAGGTTTCGGTTGCTCCAGCTTGCGGGGCGAACGTGTGGGCGAACGACCTCCCGTTCTCCACTCCCCCGGACGCGATGCAGCGAAGGCCTGCTCCTGCACCGCAGCTGGCTGAGGTTCGGCGATCGTGGCAGCCAGTGCCGCGTTCCCCGGCCATTTGCAGACGACCCCCGGCTTGCGTTTGAGGACCTCGTACGCGTGAATGCTCGTGGCGATCGCCAGGGAGCAGATCTCCATCTCGTCTGCCACGTTGATGGGGACCCCCAACTCGTGGGCCAACACCAGCAGCTGCTCCGTCACCATGGCGTCCTTCCCCTCCTTATCCATGCGGGGAAAAGCTGCGTCCGCCAAGGCGAGTAGTGCCGTGCGGTAGGCCAGCGTCGTTTCCCCAGCTACCTTCCGCCGATCGTAGAACTGGTGGCGACACGTGGAGGGCGGCCCGAACACCTTCGCCATCAGGTGTAGTGCGGCCTGGAGCGTAGAGCGGGACGACCTTGCAGCAGATGTGAAGGCTGCAAGCGCGTCGTCGTCAAGCATCGCTGGCAACGCACGCAGGGCAGTGGTGTCGGACCACCCCGACATCTCCTGATGAGCGAGGAACCTTCGTTGGAAGGCTCCCCAGTCGCCCCCATCCGCCTTGAACGCCGACAGCGCGGGCAATCTTTGCTGGAGGACCCGATCGTCGTCGACGTCGGAGAGATTTTCCCGCGCTCCGCTGGAGTTGTGTAAAATGTCGGCTCGGTTGTCAGGCGCAAAATGGAGGGCTCCGGCGCGCGCTGATGACGTGGGCTGCGCTGCGCGGAGGTGTCCGGCCACGTGGCGTCCGTCTTTCCCGCCAATCGGTGGCGGCCCCCCAAAAACGGCGGCAACTTCCAGACTTTTGGCGCGAAGCGCCTTTTGGCGGGAATCCTCCAACGTCGCTTCCTCCACGACCCCCGCAGCCGTTTTTCCGCTCGCCGGAACGGAGATGTCGGCCAAGACAGCGGCGGCGGCGAGTAGCAACTCCGCCAACCGGGAGTGCGCGTCCTGGAGGCTGGTGTCGGAGGCAAGCGGAGCGTCGGCCATCACCGCGAAGTGCTGCATCGGCGGCAACTCCTCGTCCTCTACTCCCGAGGTCGGTGTCCCCGGTACGCCGTCGTCATCCCGACCTCGCTCGTGGGTACGGGTAGTCTTCCTTGTGTCCATACTCCTTGAAGACAGGTTTACTTCTGACGCCAGTTGTAATGTAGTAACTCGGCGGGAGACGACTTCACGGGTAACACACTCTTTATTTTATCAAACTTGGTTACAGGTGACTAACACCTACTTTATATCTCGGGTGACAAACACCCACTTAGCTGCTTGGCGACTAACGCCCACTGAGCTACTCGGATGACCCACATCCACTTAGTACTCGGGTGACAAACACCCACTTAGCTACTTGGCGACTAACGCCCACTGAGCTACTCGGATGACCAACATCCACTTAGCTACTCGGCGACTAACGCCACTGGGCTACTCGGATGACCAACATCCACTTAGTACTCGGGTGACAACCACCCACTTAGCTACTTGGCGACTAACGCCCACTGAGCTACTCGGATGACCAACATCCACTTAGCTACTCGGCGACTAACGCCACTGAGCTACTCGGATGACCAACATCCACTTAGCTACTCGGCGACTAACGCCACTGAGCTACTCGGATGACCAACATCCACTTAGCTACTCGGCGACTAACGCCACTGAGCTACTCGGATGACCAACATCCACTTAGCTACTCGGTGACTAAGTCTTCAGCTCCGTCTTCGGGTCTTCAACTGGGTAACTCTCCCCGAGTGCTCTCGCGCGTCCCCCTTTATACCCCACCTGCGGACGTCGCTGCGAGCACCCACTTATTCGACCAATCGCCGGGCGCTGGCTACGATCCTCTTTTCCCACATCTCATCGTGCCTCACCACTCACGCCGCGCCGCCCCGTCATCTGTCACTCCCGGCGCGCGCGTCCACACCACGCCCACAACGCGTGCCCAACCCCGCACCCCGCGCCGCCCCGTGATCCATCACTGTCACAGTCGGCGCACGTCAATACCACCACTACATATATATGAACACCCAACCTATGGTCCATTGAAAACATTTCAAGGGGCATATGGGTGTTACTCCTACATTGTGGCAGAGTATGCTTCTCGCAGGAATGCTGCTGCAGTGTAGGGTAAGCACAATGGATTCATAATCCAGAGGTCCGATGTCCGAACTCATTAAGAAGGATTTGAAACAATGAGTAAGTTTCTTAACTCACCCCTCCCCGAGCTTCTTGTCCACTCAGCAGTTTAAATGGCTACGCCTGCAATACGTTAATCAGCAGGTCGCGTATGCGGTGGGAAAAAATGGGGGTACTCCCACCTATTCCAAGATGCATCATCAGCATATTAGAGTCGACAAAATACCCTGCGTCCAATGGAGGCCCCTTTCAGCAGCAGAAGATGTCATAGCTGCACCTTTACCAGTCGGAAAATGAGCGGCGGCTCTGCTGTACACATACTAATCTCTGCCACAGGAAGGCAGGATTTCCACCCAATTTCAGCGCCACTAATAGAGAACCACATTGCCCAATTTAGTGTGGGGACACACTAACATTTCCTGCCGTTGCATTGCACTTTTTCAAACAATGATATAGATGCTAAAGCACTGTGAGAGAGAGAAAAAAAACATTCATTTCCTTTGACAGGTATGGTCATGTCAGGTAAATGCGCAGTGGAATCAAGTGCTACGGAGCCATTATAAACCCTGGTTTATGGTGTATCTCGATTAGATACCACCCACTGTAGTAAAAGAGGCAATGGTTTCACCTACCACACCATGACAGCCAAACAGCAACGAAAAAAGAGATTGCACATTCCGACAAAGTGACAGATGAGAAACTAAGTGATTCTTCAACTTTACCATCTATAAATATCCCACACAGCACTGAGGGATTAGTTGGCATGCCAGGATTGCCCTCTGCTTTTGTCTGCCCAGATTGGGCCTGTCAACCTATTCCGCAGGCACCCTTGTAAGTCTGGCCAAAAGCCTACTTCACCAAACAGCCGGACTTTTTGGAGCTGACTCAGTACTCACGAAGGACACTATAGCATTACATTCATCGTGGGGTTTGCCCCAGAGTAGTGGCACAGACTTCAATCTAAGTACCACTGTCTGTGCGTGAGTATCCAGCTAATTAGTGTAGATTGAAAACAATATTAGTCTCTCTCTGCTTGCACGTGCATGACTGAGTGGTGGAAATTCCACATTTCTTTGGCAAGGTACACAGAATGCATTATCAGAAGCCCAAAGTTATAGTCTGGGAAGCTGAGTAGATTTTCAGACACGCCCCTCTTCACCAAACCGTGTGGTGAAGTGTGGTAAACATAACATATAGTGTGATGAATACATTATAAAACCATAATTGTAAGATCTTTTTAGCAATTAATCGGTGACCAGACTGAGCCTGCAAACATTACCCGCCTGGCAACGTGGTTTAACCTGGGGCGTCATGGTGGCGAGATGGTAACTACCTTGCATGGTATACAAGAGGTCGTGTGTTCGATCTCGACCCTAACGCCTGCCATATATTTGGAGTTTGCATGTTCTCTCCAGGATCACGTGGACTTTTCTTTGGTTCCTCCGAGTTTACCTCCACATTTAGAAACATGGTTTTAGAGTATTTGGCTGCTATACATTTCGACGTAATATGAGCTATCATTTGTAGCCAGTTCGCTTCTTAAAAAGAGTTGTATATCTCAGTGGGCCTTACCAGGTAAAATAAAATGAAAATACCTCAACCGGTTCCCCACATTAGAGTTGTTGTGGTATTACCTGGCATGGGCATGATCTGCTTAAGACTCAGATACCTCCATAGTTCAACTAGTTTAATCAATTAATCAGTAATTAATAAATTAACAAAAATACGCATCATGTGATGACGCTTTTAGTAGGAAGAGTGTGGACATGACATAATGGTATTCATGTCACTTCCAGTGAATTCGTATTTTCAGATCGATTTGAAAAAATGGGATCATCCAAAGTGTTGTTGAAATATGATCACAACATTGCAAGATAAAAGGAATCTCCTGTGAATATTCTTTAATTATTTATCTACACTGACATCCACAGTGACACCACGGTTCTAGTTGCCTCTATTCAGAAGGTCACGCAAGTAGTTTAGGGCAGTATGCAGGTGCCATGCAAGATGAATGCAATGGGGGCCCAGCAGTAAGGCAGCGTAATAGTTGCACACGCGTGAAGGTGCAATTGTCCCACACGGGCGGTCTCTGAACTCCTCCTCGAATTTCCCCCTGCGTGGTCCTCCAAATTACAGTGTGCATCGAGCTCCAAAAAAAACCCTTAGTACACATCCTGCCAGAACACCACCACGTAATATCTACCACTCAGTCCCCCCCCCGCAACTCCGATTAGCACAGTTGGCTCCGTATGTTGCAACAGAAGTTTTACATGAATTCACTGGCAGTGGCATCACTTCCATTATGTCATGTCCACACTATTAATACTAAAAGCGTAATCATGTGATGCTGATTTTTTTCTCAATTGATTAATTACTGACTAATTGGTTAAACTAATTGAACTATGTAGGTATCTGAGTGTCTCAATGAGATTATGCCCATGTCAACTTGCATGTGGGGAATCGGTTGAGATATTTTTTTATTTTATTTTACTGGGCAAGGCCGACTGAGCGATACAGCTCTTTTTTTCAGAAGCGACCTGGGCACAAATGATTGCTCAACGAAATTGCTTCTCACATGGTCATTTATAAGCAGCCAACTGCTCTAAATGCGTTGATTCTAAATGTGGGCAAAGTGACACGAAAAACACTGTAACATAAAACACAAGAAGGACAACAACAGTACCACACACAAAATACTCCATCTGAGCCTTCTAAAAAGCTGAGTGCCACTGGCACTCTCTTGCTGTCATAAATGAAACGTTGCTTGCATGTTGGTTGGATAAAGCTAATGTCATGCCCGACAGACATTGTAGTCTTTAAATATACTGCAGCGTTATTGACAAATTTTCCCGACACATTTATGTGTAATATTTAACTGCATGCCACGATTGGAAATTGATTTATGATTCTAATATCAGGCAGCTTCTTACATAATGCGACGACGTTTTTTTTAACATATGACCATTTTAGTTGGTGATATACACAAACATTGAAATTAACACCCAGATAGACATGCTAATTGTCATCATGTGGTTCATAACAATTTCCCCCTCTTGTGATTTGATGAATTATCACGACTTGGGGTCTCATTTGATTCAAGAATGGACAGAGTTTTATGTTGTTGTTACATGGTGGTGCAATGTAGAGCCTCTGGCAGGTGCAAGGATATCGTGAGTTTAGTGATAATGAGCGAGCTCATTTAATTGATCATATTTCAATGATCGCGGCTATAGGCAATGGCCATCCCAATACATTGAAAAAAGATAAAGGCGAAGCCCTGCAATTGCTTGCTCGCACCATATTTCGCAGAAGGGCATCAACTAAACGGAGCTCCAGAGAGCCTAAAATATGTCATTATGAATGTGGTGAGTTTTCGAATTACGCGCTTGAATTACGACCGGCACCGTTTGAATTTGAATGTCTCAAATTTCCTAACGTTCAGGAATTTGAAGTCGATGCACTAGTGCTCTCCCGTCAGCTATGATGTATTTTGGTTAACCACCGCTCATTCACTGTTTCTGATTGCTTAGGATTCCGAGTTATGGTATGCAATTTTGATTTGCTTTTCCGTGCCTTATCTTCAAGGTCCACCTGTGGACGTTCGAGTGAACATTTTCATTAACAGCTTCGGGTCCATCCAGGAAACCACAATGGTGAGTTTCTCACTTCATTTCAATTTGAATTCGAATCCACTTGATTGTGCATTATGGTTAACATTTGGACATGCACGCTAACAACACTCATCACATATATGTTCAAAATGTCTGCCATTGTTTTATGAATTACGACTTCCGTAAGGGTGCTAATATTTTACAAGTGTGTTCGTAATGATCAGCTTTGTCGCATACGTTCCCCTGATGTCTTATTAATTGTCGCGTTATATTTAACAATTGTGAGTTAATCCTGGGGCATGGTGTTCAAATGTGATAATGCCTGTGTAGTGACATCGGCACCATACAGTGACATCGGAGATGTCATCGGAGATGTCACTGTGTGGTGCCGGCCTGAGAGGGCCACGGAAAGCGATGCACTGTCACCGCATACACCCCGTGGGCGGGTGTAGTACCAGCCCTAGCGGGGCTTGGTGTGCGCTGGTATAATGCAAGCACCACGCATAGCATGTGGTGCGGGTCTCCACAGGGGAGAGTGAGAGAGTGTCAGCCCAGGGACAGGGTTGCCCCGGGCCATGGCACTCTGGTTGACCCCGCAGACACGTGATCTGGAGTGTCCACAGAGAGGCCCCCAGGTGGGGGGACTAGGGGGTGATCACGTGTCCGGGGAGAGCTCTCGAGAGGGATCGAGAGGGAGTTGTAAGGCTCTAGAAAGGGGCGGGGCCAAGGGCGGAGCGGCCCCGACCCTATGGGGGGATATAAGACGGGTCCCTGAGAGGGAGCGGGGTTGCTGCATTCTACAAGCTGGAAGCTCTACGTCTCAAGCTGGAAGCTCTACGTCCTATGACGCAACCACATGATCATAGACCTGAGTGAGAGGGTCTGACCCTCCGTAGCTGTAACTTCTCTGTATAGTGTAGCTAGCTGGGTGGTCACCACCCTAGGCTGTATCCAGTAAAGGGGCAGTTACCCCTTTGTGTTATGTGTTACAAATAAATGTGTTGCCTCTAAAAGGAACAACGTCTGCGACTCAGCTGGACCCACTACAACTGGTGTCGGAAGTGGCCAACACGCTAGTTATTCAGCTAGTTGTAGACTATGTCTACGTGTCGCAGACCGAGTACCTGGGCGTTGGATGATGAGGACAAGGACCTCGTGCAGCCTACAGCTCTTGTGGATGCGGGGGAGATTCTGCAAGCAGAGCAGGGCGCAATCCAGGCACTCGATGCTTCGCTGTTGGCGGTAGCGACCCTCGGGGAGGCGCACGATTGCCTCGCGGAGCTCCTCCATGCAGCGACTTCACTTGTCGTGGAGTTTAGCCTCGCGGTCTCGCCGGCGAAGGAGGGTGCGGCGAGGCCGCTCGTGGATGGCGACTCCGCCGCCATTTCATGTTGGGCGGGAAACTCGGTGGTGCAGCCTGCGCATTCGGCTGCCATTTTATCACTGGCGCAATGCGCACAGCCCGCCAAAATTGAAGATGCACCATCGGCGCCGAGGGACGTTCCGGCTCTCCAACGTCGGCCTCCCTTTGTTGAAAATTTTATGGCTACCAGTGGCGACTGGGTGGCCTTCAAGCGACAATTCCTCACGAACACAGGCTTGGTGGGCTGGTCGGAGATGGAGGCGCTGCGGGCGCTACCTGCCACCCTTGAGGACGACACCCTTGCGGCGTTTCTCACCATCTCACCACCGGAGAGATCCACCCTCACAAGCCTTTGACCAGTTGGCGTCCATTTACGAGCCTCCGGCTGACGCGCGCCACAAAGTCGCCAAGTGCGTCCGAGTCCAGCAACTTCTCTATTGGGACAGGGTGCTGATTGACTTGTGCCGTGTCCCACTCGGAGCCAGGGTCATCGGATGAAGCGGAGCCCCTTGCGGCTTGCGCGTCGACTCGGGGTGGTGGTGACTGGGGTGATGGTTGCGCGCGACAGGCGAATGAGAGGCGGCGGCCAAGGTCGTCGTCTCGTTCCAGAGGCGGCCGTGTTACCTGTTACCAGTGCGGACTGCCAGGCCACGTGGCATCGGGCTGCCGCGTCCTACGACGGCGCCTTCTGGCATCACCACCATCCTACGCTTCTCTACACCAAGTTGTGACGCACTCCACACTCGACCCCTGGCCTTACCTCACCCATCTAGGCATGTTTGTTCGCGGCCCGATCACGCGTCGGTCCAGGGAAGTCCTACGCCTGATCAAGAGGTGCGTTAGCTCTGACCGGATCAGTGGTCGGAGCTGACCCATCGAGTGGGGGCTGCTACTGCGGGTTCATCTACCGTGGGTGTTAAACTAAGGATGCTAATCGACACAGGTGCATCGGAATATATAATTTCGGAGCTGATTTTCAACATTTTGCCCCCTAAGTGTCGGATTCTAGACCCTATCGATGCACCGTGTGTCGCCGCTGATGGCGGCTCATTGGGTATTGTCGGTCGGATAACGGCTGAGGTGTGCATCGCTGAGCTTGTCGGGACACATTCTTGTCTCCACGTCCCTGACTGTTCCATGTTTACTTAGAACCGATTTCCTTGGTAGGATGCAATTGGAAATCTGCATTGACCGCGGCTGTTTGGAATTCCCATCTGGACATCGTGTGGCATTTTTACATACAACCGCATACCCGGTTGTATGCGGCCAATGCTACGGTGCAGGTGGTTGTTCCCCTACACTTGAGGAAGCGCTCGATTTGGGTGCTACGGGGTACGGAAGTGTAGCTCAGACGTTGGTGTCCGACGACCAGGAACCTTTTATTCAGGTTCTTCATGCTGGGTCAGACACAAAGGTAATCCAGGAGGGTACGGTGTTGGGTCATGCGTTGCCGGCACGTCCGGAAGGGGGCGTTGTCGGGGATGCGGGTGCTGAGCCTTGCACACGACGATCCCGGGATGGGTGATTGTTGCTTTATCTATCCCTCTTGCCTGGAACCGGTTATCACACCGTGCGAATTCATCTCATCTCCATATCGCTGGGGCCGAGTGTCGAGTGCGACCCGGGGTGTATGCCCACTGCGGTTGGTCCTGTGTTTCAAGAGCGGTGGATCCGTCTACCCGGCCTGCTGCTCTCCGTGAGGAGCCGGGTTCAGTGGAACATTTGGACATTTCCCCCAGGACCTCCAGGGTGAGCGAGCCCACCACCCCTGGGGGCCCGGCATCACGCACTCGCTGAAAGACTCGTTTTTAGTGATTCCCTCGCACACACGCTCCTACGCTGTCAGTTGCTTGTCGCGCTCGTTGTGTCGTGGCGGTCATTGGCTGATCCTGGCCGCCATTGAGCTCGCGAGCGTCGTTACACGGTGAAGGTGGGAGGTGTCATGGTAAGAGGGATCCCGAAGGTTACGCGTTTTTATTACTTGTTGTTGTTGTTATGATGGGGTTGTATTGCTGGTTGTTGTTATGGGTTCGTTTTGTACATTTGTGTATAGTGTAATTTTTGTACAGGTGGGTTGGGGTATTTATTTTTGTTCTGTTAATGTTGAGGCACACTGTGGTTCTTGCATTTTAATTGATTGTTCATTAAAAGGGGGAGTTGGCAGCCGGGACGGCTGAATGCTACAATGGTGGGGGTGATGTCGTGACATCGGGAATGTCACTGTATGGTGCCAGCCTGAGAGGGCCACGGCACGCGATGCACTGTCATCACATTCACCCCGTGGGCGGGTGTAGTACCAGCCCTAGCGGGGCTTGGTGTGTGTTGGTGTTAGCGTGAGCACCACTGATAGCGTGTGGTGTGGGCCCCACAGGGGGGAGTGACAAAGTGTCAGCCCAGGGGCAGGGTTGCCCCGGGACAAGGCACTCTGGTTGACCCCGCAGACACGTGATCTGGAGTGTCCACAGAGAGGCCCCCAGGTGGTGGCGGGACTAGCGGGTGATCACGTGTCCGGGGAGAGTTGGAAGGATTTAGAAGGGGGCAGGGCAAAGGGCAGAGTGGTCCCGACCCGTGGGGGGATATAAGGCGTGTCCCTGAGAGGGACCGGGGTCGCTGCATTCTACAAGCTGGAAGCTCTACGTCTCAAGCTGGAAGCTCTACGTCCTACGAGGCAATCACGTGGTCACAGACCCGAGTGAGAGGGTCCGACCCTCCGTAGCTGTAACTACTCTGTATTGGCTATATCTGGTAAAGGGGCAGTTACCCCTCTGTGTTATGTGTTATAAATAAATGTGTTGCCTCTAAAAGGAACAACGTCTGCGACTCAGTTGGACCCACTACACCTGCAATGTTCCTCCTGGCTGGACTGGAGCCGGGTTGATGGCAATGCCATTGGGTCACCCACCGATCGTTCCTGCAGCAGCACCGCCTGGATGTAATAAGAAGCCCTAGCTGTCAATACAGATCTCTTTCAGCTAGAGGTATGCCTGGTTTGCTTTTAACAGTGCCGAAACTTTATTTTTTGTAAAAGCACAGCCTCAAATGGTATTTCTGTGTCCAGTACATTGTTTTAATGGCCCAATTTTCTTTTTTGGTGGAGATGAAACACATACCCTTGCCATCACACATGTACTCGCATAACAGAATGTGTTTGGCTGAAATCGGCAAACATCAGGTGGTATATTGTGACCTATCGTGACCTTCGGTGCCCCATCGTCATTGCCATGTAATGTAAACTGATCAAATCATATATAACCTTATTGCAACAGCTTTCTCGCTGGCTCAGTAGTTCCACTGCTGTATTTTTTTCCGCCTGAGGTCAACTGCTTGTGTCGCGACCGAGACGTCGTGATTTATTATTGTTTTTTCTACCTACATGACTTTACCGAAAGAACCAAAGAGTATGGATTACTGCAGTAACGAACGCTTCAAATAAAGATTAATTTCAGTTTCAGTTTCATTTATTTTCAGTTTAATTTATTTGGTATAGCCCTGTGAGCCATTCGGCTCTTGAATCGGGTGCAACCGCAGCAAGCAAAAATATATTAACTGCAGCTGAATCAAATTATAACTGTACAATAATAATGTTTCTGGTGCATCGTGGCCTTTGAAGAGATGTGAGCGTTGGGTGTCCATAGGCCCGGAAAGGTTTGGAAACACTGGGCTATAGTATTGTTATTTCCAGCTTATTAATATATAACACTGTGGTTATAGAGGGGCATTAATAATGCAGATGTATCATTAATGGAATAAATTAGTACGAATCCTAAATCTTTTAAATTGCAGACACTATATTTCCAAATCTAATATACATACATTTTATATCTGCATAACAAAAATCATTCACTCGCATATGGTATATCCAGAGAGGACATTTAAAATCAGCGGAGCTTTCAAAATTACCATTTCTAATTACACAATTTTATTCATACTTCTTAGGCTAACGAAGTTAAAATAATAAAATCCAAAATGAGGTGTCCTAGAAAATGAATTGCTGTTTTTATTCGCAACATCCAGAGTAATAACCAATAGTATTGACCAATGGGCGATGGAACTCATATTGTAGCGGTCAATAACTTGTTAGTATAGAGTGATCCACTTGTGTGTTATTAGATTCTAGTCAAAAGCAATCTCACGACGGCTGCATTGTGAGTCTGTGGACGAGGGAGGGCGGTGCGATTCGTGATTTATTGCGTGTAAGATGCCACCCTCCTTGCTCGATCATCTCATGAGCTAGCCTTTGCGATGTCGTTACCTCTAAAACACAACCTCACGGAAGCGAAGGCCACAGAGGGAGAAGACGACGACAAACAAGTACACAACGTGTTTTCTCACGCCATTCTTCTGGACAATAAACATCGAATTAAGAACAACTTTTAAAGTTATGTTTTCAATTCTTTGAAATATTGGTTTTGATTAAATTCATGCGACTTTAGTTCTGTGTCGGTTTTTAGTGGCGCTTTATTTTCAGTCACACGTTTTTATTTGCTGTTATGGGCACGTAATGTCCATTCATGCTTTTATGAAGTACCGCTGTAAGAAGGCTGTCTCGTCTTGAGAACGTGGCTACGTGATATTTTGCTTTGACTGGTGGTTCCCCAAGTGGTGATGGTAGTCATGTGCACACATTCCTGCTCACAGCCAACATTGGTGACGGATATCTGAACTGGTCCTGGGCCTCCAGGATCAGTTCAGATGAGTACTTGGTGCGGTGTGTAAACATCGCGACTAGGGAGACAAAGGTGGACGGGCGTGGTGCTAGCCACCCACCTCCTTGTATGATGTGCTGGCCTTCACCGGTACTGCTCGCTATCAGCACTTGCTTCAAATGCCTGTTAAGGCTATACGGTGGATCTTTGTTTTTAGTAAAGTTGGGGAGGGGGTACTGGAGAGTTATAGCCATGAATGTGTGAAAGTTAACTTTGTTATTGTGTGTGAGTGTTTAAGAGGGAGTAGAGAGCATCCAAAGTTTCATGGAGGTATGTTGAACTTATTTCGCACCGTGCGTAGCCAACCATGCTAATCAGAGGTACACGGGAAGGACAACAAACTAAACACAAAAGGTAGTTCTCAAGAAATTAGTTTTCAATAAATATTTAAAAGTGCATATCTCCAGTGGCTTCCTAATGTCGTAGCCAAATGGGCCTGAGAAGACCAAGGGATGATGTCAGACAGTCAATAACAATGGCAACTCAGAACCTGAACACTTCAGATACACGGTTTACTGAGGAGATAGAAAGATGAAATCAGCTTGTTTGCAGGTGGTTAGTGGTGTATTACAATATGTTCCTAGATAATAATATGGTCTGGAAAGTAAGATTCAACCAAAACTTTGGGATATTTTTGTTGTTTTAAAATCAATGCAGCAGTATGACAAACAGAAGTGTCGAATTACTTGTTTTACAGTCTGAATTAGTGTGTGATATTCACGTAGAGTTTCACAATGAAATTAGATTCAACTTGCCAAGAAAAGGGAATGCAGAGGAAAGCATGTACATGTAAAATACGTTTTGCTCAGTACTGTTCACAATCTTCTTAAAATGTTGGGAAATTAATTGGAGGATGTTCTAGGTTTGCAGGCCAAATATATACGTGTGTGTGTGTGTGTGAGCAAAAAGGCAGTTTCTGCCAATTTCTGACAAAACACTGCCCTCATTTCCCCCCTTTTCACTGCCAATTTGTTTGAAAATGTTGAGAAGATGAGCTTTGGAGCATATGTGAGAATAAGCCAGTTGAGGCATTTGTCCCACATAATGCCAAGAATGGTGAACCTTACACGGAGTGTCATTGTTTTCAAAACGGTCTCCTGCAAATGTGTAGAAGGCACTGTCGCAATTGTGCACTACAATTGAGCGCGCCACATTTGGGTTGGGAAAACGGGGACGAGCCTTTGCTCTTACAAACACAGATCACGTCCCAGCGGTAAGTTAATAATTTTGTTTCATGCAAAAGGGTTAATTCACTTTAAATACTGCATTTCTGGATAGGCCGAGTGACAACTTACATACGTCAGCAACAGACCTTATTTGTCAATGATCAATTACCTGGCCTGCTCATTTAATGTTGGCCACCGTGTTTTGAGCATGCCCCTTTCATTTATGCTCATGAACATTCAATCAAGTGTAATTTATCGCAGATCCGCGTGATTATGGGCGATACAAGTGTTTGAGCATCATGCTTCTTAGAATGTTTATTTATTTAAGAGTAGGGCTGTTTGGTTGTGCCTAAATAAAGTGCAAGGATAGGTGATGGTCTATTCACTGTGAATTTTATAAGCGTAGTCCTTTCACATTGAGACTTTCATTGCTATGATTACGAACAAAAAACAGGGTGAAGAAATATACTTTTGACGAGCCTTAATGCTAATTTTCTCTTCAAAAGTCATGTCCATGTATGGCAATTAGCAATGACAACCTCTCTCTGCACCTACAGAAAGACTACCTTTAAAACTCGTTTTTTTACTTTGCAGCACTACACCAGTGCTGAAATACAGCTCAGATGCCAGAGCAATGGGCTGCCAATTATACAATTGTGAGTTCAATCCCAAGTAAGGTTCAACCAATCATCTAGGATCATGAGCACTATCTGGCGAACACCCCTTGACGGGAAGCCGACAGCTAGTCATGCTTTGTGAGATTTATTCTTGCCTGCAGTGAAATATACACCACTGGATCAAAACCATCAAACATACACGAGCCCCCCTCAATGCCTTTTAAAGTATAAGGGACAATGTAGATGGATGTATTAGGGGGCCACGGTGGCGATATGTTAACTACCTTGCCTGATATACAGGAGGTCGTGGGTTCGATCTCAACTCTGACGCCTCTATATTTGGAATTTGCATATTCTCCCTGTGGTTGCGTGGAATTTTTCTCCGGGTCCTCCAGTTTCTTTTCCTCCACATTTAGAAATATGCGTTTGGAGTATTTGTCTGCTATATATTTCCACATGATAAGCCACTTCGTTGAGCTATCATTTGTGGCCAGGTTGCTTCTGAAAAAGAGCTTTATAGCTCAGTGGGCCTTACTTGGTAAGATAGAAATAGCTTAAAGTTCGTTAGGATGTGCCTCTAACACAGCTCTCTGTTAAGTATGCTACCCTCAACTGCAGTACTCTAAGGTGACCAGAAGATGAAAGTATGGCAAATGGTTCATCCGTAATGTTACCTCATTTTTTTACTTCAGTAGTTGTGCATGTGGAAGGGAAATAAAGTGACATTAGAAAAGGCACGCATCGTCTGAGGCATAAAAACACAATTGCAGATGAGCAAAGCTGCTGCTTTGGGTTTTCCTTCACCCAGCAAATTACAAATATATATTTTTTATTAACTAGCTCCAAGTCACTGGAAAAGGGGCCCACCACCGTATCACTTGTGCCATGTCCTCTTGCCGTGTTGCTCTGAGTGGTCTTCAGTAAAAGTTCCTGGCACAAAAGTCTATACTCAATCCATTCCGTATAACAAGTGGGCAGCATAATGACATTTCAGGCCATGCCTTTGTTCTGTGAGTCCTACAGTGCTGGCGTAGTTGATACAATTCACCCCATTAATTAGATCGTACTGTAAATTAAATCAGTGGCAACACTTGTGCCTCACAGCAATAGCTCCTCGGTTCGAATTCCGATTCGGTTGCCTTTCTGTGTGCAGTTTTCATGTTCTCTCTCCATCTGTTTTGCTTGGTGTTCCACCGAATTATCCCTCCCATTGCAAAAAAAAACACATACCTTGTAACGAGTATTGGTCGTAGAGCCACCGCCACATCAAGGAAAACGAGCAACGGTGGCTGTGTTTGTGAGACATTTAATCTGTTAATGTAAAGACATTTAACCTGTTAATGTAACACCAGAAAGTCGAAAATATCTACGAAACATCACAGCCAGTTATGACTTAACCTGGTTAATAACGTCCTTCCAATGATTGCTCAGTTTGTACCCATCTTCTCGGTTGAAATTGTGTCTGTGTTTATATATCTGGATGGCTTCATGAACGAATTTTTGCTGATAGGCAGTGGGTTTGCAAAGTACCTTCGTCTTGGGAAAAATCAGTTTCGTGTTGCCCACAGTGTTAAAACAATGGTCAGCCATGGCCGAGGTATTGGTCCTGCCGTGTTTCAGATCTGCTTTATGTTTACGAACACGGTCCGAGACATGTCTCTTAGTTTCCCCAATGTAACTACTGCCACAAAGACAGCTTAGTTTGTAGACACCGGGGTATTGCATGTCAGGGATCACATCCTTCACAGATGGGATCAGATCACGAATTGTATGTACTGTGTTGAATCGAACCTGGATCTTGTGTTTGCTCATGGTTTTGGAAATCTTTTTGGTGACCCCTACTATGTATGTCAAGGTGATAGTTTTGATTGGGTCCTCAGATGGTTATTTCCCAACAGTTGGGGTGATAGCTTTACGAATTGTATAGTCTGAATATCTATTCATCTTGAAGGCTTGGTGTATGTGCTCCAGTTAACTCGATAGGTGGTAATGGTCGGAAATACAATGAGCTCTATGGTGTAGAGTTTTGATGAGGGAATTCTTCTGGGTTGGATGGTGGTTGGAGTCAGGTTTTAGGTAGCCATCCGTATGGGTGACTTTCCTGTTGACAGAGTGTCCCATTGAGCCATCTGGTCTCTTTTCGATTAAAACATCCAAGAATGGTAACTGGCCATCCTTTTCCACCTCCATGGTGAATTTGATGGCTGGGTGTATGGAATTGATGTGGTTGAAAAATTGGCCCAGAGCTGGTAAGCCATGTGGTCAGATAACGAACGTGTCATCTACGTATCTCTTACACAATGAAGGACGTAGGGTGGATGCCTGGATGGCATCTGTCTCAAAATTTTCCATGAAAACATAGGCTACAACTGGAGATAATGGATAACCCATTAGGGTACCTTCAACTTGTTTGTAGAATATTCCATTCCAGGTGAAGTAAGTAAGGAAACTAAGCGACATATCTCGGATCGTGTTCGTGAACATAAGGCAGATCTGAAACACAGTAGGACCAATACCTCAGCTGTGGCTGATCATTGCTTTAAAGCTGTGGGCACACACGAAATAGATTTTTCCAAGACGAAGGTATCCTGCAAGCCCACTGGCTATCAACAAAGATTCGTTCAAGAAGCCATTCAGATATTTTAACACAGACACAATTTCAACCGAGAAGATGGATACAAACTACGCAATCATTGGAAAGACGTTATTAACCAGTTTAAGTCATAACTGGCTGTGATGTTTCCATCCTACCTGCCGATGCTAGCAGTTATTTCCGTTTCTCTGAGTTACATACATGCTAAATGTCTCACTAACACAGCCACCATTGCTCCTTTTTTCTCGATGCGGGTTGTCCCTCTCACTAGCACAGCCATCGTTGCGTTGGTTCGTTTACATTGACATGCTCATCTCTCACAATACAATGGCCACCTCCACAACTGCGTCGTCGTCATGGAGGTACATCACCGATCTTACATTTACATGAAAATTCATGCAATACTTACCCTTGGGCTGAGCCCATCTCATGCTTATATAACTTCGTGTTTCAGCAGCTCTCCCGCTGTATTTTCTCCTGCCTCGGCAGCTCTCTCTCTCTCTATATTTTTTCACCTGATGATGATTGCTTGTGTTGTGATCGAAACGTCGTGAAAATTGTATTATTTTTCTATCTACATAGCTTTACCGAAAGACCCAAATAATATTAAAAGTAGAACGTATTATACTGTTTAATGCCATTGCCATAGTCTATAATAATGCAATTGTAAAGTTATAATCTTAAATATTGGTCAGATGTATGTTGCATTTTTTTTGCACCGTACATAGCCAACCATGCTAATCGGAGGTGCAGAAAAAATCAGCTTTCCATGGACCAAAGGAGAGTCTGACTTCTGCCATAGGAATGTGGTATTCCCTTTGTTGCATCAGGGTCACCCATGGAGATAAGGACCCCCTGTCTCAGTGCACTGGCACTGAGGTTTTGTTTTAATTATGGAAACAAACAAAACACTCCATCAGACAACCACTGTTGACTTCCCACAAATTGGTATTTATTTTACGACTACTACTGCGTAGTTTTTGCAGTTGTGTTGTATCGCTCTCCCATGTGTCATTGGGTTGTAAGAAAGATTGTTCGGCACGATGTCCAACGTTTTGCTCCATGTACTGGGAGCCTAACACATAGTGCGAGACGTCGGGCATTGTACTGAACACCGAAAACACATATGAGATCTATGGTGCATATCCGATTGATATATACCATAGATATCAGTGGCTCCATGCTCAAAAAGGTATTACATGCAATAATCTACTTTTATGGCCCGAAGACAAATGTAGAAATTCCACATTTTCTATTACTAGAACCAGTATTCCCATAGGACAACCACCCAAAAACACAATGCAGACATCCGATAGGGAAACAGAGGTCACGATCGCCCAATGGTCCAGAGCGATAAGCCCTCAAATAGGGGCCTTCTGGAAGCACTTGTAAAAAGGTTTCAGTTTGGTGTTTTAACAGCTTAAAACCTGTTTTGTTGCCAGAAAAAGGGGGAAAACCTATTATCATATTATTGTACTGGCAAAGGAGGTCCCATGATGTAGATGCTCACCCGAGCTCTCATTACTCTGATACTGCATTCTTTGGGCTATACACCTTTGGACGTCCTCTGGTATAACACCGTTTGAGACGAGGCTAAAAAGAAAGGTGTCTCTGGTGTGGACCAATCAGTTTCAAAGACAATGCATATATTATCAGAGTATGTTTTTGGTTTGCATTCTGACCACAAGCATTGTGGTTAATGCAGACATGATTCCTTGTAAAAAGGTTTCAGTTTGGTGTTTAACATCTTAACACCTGTTTTGTGGCCAGTAAAGAGGGAAAAAAACTATTATCAGACACATTTTAGTCTCTGGCAGCTCTGTGTTAGGGGTGGGCGTGACTAGGCATGCAAATATTCCATTACAAAGCGGGCCTCGACTCATCAGCAATCTTGTAGCTGTTCGGACGCCCAAGTAGAAAACAATAAATGTGTCCCTATTCCATTTGATTATACATCACTTGTGTGTACGTTCTTAATCCTCCGAGACGGATAATTATTAATTATTACAGAACAACGCATTAAGACATCTATCGACCGACAATATATTTATTTGTGAGTTAAGGTTTGTCATCTGTATCTGTTTTGGATATATTTTCAGGATCAGTATTTTTTTAGAGAGCATACACTGATGATGCTGACTGTTGCCAGGCATCAAACTCAGGTCACCAGGTTCATAGTGCAGTGTGCAATACCACTGCACCACTGGTCTGCCCCAAGAACACAGATCAGGTTTTGTGGTCTGTATTCCATACTGGTATTTGAATTTGAATAAAAAATTAGGGGTGTGGAAGCCTGCAGAGGCATCTGCCAGTCCTTCAGAAAAAAAACACGTTAAGCCGTGCAACGTACATAGTTAAAGGAGTTAAGACTTTTCTTATTGGAGCAAACATGTTACAGAGTTTAATTGAACATGAGTGGCAATCTAGATGAGAAGTTTTCGTGACTGCAGGAATCCATACTCTTTGGTTCTTTTGGTAAAGTCACGTAGGCAGCCTCCTTTTGCCCACTTCAGCAATTGTTTATTGCTGTGGTTGTTTCTACCTGATGACGGGCACTTGTGTTGCGCCTGAAACGTCGTGATTTAATTTATTTTGTACCTACGTGACTTTACCGAAAGAACCAAAGAGTATAAGTGGTAATATCAGCAGGTTTACAAGGCCTATTACAGTGGCATCAACATTAATATGACATAACTGCTTTCTTTGAATACAAAGGGTTGTCGATTATTATTTAAGTTCTGCTTTTCGTTCAGGCCCGGCTCCAGCTCCTCTCGGATGGGAGGGGGGGGGCAGAATTGCTGGTGTGTGTATGTGGGGGCTACCATGGCAGTGATCTACCGCGAACGAGCAGAGTGAACGTGAGTTTGGGCCACCAACACGGTGGTATGGGCCCAGCACCAGCCACCTGGCAAATGTTTTAATAACTCCAGGTGATAGAAAACTATTTGAAAACTAAACTATTTTTTGTTATTTTGCCAGGTAAGGCCTACTGAGATATTTAGCTCTTTTTCAGAAGCGACCTGGCGACAAATGGTAGCTCAACGAAGTGGTTTATAATATGGAAATGTATATCAGCAAAATACTCTAAACACATTTTGATTCTAGATATGGAGGGAAAAACCGGAGGACACGGAGAAAAATCTACACGACCATGACGAGAACATGCAAACTCCAAATATGCAGGCATCGAGGTGGAGATCGAACCCACAACCTCCTGTATACCAGGCGAGGTAGTTAACATCTCACAACCGTGGCACCCCTATGTTACGTGTTATTTGTTAACCAACTAAACATTTCCTTAATAACGGGTAAACCGTTGTGATATTTTCCGCGTAAAATTGATATACTGTATGTGACATTTTCTACCTGCGGATGTTTAATAAAATATTCCAAAATTTTAATAGTATCAATAAATACTGATTTGTAATTTCACTGACTTCATTATCATGGGGAAAATAGGCATTAAATGACCTAGTCAACAATAGAATAGTAAGAATAATATGTATCAATACTATAAGTTACGGCCTTTGATGTCATATTGTTTGTTTGACCATATATTACCACACTGGCCAGTGTTGGTAGGTGACTTGATGAGGCCCCACGACCAGTTGATTTATTACTCACCACTGATGTTAGCCGTGGCTGTGATTCAAACTCAGGTCACCGGGCTCACAGTGTGGCGCGTTAACTGCTATGCCATCGTACCCATCAGATGGCTATAATATAACAGCTCTCATACGAAGAAAGTACTCACAACAATGCATTGAGAAACCCTTAAAAGAGAACCCTTAAAAGGAGGGCTGCTTGTCTGCTCATGTTGTCGTCGCGGTGTGTAATGACCTGTCTAGAAATGTCCACGCGCTGCCGACCTGGGGCATCAATGTGTGTGGTCGTGTCCACGTGCAGAGTCATTGATCACAAGACTAATGCTGTCAGCCTCAGCAGGAATCCAGCTGAGATTCCCCATTCATTCCACCTTTGAAATGTTGCGGATTAACATGATGAACTGCACGGCAACATTTTTTGGACGATTGTACAGCCAAGTGGTCAGTGCGCTCGCCAGTGAGCCAATTTGCACCGAGTTGGCAGCGTGAGTCCTACCCATTTATTTATACAGTGAATTACAGCACTCCCTTGTTATTTGCGAGGGATACGTTCCGGAGATGCTCGTGAATAGCTAATTTTACATATAATGATATCGGCCAATGGATGTCGTACGCGCAACGTCTGCATATCATTCTAAAGCTTCGAGAAGTTATCTCTCTCATCTCTTTATCTCATCACTTAATCTCATCACTTAATCTCGTAACTTTATCTCATCACTTTATATCATCCCTTTCTCGCATCACATTCTCCCTCATTACTTTATCTTATCTTTGTATCTCTCATCACTTTTTCTCATCACTTCATCTAATCACTTTATCGCATCGCATTATCTCTCATCACTTTATGTCATAATTTCCTTTGTATCTCTCTCAATGCAGTCGTGCACAGTTCCAGATGCCGTTTGCGGATAGCCAATATCGTGGATAGAAAGTTCGTGAATAACAAGGGAATGCTGTACCAATGATGACATTCCACTTTGAAGTGAACAAATACTTTGCCCTGTGAATACCTTGAGTGACCTATCATAGCCAAAACTTGAAAATTACCTCACGTAATAGTTTTTGTATATAAATAAACTTTTTCAAGATAACTATATCTCATACGTATCCCCTTGCTGTATAAGTAATCAGCATGGGTTTTACATGGTGAGACCAACGTAATTAATTTAATTTTAATTGTTCTCTGTGTTATGGTTATCGGTTGAAAATTCCAGGAATGTCACATAGTTCATGTGCTACTGAGTGGTGCATGTTGTGCATTTCAATACAAAATTAAGGATAATGGTAAAATGGGTTAGCGATGTCCTTAGTGGTTTCACACTGTGCTGTAAACCTGGGGACCTGAATTCTATTGTAGACCATGGGCAAAATTAATGGAAAGTGATATCTGAGCCAGTCCTGGACCTTTCCCCCTTCATTAACCTACACTGACTGCTATGGTGAAGTATGGTCAAACAACCCCCCCCCCCCCATTACGCACATGGCTAGGGGAGGCCTTCATCCAGCAGTGGATGGCAAAATGGTTGTGCATTATATATTTTTTTAAATGCTAGCCAAATCATCCATTAGACCAAGTGTCAGCAGCCTGCAGCTCCAAGCCGCAAGCAGCTACTTAAGCACTGCTGCGTGACGTTATTTTCATGACGGACTATCTCGTGTTTACATGCATTGCGGCTCTTGACACGTTGATGAAATTTTTTTTTACGAAATTTGAAGAACAAATGTCTCTTCTTGTTATTTTGGTAGCCGACATCTGCATTAGGCTATAGATAATTACTTTAAAATGTTGCATGCTAAATATTACCACTTTGCTTAGCCAAATTGGAGAATTTGTTGGCAATCAATTACTGACTCCATGCCAATTTCCCTTAGCATCATCATCGTAAACAGAGGGTTTAATATCGATAGGGCAGCTTGCACTCGTCTCTCGATATTAACACTGGGTCGGTAAAGCATTGTCAATCTCCGCGCCCTACCATATTTAGCATATATAGAATACGTGTGGTCACACAGCACACAGCGGTTATTGGAGAACATTTTATTCATTTTACAACTCACCCTATAAAAAAATGTACCAGGTAAGAACTACTGAGCTACGGTAGCACTTTTTTTAGAAGAGATTTGGCCACAAATGGTACCTGAATGAAGTGACTTATCAGGTGGAAATGTATATCAGCCAAATAGTCTAAACGCATGTTTCTAAATGTGGAGAGAAAACCCAGAGAACTTGGAGATAAACCTACGGGATCACGGGGAGAGCATGCAAACTCCAAGTATACAGGTGTCAGGGTCGGGATGGAACCCACAACCTCCTATATACCAAGCGAGGTAGTTAACATTCCACCACCATGGCACCCCAGGAATGCCGGAATAAAATAATCCAGCAGCAGAAATAATTCTCTCGTGATGGCACGGCACTCAGAGTATGCCATGGAGAGTGTGCCCATCATATTGTGCAGGTGCTGGGATATTTTAATTGGGAATTTTTCATTATTTATTTGGTGCCACTTATACTTTGTGGCCCGGTTGTACAACCATCCACTGAACTCAGCAGGCACCAAAGTGCCACGGAATGTAGGCACAGCACAAGACACGGCAATTATTTACGTCGAGGAATTCTCCAATGCACGGGGGTCATGTGCTGCTCTGCACGAGATCCAAATGGTTGCTTTCTCTCACGCAATAATGCTGTTGGCACAGTTGGAATAAAAACAGGACAAAAAAAACGAACACATTCCCTGCTATGGCCTCATTAAATTAAAAGCAAGGTGGCTGCAGCAGACTTATTTTCGGAGTACATTTTATGGACAGACTTGAAAACAATGACTGGTTTGTCCCAATTACATCCAAATTTCACTATCTGCATCATGTCATGAGACAAAGAAGTAAATGCTGAAGCAAGCAGGGCATCACTTTGTGTCACCAAAATGGGTGTGGAAGGTGACTTCACAAAACTGCTTATGATTCACTTCAATAGACCTCTGATGCACATTATGTGGAGCGCATTTTATATCTACCACTAATAGTGTTGTTCGTATGACCATGACACCAACAGTTGAAGTCTTCAGAATTGGAACGTGCCAAAATTAGTGACGAAGTAAAATATAACGTGATGTTTTTTTTTTGGTAAGAATCATTGGTGATCAGGCTGAGACAATCAACTCACGATCCTTAAATAATCATGGGGGAATTTGCTTCTACTCGGGCCCAGGCTGGCTCATTTTCTCGCACTATATCCATTTTCTGAACCAGCCAACTACACCAGAATCACTTGATTTTGACCAAAGCCACATGCAATGCGTCTAAGTTTTCACCTGATTCTACAATTCAGAGTGAGAACCACGGCAAATCCACGTATTCTATTTGCGAATAAGTTAAGCAATGCCTTGAACTGCTATGTGGCTGTGATCTGACGTTTCAACTTAACTCTACAGCACAATTTGCAGATATATAGAGAGTGTTGTAAACATTTTACGCAAAGTAATCGTACATTCCAGCTTTGTCAATCTTTTTTTGCGTAAAGGCCTCTCCACATCATGTCGTTCGTCGGAGTTGTTTGACCATAATTCACCAGCTTAGTTAGCGTGGGTCGGTGAAAGGAGGTGCCCAGGACCAGTTCAGTATTCGCTCACCCCTGAAGTTAGCAATGCCTGAGACTTGAACTCGGATCACCGCGTTCATTGCCCTGCTACTCCCATTCCTGCGATATGGTGCTAAGAGGATCTATTTCCTTGCTAACAGTTTACTTGCAGTCTCTTCATGTGCTGTGTTAAGACAGAGTCGCCCTGTAAATATAATATAGAACGGCTGTACTTTTAAAACTTTCTTTGCTGAGGAAACTTGTTCTGCTTCCTTGGGAATGGACTGAAGGTTTGTAATGGGTTTTTATTGTTTATTTTTCTCTATTTGATATTGAAAACCACTGGCCTCATTTCTCCCAATGCAATGTTCCTGTCCAAATACCTTGGTATCACTGCAGCCCACTCTTTGACATTAATGTACCAGCTTCATTTGTTATCCATTACGAATTTGTATAAAAGCACTGTAATCACATTGCAGTATAGTTGTAAAGCAGTGGAATTAATTGTTTTCAGATTAAAGTGGGAATCTGATGAGCCAAAAAAATCGGAATGGATTTCTGATAAAATTGTATGCATCTTTTTCTTCTTTTATCCCACTGGAGAGGTTCTATAACCCATCTGATTTTTTTTCTAACACCTGTATTGCTGCATTTTGTTTGGCTCTGTAAGGTTAAACCCAGGTTGGCTGATTTAATAACCCTTAACATGAACCATACTGCTCGTGGATCAAATATGGTGTGTTGAAAATAGTTTATTTTTCATTTGTACCTGCATGTAGAATATTGTCAGAAATACGGTATAGACAAATACATCATCAACGAATATATATTACATTCAACCCTTCTGTCAATCTACTGTTTGATGAAGGCGTACTCAACGCTTTACTGCCCAAAGGGGATGTTTAACCATACTTCACCTAGCCAGTCAATGCGGATTGATGAAGGGAAAATCCCAGAACCAGTGCAGATATTATTCACCACTGATGTGAGCCTTGTATGGGAACCAAACTCAGGTCACACTGTTGGTAGCACAGTGCCTGCCACTGTGCTATTGATATAAGTTATAGATGCTGCCAAGTATGTCATGGACATGTGGCAGAAAAGTAAATTATGAGGCATATTCTATTCTTAGTGCTGTTTCCAAAAAGTTAATCGATATATCTCAACTTGCAGACAGGATAATTCTGTCCACTCTGCAACTCTTACATATGGTGAGAAATTACCACTTTGAGATGATATTAAGTCCCTTCAACATCAAGAGCAGTTTTAGTCAGACAGCTTTTCTTTCTTATAAAAATGACACAACTCATTCAATGAAGAGCTGTGCACTATCCAAAGGAACAATACAAAGCCAATAATCTCTCACGGGCACATCAAACCAAAGCAACACATTAAGCCTGTGTGCTACATTTTACAATAAGTTAACAATCGACTGCTTTATCACCCAACAATGCTTAACAGTTGAGCCCAGAAAATGAGTTTAGGTATTTTCTTTGATGCTTCTCTCATAGGTTCAACACAGTTAGTCAATCGGCGGGAAGCGTGGGGTGGGGTCAGATTTTGTGGGTGCTCCTGGGCCATACACCTCTCCACATGACATAATCTATAACCTATTTCAATAGCACAGTGGTGTGCACTGTGCTACCACGGTGGCGAGATGTTAACTACCTCGCCTGGTATACAAATGTTCGCAGATTCAATTCCAACCCTGACGACTCAATAATTTGAAGTTGGAATATTTTTCTCCCCATGGCCGCGTGGATTTTTTGTTGGGCCCTCTGGTTTTTCCCTCCACATTTGGAATCGACATTAGCTCAGAGTATTTGGTGGCTATTCATTTCCACGCGATAAGCCGCTTCGTTGAGCTATCAGTTGTGGCCAGATCGCATCTGAAAAAGATCTACGTAGCTCAGTGGGCCTTATGCGGTAAAATAAAAAAGAGTTAATAGAAGTCAAAATACCCTCTAAAGGGCCTCTCCAGTGCTCCGTCTAGGTAAGGACCAGAAGCAGTGTGAGCGAGCCGCTACAGGGTTCACCTCTACACTTCGGTAACACTCCATGGACATACTGCTCTGTGTTCCGACAGGACTACCGCGTGAACATCTTCCTGAGACAGAAGTGGAACGACCCGCGCCTGCGGCTGCCGCAGGACTACCACGGCTCGGACATGCTCACCGTGGACCCCAAGCTCTTCAAGTGCCTCTGGAAACCCGACCTGTTCTTCGCGAACGAGAAGATGGCCAACTTCCACGACGTGACGCAAGAGAACATCCTGCTCTTCATCTCGCGCAACGGCGACATCCTTCTCAGCATGAGGTTAGCTAGATGACCATTGAGGCCAAATGATCCATAATAAAGGTTTGTTTTGCGGTTAGATTACATAAATATAAATGTGTCAAAACCCGCCACTACCCGACACAGCCAATGAGTAAGGTTTGTCACGTCAACAAAACATGCCAGTTAGTTACTACTTCAACACACCCGTGTGTTGGAGAGTAAACCCCCTCCCCCTCGCTTCCTCCTCTTCTTGTCCCTTGGGCTTTCTGGGCCATCTTGCCATGTGACTGTTTCCTTCCATGGAGCTTCACCTTGGCGAGATGTTAACTCCCTCGCCTGGTATGCAGGAGGTTGTGGCTTCGATTCCGACCCTAACACCTGTATATTTGGAGTGTTCATGTTATCCCCGTAGCCGCGTGGATTTTTTCCATGTCTCTAATTATAATTATAAGGGACACATAAGTACATATGTGACTAATTTGTGTGATCCATTTCAATTAAACATATTGATACAAATGTATAATGGATTTAATCCATTTGACTATCCACATGCACACCATGTAGTTCAATGGGGTGATAATATATCACCATCCTGGTCAGTGCTAGTAAGTGGTGGGGGAATGTGTGGATGGGAAGCCAGGACCAGGTCAAAACTTACTCGCCACTGATGTTAGCCGTGGTCTGGAATCGAATTCAGGTCGCCACGTTCATGGTGGAGTGCACTAATCACTGCACCACTACTCCATCTCCACTCATACACTAAACAATAAATATGCACTTTGAGGACAAATGCTGAGTGCTGCACAGTAACATGGTACAGAGATGGACATGTGAATGTAGGGAAGCTTGTGTGGCCAAAATAACACATTACCAGGAATATAACGAAATCTCATGACATTCTGCCAGAAGGAAATAAGTATATAAATTGTTATTTTTAGGTTTTTTTCTCGTTAAAGTCACGTAGGTAAAAAATTAAAATTAATAAAAGTAAAATAAAAATAAAATAAAAATCACGACGTTTCGGAGGCAACACAAGCCCCCGTCTTCAGGTGGAACCGTCACAGCACGATAGCTGTATCAAGTGAGATAAATTCCAAGAACACATTAATTGTATATATACTGGTTGAGGGTGGGAGGATCTAAGGTAGACCCTGAATATTATTTTTGTGAGGTTCGGTGCGGCTGAAGCACGCTGTTAGGAATGAGCCTTTGTTGTGTAAACTAGGTGCGGATGATGTAAAGGTGCGTGTAAAAGGGACTGAGCCTTTTTTGTCATGTAGAGATGATGCGACTGAAATCGCTGCCAGGAAATTAGTCTTTGTTGTGTAGAAAGGTTGACTGAGCCTATTGTTATGTAGAGGTGGTGCGGCTTAAATCGCTGTCAGGAAATGAGTCTTTCTTGTGTAGAATGGTTGACTGAGCCAATTATTATTGTGTAGAGGTGGTGTGCCTTAAATCGCTGCCAGGAAATTAGTCTTTGTTGTGTAGAATGGTTGACTGAGCCCATTATGTAGGGGTGGTGCGGCTTAAATCGCTGCCAGGAATGCTCCAAATATGTGTAGTTAAATCTTTTTTTTGGGGGGAAGAATCAGTTTTTGACTTGTGCTCGCGGACACGATCAGAGATATGACGTTTCGTTTCTCCAATGTAGCAATCACCACAACTGCAACTCAGTTTGTAGACTCCAGAGTATTGTAAGTCGAATTCCATCTGTGAAAGATGTCATTCCTGACTTACAATACTGATTCTTCTGCCGTTGCCGATCATTGCTACAACGCTGTGGGCTCTCATGAAATTGTCTTTTTCGAGACTAAAGTGCTCTGCAAGCCTCCTGGCTACCATCAAAGGTTTGTACGCGAGGCCATCCAAATATACAAACACAGACATAATTTCAACCGTGATGACGGGTACAAACTTAGTAATCATTGGAAAGATGTTATTAACCATGCAAAAAAGATTTAACTACACATATTTGGAGCATTCCTGGCAGCGATTTCAGCCGCACCACCCCTACATAATAATAGGCTCAGTCGACCATTCTACACAACAAAGACTAATTTCCTGGCAGCGATTTAAGCTGCACCACCTCTACATAATAATAGGCTCAGTCAACCATTCTACACAACAAAGACTCATTTCCTGACAGCGATTTAAGCTTCACCACCTCTACATAATAATAGGCTCAGTCAACCTTTCTACACAACAAAGACTAATTTCCTGGCAGCGATTTCAGCCGCATCATCTCTACATAACAAAAAAGGCTCAGTCCCTTTTACACGCACCTTTACATCATCCGCACCTAGTTTACACAACAAAGGCTCATTCCTAACAGCATGCTTCAGCCGCACGAACCTCACAAAAATAATATTCAGGGCCTACCTTGGCTCCTCCCACCCTCAACCAGTATATATACAATTACTATGTTCTTGGAATTCCTCTCACTTGATACAGTTATCGTGCTGTGACGGTTCCACCTGAAGACGGGGGCTTGTGTTGCCTCCGAAACGTCGTGATTTTTATTTTATTTTTATTTTACTTTTATTAATTTTAATTTTTTACCTACGTGACTTTACCGAAAAAACCTAAGAATATGAATCCTTGCAGTCACGAAAGCTTCAAATCTAGAATATATAAATTGTATCATTTTACTATTGATCCATGTAAAGCAAGCAGTGAATGCAGCATTATATTACACCATTAGGGTTAATAACACGCCAGTAAATTATTTGCATAATGTAATGCTGCTCTATAAATCAGATGAGGAAACCACTTTGTGGGCAGCAAAGTCAATTTCCTCATGGTGTGTGTACCAACTGAGCTTTTGTTCATCAAAAGCCACAGGCTTTCAAGACACCCAGATGTGTTACTTGTAAACGGAATGGCAATTACATTGATAATCCTGAAACAACCTCCATTTATGTAACATGATGTATTGCTCTTTATTGCCACCCTTCCTTCCTTTGCATTAGACAACAGATGCAACATTGAATCGTCATGCTTGGGATAAAATTAATGCATTTCAATTGGACTTCATTGATTTTTTTTCTAGTTGACTATATTTGTGCTTAGCACACCGGCCACTGAGATGGTTTTCAGAGGAAATGGTTCAATCAGAATCCTTTGCAAGCTATTCCCAAGTAGCATGCCTCTTTGTAATGTCCATTAAATACCCTATTACATTATCCACAAAGACAAAGATTAAAAAATATGAATGGTTTTCTTTCTGGCTAAGTAAAATGGATATTCATTTGAATCAAAACGAATCACGTGATGCTGCATTGGTGTAATAGTTAGCACACTCGACTTGCGATCCCGATGTTCAATCTCCTGGTGTGGCAGTCGAGGCAATGGACGAGTTTCTTAAATGACAACTGCTGCCTGTCAATCGGCAGGCTATGTGTCGTGGAGTGTAAGCGTGGTTATTCGCAATTCTATTATATTTCTGATTTATATAGTGCCCTTTCCAGGCGCTTTATAAAGCAAGCCGATGGCGGTCAGTGAGGGAGGTGATGGAATTGATGGAGGGACAGGGGCTGGGAATGGAGATGATGTTGCTGGGGTAGATAAGGCAGAATAAGGTGGAATGTGATGGTGAGAGAGGGTGTCTGATGGGTCCAACGTGGATGGGAGGCAGAAGGGTATGGGGCACATGCGTGAAGTGGTGAAATGGGCATGGGTGAGGGTAGGTGAATGGTGGTAGGTACAGAGGTTTGGTGGCCGGATAGTTGAGTTGATGGAGGAGCACAGTGTAGGTCTGGGGGAGTGATGTGGTTAGGTGCACAGACATGCGTCCAAGATGTCTGGGCAGCCTGAAGGTGGAGGCCAGTGCATTATCTCGTGGCTCTATCGAGCGCCATCTAGTGGAGGCCATTTCTGCTAGCCGTGGTGTGAGCAACATATTGCGGGGCTGCACCTTTAACCATGCAGAACCTACTTTTAGTGACAGTTTTCCTATTAATACTTATGTTTTAGCTTACAATATCGGTCACTTTATTGATTACATAAGTTGGTAATTTAAACATCACATAAGCATAGCTAATTAGGCCACATTATGCTTTAATGCATAAATATAATGTGGCCCAAAAGTCAGGAGGCACTGGGTAATTTTATATTTATTTCAACAAATCACATGGGATGATTTAATATACTTAACAAATGTTCAAACTGACTTCTGTTAAATTTCGATTTAAAGCTTTCGTGACTGCAGGGATTCATCTTCTTGGTTTTTTCGGTAAAGTCACGTAGAAGGGAAGTAATAAAATAATAAAAATAAAAGATAATAAAATAATTTTCACGACATTTCGGCCACAACGCAAGCAGCCGTCCTCAGGTGAAGAATGAAACACCACCAAGCTTGGAGCGTATATTTAAGCTGGGTTGGAGGGGGGAAGAAGAGCGCCTTGACAAAATAATTTGCATATCAAGAGGCATTTAGCATATTTATGGAAAATGCATAGGAGGTGGGCGGGGGGTTTCAAAGTCATATTATGCCTGTGCATTATGCAGGATTAGCAGCATCAAAGGGAGGGGATGGGGGTAGCATTAACAAAGGGAAGGAATGTTAATAGTATGTAGCTGCAATTACTAAACAACCACGTAAAAACTAAAGTATAAACTACATAGTATCATCAGTATACTAAATATACTTTCCAATAAGCTGAGCTATTAACAGTAAGTAATACATTACAAAAATATAATATGGTTCCAGCTAAACTTTTTTCTCTTACATCACACGGGTCTACCCCATACTATATACTACCATAGACAAACCCAACATTAAATTATATACTGTATTACTATACACCACTCTATACCTTCGTCTATAATATTGTAATAAACGACTGGACCACGATGTCTGGCTCAGTGTCCTTTATTCGGTTCGTACTGTATTCCCACACGGCTGTCTCTACTCTGTAGCTTCTCCACGGTGCTGACTCCGATGTCGGCCCGGTCCACAACAGCAGCCCCGCTGCTGTTACTCTCACACAGCCCCCCTTGGTTGTACTCGCTGCAACTCCTCTCTCCTTCGTCCTCTCTGCAGCTCTGTCAGCCTCGTGCTGTCTCTCCCTCTTCTCTCCCGCCACACCTGGCAGCCACACCGCTGCCTCTAACACGCAGCCCTTCTGGCTGTCTTCTCCGCAGCTGCACACCACTCCGTAGCTTCCTCCTGTCTTCGGGGTTGGCTCCCGATGGCCGTCGGTGCCCCCCCTCTTCTCACTCGCCCGCGTGGCCTCACTCTTTTCCGCTCACACCCCGACTGACTTCCCCTTCCGGTTTACCCGCTTAAGGACCCGAACCTTCCACCCACGTCACATGGCTCCACCCCCCGTGACGTCACATCCGGAAGGTCGCTTACGCCCGCATTACACCACCCTCCCCCGTAGAAAAATCCCAGCCGACCTCGGCTGACCAATAGCAAATCGTAATGCGGCGAATCGACCTTCCCCCCTAAAGGACACTAAGCATACAATGTGTAATAAACGACTGGACCACGATGTCTGGCTTAGTGTCCTTTATTATTCGGTTCGTGCTGTACACCCACACGGCTGTCTTTACTCTGTAGCTTCTCCACGGTGCTGACTCCAATGTCGGCCCGATCCACAACAGCAGCTCCGCTGCTGTTTCTCTCACACAGCCCCCTTTCGCTGTACTCGCTGCTGCTCTTCTCCCTCCGCAGCTCTCACAGCTTCTTGCTCTCTCTCTCTCTCTCCGCAGCTCCTCCTGGCAGCCACACCGCTGCCTCTAACATGCAGCCCTCTCTCTCTCTCTCTCCGCAGCTCCTCCTGGCAGCCACACCGCTGCCTCTAACACGCAGCCCTTCTGGCTGTCTCCTCTGCAGCTGCACACCACTCCGCAGCTTCCTCTTATCTTCGGGGTTGGCTCCCGATGGCCGTCGGCGCCCCCCCCTCTCCACTCTTGCCCGCGTGGCCTCACTCTTTTCCGCTCACACCCCGACTGCCTTCCCCTTCCGGTTTACCCGCTTAAGGCCCCGAACCTTCCCCCCCACGTCACATGACTCCACCCCCCGTGACGTCACCTCCGGAAGGTCGCTTACGCCCGCATTACAAATGTAACAGCAAAAACAACAACAACAACGCAATTAACATCAACGAACGTACAAAAAGCATGCAATAAATACAACTGTAAGAAAAAGATAACAACACAGCAACAATCAACGAAACGTAAGCGATTTGGAACGTGTGCGGGTCGCCGGCCCGTCCCGGACGGTCGGCGGCCCACTCGCAGAACGGGAAGGCGATGAAAGTCGAGGAATGACAGGGGGTAATCCCCCTGTCGCAGCTGGAAGTCCACCAACGTCCCGTGTCCCTAAAGAATCAGTCTTGGGCTTGTCCCGTGACCGTGCCTGCAGCTGGGTCGGAAGGGCTGCAGGGCTCGAAGGTCCCGCAGACCTGGCAGGCGTCCTCCGAGCAGGGCCCCTCGTCCCCCGCAATGTCACGGCCGGCCTGTCTGGAACAGGTACGACAGGCGCTCTAGCAAGATCAATGGACGCAGGCAGGGGAGAGTCAGCAGCAACAGACCCCGGCAAGGCAACATTGGGGGATGACGCATCATGTAAGGGAGCAACATATGGTTTCAAGCGCGACGTATGCACAACCCAGCGACGAGATCCAATTTGGACGCGTGCTGACTGTGGGTTGGGAACCGCAATGAGGCGTACGGGACCATGCCAGGGTTTGTGCAATTTCGGAGAGGTTCCCGGACGTACCTGTGGACAATGAAGCCAGGCTAGGTCCCCAACCTTCCAGGGGCACTCCCCCTCGGACCGTCGCGCATACCGCTCGTTCCGGGCCTGGGCTTTGGCCGTAGCCACGCGGGCATTCTCCCGCGCCTCCGTGACTCGGCGAACCGTGTCCTGAATGTATTCAGGAAGTGGTTTACGAGGTCCCTTCACCCCAGTTCCCAATTGCACATCCACCGGCGGCACGTTTTCCCGACCATACATAAGGTAAAACGGCGAATACCCTGTAGCCGCATGAGGTGTCATCCTGTACGCCGAAAGCACTCCGGGGATGTGCAGATCCCAATCTGATTGTTGTTCGCTCACGGTATGGCAAAGCATGGCAGACAATGTCCTGTTCAGCCGTTCAACCATACCATCCGTCTGCGGATGGTATGGGGATGTCCGTACTTTCTTAGTCTCAAGGCCCGCGCACACTTCCGCCAATAATTTGGAAGAGAAATTCCTGCCCTGGTCCGTGAGGAGTCTCTCAGGCGCCCCATTGTCCATAATATACCCAAACAAAAAGGCGTCGGTAATGGCCGCGGCCGACTGATCGGGCAACGGCCAGGCCATCGGCCAACGGGAGAGGTACTCAACCCCTACCAGCAAATATTTATTACCCCTCGCCGATGGTGGAAAAGGTCCCAATATGTCCAGTGCCACCAATTCATTGACTCGAGACACCTGAATCGACTGGAGAGGCAGCACGTAAGGATGTTTCGGCGGCTTACGTCGTGCACACGCAGGGCACGCGCGCACGTGCCCTACGACATCTGTCGCCATGCCGTGCCAAAAATAATGACGTTGCAACGTCAACAAGGTCTTCTGCACCCCTAAATGTAAGAGAGTGTCACAATGGAGGGTTCTAATCAACTCGAATCGCAAGGACGTTGGTACCACCAGGCGCCAACGTTCCTGGAACCCCTCCCGCCACATAAGCAGACCATCTCGGAGAGCGGTCTGCGGCCCCACAGCCGTACTCGGACTCCCATTGTCCCTAGCAGACCGCTTCCGCAAGGACACCAACGACTCATCCATCATCTGTTCCCGGATCCAGACAGACCGCGGCAGATTCAAAACCCCGTCAGCCGGTCCCGGTTCCATCGGAGTGTCCGACTTCTCGACGGCCAACGTAAGCGGCTGAGGGGGGTTTGGAATCGGCGAACACCTATGCGTCCCCGACGCACATTTACAAGGGGCGCGCCGCGGTAATCTGGAAAGTGCGTCAGCGTTCGCATGGCGCACTCCCTTCCGATGTTGAATTTGGAAGGAAAATTCCTGTAGCGTGTCCAACCAACGTGCCAACTGTCCGGATGGCTGGTCAATTTTAAGGGCATATTGCAAGGCCGCATGATCCGTACGCACAATAAAAGAACGACCGTAGAGGTATGGTCGAAATTGCCGTAGGAAAAAAACAACCGCCAATAGTTCTCTGCGAGTGACACAGTAGCGGGTTTCCGCAGGAGACAAGACTCGGCTACCATACGCCACGACACGCTCTACACCCCCTTTAGACTGTGATAATACCGCCCCAATACCCGTGTCACTCGCGTCCGTATCAAGAATGAATGGGTGATCGAAATCGGGATAATCCAATGTTGGGGCCGTGGCCAATAGATCACGCAGACTCCAAAAGGCCGCCTCCTCCGGCTGTCCCCAAACAAACTTCCGTCCTTTACCCGTAAGGAGATGCAAGGGCCTCGCAATTGTCGCAAAACCCGGCACAAATCTTCGGTAATACGAGGCAAATCCCAAAAACCGCCGAACATCCCCCACGGTGGCCGGAGTCGGCCAATCCCGGACGCACGCCGTCTTTTCTGGATCCGTGGACACCCCCTCAGCACTCACAATGTGCCCCAAATAGCGGACGGACCGTTGCAGTAGGTGACATTTCTTTGGTTTGAATTTCAATTTGGCAGAACGCATCCTCGTGAACACTGTCTCCAGCCGCGTCAAATGTTCATCAAATGTGCGGCTGAAGACAATAATATCATCCAAATATATAAGACACGTCTCCCACTGCAACCCCGACAAAACGAGCTCCATCAATCTTTGAAATGTAGCAGGGGCCGCATTCAATCCCATCGGGAGACAGTTGAATTGAAATAACCCCTGCGACGTACGGAATGCGGTTTTCTCCCGTGAGGACTCGTCAAGGGGAAGCTGCCAAAATCCCGAAGAGAGGTCCAGTGTGGAAAAGAACTTAGCCCCCGACAATGCGTCGAGCGAGTCATCCATACGCGGCAGGGGGTACGCATCTGCCACCGATATCTTATTTAATTTCCGGAAATCAACACAAAATCGCAATTTGCCATCCTTTTTCTTAACCAAGACGACCGGAGCGCCCCATGGGCTGTTAGATGGCGATATAATGTCCGCAGCCAACATGTCTTCCACTGCCCCCCGCACGTGTTCTCGCTCCGCAGGACTCATCCGATGCGAATTTAATCGAATAGGGGCAGCATCGCCCGTCTCAATGTGATGGTAAAGCAACGAAGTGCGGCCCAAATCCAAATCATCGGAGCTGAACACATCGGAATATGTCAACAACAATTTACGCAGCGCACCACGTTGCTCCATGGACAGGGAAGAATTTCCGTCACATAAGTCAGCAACCCAACGATTATCCGAACCCCTTGGCTCGGAAACCCCAGCAACCACTCCCCGGCTATGCGGACAATCATGCATCGCAAACGCCGTAGTGGCATGTGCCACAACCGTACCGGCCGGAACACGGACGTTTTCCCCCCCCGCATTAAGCACCTGTAAAAACGGTAATTGATCGGGCCAGACGATGGTCTGTGCCCCCACTAACGCCAACCCGGTTGTTATCGTGGCGGACGGTGACAACAAGACCCCTACTGCTCCTAGCCGATCAGGCAGGGGCGTCCGATACCGCAAGGGTATAAGCATCTGTGTACCAGGTGGGATGTCCACAGATGCGACGGACAGCGCCTGCACTTGTACGGCCGAAGCAGGTCGCCCCCAGGGCGACGGCAGAAACGAGATTTGACGGCCCCCCGGCAGTTCTATACAATTCTCATTGATTTTGATCAAAATGGGCATCTTAGCCAAAAAATCGGTGCCTAACAAACAAGGAACCGCCAAAGATCTCGATATTAACACAACGCCCGAGGCCGACACATCCCCAATAGATATCTTAGCATCCACCTGGCCCACGATACCCATGCTACCCCCGTTCGCAGCGACGCACGACCCATAAACCGGACGCACAGCCCCCGGCGGGATGCCCAACAGATGGAAAATGACATCCGAAATAATAGTCGCAGACGCGCCGGAGTCGACCAAAATGCGTACGTCCACCCCTTGTATAGACCCCGGTACAGTGGACGAACCCGTAGCGGCCGCGACGACTCTCCGTGCCAACTTGCGCCACTGCGTGACCGAGCGACAAGGCCCCGTCGAAGGGCTTTCTTTAACAACAACATTAGGATCGCGCAACGAAGGTGATGGGTGAGGTGTAAAGCCTTGCCGGGTGTCTGGTGCGTGCCGACATGCCTGTTTCGGAGGATCTTTAGTCGGCTTGTCCGGTACCGAGGCCTCCTGCTGCGGCGGAGCCGGCAAGCGGGCCCAGCAGTCTCTGGCATAGTGGCCCCTACGCCCGCAGCGGAAACATTCGGCATCGTTGCGCCAAAGCGCAGGCCTTGCCTACCGATGGCCCCGTTCCGGTAGCGCAGCGCGCGGCCTCGGCCCGCCGCGTCCCGTCCATGGAGCGGAGGCGGCCGTCAGCTGTTGAGGGCCCCGGTCATCCGGAACGTAGACAGCCTGCGCAGGGTTCCACCCCAGCGCATCCCCTTCTTTGACGGGCCCCCCCATCCACGCCGTCACTTGTTTCTAGCGACGGAGATTGAATTGCGGAACGAGACACTTAGCAGCCGTCCGGGAAGTTAGTTTCTCATGCCCACACACAGGCATGGGGATCCCTAGATCCCGAGACAGCTCCAACATTTTCCCTAATATGAGAGGCTCGAGCAGGTCCTGTGGCGTCTCAGGATAAGCTGCCATGGCCAGCTCCAGCACCGCACCCCTGAACGCCACGGGCGACTCCTCTGGTGCTCGTTGTCATTGAGCGAATCGCCGATGCGCATCATCTGGTGGCTCATAAGCGTCGGCCATTTCTTGAAAAACACCACGTAAAGTTGCCTTCTTATCGGTCGTTATGGAACGGAAAAATCGGACATATTCGTCGTCCAGGAGAGTCGGCAACACCTCCAAAGCCTCAGCATCGGTCCATCTTGCTGTGCGTACCGCCGCCAAGAAGCGGCAGGCGAAAGCGCTCCAGTCCCCACCGACGGAAAATTCTTTAACTGTGGTAAGGTGGCGACTCCGACTCCTCTTCCCGCCGTCTTCCAATGGTGGTGGTTGTGGTGGCAAATTCAAAATGGCGTCGGCCCGCGGCGTGGCCAAGATGGCGGTTTGGCGCCGCGGAGCGCGCAAGATGGCGGCTTCTTGCCGCGTGGCCAATGGCGGCGGCAGGGCAGGCAACGTGGCGGCCTGCGGAGCACCAACTGCGTCCTCCATCGTACCTGGCGCGACGAGATGGCATAAATGCGTCAGGACGTCCTTTAGTGCCTCCAGTTGTACCGCCATCTCTTGCCATCTTTGATCAGCGTCCGATGATGTCGACGGACCCGCCACCGCGCCGACATCCTCCACTCCCGTCCCCGTGCTCGCCTCAGCAGGGCTCTCCTCCACCACCCCAGCAGAATCCGTGGTTGGAGGGAGTTCGTCGTCGTCGGACGAAGAAGCCGATGCAGGCGCCGGATTAACTTTCTTCCTCACTTGTTTCGACATGCCGTTGCACTTCTGACACCAGTGTAATAAACGACTGGACCACGATGTCTGGCTCAGTGTCCTTTATTCGGTTCGTACTGTATTCCCACACGGCTGTCTCTACTCTGTAGCTTCTCCACGGTGCTGACTCCGATGTCGGCCCGGTCCACAACAGCAGCCCCGCTGCTGTTACTCTCACACAGCCCCCCTTGGCTGTACTCGCTGCAACTCCTCTCTCCTTCGTCCTCTCTGCAGCTCTGACAGCCTCGTGCTGTCTCTCCCTCTTCTCTCCCGCCACACCTGGCAGCCACACCGCTGCCTCTAACACGCAGCCCTTCTGGCTGTCTTCTCCGCAGCTGCACACCACTCCGTAGCTTCCTCCTGTCTTCGGGGTTGGCTCCCGATGGCCGTCGGTGCCCCCCCTCTTCTCACTCGCCCGCGTGGCCTCACTCTTTTCCGCTCACACCCCGACTGACTTCCCCTTCCGGTTTACCCGCTTAAGGACCCGAACCTTCCACCCACGTCACATGGCTCCACCCCCCGTGACGTCACATCCGGAAGGTCGCTTACGCCCGCATTACAATATTATCCTAAGTATTATTCTACCCACCCTACTGTATACCACACTGCTGTATATTCACTATACAATTACGATACTGTATATTACCTTATACATTGTATTAAACATTACAATTTTATACTATTTATACAATCTGCTATACACTATACCATTGACCGTCGCGTGAAAGACACTAAGAGGAAGCAACGAAATATGTCAATGAGAGAGTGGATAGGGGGACTTGCAACGGTGCAAAGAATCCATTCCCTGTGGAGAATACAAGATATATAGTCAATGCCAGTGAGTGGGCTGTGGTTTGAAAGTCACCGTGAACGTGAACACAATCAGTTAAGATCCGAAATGGTTTATTACGTCCTTCCAATGATTGCTGAGCCAGAATCTATCTTCTCGGTTGAAATTGTCTCTGTGTTTGTATATGTGGATCGCCTCATGAACGAATCTCTCATGGTAGCCAGATGGCTTGCAGATAACCTCTGTCTTGGAGAAGTCAATGTCATGTGAGTCCATTGAATTGTAACAGTGATCTGCCACAGCTGAGGTGTTTGTCCTACCGTGTTTCAGGTCTGCTTTATGTTCACGGATGTGGTCCGAGACATCTCGTTTGGTTTCTCCAATGTAACTGCTACCACAGAGGCAACTTAGTTTCTAGATGCCAGGGTACTGTATGTCTGGAACCACATCTTTTACAGACGGGACCAGATCACAGATTTTATGTACTGTGTTGAATCGGACCTGGATCTTGTGTTTAATCAGGATTTTGGAGATCTTTTTTGTGACCCCAGCAATGTAGGGTAAGGTGATGGTTTTGAAAGGCTCCTCAACAGGATCCTTCTTGATGGTTGGAGTGATGGCTTTGCGGATTGTGTAGTCGGAATAACCATTAGCCTTAAGAGCTTGGCGTACGTATTTGAGTTCACTGGCAATGTGTTCCTGGTCCGAGATGCATTGGGCTCTATGGTATAGAGTCTTGATGAGGGAGTTCTTCCGGGATGGATGGTGGTGGGAATCCGCTTTTAGGTTAGCATCCGTATGGGTGGCTTTCCTGTAGACAGAATGGCTCATTGAACCATCAGGTCTCCTTTTAATTAGGACATCCGAAAAGGGTAGCTTTCCATCTGTTTCGACTTCCATGGTGAATCTGATGGCTGGGTGTATGGAATTGATGTGGTCGAGGAATTGGTCTAGAGCAGGCCAGCCATGTGGCCAGATGACAAAAGTATCATCTACGTACCTCTTCCATAAGGTCGGGCGTAGAGTGGCAGTCTGGATGGCGTTAGTCTCAAATTTCTCCATGAAAACGTTGGCTACAACTGGAGATAGGGGGAGCCCATTGGGGTGCCCTCAGTTTGTTTGTAGAAAGTTCCATTCCAGGTGAAGTATGTATTGGTTAAGCAGTGTCTCACCAGGGGGGGTACCCCAGTATGCAGTCCTTGATGAACCAAGTCTTCAATGATTGTGATGGTGTCAGGTCCAGGAACTTTGGTGAATAAGGAAACCACATCAAAACTGACAAGCAGGTCGTCTGGGGACAGGGAAATTCCGTAGAGTTTAGTACCGCAGAGGTGGTTTTTCCAGTGAAAGGCCGCAGGATTTCAGACAAAAAACGAGACAGTTTATAGGTGGGGGAGTTGATAGTAGAGACAATGGGACGAAGAGGTGTATCTTCTTTATGTATCTTTGGTGGCCTGGCTGCAGAAGATTTCAACGAGAACTGTTTGGTTTGATCAATTAATGCGGTTGAATCAGAAATGATTTTGTTGGTTTTAATGACGAGGCTGTTGGTGGGGTCTCTTTTTATTTTTGTATAGCTGCCATCGTTGAGTAGTTCTTGAATTTTGTTGTTGTATTCTATTTTGTCCATGATGACAGTGGCATTGCCTTTGTCAGCTGAGAGTATGACAATGTCATCCCTCTTTTTTAATTGAGCTAATTCAAAACGTTCATCTTTGCTGATGTTACTAGCTGGCATCTTAGCGTTTTTGAGGGTTGCAGCCATTTCAGATCTTGCTACGTCTGCAGCGATGTGACCCAGGCCCTTGAGAGCCAATGATATCATTAACTGGTATGTCTCTAGGTGTGACTGCAAAGTTTAGTCCTTTAGCTAAAACGGATTTCAGACCATCAGAAATAGAACTGTTACTGCGATTAATAACGACTTTGTTAACGTCTACCATGAGAGATTCGTTCATGAGGCGATCCACATATACAAACACAGAGACAATTTCAACCGAGAAGATGGATTCTGGCTCAGCAATCATTGGAAGGACGTAATAAACCATTTCGGATCTTAACTGATTGTGTTCACGTTTACGGTGACTTTCAGACCGCAGTCCACTCACTGGCATTGACTATATATCTTGTATTCTCCACAGGGAATGTATTCTTTGCTCCGTTGCAAGCCCCCCCTCCATCCACTCTCTCATTGACATATTTCGTTGCTTCGTCTTAGTGTCTTTCACGCGACGGTCAATGGTATAGTGTATAGCAGATTGTATAAATAGTATAAAATTGTAATGTTTAATACAATGTATAAGGTAATATACAGTATCGTAATTGTATAGTGAATATACGGCAGTGTGGTATACAGTAGGGTGGGTAGAATAATACTTAGGATAATATTATAGACGAAGGTATAGAGTTGTGTATAGTAATACAGTATCTAATTTAATGTTGGGTTTGTCTATGGTAGTATATAGTATGGGGTAGACCCGTGTGATGTAAGAGAAAAAAGTTTAGCTGGAACCATATTATATTTTTTGCGACATAGAATTGTAATGTATTACTTACTGTTAATAGCTCAGCTTATTGGAAAGTATATTTAGTCTACTGATGATACTATGTAGTTTATACTTTAGTTTTTTACGTGGTTGTTTAGTAACTGCAGCTACATACTATTAACATTCCTTCCCTTTGTTAATGCTACCCCCATCCCCTCCCTTTGATGCTGCTAATCCTGCATAATGCACGGGCATAATGTGACTTTGAAACCCCCCGCCCACCTCCTACGCATTTCCCATAAATATGCTAAATGCCTCTTGATATGCAAATTCTTTTGTCAAAGCGCTCTTCTTCCCCCCTCTAACCCAGCTTAAATTTACGCTCCAAGCTTGGTGGTGTTTCATTCTTCACCTGAGGGCGGCTGCTTGCGTTGTGGCCGAAACGTCGTGAGAATTATTCTATTATGTTTTATTTTTATTATTTTATTACTTCCCTTCTACGTGACTTTACCGAAAGAACCAAGAAGATGACTTCTGTTAATATTACTTTATGCATGAACTTTCTTTTGAAATTAATTCAGGACATTTTTTTGTTTCAAAAAAGCTGTCTTCTTTTTCACATTCGTAAAAACAAATTAATTGGACTCATTCGTCATTAGTAAAAACAAAAAATCACATTTTTAAAAGTTGTTTTAAAAGGAATAAAAAAATGTATATTAACGTTAATAGATCAATTATTAACTTCAATATTAAACAATTACAAAGTTTTAACGCCAATGTTAAAATAAACAAAATAACCCTATGCCCTGAAGTTTGGGCCACCCTGTATATTTGTAAGGAATAGGGCATGTATGTATGTTGAACTTCTTTCGCACCATATGTAGCCAATCGTGCTAATCGGAGGTGCGGGGAAGGAAAGTGAGGTATTGTAAATTCATTTCCAAAAAGAAAGAAATAATTGAAAGGTAATTCACGAAGAGTGTATTTTACATTGGGAAGAAAGTCCAGTGAATATAATCGGACGCCCTGTTTGATTGGAGATCAAGAAACATCTGAGCTGTCCTCCCATCAGTCAGCCATGAGTCAATTGCCCATCTAGAGGTAAAGATTATTATAGATCGGTGAATGAAGTTGGAAGAGATTCAGAGGAATGTTGTATTTTCACCAAAATATGTTTAAATTATTCTGCATGCACGTTTAGTAATGCCTTTGCCAGGTGTTTAATAGTAAGTCCCTAATTGACTCTTGTGCTATCGCGATCGTTGGAGGAGAGTACTTAGAGGTCAGAGACCAATGCAAAGAGCAAGAGAGAAAGTTAGATGAAAATATCGCCTTTTACAGCCAAGGTTATAAAATATGGGTTTAAAATAAGTAAAGCAAAAAACTAACACAATCCAACATGTAGAAATATATAGAACACACCGTGAGAAAAAATGCACAATGCAATCAAGAATCGGGATGAAAGAAGTAATTTGATGTAAACTTATTAAATATTGTTTACTAAGTACTACAATATAATTTATGCATGAAGATGAAATATGCATATGGTGTAAGTGAGCCTGCACGAGCAGACTCTGAAGGTTGGGCGTTAATGTTGATGCACTTGGGGTATTCTAGCAAAAGGAAGGAAGTGATAGCAAGGTGCGGTGGTATAAACAAGATTGACCGTGAACACCTCTTAACCTTGAATGCTGAGCAGCTAACATCCATTCCTGTTTAGCAAATGGGGAGTAATTGTGTGTTAATCACAGGTACCCATAATTTGAGGTAGGGGTCACGCAATGAAAATTGTTAAACTTACATTTCAATTTCAATTCCCCTTTCACTGTGAAAATATTGAACACTTCTTCAGGTTCACCATGAGCATAAATGTAGCGTAAATAACCATGGCACGTTTGATATTAATACATCCAGGAAGCATTACAACGTTCATGATCCAATGCAGACAAAGTGGATACAATGTGTTTGTAGAGTCCTTGTTATATGGATGTTGTTTGCAAGCACTAAAGCACCAGTTTAACACGTAGGCTTTAACGACTAATATCATCCATAATACAGTTTTTTTTACGCGATCTAACTAAAGCACCAGTAGCAGATGTAAAACCCTTTCATAGCTTTAGCACCTACTTTTATGTGTTATTATGAACTAGCTTCTTTGCCCGTCCTAAGACCGAAGCTGTAATATTTACGAAAAGATTGAGCAGAGTATAATTGTATCTTGTGTAAATGTAATGGCAGTGAATCATGCACAACACGAAGTCGTAAAACACTTCACTGCAGTTCACTGTAGCACTGTATTAATGGCAGTTATTCTTGCACAAAACTCCATCATGAAACACCTCACTTCTTGTCACTGTAGCACTATATATAACGTAACCTTCAATTAGTTCAGTTTCACTGCTCTGACACTTTATTCTCTTCTGCTTTCGGTCGCTGGGGTTGAAATAAATTGAAAATCGATACAATATCTGGAAAATCACCGAGAAATGTCTATTTTACCATAATGTAGAAGCATAACTTAGACTTACATTTTGTCTCACGTGCTGAAGAAATAAATAAAGACACCAAATCCACTTTGTTGTTGAATATAACTATTTATTAGATTCACTTTCAATAAATAAATGTCAAACTGAAAGCGAAATAGCGAAAAAAAAACATTTCCACTCGACCCTTCTACGTACGTCTAAAAATCCACCGGCTCATGAATATTAATAACGGGGGTAGTGCGGCATGTGGAGTGATGTCACGCGTGGGACACACAAACAGACGTTATTGGCTCATTATAGTAGTAATTGAACCCGAGGTGGCATTGTTTAAAACGTTACGCTCTCCTGTGTTTGTGTGTATGTGTGGACATGATTGACTGCGGGGAGTGGTAGTGTAGTGGTTAGCATGCTGCGCTACAAACCCAGCTACCCGAGTTCAATTCCTGTTCACTGCCAACACCAGGGGCGATAATCTGAATCAGTCCTGGGCCTCCACTGGGTCAACTCAGCTTCAAATGAGTACCTGGTGCAGTGTGTAAACATCGCCAATGAGGAGACAAAGGCGGCCGGGCATGGTGCTGGCCACCCACCCCCTCGTGTGCCATGCTGGCCTTCGTAAGGTGCTTGCTAATAGCACTTGTTCCAAAAGTCGATTAAGGCTATACCGGAGATCTTTGTCTTGCATGATTGGCTCAGTAAATGCATATGAAAACCGGGCTGGTCTGTCTGAAAATGTATTCTTCACGATGTATTCTAGATGGCTGCATTGCTGATCTCATGGTATGATTCCCGTTAGACCAGCCTGAGTGGATATTGTGGGTTCAATCCATAGGCGGCCCGTTACTGACACTAAAATTGGAGAAGAAATGCCAACTTAAGCTGGCAAATCCACTGAATGAATGGATGCCGAATTGTTGATACCATAACCGTTCTATGCAGTGTTCTTCCTCGATTATATTCCAATTATTTCACAAATGTGGTGAATGAGATAAACTCAATTTCTATTTAGAACAACATTCCGTGTCTGAGAATTGATTACATAATTGATTACATGAGTTAATGTCCAAAAACTACTTCTGGAGTAATTTTAAATACGCCTCGTTTCGGCACTATATTACATGCAATATGGTATATGTATGGCAAGCAGTCATACATATTTAATACTCAGAGCTGAGTTATGCTAGCTAAATCGACAAAGATAATTGTAAAGGCTTTTTGCATGGTTTGTGTGAAGTCAACGAAAGTGTATTAACATCATCAGTTCACTTGCATTAGGAAACCCGGTTTAATCACGCATAGCTGAAATCTGGATTACAACCCAGGTTTGATCGGATTCAGATCTGAGCAACCCAACATAATTATATCACGTGCTGAAGGATAGCAAGTAGATGGTCTCAGCATGGTCACCACTATCTGCCAGAGAAAATCACATATCTGGAACCTTTTACCATTATCCAAAATGATGGGGGAAAAAAGCATGGGCTTTACCGTGGCTGGCAATAAAACAGGTGTTTAGATGTTCAAACACCAAATAGATACCTTTTGCAAGGCATCGAGTCTGCATTAGCCACCCACAGGTGTGGCTAAATATGCAAACATACATTCTCTGATAATGTATGCATTGTCTTTGAAACAGATGGTCTACTCCAGAGACAGCCTTCTTCATGGCCTTTTCTCACCAGTGTTAGACCAGATAACGCCAAAAGGCGAACAATACAAAGACAATGCAAGTATCGGAACACTTATAGCTCAGGGCGAACAGTTAGATATATCTATGGGAACTTTTTACCAGTATCCAAAATTATACAAAATAAGAATAGGATAGGTTTTACCTTTTCCGGCAATGAAACATTTGTTAAGATGTTCAAACACTAAATAGATAACTTTTGAAAGGCATCGAGTCTGCATTAACCACACTTACTTGTGGCAAAAGGTGGAAACAAACATGCTCTGATAATATTTGCATTGTTTTTTAAACTGATTGGCCTTCATAAAATAATAGTTTGACGGTGATTTTACAATAATGTCGTAGCATTGTGGGAAAATATGACCCCGATTGTGTACAGGATGAAAAGGCCACTTGAATAACGTTTTAAATATCTCTCATTGAGCCTTTCTCTGACACATGAGGTGCACTGCTCTGCAAGATCACTAAGTGGATTGTTATTCAAATGAGATTATGCTGATAGCGTGAGTGTAATCACATAAAAGAACCCAGCATCTCGTTCATCTGACATGTTGGCAGCTCAGTGATCTAACATAGCATTACCCCAGCAAGCCACCTGGCCACCAACTCTCTCTGATGTCTTCAAATGCATGCAGGTACATTATCTAGCTTCAGATCCTGTTCAAAGTAATTTTGCAATTGTACAGCTGACATATTTTAAACACGTAGTTTCTGTAGTGCCCTTGTGATTTGTAGTAATTTGCAAAGTACTTCTGAACTCAGAATGAGAGTGCATCGGGAGCCTGGCACATTGTAATATCGTGGTTGAAATTTATTTTTGTGCTGTATTATCCGATATTTTTAATTCACAGTCCCAGGTTTCCTGGTGTTTAAATATTTACTTAAATGTATCTGTATAATTTCATCATTAATTTTCACATGTACATAATACAATTTTATAATAGCTTAAATCTCTAGTTACCACCGTGATGCTGAACATTTGGGTTTGAATTTCATTGATGGGAAATACATTTGTTGACTGAGATAGCAGGATGGGTATATAGCAGTTATATATATAATCATTGTGCATATACACATCAACTCACTGATTTGCTGACACGCTTGTATCTTAAGCCCTTAATTATTTAGTCTCACATTTTCATGCTACTTTATTTTCTCTCTTTTACTTGCAATTTTTAATACGTTTGCGCACTTGAAGATGAAGAACAATGTGTGCCTTTTCACCGTCATCAAGCCCTTAATTATTTAGTCTCACATTTTCATGCTACTTTTTTTTCTGTATTGTATTTGCCATTTTGAATATGTTTGTGCACTTGAAGATGAAGAACAATGTGTGCCTTTTCACCGTCATCACCTAATTGGGGTTACAATGTGCTGGCAAAAAATGAAAGACATAAATTAATTATCTTGCAAGGTGTCTGCTAGATAATGCTAAATGCCATCTCGGGGTATTTTGAGTTACATTCACCTTTCGTATGTATGTTTAACTTATTTCTCACTGTACACAGCCAACCGTGCTCATCACACATATGAATTAATAATCAAAATGAATATAATCGCGGGACCCATTTTAAATACACTAGGTCGCGTGTTATTAAGAACTTTACCTCAGTGGGGCAAGCAGAGAGCTTGCAAAAGATTTGACAGAAAATACGTGTGAATATTGAGTCCGTAAGGGAGCTCTAGAGAGAAGCTTTAACATCAGTCAAGCATCACTTGGACTTCTGTAATGCTGACCTTTATCAACTGACAATTTGAGCAGAAAATATGAAAGGCAATTCTGTACAAGTCCCCCCAATCCCGCAACGTAATTTCCAGCTTCAGGGTGAGTGACATATAAATTACAATTGTTTGGCCTCAAATACTCTTTACCTCGAATGTCCATTAAAAAAAACAATGGGACACTTCAAACCCTCCTTGATATGGCGTAACAGAAATGTAAATGGCTACAGGCTTCCTCTATGAAAAGCACACTGGAGAGGCACAACGGATATCAATGGTTTGGTTCATTTGGCTATTGTCTATGGTCGTGCACTTTCATGCCTATGATCCGAGGCTCACAGACTTGAGTGTACAAATTCTCAAATGAATGCGATCTGCCCTTTCTACGAAGGTGTCCACAAGCAGTGTTTGATAGCCTTGGCACCAGCATTGATGACCGCAATAAAAGGAGAAAAAACTGTTCCTATAATTGGCTGCACTTGATTTGTTTCAACTGAGCTCTAAGAGCAGCAAAGAGGTGAGAGAGGCAGTAAATTGCTTGCTGTTAGGGGCTGACAGTATAAGTGTACTGCTCAGACATTGCAGAAGCAGAATGTTGATCAGGAACACTGGCTTTCACTGAGATGGGCTCAGAGCTCTGGCTAGGTGCACAATTAATGAAAACATGTTCACTGTGCTACCGGAGCAGGTGGCTCCGGTATATTTTACGTCGCTCAGTAAGTAAACACAACCAGACTGCCATTTATGATACAGGGAGCTCAAATTCCAGAGAAGACCCAATTGGTACCATCATCATGATAAACATCCTTATAGGGTCTGTAAAACGATTACCTTCTTGTAAACAACGCTTGATGGATGCTTAACAGTGCTTGGCCTATGGATTTACTTGTTCACTTAATGGGAATGTGGAATTTCCACGACACGTGACCTGGCGACTAAATAACTGCAATGCACACATTTACACTGCAGGGCGGACAGAGACACGGGGGAGGGGGGATTTGATAAATTTGCACCATTGTTCACCTGCTGTGCTGAGAGATCATACCAGCAATTGTTGTGCTAACCATTACAACCATGGCGGCATCCCTTTAATTTTGGGAAATGTGATTAAAATTAATAAAATTAACAGCTATCTCTGCACAAACAAGTTGGCTGTTTGAAGAGAAATGCTGTAATTGGAATTATACATTATTATTTTAACTACTACATTGTGCGTCTGTCATGTATTACATTGTATTACATTGCATGACCGAGTTATACAATGCAATTAACCTTACAAAGTGTTGTAAGTCATTAGCCTTACAACTTTTTGTTGGTAGGTAGTACATCGCCAGCTGTAATTAAACAGAATATATATAATGGGTAATGCATGTGTAGTGAGTACAACTGAGTCGCAGACGTACTCTTGGAGGTAACACATTTACTTAATACCAACACACGGGGTAGCTGCCCCTTAACAGAATAACAACCTATGGTGGTGACCACCAAGCTAACGACACTAATTACAACGTACTATGGACCGGACCACAGCTCGGGTCCAGGTCCACGTGTTGGAGATTCGGTAGAACGTAGAACGGAGACGAAGATTTCTTCAGGATGAACGTCAGCAACCGGTCCCTCTGGGGTACGCGGCTTATATTCTCTGCGGCGTGGCTGGCTCCGCCCTTGGCCACGACCACCTCCCTGAATCCTCGAGCAGGATCTGGACCCCGCCAATGTGACCAACCCTAGACCCCACTTGGGGTCGCTTTGTAGACTTAACTAGTCACGTGTCCTCTCAGTTCAACCAGAGTGCCATGGCCTTTAGTAACCCCATTTATATGGTCGGCACTCCTACACCCTATCCTGTAGGGCCGGCACTGCACACCAAGCGTGATTCATATTCTCAGGTTTTTTCGGTAAAGTCACGTAGGTAAAAACATTAAAATTAATGAAAGTAAAATAAAACAAAACAAAATAAAATTCACGACGTTTCGGAGGGACCGTCACAGCCGAATTAGCTGCAGCTAATTCGGCTGCGACGGTCCCACCTGATGACGGAGACTTGTGTTGCCTCCGAAACGTCGTGAATTTTATTTTGTTTTGTTTTATTTTACTTTCATTAATTTTAATGTTTTTACCTACGTGACTTTACCGAAAAAACCTGAGAATATGAATCATTGCAGTCACGAAAGCTTCAAATCTAGAACCAAGCGTGATGCCATCCAGCGCTATCAATCAGCGCTCAACGAGCCCATCTAGGGCCTGTACTATACCCACACCAGTGGTATCCGCGATGTCGTTACACTGCATGCCGTGCCTCTCTAAGGCCGGCACTACAAAGTGACATCTCGCGATGTATTGGATAACAAATAAAATAGTAAATATATGTATTTGATATAATTAACCATTCCTATACTGTCTTTGTTAATCTAAGACATTCTGAGACTCAGCAGTCTGTTCTGGTCCCAATTTTGAGACTTTAAGACAATTCCTTATATGTGTTCTAGATTTGAAGCTTTCTTTATACAAACACAGACATAATTTCAACCGTGATGATGGGTACAAACTTAGTAATCATTGGAAAGATGTTATCAACCACGCAAAAAAGACTTAATCACAAATTTTTTGGACCATCTTATCTGACAGGCACTATTTTACTGTACTTTACCGAGTGTTAACATCCCCAGTTATTTTAACAGTACTCTCTTCATTGTTCAGCCAGCATTGGTATAAACATGGGCATTTTCGTTCTTTTGTCTATCATGTGTATCAGACCCCCCCTCCCCCTCTCTCTCCGTTGTGTTGGCGTGTGCAGTAATTGGCCGCTTGCGCACAAGCGCTTCCACGTCCGTCACCCACCCTTTTGGCCTCGCCCCCCCCCCGCCCCCCCCCCCTCCCGATACGTTCCATTCATTGGCTACCATAGTCTGATGAGCTCCCCCTAAGTTTGTACCCATCATCATTTTCGTTCTTTTGTCTATCATGTGTATTAGACCTCCCCTCCTCCTCTCTGCCCATTGTGTTGGCGGGTGCAGTGGCTGGCCGCTTGCGCACAATCGCTCCATTGTGTTGGCGTGTGCAGTAATTGGCCGCTTGCGCACAAGCGCTTCCACGTCCATCGCCCACCCTTTTGGCCTCGCCCCCCCTCCCTCCCGATACGTTCCTTTCATTGGCTACCATAGTCTGATGAGCTCTCCCCTCCCTCTCCCTCCCCCCTCAACTCGCTTTTAAGGGATTACATCTTGAATCATTGCCTCACTTGATACAGCTAATCTGGCTGTGACGGTCCCACCTGATGACGGAGACTTGTGTTGCCTCCGAAACGTCGTGATTTTTGTTTTTATTTTATTTTACTTTTTACGTGACTTTACCGAAAAAACCTAAGAAGATGATTCCTTATATGTGTTTAAGTCCTGTATGAATGTGTTTTGTGTATCAGGAAACGTTCTAGATTTGAAGCTTTCGTGACTGCAAGGATTCATACTCTTAGTTTTTTCGGTAAAGTCACGTAGGTAAAAAATGAAATTAAAGTTAATAAAAAATAAAATAGGAAACGGTGATATCTGGAGAAAACTCATATTTTTTCTTCACACACAAGATTTGAAGTCTATAGAATTGTCTTCTTAGGTTTTTTCGGTAAAGTCACGTAGAAAGTAAAATAAAATAAAAACAAAAATCACGACGTTTCGGAGGCAACACAAGTCTCCGTCATCAGGTGGGACCGTCACAGCCAGATTAGCTGTATCAAGTGAGGCAATGATTCAAGATGTAATCCCTTAAAAGCGACACATCCGCTGCTGTGTCGCTTTTAAGGGATTACATCTTGAATCATTGCCTCACTTGATACAGCTAATCTGGCTGTGACGGTCCCACCTGATGACGGAGACTTGTGTTGCCTCCGAAACGTCGTGATTTTTGTTTTTATTTTATTTTACTTTCTACGTGACTTTACCGAAAAAACCTAAGAAGATGATTCATTGCAGTCACGAAAGCTTCAAATCTAGAATCTATAGAATTGCTCAGCACACCCTATGCTGTGCTGCATATTTGGTCTGTTTGCAATCTTGAAAATGATCCACGATCAGAACAATTGTTGGATTGCGCTAATGTAAATTCAACACATTGTGAATGAGCTGCTACATTGTTACTATTTAATTAATTGCATCTTCTATAATAACATAAATGCATATGTAAAGCATATTTAAACGTAAGGTTTCCAAATTTTTGGAATGCTCAAACTGAAACTTTTACATAACCACGCCCACTCAATTAATAGTTCCCCCCACACAGGAGCCCGACCCACTGTCAGGCAGCCCCACCCACTGTCATGTAGCCCTACCCAATGCTCAGGTAGCTCCACCCACTGCCAGGTAGCCCCACCCACTGTCAGGTAGCCCCACCCACTGTCCGGTAGCCCCATTCACTGTCAGGGAGCCCCATTCACTGTCAGGGAGCCCCACCCACTGTCAGGTAGCGCTGCCAGTGCCCATTCCACGAGGGTGCCACTGTGGCGAGATGTTAACTCCCTCTCCTGGATTGCAAGAGGTTATAAGTTCGATCCCGACCCTGACGCCTGTATATTTGGAGTTTGAATGTTCTCCCTGTGGTCACGTGGAATTTTCTTCAGGTCCTCCGCTTTTTTCCTCCGCATTTAGAAATATCCGTTTAAGAGTATTTGGCTGGTATCCATTTCCACATGATAAGCCACTCCGTTTAGCTATTATTTGTGGTGAAGACACTTCTGAAAATGAGCTATATATCTCAGTACCTGGTAAAAAAAATGTTTTAGCAAATATAATCAGTTGTGCATGAAGCCAGAAAATGTTTAACCGGGACAAGAATACAATTTCTTGCAAATACTTCCAGACACTGGGACAGATTTGCTGAAATGGGGACTATCCCAACAAAACCAGGAGTGCGGTGACATTATTTAAGCATTTCAATCTGCGCAAGTTTTCAATGTCCTGTTGGGAAGCCAATGCCAACAGCTTTATAGGCGTTGTGATGTCTATACGTAAACCGTTCATCTTGCGGGTTTGTTTATATCCATTCTACAGCATCAGTACTGTGATGTCCTGTCAAATGCGCTACTTCAAAAATATAGCAATACTTTAATTCGTATCTTAAAAAAATATTGGGGAAATTTGTTTTTAATTGAAATTTGTGTTCAGTAGAATAATGCCAATGTTAAGCCATTTATGGCTTCATCGTGATGACATGCAGTCACTTTACATTTTCCTCACATTTTGAGTAACTGTTCCGCTTAAGTGTTTGTGCAAAGTCGACGGTCTGTTCATTGTTTGTCTTTCTTTTAAACGCATCTAGTGAAGACATTACATCCAAACTACTTCTAAGGATTGATGCACTGTTTTATATAAGGTGTCTACATTATTGCTCAATGCAGAATTACTAAACTCTTGCATAGGCAGTCTTCACCATTACACTGGTTATGCATCATTCACTGTCATTACTAAACACATAATATGAACGCTTAAACAATGATTCAAGAATACCTGTACAATTTTTACGTGCATTTGGTGTGGGGGGGGGGGTATTGGCACAGTGGTTCTCACAATACACTACAAACCTGGCTTGATTTTCACTAAAAACCAAACCTGGCTTGAGTTTCACTAAAAACCAGGAGTGCGGTGGCATTAAATAATGCCACCGCACTCCTGGTTTGTTGGGATAGTCCAGCCTTGGCTGACATCAGATGCAAGTGATTTCTGAACCAGTCCTGGGCCTCGATTTGTTTCACACAACCTTAATTGTTTGCTCATGCCACAACTGGCTGAAGGATACTCTAGAGCACCCCTTTAGGGGCAATTCTGGGCTATTCTTCCTCCCTGGCCAGATGTCTTGGAAGAAGTGGAAGTACCCACACCACATGCTCTCATTTAAAAGTAACGGGCTGTCTGGTTACAACATTCGACTCACAGTTGAGAGTTTCAAGTTAAACTCTCAGCCAGCGACCAACTCGGTCTCTCAGTGCTTGGTCAGAAGTCAACTGTTGTTATCCCACGCCAGCTCTCATCGGTGTCATAGGATCGTGAGTGTGCAATAACCACAAGTGCGTGCTGTTCAAGTGCCCATTTTAGCCGGGTGCTACTGTGACTTTGACATAACCAAAATTATTCCCTATTTTTCTCTTCCTTTACATTAAATTCATTGGAATGTATCTAGACGTCAAAACCAGCATAATGCTTGATTTTACTAAAATCCCCAAAAGATGTGGCATAGTTATTTTAAATGGTGCAATTAAATACTTGATTCCATCAGACTTTTTTTCCTGTGGTGCAAGAGTTCCAAGGAGAAATCTTCGAAGCGAGCAGTCTAGAGATTGCGGATATTACTCACATATCGTCAGAGTAAGCCCTGCTGGGAAAATAGATGCCCTCAGTGTGTCTTTTTGAAAGATAAATTGTCAACCTGCGTCGCTATGCACGTTCCGAATTAGGGTGTCACTCAAGCGATATCACAATGTGGAATCTATACCCATGAGCTTAATTTTGGGATGTGAAGATTGTCTGAAGCGCTGTTTTTTTTAACATGTAAGGCTTGTTTCAGAAGAGGATATGAGACGCACAAGTATGTATGTATGTTGAACTTTTTTCGCACCATACGTAGCCAGTTATGCTAATCGGAGGTGCGGAGGAAGGACAACAAACTTAACACAAAAAGCAGGTCTAAAGAAATGAGTTTTAAATTCAGACTTAAAAGTGCATAGCTCCAGTGTTTTTCTGATATCGGAAGGAAGAGCATTCCAGTCGGCTGCAGAAGCGTGAAGCGGTGACCGTCCTTGTACGATGGCCAGCCAAAAGCCGCTGCTGCGATGATGAAAAAAAACGTTGAGAGTATTTGATGTGAGTATTTGCAGTTGAAAAGTATAGATGTGAATCATACTTTGCAGCCCTTTATCAATCCACCACTGAATGAAAGTCTCTCCATGCCATGTTAGTCACGGGGAACTGTCTGAGCGTACTTTACCATGCCAGTCATAATTGTAAAATGACGTGACTCATAGCAAATCTGGAGGTAATAGCACACAATTGAACCTGAGCAAGCAGTTGAAGAGACAGGGGTACAGCTGAGCAGATCAGGCATGGACCTCCTACTTTATCACCCTTCAGTACTTTAATAAGCTGCTTATTATTAAGAATACCTTCTCATGATGCCTACAAATCTTTCAAGGCTGTGGGTGAATATGATTCTAATCAAAAGCCATTATGCTTTGCCTATTCTCTTATAACAGATTGTCTCTGACCCTGTCCTGTCCTCTGGACCTCACCCTCTTTCCAATGGACACGCAGCGCTGCAAGATGCAGCTTGAGAGCTGTAAGTTTCCTGCCCTCTTTATCCATCACAATCATGTCCTGTGTTGTTGTTGTTATTATCATTATTGTTATTGTTCGACACGTTGTGTTGGAAATTTCGGCCAGCTCTTCCCCCATTCCCTCCTTTCAATTTAACCACACTCCACCAGGACACTATCTCAACATCGCCATTTTGCGAGCGCACACAATGCAATTTGCATTTATATAGCGTATACATGCATCCGCATCTGAAAATGCTGTACAAAGCAGTGGGACGCGAGCAATTGGACAACCCTGGGGAAATGAGGAATGCATCATTTATTATTTTATAAGCCAACAGAGGCGGTCAGTCAGTAGGCGGAGGAGGTGAGGAAGGCCTTGAGCCTGGATGTTAACAGGAGCAAGGAGTTGGCTTCGTGTCCTCACCGATGCGTTGCATTCCCTGGCTCTATTGTTATTATTAACCATCGTCCATCATCTCGTTCCAGCGAGGTGCCCTGTGCAAGCCCACTTACTGTGTTAACGGTTTGAAGAAGGTCGTTAACCTGCGCCTCTTTCTCCAATCCATGTGTTACTCACTACATCTCTCGGTGTGACTCCATGCGTGCGTCTCACCGTGCTGTTCAGCGCACTGTTTTAAGTGCTATTCCATTTTCTTCGTAAATTGCCCATATTTCTGAACCGTACATCATAGCAGAGTAGTACACACCAATTAAACAGGTCACTGAACTCATAGGTAGATTGATTAATGAGAGCATTAAAGACACTTCTGAGTGAACAACGCGATCTCCCGTTGCAGTTGGCTACACCACGGACGACCTGCGGTTCATCTGGGAGCCAGGAGACCCCGTGCAGATGGACGAGGTCGCCCTCCCTCAGTTCGATGTCGGCACTGACAACATCGAGTACGGGAACTGCACCAAGTTCTACCAGGGAACAGGTGGGAGCACCGTGGGAAGAATACAGTGCCAAGGGCATCGAGTGGCAACGCATTGCCTCTTGATTGTCAAATTAATACAAAACCAAGGTGATAGTTGTTGTGACTGCTGGACATCACGCTAAGCAGCCTACCATACGTGTGCTTGCGTATGTATGCTGAACTTCTTAGCCAACCTTGCTAATCGGAGGTGCGGTGGAAGGAAAGTGAGGCATCGTCGTCAATTCGTTTCCACAAATAAGGCAATAATTGAAAAGCTATTCACAAATGTGTGCAGACCGTATCTCACAATGGAAAGAAAGTCCAGTGAATGCAACAGGATATTTTTTTTTATTGGAGATTAAGAAACATCTGAGCTGTCGTCCCCATCAGTCAATCATGAGTCAATTGCTCACCTAGAGGTAAAGCTTATTATTGATCGGTGAATGAAGTTGCTAGAGATTCAGAGCGAATGTTGTATTTTCACAGAAATGCGCAAGCATGTTAAAGTGAACAACAGCCAGATATGTAAAGAGTAAATAATTTCCCCTTGACTTGAACATGCTGCAAAGCACGAGACAGGACGCACGTAGTGATCCTTCCCCCTTTCGCACTTTGATGAATTGTCACGGTTTGGGGGTCGTGATTCGAATCAAGGATTGATTTTTTTTTCGTGGCAGCAGGGGTTACGTGAACTCATTATGTACAAGGTTTACAATTAAAACATAATTGATTGTTGCATGCGTGATTCGAGGCGCATGTCATGAGCATTGGAACTAATCTATGCATCTTCACACCTCTACCTGTGGCCGTGCGTAAGCTGGCAAGCATCTCGAGGGCGCATTGCGGAAGCTAATGCAGATGCCTGATTGATTTTCCAATAATAATAAAAACATTATCAGAGCCTTGTGTTCATTTATTTTTGTTAAAACTGAATAATAGAACTTGAGAAGCTGTATCCTCGTTTATTTACAACCGATAAAGAGACACTATCAATAGCGTCGTTAGAGGTGGTATTATTTACGACATGTAATACGGTACTATATTTTATGCAAAGCTTGTTAAGTGCTGAGACAGCTGGCATTACAATGGTTTGTTGGTTCACACTCATATTATGGAACAGCTGATCTACATTCAGGGCTATAATAGGGTGCCCAAATAATTGAGAATACAAATGGACGAAGACGTAGTGGCCAGATCGAATGTCTTGCACCTCAAGCTGTTTGTAAAAACATTTCAGTTGGCATTGCCCCTTTCCATAATCTCGTTTTCACCCGCAAAAGTGCCACAGTGACATCATAGCATAGCACTCACTGTGACGACGGAACATCATGCCCTACTCACGTGACACCAGGCCAAACTGAAAATAATTGTTATTCTATCAGTAAATAAGCATTGTTCTCGCAAACACCTGTACCAGTATTACATAACACATTTATATTATATGACCATATTTTCTGACCAATCACCGAAACCCTCAACCATGCTTTGCAGCAGGCCTCAATCATTGCTTGTCACTTGTTGGAAACATTGCAGCTTCGTGTCTTTAACATGGCTTGGTAGCCTTGATTCGTTGTCTCTGTCCTTCTTTCCAGGGCTCCCATGTGTGTCACATGCTCTTTTTATGAGGAAAGGTTAAAGATTATCTGGATGAGTTTCACTTCAAAGGCGGTGATTTGCCTTTATTTTTCTCTATTAAGAGTCCAAGTTTCATACCCGTACATTGCTATTACATGAGCCAAGGAGCTCAAAAGTTTTTGTTCTGATGTTACTGAGATTTACATAACTTCTGCCTTCATAACTCGAGGCCAAATACCTCATTAAATCATGCACGAGATGTAAGCAGATGACTGCATTGCAGAAAGAGATATTTCAAAAACAAGACTTAAGATACTTTAGTATTACTTTTGTGAAAATCAATTGGTGAATAACATTTTAAAAAGTAAAGATTGACATTGCTGCGTAAAAAGTGACTGTCGCTTTGCTCAGACTGAGGTGTTGACCTTAAATCTGCGACTAAACCTCAAGATAACTCACTACGACCACTCGCTGAGCTCTTGCAATGACTCACTCATTCCCATACCAATCAGAGAATGTGAGGCAATGCATTTTTTTACCATTTTTTATCTTACATTTCCACGGGAATTGGAATAGGTGGTGGCCTATTTCAGCTTGTAGTTTTAACGACATTTTCCACTTCGTTATGTTTATTTGTTATCAACTGCATATAAACATTTGTTTTACATTACTTGTGAAAGGCACACCAACATTTAAAGGTAAAGGCGTAGTCCTTCAATTTCCTGCTCAAACCACTGCTGGCGGAAGAGCCTTCACTAAAGGGAGCTATTGAGGGTATTTGGCCTACTCGTCCACATTGGCCAGACGTCTTGGAAGCGGTGGGAGTATCCACACTTTGATAATATATAATAAACTCGTTTTTCTAAAGTTAAAGTTCTCACAAGGCCTCGAAGCACTTTGCATGAAGCATAAGTTACGGAGAAAGCCTGTTGTAAAAATAGGTTAATTGTAATACACAATTAAAAAGGTGTAACAGACTCAGATTCCCTAATGGACCGAGGAAGGGAATTCCACATTGGCAGAGTCTGACTGCACAAAGCTCTTTCTCTCATCGAACACTCTGGTCTTTGGAATAATGAGAAGACCAGAATGAAGAGCTCTAGGTTTTGAGTAGTGGAATATAAAACGAGAGCAGATCGATAAGAATTTAGGAGCCAACTCATTCGAGACCTTTAACGTGAGAATAAGGATCTTAAAGTCCTTGTACTTGACAGTGAGCCAGCGCAGGGAGTCATATGGTCACCTGATTTAGAGCTGGTGAAAACCCGGGCAGCTGAGTTTTGAATATATTGTAATCTATCATACAAACTTTTAGAAATGCCAGCAAGGAAAGCATTTTAATATATCAATCCTGATGAAATAAAGGCAAGGCACCAACCTTCCAGCATCAGGAAGGGACAGCATGAGGTCTCAGTCGAGCTATGTTACATAAAAAAACAGATTTTGGTTATATTGCGTACATGGGCCTCAAATGTCAAACTGGGGTCTAAGATAACACCCAGGTTTCTGACCTCAGAGGAAGACCGAATTACAGTCCCGTCTATGGCCACACTAAAGCCATCAAATGTACACACTTGATCTGGAGAACCCAACAACATAATCTGCCACATCACAAGTTTAGGTGCACCCACGATTTGACTTCAGCAAGACAACATGATAGTACTGAAGCTTCTACTTTGGTATTCATCATCGTCTTAAGATAAATATGTGAGTCATTAGCATGAAAGTTTAATTTAAGCTATGTCGAAGAAAACTTTGGCCAAGCGGTAGCATCTACATCCTGAACAACAAAGGCCCCAAATTGAGTCCCGAGGAACCACCGAGAGGACATGACAAACTACTCCCTGTTGGACAAGTATGACATAAGCCAAAAGAGAGGAGTACCCGAGATGCCTACATAAGTCTCAAGACAATTTTGCAAAGTAAAACGATCAACAGTATCGAAAGCAGCACGAAAATCCAAGATGGCTAGGGCACCATATTCGGCAATCATGATACATTATAATTGACAAACTTGACAAGTGCCTTTTCTGTACAATGCATTGTTCTAAATCTCGACTGAAATTGCTCAAACAATTTAAATTCTGAAATATGCTATTTTATCTGCTGAGCAACACCATGTTCAAAACTTTTGGGCAACGATGATATGTTCGACATTAGTCTATAATTTGCTCCATTTTCAGGGTTCAGTTTTGTTTTCAGACGTAATGGAATAACGATGGTCAATTTTAAAAGCATTGGGCACCACGCCAGTGCTAATGCAGTCATTATAGATACGACAGGGGGACAAATGACATGAACAAGTAATACAACCAGAGAAGTTGGAACAGGATCTCGGAAAAAAGTTGTTGGCTTCACTTTGGAAGCAGGTCAGAGAAGCGTGATGGGGGCGGCACGGTGAACATAGTCAAAGGAATCCATCCTCTTTGGTTCTTTCGGTAAAGTCACGTAGATATAAAATAAAATTAATCACGACGTTTCGGGTGCAACACAAGTGTCCGTCATCAGGTGGGAACGCATGGTCGGCTGCTGAGGCAGACTGTTTTAAAAGGTTTGAAATGAGTGTAACCCAAGGGTCATGAAGAAGTGGCCGGGGCTAGTGATGTTATTGTGAGAAATTAGCATGTAACTGTAATATAGGAGAGCGACCTCCTCGACGAGGGAGTGCAACCCAACGGGTGCAATCCAAAGGGCATGTGAGTCTGAGAGTGCAATCCAAAGGACATGTTAGCATGAGAGTGCAATCCAAAGGCATGAAAATGCAATGCAAAAAGCATGTTAGCATGAGAGATCTAAGAGAGAGGCATAGAGAGAGACACAGATAGTTGGAAATAATAGCTGACATAGGCAGGTAGGATGGAAACATCACAGTCAGTTAAACTATTACCTGGTTAATAACGTCCTTCCAAACATTTCTCAGTTTGTACCCATCCTCTCGGTTAAAGTGTTTATATATCTGGATGGCTTCATGAACAAATCTCTGAAGGTAACCGGTAGGTTTGCAGAGTACATCCGTCTTGGAAAAATCTATTTCGCGTTAGCCCACAGCGTTAAAACAATGATCGGCAACGGCAGCACACATTGGCAGAAGTGACAGCAACAGATGTCAGTGTAAAGGCGATCAGTATATCCCTTAGTGTCACGGCATCTCTTCAGAAATATGAGCGACTCGATCAAATGAGCCTTCTTGTATCGAAGTTTGTAAAAATATATAATAGTTGTATGGAAACCCTCCCCATAGAGGCGGTTAAATCTTGACTTAAAGCTTTCATGACTGCAGGAATTCATATTCTTGGGTCTTTTGGTAAAGTCACGAAGATAGGTTCAAAGAAAATAACAAAAAAACCTACAACGTTTTGATCGCAACACAAGCAATCGTCATCAGGAGAAAAATAGCGAGAAAGCTGCTGAGGCAGGATGTTTTAAATGTTTGAAATAGGTGTAGCCCAAGGGTCATAAGCGAAGTGGGCAGGGCTAGTGATGTTAGAGTGAGAAATTTGCATGTACAGTAAATTTAAGATCGGAGAGCTACCTCCACGACAACGTAGCTGCGGAGGTTGCCATTATATTGTGAGAGATTAGCATGTCAATGTAAGATCGCAGAGCGACTGCCACATCGAGGAAAACTAGCAACGGTCGCTGTGTTAGTGAGACATTTAACCTGTTAATGTAAAGACATTTAACCTGTTAATGTAAAACCAGAGAGTCGAAAATAACTACTAATATCGGAAGGTAGGATGGAAACATCACAGCCAATTATGACTTAAACTGGTTAATAACGTCCTTCCAATAATTGCTCATTTTGTACCCATCTTTTCGGTGTAAATTGTGTCTGTGTCTATATATAGATGGCTTCATGAACAAATCTTTGTTGATAGCCAGTGGGCTTGCAATGCATCTGTGTCTTAGAGAATTCAATTTCGAGTGAGCTGACCGCATTAAAACAATGATCAGCCATGGCGGAGGTATTGATCTTACCGTGTTTCAGATCTGCCTTGTGTTCAAATACACGGTCCGAGACATGTCGTTTCTTTTCCCCAATATAACTGCCGCCGCAACCACAACTCAGTTTGTAGACACCAGGGTATTGCATGTCAGTAATCACATCCTTTACAGATGGGATCAAATCACGGATTTTGTGAACTGTGTTAAAACGAACCTAGTGTTGTTTAAGATTTTGGAACTCTCTTTGGTAACCCCTGCTATGTACAGTAAAGTGATTATTTTGGTTTGATCCTCAGAAGGTTGTCTCCGCATGGCTGGGGAGACAGCTTTTCGGATTGTACGGTCCAAGTATCTATTCATCCTAAGGGCTTGGTGTATGCGCTCCAACTGAATGGTTAGGTAGTGCTGGTCGGAGATGCAACGTGCCCTATGGTGTAGTGTTTTGATGAGGGAATTCTTCTGGGCTGGATGGTGGTGAGAGTCAGGCTTTAGATTAGCATCCGTGTGGATGGCTTTACTGTAGACCGAAGGTCCCAACGAGCCATCAGGCCTCTTCGCTTTCCATCCTTTTCCACTTCAATGGTGAATTAGATAGATGGGTGTATGGAATTGATGTGCTTGAAAAATTGGTTCAGTGATGGCAGTCCATGTGGCCAGATGACGAATGTGTCATCCACGTATCTCTTCCACAGGGAAGGACGTAGGGTGGATGTCTGGATGGCATCTGTCTCAAATTTCTCCGTGAAAAATTTGCTACCACTCGAGATAAGGGAGAACCCATAGGGGTACCCTCATTTTGTTTGTAGAATGTACATCTGTAAAGGATCTGATTCCTGACATGCAATACCCTGGTGTCTACAAATTTAGTTGTGGTTGTGGCAGCAGTAACATTGGGGAAACGAAACTACATGTCTCGGACCATGTTCGTGAACACAAGGCAGATCTGAAACACGGTAGGACCAATACCTCTGCTGTTGCCGATCATTGTTTTAACGCTGTGGGCTCACACGAAATTGATTTTTCCAAGACGGAGGTACTCTGCAAACCTACCGGCTACCTTCAGAGATTTGTTCATGAAGCCATCCAAATATATAAACACAGACACAACTTCAACCGAGAGGATGGGTACAAACTGAGCAATCTTTGGAAGGACGTTATTACCCAGGTAAAGTATTAACTGACTGTGATGTTTCCATCCTACCTGCCTATGTCAGCTGTTATTTCCGACTCTCTGTGTCTCTCTATCTCTATACCTCTCTCTTAGATCTCTCATTCTCACATGTACGTTGCATTGCACTATCATGCCTTTGGATTGCACTCTCATGCTCACATGTCTTTTGGATTGCACTCCTTGGGTTGCACTCCCTCGTCGAGGTGGCCGCTCTCCTATCTTACAGTTACATGCTAATTTATCACATTAACATCATGCTAATCTCTCACATTAACATAGCTACTTCCGTACCCTCGTTGAGGAGGCCGCTCTCCTATCTTACAGTTACATGCTACTTTCTCACATTAACATCATGCTAATCTCTCACATTAATATAGCCACTTCCATGCCCTCGTCGAGGAGGCCGCTCTCCTATATTACAGTTACATGCTAATTTCTCAAAATAACATCACTAGCCCCGGCCACTTCTTTATGACGATTGGGCTACACACATTTCAAACCTTTTAAAACAGTCTGCCTCAGCAGTAGACCATGCTTTCCCACCTGATGACGGACGCTTGTGTTGCGCCCGAAACATCGTGATTCATTTTATTTTATACCTACGTGACTTTACCGAAAGAACCAAAGAGTATGGATTCCTGCAGTCACGAAAGCTTCCAATCAAGAATAGTCAAAGGAATACAAGAATAAAAACATCTGAAGGTTGTTTAAATGTGACTCAGGAGTGGAGGGGCAAGTCATGTTTTGCTGAACGAAGCTAGATGTAATTACTGGCGATACGTCGTACTCAGATTGTAAATGTTGTGGCTTGGCTCTCCAACACACCAGTGTGCTGTACTAGTGACAAATTGGCATGTTTTGTTTACGTGACAACCCTTGCTAGTTGGCTGTGTCGGGTGGTGGCAGGTTTTAACGACACATTTATATGTTTCCACGATATAACCCAAAAAACTCTATTATGGAAGAAACGTATTGCAATGGACAATGTAACCGGGTAAGATTGGTTTAGAATTTGATTTTAACATTGATCAGTTGTAGAAAAAAAGGTGTTCTTGGGTTTCTATAGCTGTCCTTAATGACCGTAGAGATGAATGTGGACCTTGCCGAGTTTAATGCGTCACAATAAATATCTTGATGCTGCTTCCAGATCACAAAATTAATCTCCAGACCAGTATCCCTCCATCTATGCTTTATCCCACCACATGCGACCTACCGATGAACTAGCCATGGTGTTCAATGAGTTTCATTTTAGAACAATATTATTATTATTATTTCAATTATCAAACTATCTGTTCAAAATTATTATAATCGATGCTGAAAATATGAAATGCGATGTACATGTTTGCAAACCTCGTTAATCACAGCACCCATTTGAGTCATTTCCGAAAAATATATCATCGTAGGAATCCTGTAAAAGTTGTTCACCCCAAGCCCGACGGTGGTGTGGAATGTGTGTTGTCTCGCTGCAGGGTACTACACCTGCGTGGAAGTGATCTTTACACTGCGGCGACAGGTCGGCTTCTACCTGATGGGGGTCTACGCCCCGACCCTGCTGATTGTGGTGCTCTCGTGGCTCTCCTTTTGGATCAACCCCGACGCCAGCGCTGCCCGCGTGCCTCTCGGTAAGCATTCCAAACACCTCTTCGCCAGCCAGGAATATAGTGCCTGCAATGCTGTGATGCTGTACATGCAGATGCAGTTAATTTTTCTGAGCGTGGGTTATACTGTAGTTGTCTATTATAGTTGTCTATTTCTTCATCATCACCGTTATCATCTGGTATCATCAGTCCACCGTTGTGTCAAGTCCTCCCCATGGCGTCATCACCTCCCACGATCCTGCGTTGTAACAGTACACTTGCCACCTGCACATGAGCTGATTTGAATGATCCATCTCCTCTCGGGTGCCTTCCATGTCTGGGCTACCACTTTGTAATTTTTCATGACAAATGTCTGACATCCCATCTAGCAATGTTTCCTGCCCAGACTATCTTACTTTCTTATCTGTTTGAGTGTTTTCTTCTTTAGGTATCTCAATCTGTTTACTCGCCTACACATATGCCTGCTTCTTATGCACCTTTGGAATTCAAATTGCACGTATTGGCCTGAGATAAAGTACTTTTTAAACTTATGTTTGTAAGTACGAGCAGAGAGTAAGTATGAACAGAGAGTGTGTACATGCTCTCACTATGAGATCTCTTTTACCAGTGGCAAAATATAGTCGTAGGTTTTTACCCTTTTAAACTGGTACAAAACTGACACCTTTATTCAAGGCATCATGTTTGCAATAAGCACAACACAAGTAGTCAAAAAAGCAAACAAAAAGAAGCAACTCTGATAATGATAATAATATGCACTGTCCTTGAAGTTGATTGGTCCACACCCGAGACGGCTTTCTTTAGAGCCTAGTCCCCATTGGTGTTGGACCAGATGACACCAGAAGGCGTACAACTCAAACACAGTGCAATATCAGAGTATTGAGAGCTCGGGGTAAGCATTTACACTATGATGGCAACATGATGCCTTGAATAAAGGTGTCAGTTTTGTACCAGTTTAAAAGGGTAAAAACCTACGACTATATTTTGCCACTGGTAAAAGAGATCTCATAGTGTAAATGCTTACCCCGAGCTCTCAATACTCTGATATTGCACTGTGTTTGAGTTGTACGTCTTCTGGTGTCATCTGGTCCAACACCAATGGGGACTAGGCTCTAAAGAAAGCCATCTCGGGTGTGGACCAATCAACTTCAAGGACAGTGCATATTATTATCATTATCAGAGTTGCTTTTTTTCGTTTGCTTTTTTGACTACTTGTGTTGTGGTTATTGCAAACATGATGCCTTGAATAAAGGTGTCAGTTTTGTACCAGTTTAAAAGGGTAAAACCCTACGACTGTGTACATGCTCTTTGTTTTTTCGGTAAAGTCACGTAGGTAAAACAATAAAATAAAATAAATGAAAACAACTAAATTTCATTCATTTTATTTTATTGTTTTACCTACGTGACTTTGCCGAAAAAAACCAAAGAGTATCAATCCTTGCAGTCACGAAAGCTTCAAATCTAAAGTGTGTACATGTTTTGGAAATTATGCTATAAATGGAATTATTTCTACCTACATGACTTTACAGAAAGAACCAAAGAGTATGTATTCCTGCAGTCAAGAAAGCTTCAAATCAAGATGGAATTATCAAATTTTTCAAAATGTCATTGCCCTTTCAATCATATTGGTGTGGTATTGGTGACATATTCGACAGAACATTCGATACATACATATGTAGAAATCAGTGTTTATGAATGGAGAGATTAGGATTGGGAAGAACACATCGGGACAGAAATAGTAACATAGATCATATTAGTTTAACACATAGGCTTTCACGACCAATATCATCCATATTTAAATGTGTCGTTAAAACCCACCAACACCCGAAACAGCCAACTAGTAAGGGTTGTCACGTAAACAGAACGTGCTAATTAGTCACTAGTACAGCACACCGGTGTGTTGGAGAGCCAAGCCACAACATTTACAATCTGAGTACGTCGTTTCGCCAGTAATTACAACTAGCTTCATCAGGCAACAGCCAGATTTGTGGAGAAGTCTAACTATTTGTTCCTTAGAAAGAGGCCTAGATGTGGTGACCACGCTTCTACTGCGCAAAGTGGGGGAGGAGGATTACTGAGTCAACGTACATTATGCATGTGCATTATGCAAGCCCTTTGACATTGTCCTTCCTGTCTATTGTGTGTATTAAAATAGCCATATCAACGGTAATCTCGATTGAAGTATGCTGGCCTTAATAGGCATGTATTTTAATTATGTATTATTTGAATATTCGCTTGTTCATGTTTTTGTTTTTTGTTTGTTGCAGTTGCACCCGATTCAAGAGCCGAATGGCTCACAGGGCTATACCTAATAAATGAACTTGAACTTGAACTAAGGCGGTAGCTATCCGAACGGTTACAATTACCTATTTTCCCGCATATAACCCGCAGGGTATACCACTTTAAAAAAAAGACCCTGCGGGGTATTTGGAGGTGCGGGCTATCCCAAAAATATTTTACATGTGTGACATGTCATAACTCGTTAAATGTTTTCATGGTAGGACTATCCACTATGCAACACTTACCTTTGACTAAAGCACTGCTGAATAAACCACTCACACTAAAATTGCACATGTTATCACGTTTTAAATTATTCGAATTGTTTGTACAATGAAACGACAATGTTTGAAGTGGGCGCACTTTGTTTACCGGCGGACAAGAGAGCTGGGGGGAGAGAGAGGTGGGGGGGCAATGGTGTTACCGTAGTGCCGCTATTGTCTGCACAGTGCGCAATTTACCAGTGCTAAAACTGTACTTACTTATCTACCAGTTATGTGTTACTTATTTATTGAATATTTACTTTTATTACTTATTTACTGTTTTAAGTTCAGTCGTTTCCGTTTAGTTTGTTTTATTTGTGCACGTTATGATTTTAATGTTAACAATTGATAGTGGAACGTATTAAAAATGTAAACTTCGTATTAATATGAGGGAATTAAGCTGCGGTAACGACATTAAAGATATGAATGCATGCGGGGTATATGGAGGTGCGGGCTATCTGAAATTTATTTTACACAAAACGCAATGTTTTGCGTGGTATACGCGTCTGCGGGTTATATGTGTATGCGGGCTATATGCGGGAAATGCGGTATTTTTACTTCTTTCAATTTCGATAGATTATCTAATTAGTCTTATAACTTCTCTGTTCACGAGGTTTCCAGTCAATGAGTCAATTAAATTACTCAACACTCTGATAACAAACAAAGGTTTAACCAAAGATATCCCAAGACTATCTGAACATTTTCTACAGAACACCTACTTCGTGTGGCAAGGTGACTTCTATAAACAAAAGGAAGGAGCAGTAACGGGCTCTCCTTTGTCTCCTGTGATAGCGAATTTGTACATGGAAGACTTTCAAATAAAAGCAATAGCTTCAAGCACACTAAAAACATCTGATTGGTTTAGATATGTGGATGACACATTGGTGGTCTGGCCACACGGCAAAGATACACTGAACGCATTTCTAAATCATGTCAACTTGCAAAACCCATCCATCCAGTTCAACATGGAAGTGTAAGCTGACAGAACTCTACCATTTCTGGATATTTTGCTCGGACGGGGTAGAAATTATAAAATAACACATGGTGTTTACCTAAAGAAAACGCACACTGACACCTATCTGAATTTAGAGTCACACCATCACACCGCACATAAATCTGCTCTTATCAAGACGCTCATTCATCGAGCTAAGAAAGTATCAGGTGGAGACAGTCTCAGAAGTGAAATTCAACATGTTAAAGTAGCGCTGCAAATGAACGGTTAAACAGGGCATTGAATTCCAAAACCAAATCAAATAACATGAGAATTGAAACTCCCCAAGTAATTAAAACTATCAAAATACCGTACATTGCGGGAGTAACTGATAAACTCGCCAGATATGTGGAAAAACAAAACATCTGAGTCAGATTTGGCACGGTAGAAAAAATACGGAAATTCATATCTGGTACAAAAGATGGATTACCAAAGCTATCAACAGAAGGTATGTACAGGATTAACTGCATGTGTGGGAAATGTTACGTTGGGCAAAAAGGACGAATGATCGGCACGAGACTAAAAGAACATCAGAAAAATATTAAATTCTCCTAAAAACAACTGTCAGCAGTAGCATTACACGCACACCAACAAGGACACTCAATTGATTTTGATAATATTAAAGTTCTATGCAAAACTAGCTACTACTGGCAAAGACTAATTAGATAATCTATCAAAATTGAAATAAATAAAAAAATAATTTTAACCGTTCGGATAGCTACCGCCTTATTGATGCGTGGAAGCGAATAATCAAATAATACATTATTTAAATGCATGCCTATAAAGGGCAGCATACTACAATAGGGATTACCGTTGGTACGGCCATTTTAAGACACAAAATAGAGAGGAAGTAAAAGATCAAAGGATTCGCATAATTCACATGCATAATTTACGTTGACTCAGTAAACGCCCCCCCCCCCCCCCTTTGCACAAGAGTGCAGACGTGTGGTCACCACATCTATGCCTCTATATAAGGAACGAAACAGTTAGACTTCACCACAAATCTAGCTGTCGCCTGATGAAGCTATTTGCAATTATTGGTGAAACGCCGCACTCAGATTGTAAATGTTGTGGCTTGGCTCTCCAACACGCCGGTGTGCTGTACTAGTGACGAATTGGCATGTTCTGTTTACGTGACAACCCTTACTAGTTGGCTGTTTCGCCCGGTTGTGGGTATTTAACAAAACATTTATATATTTACGCGATCTAACCCAAAAAACCTCTATTATGGATAGATGGATAGATTATACAATATTAGATGGAGGCAGACATAATGAAAAGGACAGGTAAAAAAAACAGAGATTTGATACATTGACAAATGTGGAAACTGTCAAACACAGACATAGGTTGGATACTGAAAGCCAGCAAAATACATTCAGAGTTTACACATTTCTCTGTTTGCATAAACGTAATATGTAATAAAGAAAGAGCTTTCATTTCATATAGATGGTGAGAGAGGAGATAAACTACCAATGCATAATATCTGCATCTCTTCCATCAGATCCACATGGTTTACATCCTTGGTTGATGTTCCCATCCATGTGTCAATCTAAAAAAAACATCTGTTGATTCAGTAGAACATCTCCCTCTGAATAATTCACTCTACATATGAATGACAAGGTTGCTTGTTATAATTAATTCAGATTTCATGAAACAAATATTGTGATAGCGTTGGCAGGAGTACACGAGCACAAATAACAATTGCTGTTCTTATAGCAACTCCATGCCATTTTTTGTTATAGTCTTTCATTTTTTACAACCGGCATTCATCATTCCCCAATTCAATGAATGCATATTATATAATTATCAGATTTCTGCCACTCAATAAGCTTTGTATTCACGTCTTGTCATTGTATAGTGAGTTATACGGAGGCACACACTGGAGTTGGAGGCAACACGTTTATTTAACGACCCAACATGGCTAACTACATAAACGTACACTGGTTCTACATCTTGTTGATAACTGCACGGTTAACTAGACCACAACGGGGTAACTACATAACCCAGTCAGTCAGTAACACACTGCCTGACCCACGATGCCGAGCGTAACATTGAAGACCGAAGACCGAGGATCGAAGAGACGTAGCACCGACGGGTTCCATTCCAACAGTTCACGTTCATTTATTAGGTATAGCCCTGTGAGCCATTCGGCTCTTGAATCGGGTGCAACCGCAACAAACAAAACACATGAACAAGAAAACATCTTAAAGTGACTATGTTACTATGTGAAAACAGAAAATCTAAGAAAAGGCAGCAAAATATTGCAGAAAAAGCACCGTACACCAACGCTGTGTGCAAAAATCCCAGTGGGATGCAAGTCAAACAACAACCACAGGACCACTTAGAATAAGGCCATCAGTCTAACTCCGTACTACAACAAACAAACATTGACAAACCAAAAAAACTTTTAGAAATCACCAAAATAAAGCCATAAAAGCAATGAAACAGTAATCATAGGAACTGTGACCGAATTTTCACAATAAACGACATAAACAACATGTTCTACCAAACCCTGCAGCGGGGACTGCCTCTTTTTGCTCCTGAACGTGGCCTGGCTCCGCCCTCGGCCATGCTTTCTTCTAGATCCTACTAGAATGCTCTAGCCCATATCACGTGTCCCTCGAGCCCCCTTTGGGCCCCCTGGCTACTCTGCCCCGGCCATGTGCCCTCTCGGGTTCACACAGAGTATCACGTCCTCACTTGCTTGCTCTCCGACCCTCACCAGAACTCTTCCCCCTAGGGCCCGCTTTCATGCCATATCCACTCTGGTGCCAGAGAGAGACTCAAGATGTACATTTCCACTCTTGTGACAGTAGCTGGCGCTAAACACCATAGTGCATCCATATGAGTCACTACATCACCCCCCCCCCCCTTTATAAAACACAGCTGTCCCAGCTGATAACTATTCCCTTAACCATAACAACAACAGCAACAAGAACCAACAACCCCCAAACAAATCCTCCAAAAATTGTAAAAAAAGGTCAATTTGGATGTTTTGGTTATTTTTTCACGAAATTTTTTACATTGTTCTTTTTTTTCGTTCAAAAATTTTCAATATACACCTCAATACAATGTAGCTACTGTTGTGCGTTTGGTAGGTGACAGCCAAGTCAAAGTACCTCTCTGCTAAAATCAGTAATGAGGTCCCTCCCACGCCCCTTCTATCCCTTTACTTATGTTCATCTTCCCTTATCTCCTCCACCCCCATATAAAAACCTACGCTCCAGCTCATGGTTCTTTCCTGGGCGGGGCAAGTGAGCACAATTTTCTCATATACCCGCAACCCAGGAGCAATGAGTTCGGGATTTTGTCCGCAGAGTTTCTGTGCCCCTTCCCCTTGTCATGATCTGTGCTTTGTACCAGAGTCTTGTTAAATAATCTTAGGTTTTTTCGGTAAAGTCACGTAGGTAAAAATTAAAATTAAAATGAATAAAAGTAAAATAAAAAAAATCACGACGTTTCGGAGGCAACACAAGCTTCCGTCTTCAGGTGGAACCGTCACAGCACGACAGCTGTATCAAGTAAATGAGAGATTACAAGAGATACCACTCCGTATATATAATGGTTGAGGGGTGGAGGGCCAGGAACGGCCCACTTTTTATTATTATGGTAAGGTGCGGTTTGAGACTACGGCTAGACTGTATAACAAATGACTGAGCCTTTATTATGGTGAGGTGTGGCTTGAGACTACGGCTAGCCTACATAACAAAATGCTGCAAATGCGACCGAGCCTCTGCCATGTAGATGGTAAAAGCACAAAAGCAGGGCAGGAAGAAACAGCCTCCTGCTATGTTGTTTGATGGGTAAAACTTATAGCAGGAAACCAGTGTGTGAAAAAAGAAGCTAAACCTGGTAAAACAAAACTGGCTGTCTATCAGTAACCTGTACAGAAACTCAAGAATAGTTGTCTGTCAAATAAGATGGTCCAAATAAGTGTAGTTAAATCTTTTTTGCATGGTTAATCACATCTTTGCAATGATTACTCAGTTTGTAACCATCATCACGGTTGAAATTATGTCTGTGTTTGGTTATTTGTATGGCTTCGTGTACAAACCTTTGATGGTAGCCAGGAGGTTTGCAGAGCACCTTGGTCTCGGAAAAGACAATTTCATGAGAGCCCACAGAGTTGTAGCAATGATCGGCAACGGCCGAAGAATCAGTTCTGCCGTGTTTCAGATCTGACTTGTGCTCGCAGACACGATCAGAGACATGACGTTTCGTTTCTCCAATGTAGCAATCACCACAACTGCAACTCAGTTTGTAGACTCCAGGATACTGTAAGTTAGGAACGACATCCTTCACAGATGGAATCAGATCACGGATTTTATGCACTGTACTGAATAGGACTTGGATCTTATGTTTGTTTAGAATTTTGGAGATCTTTTTGGTCACGCCTGCAATGTATGGTAACGTGATAGTTTTGGTCAGAGTTTCATGTGGCTGTTTCTGTATGGTGGGAGAAACAGCTTGGCGGATGGTGCGGTCAGAGTATCCGTTCATCCTGAGGGCCCGATGTACATGTCTTAATTCACCGGCCAGGTGGTGTTGGTCAGAAATGCCATGAGCTCTGTGGTATAGCGTTTTGATGAGATAAATATTTTGAGATGGGTGGTGGTGGAAATCCGGTTTCAAGTAGAAATCTGTGTGGGTGGCTTTCCTGTAGACAGAATGTCCCAAGGATCCGTCAGGTCTCCTCTCAAACAGAATATCTAAGAATGGTAGTTTACCATCTTTCTCCACTTCCATGGTGAATCTGATGGATGGGTGTCTGGAATTGATGTGGTCCAAGAAGTGGTTCAATGCTGAGAGGCCATGTGGCCAAATGACGAAAGTGTCATCCACATACCTCTTCCACAGGGAAGGACTTAGGGTGGATGTCTGGATGGCATCTGATTCAAACTGTTCCATGAACATGTTGGCTATCACTGGTGACAACGGGGTGCCCATAGGGGTACCCTCATTCTGTTTGTAGAAGGTGCCATTCCAGGTAAAATAGGTGTTGGTGAGGCAATGCCTAACCAGCGCAGGTACATCAGAATTCAATCCATGTTGGACCAAGTCCTCAATTATTGTTAATTTTTACCTACGTGACTTTACCGAAAAAACCTGAGAATATGAATCCTTACAGTCACGAAAGCTGCAAATCTAGAATCTTGTTAAATAAATAAACATAATCAGCAATGGGCCAGACTTTATCTCCAATTGAGGCCTTCTGCCAGCAGTGACAATTACACATTCCCGTGGCAGATGCCGGCCTCTCCGTAATACAACCAATTGTGACTTTCCGCAACGTGTGACCTATTTGATCAACCATGGAGGAATGATAGGCTGAGTCAAAGTCTTATTGAGAATTGAACTTGTATATCTTGACTGCAACCAGAATCACTGCAACCTGCACTCATCTTATTTTAATGTTATAATTTCCATCCTTATCTGCCTTCATTAACCGCCTTAGGCATAAAGTTGTGTTCCTCCAACAGATATATTATCTTCTTTAGTGAACGTGTAACATCAAGTAAGCTGTACATGTGGGTGCTCCGACGCGATACATCTCATCACATGACAACATCTACAACCGCTATCAAGAGCACAGTGGTGTGCAATCTGCTACCAACGTGACCACAGTGGGGAGATGTTAACTACGTCGCCTAGTACACAGGAGGTCGTGAGTTTAATCCTAACCCTGACACCTGTATATTTGGAGTTTGTATGTTTTCCTCGTGGGCGAGTGGATATTTCTTTGAGTATTCTGGTTTTTCCCTCCGCATTTAGAAACATGAGCTTATAGTATTTGGCTTCGAGAAACTTGCATGTGATAAGCCACTTCATTGAGTTATCATTTGTGATAGCCAGGTAGCTTCTGAAAAATAGCTCTATAGCTTAGTGTGCTTTACCTGGTAAAATAAAATAAAAATGTTTAGTAATAGTAAATCCTCACGTAGTGCAAAAGTATTTAACAACAGACTGTGCCCTCTGTTCCATGCCAGCCAACCTCAGGCACATTCTCACAGGGTGTAAAACAAGCCTCACCCAAGGACGCTACACTTGGCGTCACAACCAAGTCCTTAAAAACCTTGCGACCGCCCTGGAGGACAAGCAAGCTGCCACCAACTCCCTACCACCCCCAGCAGCATCACACCCCTTACGGACGACCTTTGTCCGCGAAGGGGCTAAACCACCGAAGAGCGGCTCTACACCAATAGAGCGAGACCAGCTGCGCTTGGCCCGCGACTGGAAAATGCTCGCTGACATTGGCCGGCAACTTGTGTTTCCTCCGGAGATTGCAACCACCACCCTAAGACCTGACATGGTGCTCTGGTCCCGTTCGCTCAAGAAGGTCTTCATCATTGAGCTCACAGTACCCTGGGAGGACTCAGTAGATGAGGCTTATGAGCGAAAACATCTGCGCTATGCCGATCTAGCTGCCGAAGCACGGCATCATGGCTGGAACACAGAAGTCCGACCAGTGGAGGTGGGCTGCAGAGGTTTTGTGGCAACATCTACAACCAGACTGCTTAGAGACCTGGGAAGTAAGGGCCAGAGCCAGCGTTCGGCAATCAGAGCTGTATCAGAGGCGGCAGAAGGCAGCAGTCAGTGGCTCTGGATGAAGAGGAAAGACCCCAGCTGGGCCCCGAGGAGGTATGCGGTCAACAATGCTTGACTCAGGGAGGAGGACACCCCTGCCATGCATAGTCCCATGGGATGTTGGCTATCAACAAGGCAACTCCTATGACTAATTGGGAATGGGACGCAAGCGTAGGATTGATCACCCTGTCGCTGGCCGCCTTTGGGGAGGGTGTATAGTGTGAAAGGCCGAAACACCCTAGGAACCAAAGGTTCACTACTGACGATGCGCTCCCCACATTTCACCAGGCTCACTGTTCATGAACTCTTGAAAGTGCTTGCACAAAGGATAGTAACATCTCATCCTGTGTTCTTTGGAATCTGAATATCTAGACTTGTCCAGTGACTGCTGAGAAAGATCAGCTGACAACAGGGGAAAGTCCTTGTGGCGGCACGGAGAGACGGCTGACAGGAGGGAATAGACCCCACTGGGACAGTCATGGGTTAGCTTCCCATTTCTGTAGTTTCCCATGCTTCGCAGTATGTTGGAAACACCCGCTTTAGCTACAGAAAGTCAACATATGAGAATACCCCTAGAGTCTGCGAGAGCGGGGGCGGAAGATGACTCATCGACTGACAACATGGTAACGACTGGACCGGAAACGACTACGAGTAATGAGAGCATAGCACAAGAGAACACCACAGCAACTGTCACAAGTTCCGCTGCAACAGCAGGCCACAAACAGATGCAGGTATGTGTCTGTGGTTGGAGGAAAGTTACATCACACCATGGGTTGAGGATCCACCAGGGGAAGAAGGGGTGTTTGGGTAAATTGAGACAGAGGCCTCGCATTGATTACTTTCTGCGAAAGCGATCAAATAAGTCGAATGATGCACAGCAACTGGACGCAAACCATAGTTTGCAGTGCATCAGTACGACTGTCATGGAGGACGTAAACTCAAGCACCGAAGTAACAACTGAGGTGGAACCAACAACAGGAGTGGAACTCACCCAGCCTCCCAGACCTGCAGTCGAGAGGAGACTACCAGGGCACAGACCGTATGTGAAGTGGCCTGGCGCCAGTGACAAGAAGTTGTGGGAAACAGTGACCCTCGAGAAACTTCGAGGCACAGTGGAGAAGAAGTTGGAGAGGATGGGGGACATCATCTATGAGTACGGGGCAGAAAGCTTTGGAGTGCAAGAGGCAAAAGGCGGGAGAAAGGTTCCAACCCCACCAGTTTTCAGGAGGCAACAAGAAATCAAGCGCCTCGTTCAAGAAAGGAGACAGCTTAAGAAACAGTGGAAGAAAGCCTCGGAAGTGGAAAAGGAGGGCATAGAGGCACTTCAGGCTGACATCAAAACCCGGTTGGCATCCCTCCGTAGAGCAGAGAACCTACGGAAGTGCAGAAGGAAGAAAGAACAAACTAGAACTCGATTCTATAAAGATCCCTTCAAGTTCCTTAAAAGTCTCTTCACGAAGGAAAAAGTGGAGTTCTAAAAACAACAAAGAAAGACCTAGAAGAGCACCTGAGAACAACAAACTTTGACTCAAAGCGACATGAACATCTGGCCATCCCATCAGATATCCCACCCATTGAACCCCCGGAATATCATATTGAGACCAGCCCTCCGACATGGAAAGAGGTGGAAAACACAGTTCGAAGGGCAAGAACAGCATCAGCCCCGGGGCCAAATGGAGTCCCGTACAAAGTGTATAAGAACGCACCAGACGTCCTGAGGTTCCTCTGGAGGCTCATGAGAACAGCTTGGCAAAAGAAGATAATACCCAAAGTGTGGCGTAGGGCAGGCGGGGTCCTGATCCCTAAGGAGAAGGATGCAGTGAACATCAGCCAATTCCGCCCAATCTCTTTACTGAATGTCGAGGGTAAAATCTTCTTTAGGGTCATTGCCCAGAGGATGGCCGAGTACCTGCAAAGCAATGCGTACGTCGATACATCTGTACAGAAGGCAGGAATATCAGGGTTCTCTGGCTGCTTGGAACATTCCAACATGATCTGGCACCAGATCCAAATGGCCAAGGTGGAGAAAAGGGACCTCCATGTAGTCTTCCTCGACGTCACCAATGCATTTGGCTCTGTGCCCCATGAACTCCTGTGGTCTGCCTTCAGATTTTTCCACATACCGGACACCATCACTACCCTGGTGAAGTCGTACTTTCAGGATCTGCAGTTCTGCTTCACCACCTCAGAGTTCACCACCTCATGGCAATGCCTGAATGTAGGTATAATGGCGGGATGTACCATTTCTCCATTGGCATTCATAATGGCAATGGAGGTTATCATCAGATCCTCAAAATGGGTTGCTGGTGGACAGCGAGTCGACTCTGGTTTTCGCCTCCCTTCACTCAGAGCCTACATGGACGACATTACAACATTGACCACCACTGTCCCATGCACAAGGAGACTGCTCAGAAAACTCGAGGAGAACATCAGCTAGGCCCGTATGAAGATTAAACCATCCAAGTCACGCAGCATCTCGATTGTGAAGGGAGTACTCTGTGACCTGAAATTCTTCATCGGAGATGACCAAATCCCAACAGTGTCTGAGCAGGCGGTAAAAAGCCTTGGAAGGTGATATGATGCAAGCCTGAAGGACAAAGACCAGGTGCGCGTTGTGGCCGAAACGTCGTGAGAATTATTTTATTATGTTTTATTTTTATTATTTTATTACTTCCCTTCTACATGACTTTACCGAAAGAACCAAGAAGAAGGTGCCAATTATTATAGTTTCAGCTTTCTGGTAAGTTTAAGATACATTCTCAGAACCAAATTTTACAATCTGATCACGAAGCATCTTAAAAACAGAACCAATAAAGTCAAACTAACCAGGTCAGGTGACAATTACAAAGCATAGCTGAGTAAATTATTCATCACAATATTACCTAAAAAACCTACATCTTAAATCAAGTAAGGGGTCCACATTCACATTCAATATTCGCTTACAATTTTGTCACTTTATATTGCAACAATATATGAAGGGAAGGAACAATTTTTCTTTGGTCACACTACCTCTGGGACACAGCTAGGCCATCTATAAGGTCATTGTAGCACTGCATTTCACAATAAGTGCTAATTAATGTCAGAGACATTTTCCAAAATGACAAAAATACAAATAACAAACTTCCCCTGTGTGCAAACTATACTGTGTACGGAGACATGTTCGTGTTTCCGTTATGGTGTCAAATGCATGGTTCTGCTGGTTTTATTGATAATGCCGTGCTATACCAAATACGCTATTTTTCAATTTCCATTGTTGGCTGAGGATTAACCAACAAAGATGAGTATCACCCAGTGCTCATTTGAACGATGACTCATTGACTTTTCTAACTTGACTAAACCATCATTGGCGTGTCCAATATTGACTCCAATCCATCAATGAACAAAATCACATTGATTTGACTGAACAGTTCTGTAAAACTTTAATAGTTGTTTTGAGTCAGGACAGTTAAAGTTTTCCAGTTTAACACGTAGTATGTTTTCACGACCAATTTTATCCATAATAGATGTTTTTGGGTTAGATCGCATAAATATAAATGTGTCATTAAACACACCACCACCCGACAAAGCCAACTAGTAAGGTTTGTCATGTAAACAAAACATGCCAATTTATTACTAGTACAGCACACCAGTGTGTTGGAGAGTAAACCCACAACATTTACAATTCGAGTACGAGATTTCGCCAGTAATTACAACTAGCATCATCACGCAACAACCAGAGTTATGGAGAAATGCTCCTTTTTATCTTAAATAGAGGGATAAATGTGATGTCATCACTTGTGAGCCAATCGGGTGCGAAGGCCGGTGGGGGGTGTTTAATGTATGCATATAAATGACTTTACTGAAAGGACCAAGAATACCAGATATTAGTTTTTGTATTTTATGTACTGTGCCAAACCTCAATTTGACGTTTTATTTTTACAAAAATCAGACTAGTTTATCAGTTACTCCCGCAATGCATGGTATTTTAATAGTTTGCATAGCTTGATGAGTTTCAACGCTTGTGCTATTTGATTTAATTTTGGCATTCAGTGCCGTGTTGATTTGTGCATCATTGTAACTGTTTAATTGCAACACTTCTTTAACATGTTTAGCCTCACTCCTCAGACGTTCACCATCTGACACTTTATTAGCTCGATGTATGAGCGTCTTAATGAGTATTTCCTTGCAAGGGTGATGGTTTGACTCTGTATTCAGATGGGCATTTTCTTTCGGTAAACGCTGTCTTATTTACCATTTGTGCCGCGCCCGAGCAGAATATCCTAAAATAGGAGAGTTATGTCAATCTATAAGGGCTACTAAACAAAATATATCCTATTATATATTTTCCTTTCAGTCCAGTATTATAGTCAAATTTGTTTATATTATTTGTGCTCGACCACCATTGGCAATGCAGTTTCTTGAAAATTTACTGTTTGAGAAGATGAGAATGCAATGAGTGGGGCATGTGTAGAGAAAAGCAGTGCTTCTGAGACAGCCATTGGATTGATTCCTAGAGGCTGAAGATCAAAGGAGAGACCTCAACCCAGATGGCATGAGACTGTACGAGTGGATTTTCATGGCTGACTATTGACCAGAGGTGGGACAAAGTCATTGTTATGCAAGTCCAAGTCGAGTCGCAAGTCATCAAATTCATGACTCGAGTCTGACTCGAGTCCAAGTCACATGACTCGAGTCCACATCTCATAGGTGGGACAAAGTCATTGTTATGCAAGTCCAAGTCGAGTCGCAAGTCATCAAATTCATGACTCGAGTCTGACTCGAGTCCAAGTCACATGACTCGAGTCCACACCTCTGCTATTGACTGTGGTTGACTATTGAGACAGCCAATGCATTGGTTCCCAGAGGCTGAAGATCAAGGGAGAGACCTCAAATCAGATGGCGTGAGACTTTACGAGCGGACTTTCGTGGCTGACTATTGACTGTGCAGAAACTGAGTGATATAGCAGAAGCAAGGAAGCAAACATCTGAATTGGCTGTTGTGACCTCCTGACAATTTTGTTATAATTACGGTAAGGAATGTTGGTTTTGAACACAGCACACAAAAGGTTAATCCATTGGTTCAGCGTCATAGGGTATTTAAGAGTTAATTCAACAATTCCTAACATATATTTATTGGTGACTATGACAGTCATCAAGTCCTTGGCTCTTGATTGTATGCCATTTGCGTCCTATGGTCTAACACTGTTTGAGACCAATCAGTTTCAAAGACAATGCATATACTACCAGAGCATGTTTTTTTTTGCATGTTCACCACGAATAAATATGCTTCATACAGGCCTGATTCCTTGAAAACAGTATCTGTTTGGTTTTTTAACATCTTAACACCTGTTTTATTGCCAGAAAGGGTAAAACATATTCTTGTAGTGCACAATGTGATAATTTATTTTGAAGTATTGCCACAGCTCTATTTGGACATGTTGTTTGCTATTATACAATTATCTGTTTTTTTTATAATAATAATAATAATGAATTCATACTTTGAAACAAATACATTTCCGAAGACAAACTGCATGTCTCTCATAAGTGGGAATTTCCACAGCAGTGACAAGTGAATTGGAATAGCGTGTGATTACTGTGTTTACTTCCAAGGCTGGGAGCCCTAATGTGTTTTTGGCACAAAGATTACAACTTTCTGAATGTCAAAAAATGACAGAAATTGCTTGATTGAAATTTTGGTGCATTGAGCGCACGGACTTTATCTTGTTGGGTTCGTTGACACGGACATTTAAATTATAAATGCCATTTTTTGGAATAAATACTGAATTTGAGCTTTCTTGCAGCATTGCTCCTAATTAATTTGAAACTATTTACTTCGAGTTGTTAATTGAAATGGCAGATTATCAGCAGGTTGTTTCAATACCATAATTTTTTAAGGACAATTGTGGACTATTTTTTTCACTTTTATATATGTATATATGATTGCTCAGCACATTGTTTTCTGTTTGCTTTTGGCTGTTTTCCTCATTATACAATGTTTTTTGCTTGATCCGACAGTCGGGGAAATTACTTATTTGTGAGACTGTCAGGCATAAATGTCCGACGGCAGGCAGTTTATGTTCCAGTTTGAAATGCTTAAGCTATTTTATGCATCATGAGGTCTCCTGTGTCCATATATCTCCTTGGAAACGTCTCTTTAAATGTTAATGCAGCGCTGTTGGTTGAATCCGTTGCATCTATTAGCGGCCTTTGAAATATATTGATGATATTTATCCCATATTACCATGAGAAGATCGTGCATCTTGTATCAAAGCAGCTTCTTCGCATTTTTTCTGAAGCTCTCACAAATTGTCCAAATAGCTCATAAATACACCCGAGTCCCTCTTTATAATGCAGCACCACGATCCGCTAAGTGGTTTAAAATTATCTCTGCCAGATTTAGTGCAAGGAGACAGCTTTAAAGCTGGATCTCTGCCATTGCCATCACAGTGGAGCAAGCTGAATACATCGGCACTTGAATTGCCGCCATTGGCCATGGCTAAATGTGGAATATGTGCTCATCTCATAGCAGATCACAACATCGCTTGCCCCTGGAGTATAAGTGAAACTATTACACATATGTTATTCGTCTGTCAACCGCATGGGTGAGTGATTTTTATTGCGAATGCCCCTCACAGGATACATAATTCTTACCTTGCTCAGCTGCATCTGTGCAACACGTGCAAGGATACTCAAGGGTCTCTCAGTATTATATCGGAGTTTTAAACCTGTAATAGTGTGCAATGTGCCTTCAATTACTGTAACAGGGTGCCAAACAAAGCAGCATTCATTTAGTTCCATTCATTCATCCGTTCATTTTTTTTATTGTGTTTCCATAAATCTCTGTTCACCAAGGTCCCAGTGCCTGACACCATAACAATAATTGAAGAATTGGTCCAACATGGACCGAACCCGGATGTACCTGCGCTGGTTAGGCACTGCCTCACCAACACTTACTTTACCTGGAATAGTACCTTATACAAACAAAATGAGGATACCCCTATGGGTTCCCCCTTGTCGCCAGTGATAGCCAATGTTTTCATGGAGAAATTTTAATCTGATGCCATCCAGACATCCACCCTTTGTCCTTGCCTGTGGAAGAGATGTGTGGATGACACTTTTGTCATTTGGCCACATGGCCTCCCAGCATTGAACCACTTCCTAGACCACATCAATTCCAGACACCCGTCCATCAAATTCACCATGGAAGTGGAGAAAGATGGCAAGCTGCCATTCTTGGATGTTCTGTTTGAGAGGAGGCCTGATGGCTCTTTGGGACATTTTGTTTACCATAGGGCTCATTGCATCTCTGACCAACACCACCTGGCCAGTGAATTAAAACATGTACATCTGGCCCTCAAGATGAACGGATATTCTGACCGTATTATCCGCCAAGCTGTTTCTCCCACCATACAGAAACAACCACTTGAAACTCTGATCAAAATCATCACGTTGCCATACATAGCAGGCGTTACCAAAAATATTTCCAAAATTCTAAACAAACACAAGATCCAGGTCCGGTTCAATACAGTGCACAAAATCCAGGATCTGATCCCATCCGTGAAGGATGTCATTCCTGACTTGCAGTGCCCCGGTGTTTACAAATTGAGTTGTACCTGCAGTGACTGCTATATCGGGGAGACGAAACGACATATTTCTGACCGAATTCGCCAGCACAAATAAGATTTGAAACACGGCAGAACCAATTCTTCGGCCGTAGCTGATCATTGTTTCAACACAGTTGGTTCCCATGACATTGTTTTCTCCGATACCAAATTACTCTGCAAACCTCCCAGATACTACCAGACATTTGTCCATGAAGCTATCCAGATATACAAACATAGACACAACTTCAACCGAGAGGATGGTTTCAAATTGAGCAATCATTGGAAAGATGTCATCAACCAAGTCAAACTTTAGCTGCCTTTTAATTGTACAGCCATTCATATTTCTTACAGTTTTCTATTCCCAGCTTGATTAGCCCATTTTTTAACCAAGTTAAACCTAAGTTAAACCTAAGTTAAACTTTAGCAGCCTTATAGTTTACTGCAATATAATGCAAGGTAACCAGATTGTCAGCCTAAATACTGCCTTTTGTTTAGTTGTCCCCCTTTTTTAACCACTTACCATCGTCTACACACAACGCCCTCCCTAAACCCCCTGCAGCATAACAAAAGGAGGCTTAAGTTAACCCTCCCCCACGGCCCATCCTGGCCCCTCCCCCCCCTTAACCTGTATATAGTCTCGTATTTCTTAGAGTTCTCTCTACTTCATACAGTAATTTTGCTGTGACGGTGCCACCTGAAGACGGAAGCTTGTGTTGCCTCCGAAACGTCGTGATTTAATATAATTTTATTTACTTTTTTACCTACGTGACTTTACCGAAAAAAACACAAAGAGTATGGACCCTTGCAGGCACGAAAACTTCAAATCTAGAATCAAATCTAGAATTTCCATAAATCACCCTAAAATTTCACCAATATGCAAACGGCCATGGTTCAGAGCTACCGTGCAACCCTCTCCTACCCGCAATGATGTGCGGGTTAAATTGGTGAATCAAATTATTCACATTTATCGATGAAAATCCGTGCAGTTAGGCACCCGAGTCGGGAATTAACCCTAGGCACTTTTTATTGTGAGGCAAAAGCATCACCTTTGTGCTACCCTACCACCCAAAGGCATCTAGACACAGAACAAATGCACAGTAAACCAGACAATACCGTCTGAAACACTCTCATTTCCAATATTAGGAAGCCGCTAGAGCTATGTACTTTTAAATCTGGAATGAAAACGAATTTCTTTAAAACGTATTTTTGTGTTTTATTTTGTTTGCCTTCCCCCCCACGCCTCCAATAAGCGCGGTTGACAACGAAGGATGTGAAAGAAGTTCAGCATACATACGGAGGTTGTATGAAATAGTAAAATGCTTCACCCTTTCTCTTGATGCTCGTAGTGCACAGCCGGGATACGGTTGGGCATAATCGGCACTCGTAAACCTCCCATCGCCTTCCAAAAAATAGCTTCTGCTATGACAACCTTGCCAAGGAAAGACGGAGACGAGAGACAACGTTGACAAGTTTAGCTCATTATGAGGACAGGCAGTGGCATTGCTTTTAACATTCCACTTAGCACTAAGCACCATATGTTCTGCATAAGGAGCTTTGCAAGCACAGACATTTCCGTAATTCCATGTTAATTATATTTTGTTGGACTACGAGGCAGTGAACGTTTTCTCAATGAGTGCAATCATGCAGCAATGGCACTACAAGTGGTGGCGCCTTAACACCTCCTGTTTTGTTGCCAAAAAGGGTGAAACCTATTGATATTTTTATTATCATTTTGAATACTGGAAAAATATCCTATAGATATAACTGCTCAACCCGAGCTATAAGTGTTCTGATACTTGCATTGCTTTTGGCGTTCTCTGGTCTAACACTGGTGAGACAAGGCCATGAAGAAGGCTGTCTGGTCTAGGCCAATCAATTTCAAATAAATCTCTGCGATCCTAAAAAACGCTAAGACACCTCTTAGCAACATCCGTAAGGATGAGCGCTTTGAGCTTTCTCAACTAAAAAAAGAGATGACATAGTCATCCTCTCAGTCGACAAGGGCAATGTCGCTGTCATCATGGACAAAACCACGTACAACAACAACATTCAGGACCTTAATGATGGTAGCTAATCCAAAATCAATAGAGATCCCACCAACTGCCTGGTTACAAAAACCAACAATATCATCACTGATTCGACATCTTTAATCGAACCAACCAAGCGGCTTTCCCTAAAACCCCCTGCTGCTCGACCACCCAGATTTTATGGCTTACCAAAAATGTATAAAAAAGGTACACAACTTCGGCTTATCGTCTCCACCATTGACTCGCCCACCTACATACTGGCCCAATTTCTGTCTGAGACCTTACAGCCATTCACTGGTAAGACCACCTCAGCTGTAGTTAACTCAGCTCACTTGGTATCGTTAATTAAGGACATCTCGCTATCTCCAGGTGATTTGCTTGTTAGTTTCTATGTAGTATCTTTGTTTACCAAAGTTCCTGTTCCTGACACTATTACAATCATTTGAAGATTTGGTCCAACAAGGACTGAATGCTGATGTACGGGCCCTGGATAGACACTGCCTCACCAACACTTTCTTCACCTGGAATGGAACATTCTACAAACAAGTTGGAGGTACCCCAATGGGTTCTCCCTTATATCCAGTTGTAGCCAATATTTTCATGGAAAAAATTGAGAAAGATGCCATCCAGGCATCCAACCTACGTCCTTACTTTCGGAAGAGGTACGTAGATGACACGTTCGTCATCTGGCCACATGGCCTACCAGCTCTGGACCAATCCTTCAACCACATCAATTCCATACACCCAGCCATCACATTCATCATGGAGGTGAAAAAGGATGGCAAGTTACCATTCTTGGATGCTTTAATCGAAAAGAGACCAGATGGCTCAATGGGACACTCTGTCTACAGGAAAGTCACCCATATGAATGCATACCTAAAACCTGACTCCCACCACCCTCCATCTCAGAAGAATTCACCCATCAAAACTCTACACCATAGAGCTCGATGTATTTCTGACCATCACCACCTAGCCAGTGAAATGGAACACGTACACCAAGCCCTCAAGATGAATTGATATTCAAACTACACAATCCATAAAGCTATCACCTCAACCGTTGGGAAAGAACCATCTAAGGAACCAATCAAAACCATCACCTTGCGATACATAGCATGCATCACCAAAAATATTTCCAAGATCATGAATAAACACAAGATCCAGGTTCGATTCAACACAGTACATACAATGTGTGATCTGATCCCATCTGTGAAGGATGTGATCCCTGACATGCAATACCCCGGCGTCTACAACTAAGCTGTGTCTGCGGCAGTAGTTACATTGGGGAAACTAAGCGACATGTCTCGGACCGTGTTCGTGAACATAAGGCAGATCTGAAACACGGTAGGACCAATACCTCAGCCGTGGCTGATCATTGTTTTAATGCTGTGGGAACACACGAAATTTATTTTTCCAAGAAGAAGGTACTCTGCAAACCCACTGGCTATCAGCAAAAATTCGTTCATGAAGCCATCCAGATATATAAACACAGACACAATTTCAACCGAGAAGATGGGTACAAACTGAGCAATCATTGGAAGGACGTTATTAACCAGGTTAAGTCATAACTGGCTGTGATGTTTCGTAGATATTTTCGACTTTCTGGTGTTACATTAACAGGTTAAATGTCTTTACATTAACAGATTAAATGTCTCACAAACACAGCCACCGTTGCTCGTTTTCCTTGATGTGGCGGTGGCTCTACGACCTTACATTGACATTCTATATCTCACAATACAAGGGCCACCTCCACAGCTTCGTCGTCGTGGAGGTTGCCCAGCTCTCTCCGATCTCACATTTACACGCATATTTCATCACTAGCCCCGCCCACTTTGCTTATACACAATACAATGGCCACCCCCACAGCTTCGTCATCGTGGAAGTTGCCCAGCTCTCTCCGATCTTACATTTAAATGCAAAGTTCATCACTAGACACGCCCACTTCGCTTATACACAATACAATGGCCACCCCCGCAGCGTCGTCATTGTGGAGGATTGCCCAGCTCTCTCTGATCTTACATGCAAATTTCTTCACTAGCCCTGCCCACTTCACTTATGACCCTTGAGCTACACCCATCTCAAACCTTTATAACATCCTGCCTCAGCAGCTCTTTCACTATTTTTTCACCTGATGATGATTGCTTGCGTTGTGATCGAAACGTCGTGATATTTTTTATTATTATTTTTCTATCTATGTGCCTTTACCGAAAGATCCAAAGAAAATGCATATATTATCAGAGCATATTTGTGTGCATGTTTTGACACATGTATGTGGGGTTAATGCAGATTTGATTACGTGCAAAGGGTATGTATTTGGTGTTTGAACATCTTAACACCTGTTGTATTGGTAGAAATGGTAAACCCTACTCTTATTTTTCATCATAGTGGTAGCATCATTCGCAAGTCGCACGTAAACATATATTCAGCATTGCAGCACAGATACCATCAACACTTGCTCTTTCAAAATATATTTTATGCTGATCGAGGAAATGACTTTATATTGCCAGAACTGCGACTTGATGGATGTATCAGGCTTAAGATGGTGTGAAATAAGTTCAACATACGTACATACACACAACTCATAAGGTGTTAGAGGGAGATATCTGAGTGCTTGTGCGTGCGTGTGTACGCAGTGAGGGCCTAACAAAGCCGGTACTGCCATACCAGCCTTCCAAACTAAGAGAGGACCCCAATCCCTTGCTTATAATTGGGACAATGGCGACAAGCAATAAATAAAATAAAAATGTAAGGGAATCTAATGGTTCTTTCCGTAAAGTCACGCAGAAAAGAAATTAAATTAAATAATAATAGAATACGACGTTTCGATTGCAACACAAGCAACCATCATCAGGTACAAATGAATGAGAAAACAAACATAGTAAACTTGGAAATATAATGCAATACAACACAGAGAGTCGGCCAACACAACAGTCAACACCCCACCTGGTTGATTATGTTCTTCCAAAGATTGCTAAATTTGAGAGAGAGACAAAACACAGACACGGAGACACACAGACAGACACACAAGCAGAGAGAGACTCACACAGAGACAAACAGAGAGAGACACACACATAGACACACACATAGGTACACAGAAAGACAACGTCTCTGTGTCGAGGCAGAAACCAAAGAGTAATTCCTGCAGTCACGAAAGCTTCAAATCTAGTTTGGGAATCGAATGGTAAACACTAAATGTAGGGAACATGGAAATATGTTGTGGTTAATAGCTTAGTCTTCTATTTGTTTTATGAAATATAATTTTATGTGGTCTTTGTCTCCAATAAAACATGGACAAAAGCAGTGTTTATTGAAATTATAACATTAGTTACAATCTAGGCTTTGGTAAAGTGGCTAGCTTGGACAATGCTGATGAGAGACGGGAAGGTGACCCGAAGACAACATTACGTACCAAGGCATCGAATTTCTCTGGACATGGTTGTGTGGATGCATATACATGATATATATGGTCTTGGAGCAAGCACTGTTAGAGATAACTTAGCACACAAAAGGGGGGGGGGGGGGTGGTGATTGTAGCCGCGACCATGGTCAGTTATCTCTCTCTCATCAGTGACTCCCCGCCCCGCTCCCACGTGGACACACTTCACTAGGTACGTTTTTTTAGCTAGATTGACCCAGAGGAGGGCCAGGCAAGACTCCGATACCAAGTGCTACTTGGGAGCAAATCGTTCTCGAATTTAGAAGCGAATGGTTATCACTTGCAATCCAGAGGTCATTCAGTTCAATATCCCGCCGTGGCAGTTGAGACAACGGTGTCAGTTTCTTAAAATCCCCTCCACTGCCTCTTCCGACCGAGCAGCACTCGCCGTGCATTGGTTTCCGGTTGCCAAACGGACACATTATAACACAACAAGCGCTTGCCACAAATGAACCACAATACCTTGCTGATCTCGTCAAGGAAAATAAATCGTCACGCAAAAGCTGGTCATCCTCGCAGGAGCGGCTTATGGCTCGCCATCAAACAAAAATGTTCACCGCATCATGCGCTTTCAGACGTGCTTCTGTGGCCGTCTGGAACGCTCTTCTAACATTAGGAAGCCACTGGAGCTATGGACTTTCAATCTAAGTTTGAAAATAATTTCTTTAGAACTGCATTTTGTGTTTAGTTTGTTGTCCTTCCTCTGCACCTCTGATAAGCACATTTGGATACATACGGTGCAAAAGTAGTTAAAAATACGTCTATTAAAAGGAGCTTCATAGCTCATCTGATTCCTCTAGGATAAATACATCTTCTGATTATGAAATGGATACGCAGCATTTAGTGCATCAGCAGGTCGTGTATTGTCGTGTAAACTGTGGTTATTCCCGTTTTTTAAGACGTATGTCCAGCATGGAAGGGTAGGCCAAATACCCTCTGTCAACAGTGATGTCAACAAGCAATTGAAAGGCTGCACCATTACCGTTTTAGGTCATGGCCCATAGTGCTTGTTTTTGTTGTTTCTGTTTTGTGGAATGTATCTTGTCGAGCATTTTCCATTGCCCCATTTTTTTGTTCTGCAGAATTTCTCAGGTCTCCCATACAAATGAGACCTCTCACATTGGGCTCTTGGCTGGTTATTTCTATATTATGCATAACACATATCATTATAAACGTAACATTTCAGGGCTCACTTTCGATTTTTTTTAAAATTTTAAATATCCATAGAACGTTCATGTCAAGAATGTATTTTTTACACTTTGACCGCACTTGATATACAATGCATGATGGTCTACGCTTCCACTCCCCCACTTACCCATTTATTCCAAACACTGACACAACCAAGGCATGGGAATAAGTGGAACCTCTTCGCATTGTAATGGGCAACTGATATGATAACATGACCCCGCTCTTCTGTTTAAAATTGCATTGCAAAGGGTCACGATGTATATGAGCCACCTGTCACACCACTGTTGCACATCTGTCAGTGCTGCAGCAGAAATATTTTGAAGAAGGGGAGCCCCCACCTGGGAAGAACCTATTTACTACCAACACGGTATTCTGCTTCCTAAAGGAGCCTGGGGCCAATCTATTGCAACAATAATAATGCAAATTCCTGCACAGCAACCTCGATCCTGGCCATGCTCTTGATTTCTCTTGTCCGTCTACTGTGACAGATTGACGGGAGATATTTTAAAATGGGACGCTATAAAACGTGCAGTTTTTGTCGCAATGCCACTGAGTAGGTTTCCACGGTTGCGCTGTGTGCTCGGGGGCTCTACCACGTGCTGTCCAGCGCGATGACCGACGTTTAGCTCCACGTGCTGGAAGCTTCTTCGGAAAGCGCATTTAATTCCTGATAAAGCTCAAAGCGCACAAAGCGAAACGTTGGACATCTATTTCATCAAGTACCTGGAGCTTTGCAATGCTTTGCAAAATTTATTTGATGCATTAGTAATTTATTTAGATCCATTCGACACATTTTAGTTTGCACAACATGACAGTATAAATGCTTCTCTAGACACTGTATTTATTTAATCTAATATCACAAATAAGGCAAAGTAATGATCAAATGTGTAATTTACTTTATATGTGAAAAATACATCTATGTATGTGGTCCAGTCAAATTGTTATTTATAACATCCGTATCCAAGTTTGGCTGGGGTGGAGCAGCGGTGCAGTGGTTAGCACACTGTAGTATGGATTTGGCGACAGGATGTTAGGATGCCATTGTATTGAGGAACTTACTGCTGTGTTATCTCGGTGGGGTCTGGGACCGTTGTGTTGTTGTGTTTTGGTTGTTTTTGCTGCCTTGTCAAATTTGTATAAATCGGACTTATATAATTAATGATATATATATAGTGACTCGCTTACTATGTTCTCTATTTTGCACTGATGTATTTTTTTTTATCGTTGTCTTGTTTTCTGTTGTAACTTTGCTTACCCCATGCCCCGTACAGGACACCTGTGAAAAAGAGCATCATGGCTCATCGGATTCCTCCTACAGTCTAAATAAAGATTCTGATTCTGAATTGCTGACCATGGCTAACATGAGTCACGAGTATCCCTCCCACTCTTTTACCAACCTCCACTCTGCAGCAGAGTCAAATATGGCCAAGCCGTCCCCATGACTGACATAGCATGGGGTGGCCCTCAACCAGCAGTGAATTGACAGGCTGGAAATTCGTTTTATTTTTCCATTATAAGGACTCAAAGCGAAAACAACCAAGGGCATCATAGAAATGTTCTTGTGTTGTGCTCATTCAATCTTAGGCATATGAATAATATCACTGGAGTTGCAACATGCATTTTAATATAGGCTTGGTGTGACCCTGCACTACTGTCATGATTACCCCCAATTCCCAGCTACCCGAAAAATAATATAATCCGCGTTTATTATGTGGTGTAAAAAGACACAGACATACATGCCCCGTATAGCCTTGATAGATTTTTGAGGAAAGTACATTTAGTGAGCACCTATGAAGGCCGGGCACTGCACAAAAGGGGGGTGGGTGGCCAGCACCCCACTCGGCCGCTTTTGTCTCACAAGTGGCGATGTTTACACATGACACACGATACTCGCTTAAGGCTGAGTCGACCTAGGGGAGGCCCAGGACCGGTTCAGATAATCATCACTGGCGTTGGCCGTGAGCGGGAATCGAATTCGTGTCGCTGGGTTCGTAGCGCAGCGCGCTAACTGCGACACCACCGCTCCCCATATTATAATACGGTGCACACAAACACGCACAACCACGCACGTGTGCGGCGCGTGATTGACGCGGTGTATGTCGAGGAATGCTCTGCTTCCTCGAGTAAGTGAAGGTCATGCTCGGCAGGTATTTTCTCGGTGCTCAGCTTGTCATCGGAGAGCATGTCGCTGGCCGCCGAGCTCCCCAAGGTGTCGTACGTGAAAGCCATCGACATCTGGCTCATCATGTGCCTGGTCTTCACGTTCGCCTCCCTCGTCGAGTACGCCATTGTGCAGGTCAGCGCGAGCAATGCCAGTCTCCCTCATCGGCCTCCCTCCCTCCCCTCCCTCTCTGAAAGGAATGGACGACCCAAATAAAAAAAGAGCAATTAGATGAAACTGAGCTCCTGTTTGCATAAATTTCACATTCCTATAGCAGGGGAAATCTATCCATGAGACAACCACTATTGACTTCTGCAACAAAGTGGTAGTTATTATAATGACCCCAAAGGCATGATGGGCGAAGGCAACCCCCAAGCAGAGTTTGAACTCGCAACCTTCCGATTCCGAGCCAATTGCTCTACCAATGAGCCACCTCTCTGATCCGATATAAAACAAGTGGACATTATTTTGTTTAAATAATTAAACGGGTGATGGCGTTTGTTTCATTGTCGAAATTAAGTGACATTTAATGTATCAAGTATTGGACCTTGCAAATACTTATTATCTCATGAGAATGTGTTTAAATTCAGGGTTATTGCCTGTTAAGCCATACAGGGTATGGCCTATCAAATCAATGCTGCTATCTAACTCGATGCTATAAGCAAAAGTCAACTATAAACCCTGCGAGCATTCAAACTTAATTGCAACTAAATTACCTTTCCGTTTTGATATTGCACAGCCTGCTTTGTGCCTTGTTTAAAACATGCTACGATAATTATATTGATCCCGAATACCCATTGTTAAGTGTATTGGTAATTGTATTGAAGTGATGATGACGTAATGTGTGCTGGTGCTCGGCGGATCTTTTATATTCACGATCATGAGAGGCGACGGCAGCTTTGGGAGGCTTACATCCGGCAGTGGATAGACCATGGCTGATGATGAAGTAGATTCAATGTAATTCTGTTGTGCTAAGTAACACACACTTTCTTGTTGATGAATTAGCTTATCTATTGTCCATAATCGATTGTATCAACGTATCATTATTTGGACACTGAATCCCTCTATGCTAACGTGACAATGAAATTGGTTACTGTGAGAACAAATCTCATGTTTCTCTATCCCAGCTCCCGGCTTGAATACAGGGTGGCAACACAACTACACCAATTAATTGACAACGCATTCAGTGATCACACTGTGCATTCTGACATCGCTGAAAATCATGGAGACCAGAATCTATTTTTGGAGCCCCATCGTCTTTGTGTAGAACATATTAGAGGTTGCAAGGATCGTGTTACTGTGAATTTATAATTGAATTCATAACAGCAGGGTTGAATTTCTAAATATGGGAAATATTTTTCAATCTCCCCTTCATTTCTGACGTCCAATCACCTTGGTCCCTCATTTATATCTCATTTGCCCCTGTATGACATAATTGTGAGTTCAATATGACATAATCCCCTCACACATGTCACTAAACACGATGCATTGTTGTCCATTACCAACAATTACCTTGCTGATCTCATCAAGGAGCATTCTCCGGTCATCCTCGCGGCGGATTTTAGCTAGCCATCGAACAAAGACGGTCACTGCATCGCCCTTTCAGATGCGCTTCTGTGGCCGTCTGGAACGCTTTTTCTCTTGATATTCGGAAGCCACTGGAGCTTTGCACTTTACAATTTCGATTGAAAACTCATTTGTTTACAACTGCGTTTTGTGTTTAGTTTGTTGTCCTTCCCCTGCACCTTCGATTAGCACGGTTGGTTATGTACAGTGTATGCATATTGAACTTCTTTCACATACTGTCTTGAATCCAGAAACTTGAATTCAATACCTGGCCATGGCTACCATCGGTCTGTGAATGATAACTGAATTGGTTCTCGGCCCTCACCTTCACCAAACCACAGGGCGTGGTGAGGCCTTTATTCAGTAGTCAAAGGGAGGTCTCTAAATTGATATTAATGACATTGTGAACAAAGTGATAAGTGGACACGTGCACTTTTCATATTTAACGTTAACCATTCTGACTGAGCCTCGTTAACGAGCACATGTACGCAGGGTGTGTATGAACACACGTGCACAGGGAAATAAGTTCAACATACAATTGTAGCTAATAGCACAGCCCACATTAGCTGTATAATTATCCTTTATAGGCTTATGAACACCGGACTTAAATTTGCGTTATGTCCTTGCGCATAAAAAACAACAACAAAGGCAGAGTTTTAATAAACCGATGTGTTTTTTTTGTGTTGTACCTTGGGTTGGTCAGCATGTCCAACGTTTCTCTCCAGGTGCTGGGAGCTCCCTTAGGCACTTAATAAGTTCTTGAAGGAGCTCTCAAGCAGAGTTAAACTAGACACAACCGTGAAAAAACCCACGCAGTGGCATTGGAGTCTTCAGCCTCATTTGTGGCGGCAATGTGCAAACACAGGCAGCCATAGTTCACCTTAACCGTGAAATAATTCGTGAGACATGAACTGCTTCACTGCATTCCATGCACCATTCATGAATTAACGCATCACTATTCTTCTGCCGCCATTATTTCTCCAGTTATTGCTCTCCAGAGATCGTTAATGCGTGTTAATTTACTCATATAAAACTATCACAAGCGTGTTCATCTCACCCCGCTTTAATATTCAAATTACTAGTGCACGGACGCTTTATGCTACTAGAACTACTCGCAATGCCAGTAAGTATTTTGCCACACACTTCTACATCGTGTAACGCATTCCCTATGTATATTTCTCCAAAAATGAAAAATCTGCAGTGATTGAAAAAACTATTCTACGTATAGTTGTTTAATATATCTGTGCCATAGTCTAGACGTTACTCTTTAGGGCCTTTCGATAATATACTAAAAAAAGTCTGTTCTGCTTTACTAATATCACTTGCATTCTGTTTATTTGATTTGAATAATACGCTTCACTCTTAATTAGCTACTTGCTACACAATTGCTCTGTCAGTCCTGCTCAGTTGATGAATGCAGTGTCAAAAGCACAAATGTGATCAATACATGGTTTGCTTTGACCAGGAGTCAAAACTCAATTTGTCTGGATTGAGTTAAGCATCCTAGCTGCTATTCGACATGAGTGCCATTCCTACTTAGAGTATACTTCGATTTGAAAATGTAAAACACCAAAGCATCTGCATCTCAAGACACTGAACAAAACACCGAGATGTACATATCATTGGGAGAGAGGAGATTATGCAAAGTGTATGTTTTAAAATAATAGACAGTCATAGGCTAGAGGAGAAGATATAGTTCTTTAGCCTGGATTTCAACAGGGGATGGAGCCAGTTGACATCACAGATAATCGCTTGGTGGAGTTCCAGACCATGTGGACAGCAGGGGAAAAAGAGTGACCTCCCACTGAGCGAAGAGTGACTGGGGGGCTTTGACAGAAATCCTTGCTTCTGGGGCAACGAGGCAGGAGGAAATTAGTACAATGCAATTAAAGGGGAGGAAAATGTTGGGGCAAGTCCATGGAGGATCTTGAAGATGGTAAAAGTGAGATACTCATTTTTTCTATTCATATTCTCTACACACGTGTAGGAAGTGGTTGCAAAGTGGCTGGTGCATTGAGTTGCAGACCCGATGCTCTGAGCTCAGTTGCTGGCCGTCAAAACGATTTGCACTTCTTATCATAACCTGGTCTTCTATTGTCACCTAAAATTTTGAAATAACTTAGTGGAGTCTCTGTGAATATCAGGAATGGCGAAGACAAATATGGTGAGGTGTACCTGCTTCTGGGATTGGGGCGGTGGCACACTAGTTAGGGCACTGAACTATGCACTTGGCCACCCAAGTTCGATTCCTGACCAAAGCTGAGGTCATTAGCGATAGATATCTCGACCGGTCCCGGGATTTCCCTTCTCCAAGCCACAGTGATCTGCATGGTGAAGTATGGTCAAACAACCATGACGGTGTCCGAAAAGGCATTAAGAGGTCTTCCTCCGTTTAAAACGTAGGCTTTCGCGACCAATATTATCCATAATAGAAGTTTTTGGGTTAGATTTCGTAAATATAAATCTGTCGTTAAATCTGCCACCACCCGATACAGGCGACACAACGCAGCTGTTGCCTGATGATGCTAGTTGTAATCACTAGCAATACGTCGTACTCGAATGGTAAATGGTGTGAGTTTACTCACCAACACACCGGTGTGCTGTACTAGTAACGAATTGGCATGTTTTGTTCACGTGACAAGCCTTACTAGTTGGCTGTGTCAAGTGGTGGTGGGTTTCACGACGAATTTATATTTACGCGATCTAACCCAAAACCTCAATTATGGAGGTCTTCATCCGTTAGTGGGCTGATAAAGTGATTGACAATACTATTATTATTCATTATTATCACGGGGTTATGGGAGCGCTGACATTAATAGGTGCTCCTGAACAGCTGTTTTCCTTTCCACGTCACGCAGGCTAAAATGAAGTTAAATTCCGGCTATTTCAGCAATATGAGAATAGGTTCAGTAAAACATTAATAAGTTTGCATTTTTTTTACGTAATTTACCACTGCATATGCGAGGAGCTTATTATTCTTATTATCCCTGCAGGCTGTGACACACACACAAAATAAATTGATGATTATGAATAGCATCTGAACTTGTCTATAAGCTACAGGGTTCTGATGAAAATGCCTGCAAGTTACTCCTAGACTGGGAATGTCTCATTACATTGCACACATAAACGTGTTTGAAATTTTAATTGTAATTTACATTTACTTTGGCGTGCTGGCTTTACGACATTACATAGAACTTTTAATTACTATAAAATGTGTTCCCGAAAAATACGTACACTATGCAATCACATTTTTCATCACAACCAGGCTATAGTCTACATTATAGACTGTAGCACCGTATGTAGCCAGCTGCACTAATGGAAAGTGTGGCGTGATGGACAAAAAACTAAACACAAAAAGCAGTTCTTACGGTGGGTGCCTGTTTACATCCCACAAAGGGATACTCTATTATGTTGATCGAGGGGGAATAATGATGATGGAATTAGCCAATATCTGAGCAGGATTTTAACTGTCAACCTTCCAAATTTAAGTTCAGTGCTCTGCAAAGCACTGCCACCCAGCAGAATTCATGATGAAATACAATTGCTATTTACACACATTGCGCACCCTTTTAAACGCATATTTAAAACACTTAAGCACAAGCTGCATGCCAAACACATGTGCTGCAAGTGTGTTACGTGACGTAACAAATGAATGTTTCATATTCCAATGCTGTTTTTATAAGGTGTGCATTCGCAAAATCCACACTGCATGCGAAGCAGTTTGCGATACACGAGCAATCATGATTATAATGTTGTCTTCTGTGCTCATATTGAGCCTATTGAACTCTTGCATACATAGTTAGAAATTTTTAAATATACCATATGCAGTGTTACAGAAGGTCGCATTCTTGCACGCATTGATGCAAAATTAGTCTTCAGTGGAGGGCTTCACAGCGCTTGGTAAGAGTTAAAGTAATTACGGAGCAATGAGCCATCGTTGGGCCTTATTTCGGTCACATCTCCTGGGATGATCTTGTAATTTCACAGATTGACTTGAGAGAAATGCATTTTTATAAGTGCTTACATGGATAACACACACTCAGCTTGGGTTTTCCAAATCGCAAATAATGTTGAAAATAATAAACTCATGAAAGAGATCATTCACTCATATATTTTTTCTTCTTTTTAGAATGTCATGGAAAGTAGACGTGAACACTCAATCCAAAAATGTCACGGTATAGGTGCATATTTAGAAGCTAAGCTGTTGTGAATGTGAATTTATTACGCACGTCATGGATGCACTCAGAATTTTTATTCATATATTTTCTCCCCTCGGAGACTGTGGCATATATGCATTTGTAGTCTACTAATTCAGGGACACTAGTAGGAGGCGTTATCCCTCTTGTTTATTCCTGCTCTCACAGCCATAAGAGTTAACTCCCTAGCGGGTCGGGACAGCCAACATGCTTCCAGACCGACAGCTTGAAGATGCGAAGACCACGACGACAGCAGCATGACGAGTTCAATTCCCGATGGTAGCAGCCCCGACTGGGAGTCGGAGCTCGCCTTTTAATCTCCCCAGTGTGGCCAGGCTCCACCCTTGGCCAGGCTCCCTTCTGGATCCCCCAAAAGGCTTAGGGCTTGGCCCACGGGTCCAACTGGTAGAACGGGCTGCTACCCCTCATTCCATTGTCTACCAATCTCTCAGCGCCACGCGCTACAGTGACTCATTCAATGTCACTTCACATTGATGAGCACCCTCTATGCCTCATCTGCTCTGGTGACCAGCGTTGATTGTGTTCAGCCACGGTAGCGATAGAAAGGTGTGTCAACAAAGCGTTTTTTTAACTCCATTTTAATCAACTACCATTTCGAGCGGACGGGATTCGTCAAGGGTGACGGTGACTACGACGACTGACTGCAAAACAGGCCGAAGCGTGACTGTCTGTAATGAGGTGAAATCATTGAGACTGCATGAAGAAGCAGACTACGGTCATTTGGTGGCGTTATCTGCGACTGTGCCGAAGGACTCAAAATGGAAATTCGTGATACTGAAATTTATTTACATGTAAAATAATAATACAACTATTGTGGGGGTTAAAATGTTGGTCCCCTCACAACAAGATTTAATGAGTAAGAGCAGACTACATTTTTTTTGCTGCTTTAGTCAAACAGAGTTTAATTTTGAGATTGACTAAATTAATCCACAGACTGGGAAATTACAAAAAATCCACAGGGCGTCATCAACCACAAAAAGGTTATGGCTCAAATAAAACAAAGGCTGCCCACAATTACTCCACTGGTAACATTATTCCTGCTGCTGCGACATAATTCCCACATTTTATTTTTGTAACGCTGCCGCTTTCCCATCACTTTGTCCTCGTGTGATTGCCTTTTGTGCATTTTATTTAACGATTCGCAGTATTTAAATGCGTTTCGATGGGAGTGTTCTGAAGATATATCCATAATGTAACAGCTTACGGGTCCAATTGCGGTAATTGTTTTGAAGCGGTGACAATGAATTAATAATTATCATATAGAAATAACAAATATTGTAAAGTATTGCATATTGCAGTGATGTCGTGGTGAGCGCACTGTGCTATAAACTGGGGGACCTGAATTAAATGCCCAGCCACGGCTATCATCAGTGGCTGAGTGATTACTGAACCAATCTTGGTCCTCCCTGCTTCACCAACATACACTGACCAGCATGGTAACGTTTAAGTTAAATAACTCCATTCCAAGACACGGCATGAGGAGACCTTCATTCAGCAGTGGATTTACAAAAAGGCTGCACAGTATGTTCTTGATGTTATAAAAATGAATCGCAATCATACGGACATTAAATTTAATTATACATACTTTGACATAATGATGACGGTATCAATCTGGCAGTTTGAAAATGAAAATAACGAGTGAGAAACGTGAAAACCACAGGAGATATTTGCCACAAGAAAAATAATTTTGTATGACCCAAACAAATCCTGTTAAATATTCATGTTGGTTCGATCAATAGGTTGCCTGCTGTCATCATTTACATCGAAAACAAATGAGGCAATATATTCCTGACTAGTTGTGATTGACTTGAAGTCACGATTTTGTCAATATTGTTTGCATTATTTATTGTCGCAATAGGGAACATCACGTGGTGTGATGGCAGTACACTATACCAATTTTCATATCATATATAAATCAGACAATTAATGCATAATATACTAAGCTGCTTCCTTGCAACCATTATATATACGGGGATGTCAATTTTAAGTAATAACTATATGCTTTACCTCTAGCTTGTCCAAATAAAATGCATTATGTTGAATCTATGGCTAATCTTCGATACATTTCGAATTCTTTAACCATAGTCACGTTCTTGTTATTGAATATATTTAAGTTACATCTATAGTATTGCGTTATACAATATTTCAGATATTAATTCCAGTCATAGTCCACGTAAGTCTACATTATACAAGACAACAATTCCAATTCAATGTTGGATGCACTGTGCCTAAATGCAACTGCAATTTACAAGGCTGTACAAAACAACGGGATACGCATAATGAAGAAAGTAGGCATATATACTTTTCATAATCAACGTTTTTGGGTTTAGATCGCGTTATTTATAAATGTGTCGTAACCCTCCACCACCCGACACGGCCAATCAGTAAAAAAGTGTCCCGTTGACAAAAGACAAATTAGTTCACTGCTTTAGCCCACCGGTGTGTTGAAGCGCGAAACCACAACATTTACAATTTGAGTACGACGTTTCGCTGGTAATTGCATCCAGCATCATCGGGCAATTCGCCAGAATGGTGAGGCTCTGCTGTGTCTCCCGTTCTTATATAGAGCACAGCAGGGTTTTTTAAGGCAAAAGTAGTATGGTCATTCATAGAGAAGAGGGCAGAAGGAATCGCGGGTGAGAATGAGTTTCAGATCACAGTGGCAGCAGACGAGAAGGAAAGACCTCGAACAGAGTGAATGTTGACTTGGGGTTTCCACAAAAGGCCTGGGTTTCTAGAGTGAAGAGTGTGTGCAGGAATGTGGAGTGATATGAGAGTGGGAGAGGCAGAATGTTGCTAGTTTAATGAAGGATTTTGAACATGGTGAGGGTGATCCAGATCTGGATTGAGTACCAGTGGTGGTATGCAGTATTGGAGTGATATGGTCTCATTTATGGGTGCAGGTGATATCTTTGGATACGGCATTTTTATCACCTGGGATTTGGAGGTGATTGATTCTGGGAGTCCATAGAGAACAGACGTCGATGGGAGATGTGATCAAGTTACAGGTCTACGTGTCGGCCGGGGAAACACAATGGTGGATGTGGGAGATGCCGTGCCAATGGAGAGATGAGGTCCTGTCGAGTTGGATTGCGTGGGAAGAGAACGAGTGCTATAGATCAATTGTGCCTCAACGGTTGTTATGTCAGGAGCAGCAGGCGCCCAGTTCAGTGGCAGTCTTAGCCGAGCGCGACCCTCTTTGCAAATGAGGAAGTCTGCATTGTTTGACTCGAACCCCACACCTCTGCACCTCCGATTAGCAGGGTCGGCTACGTACGGTGTGAAATAAATGCAACATACATGCATACTATATATATCATCATGCAGTCCGTCCCCAAGAACTATGACCTCTCTTGCATCGAGAGTCAGTAATTCTTCATCATCTTACTACATACATGCATTCTACCACTCAGTCATGTCTGCAATGCTGAAGTATGCAGTGCCCTTTAAACAAGGGTAGTGACATAAATTAGTGATGATAGGTACTGTATGTGGGGTCCCTCTCTATGGCACCAGTATGAGCATGGCACGGCATGACTCACTGGAGGGCAGGGTTCGGGTGTCACTGAGGTCGGGTCAGGACGTGATACCCTGGGTGAACCCGAGAGGGCACGTGACCGGATGAGGGGGGCCAGGGGACCCCCTGATGGGGGTGCGAGGGTCACGTGATGAGGAACCCGGGCCTTCCCGAAGGATCTGGAAGGGGGCATAGCCGACGGCGGAGCTAGCCACGCCGCAGCAGTTATAAGCCATGTCCCGAGAGGGATCTGGGCCATTCGACTCTGGGAATAAAGCTGCCGCCCATGGTCCTCAGTCTCCGGTCTCCGCTCATGGACCAGGCAGCCTATTAAGCTGTCCTGGTCCGACGATATACAGTGAGGGAAAAAAAGTATTTGATCCCCTGCTGATTTTGTACGTTTGCCCACTGACAAAGAAATGATCAGTCTATAATTTTAATGGTAGGTTTATTTGAACAGTGAGAGACAGAATAACAACAAGAAAATCCAGAAAAACGCATGTCAAAAATGTTATAAATTTATTTGCATTTTAATGAGGGAAATAATATTTGACCCCTCTGGAAAACATGACTTAGTACTTGGTGGCAAAACCCTTGTTGGCAATCACAGAGGTCAGACGTTTATTGTAGTTGGCCACCAGGTTTGCACACATCTCAGGAGGGATTTTGTCCCACTCCTCTTTGCAGATCTTCTCCAAGTCATTAAGGTTTCGAGGCTGACGTTTGGCAACTCGAAACTTCAGCTCCCTCTACAGATTTTCTATGGGATTAAGGTCTGGAGACTGGCTAGGCCACTCCAGGACCTTAATGTGCTTCTTTTTGAGCCACTCCTTTGTTGCCTTGGCCGTGTGTTTTGGGTCATTGTCATGCTGGAATACACATCCACGACCCATTTTCAATGCCCTGGCTGAGGGAAGGAGCATCTCCCCCAAGATTGTATGGTACATGGCCCCGTCCATCGTCCCTTTGATGCGGTGAAGTTGTCCTGTCCCCTTAGCAGAAAAACACCCCCAAAGCATAATGTTTCCACCTCCATGTTTGACGGTGGGGATGGTGTTATTGGGGTCATAGGCAGCATTCCTCCTCCTCCAAACACGGCGAGTTGAGTTGATGCCAAAGAGCTCCATTTTGGTCTCATCTGACCACAACACTTTCACCCAGTTGTCCTCTGAATCATTCAGATGTGCATTGGCAAACTTCAGACGGGCATGTATATGTGCTTTCTTGAGCAAGGGGACCTTGCAGGCACTGCAGGATTTCAGTCCTTCACAGCGTAGTGTGTTACCAATTGTTTTCTTGGTGACTATGGTCCCAGCTGCCTTGAGATCATTGACAAGATCCTCCCGTATAGTTATCGGCTGATTCCTCACCGTTCTCATGATCATTGCAACTCCACGAGGTGAGATCTTGCATGGAGCCCCAGGCCGAGGGAAATTGACAGTTCTTTTGTGTTTCTTCCATTTGCGAATAATCGCACCAACTGTTGTCACCTTCTCACCAAGCTGCTTGGCGATGGTCTTGTAGCCCATTCCAGCCTTGTGTAGGTCTACAATCTTGTCCCTGACATCCTTGGAGAGCTCTTTGGTCTTGGCCATGGTGGAGAGTTTGGAATCTGATTGATTGATTGCTTCTGTGAACAGGTGTCTTTTATACAGGTAACACGCTGAGATTAGGAGCACTCCCTTTAAGAGTGTGCTCCTAATCTCAGCTCGTTACCTGTATAAAAGACACATGGGAGCCAGAAATCTTTCTGATTGAGAGGGGTTCAAATAATTATTTCCCTCATTAAAATGCAAATCAATTTATAACATTTTTGACATGCGTTTTTCTGGATTTTTTTGTTATTCTGTCTCTCACTGTTCAAATAAACCTACCATTAAAATTATAGACTGATCATTTCTTTGTCAGTGGGCAAACGTACAAAATCAGCAGGGGATCACATACTTTTTTCTCTCACTGTAGATCCCTCCGAGTGTTAGTCATTTAGGAGCGGTGGTCACCACCTTTTGTAGCTGTCCTGTTACGTTAAGCGTTGAGTTAGTTAATAAAACGTGTTGCCTCCAATTTCGAATGTGTGCTTCAATTTAACCCACTACACGTGTGTGGACGTTAAAGAACCAATCGCATGTTTGATGGAGAATGGGACTTTTAGCCACGGTTTACTGGGTAATTGCCAGAGGATGTCAATTTTTATATCTGGTGCTGATACATTAATAGTGTTATTCATAATGCATTCTCAGCATTGACGTATTATATTAACCTCTATTAAAAATACATTTGCCTCTGCGTTCATGTTGGTAGTATTTATACACAGTATGCACGATGTAAAAAAAACAGAATCCTGACACTTGGAATAAAGTGTCTGCCAGACTTTTTATGACATTGAGAGAGCATTATGCTCTCCACCTCCATTCACTTATTGTTTTAGCACTTACTATCAACAATTTGTTAACACAAACAATATGAGACAGTGTAATTTTCTTTATTCAGTTCCCCAATTGGATTATACATTGCAGAAAATACAGCAGTAGGTGTTCTGAATTGATAATTGCGTGAATAATTTGATTGTTTTTCATTTTAAGATGAATTAATACAAAAAATACAAGCAACATGAACGACTTTGTAAAAGTACAAGGGTCAATTTTCGTCTTCAGAGATGGGTGATAGGGGCAGCAGCAATGGCTGTTACCTTATGGGCTCAGAGAACTTGACTTTTATCAAGTAACTACTAAAGAAGATTAATATTTTTGAACATAGAGAATGTGAAAGCAAAGTATGCTTTGCTATTTTTGTTTTAATCATGATTTCAGAGCGAAGGGGCCAGTAACAAACAGCACCATTGAATGTATGATAGATGAGTAAATAATTATAATTTACAATTATAAGGCGCAATTCATCCAGGGATCGCAGTACACCAAATACATTTCTTGAATAGAATAAAGCTATAAATACCTGGAGATGGAGAACAAAAAAAGCATGAAGAGAAGTGAAGCGGCCTGCAGTATGGTGGTTGAAGAGTGTGGATTAGACGAAGCAGAGTCTTTAATATCTGTCCAGGAAGTGGCAATAAAGCACTGTAGATATAATCAGGCAGTGGAGGTTGCAATGGGTGGCACATGTTTGCAGATTTGAAGAGGTTCGCTTCCCCGAACGAGACAATGGAGTGGCACACAGAGGTTTGTGACCAACGAGAAGCCCTAAAGCCACACGATGGCATGAGGATTGGGCGTCAGCTTTGCAACAATTCTGAAAGCCAGCAGAAGGAAGTGATTACGAGGTGTGGTGATGTCAACGGCAAAAGACCTAAAGAATAAAAAAAACGTCTTTTTGCTACACACATTGACACTCACGGGGTATAACATCAAAATGAACGCCACTCTCGTGCTTAACTGATTGAATTGCCAAAGATAACACATAGTGTCCGCGCCAAAAATAAACGAGGACCATTGTGTTCTAATTAGACAATTATGGAAAGAGTAAATTTGCATTGCGTTTAAATTGCATACTTGAAAATAATTAGCTGATTCTCTCCACCCAATGAAAACCCCTCACAGCTGTAGAAAAAAGGTGTAATCTGAAGCACATGTCAAATAATTCAGGTTAAGATGAATGATGACACAAGGGATTATGCTTGAAAAAAAATAAAACCTACAATACCTTAGATTCCCAAAAAGAGAACACAGTGTGTAAATGTATACATACGTAGCAGCCTCGTATGATGGTCAGCATTTAAAGTGAGCAATATATCAACTGATTGAGAGTATATCAGTTAATTGCTTCAAGTCATTATACCATGACAATCCTATTTCTAGATCTATGTTAATGAAAATTAACCCACAGCATTTGTTTAAGGAAGCCAACTCTGGACCAGTTTCAACCATTTGGGACTCAATAGCTGAGTATGTGAAATGATGCTGGACGATCAAACCCGAAATCGGTCGAGTTTGCTTGTTTAAATAATTGCTGATTCATAATATTATAGTCTGAAGGACTAAAACACTGTAATGTGTATGTATAGTCACAGAGTGCGGCTTATATTTGTTTATACCCATAATGCTCCACGACAACACATCGTGAGTTTGTATGCGAGTTTACCAGATGTCATTGGGAAGTGTGCCCCCCCCCTCCCCTTTACACGATGGACCGTTATAAAAACATTACCATAACTAGCTTTTTTGCCCGTCCAAGGACGGGTGTATATTGCAGTACATCTGAAATATTACGTAGAAAAATTGTTCAGCTCATGATTATTAATGAGGGGGGTGGTTGCCTCGTCGAGTGATGTCACTCGCTAATGGATATTGTGGAGGGGTGCGGCACGTGGAGTGCGCAACCTTTTGCGTTAGTGTAAATTTCCATGCGGACATGAATATTAATTAGGGAGGGGGGCTCTTTTGCAGTGATGTCACGCACGGATGTAGTACTGCTGTGTAGATTTATTTTTTACCGTCACTTTCTGTAAAGAAACGTCATATTTGAAGCGACTTTGCGTAATACATTATTTAATTGAGCACGACCTTCCTCTGCGTTAGTGTAAAAATCCACCCACTCATAAATATTAATGAGGGGGGTGGGCCTCATGTGGAGTGACGTCACGCGGGGGGGTGGGCCTCGTGTGGAGTGACGTCACGCATGGGACGGACAGACATTTCTGGGTGATTATAGTAGGTAATGTCTAAGCCGCCCATAGGCTGCCAAACCAAAAAAGTATGGATTATTTATGTGCAGTGGATGCGGTTTAGGGTGGACCATGAGCTTCGTGGAAGATCATACTCAGGCATGTGCTGCGTTGGGTCTTTCACAAGGTGTTTGTTTATGAATTATTTTTAACTGCATTCAGCTCTCCAAGCTTCATTGGGGTTGAACTCGCATTGTTGAAGTTTGAACGCATGGGTCCAAAACGGCCGTGATGGACATTAATACGAACCAATATCTGTAAACCCCTCTGTTGAGCTAAGATGTGACTTTGCTGGTATTCTTTTCTGGAACACTTCAGAGATTTACAAGTGTTAATGGAGACACTGCAGCATATTATACAGTGTCATCTTTCACCCATTATAAAGTGATATTTTTAAGGCATCTGTGCGACTCTAAGGTTGATAATTCGTGTGTCCTGTAACACCGAAGTAGCAGCACTGAGAGTAATGATACCAGTATGGGTAGGCACTGGTGATCAATCAAAGTAATCCAGCTTCACCGAGTTGATGGTTTTCAATCTGGTCACCATTGACTGCAAAATCAAGTGTAATCATCGTCTGATTGGGATCATTCCAGCCCTAATGTGTAAAATATGGATATGCACTGCTATATATATATAAACGGGAAATTTGTGAATGTGTGTCTGTTAAAAATGTTTATCGTACTTCCCGACATGCAAGATACTTGCAATTTGCCATGTGTGTACTTTTCAGACTGTACACCATGCAAAAATAATAAAAATATTCTTTTTTTTGGGGGGGGGCGCAATAATGGATATATTTTGCACGCAAGTGAGTGGTGACGTCACGTCTCTGGCATGTCACCCGCATGCGGCAGCGTTACACAGTGTGCCTGCTAACGTCACGAATCCCCCCCCCAAACCCTCCGCGTAGGCAGTGTATCCCGCACAAATGCGGGGCTGGGAGGGAGGGAATAATGCATATAATATACTAGGCTACAAACTTTAAATTTGCCATGTGGCTAGCTCCCATACTGTACACAATGTAACACGTTTTGCATTTCGGGGGGGGGGGGGGGGGGATCACCATGAAGTGTGTGGCGTCAACCCGCATACAGAACTGGTGAGAATCGATATCTGGTGAGCGTTGTGGTATCGATTAAACGGGAATAGGCCGATACTAAAGAAATCTACAACCTTAGATTCCTTTGCTCGATTGAAAGAATTGAATCTTGGCGCGCAAGCGTAAGTTTTTATTTCCACCGCGCGTTGGGTTTTATTTTAATTAATGAAGTAATTATCAAAGTTATATTTCCATTTGTATATGTTATGTTTTTAAGTTTTAAGACGTTTTTAAATGTACTTTTTCCCCAGGCAACGCCGTGTACTTCCCGCTAGTATTGAATATAGCAAATGAACACGCGGTTACCATTTTTTCCATGGCATTTTCTCTTCTTGTGCCTAACTCGCATCGTAAAACCAGTATCTAGTTAAAGTCAACGTTCATCCAAGCTCAATGTCAAAGTGTACCCAACAGTGCTCATATGCAATGTGGCCCTAAGCCAGTGGTAGAAATTATCAGATAAAGCAGTCTCTGTTAAAGGCAGGCTTCAATGTGATCAAATAATATATATGTAGGACGATGTCACTAATTCTTCCTGACCAATTAACCGCCGAAAACCCATTGCGGTAATTTGTGCACAAAATAACTGGAATTTTCTCCAGATGATCACAGATATAACCGGTTCATACGCAACTATGCGTTTGTATTCTCTCGTACGTTTACAGCACATCTCAGCGGTTTGTGTTTCATCGCAGTATTTGTGCATGTGTCATTTTCTTTCGATGTTCACATATCCGATAATATGGATAGGTTTAAGTTTTGTCTTAAAACGCATTTTCTTAAGTAATTTTTATTCTATTCAGATTTCCTCTCTTGGCCTTTCCTTATTATTAGAAGCCACATTGAGACATTCGTGGAAGGCACCTTACAAACAAATGTAAATTATTATTACATGCAACTTTTTCGCATATCCGCCTATATGTCAGTCCAGTGGCGGCTCCTGCAAAATCTCTCAGGGGGGGCAAATGTTTGGATGATTGATAAGGATAAGGTCCACCCATGCAATGGATAAATTAACAGCTTAAGCATGTAAAGGCAACTTCACTACTTTAATATTAATGAAAAATAAAGTGACTCTTACAATACATCTCCTTGTTTGTTTCTATACTCACTATTATTACACTGCTTACATCACATTACTCGCTTAATACACTGCTTACTTATACTGAAATTTTGCTCTTCTCTCTTTCAAAGTAGCAAAGTGATCAATTACTCTCTCATTGAAAGCAGGCATGTTCCTGACTAGTTCCCTCTCCATGGAAAGCATAGCCATTGCATTCAGACGTTCCTGTCCCATTACATTTCTCAGGAATGTCTTGATTCTCTTTAAGGTTGAGAAACACCTCTCAGCTTCAGCAGTTGTCATCGGAGTGGTTATGAGGATGTTCAGCAGAGCAACTTCAGCAAAACCTGGTACAGCGCTCGTGCACCACAGCAGCCCTTGAATTCTGGACTCTCATAAATGACAGACAGTTCAGTCTTCAGCTTCGCCTTATTTAACATAGGATATGCCCTGACAGTGATGTTCAGAGCCTCAACAGGGAATGTATGGCCATGCTGTTGAAACATTTTTCCTTGTAGCAGCGTGGCACTTACAAGGTGGTCGGTAAAGGAGAACCTTTCTTTGGTGTGGACCAAGATTGTGTCGCAGACCTGACAAAATAAATACATTTATTTTAGTTATAAATTAAATTATTTATTATAATATAAATATTGAGATACAAGGTTTCCATCCCGACAGCAACAATGTATCAGGCAGAATCCATATTTTATATCTCCGTATTTTTTCAAAAATTAATGCTATTTGTCACCCTTTACATCTGTCAATGTGTTTTACAAATATTTAACCAATGAAAAGCATTAAAAGAGCTTGGAAATTATTTTGGGGAAAAAACAGGTTTTCTTTCGTTTCCTGAAAAGTAACAGTTTCCATCCGACAGCGATGATTTGTGTGTGCGTTACTACGTTAATTAACATTTTACCAAAATTCAAGCTCAAATGGAGTTTGACAAGGGTTTTTAACCAGTAAATTAAAGATTCCACTAGGTGGCGACAAATAATATTGTTGACTGAAACGTGCTTACGTATGATGACGTAAGCACGTTAGTGCGAGCCCTTCCGGCAGCCATAGAGAATGCATTGCAGCGCCTGCCGTTCGAAAAAAAACATCTTTGAATGTGTAGTGACATAAGAAGGGAGGGGCTGCTGGGGGCTCTGGGTCCCTGGGAAGGCCAGGTGCTTAATCCCCTTGGCGCCAGGCGTGGGTTCTCAGGCGGGTCAGACGCTTAAGCCTCTTGGCATCAGGCGTTGGGTTCCCAGGCGCTTAATCCCCTTGGCGCCGCTAAAGGGGGGGGCTGTGTGTGCTCTGTGGGAGATCTGGGGGCGCACACGGCCCCACCCCTCGTTGGGGACTAGTTATAAAAGCGGAGTTCCCTGGACGATCAGGGCCAGTTGTAACTCAAGACCCAAGACCCACGACCAGCCATCTGAAGACCATGGGATGTTGTGAGAGCGAGTGGTGGGACTCTGGAACTCCCGACTCTACGACCTTGTGAGGGCGAGTTCCAGAGCGTAGCCAGAGTAGAGTATCTAGGCTGTGTACCTAGGCTGTGTACCTAGGCTGTAACAGAGTATCAGGACTGTTGGAGTGTTGTGTTGTAATAAAGAAGTTACCTCTACAAGTGTCTCCGGAAACCGTTACATTTGGCGTCAGAAGTGGCTATGGAGACAAGAAGTAAGCCACGTACCTTCAGTCCTGACGGCGATGTCGAGGAACAAGCAGCGATGGGGCGGCCAACGCCGGCCGACAGGGACGCTGCACCGCCGGCTGAACAGCTGTCTGCTCCGCCGACCGTCCCCTCTCCAGCGTCGGGAGCAGGTATGGAGGAGGCACTGCTTCGCCTCGCAGAGCTGCTCTGCGCCACCGCCTCCCTCCTGGGCGAGATGCGGTGCTCGCGGGCGATGGCGGGAGGGAGAGAGGAGGCGCGGCGCTCGCCCGAGCCCGCCGCCGCCGCCACCACAAACATGGTGGACGCCGCCGCCATTCCCGCCACCGGCATCCCCCCCACGGATGTGAGGGATACTTCCGGGAATGACATCACTTCCACCGGAGGAGCAATGACCGCTGGGAGCGACGTCACTTCCGGGCCCAGCGTGGGCCAACCCGGAGACGCCGCGTCATCAGCGCTGCCTCCCTCACCGCCGGGTGACAGCTGTTTGCAACCTAGCAACGCCGCGTCATCAGCGCTGCGACTTTCACTGCCGGACGACAGCTGGCTTCAACCTAGCATACCGCGTCATCAGCGCTGCGACCGGACAGTGAGGGCGCCATTCTTACTGTAACCGGCGCCGGGGCCGGCACATCGACCGACACGCTGGTCGCCGCCTTTGCTGCTCTGGCCAAAGGTTGGAGGTCGGGAGACCAGGCCCCTGACATTTCGCACATTTACACGCTCCGGATTAATGATTTTTTTGTTGACATTCTCTTCGTTGTCGTCGGGGAGTCGTGATTGTTGTTGAGTAAACTGTGTGGAGCTTCGCTCGTGAGTGTTGTCAATGTGTGTGCGAAACATTGCTTGTGATTGTTAACAATCTATGGTTTGTATTGAGCTTTGTTCGTGATTGTTAATGTATAGCTTGTGCTGTCATTGTTAACGATGTATAGACTGTATGGGGCATTTATCTTGAGATGATGACATGCTGCCAAGGATTTGGAATTGTCAGGCTGGCTCTCAAATATCTTGGGGTGCAGATCCTGACCAGGATGGGCCAGCGGGTGTTGCGTGTCTAACACGAGAGTTGTGGTCCCGTCATGCTATGGCTGACGGCTTGACCTGACAGCCCGGAGATTGAAACACTCTGTGGCATCTTCTTGGTTCTTTCGGTAAAGTCACGTAGAAGGGAAGTAATAAAATAATAAAAATAAAACATAATTGTTTTATTATGTTTTATTTTTATTATTTTATTACTTCCCTTCTACGTGACTTTACCGAAAGAACCAAGAAGATGAATCCCTGCAGTCACGAAAGCTTTAACTCTGTGACATGTCTAGTCTAGTGGGCTGTGTGCTCACATGGCTCGGAGAGTGTGGTCCCGTCATGGAATCGCTGACGGCTTGACCTGATGGCCCGGAGGTTGAGACCCTCCGTGGTGCGTCTGGAGCAATAGGCTCGCCCTGACGGCCCGGAGATTGAAACACTCCGAGGCGCGTTGAAACAGTGGGCTGGAGATTCGTGGTGTTCAGGTGTAGTTGTCCCGTTACGTTGGGACTGTATCCCTCAGTTATTAGGGTGCATGTTGTGCAGGGAGTGAACGATGGGTCGTCTCAGCTCGGTCGGTACAGCTATATGCTGCTATGCAAGTCTTGGAGAGAGATTGGGTCTCAGCTCGGTCGGTACAGCTATATGCTGCGATGCGAGTCTTGGAGAGAGATTGGGTCTCAGCTCGGTCGGTAAAGCTATATGCTGCGATGCGAGTCTTGGAGAGAGATTGGGTCTCAGCTCGGTCGGTACAGCTATATGCTGCGATGCGAGTCTTGGAGAGAGATTGGGTCTCAGCTCGGTCGGTACAGCTATATGCTGCGATGCGAGTCTTGGAGAGAGACTGGGTTGAAGTTCCCCCGATATGGCCGACGCGTGCTACTGGTTGTGACGCCGCGTCGGAAAGGCGGTGAGGTGGTAACACGGAAATTCCCCCCCGATATGGCCGACGTGCGCGGTTTTAAGATGGAGACGCCACGTTGGAAAGGCGGGGGGTGCTAACGGTTGACATGTAATGTCGGTGGTGGTCCTCATTGAGGGCTGCTGGGACGCAAGCACGGGATGCCTTTTGGAGATGCGGTTCGCGCGTGCAGCCACCATTTCTGGGCAGGAACAGGCAGATTTATTTTGTTTGTGTCATGTAAATTTTATATATATATTTAAAAATGTAGATACTGGAGCAGCCCTGAAGTGCGACTTCTTTGCCCAGTACATTGGGTCGACCCTGAAGTACGACTTCTCGACCCGGGATGTAGACAGACGTCCGGATTAGTGTGTGTAGAGGGATGCTCGACATGTTGGTCTTCGCCTTCTCTCCACCTGACGGATGGGAGGCTGGCAGGGTGGTGTGGAACCCTGCCATCCATGCGGTGGTTGTGCATCCAACGCGTCGGAATCTGTATATTTGTTGTTGTTAATTCCCCGTTTTATATGCGGATCCCGAGGAGGGCTAGATGTGCTGCGGGTCGTTTGTTCACGTGTCATTGCTTCACCTTTTTGTTGATTGATGCTTGTATATAGTGTAGAGTTTTACAGGTTGGTTATGGTATTTATGGTTGCTTTCTTGTCCTCTTTTCTTTTCCTGTTGAGGCTCGCATATTTTTTTTCTCTCTCTCCCTTTCGTTAATTTAAACTTTCTAATTATTGACAGCCGGGACGGCTGGAGGCTACATAGAGGGGGGTAATGTAGTGACATGAGAAGGGAGGGGCTGCTGGGGGCTCTGGGTCCCTGGGAGGGCCAGGCGCTTAATCCCCTTGGCGCCAGGCGTGGGTTCTCAGGCGGGTCAGACGCTTAAGCCTCTTGGCGTCAGGCGTTGGGTTCCCAGGCGCTTAATCCCCTTGGCGCCGCCAAAGGGAGGGGCTGTGTGTGCTCTGTGGGAGATCTGGGGGCGCACACGGCCCCACCCCTCGTTGGGGACTAGTTATAAAAGGGGAGCTCCCTGGACGATCAGGGCCAGTTGTAACTCAAGACCCAAGACCCACGACCAGCCATCTGAAGACCCTGGGATGTTGTGAGAGCGAGTGGTGGGACTCTGGAACTCCCGACTCTACGACCTTGTGAGGGCGAGTTCCAGAGCGTAGCCAGAGTAGAGTATCTAGGCTGTGTACCTAGGCTGTGTACCTAGGCTGTAACAGAGTATCAGGACTGTTGGAGTATTGTGTTGTAATAAAAAAGTTACCTCTACAAGTGTCTCCGGAACCCGTTACAAATGTAAGTCTATGGGAACACTCTGGGCGATTCTCAGCCAGAGTGAAATCGCCCAAAAAGAGGCGGTACTCCACAGAACGTGACATGACGCTGATTGGACTATATCCAGAGGCACAGTAATGGCGAGCGTAACTCTGTGGTTGAATGAGATTGTTAATGTGATTGAAAAAGTCCCTTTCACACTTTGGTGGTGCGTCGCCCAATCGCCCTAATGAAGAAACCGCCCCTGTGTCAGTCTCCAGCAAGCCTGTTATGTATGCATGACAAAAAAAACTGCGTATATTTATCAGGTTGGATTCAATACATTTTACAATACAGTATCCAAAATCAGTTTTTATCCAAATGTTGAATGGTGAAATATTGGGTGACACAAGCCTGGGCACCCAGAGATGTTACACTGCTGTGGTAGATAAGTATATTTTGGCCAATGCACACATGTCCTACATCTCTTTGAGAATTATGCTCTCAAAAAAAGAGGCAGTGAAAGACCGTATATATTACATGCCAAGGCTTGTGAGGCGTATTACATGCCATGTGTCCGCACGACCTTTGCAGAATTTCTATTTTGGTAACTACTGCCTCTTATTGAAACAACCTTCCCAGTTCCATAAGTCATGCGCTGCCACAATCGCTTTTTATAACACTGTAGAAATGTCAGAACAAGTGAATATGCTAACTTAAAATGCAATGGTATTGCCTTAATTACTTTTAATGACCTGAAATAACCTAAATTGAAATAGAAATGCATTAACATGAAATATCTATTATTTTCTCTTTGCCGCGTAAAAATGTCTTGTTATGCCATTACAATGTACCCCGCATAATAAAAATGTGTAATACAATGAGATGCCAAGTCATCAAGATTTGACTGTGCAGTATATGAGATATTGCCTTTGTTTGTCTTTCTAATAATTAAAAAACAAACAGGCAAGCCATTCCATAAAATAAAGATGCACTTTTTTGTGGCTATAGTATATGGTCATTAAATTTAATTCATTTTATAAAATAGTTATTTAGAAGATGTAGAAGTGATATCGTTTTTTCCTTAGAACTACTTTTTGTGGTCAGTTTGTTGTCCTTCCCCGGCACCCCCGATTAGCTCGGTTGGATATGTACAGTGCGAACAAGTTCAACGTACATGCATGAAGCACAACAATGAGATGTCTACAGCACAGGAATGTGTAATTCCCACCTCTGCCTCAAAGGGTCATGTACAGAGATGAGTGCTTGTCCAATTCTTAACTAAGCACGGATAGATTTTGACTTGATTACATTATGGACAATTATCAAGGTAAAGCATTAGTATCTGTCTGTAAGATGCTTAAAGGCCTCAGCAACTCAAAGCGCTTCATGTAATCACTTCACATTATTCCAATATCCTGTTGCAGTCTCGCCAAGGGGAACCACCAGTGGCAGGTGGCGCTGTGCAGCGCAAGGTGCAATCAATACAACCCTGAAAATGGCCATTAGTCTGGCAGTAGGAGGTGCTATTATTACAATAGTCTCTCGGTTAATAGTGACATCGGTTAACGGTTTTTCGGTTAACGCTTCGCCTCCCATATGACCCCATAGTTTCGACTAACGTTAAAGTTCTGACTTACGGTAAGTTTATGTTATATGCACGCGGCACTAATTTAGACCAATCAAAGTGCTCGTAAGCGGAGCTGAGCCAAGCCCTTAAGGCATGCCTCAGCTCCGCTTACAGCCCTTTTATGGGCGTTCAGGGCGTTCAGACCTCGACTGGCTTTTGTTTTCTATTTTGTGCAGTGGAAACAGCTCTCTTGCAGACTCAGTAATTTTTACTTATTGTTCAACTTATGAGTCAATTCAATAAACAGTTATTTCGTTTAATTGCAGTTTTTGTGGAATGAATTTTAAAAAGTTAACCGAGGGATTACTGTATGTGGTTTTCCACATCAATTTGGAAGGAATATAATTAAATGTTCATCATGATGCTACAACACATGGCCTCTTTTTTTCAAATAGCATCACGACATCCCGATCGGCCACCACAAAGCAGACGGGGCACAGTATGTATGGTTAATGCACCCGCAATATTAACCAGGGATGCCTGCTGGCGTTGAATCGCAAACCTCTGAAACAAGCGGCCTCTGCTTCTCACATTAAATATTTGAAAGAAAGAAAACTTTAATGTGACATTGTTATGTGTCCCTGCCCATATTAAAATAATTTATGAATCATGATATTAAAAATGAATGTTGGCATGGAGATAAAAATATGTGAATAGTATCAAGTAATATTTGCTTCCAAAATCCATCAATATATTTTATAAGGGACCAGATTGGGCATGTCAAGAGAACTCCACCAGCTGGCTCTCATCTTTGTTTTACATCTGCACAGTGTGAGCTAAAAACCATATGCAATGAATGTTACGAGTAGGATAACAAATTAGAGGAAAAAATACGTCGTCCGTTTGGAAATTAATTTTGAGATTTTTGTCCCTGAGTCCTAATGCATACCTTGATGCCTAAATGTTACTTTGCATATTTCAATAGCTGTACATGAAAGTTAATAATTAATTATGTTCATTGATGTTGGTTACTCTTAAACTAGTGTAATGACTGACCGGGAGACGCAAGTTTTTAGAGGCAATTATTTCATTAAATCGAGCACCCTTTGCACAATACACACCCTACGCTGGTACACACTCTTCTCTCTCATTTATACACAACTCTACATAAGTTGCTAGCCTATACACAACGCTAGCCGTCTGACACTGATGGCGCTGAACCGAGACTGAACTACCATCTAGCAGCACAATATCAGGTGAAGACGAAAGCGACGAAGGCGATGATCTTCAGCAGCACGACGAGATCCCACTCCAAATGACAGCGACAAGGTCCCCTCCTGGTGCACCTTTTATACTGTCAGCGTGGCCTGGCTCCGCCCCGGCCACGCCCCCCTTCTGGAACCTACGAGCGGGTTCTCGATATGTCCCTTACGTAACCTTTCCCTTACATCCCTCTCTGCTCTATCACGTGTCCTGCTGTCAGTCAGGGCTGCTGCACGCTGCAGATCCCCCTCCTTGCCAGCAGCCAGCGCAATGCTGCTACATGACCGATTCTATGTCACTACACGAGCAATAAACATGACCCTTTAAAATGAGACCGGGATGTTATTGATAAAAGGGTTTCTGGGATGCTACCCTGATAGTGATACATTTTAAGATTAGTAACGTTTATTTTTATATGGGATCATGCATAACCGTTGTATCTGACAATCTCTGAGGAAAAATAGGCAAGCTAGAAGGCAGCAGCCAGCGGTGAGCTGGTGCCAACAACATTTGCCCAAGTTCTACAGTCCTTTATATAAAGATCGTTTAAATTTCGATTTAAAGCTTTCGTGACTGCAGGGATTCATTTTCTTGGTTCTTTCGGTAAAGTCACGTGACTTTACAGAAAGAACCAAGAAGATCGTTTGAGCCAAGTAATGAGTCTTTGCATGTGGTAGACAACCAGAGCACCCAGAGAAAATCCATGCATGCGAGGGGGCAATATTCATTCCCATACAGCAGGGACAGAGAATGCTGTACTGCATTCTCCTGGAGAGCCAGGGTATGGTACCCCCTCGACACCCAAGACATGTGGGTTTCGCAACATTTGTGTGATCCACCTACCCTAACCTCTGGAGTGCTGGTTTATAGGCGTGCACCACCACTGCCCATCTATTTTGTACAAGATCAAAATTATTTTTTACTTTGCAAGTAATGGAGGTTCTTTATGGCAACCTGCGGAAGTCATGCATTCTACCAGGTGTCAGTGTGCACGATGGGTACAGGGTGGGCAAGGTTAGGGTGGGTCTGGGAGTAGGGCCACAGTGTCAGAGGTTCCCCACAATTCATGAGCAACTGTTCTGCGAGTGTGATTACGGGCAGCATTTTGCTTCTGTATGTACATACGTATGTATATTGAACTTCGTTCCCACCGTATGTAGCCAACCGTGCTAATCAGAAGTGTTGGACAACAAACTGAACACAAAAACAATTCTAAAGAAATGAGTCCTCAATCGAGATTTAAAAACGTATACATCCAGTAGCTTCCTAATATGACCTTAGAAGTGCATCTGAAAGGCCGTGATGTGATGACCGTGTTTGTTCGATGGCTAGCCAAAAGCCGCTGTGCAGATGATCGGATGTCGCGTGATGGTTTATGCTGCATAAAACTAGATGTGTGGTGGGCATTGCAGCACACTGAGCGCAAGTCATTAGGCCTGGAAAGGGAGAAAGGGAATTTCAAAACTTACAGATTAATTTTGCAATCTGAACATATGTGGATCTGTTCAGCACTGTGATTTTATCATACGCTAGTGGGAAGTACCCGGCGTTGCCCGGGTCTTAAAACTATTTAAAAACTACTCTTAAAAATCTAACAGCAGTGCGTACTGACTGTGGTGGGACCTTCTATCATTACAGCAGTGCATACTGTGGTGGTACCTGCTATAATTACAGCAGTACATACCGACTGTGGTGGTACCTGCTATCACTACAGTAGTACATGCTGACTCTATATCAGTATTTATCGACTGTATAGCGCAAAGTACTCACCTAACAGTGTGGCGTGATGAGGTGTAGTCCAGTGCAGAGCCTCCGGCCTCGCCTAGATTATCCAGCTGTCCGAGGTGGCACCTTGGCAGGCTGCTACCCCTGACCTCCCCCCCCCCAGCCACGATCTCCCCGGCCGCTCTGCAGTAATATCTACGGCCAATAGTGGTATCATTTAGCGACTGTATAGTAGTAATAAATGCACGCATCGGGGTGGGGGGGACATCACACAGTGAATAATTAGCCTGAGCGTTTAGTGTATTTTTAAAGCATTTTTAACGCGAAAGAAAATGTCCCCCTCACTCCCACCGAAGGCGTGCGACTTGGCATGGGCCGTTCCCCCCACCAAAGGCGCGTGAGTTGGTATGGTCGTGCACGAGTCATAAGTAAATAAATAAAATGGAAACGCACACAAATCGCACTAAATCGCTAATTAAACTAATTTAAAGTTGACTGATGTGAAAAAGGAATAGCGCTTGCTGACCGCGGGGCTTACGGCGTGGTACCTGGTTGTTATTTTTTTTTACGTAAACCCCACCGTTGGAGAGCCAAGCGCGCAACCACACAAACCCACACACAATTTTTGACTTTATATAGAGATAGAAGATGGACGACATATACTTCCATACACAAAAGGCAAAGTCTCCCTATAACTTCGCAGATTGTTGAGCAAAGTATTGTTAGCAAGTATCTATAATGCCAGTATGGCGCATGAGACTGGTATGGCCAGCACCATGCATGGTATCTTGGTCTTCCCAATGCTGAAATTTACATATAGCATCAGGTACTCATTAACGCTGAGTTTACCTCGGGAGCACAGACGAGGTTCAGATATCACTCACCAATTATGTTAGCCAAGTTTTGGGAATCAAACCCAGCTCATCAGGTTTGTAATATAATTATATATGCTTGACCACTGCTGTCCTTAAAAATATTCAAAAACACTTGTACATGCAAAATAATTTTTATAATGCCCAGATCAACGTTATTTTATTTTTCTTAAATCGCATATATCCATTACCTAGTCTCCAATGTCTCCTGCTATTGCAATGCACTCTCCCAGATAATAGGTTTATTAATTTTGTTCATTCATTTGTAATAATGAGTTGTGCAAAATGACAAACATCGTTTAGGTTACATGTGCCTTGGCCCCAGTCAATTCAACTTGAGGAGAGTTAATGTGAAGACATAATATCCTCTCGTTGCTAGATAGCCTTTGTTCTTTTGTGCTGGGTATTCTTCGACAGAGATGCTGCCGTGGTTTATTGGTTGGCGCACTGGACTTACAAACCACTCGTTCACTCTCCCGGCGCGTGCATATAAATAATGGGCATGTTTCTTAAATCCCCCACCTCTGTCCACCAAGCAGTATAAATGGGTACAATGCAGTCAATTGGCAGGTCGCATGTGGTAGGGTAAAGTGTGGGTATTCAATCCTCTTCAAATACGTCTGACCAGGGTGGAAGAATTAGCCAACACACCCTCTAGAAAAGGATTTCTGCCAGAATGGACAGGGACGTATGTACATAGGTATTTTTACCTTTTTGCACCGTACGTAGCCCACCATGCTAATTGGAGGTGCGGGGGAAGGACAATAAATAAACACAAAAATCTATTCAAAACAAATTAGTTTTCAATCTAGATTTAAAAGTGCACAACTCCAGTGGCTTCCTTATATCAGAAGAGCGTTTCAGACGGCCGCAGAAGCGCACCCGAAAGCACGCGATGCAGTCAGTGGCGGCTCCTGCAAAATCTCTCAGGGGGGGCAAATGTCTGGATGATTGATAAGGATAAGGTCCACCCATGCAATGAATAAATTAACAGCTTAAGCATGTAAAGGCAACTTCACTTCTTTAATATTAATGAAAAATAAAGTGACTCTTACAATACATCTTGTTTGTTTATATACTCACTATTAAAACAAACCACTCAAGTTTATTTTATTAAAGATTCCACTAGGTGGCAATAAATTATATTGTTGGATGAAACGTGCTTACGTATGATGACGTTAGCACGTATGATGACGTAAGCACGTTAGTGCATGCCCTCCCGGAAGCCATAGAGAATGCATTGCAGCGCCCCCGTTCGAAAAAAAACATCTTTGAATGTAAGTCTATGGGGCCACTCGGGGCGATTCTCAGCCGTAGTGAAATCGCCCAAAAAGAGGCGGTACTCCACAGAACGTGACATGACGCTGATTGGACTATATCCAGAGGCTGACAGTGACGGCTAGCGTGACTCTGTGGTTGAATGACATTGGTGGTGCGTCGCCCAATCGCCCTAATGAAGAAACCGCCCCTGGATGCAGTGACTGTCTTTGTTCGATGGATTAGCCAAAAGCCGCTGCCATGAGGATGACCAGAGTTTGTGTGCTAATCAATTAACACCACTAATCGGAGGTGTGGGGATGGGGATGTGAGTGAGACATTGCGGCGTTGCACTTTCACTTCTTAACTTTTTGTTACTTTACAACCCGTACTTGCGCAACAGGTAATCCTCAACAACCCCGGGCGGATCGCAGCTGAGAAGGTGCGCCAAGCCCGCCGGCAGAAGCTTCGTGCCGCCGAAGAAGAGGAGCGAGCACTGCGGAGTGGCGGCGGTGGCGGCAGTGATGCCACGAGACATTCCTATGGCGGCGGCGGAGTGGTCAGCGGGGGAGGCACTTTGGGGCGGCCTTCCCCACGGATAAACGCGGCCACCAACGGCATGGCCACGCCCGGTCACATCAGCATCCTGCAGGTAATGCCGAGCGGTGTCCGTTAAGTTCAATGTTCTTCATTGCAAGGCCCCATGGGCCCCTGGCGGCCCCCTGGTGGCCTTTAGTGCGGCCCCTGATGTGCGGCCCCTGACAATACACAACATGTTAAAAGACCCATATCGTCGTGCTCTCAAACCCAATGGGTTCAAATGTGTGGTGGCCCTCACACTGATGTCTCATCGGCGAAAGTTGCTCCCTTCTGAAAATGAGTGAAGAACATTGGTCGAGATTGTTATCCTCCCGCACCTCCGATTAGCACGGTTGGCGACGTACAGTGCAAAAGAAGTTCAACATCCATTCGTAGCCAGCATGTTTTTATTTTCAATTATAATAGCGTAATAACATGTCAAGCCGTCACAAGGGTACTGAACGATGATAGTGCTAAGTGCCACTTTTCTCTGTAGGATGCATAGCTATATGGTACAATGGAAAAATATATATGATGAAAGATATACTTCAAAAAGGGGCCATTGCACAAACATTCACCCGTTATTTAAAATGCTTCATGTTCAGGCAGTGTTGTGCTTTATTTATTTGGGCTTTGCGCTTTACTGCCAATGCAGTATCAGGATTTTTATAATACTAGAGGGGAGTACCCGGCATTGCCTGGGTCTTACAAATATTTCAAAACTACTCTTAAAAATCTAACAGCAGTGCGTACTGACTATGGTGGTACCTGCTATGATTACAGCAGTGCATGCTGTGGTGGTACCTGCTATGATTACATCAGTGCATGCTGTGGTGGTACCTGCTTTCACTGCAGCAATGCATACTGTGGTGGTACCTATGATTACAACAGTGCATACCGACTGTGGTGGTACCTGCTATCACTACATTAGTACATGCTGACTCTATATCAGTATTTATTGACTGTATAGCACAAAGTACTCACCTAACAGAGTGGCGTGGTGAGGCATAGTCCCGTCTAGAGCCTCCCGCCTCGCCTAGATTGTCCACCCGGCCGAGGTGGCACCTTGGCAGGCTGGGGCTGAGCTGCTACCCCTGACCCCCCCCCCCAGCCACGATCTCCCCGGCCGCTCTGCAGTAATATCTACGGCCTATCGTGGTAGCATCTAGCGACTGTATTGTAGTAATAACTGCACGCATCGGGGTGGGGGGGACATCACACAGTGAAGAATAAATCTGACCGTTGTGTATTTTATAGCATTTTTAACGTGAAAGAAAATGTCCCCCTCACTCCCACCGAAGGCGTGCGACTTGGCATGGGCCGTTCCCCCCACCAAAGGCGCTGAGTTGGTATGGTCGTGCACACGTCATAAATAAATACATAAAATGGAAGCGCACAATAAATCGCACTAAATCGCTAATTAAACTTATTTAAAGGTGACGGGGCTTACGGCGTGGTACCTGCCTATTTTGTTTGCCGGAAAACCCCACCGTTAGAGAGCCAAGCGCGCGACCACACACAAACCCACACACAAACCCACAAACCCACACACAATTTTTGACTTTATTTTAAATAGAAGATTGTATTACTATGAGGCCTACTTCAGGATATGTTTGCATGCCTCTGGAGCCCATAACATTTTTACAGAGCTTGAGGTGAACACTTAAGTCAGCATAATCCTTTACAAGATGCCTACTGTAAGGGAGCTGGTAGGAACGTTGGGTTGCTCGGTCAATGCCCAGGGTCAACGGCAGCGTGGTGTATTCCGCAAAAATGCCCGACTGTGAGGGCCGGCAAAAGCCGGCGTGAGTAGGTTAAACGTTGAGTTTTATAAGGGCACCACGAGGTGACCAGCCCCTACCCTCCCCACCCAGCCCCACCCCTCCCACCCCCCACCCAGCCCCACCCAGCCCCACCCAGCCCCTCCCCACCCAGCCCCTCCCTCTCCACCCGCCCCTTTCCACCCAGCCCAACCCCTCCCATTTTTTGATGCACGACGGACGGACACAATAATCCCCTGTGGGCTGGTGTAACCAGGAGGTTCCTACCAGTATAATGTTTTATGTAAGTTATACATTAGTTACTAAATGTAGTTTATTAATATACAAACAATCACAACTACATTCATAAAGTGTACATCTTGAATTTTATATATTCAGTTTATATGTTTTCATTCTCAAATGGATCTTTGTAAAATGGTGACAACTAGAGGCTTTGCACTGGACACATTTATAACAAACGCGCATTAAATGTGCAATGAAATATCAGATGTTAACAATAATCCCAATGCGTCTGATTCTTCATGAACAACGGTGTAATCACTAACGTTTGAAATGTGTATCTGCAAACAGATATCTTCATCCTGAAATAAGGTTAATTAAAATACACATTTGTAAACTATGTGTATAAAATGTATACGTGATTCATTCAGGTCACGGATTAGCGTGCATGAAACTTCAATGAATAAGCACAACAGTGCCTGAATCATTTAGGATACAAGTTGGCACGGTCTGTTCAAGTTAAGGGTGAGTGCTGCTCAGCTGATTAGACACTCACGTCTGCCCCCGTCTCAAGGACCACGCAGACAGTGTTTTCGTTCAATTAAACATATCCCCGGATGGTATTGTGTGTTAATTACATTATATAACATGATTGAATGTCACACACACGGTCTGCTTAAGGGGCTTGACATTTCCACGTGAATATTTTATATGCTATGCTGTCATTTACCCTTTAGAATAACAACGTTGTGACCTTTCTAATTGGTAAATGTAATTTTGTTAAATCACGTTCTTTCTCCTCTCGTGAAAGGGTGTGTTCACAAAGAGCCCCTGTCTGACTTAAAAAAATGTATAAATACCGAATGACAGTGCTCAAAAAATACATTCCTGGAATGCGATGCCAGTTTTCTTTAACGTCCCTTATCCAGCAGACAGCGAACTTTGGCAATGTCTCACTGAAACTTATGGGAAGTAGAGGCAATCGAACCATCAACATTGTTTAAACCTGTCACTTTTAAATCTCTCTAAATTAACCCAATCTTGTCTGGCCGTGGAAGCAAAAGAGCATTTAACACGGTTAGTACAACCTTGTTTCCTCCCATAACATCGTAGATCTTCCTTCATAAGCATATTCTACAGCAGAAGATTAGTGCTGGATACAGCCACATTTGACAATTTGACTTGTAAATTTGATTCTTAACAATGTATCGATAAATTTCGATTTAAAGCTTTCGTGACTGCAGGGATTCATCTTCTTGGTTCTTTCGGTAAAGTCACGTAGAATGGAAGTAATAAAATAATAAAAATAAAACATAATAAAATAATTCTCACAACGTTTCGGCCACAACGCAAGCAGCAGTCCTCAGGTGAAGAACAGGTCTGTCGAGAAGACAGAGTCTGAATGACAACCCCAGGCTTGGAGCGTCTTTTTAAGCTGGGTTGGAGGGGTGGATGAGCGCCTTGACAAAATAATTTGCATATCATGAGAAATTTAGCATATTTATGGGAAATGTGTAGGAGGTGGGCTAGGGGGTTTCAAAGTCATATTATGCCCATGCATTATGCAGGATTAGCAGCATCAAAGGGAGGGGGTAGGGGGTAGCATTAACAAAGGGAGGGAATGTTAATAGTACGTAGAAGCAGGAGACCCGCAGCGGAGCAAATAATGCATTCCCTGTGGAGAACACAAGATACACAGTCAATGCCAGTGAGTGGAACGCGGTCTGAAAGTCACCGTAAACGTGAACACAATCAGTTAAGATCCGAAATGGTTTATTACGTCCTTCCAATGATTGCTAAGCCAGAATCCATCTTCTCGGTTGAAATTATCTCTGTGTTTGTATATGTGGATCGCCTCATGAACGAATCTCTCATGGTAGCCAGATGGCTTGCAGAGAACCTCTGTCTTGGAGAAGTCAATATCATGTGAGCCCACTGAATTGTAACAGTGATCTGCCACGGCTGAGGTGTTTGTCCTACCGTGTTTCAAGTCTGCTTTATGTTCACGGATGCGGTCCGAGACATGTCGTTTGGTTTCTCCAATGTAACTGCTACCACAGAGGCAACTTAGTTTGTAGACGCCAGGGTACTGTATGTCTGGAACCACATCTTTTACAGATGGGACCAGATCACGGATTTTATGTACTGTGTTGAATCGGACCTGGATCTTGTGTTTTATCAAGATTTTGGAGATCGTTTTTGTGACCCCAGCAATGTAGGGTAAGGTGATGGTCTTGAAAGGCTCCTCAACAGGATCCTTCTTGATGGTTGGAGTGATGGCTTTGCGGATTGTGTAGTCGGAGTAAGCATTAGCCTTAAGAGCTCGGCGTACGTGTTTGAGTTCACTGGCAATGTGTTCCTGGTCGGATATGCATTGGGCTCTATGGTATAGAGTCTTGATGAGGGAATTCTTCTGCGATGGATGGTGGTGTGAATCCGGTTTTAGGTAAGCATCCGTATGGGTGGCTTTCCTGTAGACAGAGTGGCTCATTGAACCATCAGGTCTCCTTTTAATTAGGACATCCAAAAAGGGTAGCTTGCCATCTTTTTCGACTTCCATGGTGAATCTGGTGGCTGGGTGTATGGAATTGATGTGGTCGAGAAATTGGTCTAGAGCAGGCCGGCCATGTGGCCAGATGACAAAAGTGTCATCTACGTACCTCTTCCATAAGGTCGGGCGTAGAGTGGCAGTCTGGATGGCGTCAGTCTCAAATTTCTCCATGAATACGTTGGCTACAACCGGAGATAGGGGGGAGCCCATTGGGGTGCCCTCAGTTTGCTGGTAGAAAGTTCCATTCCAGGTGAAGTATGTATTGGTTAAGCAGTGTCTCACCAGGGGGGGTACCCCAGCGTTCAGTCCTTGATGAACCAAGTCTTCAATGATTGCGATGGTGTCAGGTACAGGGACTTTGGTGAATAAGGAAACCACATCAAAACTGACAAGCAGGTCGTCTGGGGACAGGGAAATCCCCTTGATTGTCGATATCAGGTCAGTAGAGTTTAGTACCGCAGAGGTGGTTTTTCCAGTGAAAGGCCGTAGGATTTCAGACAAAAAACGAGCCAGTTTGTAAGTGGGGGAGTTGATGGTAGAGACAATGGGACGAAGAGGTGTATCTTCTTTACGTATCTTTGGCAAGCCGTATAATCTTGGTGGCCTGGCTGCAGAAGGTTTCAACGAGAATTGTTTGGTCTGATCAATTATCTTTCACACGACGGTCAATGGTACAGTGTATAATAACAAATAGTATAACATTTATATGCTTAATACAATGTACAAAGTAATATATAGTATCGTAATTGTATAGTCAATATACAGCAGTGTGATATACATTAGGGTTGGTAGAATAATACATAGTGCAATATTACAATGTATATGGTTTATAGCAATACAGTATATAATTTAATTTTGGGTTTGTCTATGGCAGTATATAGTACGGTGTAGACTCGTGTGATGTAAGAGAATAAAGTTTAGATGGAAGCATATTATATATTTTTTACGAAGTAGAATTGTAATGTATTACTTACTGTTAGTAACTCAGCTTATTGTAGAGTATATTTAGTATACTGATGATACTATGTAGTTTATACTTTAGTTGTTTACGTGGTGGTTTTAGTTACTGCAGCTACATACTATTAACACTCCTTCCCTTTATTAATGCTACCCCTGTCCCCTCCCTTTGATGCTGCTAATCCTGCATAATGCACGGGCATAAGTAGTACTACTCACATACCTGCATTTCCCATATCCCTTCCCTCTGATGCTGCTAATCCTGCATAATGCACGGGCATGAGTAGTACTAATCACATACCTGCATTTCCCATAAATATGCTAAATGCCTCTTGATATGCATATTCTTTTGTCAAAGCGCTCTTTTCCCCCCTTCCAACCCAGCTTATATATATATGCTCCAAGCACGTGTGCTGTTTCATTCAGACGCTGTCGCCTCGACAGACCTGTTTTATTTTTATTATTTTATTACTTCCCTTCTACGTGACTTTTCCGAAAGAACCAAGAAGATGCAATAATGAAATCAATTGTCACCAACAATGGGGAATATTATCTGTTACATTGATATCCAGTGATAGATTGACCATGTTGTATTCGTGAATTGTGCATTTAATTAACTTTGAATGAATGAATAAATGAACACCTTTGCTAAAAACAGATAATAACCTTTTTTAAGGCAGTGTATTTGTTGTGTCTATGTATGTCTGTATGTTGAACTTTCGCACCATACATCTAGGAAAATCACTAAAAGGTAATATCTGAAGGTGCCGGGAACTCCAGGAACCTCAAGCATCCCCTTGTCAGTGGAGGGAATTGTACATAAATCTCGTCAGTGACATGAAACAATGTACCAGAGGCAACTGAATATATACGTGTATATATCTTCCTTTTGGGACTGGGTTATTGCTAAATGCGTTGGGTTTTTCTGTTATTTGTGCTTGTGTGCAACTGCTTATTTGTGCTTGCCACCACAGTATGACAAAACATATTTGTTTATATAATATTGGTTGTAAAGGCTGCCTGGGTCTGCAAAATATCCGTCTGTTTTTTTTTTACTTTTTCACGATCAGGTTGAGGAGGTTCAACCACAACGCACGGGCTTGTAAATCCGCCACCCTTATAGCAAAAGGTGATGGGCACAAGGAAAACTGCCTCCCAGGTTGCCCAAGCCCATGGGCTCGAATGGGGGGATAACAGAGTCAATCATTGCATCAAAGGGAGGTCTGCCTAACTTGAGGCCTCGAGGGCAGGACCCCGCACATGAAACAATATGCCGGAGGCAGCTTCGTCAAAGGGACTCCCTGCTCCCCTGCCCCCCCCCCCCCTCGGTGAAAAGCCGTTTGATGGTGGCCAGGAAATGTTTGATTATGACCGCCATGATGCCCTTCCCACAATGTTTACGCCATAAATTCGAGAAGTAGATGAGCAGACCTGATGGGCAATGCTCCTGTTCTGAGGGGCCATCTTACTCTGGATACTCCGCTGGTATATGCCTCTCTCAAAAGGTGGAAATGCAAAAAAATTACGTCAAGAAATGACTGAAAACATGTATCTTTAGGAGATAACACTATGAATATAATAATCACACTTGCATTAATGTTGCGTCCATAATATAAAGGAACGTCTCAGAGCGCAGTTACGTTTTTTGGCCAAGGGGGTCCCTTAATTGGAGCTTAGGGGACCCCTAAATCTAGCACAAAAGGTGACTCAGCACCAGCTTTCAAGGGGACTTTGGTCTGCCAATAAGAGGCAATGATTGCTATGTCTAATTTCAATTGAGTTATTTGTAATAATTATTTGAATTTGGCAAATTTGGACCGTATAAATATACTTTCATTAAGCACTGGTCAAATGAGAGATGATGATGATGAAAATGATAATGTAAATAAATACCTATCTCTTCACAGTAAGACAAGTTAAGATCTCCTTATACACCCCTTTACACATATTATACAGGAACAATTATATATAAACTCGACAATATACAATTTGCAGATGGTTTAGCATGACTATCTTTTCCATGTACCTACGTAAACACTTTGTCACATCATGGGACCTCCTTTGCCAGTACCAAAATATACTAATAGGGTTTTTCCCCTTTTTTCTGGCAACAAAACTGACACCTTTTGCAAGGAATCATGCTTACATTAACCACAATACTTGCAGTCAAATGCAAACAAAAAACAATACTCTGATAATTTATGCATTGTCTTTGAAACGGATTGGTCCACACCAGAGACAGCTTTCTTTGGAGCCTAGTCTCATATGGTGTTCGACCAGATGACGCCAAAAGGCGCACAGTTCAAAGACAACGCACCACCAGAGTAATGAGAGCTCGGGGTGAGCAGCTGCATCATGGGACCTCCTTTGCCAGTACCAAAATATACTAATAGGGTTTTTCCCATTTTTTCTGACAACAAAACTGACACCTTTTGCAAGGAATCATGCTTACATTAACCACAATACTTGCAGTCAATTGCAAACAAAAAACAATACTCTGATAATTTATGCATTGTCTTTGAAACTGATTGGTCCACACCAGAGACAACTTTCTTTGGAGCCTAGTCTCATATGGTGTTCGACCAGATGACGCCAAAAGGCGCACAGTTCAAAGACAACGCACTACCAGAGTAATGAGAGCTCGGGGTGAGCAGCTACATCATAGGACCTCCTTTGCCAGTACCAAAATATACTAATAGGGTTTTTACCCTTTTTTCTGGCAACAAAACTGACACCTTTTGCAAGGAATCATGCTTACATTAACCACAATACTTGCAGTCAATTGCAAACAAAAAACAATACTCTGATAATTTATGCATTGTCTTTGAAACTGATTGGTCCACACCAGAGACAGCTTTCTTTGGAGCCTAGTCTCATATGGTGTTCGACCAGATGACGCCAAAAGGCGCACAGTTCAAAGACAACGCACTACCAGAGTAATGAGAGCTCGGGGTGAGCAGCTACATCATGGGACCTCCTTTGCCAGTACCAAAATATACTAATAGGGGTTTTCCCCTTTTTTCTGGCAACAAAACTGACACCTTTTTGCAAGGAATCATGCTTACATTAACCACAATACTTGCAGTCAAATGCAGCCGACCCTTACTGAATACTCGAGACCCTACCCTCGGCTATCCCCTTAGCTCTCCCACTCGTCTGCCCGTGGCGGGGGTTCAGCCAAAACCGCTCCGCGAAGAGGAGGGAGAGACTCCCTGGAGCCGATCCTTACTCTGGCTCCCCACAACGACCCCGCCTCCATCACGAGGTCCCCTTTAAGAACCCCTCGGGCAGCTCCTCCCCCCAGCTGAGACCCGCCTTTGTTCTCGAAGGTACCTCTTACACCACCCGTGACATTACGTCATCCTTGACTGTCAACCCGCTCGCACCTCCTTCTGTTCATCCCCTCATGGTTACTCACAATACTCCTCTACACGTTCAATATCCTCTTTAAAATGTGCGGTGTGCGTCCTGTGCATGCTCGTGAAGAGTCTTATTGACTCTTCACGAGCACAATACATAATATCGATTTAAAGCTTTCGTGACTGCAGGGATTAATCTTATTGGTTCTTTCGGTAAAGTCACGTAGAAGGGAAGTTATAAAATAATGAAAAATAAAATATAATAAAACAATTCTCACGACGTTTCGGCCACAACGCAAGCAGCCGTCCTCAGGTGAAAACCAGGTCTGTCGAGGCGACAGCGTCTGAATGAAACAGCACACGTGCTTGGAGCATATATATAAGCTGGGTTGGAAGGGGGGAAAAGGGCGCCTTGACTAAAGAATATGCATATCAAGAGGCATTTAGCATATTTATGGGAAATGCAAGTATGTGATTAGTACTACTCATGCCTGTGCATTATGCAGGATTAGCAGCATCAAAGGGAAGGGATATGGGAAATGCAGGTATGTGATTAGTACTACTTATGCCCGTGCATTATGCAGGATTAGCAACATCAAAGGGAGGGGATATGGGAAATGCAGGTATGTGAATAGTACTACTTATGCCCGTGCATTATGCAGGATTAGCAGCATCAGCTTATTGTAGAGTATATTTAGTATACTGATGATACTATGTAGTTTATACTTTAGTTGTTTACGTGGTGGTTTGAGTTACTGCAGCTACATACTAGTAACACTCCTTCCCTTTATTAATGCTACCCCTATCCCCTCCCTTTCATGCTGCTAATCCGACTTGGTTTGTGTCCCTAGCAGGAGAAAAATTGGTTGGTGGGACTGGCAGGGCTTGCAATGGAATGTGTTGTGTAATCATTTCAGGAGAGTGCTCAGCAACAAGCATTAAGATTATGCAATAATTGTATTTTCACTGGACGCCATTGCAATTCCTTCGGAACTGCTATTCTGCAAAATAATGTAACTGCTCCTAAATAGAAGCGTTGGGTGCTTTATTGTTGTGGATTCCAGACACTCCTGTTTGCTAAATCATAACACCCCAGATGTGTCCTATGACCTGCTCCAATCAAGCTTTCGCCACCCTGCGTGGCCTTGGAGGGAGTATTGCACTGGCTTGACATAAACACCATGGTGATGTCAGCACCACTTAGTTGTGTATGGCAGTGGTGGAGCATGTCATTGCTAGGGGTTCATATAAAATTATCAAGGTAAATGATCAGAGGTAGTAAGCTGTAAGCGGCGAGGCAGAAATTAAAATGCGAATCTCAACAGCTCGACAGACACAGACTCAAGAATCTTTATTCATCCTGGAGAAATCTGATACATTTGGTGCTCCACCATGACAACAGCGTCATGGAACCCGATGCTGGATGCCTTCAACCAGCGACGGATACTCGTCATTCAATTTAGAGAGCACATACAAAACAAAACTCATTTTTTACTTGATAAGGCCCACTGCGCTGAGTAGCTCTTTTTGTTTAAATGACCTGGCCATATATGATAGCTGAAAGAAGTGGCTTATAACGTGGAAAAATGTATAGCAGGCAAGTACTCTAAAGGCACGTTTATAATTGTGGAGGAACTGGAGAAAAATCCACATGACCACGGGGGCAGAGAGATATGCAAACTCCAAATATTCAGCTGGCTTCAGGGTCGGGTTCGAACCCACATCAGGCGAGGTAGTTAAAATCTCCTAGCCACTGCGGCACCCATCATCACCAACGCCGAGGTCCACCTTTGCCCTGGATGCCCATCGGTGTCTGACACGCTCAGAGCGAGAAGACATCTTGCCACCGCTGAGTGCCCTGGTGGTGAGATGTTCATTACCTTGCTTAGTTTACAGGAGGTCATGAGTTCGATCCAGACCTTGACGCCTGTTTATTTGGAGTTTGCCTGTCTCTCTCCCCATGGTCGTGTGAATTTTTCTCCGTGCGTTTAGAGTATATTGCTGCTACAAATGTCCACGTGATAAGCCACTTAGTTGAGCTGTCATTTGTGGCCAGGTCGCTTCTGAAAAAGCTCCAGGTCTGAATGCATTTCATAACAGACAGGGATGCTTGCCTGTCAAACGACCTTCATCGATTTAACCAAACAGCAATAGAATAAAGGGCATCTCATCAGAAACGTGTACTTTCCATCTGGATATTGACCTTTTTGGATTATGGACAATTATTAATTTGGGGGAATTTTGGCGTTTACTGCACAGGCTCCAGAATCTGACGACTTGTTATGATTTTAAAAATCCTTAACATTCATGAGCACATGGCAACATGGAATCCACTATGAAGCAAGCTAGCTTTAGGCTTTTGTGCACGAGTGCCTGAAGTGTTACATTCATTTTTACTGATGTCAAATTGTTACAAAAAAAACGCTTTTTTACAAATCATGCTAATGTGTAGTTGGGCATTTAAGTCAAGATAGAGATGCCACTGCCGTGGGGTAATAATTCGCACAGTGGACTAGGAATCCAGAAGTTTCCGGTTCGACCTCGTGGCACAGCAGTTGAAAAAGTGGGCACGTTTTGTATGTCACCTTGTTTCTGTCCATCAACAGTATCCCGTAATTTTGTAATGGACATCAAAGGGTGCACCACACTAATTATAAATCAACCGGAAGAAGCCCAAAGGAGAAGTTTTCAACCATGGAGACACGAGGCAAATCATGGGTCCGTGCTGGCAGCACGCAAAGGCCGAGAGCCTCGATTTGCAACTTTGTCAGCCACTCCCATGAGTAAAGGGCCACGGAATTGGCCAGGGATCGCAGAAGGAGAAATCGGGAGCGGAATGATGGGAAAATGAAGATGGTTCAGGTTGAGGAGAGAGGTGAAGAGGAGATTGGTGGAAAAGGGCGGCGGATCGACGAGATCTTAGAAAGCTCCAGGCAGGGAGAGGAGATGTGAGGGCGCGTGACGTGAGCACGGGGCTCCTGCGGAAATAACAAAGTGGAAAGGAGAGTGCAGTGCGGTGTTAAAGACTGTTGGTCAATAAAGTACCTATTTTACAAATGGTTACCCCACAGTCATTCAACATGTCTTGTTTGTTGTCAAGTCAATTTCACTTAGTTTACATACGTTTCTAGCACAAATATGTCCCTCAAAGCACCATCACATTAATACTCAAAACATATACCATTTAAAAAATCTAAACAATTATGACAATATTTATATACACACATACTATATCTACGGTTGTTTAAAATATTAAAAAAACAAAAGCAAGATGTGGAGTAAAGTTTGTGTACACCCACCTCTTCCACGATGTCTGGCCAGTGTGGGAGAGAAGGCCAAATACCCTATTGTGGGACTCCTTAGAGCTCCCTGCAGTTGAGGCTTTTCTGACAGCAGTGGCGTGAGAAAAGACATTACACGGATGCACACCGTTACTTTCACCATCTCGTGAAAGAGATGCGTACTTGACATTCCGACAATTGAGTTTTCAGCCGTTGATTCCCCAGTAGAGCTGCAAGGGTCAGTGATATGGCGTTACATCGTTTTGCACGTGCTGCAGTTTCATAAGAACTCTTGTTCGTAGCTGTTCAACAACACCAGAGCACATTATCCCAGACGACTAACAACGTGGGCATTACGAAGGAGACGCATTGTGCTCATATCAGCATACCGAGTTGGCATGGCACAGCAGGCTAAGGGAATGCAGGGGCGTTTTGGGCTATAATCGAACATGCTTTACAAACAAAGCCCCTCGATCAATACCAAACACCTAGGAGTTTGATAGTAAGAGTTCTGGGGATGGACCTTTGCCAGGCATTTAAGTGCTGTGAAAGTTCTGGGAATATCTGAAAGTTAGAATGCAAAAGAGCTTAGTGTACAATAAATAGCCTCGTATGTATATTAAGCGTTGCCTGCACTATGCACCAAAAGGCAATGCAATTTTGTTAACGTAAACAAATCTTACGACACAATACGTGTATTTTTCTATACTGTTTGTGACTTTGCTAACTTGCTTGATTCTTAAACTAAGCTATTTATTTTTATTTTACCAGGTAAGGCCCGCTGAGCTATATAGATCTTTTTCAGAAACGACCTGGCCACAGATGATAGATTAATAAAGTGATTTATCACGTGGAAATTTATAGCAGCCATATACTCTAAACGCATGTTGATTCTAAATGTGGAGGGAGAAACCCGAGGATCCGGAGGAAAATCCATACGACCATGGGGAGAGAGACATGCAAACTTCAAATTTACAGGCGTCAGGATCGGAATCGAACCCACAAACTACCGCATACCAGAGGAGGAAGTTAATATCTCGCCACTGTGACACATTTTATGCCCGCAAAGCGCTTAAGGTTGTCATTAAGATGGCATTTAATTCTGAACTTAGATGGCTTTTAATATTGCTTTACAACAGAGTCCAACTCTTTTTTTAAATTAAATTCCTGCATTGTAGAGTATATATTTGCTTTAATAAAAAAAATGTATTTGAATTCATATAGCAGTTATTCTACAAGCAGTTAGATTAAACAATACAACTTATCTCAACATAATTTCTGTTGTCAAGCAATTACGTGATTGTGATTGCCTACAAACATTGTGTGAATAGAAATTAAGACTATATTTGAAGCTTTCGTGACTGCAGGAAATACTCTTTGGTTCTTTCGGTAAAGTCACATAGAAAGAAAATTAATTAAATTATAATAGAATACGACGTTTCGAGTAAAACACAAGCAATCATCATCAGGTAAGAATGAATGAGAAAACAAACATAGTAAACTTATAAATATAATGCAATACAACACAGAGAGTCAGCTAACACAACAGTCAACACCCTACCTGGTTGATTACATTATTCCAAAGATTGCTAAATTTGAGAGAGAGAGAGACAAAATACAGACACGGAGACGCAGATTAGCAAGTTAATGTCATGTCTATGTGTAACACAAGCTGCGGCGATGCCAACTGCGCTGTGAGGCAAGCGCGTCCAGGCAAGAGAACCACCGCAACGGTGGTCGCGCCAGTGAGTTCCTTTCCAGCTCAGACCCCGCTTGCTTGCCCATCGCCACGTAAATAACTTCTTGTTGCAACAGCTCTCTCGCTGGTTCAGCAGTTCCACTGCTGTATTATTTTTTCCGCCTGAGGACGACCGCTTGTGTTGTGATCGAAACGTCGTGATATATATGTTTTAATTTTATAATTCCTGCAGTCATGAAAGCTTCAAATTAAGATTATACAGTATATGTTGTCTACAAATTTATGGAAAAGAAAATCTCAATTGGGCTCTCATACTGTTTTAATAAACGTGATTTAACATCTGCAAATCATCTCTTCACTATGCTGAAGTAAATATATATTTAAATATATTAAAAAATTCAGTGACTATCAAGTATCCTGGCAATGGTATCCAAATGATGTAATACATGATTATTTACATGTGCTTTGGCTTTGTCTCTAAGCTCAAGGATTTTGAAGATCATAGGAGTGTGCTAATGTTCCGTGAGGTAATACAAACTACTTTTTGCATCCAGTGGCAGAACACGGGTTGCTTCGGGGGAAAAAAATATGTGCTCATTTTACTGGATAAATAAATAATCACCTCAGAACAAATTCATCACATTGCGCAATTAAGCAATTTAATGCTTATAGAATATCATGCACATATATTTTCACTAAGCTAACAGTTGTGAGTTCAAGGACAAAGATAAAACTCTAAAGTCAAGCTCATAACGAGACGAAATGCAAGCACTCTTCTCCATGGTCACATTAGCTATGTATCTGTGGTTATTTAGTTGGTTCATTGAAAGGTTAATTGAGTCACCAATGCAAGTATCAAAGTATTAATAGCTTGGGGCTGAGCAATTATATCTATGGGACCTTTTTGCCAGTATCAAAATGATGAAGAAGAAATATTGCAGAAAGGGTAAAGCCTATTGTAATAAAACCCATCCTCACCAGACTTCCATATGTTCCCACAGATAAATAACAGTGTAACAATTTTTATTATTTGCTCCTGGGTAGTAAGTGTTATTTCCTAATTGCTTATGCCTCAAAAGTACAGAAAATGGCTATTATTCCCCAAAAACCTTGCTTTTGTGACCAGGACAGTGATATTTTGAAATGTACCTATTTTAAATTAGAAAACTGGCGAATTTGTGTCTTTTCGTTCACGTAAAGTCAGAAAAAAACAACATATGAATTCAAATTAACATTTATTTATACTAAAGTAAAACAAATATTTCAAAAGACTTAGACACCAAGGCGCACTACCACAGGTGGGACTGGCCACAGCGGACCGAGTTCTCTGTGGGGAGGAACAACGTCAAGTGGCAGCCAATGGTGGACCCCCACCTGAATGTGCTGATGCCACCACTGCACGTCAAATTGGGCCTTATGAAACAATTTATCAGAGCTGTAGATAAGGAGTCGGCAGCCTACAAGTGCCTTCAAGACTTCTTCTCTAAGCTGTCTGAGGCAAAGGTCAAAGCCGGTGTCTTCGTCGGACCACAGATAAAGAAGATCCTGGAGTGCAATGCATTTCCCAAGAAGCTCACTCGTAAGGAGAAAGTGGCTTGGAACAGCTTTGTCGCAGTAGTTCATGGCTTCCTTGGCAATCAAAAGGTCGAAAACTGTGTGGAGCTTTTTGAGAATCTGGTGAAGAACTACGGCACAAAGGGCTGTAGGATGTCCCTCAAAGTCCATATCCTTGATGTTCATCTTGATAAATTCAAGGAGAACATGGGATCATACTCGGAGGAGCAAAGCGAGCGCTTCCACCAGGATATACTGGACTTTGAACGCCGCTACCAAGGACAGTATAACGATAACATGATGGGAGACGACATTTGGGGGCTGATTCGTGAAAGTGACTTACAGGTTAATCGTAAATCTCGAAAAACTATTCACTTATTCTATGGTTCTTTCGGTAAAGTCACGTAGATAGAAGAAAAAATAATAATAAAATAATATTTAAAATAAAGTGACTAAAAAAATAATAAAAAATATCACGACGGTTCGATCGCAACACAAGCGGTTGTCATCAGGAACAGAGAGGTTAGCCTCTGAGGGCAAGCTGTCGTAATTATTTTTACTTTAGTATAAATGCTATTGAAAAGTCGTGATATTTCCATAATTTTTTATTCACTTATTTTTATTATTTTATTTTTTTTGTCTACGTGACTTTTCCGAAAGAACCATAGAATATGAATTCCTGCAGTCACTAAAGTTTTAAGTCAAAACTACTCACTTATAAATATTTTGTAGTCATTTTTGTATTACTTTAGTATAAATACATGTTAATTTTGATTCGTATGTTGTTTTTTTATGACTTATTGTGAACGAAAAGACACACATTCGCCAGTTTTCTCATTGAAAATAGATACATTTATAAATATCACTGTCCTGGTCACAAAAGCAAAGTTTGTGGGGAATAATAGCCATTTTCTATACTTTTTAGGCATAAGCAATTAAGAAATAACACTTACTACCCAGGAACAAAAATCGTGTTACATAGTGTAATCACTTGCAGTGAAAGCAATTTTCGAGTGACAATGAAGGTGTGTCGTGAACTAGTGATTTGAGATGCAAGGCAGAGAGTTCTTCCGGGCAACTGTATTGGAACATTGCATTTCAAGTGGAATCTGTCAAAAATAAATTGCACCATTTCATCAAATCCGATTTCAAGCCACGTATTGTTTTGATCACCTATTGTGAACAGGACGTGATTCACATCCAACGCTAGGGCTTTTGGACAAGAGTCGCCAATCAGAACATGTCAAAAAAAGTTCTGTTATATATCACCTGCATATGAACATATTGGCAGTACACCGGTGGTGCACGGTATATATATAAAAAAGGAAAATTTTCGCAAATTTTTTTCCCCCCGCGATTCACAACCCCAGTCCGAAAATCTTGAGCGGTGGCAGTGGTTCTCGTGATGTCAACGCAGTCGGAAGACGAATGTCAATTGAAATTTTTATTTGTTTTATGCTGCACCTTTGTACCGCCAATATGTCCATAAATTGTTAGCTGCATTGTTGCTGAATCGCATGTAACTAGGTTGCCTTGTGGGCATGCCGACAATGACAGTCGGCCAAAGCTTCCTCCTCATCTGTTCAGAGTGTCACCGGGCTTCAGCTGACGTCACCTTTCACCCGAGAGCAATGGAGGGGCGCAGGATGTTCGTTGAGTTTATTTTGATTTGTTACACGGATGATCCCGTTTAGCCAGCTGCCAGGCTCATTTTACACGGGAGATCCGTGGTGCATGAGCACACCAGCAGCAATAATAGACAAAGGAGGGTGGCACACATCATTAGTAACGCTAAAACTATAAGCTGAACTATGTTTCATTTTTGGCAGGTAAGGCCCACTGAGCTATACAGCTCATTTTCAGAAGCAACTTGGCAACACATAATAGCCTAACGAAATTGTTTTTAACGTGTACATCTATTGAAGCCAAATGTATGTCGAATCGAAATGTGGAGGGAAAATGGTAGAACCCTGAGGAAAATTAATACGACCAGGGTCAGGATTGAATCTATGCCGTCCTGTATACCAGGCAAGGTCGTTAACATCTCACCACCATGAGGGTGGCTGCACAAAGGCAGCCACCTTCATGGGTACTTATCCGAAACATCTTTGCTTTGTTCCCTGGCTACACCAGAGCCCTGTAGGCAGGACCGGATTAAGGCATGGGCTTTAGGGGCTGCAGCCCAGGGGCCTCGGAAAGCTGGAGGGCCTCCAGAGATTAAGTGAAAAGTTATTTAATTTGTGAATGCTGAATTTTATATGTTGTTAGCCTTGTAAAAAATATTGTATTTTTTATTTCACTTTGTTTTCCTTTTGAAAATATTACTGGGGGCCTCACAATACCTGTAGCCCAGGGGCCTACAAAATCTTAATCCGGCCCTGCCTGTAGGATAAGATTTTCTGAAATTCCAGCTCTCACGGCCTACTACGTGCACGATTCACCGTTTACCAATCTTATTTGTTCATTTTAACATGTGCCTTTGCGACCAATATTATCTATAAGACGGGTTTTTTTGGGTTAGATCGCGTAAATATAAATTTGTTGTTAACCCGCCACCACTCAACACAGCCAATTAGTAAGGTTTGTCACATAAACAAAACATGCTAATTCGTTACTATTTCAGCACACCGGTTTGTTGGAGAGTAAACCCACAACATCTACAATAATAATTACATGTTCAAATCGTTTCTTCTCAAATGCAAATTCAAACATTACACAATGGCACTTGACGTGGAGAGTGCTCATTAAAATTAAGATCACTGTCTGAATAATTCAACTTAAGATCTGTATCCTAACTCTTTTGTCTCTTGGCACATGTTTACCACTCATAAGGCTCACACAGGATAAGAACACTTTTTTCACATTTTAATGGATAAGAGGACTTGCATTAGGGAAAGCGCGATATGTGGGGTAATGTTCACTTTGTTTTTGTAAATATCCCATGCTTCTGGTCCATACGCCATAGCAGAGCAGGTAACATACACTGATTCAAAACCTTCTTTGGACAGATTAGAGAAATGCAATTGGTAAGATAACTCAATGGAGGTATAATTATAAAAAAATGTAATTTTGCATTTTTGCCATTTATGTGAATTCTGAAGTGTTACATCAATGCATTCAGCTGGATATATGTATCAATACCCATGACACATTGCAAGTAGTATTGTATTTTATTTGAGGCATATTATTACAAATGCTATACTGATGCAATGCTGTGTGTTGTAGAAAACTTACCATACATTCAATACGCTTATATTTCCCACACCCATATCTGCTGTGCTTCATGGAATACACCATTGTGCACCACAGTGAATTTACCAGTAAAGCCAATGTCTGCACTTCTACATTTCCAAGGTACCTATCTCTACTTGCAGACACAATCCAGGACCAATTGCATGGTTTTTCAACCCAAAACAGTGAAACCGTAATGAGCAAATCATTGCTTATCTGGGTCATTGGGTTAAAAGGCGTAGGGAAAATGTTTCATTCATTTTAGTCCCAGGCAACAATAAACATAACCGCACCTCTCCACACCAGGCCGAGTGTTAATTCGGTGCACTGTCGTTCCATATGCCCGTTTTCCCCCATTATAGATTATGTGGCCACGTGCAAAAAAATATCATGTGGGGCTCAGATCTGCTCCTGTGCCAATGTTGGGATTCTGTTGCATTTGGCAGGTGCTGGTGCTTCCATAGGTTGACTACTGCCGACACATTGAAGGTTCTAGTTCACAACCTTCCCAAAAAATGCTTACACTCTTCAATAGTTTGAATCAATTAATCTAATTGGCAATGGGTGTCCCTTTGGTCGATTCATCCTCAAGTCCGTACCCGTGCTTGCGCAGGCATAGTTGAGGGTTATAAACTCACTAAAGGTTCAACGTTTAATTGTATGGGTTATTGGTGCAAAGTCTGTTAGTAAGCACCTGTCTCCCCATTCTAATTGTTGACACACAGTGCCAAGTACTCATCATAAGCTTGGCCAATCTATTAAAACTATTTAAACTAAACTATTTTTTTTTATTTTAACAGGTAAGGCCCACTGAGCTATTTAGCTATTTTTTAGAAGCCATCAAACCACAAATGATCGCCCAATGAAGTGGCGTATTATGTGAAAATGTATAATAGCCAAATGCTCGTAACGCATGTTTCTACATGTGGAGGGAAAACCGGAGGACCTGGAGAAAAATCCGAGCGGCCACGGGGAGAACATGCAAACTCCAAATATACAGGTGTCAGGTTCGAGATCGAACCCACGATCTCCTGTATACCAGGCGAGGTAGTTAACATCTCGCCACCATGGTGCATCGAAGGGAGGTGACAGGCCACATTCAAATACCAATTGTTGCTGGTGTTTTGCATGATCAGAAATTTAACTTGGGCTGCTTAAATCGCACTTAAACCACTACAACCACAGTTCCCTTTTGAAATAACCCATACAATCATTGTATAATCATAAATATCCCACAAAACCACTTCAACGTTAATTCAGGAATATTATAAATGGTTATGGATGCATATGTCGAACACCAATCAATAAAGCATGGATTAATATATTGTTCATGTTTATGTATACAGTATGCATACTGGCATTTTCCCCTTTTATGATACAATTCATCCTGAGTTCAATACAACATAAATCATTGTCATTGTTTACGTTGGCGAATCCCACTGAAAATGCCTGGTTTGAACTCTTGAAGTCATACTAACTCTGGCCCCAACTGATATTGTGATGTGTATTGAGTGGAACTTTTACAGATATATCATTCACAACGCATGTTTTTTTTCTATAATCGCCACCCATTTTCCCCGACCTTTCCTATAAACACCCTGTTCCGTGTAATATTGATTTGTCTTCTTCATTCTTCAAAAACATATTTCAGTGAGGCATGGATATTTTTATTTGGGTCTAGGTTCGAATCTGGGCAACTGCTCTCTTCAAGGTGCAACAGATAAGCGTTCATACATTTCTTGAATTGAGCGAGGTTATTATAATTATTGTGGAAAAGGAGGCAATCGGAAAGGATTCCAAACTGGAGGACTGTGAGAAAATGAATAAGAATTAGAAGTGCTGTGACCTCCAGTGCGGTGGATGAGCACAGTGTGGGATTTATCGTGCTCGCTTTGGCAAGTGCTCACTTACAGTGCTAACCCCTACGCTTTGAGCAATCAGCTGCACCACTCAGTTAACTGAAACTCAATGTATAATCATACATACATATGCGGGGGAAGGACAACAAACTAATCATGTAGGTATGTATTTGCAACCGGTTGTGAGCAATTGCACAAGCGGTTGCTTACAGCAGAGATAGACTTTACTTTTCCAGCGGGCATCTACTCAGCAATTTGTTGTGAAAATAAAAGCAGGATGCTCGGTGACACGGGTTGTCTTTGCCTGCACGTTTTTGAACGATGATTGGTTGTTTAAATCCCGCCTACACCCTTTAAATTTCGATTTAAAGCTTTCGTGACTGCAGGGATTCATCTTCTTGGTTCTTTCGGTAAAGTCACGTAGAAGGGAAGTAATAAAATAATAAAAATAAAACATAATAAAATAAAATAATTCTCACGACGTTTCGGCTACAACGCAAGCAGCCGTCTTCAGGTGAAGAATGAGACACTGCCAAGCTAGGAGCTTATATATAAGCTGGGTTGGAGGTGGAAGAAGAGCGCCTTAACATAAAGAATGTGCATATCAAGAGGAATTTACCATATTCATGGGAAATGCGTAGGAGGTGGGCGGGGGGGTTTCAAAGTCATATTATGCCCATGCATTATGCAGGATCAGCAGCACCAAAGGGAGGGTGCAGGGAGTAGCATTAACAAAGTAAAGGAATGTTAATAGTATGTAGCTGCAGTTACTAAACAACCACGTAGAAAACTAAAGTATAAACTACATAAAAAACTAAAGTATAAACTGCATAGCATCATCAGTATACTTACTATACTCTACAATAAGCTGAGTTACTAACAGCAAGTAATAAATTACAATTCTACGTCGTAAAAATTATATAATATGCTTCCATCTAAACGTTATTCTCTTACATCACGCGAGCATACACCGTACTATATACTGCCATAGACAAACCCAACATTAAATTATATACTGTATTGCTATAAACCATCGTTGAGTAGTTCTTGGATTTTGTTGTTGTATTCTGTTTTGTCCATGATGACAGTGGCATTGCCTTTGTCGGCTGAGGGGATGACAATGTCATCCCTCTTTTTTAATTGAGCTAATTCAAAACGCTCATCTTTGCTGATGTTGCTAGCTGGCATCTTAGCGCTAAGCCATCACTCCAACCATCAAGAAGGATCCTGTTGAGGAGCCTTTCAAGACCATCACCTTACCCTACATTGCTGGGGTCACAAAAAGATCTCCAAAATCCTGATTAAACACAAGATCCAGGTCCGATTCAACACAGTACATAAAATCCGTGATCTGGTCCCGTCTGTAAAAGATGTGGTTCCAGACATACAGTACCCTGGCGTCTACAAACTAAGTTGCCTCTGTGGTAGCAGTTACATTGGGGAAACCAAACGACATGTCTCGGACCGCATCCGTGAACATAAAGCAGACCTGAAACACGGTAGGACAAACACCTCAGCCGTGGCAGATCACTGTTACAACTCAGTGGGCTCACATGACATTGACTTCTCCAAGACAGAGGTTCTCTGCAAGCCATCTGGCTATCATGACAGATTCGTTCATGAGGCGATCGACATATACAAACACAGAGACAATTTCAACCGAGAAGATGGATTCTGGCTTAGCAATCATTGGAAGGACGTAATAAACCATTTCGATACACATTAGGGTGGGTAGAATAATACATAGTGTTATATTAAAATGTATAAGGTGGTTTATAGCAATACAGTATATAATTTAATGTTGGGTTTGTCTATGGCAGTATATAGTACGGTGTATGCTCGCGTGATGTAAGAGAATAAAGTTTAGATGGAAGCATATTATATAATTTTTACGATGTAGAATTGTAATGTATTACTTGCTGTTAGTAACTCAGCTTATTGTAGAGTATAGTAAGTATACTGATGATGCTATGCAGTTTATACTTTAGTTTTTTATGTAGTTTATACTTTAGTTTTCTACGTGGTTGTTTAGTAACTGCAGCTACATACTATTAACATTCCTTTCCTTTGTTAATGCTACTCCCTGCACCCTCCCTTTGGTGCTGCTGATCCTGCATAATGTATGGGCATAATATGACTTTGAAACCCCCCCTCCCACCTCCTACGCATTTCCCATGAATATGCTAAATTCCTCTTGATATGCACATTCTTTTTGTTAAGGCGCTCTTCTTCCACCACCAACCCAGCTTATATATAAGCTCCTAGCTTGGCAGTGTCTCATTCTTCACCTGAAGACGGCTGCTTGCGTTGTAGCCGAAACGTCGTGAGAATTATTTTATTTTATTATGTTTTATTTGTATTATTTTATTACTTCCCTTCTACGTGACTTTACCGAAAGAACCAAGAAGATACACCCTTTAAGTTTGAAAATATTACACAGTAAGGTGAATACATTGCAAACCATAATTACATGGTATTTTTTAACAATGAATCTGTGACCGGACTGAGCCTGCAAACGTTATACCCCTGGCAAACTTGGTTTAACCTGAGGTGCCACGGTGGCAATATGCTAACTACCTTGCCTGGTATACAGGAGGTTGTGGGTTTGATCCTGATCCTGACCCTGACGCCTATATATTTGGAGTGTGCATGTTTTCCCCTGGTCGTGTGGATTTTTATCCGGTTCCTCCAGTTTTTCTCTCCACATTTATAAACATGCGTTTAGAGTATTTGGCTGCTATACATTTCCACATGATCAACCACTTCGATGGGCTATCATTTGTGGCCAGGTTGCTTCAGATAAAGAGCTATATAGCTCAGTGGGCTTCAGCTGGTAGAATACAACAAAAATCATAGTTAACTCCTCGCTCAGAAGTGGACAAAGCAGCTGTGCTGGTAATGAGGTTGAAATTCCGCTTGTGCGCGCGCGAGCAGGGAGGAGACTCGCGGTGCAAGCGCGTGTGCCAGTCTCGCTCGGACCTGCGCATGGGCGACTTCAGCATCGTGGGCAGCTTGCCGCAGGACTTCGACCTCACCAACTACGACTGCTACGGCAAGCCAGTGGAGGGGCTGGCCACGCGGCCCAACGGCAGCATGCGTGGCGGCGGTAGCGGCGGCAAGAACGCCAAAAAGCCTTCGCCACCCAAGGCGGTTATCCCGATGGAGGCCAAGCGCGTGGACCATTACGCCCGCGCTCTTTTCCCCTTCTGCTTTTTCTTCTTCAACATAATCTACTGGTCCGTGTACCTTTGATGGTGGGCCAGCTCGGGTGTACGTTGGTTTTTTAAGGGTTTTATTTTTTAGATGAGGTGGATGTGAAGGAAGGCAAAGGCAAATCCTTTCACCTAACGTCCCACCGTTATTGCCAGTCCCTTAAAAGTACTGTGACGGTAAATAATGGGGCTGAGATGGAGTCGCAACATTTGGTGTTTGTGTGAAACAGCTCTGTTAACCTTGCCTCCACCAATGAGATGATTGTACAGGAACATTGGGGATCTTTAAAAAAAAAAATGACCGTAGCAACATTGACTCATTCTTAAATTACTCATGACTAATTCTGCAGGGTTTTTACGAATACAAAATGACAGAAAAATGCATTTTATACTTGCACACATCTGTAAAACAGTATATTTATATAATACACACACACGCATATTGCATACAATCCATATGAGGTATATATACGTGTATACAACACAAAGTATATATTAACTTACATATATATGTGATTGTATGCAACACACTGAAGTATTTCTCCAAAGGTGAAAGGGTTGTGGCTTTGTTTCCCTTCAATGACATACCAGATTAGGCGTACACCTCCGCACAAAGATGGACGAGACTCGCACTCGAGAAGCAGAATTGAGTTACCAGCTATCGTCATAAAACATCAGGGCTAATTTAATGACACCAGACTACACGTCAGCTTAACAAGAAGCTCCCATGGCAATTGCATAAGGAATTTGACAGAAAACAACATAAAAACAAATATAAGCAGAATCAAACTCTTTCTGATTGTTTCTTATGTATACCACAGCCTCTCATTATTCGAATCAGTCAGAGGTAACAAGCCCCATGGAGACTTATAGATGCACACTCGTTGTTTACATGGTAAAGCAAGCCATGTCAAGTTTATAAAATATATTTATATATTATGACCAATATTCTTGGGTCTTTCGGTAAAGTCACGTAGATTTTTTTTTTTAAACGACGTTTCGATCGCAACACAAGCAATCGTCATCAGGAGAAAGAAAAAAATAGCGGGAAAGCTGCTGAGGCAGGATGTTTTGAACCTATTGACGTGACTTTACCGAAAGACCCAAGAATATGAATTCCTACAGTCACGAAAGCTTTAAGTCAAAATATTATGACCAAGTTGAGAAAAAAGCAGTTCGGTTTTTGGATATAACCTATTTTCAGTCAATTACATTTACATCACTCAAATCTGGGTTACAGCGATGTTGTGAGAGTAACCCAACATTTGAAGGATGCACAGTGACAAGGGGAAATTATTTTGTTTCAGTGTCTTAATCAGTGTTGATATAAAAGTCACCCGTTTACAGTGAGTTTTCGTTAAAAAGCACAAGAGCCAAGCTCGGTTGTCTAGTATACTCGCCACATGACACTGCATGCCGACTTCCGATGATTGCAGTCACAGTGCATGCAGTGCGAATGCTACAAAATAACACAAGGTCATTGCCTTTAACCGCAGACACGACCATCTCGCTATGCGGCCACACTGGCTGGTGACCACGTTCGTCAAGCGGGGATAGTTGACCCCCACCCCCTCAGTAACAGACCAGCTTCACTGATTTTGCTGGGGGGTAATTGGCAAAGCATTGTAGCAAAGTTTTGCGGCCATGAGGTCGAATTCACGGATGGAATTGCGCCCGCTCGAAGCAAAACACCAATCAATCCATTGAGATGATGGTACGTAAGCTGTGCTCCACTATAAACCGAACCAATGATCAAACCGCAGGTATCTATATAAATGTATAGATGATTTCCAGTGCCCTTTCTATTATCGATATGCTTTAAGTTATGAGAAGTTTAAAGGGTAGGTGCATTAGATTTAGTTGTGATGTATCCCCTTTTTTACCAGCTGAGTTGAGGTTTCATCAGTTGGCGATGTCAGTTTTGTTCACCTCGAAGCTGCTGTATTAGTTTTTTCAGATGGATCTCACCATTTGTGAAACCTCTGTTATCATTGTGCGAGTAGGATAGCAGGCCAGTACTGTGCTGATGACCCCTAATGAGGTAGAACCAGCATACTTTTTTTCTTCCAATGTCTCAAATATTCAATTTAATATATATATATATACTTTGAATGTTTTAGGCTGGTGGCTAAAGTTGTGGTACATATACGGTGTAGAGTATATGCGATTTTGATGACACTTGCATGCTATCGTGGCCACAATTTTAGCTCTGCATTGTTTATTTCACCATCTTTGTCACCGGGCCTGCTCATGTAATTGCTGGCTTAGGGAGTTCTTCTCCCTCGATAAATTGTAGGGGTGGGGGGGGGGATTGTTGTTCCTCAGAATCTTGCCAATTGGACAATGGCTCAAACATCACCGCCGTGGGTGGGTGACCTTTAGGTCGAAGAGCAGGTGGACGGTGGCTGTTGGGCACTCGCGTGCTGCCTGTAAGGAACCCTTTCCAGTGGTGTTCACTCCGTAGAACAGTCAAGAGCGACTCGTGACAAGGACATCGCAATAGGAATTATTAAATGTGCGTTACAGGGAAATGGGCATGCTCAGCAATTTGATATAAGCCATTTAATTCTTACTATAACCCATTCACTTGCTGGTATATGTACAGTAATTAAAGAATTTATATTCAAAATACGATTATTTCTATAAAATATTGCAACAACCCATAAATCAGACATACTGTATAGTCCTCCATTTCTGCTTTCATTGCTTAATTTTTAATCAAATTAGAGTAGATTGTGTTTGTAAATGCATTTCTGGAAAGTATTGCTGATATTTTTAATTTGACAATCACATTAAATTACACTTGTCAAATGAATACTAATAATAACAACAGTCCTGGCTAGGTGAACGAATGTAATATATTAGATGATGTTTATCATATTCAGATTATTAGATAATCTAGATGAGTAAGATGCGCCCTAAACTCGCTCCCAGTGTTCATGATGAAGTTGTACAAATATGGTCATACACACATACCGACTGGATTGTAAGACTTATGCCAACTGTTGCTTTACAATACTGGGACAAGAGTGCAACTTAATAATCCAGAAAATATGGTGACTAATGTCTTGGAAGCTCGTATCAGTAATAAGAATGTGTGCCAATTGTTGAGGCAGGTAATGAACTGCTATATCTTTATGCAGAAAAGACTTGTTAAATGGTTACATTCAGCTAACAGGAAATTACAGGAAATTGATATCGATGTTTTTGCAGGAGCTCTGTTGAATGGAACATACGAAAACGGGCGGGCATATGAGAACTTAAACTATGAGCTAGAGTTGTGCATTTTAACGTGTGATTAACCGCACACTGCGAGCGTACACCACAACTACATTTAACACCTTTCACACCGTTTCCCACAACCACAAACTATGGTGAGTAGCAAAGCCCTCTTCCAGGCACTTAGCTTGGACAGCCCACTCAGACGAATGCTACTCCTGTGTATTTACTTTGTGCAATGAGTAAAGCGACGAAAGTCAGGTCTGAGATATATTTGTTTGCATCAACACCGCATTCTATTTCTCCACACAATCAGCACAGATGTATTTTGGTTGGTCCTTGAGCTATGGCTGCTTTCACAGCCACTTCACTGGCAAACCACCTTTCATGTCCCACTTGGGCCCTGCTGGCGTAATACTATCAAGATCCACGCCATGCAGAGATTCTCTCGGATTTCCAAACACGTGGGAGTTCAAAGGGGCTACATTTGGGATGTATGCTGGATGCGTCAGATTATCCCATCCAAGCTTTCCTAACAATTTCAGCGTTGCACGTGCAGAGTGTGAGCACTCAAAGTTCATGCTGACATATCGCTTCCCTTTTCCGAGAGTCCACAGTGTTTTTAAAGAATGTCGGACTTCTTTATGTCTACAGGTTACAAGGTGAAGCACTGGTGACTTAATTTGCTGCCAAGTAACTGTTATCAGACACTTCATGGCCCCCCAAAAATTTGCATTTGTATATTAAATCCTACTCTGGGCGCCATGGTAGCAAGATGTTAACTACCTCACCCGGTATATAGGAGGCCGTGGGTTCAATTTGGATCCTGAAACCTGTATATTTGGAGTTTGCATTTTCTTCCCGTGGTTGGATTTTTCTCCGGGTCCTCCTGTTTTCCTCCACATTTATAAACGTGCGTTTAGAGTATTTAGCTGCTATAAATTTCTACCTAATATGCCACTTCGTTGAGCTATAATTTGTGGTCAGTTCGCTTCTGAAAAAAAGCTATATATCTCAGTGGGCTTTACCTGGTATAGCTCAATGAAGTGGCTTATCACGTGGACATTTATAGCGGCCATATAGTCAAAACCCATGTTCTATGGTTCTTTCGGTAAAGTCAAGTAGATAGAAAAAAATAAAACCCATATTTCTAAATGTGGAGGGAAAAATCCGCTCGACCACGGGGAGAACGTGCAAACTCCAAATATGCAGGCTTCAGGGTCGGGCTTAAACCCACGATCTCCTGTATAGCAGGCGAAGTAGTTAACATCTCTCCACTGTGGCACTCTATGCTCGTCGTGATCGTAAATGTGTCCATGATTTATATATTCACAACTATATTGTAGCTTCATACTTTGATAACTTCAAATTGTCTCAAAGGATAATATGTGAATAATAGCTAACTGTTCTTCTTATGTGCAGTTATAGAAGAGCAAGACTCCATATTTTATTGTGTGATAATGTGTGCATTTCGGTGAACGTTTCTGGAAAGAGAAAACATTGAGTACAAGGGCCACGTCCCATTAATTAAACAATGTTTTACTGATATTGCACTGGCATCGGATACATCACTATGAAACTTGTTGTATTACAACCCTCACATTGAAGCCATACACACATACTCTACAATGACAAATTATTTCCCAGGTGTAGCCCTGTAGACTGCTACAAAGACCAAGATCACCCATTTGACCACAATGTTGGGCAGTTGATACGAGAAAGTTCCCATAAAAATTGGCATGACACATATACTGTTGGTTTACACACGTCGCCATATATATTTCAGATTAAGCTTACCTATGGGAGCCCCTGTACATGTTTATATACCACTCGCTAATATGTACAACCAACTATTAAACCTACATCTTGAGAGTCATGACTCTTTATATAAACAACAGCATCCCTCTCTCTTAAACACAGAGCACGTTGCCTTCTAAAGTGTGGGGCAAGCGATTTGGTGAGCACCTTGTTTGTATGTTGAACTTCTTTCGCACCGTACGTAGCCAACCGTGCTAATCGTAGGTGTCGGGGAAGGACGACAAAGGCTTAAGGTTGGCATTGCAGGCATGCATAGTTCCATGGCCGGCTCCATTTCTCTGCAGTGCTGACGTTTACAGACCGGCAATAGGCACTCACTTGAGGCAGAGTTGACCTGGTGAAGACGGAGCCCATGTTACCTGATAAATGAGATGCCAACGTTGTTATACATAGTTCTAGCCGAAACTGCCTTCAATCACATACATACATATGTATACAAGGCACAGATAAACATTTGCATCGTAATAATATGTTACGAAAAAGGTAAACAGCCCACAGGTATTGGTAACGCTGAAATGTCTGTTCTGTTAGGCCAAAAGCAGCCTGAATGCAGAGTTGTAAAACATTTCACAGCAGAAGGCAGGCACTACTTCTCACAGAGGTGGGTTGCTTTTGGGATATGCCCACTTCTACTGCAAATGTTTAACTTCTATTGTAGAATGTATTGTGTGTGATAAACCGTAGCACAGACCTTTAAAGTGTTGCTGTGCGATGGACTGCAGCGTGTATCCTCGATTGCCAACACGGTTGTTGGGACAAACACCGTCTGCCAATAAACCACTTGATATACAGCTGCAGCTCATTAAGGGTGTCTATTAGCGTTGGGGAACCCATAATTTGTACAGCATTGACCCATAGACGGTGATTACAGTAAATATTAAAGTATTAAATTGCAATTAGTATGCATGCCACAGTCGTATTTTTCAAGTGTGAGTTTAGATGTAATATGAACACACTTGTAAAATTCATCCAGTGTATGAACCGGTGTATGTGTGCTCAGCTAAGCAGCTCGATGACGCTTCGATTCAGCTTTAGGGAATTCGGCACAGCGATTGATTGCAACGAGTAGAATTATCTTTGGATGTGGCAACAAATATCTAACGGAAGTGACAACAAACAAAATCACAGCGACGACTGGCAGATTGTGGCAGGGCTTTAATTTCTCATGGAATCTATTCCTGGGCCACACCCCTCAAGCCCTCCCCCCCAAAGCCTGGCCCCCTCCCCTCCCCTCTACCATTCAAAAGCAGGCGAGGGAGCGGGCAGTCATATATTCAGAGCTTAGCCCCGGACAGCTCCCACTGAAATAAAGCCCTGTGATTTGCAGTTGACGAGGTTAGATTTCTTACGGTTCACTTTTTGCATTGTTGCAAATGCCGTGTTTTATTTGACTATCCGTGTGTGTATGTATGCTGAAATCTTATTTGCAGCAATTGCTCAGCCAACTTGTTTGCAAGTTAAATTAAAACATGACGTTAAAATGCAACAGTGTTTGTTATGTATAATCTGATCGATTGTAACACGATTGAATGGATACAAAATCATGAAACACTCATCACACTACAATTAGTTGACATCATTTTAGCAATTCTAAGTGAATACGATTGTTTGTACTTTAAAATGTTCGAATTATAAATCGCTTCCCTTGAAGAGGTCACATAATTGGGTTGCCGCTCAAATTTAGTTCGACATTTCGTTCTTGTAAACTTTCAAATTAACATTTACGTGACTTTACCGAAAGAACCAAGCAATATGCATTCCGGCAGCCACGAAAGTTTTAAGTCTAAAATTAATATTTTTATTCACACAAAGTTGGGTTTTCACAAAGAGACTTTGTGTAGTAACATTCTGCCCTCTGGTTGGCTGCTCGGCGTGTGCGACGGGGATCATTAACATAATTTTTATACTTATCACCATCGCACAGGCTGGCTGGCCGCTTGCTGAGCGTTACCTCACGTGTTAATGACTTGTAAACGTGATGATGCAAACTTGTAATAATAAAATAAAGGCGAGACACCAAATCCGTGCAATAATTAATAATCATGGGCTGAAAATGCAACATTATTTGCAACTCTCCGCCGGAACGCGTTATGGCCAATCCCTGCCTTACGAACGGGTTCCGTTCCTAAGGCTCATTAATTAGTAGAACTGATCGTAAGTCGACACCCTGATTGGACGAAAAGCCCCATTTACGACAACACGGAGATAACAAATTCCGTGAAGAAAAAAATATGTTTAAAGACAACTTGAAAAAAGAACCGCCGAACTATTAGGTTTGGCGGGGCGATCCTCCGCCAGCTCCAATGAGTCCTCACGTCACCGCTGGTAGTGTGTGTGTATGTATGTGTCCTGGCAAGGATTATTCAACATCGCCTTGCTAGGCACACTGAGGAGAGGCTTGCAGAGCCTCAATGTGGTTTTAGGAAAGGGCGGTCCTGCACAGATGCCATATTTTCTGTCTGTTTGCTAGAGCAGAGGTTAGTGAATTCCAACAAGACCTACATCTCTGCGTTATTGACCTGGTCAAGGCCAATGATACCATCAATAGACCTAGGCTCTGGATTGTTCTTCGTGCTTTCGGAGTCCCTGACCCGCTGCTCAAAATCATTAAGGACCTTCATGATGGTGACCAGGCCCGGATAAAACTACGTAGCCCGGAGTCGGAGCCATTCCCTGTTCACTTTGGGGTGCGACAGGGATGTCCTCTGGCTCCCACATTATTTAACATCTATTTCGACCACGTAGTTCATGAAGCCTTCAATAGCTGTACTGGAGGAATTTCCATCTGGTACAGATACAATGGGAGGCTGATCGATGCCCGGGTGCAGTCAAGGGATGGCTCCCTATTGGTCAACCATGTTATGTATGCCGATGATCTGGTAATTGCTGCTTACTCAAAGGAGGAGTTGGATCCGCTGCTGCTGAACCTGGAGCTTGCCACGAAGAGGTGGGGACTTACCATCAGCCCCACCAAAACTAAGCACCTGCCTGGGTATGTTCTACCATCGGACACTCCACCCCCACAACTCCCAATTGGTGATGGGGCAGTTGTGGAGAGAGTGGAGAGTTTCCCATACCTATGTAGTGTAGTGAGTTCTGGAGACGTCGGAGACTCATCTTGGAGGCAACACTTTTATTCACAATACATGGCAATACAGCCCCGGCTCACTCAGGGCAACGGCCCTTCTATACCCACTGCTTGGGGAGGTATCGCCTCCGGGCTAACGTGCCCTAACAAGGGACCACTACTCTGGGTCCTCCGGCTACGGGTGCCTAGGGGAAGGCTACTCTAACCCGACCTAGCCAGGGTGCGGGTTCCGACCACTGGCCCACTCGGACCCGGCCCTCACAAGGACGTCGAGCCGGGGTTCCCAAGGTTTCACCACTCAGCCACACATAGTTCCTGAACAACTTTTGTTCGGCCGGATATAGGGGGCTAAACGGGCGCGGAACGGGCTCGAGAAGAGATGGAGTGATGTGGTACAGGAGGATGTGGAGCTGAGTGGACTTGCTGATGACTGGTACCAGCGGCGTCAAGATCGGCCTCTGTGGAGGAGGTACGTGAAGGATGCTACTGGGCAGTTGGAGGCAGTCTCCATCCAACAAAAACGTAGGGGGCAGGAGCGACACTCACAACAACGAGCGGAGCGCCGGGGGACTAAACCACAGCAAGTTGGCACAGTAGGGGACACAGGTGGTGCATCAGCCAGTCATCTCAGTCAGTCGACCCGTGGCACCTGGGTCTGCTCCGTGACCTCCTGCCAGCGGGCGTTCGACACTTCTCATGGCGTCAACGTGCACATAGCCTGGCACAAGTATCGTGGTGATGTCACAGCCACTTAGTGACGAATGGCGGTTGTTGTTGTGTGTGCATATAATGGGCAGCGGTAGTGTAGCGATTAGCATGCTGCGCTCCACCCGGCGACCCGAGTTCGGTTCCCTCTCACGGCCAACACCAGTGACGATTACTTGAACCGGTCCTGGGCCTCCCCTAGGTCGACTCAGCCTCTAATGAGTACCCGGTGCGGTGTGTAAACATCGCCACTGGGGACACAAAGACGGCCGGGCGTGGTGTTGATCACCCAATCCCCTCATGTGCCGTGCCGGCCTTTATAGGTGCACATGCCTCTCCAGTCTGTTAAGGATACACAGGGGGTTCTTTGTGTGTGCGTGTGATATATCATTTACTGATAAGTGGCGCTCTGCTCATCATACAATCCTCGCCGAAGTTCCGCGGGTTCTTGCTAGTTTTAATAGTAATCCTTCAGCAGTTCCCTGCAATTTGTACTGCAAACTTAAATTGCTGTTCATAATAAACAGCGCCCTTTGGTTATGGCATGTAAGTGTAGGACAAATAATGGGGACGAAACTTCTGTCAATGGTGACGAGGAAAGTGCCCTGTGCTGCGATGATTCGTTCCCATTGTTTCACACTTGAGTGCATCACCACCACCACAGTGTTTAGGGGCACCATGGTGGCCACGTTAACTCCCTTACCTGGACATGCAGGAGGACGTAGGTTCGATCCAAACCCTGAAACCTATATATTTAGAGTTAGCATTTCTCTCTGTCCTGTGAATTCTTCTTTGGGTACTCCGTTTTTTTCCCTCCACATTATGAGTGATTGGCTGCTATAGATTTCTGCACGATGAGCCACGGCCAGGTCGCTTCTGAAAAATAACTACGTAGCTCAGTGGGCCTTACTTGGTAAAATAAAAATAGTGAATCGAAATATTCAACAAGAAGGTGGGGATATTCGTGGATAATTGCTTTGCCTTTCCGAGTCGGGGCTGCTGTACACCTCTGGCAGTTGGGTAGCCGATTTGCCTCAGTAGCCATGCTCACGACGAAGCCAGCTTTTCAAGGGGTTCAGAGATTTGATTTCCCCAATTATACACATACCCTGGGAAATAATGCTGGTATCACAGCAAAAAAACGCCAAATTTTAACATTACTCAAAACTGTAAAACGTTATTTTCTCTATAATATGCAGACCTCTGAAAATATAAAATGAAGGTCAGCTAGATCTGCCATATTTGAATAACAGGCTTCGACTAGACTGCAATGCACATGGCACACAGTTACTGCATATTTCGATGCATTGTAACTACAAATCTCTCTATTAAGAGAAACCTGGATGACTAAAAGAAACACACAACAACTAAATTAAGAATATCATCACCCATCACGGTCAATCCACTGCTGGATGACAGCCTTCCGACGTCGCCACTACCTCTCACCATCCACCCAACATCTGCACACTTGTATCGCTCCATCTCCTCGCTGCACGTGCTCTTGGGCGCTGGCACTCCGCAATTATTCTTAACCATGGACCATCGCCCCTTCTGGTGAAGAGTCCTGCCCAAGCCAATTTTATTTTCTTAATAATTAGAGTTATTCAGTTACCCTGCATGTGTTGTGTAGAGGTGTTACAGAGGGGGTGTTATAGAGTTGATACGGATGGGATACAAACACACTGGGTGTGGCTATGTCTGTACGCGAGCAGGTGCTTACATCGACGTCCGCGCCGTTTAGACTGGGGGGCTAATACGGCGCTGGGATCCCCCACGGCCCCACCCCTCAGGGGGGAATTGCTATATAAGGCGGTGAGCCAGAGGGCTCGGGGTTCAGTGATCAGCTTTAACCAGAGAAGCAAAAAGACCTGCTAGATAGGCCCTGGGACTCCCTTGGATCGCTGTCCTTCTCAGGACCGACCAAGGCCAGCCAGTGGCGTGGCCCCAAGAGCCCAGAGCCGATGCTCTTGTAAGAGCCGGTGTGGGAACTCAGGGTGCCGTAATCCCAGCTTAACCAGGGCTGGGTTAGCTAGCCTCCCCTAGCCCGGTAGTGGAGTACCTAGGAGTAGGCTAGCTGTGACATAGGTTGTCGATCTCCCAGTTAGACGGGTGGAGGGGCCGATACCCCTCCGAGTGTTGTATATCTCGGCCTGTAGATACAACTGTGTTTAATAAATACGTGTGCCTCCGACTACGTCGTCCAAGCCTCCTTGAACCACACTACATCTGGCGTCAGAAGTGGTCTTCTAAAGGATGGACACGAGACGAACGGCTCGTACCAGGGAACCGGGGGCAGAGGAAACCACGGCCGACTTTGAGCCCGAGATGGCTGAAGGCGACTACGAGCAGCCAGGGCCAAGTCCACCCACACCGCAACGTCAGGACGGATGGGGGCCGTCGGCTGACGGACTGCGGCTGGCTCATTCACGACTGGCGGAACTACTTTACGCAGCAGCCGCCACATTGGAAGAAATTACTCGACTGGGGCTGGAGGAGCTGCACGGAGCGATAACAGCCGACATGCAGCGCCGGTTCCCACCATTTCCACGGGGCCCGAATTCGAATTTTCCACCATGGGTACAGTGAATGCTGAGGGTGGGGCCGGGCTACGTCACGTGACCGACGTTCGGCAAACAGAAGCCGCCACGTCGTCAGGAGCGGCCAGCGCGTCACCAACAGAGCGACCGCCGATGCCACACGCCCTTCCCGCCAAAACCGTACGGAGTGACGGAAACGACAGAGAGCGATCCTCGACTGCGGACGCCGCGTTACAACAGCGCTTACCACCTCTCAAGGAGTTCGTGGGCGCAGACGGTGACTGGGGTGGCTTCCAAAGACGCTTTCTCGCTCACCAAGAGATGGCACAATTGACGGATGATGAAGCACTCCGCGCGCTGCCGGCGATGCTCGACAGTGATGCCCTCACTACCCTCACCTCGGCGCCGAAAGCGAAGCGCGCCACGCTGCAGATGGCGCTTCAACTCCTGGCTGCAGTCTATGGACCACCTTCGGACTGCAGGCAGCTGTTCTACGATCGCCAGCGGGGCGCCAAGGAGTCGCCCTTGGCATACCGTACAGCTCTCCTGGCCCTGGCGAAAACGGCTTTCCCGCGGATGGACGAGGAAGGGGTGGACGCCATGGTGACGGAGATAATCCTGCTGTTAGCGGACGAGTTGGACATTGTCGTCTTGGCGCAAGACGACACGGAGATGTGTTCCCTGCGGGCCGCGCGACACATCCACGCGAACTTGCTGTCCCAGCGTCGCAAGGCCAGCAAGGCGGTGGCCAGCCATACCATGGCTGCAACCACCCTCCCATCGGAAGACATCTGCGCCGTCGATCGCCCGACGGAGTGGAGATCCGGAGTACGACCAGCTCGGGACGGACGGAGCCGCCAGGATCAGCCCAAGTCATCTGGAGCACTCACACGCTGCTACAATTGTGGCCTCTGGGGCCATGTGGCTTCAGGATGCCGGGCTCCTCGACACCGCGGGGCGACGCCTCAGCAGGACGTCGCGCCTCTATCCAAGCTTCACCAGCAAACTCCGGCGAGTCGTGGCACCCCACATGTTTGGCCTACGCACACACCTGTCACACACTCACGCACCGCAACGGACGGGGGTCGTAAATTGCCTGTCGTCACGCTGAAACGTGCCACTGTGGGGAGTGCATTCCAACCGGGCCAGTGGTCCGAGTTGGCCCATCGCATTGTTGCCGCGTCGTCGGGGTCGTCGGTCGTTGTGGGGCATATTGACGGAGTTGAGGTGCGGATCCTAGTTGATACGGGAGCATCGGCAACTATTGTTTCCGAATTGATTTATAACATTCTCCCCGTTCAAAGCCGTCCCTAGCTCCCCGTTGATGTTCCATGCTACACTGCTAACGGGGGCTCACTGGGCATTATTGGACAGATCCGCGCGCAAATTTTTATTGGGGACATCAAATTTTCCGGCCCGATATTGGTCTCCTCCTCGCTGGCGGTTCCGTGTCTGTTGGGGACGGATTTCTTGGCCAAAATGCCGATTCGTATCCTAGTCGACCAGGGTTGCATTGAACTCCCATCGGGCCGACGTGTTACGTTCCTGCCCTCCCCCTCTACGGGTCAGACGGCATTTGCGAGGTACCGGCGCTGGTTGCGAGGACGGTACGCGTACCGCCGGGAGCTCAGATGCTCGTGCCTTTTAGGCTGCATTGACCATTTGCTGAGGGGATTGGGGACCAGGGGGTTCTGTTGGGACCATCTAGAGCCGGAGTTAACGGACCTGACTTAATAACGGCCCAGACCATTGTGAAAGGGGACGGGGACCCTTTCATCGCGGTCCTCAATGTGGGATCGCGTACGACTGTGGTTCCTCAAGGGACCGTGCTTGCGCACGTGACGCCGGTACCCTGTGAGAAACCCGTCATTAGTCACGTGAGCACTGCTCCTCCGTCGCAACCACATGCGGACCGTGATGAAGGGTGGCTCGATGCGCTTTGTGCGGGATCATCGGACCTGTCCGACTCACAGCGTGAGAGGCTTCGAATCCTCCTGCGCGAGTTTTCCGACGTTTTCAATCAACACAAATACGATCTGGATTGTACTAAACTGCTGCGACACCATATTGACATGGGTGACAGCACGCCAATATGCCAAAATCTTTTTCGGTTGAGTCCCGCCGAAAAGGACAGTGTCAAATCGGCCGTTGATGACATGTTAGCCGCCGATATTATATCCCCTTCTACCAGCCCTTGGGGTGCGCCGATTGTCTTAGTTAAAAAACATGACGGCGCATACCCGCTTCCTCGGATGGATGAATCGCTTGATGCCTTGGCAGGGGCGCGATTCTTCTCCACATTTGATTTGCTTTCAGGATTCTGGCAGCTCCCTATGGATGACGAATCTAAACCTAAAACTGCTTTCCGTATGCCGCACGGCCTTTTCCAATTGAACCGCTTGCCGATGGGGCTCCACTCAGCGCCGGCAACTTTTCAGCGATTAATGGAATTGGTCTTGGCTGGGTTGCAATGGGATTCATGTTTGATTTATTTAGACGATGTCATCGTCTTCAGTAAAACATTCGATGACCACATCCAGAGGTTGCGTGCGGTTTTCCTGAAAATGCGGGCTGCTAATTTGAAATTCAAACCCCAGAAATGTCATTTGCTACGCGAATCAGTGCGGTATTTGGGCCTCATTGTCGGACGCGCAGGTATTGCTACTGATCCCACCAAAACGCAATGTGTCAGCTCCTGGCCAACTCCCACCTCCGTGGGGGAGGTCAGGAGTTTCGTTGGATTCGCGTCATACTACCGACGCTTTGTCACTGATTTCGTGACAATTGCAAAGCCCTTGCATGCCTTAACATCGAAGGGGGTCAGGTTTCACTGGGGACAGGAGGAGGAGGCTGCTTGTCGCTCCCTCCGGGATGCTCTAGTGGGGGCTCCGCCATTGAATTATCCTGACTTCACAAAACCCTTTTTGCTCAATACGCACGCAAGCAACATGGGCATTGGGGGTGTGCTTTCGCAGGTTGTTGACGGCGTAGAACGTGTGGTAGCGTACGACAGTCGGGTGTTGTCTCCGGCGGAACAAAGATACTGTGTTACCCGTCGGGAACTATTGGCAATCGTTAACTTCATTCAACAGTATCGCCCATATCTGTACGGTCGTCATTTCACCGTCCGCACAGATCATGCAGCACTGCAGTACGCCTTGCGAGTTCAACAGCCATCGGGACAATTGTCTCGATGGTTGAAGATTCTCCAGGATTTCGATTTTGACACTACGTATCGTAAAGGCATTCGCCACACGAATGCAGACGCTCTGTCACGGTTACCAACCACCTCCGAGTGCGCATGCCTCCTGGGTCCGGGGCGTTGCAGGCCTCCAAATGTGATATCTGATCCGGTCCTTGCGGCCACCACTGACGCGCCTTCGACTGCGGGCCCTATTGAGCAACAAGGGAGGGATTCCTTGCTGGGGTTGTCTGTTGTGGAGTGGGGACGCCTCCAAATGGAGGACACCTCTCTCCTCGCTTTGCGCCGTCGTATCGGGGGAGTTGTGCGGGGGGGGTGAAATGTCGACTCGTGGGGGTTGGTCCAGGGTCTTTTGATGCACTGGGATGGGAAATCCCGTCGACACCGGCTGGTGGTGCCTTCCGCATTGAGGGGTAGAGTGGTGTGGGCTGCGGACGAACGACTCCTTCATCTGGGCACTCACAAAACCCTTGCCATGCTCCAGCTGGATTTTTCATGGCCGGGCATGGCAAGGGATGTGGATGATCTTTTAGGTTCATGTACTCAGTGCGCGCAAAGGAAGCCACCAGTGAGGGGATCTAACCCACCGTTACAGTCTATCACAGTTTCCCGGGTTAATGAGCTCGTCGCATTGGATATTCTGGGCCCATTTCCCGCTACACCTAGGGGAAATAGATACCTGTTAACCGGGGTAGAATATTTTACGCGATGGCCTATGGCCTGGCCCCTCGCCAACCAGTCGGCAGCAGCCATCGCGGAGGCCTTTGTCCAGGGCTACGTCCTCGACAAAGGTGCTCAGGAGCGGCTGCTGACCGACCAGGGTAAAACATTTTCGGGAAAACTTCTCCACGAAGTATGCGAGCTCCTGGGAACTAAAAAGATTCGTACCTCCCCATATCATCCGCAAACTGACGGGATGGTGGAGCGTCTGCATCAGACTATCACGTCCATGCTGTCTCAACAGGTCTCCGAATCCCAGACCGATTGGGACCTTCAGATTTCGGGGGTTTTGGCGGCATACAGAATGGCTCCCCATGCGGTGACCGGATTTTCGCCCTTCTTCCTAATGTACGGCCGTGAGCCTATTCCACCTGTTCCGACTCAGCTGCAGATCTCCACGCCGCATGGTAAATCTAAATTGACCGAACATGTTAAATTCAACATCGCTAAATTGACAGAGGCACGGGAGGCGGCCATGCAGAATTCGGAACTCCGCCAGAAGGCTAATGAGAGGCTCAGGCTGGGTCGGGCGCATGTGCTTCAGTGGAAACCGGGTGACAAGGCGTGGTTGCACTGTCCCCAAGTACCACTGGCGACCTCGTCTAAGCTGGTGAGGCCGTGGCGGGGGCCCGTGGAAGTGGTGCAGGTTTTGCGGCCACAATGTGTGCGTGTCAAATGGGGGAAGCGTCGGTGGTTCGTGCACCCCTCCAGATTGAAACCGTTCGTTGCGGCCCATGTTCCTACTTCACACACGCGTGGCCAAACATGTGAGGGGTCCACCGATTCCCGGAGTCCGACTTCGCTGCTTTCGCCTGACTTGACACCGACTGTTCCACCTCCAGGTGCACCAGGAGTGACGTGCTCACGACCGCCAACCTCTTCAAGGGGGGTCGGGGGTCGCTCAGCAGCGAAGCCAGACACTCTCACACCCGGACTGTTGACACCCGCCACTGGGCAAGCCGGGGCTGCCCCTTGTGACGGGCCCGCCACAAGAACGCGCGCCAAAACGCACAGACTTTTGTGAGGTCGGCCGTTGGGGGTCCCTTGCGGGGGGGCGTCCTGGGTACTTGTATATATGTTGGTTTTACGGGATGGGGTATTTATTCGGGGGGGGTGCGTCGGGTTGTTTTTGTTGTTATTGTTGTTATTGTTGTTATTGTTGAAAGTTTCGTGAGGCACACACGGATTTGGGGGGCATGCATCTTTAGTATGATTTTGTTGCAGCGGGACGCCTGTGGGCTGTACAGGGGGGGTGATGTAGAGGTGTTACGGAGGGGGTGTTATAGAGTTGATACGGATGGGATGCAAACACACTGGGCGTGGCTATGTCTGTACGCGAGCAGGTGCTTACATCGACGTCCGCGCCGTTCAGCCTGGGGGGCTAATACGGCGCTGGGATCCCCCACGGCCCCACCCCTCAGGGGGGAATTGCTATATAAGGCGGTGAGCCAGAGGGCTCGGGGTTCAGTGATCAGCTTTAACCAGAGAAGCAAGAAGACCTGCTAGATAAGCCCTGGGACTCCCTTGGATCGCTGTCCTTCTCAGGACCGACCAAGGCCAGCCAGTGGCGTGGCCCCAAGAGCCCAGAGCCGATGCTCTTGTAAGAGCCGGTGTGGGAACTCAGGGTGCCGTAATCCCAGCTTAACCAGGGCTGGGTTAGCTAGCCTCCCCTAGCCCGGTAGTGGAGGACCTAGGAGTAGGCTAGCTGTGACATAGGTTGTCGATCTCCCAGTTAGACGGGTGGAGGGGCCGATACCCCTCCGAGTGTTGTATATCTCGGCCTGTAGATACAACTGTGTTTAATAAATAAGTGTGCCTCCGACTATGTCGTCCAAGTCTCCTTGAACCACACTACTGTTGTATAATCTCCGTGTTCCTCTTTCCATGTATCTTTGCACACCTTTCAAATGTTGGTCCAATATCTTTGTCAACGTAGACATTTTTCAGCCATGAGCCATAGCAGGTAGTACTCTGTAATTAAACACATTATAAGTTAAGCATATTGGTATGTTAATCTCGCACAGCGATTGAATGTGGACCGGAACAAAAACCAAGAAATTAAGAGGTGGATGATAGCGGGATTGGCTTGCCTTTGGAAATGTTTTCTCATTAATAAAAAGCAACAACTATATTGTGTCGAAAACATTTGCACCGCGATGCAGCTATGATGGAATCACAATCACTTATCTCCTTGCTTACACAGCTTAGCACACATCAAACTAAAGCATCGTATTATGTTCCTATTTTAAGGCCAACAATATAGGAAGAGTTGATGAAAGTAAACAAAACTATAAAAACTAATTCTGGCCATAACAGCTTGTTAAACAAACGCTTACAAATATCTGCTAAAAGCTGTTTTACCAAGTTGGAAAAGTATTGCTCATTCTTTTACTTTGGAAATGGTAAAAATGGTCAGTATGTCTACATTAAATCACTCTCCATTTTTCTCTTTGAAAATGTCATCTGAATCCTGACAAATTGTAAAAACTAAGAAAACGATTTTACAATGCACCAAAATCATTACCAAACCGAAATGCCACAGGTCTGGTGGCAGCTACAATGGATGGCATTCCGATTCGCACTTCTACAAATGCCATCACAGAGTGGACGCTTCTCACACTCGTCTTCTTGAATCAACAAACTGAAACTGGACGAATGGTCAACTGTTATTGCTTGGTAGATGAGTGCGGCACGTATGCTACATTTGACAAATATTGGCTTTTCATTGCCTCGGCACAAGTGAAAAAAAAAACATGGAATCGCATCTCATTTTACACTTACCAAAAGTTACATTTTGAAATGTAGTGTATGTACCCTTGCATATGTATGCAAGAGCACAATTATATGCGTGCATTATACGCAATAATATGCATAATTTACAGCATATATGTACAGTACAATTGCACGGCTAAGGCTGACTGGGGACAGATGTGTGAAAATAACAGATAGGTGGACATCAATAGAAACGTCAATTACACCGCTATGTACCAATATTACACTGGGTGTGGGCGGTTAATTGGTGAGGATGCATATGCGAATGTCAGATTTGTGACGGTGTACTGTACACATATTTATCAATATGCATATTACACAAAGTTGATTTTAAAAATATTTGATTAGAATGCCATGACTTAAGAGCTCAAATGGCATATGCCGGAATGTATGTTGAATAACGGTGGCCAAGATGGATCGCTCCAACCTTTGAAAGGAAATAACAGTAACGGCGACGATCTTAAACCTGCGTCTCCTGCTCGTCGTTGTTTCCACACAGCCCCGGGTTTAAAAGGAAATGTCACGAGATCATAACAACAATGACAACAACAGCCAATTTTACACGATTTCAGGTTTATTTCGTTTTAAGTTTTAGCGCGTTAGTTTTAAGCGCCGCTAAGGCATCACATTTACTCAAGAGTTTACGAAGATAGATTTGTCGTGTGTAGTTTGCGCTGCATTAAACACACGTGCACACAGAGAGTCACGCGTGGATGCACACACACACAGACATTTAAATGCATCGTGTTTTTTCATTTTTTAAAATGTATTCGTGAAAATATTTTGTGAGTTGCACATTGCCCATGTATTAGGATTGTGGGATGTAATTTTGAAAATTTCAATTCGCCAAATGCTTTTCGGAACAACAAATTCTACTGTACCTGTGAGAACGGACGTATATTTAAATAACTCTCCACAGCCCCATTTGCGAATTTCTACGCTGAAATATTCACGTTCGCAGTATCCTTACGTTTCGCGAGCATACGAACATTGAGCGGAAACATGCCAAATACATAATGTGGCTTTCAAATGGTCTGATGTTTATTTTAATGAAATAACCATATTAGCACCCCCGATTAGCACGGTTGCCTACGTCCGGTGCGAAATAAGTTTAACATACATACCATCAGCTATGGTCAATTCACTGCTGGCTGAAGGGCTCCCCTTCGCAAGTATTGTCCACACACAGACACACAGACAGACACACAGACAGACACAGAGACAAAAATTACTTTCATAGGTAAGTACCTCCTAAATACATCTTTAACCAACTGGCATTACCAGTAGTGATAAACACAATAATCATACTTCTCTAAATTACACATGGTAGTTATAATCCAAAGCAGTATGTAACCAAACACAATCTTTGTTGGAAGGATTAAGCATGCAATTCATATGAGTCATCCGAATGATTTCAAATGGTTTAATTTCAAGAATATTTACATTTTAAATTGTTCATGTTATCGATCACTATTGTAAGACTGTTATTTACAAACGGCGCATGTAAAGACTAAATCATGTATAGGACGCGATTACATAAGAAAAGTACTGTAAATTTCACACCACTTAAACACATTTTATAACCAATATGTTGTTATAAACAATTACAGATCGAGAGAGATTGACGTGAAGTGCTGATTGCTTTAAGAAGTGTTGACTTGTAATGACGTTTACTGACTCTGTGGTTGAACTTAATAGATTGGAACGAGGCAAATACTTGTGTAACAATGTGGCGGAGAGGCAACGCATTTAAATACACGTGGGGCGGTGACATGGCCCAGTCGTGGTGCAATTGTCACATGTTTCAGAGGGACAGGAAGGACACGCCCCCAGCTGCTGCAGATAATACGCGTTGTCGTGTGTAGGGCGCTTTTGAGATGCCCCGGCGAAAAGGATGGTGGCAAATTTTTCCTGGAAGAAAAATCAGCCCAGTAAATAATCGATTATCCGATTATATTGGGGGGATGGGGGCGCCGGATAAAAAAAAACGCCAGATAATCACACAATTGTTTAAAATAGCTTATTTATTGCACATTCTTGTATAGCATGTTTCTGGGGGGTTGTGTGTGTGTGTTTTAGTGTTTTAAATTTGTTTACGATATTAAATAGTTTTTTTGGTTTACATGAGTAAACACACAAATAAAATAAAAATTCTACTGTAAAAGTTTCTGTATTTACTGTACCGTCCTTACAACTCCAATCTCAAAGACTCTGCACGGGGTGATGTATCCACTCGCCTCTTGTTTCAACAATGTGTTTGACGATCTCCGGAAAAAGTGGGAAGCAGCTGGATAATCGCACGGTGCCCGATAATTATCGATGGTCCACTGTGGATGGAGGAAAGTGAGCATGGCGTTGCCAGTAGGGACGTCTCTTCGTCCGTATTGTAACGACATATACCAGCGCTGTTTCGTACAGCGTTCCGTTTACCAGGAACGCATCCTGAGCGCTGTAAGAGGTATGCCTGTAAAAGTTAATTGTATTCTTCGACTGAACAATGCAGACTGTCCTATTTTGTTCCATAATCTTGGTAACTCCCCGTGTCTGGGGAGGCTGCCATGTAGAAAATGAGAACATCGACAACAGGATGACCAGCGTTCCCGTTTCGTGTAATTTTGACAACTTTGGGCAGAGATAATTGTCGGAAAATTGTATATATATATATATATTTTCTATATGGCCTGATATGGAACACAATTTAGCCAACATAACACAGAACCAAAAGGCAACATCACTGCTATACCCTATCCAAAGTGTAGTTTTATAATTTATTGATTACTGCAGCAATGTTTTAAAACCAATTGAATAATTTACTATTCTTTGTCTTTGCGGCCTATGTTGTATTTGTGGAAGCACTTAAATGCTATGTATTGAATTATTGAATACGTTTGCTATTCGTTCGAGTTTAATGTCTGACAATCCTATGATGTGCTAATTAATATGTAAACTAATTATGAGTGCTCGCGTATTGTTAGGGTGGTGGCTCAGAGGTAGCGCATTCAGCGCTTGTTGTCGAGGTTCGTCGGTCGATTCCAGCGGCCGCCCTAATTAATACTAGGGGAGTAATTCATCATAAAAGAGTAGTTGGCTACTATGAATGTCCAAAGGATAAGCCACTTCGTTGGGATATCATTTATTGCCAGGTCGCTTCTGAAAAAGAGCTCTAGAGCTCAGTGGTTCTTACCTGGTAAAATAAATATATTTTATTATTTCCATTCTACGTGACTTTACCGAAAGAACCAATAAGATAAAATAAAGTAGTTTTTTTGTTTAGTTTAAAGTATATCTGCATTTGCGTAAAAGATCCCGTGACATCATTCGCAAGACGAGGGACCATTGTGCGCCAGCGTCGTGGTCCAAAATGTACCCCATATTACTATGGCTAACCCGCCCATACTGGACAACTGTGAAGAAGAGCTTCATAGCTCATTGGATTCCTCCTGCAGTCTATATAAAGATTATAATTCTTACTCAGTTGTGATATACGTAGCAATCATTGTCCTCTAAGGGACCCTCCTAAATGAGAGTCGTGAAGCTATCCAAGTGAATAAGAGTAATAATATAATATTGTTTGTGGCCAATTGCTATGTAATTGTTTGCTATAGTTGCCTTGCAGATGTGCATTGTTGGCGAGGAGTGATTGCAGCATTTATAACATTAACATATCTGCTGCGCAGTTATTTCGCTCACGGATCACACCGAATCATTATCGTATCCATGTCATGGGCAAGATCAAGTTGAAGTAAATTAAGTGACAAACCAAATCTAACCAGTGGCGGCTCCTGCAAAATCTCTCAGGGGGGGCAAATGTCTGGATGATTGATAAGGATAAGGTCCACCCATGCAATGGATAAATTAACAGCTTAAGCATGTAAAGGCAACTTCACTTCTTTAATATTAATGAAAAATAAAGTGACTCTTACAATACATCTTGTTTGTTTCTATACTCACTATTAAAACAAACCACTCAAGTTTATTTTATTAAAGATTCCACTAGGTGGCGACAAATTATATTGTTGGATGAAACGTGCTTACGTATGATGACGTTAGCACGTATGATGACGTAAGCACGTTAGTGCATCTTTGAATGTAAGTCTATGGGACCACTCGGGGCGATTCTCAGCTGGAGGAAAATCGCCCAAAAAGAGGCGGTACTCCACAGAACGTAGCATGACGCTGATTGGACTATATCCAGAGGCACAGTGACGGCTAGCGTGACTCTGTGGTTGAATGACATTGGTGGTGCGTCGCCCAATCGCCCTAATGAAGAAACCGCCCCTGAATCTAACACAATGTGTTTGTCAAGAGTGACTGAGATTATACCATCCACTCGCCGCAATTGAGGGCTGGGTTTCTAAAACAGTGACTTCCTGTTTTCAGCGGTGCTAGTTCAGTGATCTACATCAGTTTTATAAGACACGTGCCCTATTTAATTATTGAAATGTTTTGAAAGTCCCAAATAGTTTGAAGATAATGTTATTTTTTTATACAATGGAAGAGGTGGGAGTACAACAACAACCGCCATTCGCCACTAAGTAGCGGTGACGTCACCACGACACTTGTGCCAGGCTATGTGCACCTTGAGGCCACGTGAAGTGTCGAACGCCCGCTGGCAGGAGGTCACGGGGCAGACCCAGGTGCCACGGGTCGACTGACTGAGATGACCGAGATGACTGGCTGATGCACCACCTGTGCCCCCTACTGTTTCAACCTGCTGTGCTTTAGCCACCCGGCGCTCCGCTCGTTGTTGTGAGCGTCGCTCCTCCGCCCTCCGTTGTTGTTGGAGGGTGACTGCCTCCAACTGCCAGTAGCGTCCTTCACGAGCCTCCTCCACAGAGGCCGATCTTGACACCGCTGGTACCAGTCATCGGCAAGTCCACTCAGCTCCACGTCCTCCTGTACCACATCACTCCATCTCTTCTCTAGCCCGTGCCGCGCCCATTTAGCCCGCTCGATCCGGCCGAACAAAAGCTGTTTAGGCATGCGGTGGCTGGGCATGCAGGCTACATGACTCAGCCAATGCAGCCTTGCCTGCCGGAGGAGCTCACTGATGGGACTTTGCTCAGATCTTTCAAGGATTTGTGAGCTCCTCACACAATCCAGCCTGGTTAAACCCAGGATGGATTGTAGGCAGGCCAGCCTAAATGTTTCTAACCGGCGAAGATGCTCCATTAGGGGGATCCACTCATTAGAGGCTGAGTCGACCTAGGGGAGGCCCAGGACCGGTTCAAATAATCGTCACTGTTGTTGGCCGTGAGAGGGAACCGAACTCGGGTCGCCGGGTGGAGCGCAGCGTGCTAACCGCTACACTACCGTTGCCCATTATATGCACACACAACAACAACCGCCATTCGCCACTAAGTGGCGGTGACGTCACCACGCCACTTGTGCCAGGCTATGTGCACCTTGAGGCCACGTGAAGTGTCGAACGCCCGCTAGCAGGAGGTCACGGGACAGACCCAGGTGCCACGGGTCGACTGACTGAGATGACCTGCTGATGCACCACCTGTGCCCCCTACTGTGCCAACTTGCTGCGCTTTAGCCACCCGGCCCTCCGCTCGATGTTGTGAGCGTCGCTCCACCGCCCTCCGTTGTTATTGGAGGGTGACTGCCTCCAACTGCCCAGTAGCGTCCTTCACGAGCCTCCTCCACAGAGGCCGATCTTGACACCGCTGGTACCAGTCATCGGCAAGTCCACTCAGCTCCACGTCCTCCCGTACCACATCATTCCATCTCTTATCTAGCCCGTGCCGCGCCCGTTTAGCCCTCCTCGATTTGGCCGAATAAAAGCTGTTTATGCATGAGGTGGCTGGGCATGCGGGCTGGTGGGAGTACTCACACTTTACGACACGCAACCAGGTGATCTACTGACTGTAGTAAACCCGTTAATTATACTGTGTCTACAGATTACTTAAGGAACATTGTTTCAACTGTCGGGCCAGGGGATCGAACAGCATCCTCTGGACTGCAAGGTCAGTGTGCTGACCATTACACCACGGAGGCTTTCCACTGTTGTAGACCCAACATTACATCATAGGGCAGGTACTGGCTCAAACGCTTAGCAGCAGGGCATAGTGATGGGCGGAGGTGACAAGCGGCCGATGCACCCGCATGTAACTTGGCGAAGGTTTAGAGTTTGAATGTCAAAGTCGGTGAGTGGGGGAGTTCTTGGCTCTGTGTGATGGGATCAGACCTTGTTTTGTTGGTGGTGAATCAACTAAATTATGTACATTTATTTAAATTGTTAAAGCCAAGTGGAACGCTGTCATCTCTTCAGACCATTTTCTCTTCAAATGTTTCCATTTAACTCCCGCATTTTTCTTCTCTGTGAAAAGTAACACAATGCATTACAAGTTAAAATATGTATGTTTACAAATGCAATGACAATTTTGGACTTTACTGAAACAAAATAACTGCTGTACGGGCAGAGAGGACATTTGGTCCCTGAGCTCAAATTGCCTCTTTGCTTGTAAATGTAAGTTTATGTATAAAATCCCTGCTTTACTCCTACTTAATTTGGCACTGGTATAAAAAATAGACCTTGTTTGAGAGTACACGCTTGAATGACTAATGCTAAATTTGTTATTTACATCTGTGTGAAAGTGATTTCTGAGAGAGTTTAGCTTAATCGGATTGAAAATACAAAATGCTCTGGGGGACAAAAAAAAGTCAAGCTGATTCTCAGCCCGAAAAGCAATCACGTGGTGCTCATCTCTCTCCGGTCTTCTTCGTAAAGTGGTGTACATTCTACATTCTCATGGCGGGGCCAGTTTTTCCATATGATGTACTGTTTCTGATTGCAAATAAAATGTCAGCATGTGTGACTTGAGAGAATACCAAGCATTTAGTAAAAGCTATGGCACGAAAATGCATGAACCTAACTTTAGGGGTATATTCCATCACTTTACATGTGTAATAATCCTTCAGGAGACGGCTTCGGAATCGGTCCTTTTATTTCCACTCCACAATACACTTTGCTCACTCACTCTCCGTTGCTGGCAGACAACGGAGAGAGGACAGACCACGCACTAAGTCCCCACCGCGCACGTGGCAACCCCAGCCCCCGTCCGCGCGTGACCCTGCTCTTGTCAGTTTCAGTCTGCCCCCGATCGTTCTCCTCCACTCGCTCTTAATACCTTCGTCACGTGGTTCCCCAAGCCAATCGTTCATGGACAGCTTCGACCATTCTCGATGGTTCCCTGTCAATCCCGGGACCACGCCCCTCATCCGGCTCCCCATTAGCTGGGGCCCCGAATGGCTAGGCCAATCACTCCTGATGACCTGTCGTGATGACGCATGGGCCATGGTCCCTATCTCAACCCTTATTGGCTACAAGCAGGACCGGCAAGCCAATCCCCACGTGAACCCTCTATGGCTGTTATTACACATGTATACCGTACAGTGTACACTATATGCTTATATAGATCACGATAATCACTATGAGCACGTTGATAGGAGGAGCCGTGGTGCAGTAGTTTGCACAATGCGCTATGAACTTGGGCAGTTCAGTGGCGAAGTGATATCTGCAACTGCCAGTCCTGCCCTTCACAAAAACCGCACTGTCCACTGTGGTGAAGTATGGTCAAATATGCCTCACAATCCAGAAGCTCGTGGGGAGGCACTCATCCAGCAGAGGCATTGACAAAAAAAATCGCCGAACATGAACACCGTGAGCTTAACGATCAATAATATAAAATTATTGTATTAATTGTCACACCTCAAATTTAGGCTCAGATGTTTCCTCGATGTAAATAATATAATGTAGTACCCCGGTTTGTGTCAGGGATGCGTTCCTGGAAGGTGCGACAATAAATATCGAAACAACGTCAATCAAAGTTTTTTACGGGGTAGTAGGTGGTGAAGGCGAAGGCTGAGAGGCCACGGATAACGAGAAACGACGGACGATGCTGTCAGTGACAGAAGTGCGGGGTTGAGGTGAAGCAAATCAGGTTGTGGTGTTAATAAGGTGACGATGTATTTGCAAAACGATGTGAAAAGGGGAGATGTAAACCGCGGTATTACTGCATATACAATGTTTAAAACAATTAATAAACGTTCTGTGAGACTTGTATATCACGTGTACTTGTTTTATGGCGTGTCGCTTCCAAAGTTAGGGCTCGAACAAATGTGAACCCTGGAGCATGCCTTTTGCTTTGCGAGGTCACGGTTGAGCTTCTCAAAGCATGCCGCCTCCATGGGAGTGGGATGAGTGGGGCCAATAGCAGTGTCACTCAGCCCACCCCAGAGATCTTACAGAAAGTGACTTCAAGTCACCAGGAGGGCTGAAAGGTTGTGCCTGTCCCCAGCTCTAAAGCTTCCCCCGTGGCAGTGGCAGCAGCAGCAACAGCAAGCAGTCTTTGATGCAGCTTACATTAAACCTTTCTCAAAAGCCATGGCAGGACATATGACAACATTGCTCTACATGATTGTGTGTTTGGTTTTGAAGTGATGTTTTATTTATCAGCAAGAAATTGCACAGAGCGTGCATGACAGCAAGCTCGGAATTAAGGCGTGATGGATGTCTTGCTTAAGAACAATACAGTGATCCCTCGTTTATCGCGGTTAATGGGGACCGGCACCCCTCGCGATAGGTGAAAATCCGCGAAGTAGGATTGACCCCCTAGGAATTTCCGTATATGTGTGTGTGGGTACCAGAATGTTTAAAATATGTATATTTATACTTTATATATATATTTTACTTAAATATATTTAAATATAAAACCTTAATATTGTTTGACATAAAAAGGGAGGGGCTGCTGGGGTCTCTGGGACCCTGGGCGACCCAGGTGCTTGGGCACCTTGGCGCCGGGCGCTGGGTTCCCGGGCAGCCCAGACGCTTAAGCCCCTTGGCGCCACCAACGGGGGGGCTGTGTGTGCTCTGTGGGATATCTGGGGGCGCACACGGCCCCACCGCTCGTTGGGGACTAGGCATAAAAGGGGAGCTCCCTGGACGATCAGGGCCAGTTGTAGCTCAAGACCCAAGACCAGCCATCTGAGGACCCTGGGACGCTGTGAGGGCCAGTGGTGGGACTCTGGAACTCCTGGCTCTAGGTCCTTGTGAGGGCGAGTTCCAGAGCGTAGCCAGAGTAGTCTATCTAGGCTGTGTACCTAGGCTGTGTACCTAGGCTGTAACAGAGTATCAGGACTGTTGGAGTGTTGGATTGTAATAAACAAGTTACCTCTACAAGTGTCTCCGGAACCAATTACATTTGGAGCCAGAAGTGGCCATGGAGACAAGAAGTAAGCCACGTACCTTCAGTCCTGACGGTCGATGTCGAGGAACAAGCGGCGATGGGGCAGCCAACTCGGGCCGACAACGACGCCGCACCGCCGGTTGAGCAGCCGTCCACCACACCTGCCGATCCTCCTCCAGCGTCGGGAGCAGCAATGGAGGAAACACTGCTTCGCCTCACTGAGCTGCTCCACGCCACCATCTCCATCCTGGACGACATGCGTCGCTCACAGGTGGAAACAGGAGGGAGAGAGGCGGCCCAGCGGCCGCCCCATTCCGCCGGCTCCAACACAAGGATGGCAGCCGTTCCCGCCGCAAATACATCCGGGTGTGTCGTCACTTCTGCCGGGGGAGCAATGACCGCTGGGAGCAACGTCACTTCCGGGCCCAGCGCGGTCCAACCAAACATCGCTGCGTTATCAGTGCTGCGTCCCTCACCGCCGGGTGACAGCGCTGCGAACGCGAAGCCAGCTTCAGCCGGGTTGCCAGGCAACGAGCGCGGGGCTCACGTCCTGCAAAGCCTGCCGGAACTCAAGGCATATTCTTCAGAGGGGGGTGAGTGGGCAGCGTTCGAACGCCAGTTCGTCTCTCTTATAGAGACGTCCGGCTGGTCAGAGGATGAAGCGCTCCAGGGCCCTCCCGGCCATGCTCGACGACGACGCCCTCGCAGCACTCCTTGCGGTGCCACGGGCGAAACGTGCCATGCTCACGGACGCCCTTCATCAGATGCGGCTGATTTATGGACCCCCATCCGAAGCACGTCACCGCTTCGATGCGAGGAGGAAGAAGGCCTCCGAGTCGGCGATGGGGTACCGCAGTGTGCTGTTGGCCATGGCGCGGGTTGCCTACCCTCGCATGGATGAAGACGCTGTGGAGTCACTCGTGCTGCAGAAGCTCATGAGCTTGGCCCGCCAGCTTCGAGTTGCCATGCCGACAGCCGCCGACGACGACGACTTCACGTCGCTACGTGCTGCCAGGTGCATCCAAGCACACCTCCATTGCGATGAGGACACGACCATCGCCGCCTGCGCAGGCCCACCTGATGCACAAGCCTATGACGTGCATTCGGGGCCTCATCAGGCCTTTGCGGCAACAGAAAGTCACAGATCGTCCAACTGGCGATCCCAGCAAGATCACCACCAGCGGGACCGGCCAACCTCGCGCCAGGACGGGGCGTCCATCATCTGCCACAACTGTGGCCTTCGGGGCCATGTGGCGTCCGGCTGCCGGATCCCCCGACGCTGGACTTCAGGACCTCCGACCCCGGCGCCTCACTCACCACCGTATCCTCTGCATACCCAGGCGAATCAAGACACCTCGCACTCTCGGCCCCCACTTACACCAAGCACGCACCCTCACACCACACAGGGGGGTCATGCTTCGGAGGAGGGGGATTCGGGCCCATCATTGAGCAACCGGGCACTCGGACCAGGTAAATTGTCCGAGTTGGCCCATAGGGTCGTTGCCGCGGCAGCAGGGTCCTCTGCCGTAGTGGGTTCCATCGAGGGCGTTGATGTTCGTATGTTGATCGATACGGGTGCGTCGGCGACCATAATTTCAGACATAATTTATAACATTCTGCCCGATACATGCCGTCCCTTGCAGCCAGTTGATGTGCCATGCTATGCCGCAAATGGGGGTTCGTTGTGCATCACCGGACGGATCAATGCTCAGATCCGCATTGCTGATGTCCAGTTAGTTGGACCCATTTTGGTCTCATCAACCCTCGCCGTTCCGTGCCTCCTCGGAACAGATTTCTTGGGGAAGATGCCCATTAAAATTCTCATTAACAAAGGGTGTATTGAGCTCCGCTCCGGCCGACACATGGCCTTCCTGCCCACACCCACTCGGTTGCACTCCGCATCTACGACGGTGCAGGTGTTGGCGGCCTGTACAATTCACATTCCTCCCAGTTCTCAGATGTTAGTTCCCCTCCGGTTTCGTAAATCCCTTGATTACGACGCGTTCATGGGGGGTGCTGTGATCGGGCCTTCGCGTTCAGCTGAGTGGGTGTCAGACCTCGTGTGTGCACAAACGCTCGTGCGAAACGACCACGACCCCTTTATCCAGGTCCTTAACGCGGGATTGGAAACGGCCGTTATCTGTCAGGGAATGGTGCTTGCTCACGCTACACCAGCCCCGTCAGAAGATGTGATCGTGGGTCACGTAGGGGGCAAGTCCTCTTCCGTTGCCAAGCCAGGTCCTGACTCAGGATGGCTCGACGCGCTTTGCTCCACTTCTGCCGATTTGTCACCATTACAGCATGCTAAATTACGCACGCTGCTGAGCAATTTCGCCGACGTTTTCAGTCAAAGCAAATTCGACATTGGCTGCACTAAATTGCTAAGCCACCACATCGACACGGGTGATGCCGCTCCAATTCGTCAAAACTCATTCCGGTTGAGCCCGGCCGAAAAGGAACATGTACGGGTGGCCGTCAACGATATGTTGGCGGCCGATGTCATTGCGCCATCAAATAGCCCATGGGGGGCGCCGATCGTTCTTGTTAAGAAGCACGACGGGAGCCTCCGCTTTTGTGTTGACTTCAGGAAACTTAATAAGATTTCTGTGGCCGACGCCTACCCGCTTCCCAGGATGGACGAGTCGCTCGATGCCTTAGCAGGTGCACACTATTTCTCCACCTTGGATCTCCTCTCGGGGTTTTGGCAGCTACCCCTTGATGACGCATCCAAACCAAAGACGGCCTTTCGCACGCTGCAGGGACTGTTCCAATTCAACAGACTTCCCATGGGTCTTCACTCGGCCCCGGCGACGTTCCAGTGCCTGATGGAGCTGGTCCTCGCTGGGCTCCAGTGGGATTCTTTCCTAATCTACCTCGACGATGTAATTGTGTTCAGCAAAACTTTTTATGAACACCTCACGCGATTGAAGGCAGTTTTCCTTAAAATGCGGGCGGCTAACCTCAAATTCAAACCGCAAAAGTGCCACCTCATGAGGGATTCGGTTCGTTACTTGGGCCATATTGTCAGCCGCTCAGGAATTGCCACGGACCCCGAAAAGACAAATTGCGTGCGCTCATGGCCAACTCCTACCTCTGTTGGGGAGGTGCGGAGTTTTATCGGCTTTGCCTCATATTATCGACGATTTGTTGCGGGATTCGCATCCATCACGAAGCCCCTCCATGCATTAACGGCCAAAGGGGTAAAATTCCGTTGGGGAGAGTTAGAACAGGCATCGTTCAATGCCGTCCGAAAAGCACTGGTCGATGCTCCTACTCTGTCTTATCCAGATTTTACCACTCCGTTCATTCTGGATACAGACGCCAGCAACACCGGAATTGGAGGGGTGCTGTCGCAAATTGTCAATGGAGTGGAGCGCGTCGTCGCCTATGGCAGCAGGGTGCTGTCGCCCGCGGAGCAACGTTACTGCGTGACGCGCCGCGAATTGCTTGCTATCGTTTTTTTCATAAAGCAGTACAGACCATACGTGTATGGCAGGCATTTCACAGTACGCTTCGACCACGCGGCACTACAATACGCCTTGCGAGTGGACCAACCATCTGGACAGCTCTCGCGTTGGCTCGAGATCCTCCAGGACTTTGCATTCACTGTCATTTACCGCAAGGGGATTCAACACGGGAACGCCGACGGGTTGTCGCGACTGCCGACCAATGGGCGCTGTGCTTGTTTTTTGGGTGCGGGGCGTTGTAGGCATCCTGACGGGGTACCGCCCCCATCCCTTGCGGCCGCGGCCGGAGATGGGGTCGGGGACCACGGGGCTCCCTCCATGCAAGTTCCGCAGGACGCATTGCTGGGCCTCGGGTTGGACGACTGGGGACGTCTTCAGATGGAAGACGTCTCCCTCCTCAAATTGAGACGCCGCGCTAGGGGTGCCGAGGGTCACAGGGGGCAGGGGGGCCCCGTATCATATGTCATCCGGGAAGGCGTCCTCATGCATTGGGATGGGGAGTCCCAATCCCACACGTTGGTGGTGCCCACCTCCCTGCGGGGGCAACTTATGTGGGAAACCCACAGTCGCCTCTTGCACTTGGGTGTTCAGAAAACACTAGCTAAAATCCAATTATAATTTTTCTGGCCGGGCATGGCAAACGATGTGGCTGACCTTGTGCAAGGTTGCACAGAATGTGCACGGCGGAAACCACCTGCTAGGCCCTCCTGCCCGCCGCTCCAATCCATGAAGGTTTCCCGGGTCAATGAGATCGTCGCATTGGATATTTTGGGTCCGTTTCCCGCTACTCCTCGGGGTAATAAGTACCTTTTGGTTGGGGTGGAATATTTTACCCGATGGGCCATGGCCTGGCCACTCCCCAACCAGTCTGCAGCAGCCATTACGGAGGCCTTTTTCCAGGGCTACGTCCTGGATAAAGGTGCTCCCGAACGCCTGCTGACCGACCAAGGGAAAAATGTATCTTCCACCCTGTTGCGGGATGTGTGCAACCTGCTAGGGACACACAAAATTCGCACCTCGCCATATCACCCCCAGACTGACGGTATGGTCGAGCGATTACATAGGACACTTACTTCCATGCTAAGCCACCAGGTGTCTGAGTCACAGACTGATTGGGATCTCCACATACCTGGTGTCTTGGCCGCCTATAGAATGGCGCCCCATGCTGCCACGGGGTACTCGCCATTCTATCTTATGTATGGTAGGGAGGTTTGCCCCCCAATCGACGTACAATTGTGCTTTAAACAGCCCGCACCTAAGGATAAGATTGCCGACCACATCCGTGCTAATGTGCGTCGTCTCGTGGATGCCCGGGAGGCTGCTCAAAATAACTCAGAAGCCCGTCAGCTTGCCAACGAGCGGTTGCGGAACCTCCACACGTCCCGCCACGTTTGGGTAGAAGGGGACCGCGCCTGGCTCCACTGCCCGCAGGTACCATTGGCTACTTCCTCAAAACTGCTTAAGCCTTGGAGAGGCCCGATTGTTATGATTCGCGTTCTCCGCCCGCAGTGTGTCAGGATCCAACATGGCAAGCGACGTTGTTTCGTGCACCCGTCACGTCTAAAACCTGACATTCAACCCTACACACCTCCTTCACTTCTCTGGGGCCGAGAGCACGACATGTCCGACGAGCCGCGCCGCGATGATGCTGCTTCTAACTCTCGGGCAGGTCCCGCTGTCCCGCCCTCAGGTGGCTCAGGAATGAAACCCGCCAAGGCCGACCCAGCGGGAACAAGCTTGCCCGCGGGATCAGCGACCCAGGACACAAGCGCAACAGCGGGTCGTCGGTCCCCTCCCGCCTCCGTCGCGACCGATGGACCTGCCACTCGGACACGCTCCAAACTCAAACGATTTTCATGACCCCCGCCCATGAACTCTCGTCCCAACGCGCCGCCACTCACCTTGCCATCATGTATAGTGGGCGGTTGGGGCGTGCGTTCATCCTGCATATATGTGTTTATACAGTGTTGTTCTGCATCGGTGGCATGGAGTTTCTCTTTATACGCGTGACCACAGGAGGGGGAGAGGTGCTTTCTTCTCATTTTTTTCTTGGTTTGTCACACACTCATTCTGATGGTTAACAAATAATTTATTGTACAATTGTATTTTTTTTGACAGCCGGGTCAGCTGGAAGCTACGTAGAGGGGGGTAATGTAGTGACACAAGAAGGGAGGGGCTGCTGGGGGCTCTGGGACCCTGGGCGGCCCAGGTGCTTGGGCCCCTTGGCGCCGAGCGCTAGGTTCCCAGGCGGCCCAGACGCTTAAGCCTCTTGGCGCCAGGCGCTGGGTTCCCAGGCGGCCCAGACGCTTAAGCCCCTTGGCGCCACCAATGGGGGGGGGGCTGTGTGTGCTCTGTGGGATATCTGGGGGCGCACACAGCCCCACCCCTCGTTGGGGACTAAGCATAAAAGGGGAGCTCCCTGGACGATCAGGGCCAGTTGTAGCTCAAGACCCAAGACCAGCCATCTGAGGACCCTGGGACGCTGTGAGGGCCAGTGGTGGGACTCTGGAACTCCCGGCTCTACGTCCTTGTGAGGGCGAGTTCCAGAGCGTAGCCAGAGTAGTGTATCTAGGCTGTGTACTGAGGCTGTGTACCTAGGCTGTAACAGAGTATCAGGACTGTTGGAGTGTTGGATTGTAATAAAGATGTTACCTCTACAAGTGTCTCCGGAACCCATTACAATATTATACATTCACTCTCTCTCTCATACGATACGTATTATGGTGTTCTACACTCACCAATGACAGTAGTATCTTGAGACTTGACTCCAGTAATGACGACGACGACGATGACAATGACGATACAATGACGACGATGACAGACCTGTGCAGTTCGATGAATGTGATGATGAATGATGATGGTGTTACTGCACAGGTATAATGAGGCCTTTAAATTAGTTCGAAAAATCCGCGATGCACTGAGGCCGCGAAACTTGAACCGCGAAGTGGCGAGGGATTACTGTATTAAATGTGCATTTAAAAAGACGAAGATCGCATTGTGCAACCAGACTGATATAAGCTTCCATAATACAGGTTTTTTTTTGGGTTAGATCACGTAAATATAAATATGTTGTTAAACCCACCACCATCCGACACAGCCAATTAGTAAGGTTTGTCACGTGAACAAAACATGCCAATTCGTTACTAGTGTAATAAAGCTCTTTGAGACGACTTCTGGAATCCTTTTATTCACTTTAGGTTACAGCTGCTTCACGCTGCTGATAGGCAACGTGAAGGGACAGATAGACTGAGAGAGACGCACTGCCACGTGGCAACTCAGAGCCCCGCTCCTGCGTGGCCCCTTCCTCCGTTCGTTCTCGTTCTGACCACGTGTCGTTCCTCTCTACCCCTATTTAATACCCGGGTCACGTGGTACGCTTCAGCCAATCCTTGTTAGCCTGCATCGAATCTTCCAGGCTCCGTCATCAGCTCCCAGGACTACGCCCCTGACTCATCTCCCCATTGGCTGAGGCCAAAGCCAGCAGAACCAATCTCTATAGTCTTCTTGGTTCTTTCGGTAAAGTCACGTAGAAGGTAAGTAATAAAATAATAAAAATAAAACATAATAAAACAATTCTCACGACGTTTCGGCCACAACGCAAGCAGCCGTCCTCAGGTGAAAACCAGGTCTGTCGAGGCGACAGACCTGGTTTTCACCTGAGGACGGCTGCTTGCGTTGTTTTATTATGTTTTATTTTTATTATTTAATTACTTACCTTCTACGTGACTTTACCGAAAGAACCAAGAAGATGAATCCCTGCAGTCACGAAAGCTTTAAATCCAAATTCAATCTCCATAGCTGTCATCCTTAAATCACGTCAGGGCCATGCCCCCAGGCTTCTCCCCATTGGCTGTAAACCAGGACCGGCAGAGCCAATCACCATGACAAGTTGTGATACGTCAGTGAGCCGGATATATTTTCATATTACATCACCCCCCCCCCCCCCCCGGTGTAAAAAGTCAGCCATCTCGGCTGGGAAAAGGGTGACAAGCCGAATCCAATTTAGATAATTATTAGGGCGTCTGAGACGCATTAACAAGGTAAGGGGGGGAGTAGGCATCTACGCACCGAGGAATTCAACCATTAACAACAGACATACATTAGGGCGCCCCTGTAGCGCAGTAACAACAGGGTAATAGACCGCAAGGCAATCATTACTAATGAAACGGAAGAGATTTCGACCGCATACGCGACGCAGGACCCTCTTCGTTTTTCGCGCATGGTCGCCTCGCCTCCCGATCTGCAGGAGGTGTTTGCCGTGGAGAAGAAGAAGAATGTTCGGTTTCGGTCGTATTCCGGATTGGTCCCTTTGGAGGAGGGACGTCCGGGGTCTCGTTGTCCCTCAAAACCTGTTCATCTGCGGGGGGTACAACACAGCCCCGCTGGGGATCAACGGGCGAGGCAAGTGGCACATTCGGCACTCCAGACCCCGGCAGGTCAACAAGTAGAGATGAGGGGCCAGCACGCGAGTCAACGTAGGGTTTGAGTCGCGACGAATGGACATACCAACGACATTTGCCGTACTGGACGCGAACACTCTGGGGGTTCCGAATGTCCACCAGCCTCACAGGCCCCCGCCAAGGCCTGTGCAGTTTAGGGGACGTGCCTACTGGCACCTGAGGGCAATGGAGCCATGCCAGATCGCCTACCGACCAGGGCATGTCAGTTCGCGATCGAAGCGCATACCTCTCGTTCCTTGCCTGCGTACGGGCCGTCGCACATCTGGCGGCCTCTTGTGCCTCTGTAACCCCTGTAAGCGAGTCCCGTACGTGATCAGGCAAGGAAGGGGATGGTTGTTTACCCGCCATACCCAGTTGCACATCAATCGGGGGTACATTTTCACGGCTATACATCAGGAAAAATGGCGAATATCCACCAGGATGCCCGGTATGTGCAAGTCCCAATCGGTTTGTTTTTCACTTACCGTGTGACAAAGCATGGCCGAAAGGGTGCGGTTAAACCGTTCCACCATGCCATCCGTTTGCAGATGGTAAGGGGAAGTGCGGATTTTCTTTGTAACCAGCGCAGTGCAAACATCATTGAGCAATTTGGAGGAGAAGTTACGTCCCTGATCTGTGAGCAGCCCTTCGGGTGCTCCTTTATCCATGACATAACCATTGAAGAAAGCCTCGGTGATGGACGCGGCCGTTTGGTTAGGCAGAGGCCAGGCCATAGGCCATCGAGAAAAATATTTGACCCCGACCAAAAGGTATTTGTTACCCCTAGCTGATGGAGGGAGCGGGCCCAGGATGTCCAGAGCAACTAATTCATTGATACGGGATACCTCAATCGAACGTAATGGCGGAACATAATGTTGCCGAGGCGGTTTCCTCTTCGCACAATAATAGCATGGCCGGACAAAGTCAGTGACATCTGCCGTCATGCCGGGCCAAAAGAAATCCTGCTGCATCGCGGCCAACGTTTTCTGCACGCCGAGGTGCATCAATTTGTCAGCGTGCAGAGCGCGGAGCAGGTCGTGGCGAAGGGATGTCGGCACGACCAGGCGTGAACGGTCAGACAATCCATCAGTACACATCAATAGTCCCGCCTGGCCCCAGAACATCTGCCATTTCCATCCCGCCAAATGAGATCTCGGTTTCCCGATCAGTTTCCGCAGCGGAGCCAGAGAGGCATTGGCCTCCTGCTCGCGTAGCCACACCGAGTGCGGCAAATGCAGCGTATTGTCGGCGCCAACGGGTACATCCTGGCCTTCATCGTTCGACATCGCCCCCATAACCGGACAGGGCGAGGTAGACAGTGCTGCACAGTGGTGCGTACCCATCAGACAGGTGCAGGGAGGAGTCGGGGGCAACCTGGAGAGAGCGTCCGCGTTGCCATGGCGAGTACCCTTGCGGTACGTGATCTCGAAGGAAAATTCCTGTAATGATTCCAACCACCGAGCCAATTGACCCGATGGTTGTTCCAATTTCAACAAATATTGCAAGGCCGCATGGTCAGTGCACACGAGGAATGTCCTTCCATACAGGTACGGCAGGTACTGGCGAACAAAATGTACTATTGCTAACAGTTCCCATAGCGTCATGCAATATCGCGTTTTGGCAGGGGACAGAACCCTGCTGCCATATGCCACCACTCGCTCGACCCCTCTTTCCGTTGCGACAAAACGGCTCCTATGCCGATATCGCTAGCATCCGTGTCAAGGATGAATGGCTGAGAAAAGTCTGGGTAGTCGAGCATCGGCGCGGTGGCGAGGTGATCCCGAAGAGATTGTGAAAGAGCGCTCCTCTTCCGGGCCCCAATTAAATCTCTGATTTTTCCCCGTCAGAACATGCAGTGGCTTAGCCAGTGTCGCGAAGTTCTTAACAAAATGGCGATAGTAGGATGCGAACCCAATAAACCGCCGTACGTCGCCCACCGAAGTGGGCGTGGGCCACTCTCGGACACATGCTGTTTTCTGAGGGTCCGTGGACACACCGTCCGAGTTGGCGATGTGACCCAAGTATCGGACGGACCGTTGCAAAAGGTGGCACTTTTTCGGTTTAAATTTTAGGTCAGCCGAGTGCATCCTCTGAAAGACAGTTTCCAGGCGTTGGAGGTGTTCCTCGAACGTGCGGCTGAATACGATGATATCGTCCAAATATATGAGGCATGTTTCCCACTGCAGCCCCGCTAGCACCAGTTCCATTAAACGTTGGAACGTCGCCGGTGCCGCATTCAAGCCCATAGGTAAGCGGTTAAACTCAAAGAGGCCTTGTGGCGTGCGGAACGCCGTTTTAGGTTTGGACGCATCATCGAGGGGAAGCTGCAAAAACCCCGACGACAGGTCGAGGGTGGAGAAAAATGTTGCCCCTGACAAAGCGTTCAACGAGTCGTCCATCCGTGGCAAGGGGTATGCGTCTGCCATGGATATCTTATTCAATCTGCGGAAATCTACACAAAACCTCGTTCCACCATTCTTTTTCTTAACCAGCACCAACGGCGCGCCCCAAGGACTGTTGGACGGCAAAATTATATCGGCCGCCAACATGTCGTCCACCGCGCCGCGCACGTGTTCCCTTTCAGCAGGGCTCATGCGATGCGGGTGCATACAAATCGGTCCCGCCGCACCGGTGTCAATATGGTGCGACAAGAGCGAGGTATGGCTGAGATCCAAATCGTTTTTACTGAAAACGTCAGCGTACTGTAACAAAAATGTATGCAAAGCGTTCCTTTGCGTAGTCGACAAAGATGTATTTTCCCCGCACAAATCCGCGATCCATCGATCCTGTGAACGACTGTAACGAGGTCCATCAGCGGCTATTTTAGTGGGTGGTTTACCCTCAAAGCTGGTGAAATCGGTAGTGGCGTGAGCCAATACCGATCCAGCCGGAATGACGACCCGGTTTGGGCCCCCATTCAACACTTGTATGAACGGGGCCTGACCCGGCCGAACGATAGTTTGAGCCGCTACCAGGGAAAAAGATTTAGCCACCGAATTCAACGGGGATAACAGCACACCCGTCGCACCGTCCGCAGCATCCAAAGGTTTCCGGTAACGCAGCGGAATAAGCATCTGCGAGCCCGACGGCACCTCTACCATGGCAGCAACAATGGCGTTAACTGCGTTACCCGGGGGAGAACGGCCCAGCAGGGAATGCAGGAACGACATCCTACGGCCCCATGGCATTTCTAAGCAACCTTGGTCGACAAGTATCTTAACTGGCATGCGGCGCAAGAAATCGGTGCCTAATAGGCATGGGATGGCCAGTGAGCGAGAAATCAACACTGGTCCCTCAGCGGTAATATTACCGATAGCAATGCGCACATCAACTTGCCCGAAAATACCCATGCTACCCCCATTAGCAGCAACACACGCGTCATTAACCGGTCGGATCCGTGACGTGGGAATAGACAGGAGATGAAAAATGACATCGGAAATGATGGTGGCAGACACGCCTGTGTCCACCAAAATACGGACATCGATCTCATCGATGGTACCTCGTACCGTCGATGAGCCCGACGTGGCAGCTAGCACCCTACGGGCCAATTTCTTCCAATGTGTATTAGAGTGTGGCATCGACACAGGTGTACAACAATTTCCGTCCGGAGCGCAAATATGTGTGCGAGTGGATGGGTGATGTGATAAGACCTGCCAGGTATCCAATTTGTGCCGACTCGCCCGAGGGTGTCGTGGATCTGCGCCCGGTGGAGGAGATGGAAGTCGACTCGACAGAAGCGGAGAAGGCAGAGGTCGGCAGCGGCAATTCCGGGTGAAATGGCCCCGTCGGCCACACTTGAAGCAGGTGGCCGTCGTCGCCCGGCGGTCGCTCGTCCCGGGCCCTGCACGTGGTTGACCCATATTATCACGCTGGTCGCACAGCCGGCGTCTCGGGACCCAGCGCGGAACAGCAGCCATCACCTCGTCATCGCCGGAGTCATCGGAGCAGGGGATGACCCGCTGTGGAGACCACCCCAACGGTGGACCGTCTATTTGGGGGTTCCTCATCCATGCTGCCATCTGATCCCAGCGCTTTAGATTGAACTTAGCGTCCAAGCAGCGCGCCACCCATCGCGACGTGAGCGGTTCGTGGCCGCATACCGGCAGTGAGATGTTCAGTTCCTGGGATAGCTCAAGCAGTCGGGAAAGGATAAGAGTATCCAGGAGATCAGCCGTCGAGTCGGGGTAGGCGGCCATGGCCAACGCTAACAGCGCCCCCCGGTAGGCCAAGGGCGATTCCTCTGATCCTCGACGACGTGACATAAATTTTCTGGTAGCCACCGTCGGCGGGTTGTAAAACTCCACCATCTCTGTGAAAGCATCACGAAGCGTCTTCTTCTTGGTCGCCGGGATGGATCGGAAGACCACCAGGGAGACATCATCCAGCAGCATGGGCAGCGCCTCCAGTGCCTCCGCCTCCGTCCATCGAATGGATCTAAAGGCCGACTCGAAGCGCCACGTGAAGGCACTCCAATCGCCCCCGGCGATAAATTCCGTAATTTGAGGAAGACGATGTCCGCGGTGAATGGCCGACGCCTCGAGCGTCTCTATTCCCGCTTCCCACGTTCTTCGCGTCTCCGTCAAAATGGTATCCAGCGACCGCGTGGCGACAGCCCCGCCCAAGATGGCGTCCGGTGGCTCCATCACAGCCGCCCCGCCAAGATGGAGGCCTCTCCCCACGCGGCAGGAGCAATGGCGGACGTCGACACCCGCTGCAAATCTTGGTCCTCGGCAGTCGGCTGAAACCCTGGCGGCCGACCCAGGGCCGTTGAGGATGCGACCACCGTCACCAGACTCAGCAAAATCTCGCGGAGCGACTCGATCTGCTCCGCCATCAGCCACCATCCTTTGTCCGCATTTGAGGCCGTCGCTTCTGCAGCCTGTCGGCGATGAGCGGCGCCGAGGAGAGCAGCAGCCGGAGGCAGAGGAGCCGTAGCTCCCAGCAGTTCGTCCTCGTCCGTCTCAACTTCTTCCTCCGACGGAGGGTCCGGTGGGTTCTTCTTTCTGAGGTGCTTGGACATCTTGAAGATCGTCCAAACGGTTCCAGAAGATACTTCTGACACCAATGTAATAAAGCTCTTTGAGAAGACTTCTGGAATCCGTCTTTTATTCACTTTAGGTTACAGCTACTTCACGCTGCTGATAGGCAACGTGAAGGGACAGATAGACCGAGAGAGGCGCACTGCCACGTGGCAACTCGGAGCCCCGCTCCCACGTGACCCCTTCCTCCGTTCGTTCCCGTTCTGACCACGTGTCGTTCCTCTCTACCCCTATTTAATACCCGGGTCACGTGGTACGCTTCAGCCAATCCTCATTAGCCTGCATCGAATCTTCCAGGCTCCCTCGTCAGCTCCCGGGACCACGCCCCTGATTCCTCTCCCCATTGGCTGAGGCCAAAGCCAGCAGAACCAATCTCCATAGCTGTCACCCTTCCATCACGTCAGGGCCATGCCACCAGGCTTCGCCCCATTGGCTGTAAACCAGGACCGGCAGAGCCAATCACCATGACAAGTTGTGATACGTCAGTGAGCCGGATATATTCTCATATTACACTAGTACAGCACATCGGCGTGTTGGAGAGCAAATCCACTACATTTACAATATAATTACGACGTTTTGCCAGTAATTACAAGTAGCATCATCATGCATATTGTTCTTATACCTCCTGTCGTTTGTGTGCACTAAAATAGCAGTCCCTGTTATTATCTGCCCACAGGTAATCCCCACTGAAGTATGGTGACCTGTATAGGGATGCATTTAAACAATGTTTTTTCTGATGATTCGCTTCCAAGCAGCACTAAGCCTGTAGTTATCCGAACGTTTAAATTATTTATTTTATTTCTCTCAATGTCTACAGATTCTCGAATTAGTTTTGGACAGTAGTAACTGGTTTTGTACGGAACTTAACATCATCAAAATCCATTGAGTGTCCTTGTTGGCACGTGTGTTCTGCTACTGCCGACAGTTGTATTTGGGAGTATTTAATATTCCTTTGGTGTTCTAGCCATCTCATGCTGATCATTCGTCCTGTGTGCCCAACATAGCGTTTGCCACAAGAGCTACGTGTTAAAGTGAAATCAGCTTGTTCATCCGTAGTAGAGCTTGTTCACTGATAGATACCGTAATTGCACGAGGAGTTTGCACATTTGAATGTACATATTTGCACGTTCACACAATTGTACGTGCTATACGTTTTTGACTGCAACGTACAACTTATTTGCCTGCCTCAGATCAGTTTTCCCGACACATCTAAGCCAATGCATGTTGTAGCAGCAACTATACAGCTCTGCAACAGTTGCTGAGATGAAACAAAATAAATCCCTCTGCAGCAGCGACCTTGCTTCTGGAATGGTAGTGGTGGTGGTGAGTTGCACGACCAGCAAAGCCGGTGCACCAGTTCCCGGTATCGCAGAGCCAGCTCAGGTCGAGAGAGGAAGGCTGACTCTCATAATCAATGTGGCAGTGTGTTGTTGCTCAACAGCCAGAATTTTAAATACGAACGATAGCAAATCATGCATTTATTCAATTACTGTGTTGTACATACGGGGATGCTGCCGTGGTGTCATGAGTGACCCATGAAGGTCGCCGGTTCAGTTTCCCTGGTGCGGCAGATGAAACAACGGTACATGTTCCTTAATGGCCCCATCTCTATGTCCACCCAGCAGTGTAATTGGGTTTACACGCAATTAGTCCATCGGCAGATCCCGTACGGTGGGACACAGTGTGGACATTCTCATCGCTTCCAAATATGTCTGATCAGCATGGAAGAGTAAGTGAAGTACCCTCTAATTCGGCGCACTTCAGTAACGGCCCTTCCACCAGCAGTGGCGTGAGAACGAAATTCTAGGGCTGCACCTTATTACATTACTACAGTAGCTTGTTTGCCCGTCCTAGGACAGAAGCTGAAATATTAAAGATGTACATTTAGATACTCTTTGGTTTTTTCGGTAAAGTCACATAGATATAAAATTAATAGATCACGATGTTTCGATCGCAACACAAGCGACCGTCTTCAGGTGAGAGAAAAACAGCTACTAAAACAAGGTCTTATATAGGCCTGAGATGGGTGCAGCCTCAGGGTAAGAGGGCGGGGCTAGAGATGGTCTCCCTGAGGCTGTGGAAGTGGCTATTGTATTGTGAGAGATTAGCATGTCAATGCACGATCTTAGTATGTTGCAGCATCGGTGACTTGCCTAGTATGTCGCAGCATCGATGACTTAGCGAGAAGGACATCCAGCCCGTCAATACAAAGACATCCAACCTAATAATACAACTCAGAGAGTCAGCTAAACGTTTTTCATGGAGAAATTTGAGACAGATGCCATCCAAACATCCACCCTACGTCCTTCCTTGTGGAAGAGATACGTAGATAACACGTTGGTCATCTGGCCACATGATCAGCCAGCACGAAACCAATTATTCAACCACATCAATTCCATACACCCAGTCATCAAATTCACCATGGAAGTGGAAAAGGATGGCAAGTTACCATTCCTGGATGTTTTGATCGAGAAGAGATGGCTCGTTGGGACATTCTGTCTACAGGAAAGCACCCACACGGATGCCTATCTAAAGCCTGACTCCCACCACCATCCAGCCCAGAAGAATTCCCTCATCAAAACACTACATCATAGGGCCCATTGCATCTCCGACCAGCACCACTTAGCCAGTGAGCTGGAGCACATACACCAAGCCCTCAGGATGAATGGATATTCTGACCGTACAATCCGCAAAGCTGTCTCCCAAACCATGGGGAGACAACCATCTGAGGACCCAATCAAAACTATCACCTTCCCATACATAGCAGGGGTTACCACAAATATTTCCAAAATCTTTAACAAACACAAAATCCAGGTTCGTTTCAACACAGTACACAAAATCCGTGATTTTATCCTATCTGTAAAGGATGCGATTCCTGACATGCAATATCTTGGTGTCTACAAACTAAGTTGTGCCTGCGGCAGCAGTTACATTGGGAAAACGAAACGATATGTCTCAGACCGTGTTCGCGAACACAAGGCAGATTTGAAGCACGGTAGGACCAATACCTCTGCGGTTGCTGATCATTGTTTTAACGCTGTGGGCTCACACGAAATTGACTTTTCCAAGACGAAGGTACTCTGCAAACCCACCGGCTATTATCAGAGATTTGTTCATGAAGCCATCCAGATATATAAACACAGACACAACTTCAACCGAGAAGATTGGTACAAACTGAGCAATCATTGGAAGGACGTTATTAACTAGGTAAAGTCTTAAGCTGCTGTAATGTTTCCATCCTTCCTGCGATTTTAGCTGACTCTCTTAGTTGCATTATTAGGTTGGATGTCTTTGTTTTGACGGGCTGGATGTCCTTCACGCTCAGTCACCGATGCTGCAACATACTAGGCAAGTCACCGATGCTGCGACATACTAAGATCGTGTATTGACATGCTCATCTCTCACAATACAATAGCCACTTCCGCAGCCTCAGGGAGACCATCTCTAGCCCCGCCCTCTTACCCTGAGGCTGCACCCATCTCAGGCCTATATAAGACCTTGTTTCAGTAGCGTTCTCTCTCTTTCACATCAAGACGGTCACTTGTGTGGCGATCGAAACGTTGTGATCTATTAATTTTCTATCTACGTGACTTTACCAAAACAACCAAAGAGTATGGATGCCTGCAATCACGAAAGCTTCAAATCAAGAATGTACATTTACGTTTTCTTGTGTGATTGTAAAAAAAATTTAGGAAATGTTTCACGTAAATATTTTCTTAACTTATTAAATAAAATGAAGGACTTTGGAAGATTTCTACGATATTTTGTGTGTGAATTTCTTATCACTGTTCAAAAGGTTTCCCTGCACTTGATGAACACTTTGATCTGCTGATGATTTTTAGATCTAGACAGAGCCACGTATAACTGTCCATGGGAATATACGTGTTCATTGAGATAAAAGTCTGACCATGGAACTTGTTGATTGTCATCGGATACGCAGGAATTATCGAAATTTGGCGTCGTTTCAGTACGAAAGGAAGAGTGACATCACTTGGAGCTAGGTCGATTCTCGGGATGAAGACGATTTCGCTTCGGTTGCATTCTGATACAATATCCGTAGTGATTAATTTATTTTGTAACGACTTGACCATTAAACGCGTTCCATTGCAAAGACCATTCTTCGGGTTCAGATTTCGCAGCAGCATGATGATAACGCCTGTCTTCAGTGCCAATGTGTGTGGCGGCATTCCTGAAGGCGTTTGATTGTGACGAAATTCTGGAGGGTAATTCAATACTTCTGCGGGATCTTCCGACAGAGCTGTAATACATTATGAGATCTCCGAAAAGCTGTGTGGTAATGTTTCGGTTCATTTCGAGAGTGTCCTTATTGTTAGGTGCCAGAATCGCACCTTTTTGCAAGCTCTTCTTCAGGCATGTGTTGCAAGTTCTGTCCGTCAATTGCGGTGACCAGATCATCAACCATTATCATTTGAGGTGGATTTCAATGGAACCTAATGGCACTCCAGACATCTCGGGCAAAGTTCCCAATCTAACTTTCAGCAGCCAATTGTTATGCTCATTTTTACCATCACTCCGAAGGTTTTCCGTGAGAGTCAATTGGTAAACTTCTGCCATAATACGCTGGATTTGATGCAGTACTTGATGATATCAACACAGGTGCCTTTTGCTACAACCGGCAAAGTCTGTTTGAAGTCGCCACCCATTACGACGACCTTTGCACCAAACGGCCGTTGAATCTGCATGATGTCGTGCAATAGCTGATCGATGCATCGAAGGACATGCTTTATCAGCATCGTAATTTCATCAATGATGATAAGCGATGCTTGTCGTAGCATTTCGCCTTCTGGCAAATTCAGTTTCATCAACGAAGAAGATGTGTTGAGGAGGGGAACTGGAAGCTTAAATCCGCTGTGCACAGTTCGTCCCCCTTTAAGTAAAGTTGCTGCGATTCTAATGGTCGCAAAAGTAAGAGAGATTTGACATGTTCCACAAACAAATGAGAGCAGTGTGGAGTACAAAAAGTATTTCCAAAGCCGCCAGGACCATCTAACTAGAAAAGTATGTTCTGGACATGCTCATCGTCGACAGCTCTCATTATTGCTGTGAAAGCTTCAAACTGTTGCCTATTAATGGAGCAAATTCTCGTTTCAGCTTCTTGTTCTTCTTTCATGGTAGTGAATCTTGCACAAAAGTATGTAATCAAACACTTCACTACATTTCCCTGTAGCACTGTATTAATGGCAGTGAAAACGATGTCATCAAACACTTCACTGCATTTCACTGTAGCACTGTATTAATTGCAGTAATTATTGCATAAAATTATGTCATAAAACACCTCACTTCATGTCACTGTAGCACTGTATTTAATTCACCTTCAATTTGTTCGAATTCATTGCTCTGATACTTTATTTTCTTCTGCTTTCGCTCGCTGGGGTTTAAATAAAATTGAATTCGATGCAATAGCTGGAAAATCACGGAGAAATGTATATATGTTATCAATATTTAGAAGCAAAAATAAGACTTACCTTTTGTTTCAAGTGCTGAAGAAATAAATAAAAACACCAAATACACTTTGTTGCTGCATATAATTATTTATTTTAAACGTCAAATTTAAAGCGAATTTGCGTAAGAAAAATTATTCCCACTCGACCTTCTTCTGTGGGAGTGTAAATATCCACCGGCTCATGATTATTAATGACGGGGGGAGCTCTTTTGTAGTGACGTCACATACGGATGTAGCACTGTGCTGCGTATATTTATTTTTAGCGTCACTTTCTGTAAAGAAACGTCATATTTGAAGCGACTTATCATAATTAATAATTTAATTCAGCTCCACCTTCCTCTGCGTTAGTGTAAACACCCACACACTCATGAATATTAATGAGGGCGGTGGATCTCATGTGAAGTGACGTCACGCGGGGCGGTGGGCCTCATGTGGAGTGACGTCAAGTGCGGGACACACACACATTCTTGGCTCTTTATATTGGTATTATATTTGTTTTTTATTCGCTGTGACTTTATTAGATGGCATTAACCATCAGAGCAAAACCTCCTCTAATTGAGCAAGACTAAAAACAGTCCATTATAAAATAAATAAATCATATTTCACCTGTTTTGCATTGTGCTTGAAGGCTATACTCTGCATATGTTACACTGTGATCATTGAGGGGACTAATGCCTGTCACCATCATCATCATTATATCTTTATTTAAACTAGGTGAGAGTCCATTGGGACCAAAGGTTCTCAAAGCAAGACAATAATACATTTCATTGCCTGACCCTCGCTGTCCTGTGGGTCTGAGTGAAGTTACACTGCCTGCACACTCGATATCCCTGCCACTGAACAATCCATCTGCTCACTACAACATGACTGGGAAGGATTCACGTTTCAATGCGATAGAAAAACAACGTTATTCCAGGTATGATTAACTTCTTGCCAAAATAACACTTTCCAAGCATGGGATGTAATTTTTTGTTGTTTATTTCTATTTTCGTTATGACCGTAGTTGTGACTTCATCGTCGGTGCGTTATCAAGTCGCCCTCCTCCGTGTCATCCGATCTCCGTAGACCGCAGAGGCAAAACAGCGAATTGGGGAGTGGAAGTGTAAGACGGCGGTGGTTGTCACCAGTGAATGCAGTTGTGTTCCCCACTGACTGTGTAGCTTAATTAACAAGCATTTGAAACTAGAATTATTCAACCGGATCACTTTGCCCGGTGATATGTTCCCAAATACCTTCAAAATATTAGGACTCGGTAAAGGCAGTGCACCTCTCTCGAAAGTGACCATGGAAAGTGCCAGTCGTATTACAGAGGACTGCGTCGGTCTCATTTATAATGGAGCAGAGCTAAATGGAAAACTCGATCGAGGCGATGTAATGCTTTGTAATGTGAGCATATCTGTGAATTATGACTTCAAAATGTTAACCAGAGTGGGGAGTGACAAGTTGTCAGAGTGCTGAACTGGCACTGACAACGAGATCAAACTTCAGATATTAAATTACATTCCCGGTTCTGTGGAGAGGCTGATCCCAGCCATGGTCATCAATGAATGCGGAGCAAAATGAATAGGTTTTATATAGGAATACATTTACCCCTCTCTCTCTGGTCTTCGCACCTGATGGGCTCACAAGTGACGAGATCACATGTATCATCTGTCTTCATGACAGAAAGAGGAAGATTTCATCACAACTCTGGCTGTCACCTGATGAGGCTGGTTGTTGTAATTACTGGCGAAACGTCACGGTACTTGAATTCTAAATGTTGGGGGATTACTCTCCAACACACAACCGGTGAGTGCTGAACTAGTAACTAATTGGCACGTTTGGTTTTCGCCACAAACCTTACTAATTGTCTGTTGTGTGGTGGCGAGTTTAACGACACATTTATATTTACAGGATCTAAGACCAAAAAAACCTCGATTATGAATATGCTTTGCACCGAATGTGCCTATTTTTGCAGCTCTGAAGAATCATTTGGAAGATAAGCACCACAAGTCGTACAGCCTAGAGCTGCGCTAGAAAAAGATATCAGGCAAAGACGTGAAGATGCAGTGCAGGGTCATTCCCGCTCAGGCGTGCATGTGGCCGTGGATAGTTTTGTCACGGATGTTTGTCGTAAGCGCTACTGTGTGCCAAGATGCCTTCAAAAAAAAAAATCTGCGATATAAACGGTGTAAGACGCAGACAAATGCAAGGCAAAAAAAGAACATTGCGTACTTTGCCCCGCGACATAACGCTCTCGCCGCCTGTGCCCTTGCCGTTTGAAACTACGCGACTTGCGCACAGAGCTCTCAAGATCTGAGGGTCTCCTATTAAACAGTCACTTTTTGTTGAAGTGCATTTGTTGGGATTAACTGCACTTTGCACACGAGCGCTGATATTAGTGGGGGCAAGCCATTGGTTTTCACTGACAAGACAGGGGAAACAATAGCGAAATAAAAGAGAAAACAATTATTTATGCCAATTTTCACTGTTTTTTTTGTTGCTGTTGTAAAACTGACATATATTAATACAGCAAATGGCTCTAATTGTAATTTGATGTAAATCTGCATTGGCAGAACATTGTGATCAGACAGGGTTGATCCGCTGCTGGATGAAGGCCTCACCCGGCCACCCGCTGTCCCTCTCGATCCTGCCATATGCAGGACAATACGTCACAATGGGCGACGTTTTCGGCAATGGCTCTTCTTGTTGCTATTTGTTCTTATGCACCACTGCTGACGCAGTATCACAGGTTATGGTTTTTTTCAGATAATATGTCAAATTAGAGAGACAAAACGGTGAACTCTGGGAGTTTTAGTTTCTGGTGCAGTGGTAAAGTTGTTGTTTTTTGTCTGCGCTGGGTGGAGATAGTGCTGTACGTTGCGTGTTTTTGTTTTACCAGAACAAGGTTAGGTAACAAGACACTGAGCGTACAAAAAACAACAACTTCTCATCTCAACACAAAAGGCCACAATTCAAGTGCATAATACATAACGCGTGTATGTGACCATAACATTTGGTCAGCCTCTGGGCAGGCTCAATCATTTTCCCTTTGCACAACCGAAGCCATTACAACCCATTAAGTCAAACGTCTCTATGCTGGAATGTGTGTGAGGTTGTGTTCATCTCCATTTGAGGCCCTGAACTAATCCTCCCACAGCAGTGGTACAATACTCATATTTATTTACACCAGGTTTATGATGGGCCGAGTCGACTCCTGGCTCGGGAAGCAGTGAGCCTGCTGTGCAAAGTATTATTATTATTATTGTTGTTGTTCGATACAACATCATCAACTTGCCACGTGTTGCTACAATTTAGAGGATAGCTCTCCGATTCGTTTTCAAGTTGTACCGTGTTTTTCACTATACGTGCTGGGAGCAAAACGTCGGACATCGTGCCGGACTACACGCGGTACAACCCAAAAGCACCTCTGATCAGTACGGTTGGCAACGTACGGTGCGATAGAAGTTCAACATACGTGCATCAATTGTAGAGCTGAGTCAACCGCCAGCGAAAAGATGAGATCGACTTTCCAATGGTGAGTCCAGTGCTCTCTTTTAGAGAGCTGCAGGATCAGATAGCGAGCACCGAGCACCAATGGAGACCAGCCTTGCATATATGAGGGGAAAGTGTGGCAATTACCACGAACGTTAGACGTAGGAAAACATTTATCCCTCTATTTAAGACTGAAACATGAGGATTTCTTCACAATTCTGATTGTCGCCTGATCAGGCTGGTTGTAATTAAAGGTGAAACGTCACGGTACTCAATTATAGATGTTGTCGCTTTACTCTCCAACACACCAGTGTGCAGTACTAGTCTAGTGATGTCAAATGGATCACTGTAGCGCGTTACGCTCAGTGCTGTAAAACAAGGACATCTGGGTCACTAGGAGCGTGGTACCGGGTGCTTGCAGAAAGAGGCAAATGAGTCCTACCGACAGAATAGGGAATAGCAGCCACTCCGCCAGTGCGAGTAATTTCCACATACTTGGTCACGGGGGAGCATGGTGGGGCTGTTGGCGGAGGGCTGCATGTGAGGACGAGTCACCCTGGCATTGGGTGAAGCACGTGATGGGCCGGGGTGAGGAGTGGGGGTCAAAGGTGAAATAGTGCGCTATTTTTGAGTTGTACGCCTTTTGGCGCCATCTGGTCCAACATCAATGGAAACTAGGCTCTAAGAAAAGCTGTGTCGGGTGTGGACCAATCAACTTCAAGGACATTGCATATCATTATCATTATCAGAGTTGTTTCTTTATGTTTGCAATTTGACTGCTTGTGTTGTGGTTATTGCAAACATGATGCCTTGTATGAAGGTGTCAATTTTTGTACCAGTTGAAAGGGTAAAAACCTATCACTATATTTTGCCACTGGTAAAGGAGGTCTCATCGTGTAAATGCTTACCCCGAGCTCTCAATACTCTGATAGCGCGCTGTTTTTGAGTTGTACGCCTTTTGGCGTCATCTGGTCCAACACCAATGGAGACTAGGCTCTAAGAAAAGCTGTCTCGGGTGTGGAACAATCAACTTCAAGGACAGTGCATATCATTATCAGAGTTGTTTCTTTTTGTTTGCAATTTGACTGCTTGTGTTGTGGTTATTGCAAACATGATGCCTTGTATAAAGGTGTCAGTTTTTGTACCAGTTGAAAGGGTAAAAACCTGTCACTATATTTTGCCACTGGTAAAGGAGGTCTCATCTTCCAAATGCCACGTCTTCATCTCCATCTCTGACGTCATAGTTCAGCAGCACGTTGGCTGCTCTAACCCGCTTATAGTTATCCCGTGTGCGCAAGAGATAGGTGTGTTATAGTCCCGTGTGTAACGGTGTTATGTAATGTAGAATAAACGTTGTTGCCTCCTGAATAGTGGTTCCGAAGCAACTCACTACACTAGTAACGAATTGGCACGTTTTGTTAACTTGACAAACCTTGCTATTGCTGTCGGATGATGGCGGTTTTAACAACACATTTATATTCACGCGATCTAAACCAAAAAAAATCATCAATCGTGAGAACATTATTTGTGTTGCACCCAGTGTCGTTCTGCTGCTCGTTCCCTGAATTACAAATCCTCCACTATTGGCACTGTCGCTTGAGACGAATACATTCCTATAAAGAAGCCCCAGCTGTGAGCGGTGCATAACCCTGTGTCATAGAGCAGCCATAGAAGATGATGTCACGTAACTACTCCTGTCATTTCGTCAATTGGACTATTTGTCCACCCTCAGGACACACGTTTTATATGTTCTGCAAAGAGTGGTTCCAGACGTAATACACACAAATGAGCATATTATACCATGAAAGCATAAGCAATAAAGGGTGCTATTTAGTTATCCACTTGTTTGTGTTACTAGATGCATAATTGAGTTCACTTGATCTATTAAAGCTAAATTGTATTTTCTGGATTTGTAAGCCTTGCAGATTAATGTTTTCCACTCGCATAGCTTAAACAGGTGATATGCTGAGAGAAGTAGACACTGGTCCTACAGTCCACCATCATCATCATTATCAGCCGTTGTCCATGCTGGATGAGGGCCTCCCCACATGGGATGCCACGTTGGCAAGATGTTAACTACATCACCTGGTATACAGGAGGTCGTTAGTTCCATCCCGACCCTGACTCCTGCTGTATATTTATAGTTTGTGTGTCTGTCTCTCTCTCTCTCTCTCTCATCATCATGATGGCTTGGAGATGGTAACTACCTGGCCTGGTATACAGGAAGGTCTGGGTTCCTTCTCAACCCTGACGCCTGCTGTATATTTGGAGTTTGCGTGTCTCTCTCATCATCATGGTCGTGGGTTCGATCCCGGAGTTTGCATGTTCTCCGCGTGATCGCGTGGATTTTTTTCAGAGCCTTCCGGGTTTTCCTTCCACATTTAGACTCAACATGATTTTAGAGTATTTTTCCACTGTAAATTGACACACGATAAGTCACTTTGTTGAGCTATCATTTGTGGCGAGGTTGCTTATGAAAAATAACTGAAAAGCTCAGTGTGGCCTTACCTGGTAGAATAAAATTTAACATAGTTTATTTTTTGACAGTTTTAGTTCAGGGCTTCCCTACATCGTTGCCATGCCTCACTGTCCACTGCTGTTGTCATCCATATCACGCCTGCTCCTTCTCTGCAGTGGTCGTATTTTTTGGTGCAGGTCCCCTCGGTTGTTGTGCTTGATGCGGATTGGAAACAAAACTGAATGCACATAGTTCCATAGAGAAAATAGCATTTTACCTCCAGAAATTCAACAATCCCTCTTGCCTTGTGGTTAGTTGTTTGTCCTTCCCCCGCACCTCCAATTACGTACAGTGCCAAAGAAGTTCTGCAATCATGCATTGCCTACTTTATTGTTTTGATTACATTCATTAAGCGAAGTAGCAGAAAGGCCTATACTAACTTACATTGCAGTTGAAATCATTATACACGTTTAATTTGCGTATATCATTGGCAGGGATTCTTTGGTGCAATAACGCCATCTATTAGAAGTATTACTCTTTGGGGAAGATATTAATCCAGTTGCTGCATCTGTTTCCAAGTTAAAACAAGATATAATTTCCACGTGAAGGCGTTTTGTTTGTTGGATAGACAAAAATAACTTCCTTAACTAATTAGTATGTGCTGCTAGGGCCAAACAGCTTTTTAGATTATTATTACGTTATTTCTCTTGCACGTCCCTTGCTGTGTCAGGGTCCTCATACAAAAAAACCGTACAATGTGTGGTTTATAATTCCAGAGATGTTCGTACTATAGTCCTCTGAGCATTTCACTAGGAGGTCTAAACTCCAGTCCAGTGGTTCCCAACCCATCGCCCACAGCACCCTGCTGCTCCACTAGGCCGTGGGAAGTGCTATGCAACGCTGTTGCAGATGTATTTATATTGAATATTACGAAACCTCAGAATTTTTTGTACTGCTGCATGGTGCGCCCACAAAAATATTGTTGAGGGATTGACAAGTGGTCCGTAGGTCCAAAAAGGTTGAGAAAACACACCTCTATATCGTCTTGGGCGTACGTCTGCGTGTCATCAAGAATAGTTAAAAGTCTGCCTCTCCACATCACAAATAAAATAAAACAGCATTTTTGTCCCTATGTTTACCGATTTTCTCCAGCAATGTTTCATAGCAAACTCTTTAAAGAGTATCCCAACTTGGACTGGTTTCAACCTTATGAATCAGGCCTGTTAAACAAATGCTAGTTGGCTGTTGGATATGTACAGTAGCATGCATTCTATAAGCAGTGTGTGTGTTTGCAATGGGTTATGGTCGCACAATGCTTTTATAGTGTCAATGCTTCAGAAACAGAGTTTCTAGAAGGCACTTTCTTTATTAACAACTTTCACGGCCTCGTCCGCACACTCTTCACAGTAGCTTAGCCTAGCCTGTACACAACACTAGCCATCTAACACTGACAGCGCTGGCGGAGATAACCAACGACTATCTTTTGTAGCGCAATATCTAGCGGAGACGTTTAGTGACAACGACGATGAGATGAAAGCAACGACGAGATGAATCCATTCCCAGCCTCGAGCTCCCGCTCTTGGCTCATTTTATGCTACCAGCACCAGCCTGGCTCGGCCCTAACTGGGCCTCCTTTCTCGAACCCGCTAGCAGGTTCCAGGAGCCTCCAGATGGGGTCCTCCATGACCCTTTCCATAGTTCCTCTGCTCTGCCAACACACCCGTGCGCACGCTCACCAGCGTGTGTCCTGTCTGTCCACCACAGTTGGCGCCGCTGTCCAACAGCCGGCGCTATTACATTACATTACCCCATCCCCTCACCTGTTTAAAAAACCCAGCCATCCCGGCTGATACACAGCAATGCAACCTGGTGGACAGGCAGAGCAACTCCCACAACCGAGAAACATCACGAAACACCAAAAAACCCAGCAGCTAACCAAAACCATTGTCACGATACTCCTCGTGCATCAACAAACCAACACCTGCTCCACCCAAGCAAGTCGGCGTGTGAGCAACCCCACAGCACAACCGCGACGCCCCTGACGAAGCAACAATGCAGCAGCTGTGAGACTCAGCGCACAGTGCAGGCAAAAAAACCCCTTCAGGGACAGCACATCTGCGACGCCCCCCCGAGAACCGACAACGCAACTGCCATGACACTCGTCGTGTGGCGCAGGCAAAAAAAACGTCCCCATCAACAACAACAACAAACACAAAGCACACAACACCACACAACCCTTTATCATTGCACGATACCCTTTAACAAGCCATTTTTCCCCAATCAAGTAGTACAAGGGAGAGTCCACTTTACTGGACATTACTCCCATGAACTGAGTCCTTGACGCCAGTCCCCCACCTTTGGCAAGATCTTGTACTTCTTGGGGGCTCCTAGGAACACAAAAAAGTCCTAAAAGGCACAGCCCTTCCCTGGCGATGGCCATCTGTAGGGCCTGCAGGGCCTCCTCTTCCGTCTACCTGACGGACACCCAAGCTGCTTCGAAGCAATGACAGAATGCTGTCCAATCGCCTCCCGCCGCCATGATCTCCCGAACAGGAGGCAGCCTCCATGTTCGGCACCTGGCTTCTTGCAGCGCCGCTGGATGCGGTTCACTGCATCCCACCCCAAATGGTGCCCGCCGGCCACACCATGCCCTCCGCGGCAAAATGGCGTCCGGCAACTGTGTGGTCTCCACCGTGGGAATTGCTGCTCCAGGCGGCAGCTCTGGTGAGTCCCGCGGCCCACTCGCCGTCCCCTGGATGGCAGATGAGGACAGTGCGCGACCAGCTGGCCGAAGGTCAGGTCGAGGCAGCCAAGCACCGCACCCCACCCATCCTTAACTCATGACTCCGGAGGATCGGCATTCCCCTTCCACTGATCCTTAGTCACCGCTCCTGCGCCAATGGGGTATTTAACCCGGGTTTTGGGTCCCGGGGCTGTCAGAGGGATGAATGTCTCGCCGTCCTCGTCTTCTGATGACACTATCCATGGGTTTCTGTTCCTAGATAACTTGGACATTGTTACTTATACCCTAATGTCTATTGAATTTCCACAACCACTTCTGACACCAGTTGTAGTGCCAACGATTCAGAGACAGAGTTTATAGGATGCACTTTCTTTATTAACAATTTTCACGGTCTCGTCCGCACACTCTCCACAGTAGCTTAGCCTAGCCTGTACACAACATTAGCCATCTAACACTGACGGCACTGACTGAGATAACCAACTGCTATCCTTCGTAGCGCAATATCTAGCGGAGACACTTAGCGTTGACGACGACGAGATGACAGCAATGACGAGACGAGTCCATTCTCAGAACTGGCAGCCTCAAGCTCCTGCTCGCGACTCCTTAATGCTACCAGCGCGGCCTGGCTCCGCCCTGACCGCTCCTCCCTTCTCGAAACCACTAGCAGATTCTAGGGTCCTCCGTGACCCTTGCCCTAGTTCCTCTGCTCTGCCAACACACCCGTGCTCACGCTCACCAGCGTGTGTAATGTCTGTCCACCATGGTTGCCGCCAATGTCCAACAGCCGGCGCTATTACACTACACTTGTATCAGGAATTCCAGGTGATCTTTTGAAATGTGCCATGTTTTGCTTTGATTTCGTTTGGATTGGAGTATATTGATGAATGTATGTGTTTATGTGTGGAGTTGTTTTTGTACGGTAATTGTATAAGGCGTTTCGTACAGAGTCCAGTGATATGGGAAATAACGTACAGGTTAATCGGGTATAGGAGGGTGATAGTTAAGACTTGTTCACAACTGTTGAGTGACTGAGAAACACAAGGATGAAAATGGAAATTGTGCATGTAGACTGTGTGTGCGCAGCCCCAGGAGAAATTCAGATAATACCTCATGCTATCCATGACCGGAAATCAAACACACAACGCGGTTTAGTTCAGTCTGCTGAAGACGGCACCGCAACTCCCGATATAGTCCACATACACACAATGCATTGTGACTGACATTAAAGAACAATTTGCAATCATTTAGAAGTTTCTGAAAGTAGCAAAGCACAGAACCTAAGATCGCCAAAGTAGCAACATTAGTTTCAGTGTGCAGCCCTTGACTGAAGGGGAGATATGAGTTGCTTAGGATGAGCAGTGGATTCAGCTGAGATAAATAGCCACACAAGAGAGGGAAACTAATGAGCACTTTCGGAAGTCATTAATTGTTGGAAGACGTTTCAGAGAAGGTAGCTTAGGTCAGGATAAATTGCCACTGATATGTGCATAATTAGGAACATTTATTCAACATTTGTCACGATGGTTTGAGATTTTTTAGAATTAGATGAAAAATGTGAGGACTTAGAAGGCATTTGCTCATACGGCTAATGTTGCCCACGGGGAACATTACATTTTTGGTCAAGTACGCATGCGTGTGCACGTGTGTACGCGTGTGCACGTGTGTACGTGCAAATTGTAATACAAAAGTTTAAATTAGCTCATTAAGATATCTTGGAAATGTTCGTATTTTACACGTGCACACCTGCACATGTACGCATGTGCACACGTAAGCACGTACAGTACTACTGTAATAAACGACTTCCACGACGACTCTTGACTGGTGTCTTTTATTAACATAATTTCTGCACAGCTCCGCTCCTTCTCTCTCCGCGTATTTCCCCTTCTTCTACTGCTGTGGACGAGCCGTTCTCTTCATCCCACTGTCGAGGTTCGCCTCCCTCTCTCTCTGATCCCGCCGCTGGCTGGCGGTGTGCAGGGAGGAGAGGCGAGCTTCGCTGGGGATCTACTACATGGTTGATGGCGAGGAGAGGTTGAGCAGCAATGCAGTCTAGACCGAGGCTTCCCACACCGACCACGAGTCCTCCCCTGCCTCCGCTACACACCTGAAGAAAATGGAGTGCAAATTGTATATATGCCTACACACCAAACATACAACAGTCAGTAAAAACTACTATATAATCAGTAGATACTAGATACTACTATAGAATCAGTAGATACTACTATAAAATCAGTAGATACTACTATAGAGTCAGTAGATACTACTGTAGAGTCAGTAGATACTATTATAAATACTACTGACTGACTCTATGACGTATATGTTTGGCGTTTAGGCATATATGCCTAGAAAATGTTATATTTTTCGAGTTAAACCTGTTGAATCAACTTTTAACCCTCACATCTAGGGGGAAGGAGGTCCAATTTCGATAACGTTTTGATTCAAGCCTTCTTAAAGGCTCTCATAATTTAGTTCTCGAACAAACGGAACGCCGAGTTTTTATAATAGAAGCTGATGGTGCATCTTATAATCTGCAAGGTGTGTGTATGGTCTGTGTGGCCATATTTATTTCACTCTGTTTAACACGTAGTAGGCTTTCACGACCAATATGATCATAATAGAAGGCTATTTTGGGTTAGATCGCAAAATTAACGGAAAGAACGTCGTACTCAAATTTTACATGTTGTGGTTTAATTCTCCAACACACCTGTGTGTGGTGCAGTAGTCACTAATGAGCATGTTTTGTTTACGTGACAACCCCTACTAATTTGCTGCGCCTGGTGGTGGCGATGGGTTTTGTTTCGATCTGTTGACACTGGGCACGAGTCTGGGTGCGTCTTACTTGTCGGAATGGCATTTGATACGGAGAATACGATACAAAATGGGACATTTAAGTAATGTACTGCAGATCAATTTTACTTTGTTAACGTATTAAAGTGTAATATGGAAAGTACACAATATGGCTCAATACCAGCACATCCTTTAGCTGGCACTTTTCTATCATTCGTGCACGATTTACAGAACTTGGAACATAAACATCAAGGTCAAAGTGTCTCTAGTTAAAATAAGAGTCCACCAATGCTCATTTCTATTGGTGGCCATTAGTCATTGGTGGAAATATCACATTTCTATGACTAGTTTCTCGACGGAAAAATCACTACTGACTTCACAAAAAAATCGACAATATTTGGTTTATAAGACATTTTGGAAATTAATGCGTACATTACACTTTGGGATCAAAAAGTGTATTACAATTGACAAAATTCAGTACTATGGAGAGCTGTCTGCCAATCGATGATTTTGAACGTGATGTTTAAATATGGGGGGGGGGATGTCTTCTGTGAGATGATTTTGAACAATAAAGTTTGACTTCTGGAATACTGTGTATTCTCCACGTTAAAGATGCACCCGGACACGTACGATCTAAAAAACAGGAACAAGTAAAATGCGCCTTATACACTGAATAATATGGTAATATCATTTTTTTTATCAATCTCCTTTACGATTTTTACTTACTTATCCCATGCAAGACATTTCTATTGTGAGTTACGTTATTTTCCCCCCTGACTGGACAGTGCCTCCAAAAGTAGCGGCTTTCTTGCTGCAATGCTCATTCTTTCTCAGGAACGCAGTGTAAACCTTTCTCTCTTCTCATATGAATAACTGCTTTGTGGTTGTTATTCACTACAGCAAGGCTTAACCCTGCCGAAATGAATGCAGTACTATTAAAGATTAAGTTGCAGCCCTATAATTGCCTGCTCACGCAGCTGCCGAGAGAGCTCCTCTGGAGGGGAACTGGGGCTTATTCTTCCAAACTGGCCAGATGTCCTGGAAACAGTGGTAGTTACCCACACCTTACCCCACCACACGTGACCCGCTGATCTAATAACTGTGGTGCGTCCATTTACACACTGCTGGGTGGACGGAGCACTGGGAAGTTAAGATAATTTGCTCATTGTCTCCGCTGAGCTTGAAACCGGCGGCCTCGACGACATCATTCAGTCCATTGTGCTAACCATCATAACCACGTCCACCATCTGAAGCCCTGACTGTGCATGGCACCTCCACCCCCGCCAGTTATAAGCATGTACCTGCCCAGAACGAACACAATAGAGTTTGAATATATCTAGCATCAAAGTACTCCGGTGTATCGAGACAAAGTGCAGCCATCACACGGTTGCAATTACGAGGGTATGTGGTTGTGAAAAGGGAATACAGTACATTCTTCCCACTCCATGAATTCGAGTGTCTGCGAAGTTTAATACAAATAAAGAGCATTGTCTTCTGCAACGATTGACTACTTAAAATGTTGTCTTCGTGGTGTTGATGCCAAACATATGTGGAATTTTCCATATTTGTATACACATGGAAACAAGTGTGAACTCATCAACGAGGCCACGGTAATTTGAACAAAAATACCCTCTAATGGGTGTTGTCGTGTGTCAGTAATGCGTAAGCGGTAATACTGGTTGATAAAGCAGATTGTCAACAATGTTTTCATTCACATCCAGTGAAAAGGAGTATGAATACATTACGTTCAATAAAGGCTACACCTTTTTAGATGACATTTTAGTTTACATTGTATCAATGCATGATTAAGAATCGTAAACAACAAGATTAGTTGATTTCTATTACATAGCACGCCACATCGAGGGGGAGTGATCTCCCATTTAGCATGCAATGCGTTTCGTAGATTACCATCGGGGACAATGTCATGTTTTTTATTGGAGGGAGCAGATTGGAGATATGAGGAGTGTGACGACAGAAGAGAGGGGAAGCAAGGTCATGGAGGAGTATCATGATAATTATATATATTATGAACAAATTTTATGATTTTGTTTCGTATAATTGGTGGTGACACATGCCTAGAATGCAGATCTGGAGGCAGTCAGCAGGAATCATCGCGTGTGCAACCAGTGCTGGTACTTACTGGAGGAGGCTCGTGAAAGACACGACTGGGCAGTTGGAGGCAGTCGCCTTCCAATAACAACAACAGAGAGCAGAGGAGTGACGCTCACAACAACGGTTAAAATGCGGCAAGTTGTCACAGTAGGGGGCACAGCTGGTGCATCTGCCAGTTATCTCAGTCAGTCAACCCATGATGGAACCTTGGTCTGTCCCGTGACCTCCTGTCAGCGAGCCTTTGGTACTTCACGTGGCCATAGAGTGCACGTAGCCTTGCACAAGCGCATGTTGTAACATCACCACTACTTAGTGGCGAATGGAGGTTGTTGTTGGTGCAACTGGCCCATTGAATGTCCGAATAAGACGTGACTTTTGGGCGTGGAACATTACTACGAACATTATATTCTGGACAGGCTTAATTATATCACAGTTGTGTGACATTTTTTAAACTAATAGACTAATTACCAATACGAACATTTTAGTTGAGTTATTAGAATGATAAGCTATTTAAAATTATTAGGCTTTGACCTCATGCTGATAGACTGCTTGATGAATAATTGTCACTTGAGCTTCTTGGGGGCCGAAGCACTTGCTTAGTTTACTTGGGCCTAGTACAGTCCCTCTGTAGGACTACAACCTGATGAGCTATGATGTGGCCCGCAGATGGCAGTACAGCAAGCGGGTCGACAGTGGCATCCCTGAGCCAGTGGTGGCAGAGACCAGCCTCACCATAAGGCAACTATGATAACAAAAGTAGGTTCCCAATTTTAGCTACCCTATGATGATAGGGCAAGTAAACGTCCACCGATAACTTGAATATTTCCACATGGTCAAATGCCCCGTAGATACATTGTGCAGAGGACATCAAGAGCAAAAAATGCACGTTTATAGAAACTGAATTCAAAACAATGTGTCATTACGCATCAATTACTTAGACATGACACAGTGGAACCAACTGGTTAAAATACAATAATTCGTTGTTGTTGTTCTTATGAAAGTATTTTACTCTTTTGCTGAATACAATTTTGTCGTCTTCATCCCATAACCGAGTGCATTTTCTGTGAAAATATTTTCAAAAGCTCCTTGGACCTGTTCGACAGAGAAAAACTGATCTACATAGTACCACAAACAGCATTCATGTCATTTTTATAGGCACGGTCGTTTATCCGATGCCATTCTGTTGTTTATTTCCCAATTTTTTATGATCTACTTAAGAAAATTGGCAAAGGTGCAAGCAGGGGGAGTGATTAAAGTTGACTGCGTTTAGAGTGCGCACTATTAAATCAAAGCTGGAAATAAAACTCCGTGTATGTATGATGAATTTCTTTTGCACAGTCTGTAACCAACAATCCTAATTTGAGGTGCGGGACGACAAACTAAACACAAAAAAATTTGTTTCTAAAGAAATTCGTTATTAATATAGATTTAAAAGTGCATATCTCCAGGGGATTTTTAATATCAGAAGGAAGAACGTTCCGGACGGCCATAGAAGCGCATCTGAAAGTGCGAGCCAAAGGCCGCTTCTACGAGAATGACCGGAGTTCACGTGATCGTTGATGCTCCTTTACGAGATCAGCAAGGTATTGTGGGTTCAATTGTGCCAAGTACTGTTAAATGGACCATTGCGAGTGCAGCCCTTTGGGACGCATCCACGTTCTGGCCGGTGCCACATTTACACAGGGGCTTTAGGGGCTGCAGCCCAGCGAGCCCTCAAATGTTGAGGCACCCCTCAATTATCAATACTGCTTTATAATGGTTCAACACAACACGGTCGCGCTACGATACACCCTATAGCGTAATTCCATATTTGGGGCCATTTCAGTTTTAAGTTTATTTTGCTTGCTGAGTAAGAACTCAAGAGACCAGGATGGCAAGAGTGACCTGAGGCATTAATCTACCATTAGGTGGCAATGATTATTGTTGTGTGTATAATCTAATAAGTTTGTATTTTAAGGTGTAATTTTATAATTTTACGAAGTTTGACCCTGACGCCAGCACACAATGGCCTACACCTACACCTACGAATGATGCTGGGGTATTGTTAACATCCACTGTGAAGCAGATGGCACGTATTAATAGTGTAGAGGAGAGAAATACGCGTAGCGCACAGTTAAGCGGGTGCAACTGAGGTCGAACAAATGTGCGTGTTGCAACTAGGGGTCGGCACGGTTTGGCTCAAACCACCAAACCGCGGTTTGAACCGAACCAAATCGGTTTGGTTTGGCTCTGTTTGAACTGGTTCGGTTTGGTTTGGGGCTACGAAAACCGACTCGGTTTGGCTCGGACAGGGTGGAACCGGCTCAAACTAGTTTGGTTGGTTGTAAAGGCGACACGAAAGGACATGCTGTAGTTGCCTTTGCCTGCGAATTCACTTTGCAATTGCATCTCCATGGCTCGAGCGGCTCAAGACGGCGCCATCCCCGGCGGCTCCAGCATCAAAAGGTATCTCATCCACGACGTGGAAGAGACCAAACACGCCGGTAGCGACGAGGAGCCGATGGCGAGCGAACGTGAGAGCCCGGACGCCACGCGCGGCGACACGCGGCAGAGCCTCATGCGCACCCTCGGCGCCGCAGCGCTGCAGACCGCGACGCAGCCCAAGCCTATCCCGGCGTCGTCCGTGCCCTCCGAGAGAGCAAACTCGGCCGCCAAGCACTCCTTTCTCGACCGACCAAACCTGCACAAGTGCACGTTCAAGGCCGAGATGTGTGTGCGCTCGTGGGCGCGGATGTTGCCTAGTGTTGGGGTTTCACTGCCATTGAACTACCACACTGCGTTCAAGGACATTGGGCGTGCCAAGCTTGAGGAGATGGCTGTGGACGACATCGTCGTCCAGTACTTGCTAGTGAATCTCAATATGAAGAAAGCCTGCGTAGAAATTAGCGATTAATACACTTGATATTTGTATTGAATGCGAATATTGTTTGCCGCGCATCTTTTCGGTTCAAGCCAACTCAAGAGGTTTGGTTTAGCTTAGTTTGGTTTGGTTTTGGTTTGGTTTGGTTCAGTCGTCGCTGGTTTGGTTTGGTTTGCTCAATTTGAAACCAGTTTGAGTCGGTTCAAACCGTGCCGACCCCTAGTTGCAACATGAGGTTTGCACAGACAAACCGCCAGTAATTAAGGGGAGATGCGGGTGCAACCGAGGTCGAACAGGTGTTACGCTGTGACCGGAGGTTGCTGTCAAAGAAACGGCAGATGGGGGTTGATTAATGGGCCAACAGGATGAGCAGGGGGATATAAGCGGGAGTGTGTGTGAGCGAGGGTTGTTGTTGCCGGGAACCAAGAGTGAAGACATCTCGCCGCTGCCACTCCAGCCGTCATCGGGACCTCAACCCTCCCGCCATTGCCGGGCGGGTGTTGGCTGAGCCCACTGCCCGGGACAGACGGGTAAGCGGGTCTGAGGGAGCGTAGGTGAGGGCAGCAGTAGAGATGCGAAGTTGCTGTTGTACAGAATCGCTGAGTGCAAAGACGCTGTGTGTAGAGTCGCTGTGTGCGGAGTCGCTGAGTGTGAAGACGCTGTGTGCGGAGTCGCTGGGTGCGAAGATGCTGAGTGCAGGATAAGTGAGGTGCAGAATAGGATAGGAGCGGGGAGAAGTCAAGTGTATGTGACCGTACAGATAGTCATAGGAGTACCTATAACTGGCGCAAGAACAGGTGAATAAAGTATAAGCAGGTGATTTGTTACAACGTGTCGGTGTGAGTAATTTTTTTAAAACTGCAATAGTATCGTGGTTATTATACTCACAATAATAAGCAAAGAGGGGCCGCTGGATTTCAACTGTAAACATTATGCAACAGGTTCCACAGGTGGGCTCTGTCCGCAGTTAGAGTTAATTATTTATTTTCGCTCGTTTTAACTCTGATACAAATTGTGTATCACTATAAAAAATGTACAATTGACAAACAAATAAGAGCAACTAGCAATGGAGTTAGATCGCGTAAATATATAAATGTGTGTTTATATAAATAAATATATATTTGTGCCGTTATATAAATGTGCGTTAATTTAAATAAATAAATAAATGTGCGTTTACGTGATAAACCTCACTAATTGGCTGTGTCGGGTAGGGGTGGGTTGACATATTTACGCGATCTAACACAAAAAAACCTCTTATGAATGATATTGGTCGCGATAGCCTACGTGTTAAACTAACAATGGAATATTTGACATCAGACTTGGGTTGTGGTGAAGCAGTCAAGGGCAGGAATTAAATGCACAGAAAGGTCTCCAAAACTTTAATAGACCGAGGCCCCTTCAAACTTAATAGGGCCCTGACCACAGATACGCGGTGGAGGCATCGCCCATTCTGACAGCGACGCACTGCCGCAATGCAGTCCCTGCATGACTGCTGATGAAACGGCGCGTTACTCTCCCCGTGCTGCCGCTTTTGCCACGGCCAGTGCACTTCACAGCCAGAAAATCGTATTAGACCAGGTGTGGCACAAGTCTGCTTTAATACCCCAGCCTCACTGCTAGGAGATTTGTTAATGGAAAACTCTTACTCACCAAGACAAATTATTGCACTTCTAGCCCGAACTAACACATGTATGATTTTTTTCTCAAATTTACAATCTGATACATTTTATTATCACCAACCTGCAGTTTAAAGATGTTTCCTCCATTGCCGTTAGAAATTCCTGGGTGAATATAGATCACGGATTAATTAGTCTGTCTGCAGTAGTACTTAAATAACCTTGCATTTGATCTTTCATTGTTGCGGAATTTGTATTCTAGTAAAGCAATTGATATACACGTGGTGGTGAAAATATTTAGTTGCGAACTCAAATCATGCTCGGAGGTTGATCCAGCGCATCATCACCATAGCTGATTTCCATATGTCGAGGCCGACTCGCCCATACTATAGGAATGAATAATTTCCACGGATGGCACAGGGCTGCCAATGAAGAGCGCTCTGCTGATGAAACCCAGATGGTGGAAACCATTCCAGAGTTTTTGTGCTCGAAAAATTATGCTGGGTAATGTTGAAAAGCCACTTTTTTATTGACTAAAACATTTTACTTACAGCTCATATCGTGTAGTTTGAAAAGAGAGCTAAATCAATTATTGTTTGAGCAAGGAGATACATTTACTCTGACATCAGGATGTGTTTATAAAGTTGGTGTTTTCATTGTATTAACATTAGGTACCTGTGTGAAAGGCAGGCGCTCATGCCACAGACTAAATAACCAACATGGCCGAGATCCTGAATTTTGAAAAAAAACTCAGTTAGAATATACAGAAAATCACAAACATCGCCCCAAACCACAAAACCCTCCTAAAAAAAGTAATGGGACTCAGTGAAGAATTCCTGGGTAAACACGTGTATATACATTATCTTTATTTATTAACATCCATTGTTTAAATATTTGAATGTACGTTTTTTTTGGGTGAAAACGGGTAACTGTCATTGCTAACAGAGCGAGTTAGCCCTTTAACATATATTTCCTATACTCGCTTACCTACCAAATCACTTAACGACACGTTTTGTGGAACCAATTACTGTTGTTAAGAGTTCTACTGTATATAATAATAATCCAGCACACAAAAAAGTATATTACGTTCTGAACCAAAGAAAACCAATTATCTCAGCCCAATCAGTAATAACTTAAAAAAACAATTATGTACAAGTGTTTTTTTTACACTTAGGTTCATGTCAAAGTCTTCATTAGAACAGGGGTCATCACATGGTCAACATTGTACTGATTGTTAGTTGTATTGGAACAGTAACAACAAGTGCAGTAGATTAATGCAAAACAAAGTTTGAGTATGGTGTTTTTGTTGTTGCTAATTTTTGGAATAATCAGTCATTAAACAATAATTGACAAGCACTGATATTAGGATATGTCCATGCTGTTTGGTTCATGCCACTCCGCGACACTACCCCACAAGAGGTAAGGCATTGCTTCTAAGTTGAGTTTCGTTTGTCGTAGCAATGCTAACATACTCTATGCGTTTTAATTACATGAAGTGTTGATATTTGAAATTTTCTCTACACAAGACAAATTGACTGCTTCTCTTAAGTTCATTCGAGCATTAAACTCCATAGCTGGAAGCAACAGATTTGAAATACATTCACAAATGTGTGTAATAAGAATAACTACCAGATTAAAAAGCATGACTCTTAGGCTGTTTAATCAATTATTGTTTAATGTAAGATTAAACAAATATAAAATATTCGTGTCCGTGGCTGCAATTACTTACCTAGATTAATAAAGACATGCTTAAGAAAGGCGTTTTTTTCTGCAATGTTATTGCAAATGTGCTTTTAATTTCAAGCCTTAGGATTTGGACACAAAAGGAGTGACACTCTCACACACACACACGTCCTGGACCTCGCATAGGTCAACTTACGTATTCTGTCAGATTGGCAGGCTAATACATCCAGAGTATTAACCAGGGCAGCCTGTCCACTTTTAACCATGAACTCTGTAAAATGTACCAGTGCAGTGCGTGACCCCATATGAGAGAATATCCCACGAAAGTCGCGTTTTTTTGGGGGCCAAGGGACCACTACATTGTAGTTAATTATCACGTCCTGTTTCCAAATGGAAACTTGCCGGAAGAAAGACACGTTTTGATGAGAATTTGCAAGTTGCGATTGCACCTACTGGAGTGGCAGAAGCAATACTTTCCTAATTTTCACCAGAATGTACTGTTGCCATTGCTCACGAGAGGCCACAAAAACGGCCATCCAGCCAAAAGCAAAAACGGCAACGCTCGGGGAAGGAAAGAGGCACCGAGGTGAAGGTGGATAAGCGTAGGAGGGGGGAAGGAGGAGGAGGCACTGGAACAGAGAGGGAGGAATGATGCTGAGACATCTGCAGCAGATGGGACGTGATGACAGATGATCAGCAACAGTGGAGGACGGCTCGCTAGGACCATTCTCTGCCTCAAAACACTACGCCCGACATGAACGATGCTGACCAATATGTGACTGAGCGTCTATTTTACGAGGTCGCATTCATTACACACAAAAGTACCTGCAACAAATTAACCACAATACCTTGTTGATCGCGTCAAGGAGCACAAACAATAATGCGAACTCCGGTCATCCTGGCAGCATCGGCGTTTTGTCTAGCCGTCGAACAAAGACGGTCGCTGCCTCGCACGCTTTCAGATGCTGATAGTTTGTATTTACAGCCTTCTGGAATGCTCTTCCTTACAATATATTAGGAAGCCACTAGAGACGTACAATTTTAAATCTAGGTTGAAGGCTCATTTCTTTAGAATTGCTTTTTGTGTTTAGTTTGTTGTAATTTCTCCGCACCTCCGATTTGCGCGGTTCGCTACGTACAGCACAAAAGAAGTTCAACATACATACAGACATGGGTGACAAGCCAGCTCACCCTCAACAATGGATACGACCTATAAACTTCTGGAACACATCATCCTCCGCAGAATGCACAAATAGAAAATAAATAAAAACTATCCAATGTGCAACTGAGGTCATCCAGAACAGACCTACAACACATAACGACGCAATGCCCGATCCCCAAATACGAAGGAGATACACTCCTGACATGGTTATATGGGCTTGACCACCTGAATGTGAAATTGTACTTATTGCTCTGCATCTACATCAGCAGCCGTACGAAAGGAGAAGAATAAAAAGAGGAAGATGAGGGAGGGACTGCCAATGCCACTGTTTTCAGAGCTGGGTTTTTATAACGGTGTTTAGAAATACCCATTGGAATTAGAATATCATTTATTATCGTAATACTTAAATGGATCAAACTAATTTCATCCACAGCAAAAACAGGGACTTAGCCCATATGTCTAAAGTAAAAAAATATATATATTTGGTTCATTGTCCGCTCTAACTTCCTATACCCATCGAGATAGCAGTTCTCAATCAATCTATGCTCAGAACTAATTTGTTTTGTACACAATGAATGTAACTTCCATGGTGCGTGAAATTAAGCTGAAAAGGCGAAATAAAATGGATGCACTGCACCGAGCGGTATTAAGGAACGAATAGTGCCATGAGGAATTCTCCCTGCTATTAAAGTTTACGTGTTTTACTTTAAACCGGTTTGCACCATGCATTATATAGTCCACTGTGACATCTACCTTGAAGGTGTGTATTATTACGGTGCGTACACCATATACAAATGCATAAATTTGATTTTACAAACGAAACAAGAGTGTTTCCCGGCCCTGATGAGTGTGATGTGGTTTTGATTTCAGCACGTAACCCTGTGCCAGTGAGTGGTGTCAATTACACATCTCAATGGCAGGAGCTAGGATCACAAAGACTGCTGACTTTCCACAAAGTGATACTTATTTTCAGAATTTGAACATGTATTTATACTGGAGGAATCCGGTTAGCTATACAGCTCTTTTTCACAGATGTCCAATAGGGGCAGGTCAGAACGTTTAAAAACAAACAATACAAAACAACACAATAGGAGTGCAACGTATAGGAAAGGTAAACAAACTACATTATTGTCACAGTGATCCTGTGACAATAATGCTATTGTAATAAAGGTCGCAGAGGCAACTTCTGAAATCAGTGTTCTTTATTAACTTTCTTCCACAGCTGTCATCGTACTGGCTCCTCTGCTCTGTAGCTCCTTCATCCTGTTGGCAGACAGCGTGAGAGGGAGGGATACCGCTGCCACGTGGCAGGCTCTGGACCTCGCGCTCCAGCGTGGCTCCCCCCTTTGTTCGTTCCAGCTCTGACCACGTGTTGCCCGTCTCCACCCCTTTTATCCTTGGGTCACGTGGTGCCTCTCAGCCAATCCTGGGTAACCTCCCTGGAATCTTCCAGATCCCATCCTACGGCAGAGGTCGCAACCGGGTACCTGATTCCCGTACCCTACCCGATACCCGGCTACCCGTACTTGGTACCCGTTTGCGACCCTGGTGCGGCCGGGTACGGGTAGGCCGTGAGTCACTGGTGAGTAACTGTTTGTCACTCATTTCCCAACGTCTTGTCTCTTCTCACAATTCAAGTTCCTAGAATCAACCCACCCGCGCCTGCAACATGGCTTCATCCCAGAGGTCGCAATCGGGTACCTGATACCCGTACCCTACCCGTACCCGGCCGGCTACGGCCGGGTACGGGTTCCCGTTTGCGACCTTGGTGTGGCCGGGTACGGGTAAGGAATTAAAATCCGTTTGCGACCTCTGTCCTACGGTCCCAGGACCACGCCCCTAACTCGTCCCCCATTGGCTGTGGCTGAAGCCAGCAGAGCCAATCATCTTCTTCCAGGTGTAACCTTCGCATTACGTCAGGGCCACGCCCCTACTCTCCCCATTGGTTATGGGCTGGGACCGGTAGTCAATCATTATCAATCAGGTTTGACCACTTAATCACCCAGGTGTACCCTCACATTACATTATTAACCAACATCACATATTGGAAAACAATTACAGAGGCGCTTTCTACAAATGTTTCAGTTGAGTCACGTAGAAATAAAATAAATTAAATAATAGAGTACGGCGTTTCGATTGCAACACAAGCAGTCGTCATCAGGTAGAACTAAATTTGAGAGACAAAACACAGACACGGAGACACACAGACAGACACACAAGCAGAGAGAGAGAACACAGAGACACACATAGAGAGACACACAACAGAGTGTATCTGTGTTGTCTCTCTCTGCTTGTGTGTCTGTGTGTCTCCGTGTCTGTGTTTTGTCTCTCAAATTTAGTTCTACCTGATGACGACTGCTTGTGTTGCAATCGAAACTTGATGACGGTTGCTTTTGTTGCAATCGAAATGTCGTATTCTATTATTATTCATTTTATTTTATTTTTACTTGACTTTACTGAAAGAACCAAAGAGCAATTCATGCAGTCACGAAAGCTTCAAATAAAGTTTGCATCAGTTGACTTTAAAACCATTACAGACTACGTTATTTTATTATAACAAAACAACATCACGTATTAATTTAAGGCCTGCTTTACCTTGGTTATAATTTAAAATGTTAATTCATATTTTTTCTTGTAAGGTAAAGGTGCACCGCTGCAATTGCATTTTCGCGGCACTGCCGGTAGGAGGGTCACCACTAGAGAGTGCTCGAGAGAGCCTCTCCTCAGCATATTTGTCAAAGGCCTCTTCCCTACACTCTGCCAGCCACCAGGGGGTTTGTAACAGGGTAGTCGTGCACTTGTTACATCGTTCTACCGTCCAGCAATCACAATTGGTTCTATTGTAAGAGAAGCGAAAGGCGCTGGGTTTTTTCCCCACTCACAGCCTCCTCCTGTGGGATTGCCTTGTTTGAGACAGGTGCATGCCAACTAACGGGTGGGGTGATTATATAAGAAGAATGCTTACCCGATTGGTGGGAGGCCATTCATAACGAGAGTGTGCCTGGGTAATTGGCTCTGACGCTGCTAGGTCGAGGGGGCTGCAGAAGCCAGCGACGTAAGAGGAAGGCAGAATGTGTGGTGGTTGCACGTTGCTGCTACTGAATCTGGGTCTGATGCTGATAGTGATTATAATGATGATGCTGTGATGCGCTTAATGTGAGTTAGGAATAAAATGTGGAGTTCACCTAACAGTGCTGGAAAGTCCCTTTTACAGGTTTGTTTGGATATTCTTCTACACAAGCATTTTGCCTGTCCAAGGACGGGTGTATTGCAATAAATCTGAAACTTGCAAGCGAAAAGCAGACCGCGACGTGATATTCATTGCATTAATGCGTGTGCAATTTGTCAGGGCGCGGTGACACAGACCTATTTAATTTTAAGGTAATAACCCCTTGTTCATCATGACGTCCTTTTTACTTTGATGTCTCAATAGCGTTACGGAGATCGCGTGACGTGAAGGCTCTGCCTTTGCAGTGAGGGTTGTAAGTTGACGCCGAGGAGGGGTGAGGAGGCGCCTCGGCCCCCCATGTGGAGTGACGTCAGCCGCTAATTATTATGAATGGAGAGGGTGTCCATTTGGAGGACGTCACCTGCTCATGAATATTAATGAGGGGGGCTGCTCGATGTGGAGTGACGTCATGAGGGGAGCTGGTCTATGTGGAGTGACGTCACGAGCATTAAGGACATTCCTGGGTCATTATAGTAGGTATTCTCGTCGGCTGACTAACTTACAAACCCAGGTGCTCTTAGTGCTCTAGGTTTGTAAATGCGATTAACCAGAGCATCTCCGCGTCCCAACAATGCATTCTTCCCTCTCACATCCGAGCCTGCATCATAATCCATGCCTTGAACTGCATTGCGTCTGGCATATCAGACATGTCCATTTCCATTCGAGCAAAGTTCTGTGCTGGGTTTCATATTTCATCCAGAGATAGCATAATTGGCCTTATTTTTTTATGTTAGTTTCTTTGTAGCCACTGTGGTATTCACTGTGTATTTAGTATCGTTGCAGTATCGGTGAAGTTTTAATTGGCAAACGTGTAATTGCCAATGTGGTGCTCCATTAAAGCTTTAATATATAAACACAAAGTAACCAGTATGGCTCTGAGCCTTTGTCTCTCACCAATGAATCCTGAAAGAGCCGACATGAAACGTAGTTCTTCTCTGTGACCTTTTGTCATTAACGCTGAACCATTAGTGTCCCAAAGGAACCTTATTCTGGCTCTGAGATTGTCATACATACTAACCCCGAGAATCCTGAAGAAGCCTCTGCCATTTGTGAGTGGCAGAGGCTTTTCCAGGGTGGTCGATATATCTTGTGACCCCTATTTAATTCACTAAAACTTAATATGTTTGTATACCAATGGGTCTTAAATAGAGTTGAATAATCAAAGGGAAACACATTTTAGGGGTCAGCTATTTGTGGGGTCACAACACATCTGGACCAACCTGAACAGCGCATAGCGAAGGTGGTACCACCTCGGGCAGCCAGCCGTAGGTGCCATGGAGTGGACCCAGCTTGAGATTGTAACACCGTTCACAACTCTCGTTTTGCTGCTGTGGTGCAATGGTCAATTGCCGTCCAGAAGTCGCCAGATCGTTCTCCGGGCACTGGCAGTTCAACAGTGGCACAAGTTTCATAAACGTCCCACCTCTGTCAACCCAACAGTATAAATGGGGCATGTCACAGTCAATCGGCAGGTATAATGGGGTAAAGTGTGGGTACTCTACATTTTTTACACTTCTGGCCGGCGTGGAAGAGTAGGCCAAATACACTCTGGAGGGTCTCTCTAGCGCTCCCTCGAGTGAAGGTCCTTCTGTCCAGCAGTGGCAGGAGGAATTAATTGCATGTATGCACCTATAACTATGATCAGAGCAATTATCTCAACAATAGCATGCTACTCATAATAAAGGGTTTTGGTTTAGATCGCGTCATTTACAAATGTGTCGTAACCCTCCACCACCCGACATGGCCAATCAGTAAAAAAGTGTCGGGTAGTGGAGGGTTCCGACACATTTATAAATAATGCGATCTAACTCAACACGTTCCTTCGGAGTGGGCAGGTAGGAACTTGGATGGACAGCGCATTCGTGCACGACAGACAAATATGCACGACAGACAGATAAATAATCCCTGGTGGGCAGTGTGGAACCTGTTGTTCCTACCTGTAAAAATCTTTATCATGAATTTTGGTCGCGAAATCCTACGTGTTAAACGAACAGTATACTTTTCGATTTAAAGCTTTCGTGACTGCAGTGATTAATCTTCTTGGTTCTTTCGGTAAAGTCACGTAGAAGGGAAATAATAAAATAGTAAAAATTTAACAATAAAATAATTCTCACGACGTTTCGGCCACAACGCAAGCAGCCGTCCTCAGGTGAAGAACAGGTCTGTCGGAAAGACAGTGTCTGAATGAACACCACCAGGCTTGGCAGCGTATATATAAGCTGGAATGAAGGGGGAAGAGCGCCTTGACAAAGGAATTTGCATATCAAGAGGAATTTAGTTGCTTCAGCTCCATACTATTAACATTCCTTCCCTTTATTAATGCTAACCCTACTCCCTCCCTTTGATGCTGCTAATCCGGCATAATGCACGGGCATAATATGACTTTGAAACCCCCCCCGCCCACCTCCTACGCATTCCACAAGTAGTGACTAATCCCATATCTGCATTTCCCATAAATACGCTAAATGCCTCTTGATATGCAAATTCCTTTGTCAAGGCGCTCTTCACCCTCCAACTCAGCTTAAATATACGCTGCCAAGCCTGGTAGTGTTCATTCAGACGCTGTCTTTCCGACAGACCTGTGACTTTACCGAAAGAACCAAGAAGATGAACAGTATACTACCACTGATGTTCTTGGCAGCACAAACGCATATTTAAACGAAGTATCCAGAATGCTGAAATATGTATTGAAGAGGTCGGGAATAATTGATAACAGTAATGATGAGGGGGGGGGGCACACATATGAGTGGGAGAATAGGAGGTGGTGGCCAGGGTGAGAAATTGGAGGAAATTGAGCAAACAGACATCTGCTTTGGAGACCACGCAGTCGTAACTTTCAGATCTGTCAACAACTGTCACTTAAACTCACATGGGACGACGACGACGACAACAATTTTAATCTGAGGTTCCAAATTGCAATCTTGCTCTGATTTGTTAACGCATCTCACGGCTTGCTTTGCAATCGCCTGTAAGTTGTACATCCAACCTTGACGTTGGTGGAATCCAAGCCAATCTCATTAGCTCCGTGAAATTTAAGTGCAGCGCAAAACAACAACAAAAAAGCCATGTGAAATTGCACGGACCAATCCTGGCTATGGGAAGGGTGAATGCTCGCGGGGGCTGCGTGTGTTAAGTTAAGAGGATGGTGCTTTCCGCTGAGTACGTTTGGATGGAGTGCCAATGAGGTGTGAGCCTAGTGGGAAGCGTGCACGCCAGTTGAACCGTGACGTGGGGCTACAGAGGATGTTGGGGGATGGCTCCCTGCGCCCAAAGGCTGCGGTTATAGTGTCACTGCTGCAACTCCTCAGCTCTCCAGCGTACCGAACATGATATTGGCTCTTGACTTCGTGAATCTACAGCAGAACCGTAATGCTTTCGGGACACTTTGCAGCACAAACAGAGCGCACGTGTTAAGGTTCCTGCAACGCCACTAGAACAGGGAGGTAGAACATACATGGAAAGCCGTCAGGAGTGCTAATGAAATGCCTGTGGTGATGAAGAACATTGCTGAGGTCATTGTCTCAAATAGGTATTCAACGAGCAGTCCATTTCCTGGTGTATATCGCGCAGTCTGTAACATCGTTCGTCAAGCGTATTATCGTGAATATGTAACTGTGGTGGATTGTAGGAGTTTCATAAACAACTTGGACGTTTGCGTAACAAGACTGTAACTAGCAAGCATTGTAGATCGAATTAAGTCGAATTTGTTGCAACGAGTGCAAGATGCAGGAGGGCGAGTTACTGAAACAGACATTTGTGTTTCTGGAGACCCAGAGGTCAGAGCTTCATGGTGCAGGAATACCCACAAGAGATGGTCTTGGAGGTCACGTGTTCATTGTGCAACTATTGGGAAAACTTGAAAAACGAAATGCATTGTCCTTGATTTACATTTAAATATTATTTTAATTAATTATGATTGATTAGGATTTAATACACGTACACTATACTCTTTGTATTGCATTCGGTGAAATTAAAAGTTCGCCTCTTGACGATACATTGTTACATCTAACAGGCTAAATTACTTTGAGAGTGTCCGATGGTACACATGCGCGTGTGTGTGTGCAGAGTAGTGTAGCGGTGGTGTAGCAGTTAGCGCGCTGCTTTATGAACCCGGCCACTCGAGTTCGAATCCCGCTCACGGTCAGCACCAGTAATGATTATTTGAACCGGTCCTGAGCCTCCCCTAGGTCGACTCAGCCTCAAATGATGCGATGTGTAAACATCGCCATTAGGGAGTCAAATGCGATCGGGCGTGGTGATGGCCACCCACCCCCTAGTGTGCAGTGCCGGCCTTCATAGGTGCTCGCTAATAGTACTTTCCCCAAAAGGTCTCATATAAAGATTCCCAGCCAAAGCGAGCACCAGCGTGGAGTGATATCTGAATTGGATCCCCTGCACTACCCAGTACGGTTAAGTATGGTCAAACAACCCTCAACCAGCAGTGACATGACAAAGGAATACACTGTTACTTATTACTAATTCACATTCCAGATGAAGAGTTGTGATACAATCTCAACAGTCAGGAACATAAATTAGAGCAATGCGTAATTGGAAGCAGTCATGTACCACGGAGAACACATGATTTTATTCATATACGGATACAAACTGTGCATTTGGATGATAAATACTGATAATAAACACAACTTTTCCACGTGGTAATAGAGGGCGCGCAGAAGAATCAACCTGTCAGCATGAAGATATCACAGAAATGTGAAGAGGTACATGGTAATGTTTGTTTTCTAAATGAAAGGAGACGAGATCAAGAGGAGTGGGATCAAGGTTGGGTTCTTTAAGACAGTAAGGGGTTTTGATACACACGTGGCCGAGTGAGGCTGTCGCTTTGCTTCATTTGTCCGAGTGAAGGAACCTCGCAGCAGCGTTCCAGATAATCACAATCTTGTAGATGAGCGAATACGCGTAGCCTATAGAAAAGAGGATTTTTGGTGGCCACCGTGCGAGGCAGGGCGAGAGACGAGCTCGGGGATTAGCTGCAGAGATGTTAAGCTTTGGTCAGGTATGGGACGTTTTGCTGAGCAATTAAATTTGCAATGTTTCTGGAAGCGGGGTTGGATAGGACGAAGAGGAAATATGTTTCGGAGATTAAAAAAGAAGTTTCTGACTGAACATCATGACATTCGGAACATATCACATGTGCTTTACCTACGATGGAATTCGTCAGGGCTCTTAAGTGGTATCACCACTATCAGCCGTTGTTTATCCACTGCTGCATGGAGGTCTCCCTACTCCATGACCATCCCTTGTGGTCCTGTAGATTCAACTATCCATTTCGCTCGCCGTGCATAAGGCGATCTGTTCACTTGCGCCTCTGTATTGGTCGTAGTTTTGGGCACATCGTTTCCTTCGGCTGCTACCACCAGGCTGTCTCATCAATCACCTGTATCTTCCATCAGCCATCGTCCACTCTAACGATGCCCTGGCTCCCACCTGTACAACAGTCGATACGATGCGCCTGAGGTCCGTGCATTTATGTTTCTCTTCGCGTAACTCTAAGCACGCATCTATATACGCTGCTTTGTACACTTTTTAAAATATTGTTCCATTTTGTTCGTCTGCATCCGCCTTTCTGATTCGTGTGGCATTGCTGGCAATGTGCACTGATTGAAAACTTTCCTCTCCAGGCGCGATCTGTACTGCTTTTCATTTAAAAAAAACAACCCATCCTGCTCTTGATCACCTATTCATTTTATTTTTATCCAGATCTGCCTTCAATTGCCTAGGTATACATTTTTTGCTGCCCTATTTGCTCTCGGTTCTGCTGCCGTACGTATACGTATTAAGCTGTGGTTTTAAGGTGTTTCCCTCGAATACGCATTCATTTTCGTTGAGGCGCTGTTCCAAGAACGAGTATTTTGATAGATACACACAATAAACAACTCACCTGACTGCACAGCTGAAGGGAGGACAGTTTAATGAAAGATGTAGAGCAGTGTTCTTCACAAATTTTCAGAAGGGGGCCACTTTCGCCGTGAAGACATCAGTGTGAGGACCGCAACACATTTGAAACCATTGGAAATTGACAGCATGATGATGATGAGGGGCGTTTTCACATGTTGTGTATTGTGTCGGGGGCTGCACGTCAGTGGCCGCACTAAAGGCCACCAGGGGCCGCCAGTGGCCCGTGGATCTTGAAATGGACACTGCTGTAAGATCAATGAAATATTAAGCAGTCTTTTACCAGCAAGGTAATAGGTTAGTTGGACGGTACTCCATGCACTCTGCATTGATCATAAAAACTATCAAATATTTTGGGGGATTTTTTTATTCTCAACATGTGTCAGTTATAATTGTCATTCATATGGGTTACATTTGATAATGACCAGTTCATTCTGTATGAGCTGGCTCTGTTGCTTTCAAGTTACGGCCAACTTGAGGTAAAATGTTGTAAGTGTATAATTCGCTCTTGATTAAAACATTTTTAAGTGCAGCCCTGCAATTACTTGCTAACGCTCCGTCTGGACAGAAGGATCGCCACTGGAGGGAGCTCCAAATATCTCCCTCTCGTGGAGACAGCTCAAGAGAGCTCCTCCTCTAGAGCAGTTTATCAAACTTGTTTGGCCCAAGGACCACTCAGCCCAACGTAAAAATTTACGTGGAACACCCAGCCACTCACCCCTGTCTGGTGACAAAACATAATTCGCTTCTCTCCAGATACCACTAATATAAAATAATTCATACTGGTAGGAACCTCCTGGTTACACCAGCCCACAGGGGATTATTGTGTCTGTCCGTCCGTCGTGCATCCAAAAATAAGAGGGGTGGGGCTGGGTGGAGAGGGGAGGGTGGGGAGGGGCTGGGTGGGGAGGATCTGGATGGGGAGGGGAGGGTGGGGAGGGGCTGGGTGGGGAGGGTGGGGCTGGGTGGGGAGGGGCTGGTCACCCCGTGGTGCCCTTATAAAACTCAACGTTTAACTTACTCACGCCGGCTTGTGCCCGCCCTCACAGTCGGCCATATTTGCGGAATACACCATGCCGCCGTTGACTCTGGCCATTGACCGAGCAACCCAACGTACCTACCAGCTCCCTCCGCAGGAATGTGTTATCGGAAAATAAAACAAAATGACGCAGTCATAAGGTACATTTTTAAGGGGGGTATTTATATCTTAGGGTTAGGGTAGTTTAATCACGGCAGTTTCCCTCACGTTTTTTTTTATATAAGTACATTACACATTCATGTTTGAAACAAAAGGTATACGTCACTGAGACAGAGGGTACACTCCCTTTGCTACATGCGACACATTGGATAAAGTTAGGTTTCCAAGTTAAATGAACAACAATAGAATCCCATTCTATTGCACAACTCTGGAAATCACGAGACAGACCTGCCACAGCAGAATAATAGGACAAGCCGGAAAACCGTACGTTTTAAACGACACGCAGAGACGTGTAAAAGCCACACAACATTTTGATAAGCATGCAAAAAACCATCAGCAGTTCTGGAAGAAGTGCATTGTGGTCCTATTGTCCTCTTTGGATGAATGTGACCGACTGAGAGCAACAGTGATAGGCGGTGATAGAAAACTCGACCGGTTTCGTCCTCATCGGGACTCATCAACACAGCAGTGTTCACTGCTGCCAAGTCTGCCTCTGGAAGCTATATGTGTTGAGTTCCCACTTCCACACGATGAGGCCATTAGCTTGATGTCTACACTGTGGCCCATACAACAGTCCAACTACCCCCCACACCTCATCTGAGAGGAGCTGGTTTCAAGCTAATTTTTTCCTATAGTAGTGAATAAACTTGTCCGTAGTTTCAACTGCCTCGCCGGGAGATAGAACTATCAACCTGTGGATTGAAAGTCGACTGCGTGGACAATTACACCAGAGCCTCATCCGAGTTTACATATACTGTAAAACGCAACACATTGCATTGCATCAGTACGTGTCAGTATGCTGCTCTATCGATCTCTGTGTCTCTCCGCACATGCATGTTTGTCTCCATGTATCTACACTGGTGAAGCGTGTCGTAAATATGAGCACTGGAGAGACAAAGGTGGCCTGGCATGGTGCTGGACACCGACCCCATCACGTACCGTGCAAGTCTTCATAAGGTGCTCGCCTTCATAGGTGCTCGCTAACAATATTTGCCCCAACAGTCTCTTATTAGACATCTTTCATAATAAAAGCTTTTGGGTTAGATCACGTAAGTATAAATGCGTCGCAACCCTCCACCACCCGACACGGCGAATCAGTACAAAATCTGTCACGTTAACAAAACGCCAATTTGTTACTTCTTCAGCCCACCGGTGTGTCTGAAAAGTGAATCCACAACATTTATCATTTGAGGCATCTGTTTGACCGTTTCTGTATCTGTGTCTCGAGGGCCAGCCCCCCCCTCCTTATGTGAGACAGCACAATGATAGCCCCCCTCCCCCGACCCCTTAATCCCCCACCCCTCGTCCCCGCTGCCTTCGGTTATCCCCCGAAAATGATTTATTCCATCACTACATTGGGGCGAAGTCGTCTTGCTTGGTTGCGTTTTGACACTGAAACTCGACGTACTAGTATCGCGAATGGTGTTACATTCTCTGTAATGTCCACTTTACGGCAGATGGCATTGCCTTGGCAATTCCTTACAGAAATAGTACTTAAGCAGTTGTGGGAAATGGCTCGGCGGAAAGCATGCCTGCGTGCGGTACGCACTGTACATGTATAATTAATCGTTATTCTGTTTTAATCAAAGCTATTAATAAGAGCACATTGGAGGGAAGTGTCGCTGCAAGGAATTGCAATTGCCGGGGCAGAGCTAATGACAGAATGGCAGATATTGCCTTCGGACAATAAACGCAATGTTTTTTTGTGATTGCATTGGCAGTGTAGCATAGGCACAAATAATAAACACTCGATCCGTTCGTCAATGACACTGCTCTTAAAGGAACTATATATATGCGTGTGTCTATGTATGTATAAGGTGATGTATCTTGCAATGGCCAAATATCTCATAGCCTCGTGGCTATGAGATATGTATACTGGAGGAATCCGATGAGCTATGAAGCTATTTTTCACAGATGTCCAGTACGCCGCTTGTTGCAGAGGTGGACGGCTCCGATCGAACGACTGTCTGGATTAATACTGCGGGTGTAAATCACTGCAAATATACCCACGTTATACGTACACTTTCACGACCAATATTGTGATTCATAATTGTGTTTTTTTTGGTGGGGTTCGATTATGTAAAAATGTTTGTCGTGAACCCTCCTCCACCAAACACAGCCAATTAAAATACAGGTTTCAGGCAAATGAAACGTTACAAAGTGTATGATTGCGTCAGCACTGCACCGGTGTTATTTTTGGAGAGGAATCTTACGGACTTTTCAATGGTTACCAACGATTACCATTGCTGGATATTACCATCCAGCATCCTCAGGTTGACATGAGCTCAAATCTTGAGACCATGAATTACGAATCACACAAAAAAACACGACGCGCCAACTGCTTCACAATGGACGTGAAATATCCTGTGACATCGATCGGAAGAGTGGGCAGGCTATTGTGTGAGTTGGTGTCGTGGCCCAAATGATGCCAAATAAAAAAAAATGACCTGCAAAATATTCAACCGGAATTGTACATAGTAACCATCACCCCCTTCTACCGTAACTTGGCAAGATCCTCCTGAAGAAGGGCAATTTTATAACAGTATCCCCTCGTTATTCACAAACTTGTAGCCCACGGTTTTGGCTATCCGCGAATCGCATCGGGAACTCTAAACGACTGCATCGAGAGAGAGAGAAGGAAAGTGATGAGATAAAGTGATGAGATACTTTAATATGTATTTAGAATATTTAAGATTACATTTTTATTCACCATGTTTTGTTATGAAAATGTCCATGCATTTAATTGCGTATGTATGCATTTAAAGTCCTTAATTAAAAAGGGCAATATCATTATCCGCGAAATGTACTATTCACGAGCATCTTCGGGACGTATCCCTCGCGAATAACGTATATGCATACACGTGTTGTTACCTTTCAGGGCAGTGCTACTAACGATTAGTGTATGCAGCTCCCAATTCACGGGCTTATATCACAGAAACGATGTTTGGAGTTTGAAGATGCGGAGCCCTAAAACACCTGAAAGACACACCCGCGGTGTTTATACAGCAGCATTCTCCCAAAGCAACGGATAATCTCTGTGAAATGCAAAAAAAAGTATTGCACAGCGATCACAGCACGGGAAACATAACGTCGGCAAAAAAACAACTGCGTAATATTGCAACTGGTGCACAAGGACAAACACTTATGTATCCATGTGCACCACTCCAACTACGTGTAACACTTTCTCACGGCAGGAAAAAAAATATTCAATACTTATATTTTGTCATTTCAACTGGAATTAATACATCTAATCTAAAGGGTCCCCCCCTAAAATACATTCTGATTAGGTTCCCCCCCACCCTCCGAGCGATCTAGGACCACCTCTTCTGCGATTGGCTGTGTGGGGTTAATACATCTCGCTGCAGACAATGGGTAAACTTACAGAGGTAAAACGTAAAGGCGCAGTCCGGCTCTCACTTTCTCACGTCACTGCTGCTGGAAGGTCCTCCACTAGAGGCAGCCGTAGACAGCCCGTCTGGAGAGTGGTTTTGGTCGACTCTCCCACGCTTTGCCTGACGTCTCTGACGATGACGAGAGTTGTCCACACTTTACCGACTCGAACAGCGGTGTACACATTTCCGCCGCGGCAAGAGATCGTGCTATCTATCGAACGCCCTGGACTGCGACTTAACTGCGACGCCCATTGCACCGCGACATCCTCTCCGCCGCAAGACGCGCCGCGTGCGATCAGAGCGGCTTTGAGCAATGCACGCCCGCGGACAGCCGCGGGGGTAAAGAACAAGCGGGAGCCCCGCCGTGGTCTGCAGCGCCACCCATTGCCGTTTTGTCGGGATACGCGCGCAGGTGACCAAGTAAACCCAGCGCCGCGCGTTCAGCTTCCCGGGTGCTGGGATCACAGCTATATCCTTCTGTAATTCCTACACGTCTCTCGCTATGATGACCACAAATCAGTTTCGTCGCCTATCCGGACGATCTCTCCCGGGGAGCTGCGGCGAGCGTGCGTCCGTTAGCCCAAATTGCGCAACACGCTGGAAAAACAACGCTTACACAACAATACGCAACAATTCACACACACAAATCACAACAACAACATATACAGCAATACTCAACAACACACAACAATACACACAACAACAATACACAACAACACACACACCAATGTACAACAAACACACCAATACACAGCAACACACACGCCAATACACAACAACCCCCACAAAAACACACAACACACACATAATAACACACACAACAACAACAACAACGATATACAATAACACACGCGCGCGTGTCTACGGTGCAGCCGATAAACTCCCAGCAATTCAATTTGGTGAGCCTGATCTTGTTATGGATGTTGAAGTATTATCATGATTATTATTTTGCGCGAGAGGATGAAGAGAAAGAGACGAGCGACACACGCATTGAGATCAGGGCGATGTCTCCGTTGATTATTAGGATGACCTTCGAGGTTAATTTTCAATCTCATTAGCAATGGACATATAAATGTCAGTGCCCGCCATAGCATTTGTCCTTTCACACGGAGCGAGACGGTGGTGGTGGTGATGCAAACGTGAAACCGCTAGCCTTCATGATCCGCTGAGTGTTGTTATTGTTGCCAGTTTGGTGATTAATAAATATTCATATTCTTAGGTTTTTTCGGTAAAGTCACGTAGGTAAAAAATTGTGTTGCTTCCGAAACGTCGTGATTTTTTTTACTTTTATTAATTAAAATTTTTTACCTACGTGACTTTACCGAAAAAAACCTAAGAATATGAATCCTTGCAGTCACGAAAGCTTCAAATCTAGAATTGATTAATAAATGTTGGCACGTGTGTTCATTGATGTCCGAGAAATAATTCAGGAGTTTTGTTATTTGTTTTTTAAGCTGCTTTAAGATACCTTATCACGCTCGTATGAATCGAACACAACACGAAGGATACTCTCACGGACATTAGCAATAACATCAAAGCTTCTGAACCGCACATCATTGCGAATACGTGCTGATCCACAGCCGCACAGAGTAACTCGCATTAAATGCAAAGCATTCGCATGCCCGTTTAATGCGCCGCTGTTGCTGCTGGAGAAGATCTGATAATCTGTGTACGTGCTGATCAAAGTAGCGCCTATTCGAAACATCGCGTGCCACAGACGAGGGTCAATGAATTATTCTATAAACTAATCTCATGCAAGCCACCAACTTTTGTAACGAACATTTAAATAGTGTTCATATGCATACGCATTGATACATATATAACAGTATTCGTTATGTGCGAATGTACATAGTACTCAATCGATATTACTTATATATTCATGCTACAAAAGTAATCGCGTTTTTTAGTCAAGCTACACATTACAAAACTAGCACTCAAATCATGGATAGCGGTTCGCGCGCGTGTATTCTATCATGTGTCTTGCTGGAATGGTGTTTGTGTGGAGTCTTCAACAAAGCACAAGCACATATTCCGTGCGCGGACAGCCACACACTCGCATAGTCACACACTCACATAGCCACACACTCACACATAGCCACAATCAAAGATCCCCCGTATAGCCTTAACAGACTGTAGGGGCAAGTGCTGTTAGCGAGCACCTATGAAGGCCGCAACGGTACACGTGGGGGTGGGTGGCCAGCACCACGCTTGACCGCCTTTGTCTCCCCAGTAGCGATGTTTACACACCGTACCAGGTACTCATTTAATGCTGAGTCGACCTAGGGGAGGGCCCGGGACTGGTTCAGATAATTGTCACTGGTATTGGCCTTGAACGGGAATCGAACCCGGCTCGTTGGGTTCATAGCGCAGCGCGCTAACCACTACACAACCGCTCCCCACATAGCCACACACTCACACACAGCCACACACACACATAACCACACACGCACACATAGCTACACTCACACATAGCTACACACTCACACATAGCTACACACACTCACATAGCCACACACTCACACAGCCACACACTCACACATAGCCACACACTCACACATAGCCACACTCACACATAGCCACACACTCACACACATAGCCACACACTCACACATAGCTACACTCACACATAGCTACATACACACACAGCCACACAATCACACATAGCCACACACATTCACACATAGCCACACACACACACATAGCTACACTCACACACAGCCACACTCACACACATAACTCCACACACTCACACATAGCCACACTCACACATAGCCACACACTCACACATAGCTCCACACACTCACATAGCCACACACATAGCCACACTCTCACACATAGCTCCACACACTCACACAGCCACACACTCACACATAGCCACACACTCACACATAGCCACACACACATAGCTACACGCACACATAGCTACACTCACACACAGCCACACTCACACGCATAGCTCCACACACTCACACATAGCCACACTCACACACAGCCACACTCACACACATAGCTCCACACACTCACACATAGCCACACTCACACACAGCCACACTCACACATAGCCACACTCACACACAGCCACACACACACATAGCCACACGCTCACATAGCCACACACTCACACATAGCTACACTCATACATAGTCACACACACAAAGCTCCACACACTCACACACAGCCACACACACATAGCCACACTCACACATAGCCACACACACTCACATAGCCACACACACTCACATAGCTACACACTCACACATAGCCACACACTCACACATAGCTCCACATACACATAGCCACACACTCACACATAGCTCCACACACTCACATAGCCACACACACACATAGCTCCACACACACAGCCACACACTCACACATAGCCACACACTCACACATAGCTCCACACACTCACATAGCTCCACACACACACATAGCCACACACTCACACATAGCTCCACATACTCACATAGCCACACACACACACATAGCCACACACTCACACATAGCCACACACACATAGCCACACACTCACACATAGCTCCACACACTCACATAGCCACACAGCCGCACACCCCGTGCGCGCACGCTCGGGCATTCAGAGCGCATCCGCGCCGGACAGGGCGTGGGGGAGGAGGGAGCTGTGGTGGCAGCAGCAGGAGGAGGAGGTGTTGCCATGGCGACTGCTGGAGGAAATGGATCAGCAGTCGCATCAGGTCCGCGTCGCTGCTGATGCCACAGCGAAGGGAGGCGAGGCTCGTGCTGGGGTTAGCGCCGCGCTAGGAGGACGCGGAGGAGGAACCGGCACCGCGGTGGGTGGGGGAAAGCGCAGACGACGGAGGGAAAGGAACGGCGGAAAAGAAGCGGCGGCGAGGGGAGGGTTTCGCCAGAGGAGGGGAGATAGCGGAGCAGCAGAGGAAGGCTGGCGCGCCTTTGTGGTGGATAGACGAACACGGGCAACGACTAGGCGGAGACGCGTTGAGACAGAGAGAGCCAGACAAGACCGAAGGACGGCGAGGCGGACACGAGACCTCGTATCGCATCTGGTGTGGGAGCGCTCGCTGCGGGTGATTTTCTCGGAGGCTGCTCTCTGTTGCAACCCCCGGCGCTCTCTCGCAGTCCCGCGTCCTCACCTCCCCACGTTCAATCCACCTCTGAGACTCTTCACGACCACCTACCTGAACCCCCACCCTAATTACCTGTACTGCCCCACCCCACTCACCCACTAACCCCCCCCCCCCCATCACTCACCTGTACGACTCATCCCCGACCATATTCCTGATTACCCACCCACATACTTCCCAACCCACCGAAGAGCCATAGCTTCCCCCCGAACTTCACACCCCGGACTTCAACAGCCCAGTCCCCCTCTGACCCCCCACACGGTCCCCTTTTCATCCCCTCCCACCACCAACATCACCCCGCGCCCCCCTCCCTCACTCCTCTCATCCCCCTTTTTCTCTCTCCGCCTTCCGAGCTCGTTCCAAGGCGGAGGTGGGATTGTGGATTTGTGTTTGCGGGAACCCACGGGGTAGCGCTGGGAGCTGGCGGCTGGGGGTGGGGGGAGACCGAGAGCATTTATTTGATTTTATTTCTTTTATTTTCTGTGTGTGTGTGTGTTGGGCTGGGAGGCTGGGAGGTGGGAGGGGGTGGTGGTGGTGGTTCCAAGCCCCCGGAGCGACGAGAACAGCCCCGGCGAGGCGTCTCAACGCCAGCTGGGACCGAAGAACTCAAAGACGGACGGCACGGAAGAGAGGTTACAGCAGCAGCAGCGACAAGATTAACAATAACAGCAGTAATATTAGTAGCAGCAGCAAATATTACGGAGAGCAAGCGGACGGCAAGGTGACAACGGCAGCTGACAGAAGCTCAGAGCGTGGAGCTCCGAGTGAATTACCCCTCTCCACGGACCCACACGCGCGCAACGGTTCCACTCTACGAGGATTGAAGCCGAGCAAAGAGCCACCGTTTCTGCTCTTCTTTACAGGCGCACACGCGCGCGTACACACTCTTACTCGCCGTGCGGTGGTCCACCCGATGCTGAGTGGATCGTCGGCATCAACATGAGACGCATGGGGACGCGACGAGACCCGACCGGGACCTTGGCTCCCTCCCTATGGATTCTGATTCTCGTTTCGTGCGGGTGCATCGGGGTGGCCCTGGCCGCTTTCCCCAACAACGTTCAAATAGGTCAGTGCAGTGCATCTGTCGTTGTGTGTGCCCGTATGTATATATGTATTTGTGTGTGTTATAATGTGTGGTGCATGGCGTCTACGGGTCGCGCGCTCACACACAGCCATGCATCCCATTCCACTCACACACAGTCACACATAGCCACACACCCGTGCCGATCACACACAGCCACACACCCCGTTCCACACACACAGCCACACACTCCGTTCCACTCACAGCCACACACCCCGTTCCACTCACACATAGCCACACACACCGTTTCACTCACACATAGCCACACACCCCGTTCCACTGAAACACAGCCACACAACCCGTTCCACTCACACATAGCCACACACAGCCACAGACCCCGTGTCGCTCACACAGCCGCACGGATCGTCTAATTGAGTATCTGCTGCGGTGCGTAAAAAACATCGTCACTTGGGAGGCCAAGGCGTGGTTCTAAACACCCACTCCCGAGTGCGCAGTGCTGGCCTTGATAGGTGCTCGCTAACGGCACTTTTATTTGAATAATATTAAAACGTATGGTTTCGGGCTATAGGCTGATCTGGGTGTCGCTGTACATGTGTTCCAGAACCCACCTCCCCCCAAAAGCGCATGTGTGCATCTCGGGCTTTCTCCGTGCCACGTGGCAGTACACGAACGTTCGCGTGTCAAAGTACTAGCTTTGCATTGTGCGAATCATGCTTGTACCAGTACTGTAGGGTCTCATCCATAGCCGTGTGTGTGTATCCCTTTGTTTCGGAATAAGTCTCAATGTCCCAGCAGACGCGCACCCTCCCTCCCCTCCACCCCGTTACAGGCTGCACTGCAAACCGCATTGCACTCTCATGGAATATATATAAAAAAAAATAACCACCGTGGATAATGAATGCGTATTAATAACACACGCGTTGCGTGGAGAGCCAGGTGCATGACAATGGAGGTGGTGGGTCATTGTGAGCTCACTTTCTCGCCGTCGTTTATTGCAAAATAGTGACGTACGCGAGACATTGTTGTCGTGTGGGATGCGTGCACTCACGGCAACGCGAATGCGCTGGGATTAGCACCCATGGCCCGTGCAGAATACACGCTTGTGATATTCTTCATACAAAACGTGGCCACCGTTTCTCAATCTCTCTTGCTATTCATGAGCGTATACGTCTTCATTGTCTTTCTTACACTACCTAAAAATGTTCATATATCCCACGTCTACAAACCATCGTTAACGTTACACCTGCCGTTATGTCTGCAAACACGCGTCTCCTTTCCGTGTGTGGCTGCGTGTGTGTTTATTTGTTTTGCATGGCTTGCGATATATTACGAGACGCAGAGTGCATATACTCACACCCGGACAGAAACACGACTGCAACACTTTAACGGCCAGGCTCTTGGCTGCATCAGAGTGACGCCCAAATGTTGATAATTTCCCCACGCCTGCTTTGTCCATCATCACTGCTTAGCTCTACAACACACGACTCATTACATTATTGGTCTGCGCGCTGTGTTCCGAGCCTGGCTCTAAACACACATACACATCGCAGGCTCAGTCATCCGCGGCCCGCTGTGATCTACAAAGAGTGCCCACAAATTACGGATTAATCACCTATTTTCACATCAATCCTTCCCACGTCAGAGTCTTCAGGCAATTGCTTTTTTTAACCACATGCGTTCCATTATGCGCGGGCGTACGCGTAGATTCTTCAACGTACAATTCATTGACAATGGTTGTTCGGATGGCCATCCGTCAATTTCCACGGACAAACCCCTTCCACTCTTATGATCTCCTGCAATCCTTTACGCGATCAGCGTGACGAATGCACGCACCGAATACGCACAATGGACACACACACGCCACACACACACACATTCGCACAACCCAGAAATACCGATATTAATCACGTACGGTCCCGTTGTTTTACGTTTCAATTTTCTTAATCGGTTTACCGTGCAACATTCCCCAGCATATTGGCCGTGATAAGCGTGTCCACACACGTCGGGGCTCGGGAGAGATGGATAATTAATAATATGCTATTAAGCAGGTTCACAGCCCACCCTGGCGCTCTGCTGTATATCATTATCATTATCCATCAGCCACGACCCAATGCATAGCCGAGCAGATGTGCGCTCGCCGTAGGTCAATGCTGTACGCAGCAGTAGCGGGCTTAGCGGGCTTAGCGAGAAAGCAAGAGGCCGGGGTGCTGAACGCAGCAGCAGCACAAGCAGCACACACCGTGGGATGCAAAGGATGCGATATTTAGGCGGACGTGTGTGTTTTTGCAATACCAAATTGCGACGCTGATTTATTTATTTTGCTTTCTATGCATGACCGGCTTCGGTGGGTAGTCAACGGCGTGCCGATTTAAGCTCAAACGTTCTCCCTAAAAGAGCGGTGGGCGCAATAACCCCCACGGCTTACATTGAGGGGAATTGCAACGGATGAGCCGCCCTTCACGGCGTCTGTATCGTCACTTGTCTCTCGTCAATAAAAATGAAAATGACTTGTCATGCTAATGATGTTGCGCCAAATTATGATTTCAAAATTCAGTGGGTTATTAACCGTCCGGTTGTTGTGTACTTTTTTTTGCCAAATGTGGACACGGGTGAAATTGTCTCAGATTTAGTTGGTTGCAACCGTGATACATTCAGTCCAATAATTGCAATACTCTGGGTTTGCCAGGATTGGTTTTAATTCACACAAAATGCATATGTGTATCGGCAAATTATAAGTCCTTAGATACAATCGCGTTTGGTCGTCAATTTGTGTCGCGTCAAGCCTTTTAAAGATATATTATATAGATTTGATGTCATGAACATATGTTTTATGCATTAACATACAGACACAGACACCGTTGTTTGTTTTGCAATCGTCTGCTGCTCCATCGCACAGACAGTTTGAGCATGAGCACTGCAATGTCGATGTGGTATATCTCGCCGAGCCGCTGATATGTTCTTCCCAGTGACACACAGACATCATGAGATTTTTTTTTATTCAATTGTTAATATTTAGCTTAACCTATACGCCATAGATCACACTGAGATATTGATTGCAATATTTCCTTTGAAAGTATATTTGTGGGTTTACAGCTCCGCCCGTCTCATTGAAACAAAATCGTTAATGCATAATTCATTGTGAATAACGCGCATCTGTCTCTTGAGTCGGTGTGTTTGTGCGTTCATGAATTTGCTGTGTGTCTTTGTGCGTGCGGCTTTGTGAGCATGTGTATACATGCATGTATGGGTACTTGTCTTTTTTGGGGAGCGGCAGTGTAGCGGTTAGTGCTACAAACTCGGCGACCCGAGTTCGATTCCCGCTCACAGCAAACACCAGTGACGTTTATCTGAACCAGTCCTGGACCTCCCCTAGGTCGACTCAGCCTTAAATGAGTACCATGTAAACATCAGCACTGGGGAGATAAAGGTGGCCGGGAGTGGTGCTAGCTACCCCCAGCCTCGTGTGCTGTGTTGACTTTCATATAGGTGCTTGCTAATAACACTTACCCCAGGAGTCCGTGGAAGCTATACGTGGTATATTTGTCTTTGTATTCGTGTGCATTGGTGTTGTGTGTTGTGTCTGCACGTCTGCACGTGTATACATGTGAGGCACTGGCCTTTGTGCATGTGTGTGTCAGTTTGCATGCATGCGTGCGTGTACATATGCTGGTTTGTTTGTGCAAGTCTGTGCTAGTGTGGTACGTTTATGCGTACCCTGCTTGAGTTACATACGTGTTTACTGCTGCTGCCTCCGTGTGTATTGACGCATCTGCGCGTGTGTCTGCATGTTTCCGTGCGTGTGTAAATGCGTTACGCATTCTCCACTTCTCTACGCCGCTGGCTCCTCTTCCTTGGCCTCTGGCTCCTCTTCCTTGACCCCTGCCTGGTTCCTCTTCATCGTCTCCGTCTGGTTGCGTGACGCGCGCCCCGGGCTCGCAGGAGGCCTCTTCACGCGCCAGGCTGACCAGGAGAACAGCGCATTCCGATTCGCAATCGTCCTCCACGACACCGCCAACGCCAACTTCAGACTCATCCCGCACGTGGAAACTTTGGAGACGGCCAACAGCTTCGCCGTCACCAACGCATGTAAGAGCCCCCCCCCCCCCCCAAACCGGGGGAGGGGTGGGAGAGCGGGCGGGTGTCTTTATTGCACTCTCACCATTGCCATGTTTCATTTTGCCCTTATTTGTCGATTCATCTTGTGTCTTGGGGACCTGTCATCCCTCGACTGTGCACCGACGGCACACCGAGTAGCCTAGGCCCAGATGTGGTGTCCAATTTGTCCAGAAAATCTAGATGTATTCGTATGCGTGGTCTTCATTTACGGGCATCAGAGTCCTCTAACTTAAGCTCTTTTGTGTTATTCCACTAATGGATAAAGGCCTTCCTATGCTGTCCGGTCATTGGGATTTATTGACCATATTTCACCACCGCTGATCAGTGCATGTTGGTGAAGGGGCAGAGATAGTTCAGATGTCACCCGCTACTTACGTCTGATGTTAGACGTTGCCGAGAATTAAGCTCGGAACACCGGGGTTCATTGTGCAACACACTAACCAGTGCGCCACTGCTCCACCTACGCTGTTCATTATGTAGTGATTCATTCGTAATGCAATCAATAATTAGCATGTGGTTTGATTCGCAACATATTCCGCCACGGACGCGTGTATTGTCATTGCTTTGTAAAGAGTCATAACCAACACTGGCACAATACAAACATGACATCGCACGTCTGGAAGCTGCAAGCTTTGAAGTTGATGCTTGTCCATGTGGTGAGTGAGTCCCACATATTTTTATTTCCTCTGCTGTCAGAGCCTCAACCACGCTGTGGTACATTTGTATAATACTAATTGCTGTACATAATGACTCCAGTGCTTAATTCAACGGATGGGTACGTCTACCAATAGTTTATGCATACGTCGCGTTGTCAATGTATTGCTTTTGCTATGACGTACTTGGTTGTGCTGTGTACTTGTATGCATGTATTCAGTTGGTACCTATGGCAGCGTAATACATACTGCCACTACTGCCTTACGCCAGGAGCCTCACACTAATAAAACAGCCAATTCGTCATGCGGGACGCGGTGTATGCAACCGAATTGATTGCCATACAAAGGCTTTAAGAGTGAAATGGGTCCAGGCAATGCATCCAAGTTACGCTCGGGGTAGTAACCGTGGTTATTTATAAAGCAGTTTGCTTTATTAACTCATTTGGAGCCACATTATGGTAATGCTAAAACATAGAGCATATGATAGTTATTCGATAGATGCCCGTGATGTACGTGCAGGCAATGTAAGAGATAGGCAAGTGAATATTGAAACCCTTTTAAAGGCATTGGGAACTCCGATTCCAGCCATTCTGATCTATAAACTCGTCTCAGCAATGTGACAATGCACATTATGGGCATGCCGGTGTAAGTCGGGTAGCATCTGCAGCTAATTCATTTGCACTCTCTTTCTTACTGAAGAAATCCATGCTTCCATTAATCGACATTGATTAATGCGAATTTAAATTACGTTTCGATGCATACCACATTTTTTCTTGAAATTTGTCGAGTAGCGGTTGTGATCAGCCATTCTGGACTGTCTGTGTACACGTTGTGTTTGTGAAGACCGACCGCTCTAATTTTAGTTGCCCTGGTTTCATCTTCGGTATCGTTTTCTGCTGTTCTTACGAGCCTCAATATTCTCTGTTTTACGTGAAAAAAATTGCAATAACGAATGCATTAATATCGCTACTAATTTTAGTGCATTATATTTACACGTATTTTGTATATCAGCGCAATGCAATGTTATCTCGTTTAAATAATTGTCACGCTGTAGGTATTTTCAAGAGAGTCAATGCAAAGATAATGAATGTGCATTGCTTTGCGTGGATAATTTTGAGCATTATAAGCTGGGCTGTGAAGCCTGTGCCCTTTGACACGTTCCTGGGAATTATGCAACACGGTCTCCACCTTTCAGTTTGCAGCAGATGGCATGCCTTGGCATTGCCCTAAATAAATGAATGGGTGACTATGGGAATTAAACTGTCAACTAAGTACAAAATGGCTCATTGAAAAGGTTGTTGGCCACTCCTATCCAACCGCATTGCACAGTTGCACGTTCCCATATAGACATACTTGCTATTTCAAACTTTACATACAAAACATTGTACCTGCACATTCCTTTGGCCAGCATCATGTGCGGCCAATGCAGTTAATGCCTCCCCATGCGATGTGTAAAGAATTGTAGGAGGAACAAGGCTGGTGCTAAATATGTCAAAAAAACAGGCCGACTCTTTCAAATGAAAGTCAGTCTTGCCGTGTGCTAATGAGCAATGGTCAGTCCACATCTTCATTGATGGTCTGTAGTGCGTGATGGATATTCCACATTCCTACGGCAGGAACTGCTGCTGACTTTCCACTCAGCGGTGCTGACAAAGTGGTACCTATTTACATATTCTGAAGGGATGATAGCTTGAGTTGATTCTGATTAGGGTTTTTTTTATCTCGTAACATTGGGGTTAAGAGCCCAGCAGTGCTCCACCAAATAACCTGTCAGTCATTGTCACTTGGAACAATCAACACTTCTACTACATGTGCATTTAGTTTAATTATATTTAAACATTGTTTAGATAAGCAAGTTATAATTATCAAACGGCACCGTCTGCAAATTCAAATGTCACTGGGCAGTCGTTTACCCTGATCTACCATCGTTGATCCTGCGACAGGGGCCATATACACCAAGTGACTCTGCATTGCTATCTATCCAGTTCCACATAACCCTTCAGGAGTGTAGTACCTCACATATTTTTCATACACAACTACAAACCGGTTGCTGACTTCACGAAATTAGGCAGCCTGATATATACTGTGAAGTATTTTAAACTATAAACTGTAAAGCCCCACTGAGCTATATAGCTCTTTTTCAGGAACGACCTGGCCTCAAACGATAGCCCAACAAAAGTGGCGTATCGTATTGACATTCATAGCAGTCAAATACTCCAAACGCATGTTTCTAAATGTGGAGGGAAAACCAGGAGGACCCGGAGGAAAAAATCCACGCAACTTCACGGAGAGACAACATGCACACTACAAAATATACAGGCATCAGGGTCGGGAACGAACTTCACGGCACCCTGTATACTGGGCGAAAGCCTTCTGGCCGTTAATTTGTATACGGAATTTTAAGCCGAGCCGTGGCTCTGGTGGGAGAGCTGGAGATGAGAATCGCTGGGAGATGCGGCGGTCACGTTGTAATTTACTGCCCTACGCGGTGGGACGTTGCTGCGGCCTGTTGCAGCGGTGAGGAGTGCCACGCAGTTCTTGACCTTCACTCGCACACCGGGGCATTAGGGGGGCACTCATTACCGATATTAAAATATAACCACACACAGCTCGCCGCTCGCCTATGTGCAACATTAGCTAATTGTGTTGGAGGGCTTTTAGCATTGTGGTGTTTTATCATTGAGAAAGGCGTTTAATATTTCAGCGACAAACATAACGGAATATGAAGCGAGGGTCGTGCTCTGTGAACGCTGTCATCATTTCCGTTTAGTGGCCCCAGGTTTCTCACCTTTGCAACATAATGCACGATTGTGAGCTGGACTTCATTAACAATGTTAATAGCTGTAATGAAATAATGTGCATTCAAATCAAGGTGGCTTCCTGCTAATCCAACTGCAATGGGTAAGCAGTCATCTCCTGTTTATAGCCCTCAGCGAGAAAGTGGAAATGCTGCATTCGTATGGTGGAGATGAGTTTATCAAAGGACGACCCACCGCTGACTTCCCGCACGTTAGCGCTCATTTTACCTTCCGACTCAGCGCCACGTGGTCCCGCCACAGTAACAAACAGCTGTAGAAATGGATGTTATTTTCGTCAAATGTGCAATTCACTATAGGCGTTCTAAATAAAGCATTCTCGTAATTCAAAATGTTGATTGAACAATTACTACAGTTAACAGGGTGTTTATGACGACCGTTTTGCGGTTTTATGTTGTGTGTGCTTTTGATTTTCGCACCACAGCCAACGCAGCATCACCAAATAATTAGTAGTGTTGGCGATTCAAAATAGATTCAAATGTATTTTTATTTACAAGGTAAGACCGACGGAGCTATGTAGCTCTTTTTCAGAAGCGACCTGACCACAAATGATAGCTCAAGAAAGTGGATTCTCACGTGGAAATGTATAGCGGTCAACTAAACTAAATTCACGTGTCTAATCATAACCATGCGCATGTCAGTCAGCACATGCTATGTCACAATATCGTGTGAGACATCGCATCGCCATGTTTTCAAAACAATTGTTAGTCCTCTTTTATTGGCGGTCCCTGAGCCAGCAATGGAAACTCCACATTGCTATGGCAGGGACAAGTCTGGATATGTTAACTTACCCCTACGCGATGCTCCCACTCATTGACTTGACCCCAGAGAGATGATGAGTTCAGGCGGTCCCCGCTAGGAATAAAACTTATGCATTTCGAATGGAATAACTCCGCTCTGTAAGTCGAGGCATCACGAAGCATGTTTCTTTTTTCCATCAAGGAAAATAAACGGGGTTGGTTTTATCCATTGGACTAAACTGTTCACACAATACTACATTTAAACTGTTTGTTTTCCTAAAACGTTGCATGGAAATGCTACGACTAGGCTGATGTCTATCTATCGTTGAATGTTTCATTCTAAACACCTGCACCAAACCGGTTTATTAGACAATGTCTTCGAAGCGACATGCATTGGAAATAATACTTCAAATGATTAACTTTTTTTGAAAATAAAAATTGATTCCTAAAAACAAGACCACATTACAAACACACCTCAGTGGAATTTGTATGCACTTTATAAAGTATTAATATTATGGCCTTGTTAGTGTAAAAAAATACGTGTACTATTTTGGTTACGCAATTTTTCATTTAAACATCAAACAGTCTATAGCTTCATTCCATTACCATCCCGACAGATTAATTACAGAGCAACCGCTGCCAGGAATTCAACTCCGAGTTAACTACATGGACACCCACTCACCCGTGCTTCCCTCCTACCGCTTGTCCAGCTGTAGTTGCAAACAGTCCATCTGTAAAATAGCAACCCCATTAACACTGCTAAAACATCACTGGCTCACAGCGCCTCTGATATTGGAACGCTTTGGAGCGTTGGGTGATGTGGTTAACGCATTATGCTACGAGCCTAGACACCTGGATTAGATTCCCGGCCATGGCTGATATCGGTGGCGATGACTTGAACTGATCCTGGGATTCCCCTAGATTGACTCACAATTGAGTTGCTGGTGTCATGTGTAAACGTCAGGAATGGGAAGAAAAACAACGACCGGGAATGGTGCTGACCACACCACCCTCTCGTGCGCCATGCTGGACTTGATAGGTGCTCACTAACGGCACTTGTCACATTCGTCTGTACTGTTCAATGGCTAGCCATCGATCGAAGGCGGTCACTGCATCCACTTCTGCGGCCGTCTGGAACGCTCTTCCTTCCGATATTAGGAAGCCACTGGAGCGATGCACTTTTAAATTCATTTATATAGAACTGAATTTTGTGTTTAATTTGTTCTTCTCCCACACCTCCAATAAGCACGGTTAGCGACGTACGGTGCGAAAGAAGTTAGTCGTGTCTAAGTGCATATAGTGGAAAATGGTGGCACAGTGGTTAGCACCAATAGCGATCTCAGCGCTATTGGTTCAATACCAAATCTAGGGTATCATGAGCCGAAAGTGGAATCTGACCCTGTACTCGGCCTTCTCTCCGTCTCCCTCAAATGCATTGGTAGAATACTTTAGCGTCAGTATTGGGGAAAGAAAAGGTGGCTGGCCGTGGTTCTGACCACACCACTCCCTCGTGTGCAATTCCGACCTTGATAGGCACTCACTAACGGCGCAAAGAAATTGAGAGATCGTTCCGTAACCTGCGTGAATGTGCACATGCAGTACAGATGACAGAGTGGTCAGTGCAGTGTAGGACGTGGGTTCTATCCCCAACTGTGTACACTGGTGCCAAGTCGAAACTGAAACGTGTCATTGATCTCGCGTCTTTGGTTGACTCAGCCTTAAACGCGATATGGTTGCAAAACGCCAACATCAAAACTCGAGAGAGACAAAGGCAGCAGCGGGTGCATGGTAGTGGCCTCAGTGCGTTTCCACTGACATATTACACTCTAATGGGTAACACAGCAAAACGATAACAATCTCCGGGATGGGCACAGACTCCGCCTGCTTTTGGACGCATTCGAAAATCGGCGGATTATGCTAGAGGTCGTGGGCTGCTTGGCGACGATAGCTAAATCTGAGTAGAAATGTCTCCATATGATGGTGATTAACGGGTGACCCACCTGCACGCTTACCTTTGTGTCTGCCAAAATGCGGCACGTAACAATGCCGGTGCAATTGACTGCGCTTCCAACCATACCCCCACCATGCCAATGCGTTTGAATGAGTATTAGAGTGCACGTATGCTCGCAGAATGGATGCCATTAGGACGGGCGTCCAACTATCTCCCAAACATCTGCCTTTGCACGACCATCATTTTGGAAATTACATCACCAATAAGCGTTTTGATTCAATAAAAATGAAAAGTACATTTCGCATTTGAGCCATTCATATTGCGCAAAGCTATCATGAAGGTGCTCTGTTTCACACACCGAGTATAGTCTGCATTGGTTTCACAGTCAGGGACGATGTTGCGTATGTATTTACCTAGCACGGTTGGCTATGTATGGTGAGAAAGAAGTTCAACATACATACATGTAAGTTTGCACTGCAACGAGGGCACACCAGACCCTATATTTTTCAAATAACGTCACGGGATATTAAACCTCCACTGTAAAGCAGACGCATGTTTGCTGAATGCACCCGCAGTGTTAACCAGGGCAGCCACTGGGCTCGACCAGCGAACCTCTGCAACAGGAAAAAAAATAAAAGATGGAAATCGCAAGTTGACGGAAGACAGAAACCGCAACGCCAGAGGTGTTGACAGAGAACTTCGCAGCGCATGCCGTGAGACGATTGACGTGTTTTCAGTCTATGAACATGCATTAATGTCACGCCTTTGATAACATTTCGAGGCAGCAGCTGTGTATTCCAAAAGCTGCATTCACCTTATGAATTGCTGTCCCCCTTCAGAAGCCTTCACTGTTTGACCTGCCCTTGTGTGCACAATAATATTCACATGTGTAAAATGCTCAAATGCAGTTTAATGTGAAAGACATTTAGTCTGACCTGCGTCATAGGGGAAGCATACAATGATTTTCAAGCGCAATGCAAGTTTAATAATGGCTACCAATATATAAATAGATGAATGTTTTTATTTCTTCGTGAAGCAACATACGAACTGTAAATCAGTTTCACTGTTATAATGTGTGCGTGATTGATAATTCTACTGCTGCAATTTTGTCTGCGTTCGCGATTCAAAACAGCTCCTGCGGACGAACCGTCGGGAAAGAATGTAGCTTAAGTACAATGTAAGCAATAACTTTCCAAATTCAGCTGCTTCATACATTTCGGTGCCCGATGCACAGGTTTGTGCACGATATAATGGTTTTTTTTTAGAACCTCGGCAAAAATAAACTGTGCCAGCGAGGTCTCCATTTAAGAAGAACAGACAAAATCCACTCGGAGTGATGCACTTCGGCCATTTTGTCACGATCTGAATCGGGCCCGTGATGTTTGTGGGAGTTGCACAAGCCATCCGCCAATGAGCACGTCCATCATCTGCAACTGATTCATGGCCATCCTTGAAGCAGCTATTCAACGTCGTCAGTTATCACTCGGCTGCGCAGATAATCACCTGGAGGTTTGATGGTTCTTATTCGCCAACACTGTCATCGGGCAGCACAGGTATAATGTCACTTCAGACAGAACATGCTTGGATTGCTTAATGCGGCAATTTTCTGACCGCTCCTCCAGGGTTACCACAATGGCCCGATATCTAGGAGAGGTGGCATCCCGTTGGCTCATTAGCCCCTAAGCAGACATCATTTTAGGGGCCCTGTTTCAGTCTATGATATCCTACTGAGTTCATCATCATGAACATCTGCAATGATGAATCCACTGCTGGACGAAGGCCTCCACAAACTGCCACTACCTCTGACTATAGTGTGATGAAACAATCCGTCCAGCACCTGCACGTGAACTGATGTAATTGCTCCATCTCCCCAGTGGGCATTCTCTCAGATGCAGTCCGTACCTTGGCTTCCACTACATTATTATGTTTAACCATCGTCCACGAGATGACAGAATAATGGTGGGCAAGATATATAGATGCGGTGAGATAAGATAAATGCAGACAGAGAGATGTGGTGAGACGACAGAAGACAAATTCAGAGAAGAAAAAGATGAGAGATTATTTGGCTTGTTCAGAATCAGAATCTTTATTTAGACTGTAGGAGGAATCCGATTAGCTATAAAGCTCTTTTTCACATATATCCAGTATGGGCGGATTAGCAAGTTACAAAAGCAATCAATACAAAAAACTATATGAGTGCAAAATAGATAAAATGGTAAACAAGTCATGAATATTTAATATAGTTATATATGTCTAATTTATCAAGCTTGGGCAAGGGAACAAAAACAACAACAAAACAGTCCGAGACCACACCATGATAACACCACACAGCAGTAGTCCCTCAATAAAATGGCACATCAACATTGTTACGTTAATTACCATGTTATATTTATTAGGATGTGAATTCGAGTTGATATTTGACGTACCCCGATTTTTTTTTATGAACCTGGGGCCCTTGAGCCACTTGGGGGTTTAAGCGTTTGCTTGGTTTGTGTAAAGTTCAGCCACCGCTCATGCCTGGGAATAATGGTCTCGACAGCGTTGTCACAGGATCTTCAGTGGCCATTTTGAGGATGGATCTGCACTCATGCAATGCCACACGGAGATTAATAGCCGACTGCAGCAATCGAAATGTTCACAAACAAGCAAAATGGCCCGATGGAACATGCACAGACTGCAATGTTTCCAAGCCACTGAAACACACACACACACAGTTTATCCGATTCCATTTTCCTAATCTATTTATTGGCCTTTGGCCATTAGATTTAATCAGTGCTCGTAAAATAGCGATAATTAATTTACTCTTGAACACAAACAGGCAACTCTCAGTGACCGGAGTTTAGACGTTAAGCATAATTGTGAAATTTGGTCGTAGCCCAAATAAAAAAACGGATGCTCTACACCATACAGTAATTTTCTCGTCATCATCATCAAGAAAAATAAACTATACAAATTGTTTGGTGATGGTGCTGCTGTGTTCGCGGTGGCGCACAAGCACAATTAACACAGCAGCTCAACACGTTAGTCGATAACAGCATCTTAAAACACCATCTTAACGGAGTGGTAGCCAAGGAATGTAAAGCGTTTTCCCTTTAATACAGTCTTACTGACGAATGCGTTGATTTCTTCCCTTCCTGATGTGTGCATGGCTTCAATGAGAGCTGCTCGCTACGCACGAAATGGTGTAGAGGTTCCGCAGCGATGGAACTGCTTTTATATCATGCGCACTTCTCTGTTCGGATCTGCTTCGTCCGGGTGTTCATCGGTGCCCCGACAACCCTCGCCTGTGCCCTTCGCGCTCCAAATCCCCTCGATTCAACTTTCTGCTGGGGCTGGCAAAAAAGGCTGCTATTGATGACGTCTTCCCAAAATGAAGACGCGTCTGTTGTGCCCCGGCCGTTCGATACCTCTTTCATACGCCTCTGTCCAGTGCAATCGCCGCGCACGCACACTGCGTCGCAAATGCGGAGTAAATTGCGCCTAACATCTGGAACTTTCCACTGCACAGGATGTGTGCACATGCGCACACCTGGAAGATACAATAATCACTGTTAAGGCATTTAGGGATACATAAATAGCATCCATCGATCTTGTTTGTAACTGGTTTAACCTGGAAAATGCAATTAGCATGTGTAACAATCTATTATTAAAGTGTCTTATTATGCCTGTGCACATGTGCACGTGAGTGTGTTTGTAAAATGTATACAACACATTAGAAGGGTTTCTTTTGTAAAGACGCTATTGTAAAGATGTGATATTATTTATATAATCTTAAATATAATGCTCATTCTTATGAGCCACAGATAACTTAGCTCTCAAGGTACAGACATTCCACATTCCCATTCCGAGTTCAAGTCTCAGAATCATGGTAAGTAAAACAACGTTTTACACTGTCTTTACGTGACATTCACTGATGTTATATATGCCCGGTAATGTTCTCGTCTTGACTCACGTATTATCGAAACACGGATTTTATTTGTTGTTTTGCCGTTCTTCATTTTTATTAACAGTGACACTTTTGATATATATACACGTGATAGTATATAGGAATGTACAATCTGTGAGTCACACAACATGCGACATTGGCAATGCCGAGAGCATAACCTTCCTTTCTCCGGTAACCTGTGCTCGTTAAATTGCATTGTCCTATGCCTTATAAATTGTACACATCTCTTGCCGTCTCGTGTCCCGTGAAGGTGCTATGGTTTGAGTATATGAACCTTAAGAATATGTTCTCATTCCCAAATAATCATAAGAACACAAGGGCAAATAGAAAAAAAAAGAATAAACATGCCCTATACGCTCTCTGCCGAGTCATTCTTGGCATTAGGTGCATTTCCCATGACGCAGAGGAGTCTCAATCGCCTTTCACCTTGTGTGTGGTTTATTTGACATAGAGAAAACAGCTCATCCAGCGAGGGCCATGCACCATGCAAACAGCTCCCTGGGTTGTATGCGCGCGCATTGCTCACTCTCGGCCGCGCGATAACCACACGAATGAACGCACGTGGGAAGTGCTCCCCGTAGTGGTTAGAGATATATCGTAGGAATCGGAGGAGCTGTGGCTCGTGCCCAGTTTGTCCGCGACAAAGTCGCAACGTAACTTGCTCTTTTGAAGCGACATCGGCGCATTTTCTATCATGCACGCACGTGCGTGGAATGTTTAGCGTTTACTGCACTTCGTTCCCTGTAATATGATGGATTTGTAAAGTATCAACGGCCGAGTTAAACACAAATTGTAAGGTGAATATTGAAATCAGAGATTAGTTTGTCTTTACTGTAGATTTGTAACACTAATGTTCCACCTGTATTGTTTAATTATTCCTCGTATTATTATTGAGCTGCAAAAGCATATACAATGTAACTGATATTGGCCAAATACTCCAATGCTTCAAAATGACCTGCAATGTATTCAATTTAGATTACAAACAGCAGCATGCTGTCCTACTGAGAAGAGTCTTGAGACTCGGCGAGGGTAAGCAAGCATAATGATCCATAAATAAAGCTAACAATATCTGACCTGTAATGAATGCATTCATTTGATTATTCTGCAAAGTATAGTGTTTCGTGATTCAGCCCGTTGTGTTTGTGAGTAGGGCACTCTTTAAAATGCTGGACTCACAAGTTCAAGGCTTTGAATGCAAATCGCACTTGGGGATGACTCAAGGTGTCATTCATACGGGATCGACAAAATTGATACCACTTTTTGAGACGCCAACGTTGATCACATGATGGAGAGACTGGCCCCCGCCATAGGAATGTGGAATTTGTGAGCATTCAACATTGGTCATATCGTGGAGATATTCGCCCCCACCGTAGGAACGTGGAATCTCCACCACTGGTTTAAGGCTGCCAATTAAGATGCCTGTCAACACCCATTGCTCACTTGAGCTTTGGCTTGATTCAATTAACGATGAACGCTTTCCAACCAGAGGCAAAATCCTGTATTTTATGAGAATTGGATTGCAGAAATAGCGAAGTTCAGCGGGATATGAAATGACTATATCCCCCCGCTTCCGCAATGGAAATTTGACTCGAGCAGAAAGAGTGAGCTAATGTAATTTTTGTCGAAAATCAGAAAATAGTGATTTTTTTCCACCACGAGTGGTGGAAAAGTGTACAATCACAGCATGATACAAATTTTGCAAACTATACAAATGTATGGTGCTTTGAAAGGCAATGATTGCTGGAATGCCTTGGACCATAAACTGATGCATGTGTTGCCTTGAAATGATTACAGCCTGCGTATTGTTTAGGAAAGAACATTGGTATATATAAAGTCAAATATTGTTTGCAAGGTGGGATACAGGAATGGGAGGGTTAGAGAGGGGATATATTGCACGTGAAATAATCAATGTTTGTCACATTGCTGCCACCGTTTCATAATAATCAATAAGAATTATCATCGTCATCAGTTTCATCATTGTCATTATCAGCAATGTCACCCCTATAAATGTACATTGACAACAGCGTTACCTTGACTGCCAGCGGTAACCTGCCTGTCGATGTATCTTTGATATATTTGCTTTGCGAGGAGCACTACATCAGCTGCCGTCCCATCGGCTTGGAGACATTATAATAAGATCCCATAGCACTCTGCACAAAATTGCTGCATTTGTTGTGTGTGTGATAGCAAAAATTGTGTTCATATAATATATACTATCTCGTGTTATCTCACGTGAAGCACAACCGCTGCCTATACCCTAATGTTATACAATGATACACTGAATGTCCATGCAATGAATGCTGATTGTTACTGCGAGTCTGCAGTATATGTCTGCAATCAAACAATAAATACGGTACAACCTAGCATGTAAAAATCACGTCTGCTCTGGCCACTTAACTGCCCACACCCAAGTGCAGTATTTGTACAACGCGTAACTGTAATTTTCTGTAGATGTTCATAAATCTGACCTTGTCACACATCCGCCAATACCTCAGTTCCCGGCGAGTCGGATATATGGTGTTGTACTGTGTACGGTTCATAGTGTACACATCGTAGTGTACGATTTAATTATACAAAAGGTAAACTGACAAATATTGACGCTTTCATCATGAGCATGATTATCATTCCGTGTCATCTGGTTGAGCCTCAATATCATCAAATTAGTGTCAGTACGAAACTAGGATGTAATCATATTAAGTGCCATTAATTTACTACAGCAGGTTATAGAATAATTAAAAATGAATATTCATGAGAGTTTCTAACAAGATTGAGTGAATAGTTTAGTTTGTTGTCGTTCCCCAGTACCTCCGATTAGCATAGTTGGCTACATACGGTGCGAACGAAGTTCAACTTGTATACTTAAATAAATAAGTGCATATTTTTGACACTTCATCCTGGAGCCATCACAATAGAAAAGGCTCAGTTTCCATAATGTCAGCATAACTCGCAGTTTGCATACAGTCATTTTGTTTGATTCCCACAGATGTCCAGTAATTACTACAGCGAATTACTAAAGCATGCCATTTTCTGTAGGCTGGGCATTAAACACCCGCTGACATTCCCAGTGCTGTGTGCCAGTCATAACCGTACGTCCACAAACAAATGGAGCAACTTAATAAGAGCTACCTCGGTCTTCCTTGTAAATGATGCATTGGCTCTGAGTGAGCGCTCGCCCAGTAAAATAAAAAAAATTGATCTGAATCGACCTATCTGGCATGGAATGCACGCAGCAGACACAATGTGCTTGCATTAATTTAATGAAAGAGATTGTTTTTATTTACAGCGAGCTACGAGCCAATTGAGATGTGGCCCGAGCGGGAGCGCGTTCGCCGCTTCCTGTAAAGGTTCACGGTGCGATTCCAGTGGCTGGCCAGGTTATTGCTGGGAGTGTATTAACCTCAGCAACAAACAAATACTGGGCGCTATCTGCTTCACAGTGGACATTAACAGTTCTGTGACATGGTGAGCAGGTGTACGCCGTTGCGTGCCAGCGTCATGGTCCAAATTTGCCACAATTTGAAAAATAACCCACAGATTTCTCCATTGGGAATACAGGGTGTTTGAAAATGATGAACTCGATTTGAAATCGCTATATCTCTGCAACCACGATCCGCCCATGAATCAAACTCTAACCACTTGAAAGGGCGGGGCATAGAGTTTAAAATGATTACCGTTAGATGCCTCTCCCAGCGCACAGACAGCCCCTAGCCTCAGTCATTCGCAAGACACACTGTCTCAACGTTGGATAGGTCGCACGGGACCCAAAGACTTGGCGCTACACTCTTGGGCCCCAAGATCCCCAGATATCACACCCTCCGACTTTTTCTTGTGTTTTGTGCCACCATTCGCGACTAATCTGGATGATCTCAAAAACATAATCACGGCAGCGGTGACTTTATTGGAAGTAGACACTTTGAGAGGCGTCTGGGACGAATTCAACTATCGTCTCGATGTTGTCCGTACAGCAGGTGGAGGACACATAGAGCATTTATAAAATGGTTAGTAAAACTTGATAACTCATTAAACCGTTTGTAACGTTTTGTGTAATTGTAACATGTTGCCATCGTGAAATATACTGCTTTGAAATTGGGTCCAACTTTGTCAAACACCCTGTATACACAGAGAATCACCATCCCCCCTGTTAAAACTTGGTAGTTCTCTCCTGAAAATTAGTCATAATAATAGTTTGAAAGGGAGAGCTGCACAGAACACACGATATTGTGTGAGCAGTGTCCGCTCCGTCTGGAGAGAGATACGTCAATGGTAGCCCCGATGCATTTGTGTCATTCCTATTGTTGTTGTTATGGGAGGCAACCGCCTGTACCGCCTAAGCGAACAAAGAAAACACGTTTCAGAATTACAGTTTTGCACAACTTTTCAGGAGCCGAGCAGGTCCGAACACCTGTTTACGATTGCAATGCTAAATTACGCATCAATATTGTATGCTTTACACGGTGACATATACTGCTCTGCAATATGATGGTGGCCTTCTGAAGCCATTAATCAAACGGTCATAGGAGTCTGGTGCGTGAATACATGAATCCTAATCACACCTTAATAATTCACGCATGTATGTATGTGTTATCAGGGAGAACATAATGTTACTTTTAATTCAAGATATGCGGTGAACATAAGGGGTACAAACGAACGGTCGCGTCAGAGTGTACACACAGCTGAGCGAGTGGAGGTAATCGTCTCCATTGGCAGCCCCAGCATGTAAATTACAAATTCCTATGGTGGCGTCAGTCTGGCCATAGAACAAAAACTGTTGACTTGGAAAAAGTGTACTCGTTTTATAAATCCACGAATAAATTAGATTTTTTTGTAGTTAGACATGCACAATTGTAGGTTATATATATTACTGCTAACGTATTGTATTTTCATGAATATACTATATTCTAACATGAATATATATATACAATTTACTATTTGGTGATGTTGCTGCATTTGCAGTATGTGTGTGTATGTTGAACTTCTTTCGTACCGTACGTAACCAATCGGAGGTGCCGTCCGTGCTAATCGCAGTAGTGCACAAGCACAAAACACAAGAAGTACAGCAACAACATCTCAACACATTCGCTAATAGCACTGCATCATAGAATGTTCTAGGAACAAGGGCCATTGCGTACAAAACCACTTATGTAATATTTTGGTGTTTAGTTTCACATTTATGCATGGCATACTTCTGTTGGGTGCCCTCAATCTGTCGAGGAAATTGCACATTCCTAAAATGAGGAGCAGTCGATTCCGAAGACAACAATTTAATTACGTTATGTAGAATAATACTGGTAGGAACCTCCTGGTTATACTGGTATGAACATCCTGTTACACCAGCCCACAGGGGATTATTGTGTTCGTCCGTCCGTCGTGAATCCAAAAATGGGAGGGGTGGAGAGGGGAGGGGCTGGGTGGGGAGGGGATGGGCTGGGTGGGGAGGGTGGGGCTGGGTGGGGAGGGGCTGGTCACCCCGTGATGCCCTTATAAAACTCAACGTTTAACCTACTCATGCCGGCTTGTGCCCGCCCTCACAGTCGGCCATATTTTCGGAATACACCACGCCGCCGTTAACCCTGGCCAATTGACCGAGCAACCCAACGTTCCTACCAGCTCCCTCCGCAGGAATGTGTTAATTGTAAAACAAATTATGAACCCACTTGCTGTGCTACCTCGAACAGGCACTTAATTTCTCTGAATAAGTGTGCACGTGTGTGCAATCCGTTCACTCTGCTCTCACTATTGGATTACGTGGCCATGTGCCACCAGCGATTTGTTTCTCAGAATGAATACAGCGTTTGCAGTGCTTACGAATCATACGACACGCACAGCGTTTACAGCAAGGGACATAAAAAAGTAGCGTCATTACAAAGAACGCATACATCTTCCGTTTTAGTAAGATGTTTTGTTTAACCGATAAAATGGTAAAGATGCAGCCTTGCAAGTGCTCGCTCACATTACTGCAGATTGACGTCTCTGAGCGTGATGTTTGGACAGTATGAATCATTCACATGCTAACCAATTCATGCAAACGCGGCCATACATATTTACAAATACATATTTTGAATCTAGATATTATTTTACGTAATACGTTTGGTCATGGAGCTGTTGATGTATTCTCCAGCTTTTCAATACAAACACTGAACATTCCCGTGATTTAAAAAAGCAATACATTCGTGTAATTTCACAAACCAGAAATCTCACACTTGATGGAGCCTTTATGAGAGATCAAACCCTTTCAAGACAATATCATTTCTCAGGAAGAGAATTCAATCTTTTAAACAAATAACAATTCCTGTGAAAAAGCAAGCGGCTTCTAAGGTGTCACGTAATCACTTGATGAACCACGCAGCCTTAAAATACTGTATACGACTTTTGTAGCCGGAAATTACTGCGATTCCACATCAACCATTTCCATGCCGTACGCTCGGAAAGCACACCCTGTTGTTTGAGTGCGGAAAGCTTTAATGGCTTAAAGAAATGTCCCCGGTTCCTATGGATGCTTTAAGCGTGGGAAGTAAAGATTTGAGTCATTATTCCCTGCGACTGTCGGACTCTCGACACGCCTTCCCCAGTGTGAGCTGCATACAGATTTTGGATCGTGCTGGGTGTTTTTTTTATTCACTCCTCCTCCGTGATGTTGCAGTTCAATCCATTCGAAAACAATGTTTGTTGCCCAATTATGCCCTGTTAATCAACATTCACTCTTCCGGCATTTTCAGAGGTTGCGTGCCTAATTTGTTTAACGTCCTATTTGTGTGGTCCGCACTGTGCTCATGGTGTCGTTGTGGACGGTCTCATCAGTACACCACCGCCGCTGCTGCTGTCAGTGCTCTGATGGCAACCTAAGATAATATAACCACAATGCAGTAACACATTAGCATGTACTGTTTACGTGACAATCCTTACTAGTTGGCTGTGTCGGGTGATGGCATGTTTAACGACACATTTATATATTTACGCGATCTAACCCAAAAAAAATCTATTGTGGATGATATCGGTCGCGAAAGCCTACGTGTTAAACTCACAATGCAGTTCTTCAGGAAATTCCCGATGGTTTCTGCATTTGCCCAAAGGCTGTGTGCTCTGTGCCACGTGTCTGCGTATTGTTTGAAACTCATGCAGGGTTCCAGCCTAATGGGTTCTTGTCGTCGTTTTTATAGATTTTATTGAACATTGCCATCACCTTTTGTCGGTTAAAAGAAAACAAATTCAGTGAAATTAAATGGTATGTCCATTATGCAGTCGAAAGTCCACAGCGGCTGATCATATGTTTGAAAATGGGGAGTAGCTTTAGTTTGCAGTGGTAGGTCTTGTTACGTGTTATACAATGTGTGTCGTCTTGCACATTTGTGTTTGTTAGTTGAGAATGTGGATTAAGGCAAAGGCACCCAGTTGCGTATTTTACGGACATCACAATCATTAGTTTCTAATTAAAACATTGACGGTAATTTCATAATTCAGTTGCATAATGAAAGCAGGTATATACTGCGATACTGTGAAAGGAAAGTGTCCTACAATTGCTTACTCGTGCGACGTATGGCAGAAGGGCTTCCCACTAGATCAGTGATTCTTAACCTGGGGTGCACGCACCACCTGGGGGTACGATATGCCCGTTCTGGGGTTGTGAGGAATGGCCAGATTTTTTTTTAAATGGTAAATCAGCGAAAAAACAAATTAAGCACGGGCATGTAAGTACAACAACTATGTTTTTATCAAACCTATGTATTAACATTGTATTTTTTGTTTACGGTGGTGCAAGGCTAAAGTAAAGGTTAAGCACCACTGCAGTAGAGGAGGCTCTGGATAACCTTTCCAGGGAGTATTTTTGGCCTTCTCGTCCATCCTGACCAGAAATCTTGAAAGAGGTGGGAGAACCCACACTCTTTGCTTCTTTTGGTCAGGTCACGGAGAAAGAAACTAAATGAAATAATAGAATACGACGTTTCGATTGCAACACAAGCAGTCGTCATCAGGTAGAACTAAATTTGAGAGAGAGACAAAACACAGACACGGAGACACACGGACAGACACACAAGCAGATAGAGACAACACAGAGACACACAGAGAGACACAACATAGACACACAGAGACACACAGAGACGTTTCCACACAGAGACGTTTTTAGTACCCACACTGTTCCCCATCACACGCGACATTCCCATTGCCGTTCTGTGGTGAACCCATTCATACTGCTGGGTGGGGGGCGAGGGGGTTATTTATCAATTTAAGGGGCTCCACGGTGGCAAGATGTTATCTTGCTCGCCTGGTATGCAGGAAGTCGCGGGTTCGATGCCGACCCTGACGCCTGTATATTTGGAGTTTGCGCGTTTCTCTCCCCGTGGTCCCGTGGATTTTTTCTCCGGGTCCTCCAGTTTTTCCCTCCACATTTAGAAACATGCGTTTCGACTTTTTGGATAATTTTGCTGCTATAAATGTCCAAATGATGAGCCACTTTGTTGAGCTGTCATTTGTGGCCAGGTCGCTTTATAAAACATAAGTTAACACCTCAGTGGGAATCTTTATTTGAAGCTTTCGTGACTGCAGGAATTCATACTCTTTGGTTCTTTCGGTAAAGTCACGTAGATAGGAAAATAAATAATATATCTATTATTTATTTTCCTATCTACGAAAGAACCGAAGAGTACCTCAGTGGGCGTTTCCTGGTCGGATGGGGATGGTTTAGTTTTCTTCGTAAGTATTTGTGTGATTTTTTTACCTTTCTAGTACTTTACCCTCCTACCGCGTTTTTGTATTGTTTGTTGTTGTAATGTCCCTACCCGTCACTCTATTGGACATCTGCGAAAATGAGCTTCATAGCTCATCGGATTCCTCCAGTATAAATAAATGTTCTCATTCTGATTTAATAAACTTGCCCTTATTGTTCTCACTTCCGGGCCGGGAAATATAATTGATTTGGCGACCTCATGAATTGTGGGAACCATTGCACCGTGGCAGCATATACGACATAGTCCACACTATTTCTGTGAACATTTAACTCAAAAATGTCTCTCAGATACAAAAGAAAACACTTTTCTGGAATGAATTCTGCTTTCAAATTCTTGCTCCAGCTATAATGAGAGCAGATACAAACATATAATGCTTGCAGCTGGATTGAATTCTGCATAAGCATCATGTATTTTTGTTTTCCTAAGCACAGAATATATATACAACACAGTGTTCACTATATATACGCACACACTTATGCATATACTGTAGTATATATTTCTGTACATAAAAAGAAGGATCCTCCCCATTTAACAAGATAGGCTGTTGGGGAAGGTGCCGTTAACTATATCATTCGAAATAGACACGGAGCGATGCACCGACTCAACCATTACAATCGATTGACGTTCATAACACATGCATCAAGTTGCGAGTGGACGAAACCATGATTTTTAGCCCATGCAAATAATATGCACATGGTACATATAGACTAACGGAGCAAATAATGAAACTACTTCGTGCACACGTGACAGAAAGCAACCAACTTGGAGTGCAAACCCAGTTGGTATAAGTGAGAGGAAGAAGCAAAGATAATTACATTTTAGAACCAAGCCGTGACAACGTACGTGTGTGAGTGTGCGGTAGTGGTGTGTGTGTGTGGTAGTGGTGTGTGTGTGGTATGTGTGTGTGGTAGTGGTGTGTGTATGTGTGGTGTATGGCTACACGTGTGATGAGAAGGCTGGTGCAGCACAAGTGCAGGACTGGAGCTTGTGCTGTTTACTCTGCTACATTCCCCCCTCGCCATTCCAACCCATACCAGATAGCAAAGACAAAGACCCCCCGTTTAGCCCTGATAGACTGTTGGAGCAAGGGCTGTTAGCGAGCACCTATGAAGGCCGGCATGGCACGTGAGGGGGTGGGTGGCCAGCACCATGCCACGGCCGCCTTTGTCTCCCTCAATGACGATGTTCACACATCGCGCCGGGCACTTATTACAGGCTGAGTCGTCCTCGGGGAGGCTTAAATCTGCTTTAGATACTCGCCACCGGCTTTGGACACGATCGGGCCCTGAACTCGGGTCGCCGGGTTGGAGCACAGCGCGCTGACCGTTCCACTACCGCTCCCCCATAGCAGACAGCGACGGTGGAAGGAGAAACATTGACAGGGCCGAGTGAGTGTGCGTACGTGTGAAGTGAGATCGTTTGTATGCATATTGAACTTCTTTCGCGCCGTACGTAACCAACCGCGCTCATCGAAGGGGCGGGGGATGGACAACAAACGCACACAAAAAGCAGCTCTAAATAAATGAGTTTTCAATCTGGATGACTTAAAAGTGCATAGCTCCAGTGGCTTCATATTATCGGAGGGGAGAGCGTTCCAGACGGTCGGGGTAGTGCATGTGAAAACGCGCGTATGCGGTGACCGTCTTTGTTCGATGGTCAGCCCAAAAGCCGCTGGTGCTTTAAGACTGACAGGGAGTTTGCGCGATGATGGTTCATGCTCCTTGGCGAGAGGACGCTCGTCGGCTTTGGTCGACCTCTTCCCGGAGGGTTGGGATTCCCCCTGCAATTCGTCACTGTCGCGCCACATCGCCCTCCTGGTCTCCCGCAGGTGTACAACCCTTGTATCACAACCGTTTATAGACAACCTCCCGGTAGGGGAGTTTGATTCCATAGTCTATTGGCCTGCGGCTGATTAATGCAGTGATAGGCCGTACATTGTGAAGTGATGAATACCCGGCGGTGGTGGCATTGCTCGCCTGTAATCCAGCAGCACCGTGGAGGCGGCGAGGGTTGGCGGATCGCAGAGATGTTGCAAAACTCCCTTCGCATGGCGGTCGAGGTGCCATACCCTGGCTCTCCAGGAGAATGTTCTAAAGAAAAGTGTGGACTAATATCATCTCTACCTTCTGAATGTGAGAGAGTGGGCACACGTGAGTTTTCTCTAGTAGGTTGATAATATCTGAATAGATAGGGAACTGCAGAGCTTGGAAAAATTTTGATAGCCATTTGCACCATCTGGTTGCATTCTAGGTTGTCTCTGCTTCTTCCGTGATCAGGAGGTTTAATTTGCATGAATGACCGAATATAAACGGAAACATTTATAACTTGCTTTTTGCCCGTCCAAGGACGGGTGTATTGCAGTAAATCTGAAACTTGCAAGCGAAAAGCAGACCGCGACGGTCTGCTTTTCGCGTGACGTGAGGGTTCTGCCTTTGTAGTGAGGGTTGTACGTTGACGTCGAGGGGGGGGGGGAGGCGCCTCGGCCCCCCATATGGAGTGACGTCAGTCACTAATTATTACGAATGGGGGTGGGGGGGGTCATTTGGAGGACGTCACCTTACAATGATTATTAATAAGGGGGGCTGTTCGATGTGGAGTGACGTCACTTGTGCATGATTATTAGGGGGGGGGGAGTATTCCATATTGAGTGACGTCACCCACTCATGATTATTAATAAAGAGAGGTGGGGGTGTCAATTTGGAGGATATCACCTGCTCATGAATATTAATGAGGTGTCTGGTCGATGTGGAGTGACGTCACGAGCGTTAAGGACAGCCATTCCTGGGTGATTACAGTAGGTATTATTACACATGAACATTATTTACTTAGTGATGGGGAGTGTTTCATGGGTGACGGGACATGTTGTAAGGGAGCTTTTTCAAAAGGCCAGTGGAGGTATGGGCAGTGCCCTGGATTCAAGCGTATAGTGCAATGCCACGTGTTCAATTTAGGCTGAAATTACTCAGGATAGTTGTCAGTTCCCATTCAAAGGAACGAACTCAAACGACCAGAATAGACTAATTTGCAAGAGTAACCTTGGTCAACAGAATAACAAAATCACAACAATTAATATATCGTTCCGTACAGCAATTAAGCAAATGGAAATCACAGAGAAATAAAACTGGTTCAATACTGCACAGACAAATACCCACGTCTGCTATACGTCAAGTCTGAATCGAATAATTCCGTATAAGGTTGAGTTGTTTTGGCATTGGAAATCACACACATAAAAAATATATCGACTAAATATGTGCTTGTCTGATCGTAGTTTCTCTCGGAAGGCAAAACAACACATTCTGTTTACTTCCCGTGTATGGCAGCACTTTATGTCATATCCAAAAGTTACAGTATTGACACTCGTGTGAGGCATAGCACCAGAATGTTTGCTTACAGCATTCTTATGTTACGAGCCTACACACTGCATTGTTACAAATTGTTCTGACGTGCCTGCCAACTGCTGAACTCGCCAAGCTTATACGAGATGAACGAGCAAATAACCTCGGTGGTCACAACTGCGACAACTGCGATGGTTAAATTTCGATTTAAAGCTTTCGTGACTGCAGGGATTCATCTTCTTGGTTCTTTCGGTAAAGTCATGTAGAATGGAAATAATAAAATAATAAAAATAAAACAATAAAATAATTCTCACGACGTTTCGGCCACAACGCAAGTAGCCGTCCTCAGGTGGAGAACAGGTTTGTCGAGAAGACAGAGTCTCATTCAGACTCTTATTATTTCCATTCTACGTGACTTTACCGAAAGAACCAAGAAGAACTGCGATGGTTGGTTGCACGAGACGACCCACTAAAACATTCTACACGATATACCTTTCCAGTGATCTTGCGTGAACATTCTCATGCCTCAGGAGACGAGAGCTCCTATTATCCGCGGCAGCTGTAGGTTCTGCAACACAAACTGTTCACTACACATATTCATTCATATTATCTGCGATTATCAACAATTTTTACCGATAATGTACGCATGCTGAACTTATTTTTACACCGTACGTAGCCAACCGTGCGCGTGCACAGCTGAGCGGCTTCCTTTCACTCAAATTATTTTTCGTAGATCAGAGGAGTCGCGTGCCAACTTCGTCCTCTTATCAACAGGTGATCCGCTATTTCTTACCTCACGCACAAGAGGAGTAAAATCGCGGTAATAGGAACACTGCAGGTAATAGGATGCGTGATATTGAGTATGTCCACCGAGACAATATGACCCACCGAGGAGATGGAGCGATGAAATCAGCTCGTGCGTAGGTGTTTGGTCGATTGTCATAACGTCGGATTAAGTGAGGTGAGGTGGCGAGGACTTTGGGAGGCCTTCATCCAGAAGTGGATGGATCACGGGTCACGAAGATGATGATGATGCATTAAACCATCCATCGCTTACACCGAAGAGAACGAACGTGCGTAAGGGTGTTCGGAGGAGTGAGTACGTGAACTGCAATGTAAACCCTGAAGGGATGAACACTTTACAAACGCCCTCCCCCCCTCCCCATTCTCAGCAGAGACGCGAGGAACAATCGGGGCATTGAGCCACGGCAGTGGGAGCCGTGTCGAGCCAACAGAAGGGGTGCAGCCTATTTGCGCGTGTTTACTGCACTCCGGCCCGAAAGGGTTCTGGCTTCGAGACAGGGTCCCTTGTAACGATTACGGCCTGTTTCTCGCGTCTCTCGAGATTAATGCAGAGGGGTGCACGCTTGGAATTGCGCAGGAGAGAGAGAAAAAAATGAAAAGAGAAACACGTGGATCGGAGAACGAATGCGAACTGCTGCAGAGACGTTATATTGAAAAGCGAAGAAGAGGTCTGTAGGCACATCGCTCGAGGCGATGATAATGGATTGTCCAGACCGATGACAGAGTGGCAGCCGAGGGCGAGAACACGACCGAGACCACTTTTGTGATTTGCAGCGATGAGATCGGCTTTGCGTAGGAGCAATATGGATCGTTTCCATCTTGAAACCATTTAGTGATGGCACCGATTTGGGATTGGCTTCATCCAGTCGTGAATAGAGGATGGCACAATCATCAGCTGTGCTGTGTTCACTACTGGATGAAGGCTGTTGGGCCAACATTGTAGAATTCCTTTCCAGCTGAGACCCCGCTTGCTTGCCCATTGCCACATATATAGCCTTGTTGTAGCTGCTCTCTCGCTGGTTCAGCAGTTCTACTGCTGAATTAAGTTTTTTTCCGCCTGAGGACGACCGCTTGTGTTGCGATCGAAATGTCGTGATTTATTTTATTTTATTCCGACGTGACTTTACCGAAAGAACCAAAGAGTATTGTCTCAAATGTTCAAACCGCATGGCAATGTTGACCCAACGTTGCATGTTCACTGGGTTCACACACACACACACTCGTTCTTGTGATTTTGGTCATTTCCATCCCCAACGGCGTATTCAACAGAGAGACTCGGGAGGGAATCAGCTACGAGCCTAAAAATGCATCAAACGCCTCGTGGTTCCATCAGATTGACACTTAAAGGACGCATGGCAACTGTCTCCGGCAGAAGGCAGTGGTGGTCACTTCTAAATCGTTCCATACGTGCGCCTTTTGTCACAGAGTTCTGCAGAGCGGGGTGTGGGGCGGGGGGTGTTGATTTTGTCTACATCTAGATAGCGCAGTCGGGAACAATTGTTTTATGAAAGAGCAACGGTGCTCCTTCTAGCTGCAAGGGAGTGGTGGTTAATGACAGCGCACGGCAATCAACGCATTTACTTTTGGTACGGCTGCTCGCCCGACGTGCACATCTCCTCCGTGGGCATAAACAGAACAGCTGGCGCTACTTCGGATGCCCTAGAAGGGGCTCTTTATGAGGCATATATTAATTTCACATGTCAGAAAGTAATTATAAAAAAAATTTGGGGGGGGGATTGCTACCATTTTTTTATGGTGAGTTATAAAGTGCACGCGTCAGCAATGACTAAGAAGCGGTACAATGCATTCTAATGGCTCTGTATGGTTTGTATTATAGGATGGCTTGTATTAAATTTTGGTTTGTATTATATGATGGTTTGAATTATAGGATGGTTTGTATTATAGGGTGTTTTGTATTATAGGATGGTCTGTATTATAGGCTATTGGATAAAAGGGGTTATGTGACATCTTTATTTGTTGCAGTAAATTTCCTGGAATTTTACCAAAATAAACACGGAGCACGGTGATTTTTTTATCTGCCTGGCGCCAACGAAGCATAAATAATCACACGTCTCTTTCAAGATGTACAGTGCACTTTGTTGCAGGCGTATGCGTCACTGTGGACTCATTGCAAACCGAGTTGCCGAGCGTACATACGGTATAAAGAAGCAGCTACCATCCTCAACAGGAATATGATACATTTGGGCGGCATTGCCCTACGCATTTGCGACTCCGCGTTCAGTAGCTGTTGGAATCTCTGTCACGCGATATTTGACGAACACGACAGCTTCTTCCCAATTACAGAAATCACGTTCCCCGTTATGTGCTCGCGAACGGAACTCGTGCTGCACGTGGGAAGCCACGAGTAAGGGGGTGGTGGTGGTGGGGGGTGCAAAATGATCGGACGGCCACCCCTGGCCCGTGTGTTCTCGCACGCCAGAGAGACACGCCGTTCGTCGCGGCGCTTGTCCCACAACGGCCGTGCCGTGTCCCCGTGAGCCGTGGCGTGTGAGGCGCGCGCCAACTTGCAGGGCACGTCCTCAGTAGCCCGCGCTGTGCCGATGCGACCCGTCTCTACAGCAGTGAGGCGCGGCTCGCACGCTTCGTATGCAACCCGGTGCACCGGATTCAAACTATTGAACGATACATATTTTTTTACTTTACCAGGTATGTATTGTGTATGCATGTTGACCTGCTTTCGCACCGTACAGGTGAGGCCAACTGAGCTATGTAGCTATTTTTCAGAAGCGACCTGGCCACACATGATGGTTCAAATAAAGTGGCTGATCGTGTGGAAATGTATAGCAGCGGAATACGCTAAACGTACGTTCATTCTGAATGTGGAGTAAAAAACCAGAGGACCCGGAAAAAAATTGCACTTGGCCACCATAGGGAGAACATACAAAACTCCAAATATACAGGCGTCAGGGCGGGATGGAACCCAAGGCCTCCTGCATATCAGGCGAGGGCGGTAACATCTCCCCACCGTGGTGCTTCTCAATACGGAGAGTACAAAAGGAAAAGGTGCAGCCCTGCAATCCCTTGCTCATGCCACTGCTCGTAGAAGGGCCTTCAATGGCAGCCTGGACGATGAGCTCTACAGAGCTCTACAGAGTTCATCGCCGGGCGTAATATTTGGCCTATTTTTCCATGCAGACCAAACGCCTTGAGAGTAGTAGGAGCAACCCATACTTTACCCCACTACACACGACCTTCCGATCGACTAACTGTGGTGCAACCATTTATACTGCTGCGTAGACAGAGGTGGGGGGATTTAAGATACTTGCGCCATTGTTTCACACTGGCGTGCCTTGAAATTTAATCGTTCACCTCTAGATTTCACGTTCAGTGTGCTAATCATTGCGCCGTGGCAGCATCAATACGTGCAGTAAGCGAATGTAATTGGCTACTAAAACTATAGCCATGACGCTTTAGTCCTGAACTATTATTCCAGGAAACAAAATGGCGTACATAGTTTAAGTTTCAGTTTCGTGCAATGATTCCTGGTCTTAATTGTACCGTCGTAATGGGTTCCAGAGTGCACATGGAGTGCTGAAGGTGCTTTTTATGACTCAAGGAGTGTCCTTTACCTGCAGTAAGAGAGTTGTAAATAAACACGGTGACTTAGATAAAAAGATGTGGTGAGACAGCCTGAAATTATAAGCCACCACGTCACTTGGGTAATTATTGTTATTGCCATGGAGTTGCCTCCTGAATTTTTATGTTGCTGAAAATTAATTATAATTAGATTAGAGCCGTTTATCAATGCACTGCTGGATGATGGCATTCCCATGCTATGTGGGTCATGGAAATGTATACGATACTTCACCAAATGGAGCAATGCTGGTTGATGAAGGAGGATACCAGGACTTGTTCAGATAACACTCGCCGCTGACGTTAGGCTGGGCTGGGAATTTAACTCAAGGTACTAGGTTCACCAACCACTGCACCACCTATTGTTGCTGTTGCTATAATTAATTCGCCTAATTGCCAATGCATTCTTTCAACCGTAAACCTAACATGCTCACGCCATAAACAAAACACCCAATTGTACACTTACTAATTTATACCCTAATTGTTTAAAAGAAATAACAGTACATAAATAAGTAATATTTCCCAAGTCTCCCCCTCTAAGAAACAATACATCTCAATCGGCTGTCAACTGATTAAATAAATTACGTCGTGCAGAATTGATGAAAACCATAGTTTTAACGTGCACGGGGCAACTGTATTGCCTCACCTGACAGTGTCGCGTTCGACACGAGCAGCGTAAGAGAATGTGACTGGTGTTGAAAGTGACAAACCTTCAAAGTATAAAGTAGGACACCAGAGGAAAGCCAGACAAATACGAATTCCCACAGCTCCTTCTGCTTGCAGATCAATGGCGTCTGCAGAGGTGTTGTGCAAGCAGCTAGTTTGCCTGTACTGTATATCATCCACACATTATATTCAACCCACAGTCAAACTATATTGGATTGTGTACGATTATTTTGATAATTCCCGCCTGCTATGTTAAGCGTGTGTGTGCTTATCTCATCAACGCAATTCAGTTGAACACAACGTGCCGTCGAGCGAAATACATGTTGTTCACTTCTTTGTGCATTATTGTTCTTAACGTTAAAATGTGTCCAGAAAAGGCATCAAGGTTAAAGCACGCTGGGCTTGACATTATGATTATTACAATTATTATGTTTGTTCAACGACAGTCACCTTTACATGCCCAACATGTGAGCGTGATGGCCGTATTCATATTGCGATTATCTCAACAGCGCCAAAGAGGACCCCTGGCTAAATGTGCATTCAGCAAGAGTGCCCCCGTGCATGTGATGAGAGGCCAAACGTAATTCAGGTTTTACGGGACAATTGTGTTAAAAAAATGTGACTCCTGGCCTGGGCACTACCCACACTTGGAAATTTGATCGAATGAGATTGAACGTTTTATGCGGCCGAGGCAGCGGAACAGCAGATGCTACACGTGTCTGTGCTGTGTGACAGAAAACACTTATATGATCACTGGGGATCGCTATTCTGCACATGCTCCGTGCTTGTAAACTCTTAGGTACACGCGCACGGTGGCAGTGCTGGGCCTAAGCAAAGCAAGCAAAAGCCTAGCAAAGCAGCTCAGGCGGACTCATATGCATAGGGATGTATCAAATGTCAGCGAAAATTTAAATCCGACTAAGCACAAGATAATTCATGCAGAAAAGACGATGAATCTGCCTTATCTTCTCATCTCTATCTTGTCTGCATCTCTTCTCTTATCTCGCTACGGTACATCTATTTCTTCTCTCTATATGTATTCTGTCATCTCACAAGGTTTTTCTTTCTTTCATGAATTGAAAGAGGCACTCCCCAAAATAATGTATGCCCCCCCCCCCCCCCATGGGCTAGAAGCACCAATACAAACACATTTCAAATCCTGGGCAGCGTCGTCTTGGCCCAACAACCCCTCCAGGTTTGGTAAAATAACCTCCACCCCGTAGTGGAAAAGTCAGTGCTGGAGGTCATACAGAGAAAAAAGGTGCCAGGTATAGCAATATGGAATTTCCACTACTGGCTCAAAGTAGCACCTATGAAGGCCAGCAGGGTGCATGATGGGATGGTGCGGCCAGCCACACGCCCGATTGCCTTTGTTGTCCCAGTACTGACAGTTACACATTGTACCAGGCATTAATTTAAGCTTGAGCTGACCTAAGAGAGGCTCAGCACCTTTTCAGGATTATCGCAACTGATATTAGCCATGGCCCGAAATGGGACCCAGGTCCGCCGGTTCGTAGCCCTGTGCGCTAACCACTATGCCGGCGCTCCCTCAACCACGGTGGTTTTACGCAAACGCATGCATACACCGACACTCACACGTGCACCCAAAGGTCACCACTCTCTGTCACAAAAAAATTGTGGCTCGTGCTAAAACACACGGGAGGCGTAACATGGTCAGTGTCACACCTTGGTGTCTCTGTCTCCCATTGCTGACACTGATACACCGAACCAGCCACATGTGTATTACTTAAGGCTCAAGCCAGACGAGCATTACGTTACGTTTTTCCCTGGCCCCGTCTCCATTACATTAAATAAACGGCTGTGTCGAGACTTAAGGGTATTGGCGGAACAAAGAGAATATATACGCAGAGTTATTAAGCACATTGTCAGTCGCTCCATCCAGGTGTTTTATTCTGAATTGTTGCATCTTGTTGTCATGATTTGTTTCATGAATTGATAATTTCGCCTCGTGTATTTTTCATTTGTTCTGTCTTGTTCACAGTTGTTTTCTTTCGCTCCAATAGCCTAAATAGTAACTTCAGTAATTCATTGTTTGAGTAAATTGTAACGATTCAATTCTCACACATACAATTTTATCCATGTACCATTCTCATTTTAATTGATGAATTGATGCCAAGATTATTGTATAACAGTTATAGCCTCAGGATTAGATCTAGACTGCAAGATATAATATTTTGTTTGCTGTTTTCAAACATTCTCTGTGATATATTTGTATGTGTCCGGTGGTAGTCGTGAAATGCAATAACAGAACATTGTTACGTTATGCTCTTGCTACCCTGTGTACATTGCTTGGCCATTTATTCTCTTGAAGGCAGCATGCTATTGGGTTGCAATGGGGTCACATACATTTAATATGTCAATGATAAGTCGTAAGGATGTCACATGGGTTTATTTTAGTTAGGAGCAATGGTCACGTCACCATGTTTAACAAAGATTAAGTTAAATTAATATTTATCATCAGTAGTATAAATATCACATGTATAACAATTTAACTGCTTTACATTACGTTATAGTCTTTTTTTTAGGAAGGCCTAATTTGTATAAGCAAAGTTGGCGTGAGTTCGCTGTAATTCCATTAGAGCATAGAACTCCTGCCCAGAATGAACGGGCGCAATGGGATGGGGCATATAAGCAAGGGGAGGGTAGGTGGAAGGGTAGGAGGTGCCTTAGAAGGGGAATGAATTATAAAGAGTAACAGATGATATATGTAGCACAGTACTGTATATACATATACTGCGAAGTGGTCTCATTTAGTGCAGTAGCATTGCTCATTAGAAGAGTGGTCTCTACGTTTGCTTACATAACTTTACTCATTAAATATGTGTGCTGCGTAATCTACACAGAACAATGGCTCACTTGAACGGTTGCCACCCGTCCAGGATTTCGCAGGGTTCTTCTCTGTAAGTCTCTCCGGGATATGAAAACTTAGAAATAGTCTCCTTTCTTTACGTCCCAAATTGTTATATTTCAGAGGTGGCAACCCTATTCACCTGGCATGTGCGCACCATGGTCTTCACGACGTAGATTAACTATTTTATTAACGTGTTACTTAAAACGTATGCTATTTGTTAAAGTGACATTTTTGTTCACGGCCTGAACACTCGAAGTGTAAAAAAGGGCTAAGTGTCGTTCTGTTCCAGTGAGCAATATGCCAGCACTTGTCTCCAGACATGGATCTGAACCGATTGTGGAAATTCTACAATTCCCAATGACAGGAGGGGGGTGGGTTCAGTATCTCCAGAGGATGATCACTGATGACTTGGGTCATCAAATTGGAACTCATCTAATCAACTCCAGGGGAAGATGCGATGGGTCGACCCTCAATTTAAGTGTGAATTTACAACCCAGTGACAGGGAGTAAAAGTGTCATAATAACGGCACCTCCGGGACAAATGCCCGCGAAAAGTGTGTACCCAACTCCACGCGTGGCTTGCCGCACATGTAGACTGCATGCGGGGGTGACACGGAGCGGTGGCATAGCCCAGTAGTAGAGCATTCGTTGCTTGTCACAGAGGTTCATGATTTGAATCCAGTGGTTTCCCTGGTTAAAACTATGGTGTACATTAACCAAAACAGCACTCGCTGTCAGCTTTAAAGTGGACGTTAAAGATCCCGTGCCGTCAATTTCAGGAGTAGGCCAACGTGTGCTGGCGCCATGACCCAAAATTCTCCGGAAAAAAAACCCCGCAAAATTACTCAAAAGGAATAAACATAGCAATCATCGACGCTCACACAGAAAAATACACGTGGGAAGACCCTCCTGAAATCGAGTCGTGCGGCTTTAAGGCTCCGTGAGGCTTTCCTGGGTAAACAAGCGCTACGGAATAATAATAATATCACATACTAATAAAAAGATCAAATAACAATATGGAGTAGATTACTGAGCGGACACCGTGCATTGTGTGAACTCGATGTGGGAGCCTCACGATGAGTGTTGGGAATGCGTCTCCCGTCCCCACACGGGGGCTCCAGTTCCAGTCCATCTGGCCAGGTAATTCTCTTTCCCAGATCATTGTAAAGTCTCAACGCAAATTACAGTAGTGCCAATGACCATATTCGCGTGCTTGCGTATATAAAAACAAATGTTTTTACCTTTCGACACGTCCACTTGGGGTTTGGGGGTACAAAAAAATTCCAGTGGTTTTAATTCAACATTTCATCAATAATGCATTGTGTAAATACTCCTACACCTGCGCAGCTTTAGTCAATAGAAGTGGCATTGGAATAAAGCTTGTTTTGTACAGTCGTGTCATTTTACTGTGCAAATTAGATCTAGCAGCAGGGGACGTTGCAGCTTCATTTGTGATTGCTAAGAGGCACTGGCATCTGTTCGCTTTATAGAGGCACTGGCCTCTGTTAGCTTTATAGAACCAGACGTGGGCTCGGGTCTGGTCATAGAACTATAGCGGCGGGCACGCGTCCCAGGGGTCGTTGGACGTGCAGCCGCCGTTCGTCTTTTCCACGTCGCAGCAGTTCAGGACTAACGATCGTGGGGACTCTGAAGTGGTGTTATATGCATGGAATCCCTGTTGGGGGGTGGGGGCGGGTGAAGGGTGATATCAACAATCATCAAGGGGGCTCTTAGAAAAATCTATTGGGTTCCTGACCCCCCTGCCCGTAACGTAAACACTCCCTCTGGGATGAGGGGCGCGAGCTCCCTCGCTATTATTATTTTGTCCACCAGCAGAGGGCCCCCTTTCAGCCGTGGCGCCCCCGGCACCAATTGCAACTTTGTTAACTGGCCCCCTCGAATGTTGCGGTGCCGCACGTTGATGACCGTCCGTTAGACGCAGGCACAGAGGAACAATACCTCTGGTGCACCTATGCCTCGAAGCGACCCCCCGAATCAACGGTATCGCCAAATCAGAAGTCGACACCAAGCCGCGCTCACAGATGGTCAAGAAATATTGCCACTTCGTAAATCGTGCACCTCCAACCAAACACCACTGCCATCGATGATGAAGCTGCGCGATGAGTCTCCCAAAGGCAGCTCGGCTGACCGTAGGCCGACACGCGTCGGCCATCACGTGACCACAGCGTGAAATTTAAATTGTCCACCGAAATCAATCTCTCTACGGGGGGAGGGGGTCATCATTACCACGCTTTTGTATCGATGTGAAACGTGGGCGCTTCTTATCGACGACACATGAGGCAGCTCGGTCACTTCAACGTGTGCCCCGCCTGAGATCAATGTGTGACATCAAGTGCCCACACGGAGATCCTCCGCAATGAAGTAGCACAGAGGTGTGCCACGTAACGTGGATTAAAAGCACGACGTTTAAGTCGCGGCTTCATTGGGCTGGACAAATGGTTTCAATTGGGCCGACTCCAGGACTGCGAATGCAGTCTTCTACAGCCAGCCAGAGAGCAGCACAGGCACAAGTAGCAGGTCCCTCCTCTGCTACAAACACCACAATTAAAACACGCACGGGGACTGTTCAGTTGACAAGAGATTCGTGGGTAGATGAAAGCTTTTTGAAGAAACTCGCATCAGTCACCTGCAAAGGGGAGAGGCATCAGAGCAAATAAATAGAAGGCTGCACGGCAAGCAACCGGTGGCTTCACCTGTGCTGTCTGCACGGCAACGAATGGGCCGTTCTCCCACTCGCATGCCCGTCACCGGTAAAGTTAAGACTCCTTCAAACGCGAGTGTTATGGTCGACAGCATACGCGGCGGGGGTGCAAGTTGTGTTGTGGTGAGTGTACTGCGCGATGATCCCAGCGACCCGGGTTCGCTGGTTCTTCTTTCCACACGCACTTGAAAGCGGGCTCTGCTGGCTTGGGAATAGCCTCACACTACCTGGGCCCTCGGACCCAATATGCAAAGGAGAGTTCCATCGGCTCATTAACTCCCAATCAATTAACCTCGCCTTCCTCTCTCACACCCCACTATTTTCTGTGGCTGAGAATGGTGGATAAGATGTAGGGTAATATTTTTTTAAACAAATTGCAAATGAATCCCCTTCGCGTGACCTCGTATCCAGAATCAAGACACTGACTGCGCGTTCCATGCACATCTTATCTAGGTTTTTATATAGTGCTTTTATCAAAGCGCTTTACAAGAATTATGTATTGTACATTCATATTGGCTGATGGGGAAATTATATGGGGTTTGAATGTAGCAGAGGGGAAGGGATGGAAAGGAAGGGTGATGATAGGGAAAGGGAGGAGCGAGGTTAGGATGGTGAAGGGGGAGTATGATTAAGGTTTAAAGGACGGGGACAGGACGTAGTAGATGGATACACTATTGAAAAAAAGATGAGGCTTAAGGGAGGAACGAAAAATGTTTAGTGATATTGCCTGTTTGATGTGAAGTGGGAGTTTATTCCAATGGAGAACCAGGAAGGAAAATGAGCAGAAACGTGACTGAGCACAGGTTGGGGAAGTGAGATAGAGTGGGGCAGAACCATCGGAAAATTGTAAACGAGGGTCACGGATTTGAATAAAAGGCGGTAGTAGACGGGAAGCCAATGGAGTTGGACAAGGAGAGCAGAGGAATGAGTGTGATGTGAAAGCTTAAAAATAATCCGGGCCGAAGCGTTTTGAATCTGATATCTGAACCTGGTGAGTAATGTAAGCATGTTGAACTTATGCATGTTGAACTTCCTTTGCACTATACGTAGCCAACCGTGATAATCTAATCGGAGGTGGGAAACGTACGATACATTTCCTAGCACGGGGAATGAGCATCAGCACCGAAGAACCAAAGGCACCTGGGTGTGGAGTTGGCCACACCAAACACTCATGTGTTGTGCCAGGTCTTAATAGGCACTAACAGCAATTTCTACAGTTGTATATTAGGATAAACTAGGAATATTTGTATGTATACTACAAGAAAGCCTTCTTATCTATTTTGATATGGGTCACGCACATCGTGGATCATATTATGCCGTGAGGCTATCTGCGAATTTACCTCATTTATCCGCGAGGGGAAAATGGCGGATAATTGTGGGGCAACTGGATGAATTTGCAGCACAACTCCACGTAACCTCGGCAACATTACGGGAAATAGAAGTCTCCAAAGCGGTGGTCTCTGAAGAACAACTCGCTAGCACGCATACGTGGTCTGCACTCTTTACAACACGCGTATAATAAACATGAGCACGCAGTGTTAGCAGTTTCAAAAATAAGACTTAACCCGGAATTGTATCGTGAACGTTCGTATTAAAATCGTCCCAAGACCTTATGAACACCTGTGCACTGCCGTAGTTATGTATAACTTCACAATTGATTTGTGTCATGAATGCGCACTGCAGGCCTCGATTGATGTTGCCGCAATGTTGCCATTTTAAAACACTCGGGGGGGGGGGGGGGGGGGACTGTGGTGGCCACTGCGACGAGTGGTTATTGCTTTCTTATTTTAACCCCAATTCCTAATTGGCACGTATGACTGAGACGTGTGACATGTTCTGTACTGCCCACATTCCATTTGAACGTTGCATAAGCACAAGTTAATTGGATGAGTGAATACATTTTTCGTTTAAATGTCGCTTTGTTAAGACGTTTTTGGGCTTGTGTGAGCAGAGGTTGGGGGTGGGGGGGGGAGTAAGGGCTGCTGGTACAAGAGCGGTCCTAATGATGATGGTGTGCTGCACGAGGTAGCTGGAAGGAGATGCTAACCATCACCTGCTGCATAACCACCTGCACTGATTGCTCGAAGGGATGCGCGCGCGTATTGACAGATGGCAAAAACCAATTAAACGCGTACCGCTTAAAATCTTAATTGCCTGACGTAAAACATATTTGGTCAACACCTTTCAGGCAATACCTTGGGTTATTGACTCATTCACGCACACCGTGCTGCATTTTTTGTTATAATCCTGACAGATTCAGACGGCGGTCGTATAACACAACATGCGATGTTGATGGAGCCGACATAACTGGGATCATGTGCGTCTCATTCCGCTGTATCACCCCTGATGCCCGTTGCTCCCTCGTGCGAGTCGAGGTTAGGGAAGGAAATGCACTGTGGGTTATATCGAGGGATATATGCATTGGTAATAATTTCCTGGGAGGCTTTCTGTATTTTTTTAAATATATCGTTATGAATTGAAGATAACGGAATGTTGCATGGTCTCTTAAGAAAATTTGACACATAGAGAAAACTGTTATAATCAACCCTTAAATGTAATGCTGTGTCCATGCAGAATTCATCTTGCAAAGACAACTTACACAGTAGAGTTTTGTGTAGCTTTGGGTTATTCTGCGAGCTGCTGTGATGTAATGATATTACGATATATTATTATACAATGTCAATAAGATCCGAGATAGTCGTAGCATTTTTTTTTCTAAATATCATCATTTTGTGATGATTATATTTGCCAATTTAAATTTTTCTTAAATATTGTATTCATAATACTTATATAAGAAGCATATATTGTAAACTTGCAGCGATGAGAAGAGACGTACTTATGCAGGGTGAACTGCAGTTGAATAACTTTTCAGTGATCTTTATTAGTACCGAAAGTACAAAATAAAAAAACAATAAATACAATTACAAATCGTCTTGGTTCTTTCGGTAAAGTCACGTAAAATACCTGCAGTCACGAAAGCTTTAAATAGAAAAGAATACAATTACAAAGCTACAGCAAAGCCTGATATCGCGATAACTGTTGTGTCATGAAAGTTTATATTGTATCATGAAAATGTAACCCGAGTATTAAAATCGAGCATTGGGGATGATTTCCTAGCATTGGCCTAGAATTCATTGGAAAGCAGCCAAAAGCCACACAGTGACTTCTGCAAATGTTTGAAATTTCCCACCCGACATAGGTCAGGAGGCACATAAGGGGTAATGTTGTGCATATGTCAGTGTACTGAGCCTCCACGACTTACATATTCAGTTTGAATCCCGGGTTTCCAGCAGGGTTACATTGTAAAGGGCCCAACAAATTTGAAAAGCCCTGTTACCAATCACCACAAAGAAACAAACCATCATTTTAAATATGTAATGATGAGAATACCTATGAAATGAATGCAGGCAAAGACAAAGAGATTTAACAACGCACAAAGGTGTGCAGCATAGCATGTCTAACAGCTTCTCAGCCTTATCCAGACGACCAGCTCAAAGTAAAGTCAAACCATTGTTATTTGCAATGACTCTGTTGCAAGTTTGGAAATTATCTACCATCCAAGGCGCCATTACATCGAACACACAACTAAGGCAAGAATAATTTGAGAAGGAACTGAATGTGCGGCCATGTTGTTGTGGAGACGATCAACTCCATCGCACTGGACAGCAGTGACACAGAGCCACAACATGGGACTAGTTTTATCCTCATTAGGGCTCATCAGTAGAGTACAGTACAGTTATCATTAACAAACCAATATGATAAAAAATAGAATTAGTTCAGTTAAATCCAGCTGTAAGTCCATTGGTGGCTTGCACAATAGATACACTATGATGTGAAGAGCAGTGAGTGCGGTGGAGTAATGTGTGGTTACTCCTACCTCTTACAAAACTTCCTCACGGGGTTTCTAGAGCTCTCCCTGGAAGAGGCCCTTCTGCCAGCAGTGGTGTGAGCAAGCAATTGGATGGCTGCACCTTTTCCTTTTCTATGCTAATCATTTGCAAATTTACACTTGTGGAACTAATAAGAGGGACTTTACAAATGAGACAAACCATAGACACCACACAGGTAGAACATACGATGGAAGGGGGGGTGAGCACAGTTACCTGTCTAAATCCTGTCCTGTTATTTTCATACCACTCCACAATGCAGTAGCTCTGCTGCGTTAGTGGGATTCATCGTGAGGAGGGATGGTACATGGTGTGCCTGTGTGATTACTGATAGCATAAACAGGTGGGAAATAGAGTTATTTTCATAATGAGTCATCCGTCGTTTCCATAGTGATCCACTCTATGTATGCATGTTGTATGTAGCCAACCGTGCTAATCGAAGGACAACAAACTAAACACAAAAAGCAGTTCTAAAGAAATTATTTTTCAATCTAGATTTAAAAGTGGATAGCTCCAGTGGCTTCCTAACGTTGGCAGGAAGCGCATTCCAGACGGCTGCAGAAGCGCATCAGAAAGAGTACGATGCGGTGACCATCTTTGTTCGCCAAAAGGTGCTTCTGCGAAGGACGACCAGAGTTCACGTGATGATGGTCTATGCCCTTTGACGAGATCGGCGAGGTTTTTCGTTCCAATGCAGTGGCCAAGCATACGAAGCCACAGAGCCTCGTCTGCAGACCCATAGATTGTGCCGCCAGACGCCCAATCCCAGAGAAGTGCCCATCACAGAGAAGATGGTGTTCACTGTGCCACTCATACCTTGGAAAGGCATTTCAAAAGCCTCCATTGGTGTCGAAGCAATTTTAATGTTACAATGGGTCAATTTAAAATCGTATTTATCCAAGAGACATATCAAATTCCAGAGTACAGCATTACACCATGTATGTAGGAAACGCTTCACAAGATGTACAGTACGTATTCATATGTAAAGTGCATGCATGTGAACATTATGTAAATGGTATTTAACGTGTGCATAATGTATATATCCCACTATATGCACTGAACATGGGTGAAGGCAATGTTTAGCGCATCGCACTTATGCACCCGGATATATGTACGTTTAACTTTTTTTTCACTATACGTAGCCAACCTTGCTAATCGCAGGTGCCGGGGAAGGACAACAAACTTAACAACAAAAGCAGCTCGATCGAGATCTACCTGGATTTGACTCCTGGCGCTGGTGGTGGGTGTCTGAAACCGGTCCTGGACATTCCGTTTCAGCCTCCACTTTAAATAACATCCATGACTAACATTGCGTTGTGGTCATGCTTTTTTTCGGCACGAACAACTGCTACGTTTATCATGTTCATTGAATTGCTAAAATTCACTGAATAGCTGAGGGGAGTGAATCATCGCATCTCTCTGATGCACACCCAGGATGTGTATTTGTTTTTAATTGCTCCAATGAATGCACTATTTAGTGTTGCTTTGCTTGCTAGCATAATGCTGGGCACACACATACCCATCTCAACAGCAAATTAACAAACCAGATCAATCGATGCTAAAGCACTGGGCAAAATAGTAAGCCAAATAACTCTGCTCTGATGCAGACCTTAGCTTAATTCAAAACATTAAATACCGCAATCTAATTATTATCAATATAATAGCGAATATTGTTATGACTATTACCTGCATGACAAGCTGCTAATTCTTCCCATATGTGAGTGTGTGCGTGTGTGTTTTGATAAGCGTAATTGCTGCACATAAAGGCTTTAGGAAATTATTGATTGATTGATGTACTTTATTTAACAAGGTAGAAGTCTGTTCTGATTTATTATCTCTTGCACGAAAGACCTGGATAAACATAATTACTGTTTATAGGAACGTGACTTTTATTTATATTTCACCGAGTATTTGCCGTGGGTAAATTTTCCACATTTTTGTGATGTGGGTAATGATACCAGCACACGATTGGCCTGCCACAGTGGACAATGTCACAGGGTCTTGGTCGTCTTCTTTATAGCCGGCAGTGTGCTTTGGGTAATTTAATGCAAAAAATAAACAGGGTGGCTACATGAATCGAACCATGTTGACTGGCCCAGCGGTGAGTGTGCTGACCACTGGACAATTCAGCCGCCTAATTAACTCTAAAGCTTTTAAAAAATAAATGTCTTTCGGCAGTTCTTGGCATCGTCGGGAGGAAAGAAGAACTCAATAAGTGATTGCTCAAATAAATATGTGCGGGTTCATTTCTAAAATTCGATTCTAAAGAAGCATGTTTAATCAACATGGTATCGTGCAGCATTTTTACATGTTAATGTGAACCCTCTTATATAAATGTCAATGCATTTTACATCGTGACATATTGAAGAATTCGTTTAATGTAAGTATTACGTTCGCTCAAGCAGAGTCTGGCTTTAGAAAGAACCACACAGGCTACCTTGCATGGCAATGGGAAGGGCTTGTGATGGCTATAAGCTGTTCAGTGTAAGGCTACACAGTGCCTGTTAATTCATATGACAGCTTTTGCAGAATCCCCAAACTTCATACCAACTTAAAACGCCTATATTTTATGTTATCATGATTTTTTTTATGTTCAATATAATGTTTTGAGTCTTAATAAATATTGACACAAAACCACTGCCGTTACGGCGAGGACGCTTTCTGTATTTATTAAGAAAATGATGCATCAACCAATAAAGCCCTCTCCTTTTATACCATTACACGCATTGGCCATGAAGTAATTTTCATGCCAAAATTTTTGATTTATAATGTGGTGTGTGCTTTAAAATGTGGATGAGCGGCCAATTGAATGTGCAAACAGCAGGACGTTTTGTCACAGGCATGCAATGTTTCATTTAGGAAGCATTTAATTTGCATGTAGTTATTGCTGTTGGGTCTCTTTGGGAGCCATTTTTGCACCACCAGGGGGTTTAAATCAGGCTCCGCAATGTGACGCTGGCTCCCATGCTGCCATGCAAATTAGTCCACCCAGGACATCTGCAATAAGGGGCCTAAATCATGCATCTCATTTAACTGCCTTTTGGCCAGGATTAAATAGCAAAGGGTCAGGTCTGCTGTTTAGGAGGGGAATGTTTAGGAGGGGAATGTATGAATGCGTGCATACAATGCAATTGTATTTTTTTATACCATCAAAATATAAAGCTTCATCATGTAGTGCTTTCACCCACGAACAAACAAAAAAACACTGCTGATGATATATGTTGCCGACGTTTGAATGACACAGTAAAAACGAATATATATATTTTTTATAATGGATGGTACCTTCATGGACTCCCTGTATATTGTGTACAATATGAACAAACAAAACGTTTAATGTACAAAGTTTCTGATTTTTTAAAATATTTCCACACTCCTCATAGCTGTTGTTGATTACAGAATTTGTGTTCTGAAGTAATCGAATGGCAACAGCAATTGATGAAATGTAAAATTATATATTTAGCCGCTATGTGGTCTCACATTTTCAATTAATACAATTACAATATGATGATGAACACTCATGCAAATGCATATGCATGATGAGGAATATAATTCAATGGAATTTAATGTACACACATTCAAAGGGAAGACTGTGGTGGCAAAGCAAGGGCCTCCAAAGACAAAGATCCCCCATTATAACCTTAACAGACTGTTGGGGCAAGTGCTGTTAGTGAGCACGTAGGAAGACTGGCATGGTACACAAAGTGTGGTGAGCACCACGCCCGACCGTCTTTGTCTCCCCAGTGACGATATTTACTATACACCGCACCAAGTGATAATTTCAAGCTAAGTCAACCTAGGGGAGGCCCAAATCCGATTCAAGTAATCGTCACTGGTTTTTGGCCGTCACTATGTTTATAATGCAGCGTGCTAACAGCTACACTACCGCTCCCCATATCCACCATCACACGCATACACTGTGCAATATATCTTGCATACATAGAACCAACAGGAAAAAAAGTTAAACAGGAAATAATCTTTGAAGAGCCCAAAATTGGGATGGCAGGAGCGACAATAGCGATATTATTAGGTGATTTTCAAGAAATGCAATTCACAGTTGGTGAAGAGAATTCAACAATTCCGCCAAATCCTACAAACACAATTTTATGTTAATAGTGAACAGGTTCAATATAATTTATTGAACAATCACTTTGCTGCACAGTTGTCATCAATCTCCCACCAGTGCAGCAATGCCAATTTGGCTCTCCATGGCCTGTCGCACATCCACTGCATTAGCTGAAAATCCGTGGACAATTTGTTTATGCAGCACACGTACGATGCCCGTACTTATTAATGTGCGCTTCCTGCTTAGCAAAGGATAATGCGGGATAGTGAAACACATACAATAGGATGGCATGGCGAGATTATAGTGATATTGCGATGATGATTATTGTTATTATTTGCATTTGTTTTTCCCTTATAAGTCTCACTGAGCCTCAACATTCTTCTTCGGGAGGGCCTTGCCAAGTTGTCACAGTAGGGGTGATGTTTCTGTTGTGTGTAATCCCAATTGAGTAATTTGAAGGTAATATTAGCATTGGGATGTTTGGTCAATACCAGTTGCATTGTATTTTCAAAATTAGCGTGATATACAATTCTAATATACGCTTTGAGCTGTTTGTCAATCTACTGCAGGGCGGTTAAACACCACCCTTGACCATACTTCACGACGGTCAGTGCGATTTGGTTATGAAGGTTAGGCCCAGGACTAAGTCAGATGTCACGTGCCACCAATGTTATCCATGGCTGGAAATCAAACTCAGATCACCCCATTCAGTCTGCTGTGTGCTAATGATGCGCCATCACTCCCTCACAGTGAAGCAAGTGACAGCAGTGGCGAGTAATATCTGAAGTGCTCCTGGGGCCTCCACCGTGCGTGTGGTCGCACTGACGAGCGTGGTTGGTGAAGTATAGCTAGACAACCCCGTGACCGCCGCACTGTATGCAGAGGCTTTCATACTCGTCGTGGAATACTGCTGCTTGGAAAACATTGTTAATACCATTGAAAAAGCTATGGGGTAGGTTTGGCTAAACATTTCATTTGTATATTTTTAGTGATTTGCTTACCTTTCCAATACGTCGCACTCCTTTCGTGTTTTTGTATTATATGTTATTGTAGCATTCGCCCATACTGAACATCTGTGAAAAAGAGCTTCAGAGCCCATCGGATTCCTCCAGCTTAAACAAATATTCTGATTATGAGAGTGGTTCGGGGATTTCACTCGCAAGTGGACGGTTGTCGCTTCAAACAGCACATAGGAGGGTCAACTCAGCCAATCATCCCACCAATAATGGATTTAATGTGGGGAGACTGGGGTTCTCTACGGTATTGTGTAATTTCCACCACTGACCCCGGGCCACCAACACAGATGAGCAACTGCCCTATACTCATTTGAGCAAGGAGACCATCATAATTTGTATTCATATTGCAAAGGGATGCTGTTATGGTCTAATGGTCAGCATGCTGGACTTGCAACCCAGAGGTCGCCGGTTTAATCTCTCGGCACAGGAGTTGAAACAACGGTGCAAATATCTTAACCCCCCCCTCCTCCTCCAACCGTCTCCATCCACCGAGCGGTGTAAATTAGTACAACCGCAGTCGATCGGCAGGGTAGCTGTGGTGGGGTAAAGTGAGGGTAACTCCCACCTCTTCCGAGATGTCTGGGCAGCGTGCAAAAGTGGGCCAAATAGAGCTCCCTCCGGTGGAGGCCCTCCCCCAAAGTAGTGGTGTAGAGAAGCAATCGCAGGGCTTCACCTTTAACCGTCATCTTTGTTTGTGGGCTCTCATCTACAACATCCAGAAGGGCATTTTGGCTTCACCCAGTTACATTCGGTCCACTAACGAGTGCTAACAACTGAAGACGAATCCATACCCATGGTTGCGCCAACTACCAATTAAAATATTGACGATGAAATCCTTTCAGGAGAAAGCTTAATTATTTTTTCATTTTGGCACGTAAACATATATATATATGTATTGTCTTCGGTATACAGTTTTGGGTATGAAGTATGGATTTGTGGGGTGGTCAGACAATTTTGAGAGCACGATATTAAATGTATGCACAGGCTCACACCATATTGCTTTCTTTCAATCAATACTGTAACCCATAACATCAATGCACATATACAATAAGCACACACATGCCAGACTTGAACATAACCCTAAAATTAAACTGAATGACTTATTTTCTGCTTCGCTTTCAGAATGTTATGACTACACCACGTGTGTGTGTGTGTGATCCTATTGACCTGGTTCGATTCGTTGCCATAGTCATCATGGGTGGAATGTCAAATGTGAACCTGAAATGGTTCCCCTCTTCAGTTGACTCATTCTTAAACGAGTTGGCTTGCGTATTGTGCAAATATTAGTATGGGAAAGACAAAGGTGGACTGTAGTGGTGTTGGCCAGCACACCACACCTTCACTTGCTATGCTGTCCTTAATAGGCACTTACTAACAGCCATGCATCCCCATGCAGTGTGTGCACATAGGTCATAATGGAAGTGTTTTGGGTTAGATCGCGTAAATATATGCCATTAAACCCACCACCACCCGACACTGTCGATCAGTAAGGTTTGTCACGTAAACAAAACATGCCAATTCGTAACTACTTCAGCACACTGGTGCGTTGGAGAGTAATCCCTCAACATGTACAATTCGAGTACGACGTTTCGCCGGTAATTACATCCAGCCTCATCAGGTGACAGCCAGCATTGTGGAGAAATCCTCCTGTATCCGTCTTAAATATTGGTCGCGAAAGCCTACGTGTTAAATAAACAGGAGTCACCCTGCGTGTTAGTGCTCACGGGCTGCGAAGGGGCTTGTTCTTTTTAGAAGGGAGGCGTTGGAGCACACTTAAAAAAATGTTTTAATGCGGGCCCACGTTTTGTCGCAATTTCACAAGATCCATCATCAGCAGGACGGAGGCAATTGTGGTAGCGAGCGCATTGCGATTAGTGGGGATGGGCCCCCGCCAAGTCCCGTGCAATCGATTGCAACGTGGTTGCCCCCTGGTGCTTGTGAGTGCTGGGCAGCTGGAAGAAGAAAGGGCCCTCTGGGGAAGAGGCTCCTCAGTCTCCGATCAATATGATAAATTTACCGTACCTCACCATTTATGGATGCCTAAACTGAGCCTGTGTTTCACCCACTGTCTCTCACTGGCTGCGCAGAATGGTATTCCTTCACCTTGGTGGGTTTTTTTTTAGAAAGCAAGATAAACAACAATTAGTTTGGGAGATGATTTCAAGGCCACGCTGCTCTTTATTAAAGGTCTTTGTCTCTGTCGTCGGGGGCAAATGCAATACAATATTTGGCACTAACGCTCTCGCAGTAACATTGGATTTATGTTATTTTTATTTTCAGTTGCTGTATATTGATAATTGAAAATAATTGAATGTGAGATTAATACAAAGCATAGCAATGTGTAATGTATCAATGTCTGATATGCATATATATTATTTATTCACCTATTACTCCTCGTGAAAACATTCAAATTCATATCATAAGTGATATTTACTAAGGAGCCATACATTTATGAAACTGCACCATTTTGTTTGTCAGGTAAAGAACATTAATTTGGAAAACAAATTTAGAACCATTACCGTGACACAACGGCTGCTAATATATTTTACGTTAATGTGAACCAAAGGAAACGTTATTTTAGTTTCATTTACATTTTCTATACCGCGGCTACGCAGTGTTCAGCACGATGAACGCAGAGGTCACCCCCCCCCCGCCCCCCCCCGTTTACAACGTGTGCACACACTGTTAAAAAAATTACCGGCTTGGTCATTTCTCCTGGTTTTCAAAGTATAATACACGCCATATTTAAAGTGGCGTGTAATATGAATACTGTTTCTTACATGTACATTTCACCTTATAATTGAGTCCATTTTATTGATGAAAGAAATCACATAATGGTACCTTTTCACGTGAAACAAATGCTATACTCAACTGCTTCATACTTTCCATATTATACTTTCCATATTAATACTTTACATATAAGTCCACAATTATAAATATAATACAAAATTAAACAGTTTCAAAATCCACTTTGTTACGTGTAACAACTAAACAGGCTCATAGTTTACCTCAATTTGTGCAATTTTGTAATGTCAATAGTTTCAAAATGGATTCTAATGCGAGTGAACATTTTGTAATCTCCACAATAATTTGGTTCTTTCAATACGTATGACCAGCGTGGAAGAGTAGGCCAAGACTACAGCGCCCTCGCAGAGCTCTCGCGCTCCCTCTGGTGGAAACTCTTTCACCAGCAGTGGTGTGAGCAAGCAATTGCAGGGCTGCACCTTGACCTTTTAATTCTGCTATGACTTCAAAGCCTCGACTATTGGAGGTAATTGGGTGACTCGGGTGGCTAAAGCCGATGCCAGAGCACTGAGCTGACCGCTGACATTCAGAGTTTGAATCCATACAGCCCCCCAACCCACCCCAGTCAAAATCTGATTCTGTAGATTGTAGGTTTATGCTCTCAGCCAAATCACTGTGTTGCGTGTGAAACAAATAGCCAAGGTCAAAGTGCACGCTTACCGTAAGAGACACATTGTGTGGTGTTCATCTCCACCATTTAGATTTGAGCCAGTGGTGGCAATTCTACGTTCTTATGGCGCCCCGATATTGTTTCCTATCTACACTTAACATCAAAACTGGCCCTTATCCTCTCCTCCTCCTCCCTACAACCCGCACTGAACAGCATGGTGAAGTATGGTATGGGGGAGACCTTCATCCATTTTGTGGATTAAGAATGAATGGAATTATGGAGTAATTTTATCGTTACGCTCCAGGTACTAATTTGAAGGAAATCAGCAATTGCTGTGTACGTATGTACATTGGACTTATTTCGCACCGTATGTAGCCAAACCCTGCTAACCAATGGATAGCCTTGACCACTTGCCATTGCAACGAGGACATTTCACCGTCGACTTCAGAGACGAGAGCTGCCACAACCACTGGCTTGAGTGTGGAGACGCATGACGACGCATGGTTTTGCACGCCTTAAGCAATTATGTCCGTGCCAATAGAAGAAGACACCAAAACTGTGCTTTGGCTCACGGGTGAAGAGGCAGTGCTGAAGAAGTTACTCAACCACAATGCGTGGATACAGGAAATATCAACACAGCACTGCTGGTTATGCATTAGCAATTACGAGAGCCGCAAAGGGTATGTGTTTATCGTGTTTGTTTGAAAACAGTCGACCATATATTCTAAATTATTTATTCAAACTATACAAAAATAACGATTTCGTGATTACAAATAAATGTCTGCTGTTGAGGAATTATTCTTGAGCCACCCTTTTTCTTTATAAACTCTCGCATTAAAGGGAACAAACGCAGATTAATAATGATAATACACCGTACTACCATGAAAGGGCAGATAACGTGTTTTTCTGTAAAAAAAAAACACCCGTTAATATTGCAATATTGACTTACAAGTTGTATTCAATGCCCAAATATTTATCGCATAATGCTCCATCTCGTCTTCATGTGCGACCATGGTAGTATTATTCTTTTTTCTGAAAAAAAAACCCAGCTTCATGACTTTTAAACAAATATTTGATTTTGAAACAACATCTCGCATCTATATTCTTTGGGTCTTTCGGTAAAGTCACGTAGAACAAAAATTATACAAAAAACTACGACGTTTCGATTGACGATTGCTTGTGTTGCGATCGAAACGTCGTAGTTTTTTGTAAAAACTAATTTTGTTCTACGTGGCTTTACCGAAAGACCCAAAGAATATGAATTCCCGCAGTCACGAAAGCTTTAAGTCAAGATATCGCATCTACTATTAAATCAGTAGTCCTTGCAAGCAGTGAGAAATGCTTACAATTCCCACCCAGTTATTTTGTTTAAATCAGTGAATTAAACTTGTTCAAGGCAAACTAAACAACCATTTCCTCATGAATCACGAAGTGAAAGCCACTCGGCTTGCAGGGACGCTGATAAGAGTTTCGATGTTTTTTTTTGTAAACAGCGTTCATCGTTCATACTGGTTGCATTAAGTTCTGGCTTGTTTCACGTGAACACATTTTTTTCTTTTTAGCTCTCGTTAGTGCGCGCACATGTCCCATAGATGTCGCCATGGCCGACATAATTTGCGCCAGTTCGCCATTGCCAGCGAGCTGCTGGCATCATGGGGGCCTCACCAGCCGAGATAAAGAAGTCTGCAGAAGTCGGCGTGTGCGATGGGCAAAAACAAAAGTTGATTGTGAAACCAACTTCTACGTTCGTTGCCTGATTTAACAATCGCCGCTGTGTTTTGGTTTGGCAAACTAAGGGCCAGGTGCAATGCATTCATTTAGGAGAAAGAGGGCATTGGAGCGTACATCCAATGCGCCCGTGCTTTTCACCAGTTCAGCTGAGCTCACCACTGAATGTTTAATGAGCCCCTGTTGGCTGAGTGTTGAACCCTAATTCCCCAGAATCCACATCTAATTAAGGGCACGTGCCGATCGTTGACAGCAGTAATATTTGATGACAATTTGTACTCACTCTAGAATGATTTATATTTGAATAAAGCACTTTTTTGTCGAGAGTTAACGTCACATATGTTTCAGATCGTGCGTGTTATTTTCGTCATATCGTGAAAGTTTCCTTTAGAAATGTTTGTTCTTTAATTATAAAATTGCCAAGGTGTACGTTTTAACTTTCATAATTTGGCTTATTCAATTGGAATTGTTCCTTGTTACTTGTAAAATGTTGTTTTTAAATATATAAATGAAACAAGTATTTTTAAGTGACATTTATCAAAGAATAAAAATGCAACACGTCTTGATTTTTTTTTATAGAACTACATCATTCTATGAGCACATTGTCCATTAAAATAATTCAATTACATCACCTTAAAATACTGGTCTTGGCACCTAATTCCACTTAATGAATCAGACCTTGGTTACATTTTCTCTTCTTCAGTTGCATATTTAATTTCGATACAACTTGGGCTACAGAATTTCTAGCCTTGGTTTGTTACATTAAGCTCCAGTTTCGATAAGCACACAAATGCCAAGGTCATTGTGTACCCAGTGTGTTGGTTGTGTGGGATTGCTTTATTGCATTTGGGAAATAAAGCTGAGCCTGTGTTGTCTTAATTCATTACCAACACCGGATACTGTCAGTTGAGAGCAATTTCACAACAATTGCATTATATAAAGCTTGTATTCAAATAACTCCGTTCAACGTAAGCTGGTAGATTTAAAAAGTGTAGAGTTGCTTGTACTGTACATCTGAAATGATTGGGTCTGGTTTATTACGTAAAAATATTGGGCCAATCGAGTGATTGGCCCAAGACACAGTTATACTTTGTATTTACGTTTTACCCATTTGGCTCAACGGCAACGTACAATGAGTTTGTGTACAGTTTTGCATTTTGTGTTGAACAATGCGATCCCAGAGGTTACATGGAGATGTCTCGCCAATAACAATGTGGCAATCCTGCACCTTACAGGTCCGAGTCCACTGACGCGTTAGAAGGTGGGCATGGTCATGAGTTTTCTTGCTTAATCAAATGCTGCTTGATCGTATTTTTCTTTAGACGTGGACATAGAAAGAATGTCTGCTTATTAGATATATGTGCATTAGACAAACCTGCATGGAAATGAAGCATCTCGCTAATGTGGATAGATGAGTGAATGTGTAGATAGTTGAGTCAGAAAACAGGTTTGCAGGTAGTTGGTATGTATGCATGTTGAACTTATTTCGCACCGTATGTAGCCAACCGTGCTAATCGGAGGTGTGGGAGAAGGGCAAATGTGCTAATCGGAGTAGCGAGAGGAAGGTAGTAATGAGTGACAGGCACAATTCTGTCTATCAGACAATCGCTAGTGACTTCAAACTGAGTGGAGCTCACAAAGAGACTGCAGAGAGAAACTGAACTTGATTTATATTTGAAATCGTGACCTTTCCATCACAAGCCCAGTGCTCTACCTACTGAACTGTCCTGGCCACTTATACTTTATCACACAAATGCACTATATATAGATACCAGTATTGCCTCCTATGCCAACGTGTCATGTGAACCTGATTTCCAAAGGCTTATCTCTGCGTCACGTAGAGAATCAGTTTCTATAAACCGTATGCAGAATATTTAAAACATGTTAAGTAGGGATGTCTGCCAAGTTTACAATTTTCAATTTTTCACTATTTCATTTTATTTTCACATCTATGCTACAGTAGTTATCGGTGAGACAGTTTTGGCAAGGACAAAAAAATGGTGCAAACGAAAATCAATTTTCTTTTTTGCTGCCTTAGCCGCTAACATGGAGGGGGGGAAATGAGTTAAATTGAAACGTGCGAGATCTCTTTGTGTGCTACACATACTTAGGTGAGAAAACACGATCCTCTCCCAAGTCTCAATGAACAGCCTCGCTTTATAGAGTGGCCAATCCACTCAGTGTTGCTTTTCACCATGCAGGTATCATTTGCAATAATCGTGAGTTATGTATAGGTTCCAAAGTGCGCATCTGTCTGTTTGACCAAATATTGACAAATGTGGTCTCGGTGGAACCAGAATGGCTGTTGGGGGGTCTTCATTGCACTGCAATTGGTGGGTTAATATTTGGATCTTTGAAGAAAGGAAATGTTTCCGTGAGAATTTATGGAGCTTACAACGAGGCCATTTGTGAATGTCGATGTTGCAATTTTAAGCCAATCAGGGAAATGTCTTTTCTCCTTAATTAACTTATTGTCTTTGTAGCTGACTTATTACATCCACAAACAGGGTTTTCATTTCTTATAATAATGATAACAGTATTATACTGGAATATACAGCTCATTGTCAGTCCACTAATAGTTGAAGGCCTCCCCATACTATGTGGGTCCTGAGGATTCGTTGACCATACGCTGCCCAGTGAAGGTTGGTGAAGAGGGGGAGGGGTGCGGAAGGGTGCAAAGCGCAGTGCCCTAACCACTGCACCACCACTCCACCCACACGTGACCCCAACAAGGCTACGCAATGTCAATAACCCTGCTTTCATTTTAACCTCACCTGTTATGAATGTTATTATTTCACCGAAGCGGCAATAGTTTGCATATCTGAATAATATATGGTGTGGCTGATTAGCTCAAGGGGCTAATATCAATGTTTGGAGCATAAATATATATGAAATTCACGCTCGGAGTCACAAGCACCTGCGGGTACAGTACTATAACAAGTTTATGGTCTTTGGCAGCAGAAACAGCAGGCTAGATAAATAAGAAAAATGGCTTAAATCATCTCTGAAAGCGAAACATGTAGATCGCAAACAAAAAAAACAAGTCACACAACAATCCCATGTGAAAAGCACATGGATCGGTCTTCTCTTCAGCTGGAGATAAACTTCGAATATTTCAATAAAAACGAGGCAAAGGCTTACGATGTTACCACAGTATGATTCTACAGCTAGTAATACAACTACTGTGCTGTTGTAGGGTGTTGTGTTATTAATACCACCGTCTAAATGTTAAACACGTAGCACTATGATTATACCTGACTTTGATTGTGCACATCTGCAAAGGTTGGTGGATCGTGAAAATGTCTTAATTTGACCTGAAACTCTCAACTGGCTGAACCATGAAATGGTCAGGAAATGAGGACATGGCAAATGCGTGTTTGTAAGGAATTGTAGTGCTATCTCCTCACATGCATGCTTTTCTCCATATATTCTCAAATGCAAATCGCTTATTAATATATTTCTTAAATATCCCAATGCAGGACTCTCCTGAATACACTTTCATACTCAGTAAAGATGTCTAATATAATAAAGACCACTATTTAAGTATAATGATAATTATAATGCTTGCCAATAACTGGGATCGCATCGATGATATAACACTTGCAAATTGATGCTTGCCTGATGTATCCAAGAACTTAGTCACGCAGTGTGGTTAGCTTGTAGCTTGTATACAGCCTGCATTTCACAAATAACATTATTAATCTCAGGTGCAGATAGGCTTTCACAAAATTTGGCCTTAAATATGGAAACACTAATGCTCAAAATTTTCACAGAAGCCACATTGCCAAAGGCTTTCAGCCATTTTTATTTATTAGAAAACATTAAAATATTACTGTGTTCGGGGCAAGTTTGTTTTATTATCCATTTAAAACCGGCTCTGTTAGATTAACAGAATCTCAGGGCCAATAATGAAACAACAAAAAATCTTCAACTAACATTATTAAAACAAGTGTATAACTTTAATGTGCCCTAATGTTTTATAAGTTGTTCATTGTATGCTCTTAGCAGTGAAAGTTTTTTTTTGTTCCAGTGATTATTTTATTTTAAACTGCACACAGAAGATGGCAGGTCATAATGTACGTGTACCTCCCAATCTGTCAATCCACTACTGGATGAGGGCCTCCACACACTGTCTGTGGACATGAGCGTTGGTTGACTATACTTCACCATGCTGATCATTGTGGGTTGGTGAGCATGTTGGGAATATAGAACAAGAGTGGATTTTGCTGGACTGCCCTATACAGCCCACAACACCTACTGCACTTGTCTGTTGCACACAGTGATCACCCATCCAAGCAATTGCCTAGGCTAAACCTGTTTAGCTTTCGATGTTTGACGGCATCGCATTTTCCATGTGAGGGGTCACTTTATGCTACAGTAGCCAAGATCATTTAAACCTTGAACAATATCGTTGTTGTCCACTGTTCAATGCCCTCATTCCAGTACGCTACAGTAAGATTGCTGGTGATGGGGCAGAGTGTAGTTGGGTAGAATGGAATTTCTTTGAACTGTGGAAGAATTAGAATAACCATACACAAGGGGATATTGTTGAAGGAATATGCTGTGTCACCAATTTAAAATGTTGGAAACCCTCTGTCTGCAATAATTATCATCAGCATCATCATCGCGTAATATTTACACCACCCCTCCCATGCAGGGCATCATCGCGTAATATTTACACCACCCCTCCCATGCAGGGCATCTCGAGTTGCACTGTGGCAGGGGTCTCCTGGAGGCATGGGTCCCTGCGTAGCACAAGGTGAATGCACCACCGGCCAGCAAGTGGGCACTAGTCTGTCAGTCGGGGGGTGATGTTACAATGTAGCTCTCCCATTAAGGAATTGCAAGTAATTGATTAATTTTGGAAGAAAAAAATTGAGATCATAAAGCCGTTGCACCTGGCCTCGTGTTTTTAATAACATCACGGGATCTTTAACGTCCACCGTGAAGCAGATGGTGGATATTCTTTACGGTTTATACTCCCCCCAAGTGTTAACCAGGGTGGCCGTTGGGCTTGAACCGCGAACCTCTGCAACAAACGGAACACTTGCTAACCACGGGGCCACATCACTGCTCCACGCAAATGAGGTTATCAGTTGTGTATAAAGCCATATACTCGCTCGCTCAACATGACATTAGCAATAGTTGTAACTATCGTGATCCTGGGCCAAATCAAAGGAACGTTTTTATTTTTGTGGTGGAGGTTGTCCCAAGTGGACAGGGGGAGTGGTAGAATTCACCTCGAGCCCATTCTCAAACTAGTTAATCGATGGGCAGGTCATTTGTATCAAACGAAGCTTCGCTTTTAGGACTCACCAATGCTCGCTTCTTCTTGTGAAGTCCTGAGCAACTTGTTTCAATTCGACAGCGAAATATAAAACCTTGTCATCGATATAAAGAGAAATGCTATCGCGCTAACGAGTCGATTTGCTTGTAAATATCACTGCGTGGTCACGTGCCCTAATGTATTTCGCAAGGGTTAATGTCTTCATTATTCTCAAAACCAATCACTTATGTTTCTCCCTGTGTCTCCTTTAACCATTCACAGTTCTTGTCAAATGGTCATTAGTTGCGTGCGATGTGGACTATTTAACTTCGATGTCAAGTGACAAAGATGGGGATTCATGTTTAGCTGAGCCCAGGTGGGGGTGGAGTGTATGTGTGTATACATGTATGTTGAACTTCTTTCGCACCGTACGTATTTCTTATGCATGGGCCTAAGTCATGAAGCCACTGGATAGTGCTGTGAAAATCTAAAATCAGTGTTTGGTGGATTTTGTAATTTAACGGACAGCATCACCCGAAATCCAATGGGATGAGTAAGCATGTGTGTCGACCATAAATAGGGATTCTCTAACTCATCACAACTCAGAAGAGGTTAAAAATATTGACCTTTAATGCGAAGGGAAATGCAGTGTGTTAAAGTAATGAGTTACTGCTGCTGTTGAATCAATATCTTTCATTGAATGATATGGCTGCTTCCAAACGGGTTTGATTACATCTCATTTTTGTAGACATCAACAAAACTTCGACTATAATACGTGTTTTTAGAATGCAAGTCTGATTTTTTTTATAGTTATAAGAACCAAGCATGTTTGGAGCATTTTAGTACGAAAAAAATATCTGTATCATTTAAAAGGTAAAAAAAAACAGCTGAATGTTCCCCTGTTTACTTCGAGATGAAATAGGCCTGATTAACTTTTACACTGGTACAAATCTTTGTAGCAGATGATCCTAATTTTTCTTGTCCCTGTCAATTTAATTAATTTTTAGTGTACTCACTATTCACGGCTAAGGCAACGGAAATAAATACATTTGTGATTATGTGATGGGGTGAGACATTCAGTACATTATTGCTTTTTTGCCGAATAGCGATAAAGGGGGAGTCATTTTCTTTACGGCAATGAAATGGAGTAACGTATGGGTGAGTTAGAACAACACAGTAAAAACACACCTAAAATATATAACAATAATAATTAAAATGTATGATGTGCATTCCATGCTAGGATCACAATGTGCAATGCATGAAAAGCAGGAAACAAAAACAGAACCAGTTTAAAGGGATGAATTTTCACAGCAGACTTAAATATCGCCGTTATTTATTTAACAGGACGCAACCCCGTTACGATGAATGATTTGTTGTTATGCCACAGGGCTCGGCACACTCGTTGTACCGTCTGGACAGTTGAAGGATTATTCAGGAAGGGTACTTTTATTCTCCTGTCCTTTGTATATAAGACAACGTTCAAATGTAACATTCTCGATATGAGAGTCACGTAATTCATCTGAAGTTACTCGATATCAAATGTTGTGCTTTGGTAATGATCGAGAGAATTGACGATGGAACTGCTGAACCCAAAAACCCGTAGTCGTTGGGCAATCGGACAGCACGCAAATCGCGACGCACACAACGATTGAACACACCACGCACATTTATATTCTTGATCTGGTAATAACTGTGTCGAATTGTTGCCCTTGACAATCAATTATATATATGTTAATACATATGCATATTTTATAGATGCATATCGGTATAGATTCTGCATGCCACCACAGCAGCAAAAAGGAAAGAATAAAACAATGAATTTTGCCACGCAATTGTGGCGACTTGGAGGGGCTTAATCATTGCATCCGTGATGTTCCCTAGGCTACACAACCGCACGGCATCTTCGTTAATTGGTTACACTGTAAACAAAACCGGGTTTTTTTTCTCATTCACGGGATTTGTTTCATGAAGGAAAAAAACACACGATCAAAAGGAAATCTAACGACAGTATAATGGGATGCGATTCAAAGCAAACAACTTACAGTAACTGTAAGAACCTACCTAACTGTGAATACAAACTAACGTAAAGAGGACAAAAGAATGATCACACGAGGTTAGGATGAAGGCACAGCCCTGTAATTCCCTACTCACACCATCGCTGGCAGAAGGGCCTTCACTCGAGGGAGCTCATATGAGGCATGAACAAAAACGATGTAAAAATGCTTTAAGAGAAACACCTCACGTCTTATTAGGGTAATTTTTACAGAGGTCACCTACTCGGGGTGCCCCTCAATCCCGATCCTGACGCCTTGTATATTTGGAGTTTGCATGTTCTACCCGTGGTCGCGTTGATATTTCTCAGGTTTTTTCCCTCCACATTTAAAATCAACGTACGTTTAAAGAATGAGGCTGCTCTAAGCCACGTTGTACAGCTATCATTTGTCGCCAGGTCGCTTCTGGAAAAGAGATATATAGCTCAGTGGGTCTGACCTGGCAACATGAACATATCGAAAGACCTTACTCTATGGAAAGGCTTCTCTTGTGATAAGTACAGAGATAATCAAACGAGGTTCCTCCTCCCGCATTGCTCTCATTATCAAAAATATTAACTTTCACAAATGTGCGTCTCTCTTTGGCCAAGCAAAACGCGATTTAGCTTATCGACTGTATATTGGTTCTTTGTTATTATATATGTATTACTACCTTCTTAGACGAGCGAGTTCGACATATGCTTCTATTATGGGCTTGTGTGGCTTATTCATATTATAGGTAATGAAATATTGGCACTGCTTCCACTTTTTTCCAGCCAGACAATCATAAGTGCCATCATATTCACCTTGTTTGTGCTATCCATTCCGAACTTCCCATCTCGCAATCCCCGCGTGGAAACTGGTTTCCATTTTAGCCACACTGTTAGCCACATTCATCGTCATTTTCATGCCTTCCCGAGCCTAGGAAATATGATTGGCTTTTTTTCAGGATCACTAGCTTGAAACTTGTTCAAGGAGACGAGATTTCAAGCTACTTTCCCGATTGGATGTGGGTTTTGTTATCATTAACTATGCCTTAAGACACGGTTTGGTTTACCCAACAACATAAATAAAATACGTTCATTTGGCTCAGAGAGGAGAGAACGACATTTTCTGGTAGGTTCAAAAGTAAATACAGTACTGCAAACTTTATCTGAAAACCTCGTGCGCTGCAAGCGATTGTTACACGTGGCTCAATGAAATTAAATGAGAGCATAACACTTCGAATGCTTTGTAATTGGTTGGAAAAGGCTCACATATTGTGCTTTGCGTGGCCACACCGATACACATTTAGAGTATTCGGCTGCTATAGATTTCCACGCTTTCATTTGTGATGGCCAGGTCGCTTCCGAAAAAGAGCTATATAGCTTAGTGGGCCTTACCTGGAAACCAAAAGATGTAAGTTAAATTTAGATATGAAACCCATCATTGTCATCATCAGCCATGGTCAATGCAGTGCTGGATGAACGCCTCACTCATTGTTGCTGCCATCTCTCAGATCCTGCAAAGTGATCCACATAGCACCGCCACAAGTGTTGATTTCGTCATTCCATCTCCTCGGTGGACGTACTCGGAATAGCGATCCCTTCCTTCGCTGCCACTACAATATTCATTATTTTATTGGAAATATGTGGGGAAAGAGATTCACAGCCCATCGAATTCCTCCATACTAAATTAAGATTTTGATTATTCTTGACCACAGTCCATCAGCTCTTCTAGGGATGGGTCCGGCCCAGGCCACACTTACTTTTCTGAACAGTTTAAATGATATAATTAATCCGCGTATGTTCTCTCATTCACGTGTTCCTTTCTGTCTAAACTAAACTACTTATACTAAGCTTTTAATTTTGTATTTTACCAGGTAAGGCCCACTGAGATTTCTAGCTTTTTTTCAGAAACGACAAGGCCAAAAATGATAGCTGAACAAAGTGGCTTATAGCAGCCCAATACTTTAAACGAAGGTTGATTCTTAATGTGGAAGGGAAAACCGAAGAAAAAGCAACGCGAGCACGGGGAGAACATGTAAACTCCAAATATATAGGCGTCAGAATCGGGATCGAATCCACGAACTCCTGTATACCAGGCGAGGTAGTTGACATCTCGCTACCGCGGTGTCTCTCAATGTAATTCCAAAAATGCATCTCTCCTTGCTTCTTGAAAAAAAAATTAAGTTTTTTTCCAAGAACCCCGGTCTCTCTCAACTGCTTCATTCTGCAAATAGCGTCGTGCTCTTATGCCCATAGGATACTGTGCGATACGGCAGTTGGATTGCATCTGAGTACGTATGCAACGCTCGGATGCGCTGCCACATTTGTGTGCTTCGGAGAATGCAAACATTGTTTGCAGCAGCTTCACAAATTCATGTCTGTCACGCATCGATGTCAAACCTGCACACGGTGACATCTCGAACGTTGAGTGCTCGCATTTTATGGGGCAGCTGTTTAAAAAATAAAAAATAACCCACAAGCTTGCTTCGTTTTCATCATCATCGTCTTTGTGCCGTGCAGCGTCGTGACTGCACAGCGCTGGAGTAAGGGGGACTGCGTAGCAGCTCCCTCACCTCCGTTCATCTGATGATGCACAGACCACCCCCTTGATATACCCCGCGTTATCGCCGAGGCCTCTCTGTGGCTATAACCGATTTGACTTTTCTGAAACGACGAATGACAGAACCACTCGACCCCCCCTCCCCCGCGACCCATATCTCTAACGATGATCCATGCAACTTTGAAAAATCGGGCTTCTGTTATCCACTAAATAAGTAAGAATGGCCCAAAACGATGTTGTATGTACTATGTCGCATTGTACGTAGCCAAACGTGCTAACCGGAGGTGCGGGGATAACATATGGGGGGGGGGACACATTCATAAATTACACTGTGGCCTTATAAAGGAATATGTATAATCGGCGACGTTTCGAGCAATTGCCCTTCTTCACGACACACAATCCCATCAGGGGCGAGAGCCCAAGCCCCACCACCTGCGTTCTGTGAAATTGCAGATGCGATAGACAGAGACAACAAGCACCTGTCGCGAAAATGACGCTGCGTGCGGTGTTGCTGTGTGTTGTGCTCAAGGGGAGCGGTGGTGTAGCAATTAGCGCGCTGCGCTACGAACCCATCGAGTTCGATTCCCACTCACGGCCAACACCAGTTGAAGATTATCTGAACCGTTCATGGGCCTCCCCTAGGTCGCCTCAGCCTCAAATTAGTACCTGGTGCGGTGCGTAACAACATTGCCACTAGGGAGACAAAGGTGGTCGGGCGTGGTGCTTGCCACCCACCCCCTCGTGCACCGTGCCGGCCTTCATAGGTGCTACTCGCTATCAGCACTTGCCCCAACAGTCTGTTCCAGGCTACACGGGGGGGATCATTATCTATTTTTTTGTGCTCAAGGCAACGCAGCTCAATAGAGTCATTAGAGCCGCACCGCAGTCCACAAATGTACCCGCAACCCATTCGGATCCCCCACAGCCAGGCAGCCTGAAGGCCGCACATTACTCGTATGTCTCGGATGCATGCACGCAGGTCCTGCTGGTGGTCACACACGCACCACCTGGATGCACCGGACAGGCTTCAGTCGGGGTCCGCGGGCAGTCGAGATCATGTGCAGCAAATGCCGCTGTTCTTTTTTTTCACGTCGAAAGATGGGATGAGAGCGGCGGTATCAATGCTTATCACGCTGCACTATAAACCTAGTGACCTTTATTCAAGACAACGATGAATCAATGGCGAGGTGATATCTGAAGCAGTCCCGGGTTCGCTATAAACCTCGTGACCTTTATTCAAGACAATTATGTATCAATGGCGAGGTGATATCTGAACCAGTCCCGGGCTCGCTCTTTCACTAACCCGCACTGGCCAGCGTGGTGAAGTATGGTCGTTTTTCCCCTGCGGCTCGGAAGCAAGTGGGTTGACAGATGGCTTGTACGTGTGCATGGTTCCCTAACTACCCTTGGCAGCTCCAACACGCTCACTTCGGCAGCACGCTGCTGCTCGCACATGCATGTGACAGACATGAGCAATGTTACCTACCGTATGTTCCCCCAAGGAGAGGATTTGACGGGTCTTTTGCAATTATAAAATGCAATAATTTACCTGATGACGTCCGCTTGTGTTGCGATCGAAACGTAGTGGTTTATAATTGTATTATTATTTTGTCGATCTACGTTATTTTACCGAAAGAACCTAAGAATATATAAAATATACATGCTTTAAATGTCTCCATTTAGAGATTGTACGTTTGATAATGTACAGCCCTCTGTCAATCCAGTGCTGGATAAAGGCATATCCGCACCACCTTGGTCGTGGGGTGTATGTGAACCATACTTCACCACACCGGTCAGTGCAGTTTCGGTGAGGAGAGATGCAGATATCACTCGCACCTGGTGGTCGCCCTGGTCGAGAATTAAAGGAGGGGGTGGTGGGGGGGACCCGATTTGTCACGTCGTGTGCTAACCACTGCACCACCCCTCCACCCGTCGGAAGTAATATTGTATTTACGATGGTTCAATTGGAAAAAAAAATGTAATCTGAATCTTTCACGGCAAAAAATGTCAACGACGCACAGTGTTTATTTGAGGCGTGACTAAAGGACATCGCAGGGGGATGCAATCATTGCTGGTGGTGGTGTACGGTGGGTACGATGAGAAGCGAGAGACTATCAAACCCAGAGCACATTTTAGTCCGTTCAGTGGCTGGCTATCGCCCTCTACTGCCAAAGACGGCGTACTTGTTGTATCACGATAACGTTGCACATTCGTGGGTCTCGCGTCACAACATTGGAACGGTCGCTCTGGATGTGTTATTTATATAAATATTGTACTATATTGTATTGGGATAGGGTTTTTTGTTTTTTTTTCATCCTAAAAATTTAATGTGATTTTATGTAATATTGTATGAAAAAAAGCCGCTGTACATGTTGATATTGGTTCACAGTGCATTTAAAGAATAGCACAATCAATTAACTGATGTCCAGCCACAGGACGGTGTGGATATGGATAGCATAGCCTGCAATCGAAATGTCTCAAGTTCAATACTCAGTCAAGGATGGACTCGACCCTCCATCCTCCAGGCGTTGATGGGGGGGGGGTGCGGGAATCATCGCTCTCTGAGAAGGCAGCAGCAGGTGCTCAAATGATAAACTCATCCCTGCCATAGGAATGTGGGTATTTCACACCTTCTTTTGTCTATCATGTGTATTAGACCTCCCCTCCTCCTCTCTGCCCATTGTGTTGGCGTGTGCAGTAATTGGCCGCTGGCGCACAAGCGCTTCCACGTCCATCGCCCACCCTTTTGGCCTCGCCCCCCCTCCCTCCCGATACGTTCCTTTCATTGGCTACCATAGTCTGATGAGCTCCCCCCTCCCTCTCCCTCCCCCCTCAACTCGCTTTTAAGGGATTACATCTTGAATCATTGCCTCACTTGATACAGATAATCTGACTGTGACAGTCCCACCTGATGACGGAGACTTGTGTTGCCTCCGAAACGTCGTGATTTTTGTTTTTTATTTTATTTTACTTTCTACGTGACTTTACCGAAAAAACCTAAGAAGATGATTTCACACCTGGCTCAAGCTTGTACACTTGTTTGAACAGAAAATCACTGACGGTTTTTTGTGTGTGTGCAAATCACCAATGTTGGACCATATTTTATTTGAAGCTTTCGTGACTGCAGGAATCCATACTCTTTGGTTCTTTCGGTAAAGTCACATAGGTAGAAAAATAATATATTACGACATTTCGATTGCAACACAAGCAATCGTCATCAGATGGGACAACCACAGCAAGAAAAAACTGCTGAAGTAGGCGAGAGATCTGCCGTGGCACGAGGTTTTATAGGAGTCGACAGTAGGGGGGGAGAGAAGTGGGGGGGGAAGGAGGCGGGGCAGAAAGTAGACCCCGCAGCAGCACCCGGGTCACTGGAGTAAAGTGGACCACCGCGGCAGCAATGGAGAGATCGGCTGCAGGGGGGGGAGAAAGAAGGGGGGGGGGGGCGGGGCAGAAAGTGGACCCCGCGGCAGCACCCAGGTCACTGGAGTACTAGAGTAGAGATCAGAGAGAGATGCAGAGAGAGAGAAAGACACACAGAGAGTCGGAAATAACAGCTGACATAGGCAGGTAGGATGGAAACAGCACAGTCAGTTAAGACTTTACCTGGTTAATAACGTCCTTCCAATGATTGCTCAGTTTGTACCCATCTTCTCGGTTGAAGTTGCGTCTATGTTTATATATCTGGATGGCTTCATGAACAAATCTCTGATAATAGCCGGTGGGTTTGCATAGTAACTTCATCTTTGAAAAGTCAATTTAGTGTGAGCCCACAGCGTTAAAGCAATTATCAGCAATGGCATAGGTATTGGTCCTACCGTGATGCGGTACGAGACATGTCGTTTCGTTTCCCCAATGGAACTGCTGCCGCAGCCACAACTCAGTTAGTAGACACACAGGTATTGCATATCAGGAATCACATCCTTTACAGATGGGATCAAGTCACGGATGTTGTGTACTGTATTGAAACGATCCTAGATCTTGTGTTTGTTTAAGATTTTGGAAATCTTTTTAGTAACCCCTGCTATGTATGGCAAAGTGATGGTATTGGTTGGATCCTCATATTGTTGTCTCCCCATGGCTGGGGAGACAGCTTTGCGGATTGTCCAGTCAGAATATCCGTTCATCCTGAGGGCTTGGTGTACGTGCTCCAGCTCACTGGCTAGGTGATGGTGGTCGGAGATGCAACGGGCCCTATGGTGTAGTGTTTTGATGAGGTAATTATTCTGGGCTGGATGGTGGTGGGAGTCAGGCTTTAGATAGGCATCTGTGTGGGTGGCTTTCCTGTAGACAGTGTCCCAGCGAGCCATCAGGTCTCATCTCGATCAAAACATCCAGGAATGGTAGCTTGCCATCCTTTTCGTGGTGAATTTGATAAATTGGTGTATGGAATTGATGTGGTTGAGAAATTGGTTCAGTGCTTGCAGGCCATGTGGCCAGATGACGAAATTGTTATCTACGTATATCTTCCACAAGGAAGGACGTAGGGTGGATGTCTGGAGGGTATATGTCTCAAATTTCTCCATGAAATCATTCGCTACCACTGGGGATAAGGGAGAACCCATTGGGGTACCCTCATTTTGTTAGTAGAATGTACCATTCCAGGTGAAGTAAGTGTTGGTAAGGCAGTGTCTTACCAAAGTTGGTACATCTGGATTCAGTCCCTGTTGGACCAAGTCTTCAATGATTGCAATGGTATCAGGTACAGGTACCTTGGTGAACAGGGAGACTACATCGAAACTGACAAGTAAATTATCTGGAGACAGTGAGATATTCTTGATTAGAGAAACCAAGTGAGCTGAGGTAAGTTCAGCTGAGGTGGTCTTGCCCGTGAAAGGAAGCAGGGTCCCAGACAGAAATTGGGCCAGTTTGTAGGTGGATGAGTTAATGGTGGAGACGATAGGATGGAGCGGGATACCTTCTTTGTGGATTTTTGGAAGGTCATAAAATCTGGGTGGTCTAGCAGCCGAAGGTTTGAGAGAAAACCGCCTCTACGGGGAGGGTTTCCACACAACTATTAGATCTTTTAACAGACTGCGAGACAAGAAGGCTCAACTGATCGAGTCTCTCACCTTTCTTAAGAGATGCTGCGACACCAAGGTAATACCAATCGCCTTTACGCTCACATCTGCTACTGTCACTTCTTCTGACTCTAAACGGATCTTATTTAGGGCCAGCCTAACTCTAATCTCAGAGAGAATAAGATTTCTCCGATTTGAACTTGATAATTTAGACAAGATTATCTTACAATCACACTTAGAATTAACAGATAAAATGGCCACATCTGATTGGGACCATGTAGATAACATGGCAGTTTCTTTATCTATTATCAGAGATTTGTTCATGAAGCCATCCAGATATATAAACACAGACACAACTTGAACCGAGAAGGTGGGTACAAACTGAGCAATCATTGGAAGGGCGTTATTAACCAGGTAAAGTCTTAACCTACCAGCCTAGGTCAGCTGTTATTTCCGACTCTCTGTGTGTCTTTCTCTCTCTCTCTCTGTGCATCTCTCTCCGATCTCTACTCCAGTGACCCGGGTGGTGCCACGGGGTCCACTTTCTGTCCCGCCTTCTCCCGCCCTCTCTCTTCCCCCCTGCAGCCGATCTCTCCAGTGCTGCTGCGATGGTCCACTTAACTCCAGTGACCCGGGTGCTGCTGCGAGGTCCACTTTCTGCCCCGCCTCCTTCCCCCCCACTTCTCTCCCCCCCTACTGCCGAATCTTATATAACCTCGTGCCACGGAAGATCTCTCGCCTACTTCAGCAGTTTTTTTCTTTCTGTGGATGTCCCACCTGATGACGATTGCTTGTCTTGCGATCGAAACGTCGTGGTCTATTGTTTTTCTACCTACGTGACTTTACCGAAATAACCAAAGAGAATGTTGGACCATGTCCATAATTTCCGGATACACAGTCCCCGGGTTGCGGAATACACGACTTGCAGAAATCCGACCTTAAGGAAATGCTCCCGTAAATCATGTAAAATAATCTTCAATACGTTTTAATGTTCTTGGTTCTTTCGGTAAAGTCACGTAGAAGGGAAGTACGTGACTTTACCGAAAGAACCAAGAAGATGAATCCCTGCAGTCACGAAAGCTTTAAATCGATACGTTTTAATGCTTACGTTAGTTACGCAAGTGCAAGTCTTGCAGCGTGGGTAGGTTCTGGATGAATATGGTGGAGCGAGGCGTGAGGCGGGCAGCCTTACGCCTCACTCGAGCTTCACTAGGATTAAGGTCAATGGAATTTATTTCTATTTTGGGGGAAAATTGTACAGTTTCCGACATACGGAAAATTCAAGTTACGGATCGTTCCCGGAAACCTACCCCTTCCGTAACCCGGGGGGGACTGTCTGTTCTTATAAGGACGTATTAATTGTATGCAGTATCGATTAAGTAAATCTCACTTCTAGTACAAACCTTCACCTGAATTGTTCTCATTCAAATCGATGTTAAACATCCCCCATGACGTCAAACGGCAAGAGTAGGCCATTGTGTGCCAGCGTCAGGGTCTAAATTTGGCAACTTTTTTTATTTGACCGCAAATTCACTCAGTTGATAAATAACAGCAATCATCGCCCCCCTACTGGCAGACGTCCGTATTTAACATGTTTTAAACATTCTGTATACGGTTTATAGAAACTGATTTTATACGTGACACAGTAATAAGCATTTGAAAATCATATTCACATGACACGTTGGCATATGAGCCAATACTGGTATCTATATATAGTGCATTTGTGTGATAAAGTATAAGTGGCCAGGACAGCTCAGTATATAGCACACCGAGCTTGAGATGGAAAGGTCACGATTTCAAATATAAATTAAGTTGAGTTTCTCTCTTTGTGAGCTCCACTCAGTTGGAAGTCACCAGCGATTGTCTTATAGACAGAATTGTGCCTGTCACTCATTACTACCTACAGTTGGCTTCGTACAGTGCGAAAGAAGTTAAACATACAGACGAATGCCCCAGGTCAATATTGCAGATGAAACAATCCTGGTCTTTTGGGTTCTGACCAGGTTAAACTAAATCAACTTGACACTTATTTTCTCAATGACACATGAGTGATATGAAGGGATGTTTTTGTCCTAAAAGAAAATATATGGAATATCTATTACTATAATACTCTCTATTTCACGATCAATACAGTACTTTTACAACAACGCGTGTGAAAAACCCACATTGTGTAATGTCAACGTATTCTATCTGAATACAAACGAATCACGGATCTATGAAGGAGGAATGGTCTACGTATCTACGTTGTTTATTATAGCTAATTGTACACTGGACTTATCTTCATGATATATAACAAGATTTCACAATGCAGAATCAGAACCTTTATTCAGACTGCAGGAGGAATCCGAAGAGCTATGAAGCTCTTTTTGCACAGGTGTCCAGAATGGGCGGGTAAGCAAGTTACAACAGCAAACAATGCAAAAACACAATAGGAGTGCAAAATAGAGAAAATAATGAGTCACTAAATATAAATACATATTTCGTTAAGTCCGATGTATCAAACCTGTACAAGGCAACAAAACCAACAAAACAGTTCCAGACCACACCAAGATAACACCACACAGCAATAGTCCCTCAATAAAATGCCACATTAACATTAAACTTTCGATACACAGGCAAGGATCAAAGTTTCAAATCACATTCGCAAATGTGACTGCTGTATCCCAGCACTAATCTTCTGCTTCAGGATAGTTTTGAAGGAAGATTTCCGATGTTAAGGGAGGAAACAAGGTTGTTGTTCAAAAACGTTGGTGCTGCAATGGAAAAGGCTTTGTCACCTATTCCAATGCATTTCCATGTTCAGTACATGACTGGATCCTCCTATCAATTTGGAGGTCCTTTGGAGACAGAATAACCATGATAAGAGTAGCAGTTGGGGGCTCATAAATAACTTTACAAGTATTGCATCAATTCCATTGTCTTGCTTGCATATTAATCAGATTTTTTTTTTAATATGCCCCTTTGCAAGCACCACATCTTATCTTTAATAATTTCCTCAATCTTAGCATCATCAATTAGTGGAGTTAATGAAAATAGTGATTTATTACATCTGTAATTAGATAGTAACAGGAATATAATATGTCACATCAAACCATAAATTACTCATCACATGTTTCGGTACATGGATTGAATGTTACTGTATTTGTCTTGCGACTTGCACATTACAATTCTGTGGATGAAAGTGCAGCTAATAATCATATTTCTGCCGACCACTCTGCTCTCTGCAGACAATTACGATTTAAAACCCCGAACATCAAAGCGTTGCCGTGAAAGTGTAAACAAAACTTCCTCAAACTTGATTTGAAGATTTCGTGACTGCAGGAATTACTCTTTGGTTATTTCGGTAAAGTCACGTATAAATAAAATGAAATAAATAATGAAATACGACGTTTCGATTGCAACACAGCAATAGTCATTAGGTATAAAACAAACTTAGTGAACTTAGAAATACAAAGCAATCCAACACAGAGCGTCGGCTAACACAACAGTCAGCACCTTACCTGGTTGATTACGTTTTTCCAAAGATTTCTAAATTTGAGAGAGGCGACAATAAACAGACACGGGGACACACAGACAGACACACAAGCAGAGAGAGAGACAACACATAGACACAGAGAGAGACACACAACATAGACTAGGTTTGTTTTCTACCTGATGACGATTTGCTTGTGTTGCAATCGAAACGTCGTATTCTAGTATTTAATTTATTTTCTTTCTACGTGACTTTACCGAAAGAACAAAAGAGTGATAACTTCCTCTCCTGATTTGCATAAATTATTGATTTCGCTCCACAAATGTCAAGGTTGTTTGCGCTTTCGCAAAACATCGCAAGTGTTGACATGGCAATTATAACTTGCGTGTAGCGTTGTTACACCCTTGAAATTTCACTGATAATTGCATTGCTAGCAATTCATTAACGGAAGGCCCACATACGAAGAGCAAGAAAAGATTTAGTCGATAAGTCTGAGCGTATTGCATCCACTGGGAAAAGCATTAAGGGCCTCGTGTCAAGAGAAGTGATCAATTTCTCATTCAATATCAGTTTATATATATACATTGTCCCTTTTCATGTGGTTTATACAACTAAAAAGTGACAGTGTTGTCTACAATTCAAATGAGTGCGAGAGAAATGCTCATCGGATTTGGTGTCCCTGAGACAGTTGCTGCTCCAGCAAAATTACTGAATTGCTGGAGCAGTCACACCTGATGACGGATGCTTGTGTTGCTTCCGAAACGTCGTGATTTAATTTATTTTTTTCATTTTAAAAACATTTTTACGTGAACCGAACAAACCAAAGAAGATGGTGCCAGTGCCACTCTTGATCCGCATTCCACTCCACACCCATCATTCTACTGGGACTGAAGCAGCGGGAACCGCTATGTAGGAAACCAAATGGTAGGCTGGTCTATATAAGAATGTGAACGTTTGTTTTCCTCCAGCTTAAGGCTGCCAATAGATTTTGAATGCCACCCCACGCTTATTCGAGTTTGGAGACACCTTGACTTTGGTGTGATGGCATATGATGCTTACATAATTGAAAGCGTACTACTATATACGATATCGGAGTGGAATCAATTGCTCGCCTAAACTGAACACTGAGTGCCCGATTGCTGAGCCACATTGGGTCAGCCGCTCTGCACAGAACAAATGTGCCCCAGTCAGTTTTTTGTATCGTCAACGTGCGATCTGGTTGGAGAATGAACACGTCCCGTGATCTCACGTAGTAATTCTCATCGTTAGAGGGATAACCCCCCCCTCCTCCCTCAAAGCGATGCGATGAATTGTCGTGATTCTGGGTTGCGATTCCACTTGAAGAACGATCAATGAGTGAAGCACGTGAAGCAATGACACGTAAATATGGATTATGCTCACTGAGGCCTTGCTGTATGAGGGCCTCGTTAGGATAATGCAAGTCGCGGGGATGATTTGACTATACTTCACCACGCTGGTAGATGCGGTTTGGTTGAGGTGGGGACCATAAACCTGGGAGTGTAGAGGTACTGTACAGCAATGAATGTTGGTGGACTACCCTCTGCTGCCTAGCACACAGCCCCACTCTGTACAGCAGTCTTTAAGAAATGTCCCATGGATAAATGTGATTTTTTATCTTCGTAAGCAAATGCATGTTTGCATTAATCACATAAAACAACATTGATTCTTACATAAACAATTTGCACAGTCAGCTCAAGAATCAATATTAATCAATGCATCGTCACACCTCTACCCATCATGATGTTGATTAGTATTAGTTGATTGAAATTTGTTACCGTGTGAAAGCAACTTTTGTACCTTGTTATTTCTGTTTGTTCAGAAATGTAACTGTTAATCAACAATGCATATGGATTAAGGGACTTCTTTTGCAAAGGAAACCGATGTAATGTCATAAACTTGTGTAGATATAAACAATGTGTCAATGGGAGGTGTTTGTTTTCTGTTGGAAAGTCAATGCGAGGTCTTCCCATGCAACAAGCATTGTTGACTTGTCAGAATGTTACGACATAATCGTATCAACCCTGGGAGAGTTGGATGGTTAAGCAAATATAGTTATTCTTTTTTGTATATATAGTTGGAGGTGTTTGGCTATTACACTCATAAAAACGGTCTATACTCTATGAACAATAATTATTAATATTTAACCAGGAAATAGTCCCGGATCAGCTCCGGCCTGGCTCTGGCGGCAAGTGAGCCAGATCACAACTGGCTCTGAGCACGGTCCCGGTTAAGTTCAGGATTTCCATAGCGCTGAGCCAAGCCACGGCAGAGCTGTTCAAAAGCACCTGTTAAATAAACCGAGTGCCTCGAGCCTGAGATGAGCCGCGTTAGAGCCAGAGCCAAGCGGTGACTCACAACACGGGCCTGAGTCTCAAGACTCTTTCACGAGGGTTGTTAGCCGTTTTTTTAAATGAATCGGTGTTTGGTTTACTGTGAGAGGAAACCTAACCATGTTATGGAAAAAAATCCACGCATTACGAGGGGGTTAACGGTCAACTCTGCCGCCACGGGGCGATATTGTTAACTACCTCGTGGGTTTGATCCCGACCCTGGCGCCTGCTGTATATTTGAAGTTTTCATGTTCTTCCCGCGGTCGCGTGGATGTGTCTCCAGGTCTTCCGGTCTTTCCCTCGACGTTTAGAATTAACATGCGTTAATAGAATTTGGCTGCTGTAAGTTTCCATATGATGGACCTCTTCGTTGAGCTGTAATTTGTGATAGCCAGGTCGCTTCTGAAAAAAATTGCTACATAGCTCAGTGGGCCTTACCTGGTAATATTTATTTTGGCCACACCAACAAACTTACATCGCTTGGCAAGCCCCCGTGGTCACACATCCAATAAATAACCAGGCTCATCACTGCTTAGCTTCATATATCTGGTCAGGTACCTTTATTGTCAGATGAATAATTATCTAAGAACCCTGAAAATGTGCTATATTTGCTTAGTTAATGACGGCAGTATTTGGTATTTTCATGAAAATAATAAAGTATTCCGCACACATGCGTAGGGGCCTGGGCACTGATAAGAAGCTTATCCGGCTACCTTTTAATTCATTTCTGGCCACCTTGTTCATCAGTATAATTGTAACACGATTTCCATTTAACTTTAATTCACGTATTTTTGTGTTCACGTGTTCATAATGTGCTGCGAGCATTATTTTAATTGCATGAGGGATTTGATGCACGTATACGTTCATTGCCCTTTCTGAATTAAGAAACTTGTGTTAATGCCATGTCTCAACTCTCAACCTCGGACATTTTTCACTTCGTTTTTTTTCTTTCTTCATCATAATTTTGGAACTTATTTTCTACACGTTGCTCCTGCCAGCGCAAACATCTTGCCTGCTGCTGAGATTCAGTTAGTGTAATGTCAATATCGGGATATATATATACTCATCACTATCACAAAAATTAGATATGTCAACGATTGGGTCATTTATAGATGCCGTGAATATACATTAATACCACCCAATGTGGTCTTCTACTTATCCAGAAAAAAGAGAGCCTAATTGAGTGTCAGAACTGTTTCCGTTAGGTCCTGCTTGAGACGTTTGACACATTTATAATTACAATTCTGCAAGTTATTTTACCATAAACTGCTTCACTGAGTCTTAAGACTCTTAGAGGAGGGTTCTGCATTGGCACGTTTGGCTAATTACTTTAATCGGTGTTTGTCCTGTGGAAGGAAACCGGCGTACATGGAAACCCCCATGCATACAAGGGGATATTACTCAAAGTTTTATACAGACGGATTAAAGCCACAGACTCATTACAGTTACTGGATTAAATCTGCGGGACCACACCCATTGCTGTGCTCTCATCGATTTCCACCTCACAGTCCTTGCAGCTCTACACCTATAACACCTTTTATGTACTGGTGGTCCCCCCCCATCTTTATATCACGCATGGAGGTCGTGGTTTCTGTTGTAAACTACCGTATTGCAAATGTTTATCGTCGGGATTTATAAAATTATTTACGTATTCCGTAGGAGGCCCCAGTAATATAGGATGCATAGTTGATTCTGCAATTGGCTTGGTCATCAACATTGGATGTATCGTGTTGCCTTGTACCGTGTTGTGGAAAGGGAATTCCCGATCAAACCTGCGCCATGGGCTTCGTTTCAAATGCCATCATTCGGCATTTATTTCATCAGTGGCCTCTGCAGGATGAGTGAGAATCCAATTCCAACAACAACAACAGAAACCCCTCTCGCTCAATATGACCGAGGTGACTGGTAAGCTCGTGTAGATAACACGAGCCAAACATAAGACTGCCGAGTCAGCGCCATCTAAATCTGGGTTTCCAATTCTCCCCCCGCAAGGTGAGGTGGAACTTGAGGGAGAGTTTCGTGGTTAAGCTAACGCACCAATGATTGCACAAGAGGCCTTCATGTAAATGTACTTTTAAATCAGTTTCACTAAACTGACTTACGAGATCTAGAACTGATTTTCGTCTTCTGGAGAAAACCGTAGACCGAGACAAAGCTTACTCCCTATTACCAACACGCTCGAACCAGCGTGGCAAAGAATAGTTAAATAACCTTCCTGTGATGCACTTACACCTTGGCCCCAGTCCCCAGCAGCTCTGGACCCAGCAGCCGTGGCGTTGGCTGCGTAGGTGAAGAAAGCGAGGGGGCTACGCAAGGGGTTACTCGGAATCACTGGTGGTGCGCACAGGCGCCTTTTGGAATCAACCGTCAACATCGGAGGGATGTGATTGAGGACAGCGGCTTAGGGAGGGCCTTCATCCAGCAGCGGATTGACCGAGGTGGATGATCATATTGGTGGACCGCAGACATGTGAAAAGCCAGATTTAGCGTCGCATGAAGGAACACCACGCATCTTGTGTTTTTTTTTACAGGAGGTCTGTGGAATAGCCACTGCATGTTGTTTTCTGCTGTTACCTATCGTTTCGGACTTTTACTAACATGCCATCAGTTTGTTTTGTCTGTCTATATTGTGTTGTGGGTGTGTACTCAAAATCACTGTGATTCTGGTTGAGTGGTGCTGGGCTTGCGATCGGAAGCGTGTGTGTTCCAACTTGCTCAGCGCTTTTCTCGGTTTATCATCTCTATGGTAGATATATATAATATGGTGTGACCTTATGGGAAGTCGTCACCAAGGGTCATCGTAATGAAAAGACGAGCGAAAGCAATTTCCATCACTGGCTCGGGATGTGTGCCGTGGTGGACGGGTTGGGCACGCTGAACTTTGCAGTCTAGATGTCACTGGTTCGATAAGCAGATTATGGTGGGGTAAGAGTCAGTTAGTTGACTTTTACGAGCTAGAAATTTGAGCCCACATGGACTCTTTTGACAAAGTCGACCTGGTTGGAGGAATAACACAAACAAACATGGCAGCTTCATGCTGTCGTTTAAATGTAGATATAACGTGCGATAAGGTTCTAAGTAACGGTATCATATGGAGAACACAAATGCGTGAAAATATAATGACAAGAGGTAGAGCTGTAAATTAATTACAGAGGATGGTCATTTACAGCGGGTGAAGTTAACGGATTAACGAAACAACACCACAAGAGCCAACGCGTCAATGGACCCTGTAGCATCGCGTTGCACATTAAACCAACGTCTTTGTTCAAGTTTTGACAGAACCTGACTTAATTTAAAGAGTAATACGTTTAATTTACTTTTTGTATAAAAGATCTTCTGTTTCATTGCATTTGTTTGTGTCCATGCCTGACACGTCAAAAATGTTACTTCATTAACAGTGAGATGATACATTATTCGGTGAAAACTTTCAGTAAAGATAAGGAATTGTCAGAACAAACAGTCTGGAACAAAGGCTAATTTATTGGCCTTTGATTTGGTTAGACAACCACATTTTTATTATACTTTTCAATTGTAACTTTATCTTTTAACAAAAATATGGAGCTGTTAGATTTTGTTATCTTCCAAAAAAATATTAGTATGCGAGACTGCTCAATACAATCCTTTTAATGCCTCCACCACTTCTGCTGTTGCTAATAAAACAAAAATATGTATAATTTCCACGTTTGCCATTACTCCGGAAACTCATTTCACAAATAATAACCTGGTGGTTATTTATTTTTTCGCAGTTTTTCATGTTATAAACGTGACATCAGCAATTGCATTTGAAATCGTCGCAGCGGGCAGTATAACATCCTCTTGTATGTACGTTGAACGTCTTTCGCACCGTATGTAGCCAGCCATGCTAATCGGATGCGTGGGAATGATCCCAGAAGATGATGTCATGGAACTAGTTCTGAAGATCCTTAGATAGTGCAGTATCCACACTAGGTGGAGCACCTTTTCATATGCCCTGACAAGCATGTTCATCACTTGGTAAGCCACTTTGTTTTTTTTTATCCTCAAGTAACATCAAACACTTAATTCGGTGCAGTCATCAGTAACCAGGATGGGACAAATACACTCACTGCTCTTTAGAATTTGGTTCAAATTAATTACGGGTGGCTCGCACAGAGTTTAGCACAGGATGAGAGCCGTGTACCAGCCAGGTTCTGACACAGTATGGGCAGTCCTCGACTTACGGACACAATTCGTTCCTAAGACCCGTTCGTAAGTTGTAACACATTAATCTACTGTATTTAAATTCCCCCCCACACACAAGCACTCACTCTCAGCATTAGGCCGACCCATTAAGTCTCGCGGAGGATAGCTCAGCTGAATAAAATAGTACTGCGGTTCAATGTTCCAGTGAGAGTTTGCGTTTTAAGTCAATGTAAAAAAAAATCATGGAAGCTGGTTCGTAAGTGCGGGTGTTCGTTAGTCGGGTGTTCGTAAGTCCAGGACTTGTCTGTATGATCCCCCGGCACCATCACATCATTTGACCGGCCTCGTGTTAAAGCAGTCAGGTAGATTGACGACCCAGACCTCACTGATTCGCTCCAATCGCGCATAATGGCTTGCTCTTTTTTTGCTACTTCACGATGGAGTTTTGTTCTAAAATTCCACAATAATTTCCTTGTCGTGGAATCTTATTTCATAAATGTGATTAACTTTCAAAAAAAGTGTAGAACGTGAGAAAAGTAATTTTAATTAGTTTACAATCATTGTAATGGATCGCGCAAATGGAACTTTAGTTTTATTTCAGAGATTACGGATCCTCTAAATGAGATAAAACAGTAAATAGATTTTAGCATGAGATTAGACACCTACGTGAACCATCTGTTAATGCAAGAGACTCACTAATCCCCATTCATTGGCACGGGATTCCGTGAAAATTAGTAGTTTTTTCTTCCGTTTCAGCAATCATCTATAGAAACCTAATTAATTCCAGTGTAATTAGCGTTCAGTTGTTTTGTAATCAAGACACGCCACGTGACCTCGTGTGATATATTGCACATTTTAATTATGATTGATGGCATTTGCGCTCAGGTCAACCGTGACGCTAAGCTCCGTTTTAATGGAATGAGTTGTTCAGGAATGTCTGGGCCCAATGCGGATAAAGTGGATCGTCGGACTTTGATTAGTTGGCATCTCCTGCAGTAATGCGTTAATTATCAAATGATTAATAAGGGACGAATGTCAGACTTTCGAATGCAAACTTGTGCAATCATTGAGGGTTTTTTCGTCGAGACCAAAATCATTTATTATCCCCACTTAATATCCGGTGACTGACCAGGTCGCGTTTTGACAGAGCACCTCCATCACCGTTTAACGGTTGTGAATTAAAATCTGTTGCCTGGGGTTCACGAAATGAGTGCCACATTGTGGGAGGTAGAATTTCCTCCACCTGATCAGGGCCACCAATTAAGATGAGCTCTGCTCGATGCTCGTTTCAGAAAGAATTGGGATGCACATCTTGTCGTTTAGATCGCCTTAAGCTATACAACCTATGAATGTCGCCTACAACTGAATGGACAATTCATTTGAAGAGGTAATGAAAGCATTCAACACACAATGGATTATTTTAAAATGCCTGGTTTTTATGACAATTATTCTTTTGAGCTCCCCCAATTAACATTTGTTCCACCCCTCGCTCTCATGTTGTTAGTACCTCACTAGTCGAGGGGCTCCCCATGCCTTCCAGGCTGTGGGTGATAGATGGCCATACTTCACCACGCTGGTCAGTGTGGTTTGGTGAACATGGGGGGGGGGGGGGAGATGATGCAGGACATAAATATATTTTGCTGCACTGCCCTCTACTGTCCACAACGCTACTGCACCTGTTTTAAATGCAAGGTGGTCACCAAGGCAATCATTATCCATAGCTTTCAATACCTGACGAAATTTGGCAAGTTACGTGTGGTTTGTTCGTAGGCGTTGCAATGGCATCACAGACGAGTATCAGCAATTGTTTTTGGATAAATTAAAATATAGGCTAAAGACTTTTAATCCTTGGAGTTCAGTCATTTATTCTTTGTTCATATGAACATGACTCTAAGTGATAGAAAAATATTTTGACTCAAGTTGGAATGCCATCAATTTCCGAGAAAAAAATCCAACACCATCTGCCACAGACGTGGCCCAGAGAGCCACGGCAAACCCATCATCAGCATCTGACTGCAGATGGTTGCTTTAAATTACACCCTGCCTTAGCAGCGCTCCCGCCATGTATTTTTCCTGCCTCAGCAGCTCTCCCGCTATATTTTCACCTGATGACGATTGCTTGTGTTGCAATCGAAACGTCGTGATATTGTAATTTTTTTCATTATTTTTTTTATCTACGTGACTTTACCGATAGACGCAAATAATTAAAATTACACCGTGGAGATTATACATGGCTGTATGTGTAGCCAATTACAAATGATTACTGATTACACTTTTTTTCTTACTCGATTCTAGTTCAGCTGTGCTCGCAGCAGAATGTTATGAAAGTAAAGCAAAATAAGTGTCATTTTGACCTTTCAAAGTGAGCAATGCATCTCCTCGTTTTAAAAATATGGCCCATGAAAGATAAAATCATAGACCTCCTATTCAATAAGCCTGTTGTTCACAGTGGATCGGGTGGGTACCTTTTCATATACAATGCATAGTGTTCTTGCATCGCAATTAAACGGACAGTATTGATTGTCACAGCTTGAATATGTCCACCGTAATTGAGTGACAAACGAAGATAAATAACATGTTTGTTTGCAGTCATTGATGATTTGGTTGTGACTATCAACTTAATACATTTGACGACATATTTAGATCATAGGTAGCTAGCTGTCTGGATTTTAAGACAGAATCTCAGTGGTACCTCGTGCACTACATGTCCACCACACACATGAGTATTCGTATACTCATGTTTCTCAGGCTTTGCCCTCTTCTAAACACGTTTTACAATGGCCTAAATTAATATGTGCATGCAGTTATGTACTGCAGGTTTCCCTCACTTGTGCGATTTCGCGTAAATGCGGCGGCAAACCTATGTCTACTCAAAATTCGCGATATGCGGTTTTAATTCACTTATATGCGGCTATACGGTCAGATGTGGGACAACATTGTGTACTGCGTGTGTGTACTGTGTGCTTACTGTGTACGCCACTCAGCAGGCAGGCTGTCTCGTGCGGTGCATTGTGGGTTCGGTGACCGTGTAATCCATGCTGCGCGATTTCACTTCATGGGCCCCTTTATTTGGAACGCATCTATGAATATCGCATACAGCGAGGGAAAACCTGCCGTGTATTCTGGCAGCTGGGTGGTCTCGTGATTGACACATTCATGATCGAGCCAGTTCACAAGGTAATTTGACTCCAGCATCCTACGTGCCTATTCTGCCGGCTCACACCTGGTCTCGTAAACTATACTGAATTAAATGTATAAAGCATTAATGAATTAAGATTGAATGCTTGAGCAGTAATTGTATACGGACCTGCACACTGAGGATTGTTACAATTTGTGTTATAATTTTAAACTGTTTGCTCACAGCTGTCAATGCAATTCAGACAGCCCGTCATCCAGAAAGTTATATTTTGCTGCTGGGAAAATATATTTGAGTGTCAATGAATGTATTACCATACACTTGACATTGTCACATTTAATTGAATCACTTTTAAATATGTTCTTACCTTGAGCACATTCAGAGCTCTTGTTGGTGATTGTATAAGTTGATGTCGCCATACTTTCACCATAATATGCATTTGATATTTTGAATCATATATGCCTGACAATATTTTTGCGTTAAATAATGGGTTCCTAGTCTGATCCAGTTGTGTGTGCTGTATATTACCTACTAACCGGTATATCAGGTTAGCTGACAACAAGTATAGCACTTATTTAGTGGTGTGTTTTGTCTGCTGTAAAGTGGAAATTAAAGACATCACTAATGTCATCAAAACCCCACAATTTTAAGATATCCAACCAAACTCAAATCACGCAAAAAAAGTTCAAGAAAACACTAATCTAATGGTTCATTGCTTACATCATTTGTCAGTGTCCCTTGCTAAAAGTATTGTTTTATCGTTAAAGGCCATAATCACCTGATTAAGCGAAGGACTGAGCATTGAGAATATTATATTTAAGATAATATTTGAGGTTTAGACTGCTCCTGAAGTGTAACGGTTCACACACTGGGCTTGCAATCCGGAGGTTTCCAGTTTGATATCGCGGCGCAGCAGTTGGAACAAGAGTAAAGTTTCTGAATGTCCCCCGCCTCCATCCACCACAATACAACGATCGGCAGGTCGCAGGTCGTGTGTGGTGGTTGTAAAGTGTGGTTACTCCCACCTCTTCCAAGACGTCTGGCCAGTGTGCAAGACCATGCCACATACAAACCTGGAGAGGCCCTCGAGAGCTCTCTCAAGTGGAGGCCCTACCACCGGTGAGTGAAATCAAGAGGGTATACGGCCTACTCTTCCACTTTTCCCGGACTTGTTGCAATAGGTGGAAGTACCCATGGTCTGCGGTGAACCCATGTATGCTGCTGGTTGAACAGAGAACAGAGTTTGGAGGGGGGGGGATTGATAAAAAAAAAATAACTTGCACCGATGTTTCAACTGCCGCACCGGATGATCGAACCAGCAACCTTTGCGTTGCCATTGTGCTGTGCACTTAACCATTTCCACCGCACGGCAGCATCCCCGATTGGCTTTGTATGTACACTCTCCATTGTTTTGTGACGGGACCTGCCAGAGGGTCCATCGCTGCCGTGATTGGGAGGGGCGACGGATTAGAATGGGCTGAATGCTGAACATCCCCGCGGAGATGGAACGCTCCACAGATTAATGGTAACAGCTGTTGTGCTTCGTAAACATGTAAACATAATGCGGGATGCATGTAATTAATGATCTTGGCATAATGTCGACACCTGGTCTGCCTAACAACGGCAAACGATGCGCTCGCATGCGACAAAGGTAGATATGTTTATTGTGCAGCAACTGAGAACATTTTCAAGGGCATGTTGGAGCTATAGAGGTAGGAATTAATGTGGTGTAACTTTCCAAGTGCCACGGATATTATCTCATGTGCGGGCTGCCGTCGTGACTGCTGTTAGAGAACTCCAGCCAAGTTCGGCAGTCGGCACTGAACATGTCGTGGTGATGTGGCCAAAATTACACTTGGCCGCATTTGGCACGACTGTGCTGCTAAGTAACAGGGGCGTCATCGTAGCAATTGTGTCAGGCTAGGTGCACTTTGCGGTTATCAGGTCAAGTGTCGGAGGCTTGCTTGCAGGAGATGACTAACTGATGCCTCACCTCTGTTACCCGCTGTCAAACCTTCAAATTACAAGAAAACTCCAGCATGTATTATTTGAGCTCGGTCTACAGATCATGGTTAGAGAACTTGAGTGAACATCCTGGTCAGGTGTCCACTCAGCCTTGGTCCCTTCTGCGTTGGTAATATGAGTCTTCCTTTGTTGGGAATCAACAGTTGTCATCCTACAGAAAGACTGAAATGAGAACGTGGAATTAAATAATACAATTATACTGCAGATGTTCAGGTGGGCATTTACTGAGTTAATGATTTGAACAGTGATTTAGAATTAAAATCTTTACTCATATTGGAGGAATCAGAAGAGCAACACAGCTTTCTTTCGCAGATGTTCAATATTTGTGTATTTAGGTGAGAACTCAAGGGACGAGGAAAGTCTCATTTGCAGCAGTCAACTGAATTGATGCCAGCTCCTCAAGACCCCTGTTTGGAGTTGTGATTATGCAGCGTAAATATGTTCGCGTAAAAGCGACTGTGGGAGGAGCCCGATGCATTTTGGTAAGCTCACTCGTAACTTAAGAGTGTAATAAAGATCAGACTGGCCTCATACAATGAGCAAATCACAGCAGCAAAGAGACCTGGCCGCAAGCAGGCAGGACTCCTCGCAAGAAAATAAGGCAGATGTTGTCTTTAATGAGCTAAGCATCACGCGGTCCGATGCTGACGTATATATTTTTTGGAAATGATCGATTTAAAAAATCATTACTTTTGTCCAAACCCATTTGAATTATCCAATGCTTCAGGTCGAATTCTGCACACGAGCGCAGCTGCTCGAACAGTCTGCCTCTTGTCAATTATCTTCTAATCAATATTTCTACAACACTTTACCTTCTTGGGAATCGTCTTTGCTCATCCATACCCTTAAATATGTTTCTACCGAGAGTGTTAAATACCGCCAGCTTCTGCTGTAATTCTTTTAAGGGCATCATGTTGGGCATACAAAACAAACGACACAGTTTGATTTTATAATGAATTTACAACCATTTGTCAATCCACTGCTGGTTAAAGCTCACCCCACACCATGTTGGTCATAGGGTTGTTGGACCATACTTCACCACACTGGTCAGTGTTGGTTGGTGAAGGGGAGGCCATGATCGCTGCGGTTATCACTTATCACTGATGTTAGCCGTAGCTGAGAATTGAACTCAGGTCGCTGGGTTTGTCAGGCAACATTCTACCCACTGCACCGCCGCTCCCACCATATCATATATGTTTAGAATAGATAAAGTCATGGCTTATATTTAGATTTCAGTATTAAAGGTTCCTTCGTAAAAAAGTAAAAGTTGTTTTATTTGGAGCCAATGGTAAATTTAACACCAAGTCTTTCACCAACGATATTATGCATGATAACGTTTTTTTGGGTTAGATTGCATTAATGGAATTTTGTTCTAAATCCACTTTCATCCGACACAGGCAATTATTAAGGGGAGTCACGTGAAAAAAACATGCCAATTAGTTACTACTTCAGCACACCGGTGTGATAGAGAGCAAACCCACAACATTTACAATTTGAGTATGATGTTTCGCTGGTGATTACAACCAGCGTCATCGGGTGATTTCCATAATTCTGGAAATGGTGAATGTCCACCTTACTTTGTGTTCATTCGTATGGATTTTCTGTGGTGCACTGCAAGGTTCTGTAGTATTTGTCTAGGGAATCACAGCATTACCCTGTTGAACAGGCCACACCCTGCCGGTGATGCTTGGAAAGTTGAACAATAACAGGCATTGCCTAAATGTTGATCGATGATTTTTTTGCTGCTAGACATGAACGTTATTCTATTTTGCATTTTGATGCTGAAGCACATTTATTTTGTGTCATGTATGTATTTATTTACCTGGTTAATAACACAAACAAACATTGCTGTGAGTTACCAAATATAAGAGTCTATTGGATTTGGTGGCTGGATTGCACTCGCCACTGGATGAGGTTATACAGAGCTTACGGTTTAATTTGTTCAACCATGCGCTAACAAATGTGAGATAAAAATAGAGTCCAGAAACGGTCGGTCTCATCGGATGCTCACAAACCATCCACTATCCCTCCTATCGTTTTGGACTCACCCAGTAGTCTTCATTTCGATATGACAGCCCCTCGCATGATTAGTAGACCTTTGGATACTAGTGTCATAACCCAAATGGCATATTTGAAACTGACTTCAATTGACAAGATAACATTTGAAAGTGACTCTTCTTTGTTTGTCCCCAAGGGTGGCATTGTAACTTAACTAATATGGTCCTGTAAGGGTACTGCAGATTGCTATCAATGCATTTTGCAGCATGATTCTTCCCATACCAAACATGAAGTTGCATGTAAAAGTGCTGGCTGTTGATATATGCAAATAGTGTATTTGAATAACCCAAGGGTGTAATAATCCTTAAAATCATAAATCTTCTAACACAATTGTTTATCGTTTATGAGAGCCCAGGATGGCATGTTACAGGTAAGCAGAAGTCAAGTAAGATTTAACTAGGACTCACACTGTGTCTCTATGTGCATCGGGAGCCTTGTATATGCTATCCACTAGACCACCTTGGCTTCATTATCCAACCTCACTGCCAGCCTCTGCTTTGTGTTTTTTTTAACCCAGAGTACTGCATCGGCGGCAAGTAATTGCTGCACTCTGTTTTTGTCACCAATATGTACCCTCAGAGCTGATTGTGTCCGAATCAAGAGCAAACAACACGTAGGAAATAAATTATGTTGAATTTTATAATACACTAGTGGGAAGTACCCAGCGTTGCCCGGGTCAAATTTATATTTCAAACCTACTCTTAAAAATCTAACAACAGTGCATACTGTGGTGGTACCTGCTATGATTACATCAGTGCATACCGACTGTGGTGGTACCTGCTATCACTACAGTAGTACATGATGACTCTATAGCAGTATTTATCGACTCTATAGCACAAAATACTCACCTGACAGAGTGGCATAGTGAGGCATAGTCCCGTGCAGCAGTACTTGCTATGATTACAGCAGTGCATACTGACTGTAGTGGTACCTCCTATTATTACAGCACTGCATATCGACTGTGGTGGTACCTGCTATCACTACAGTAGTACTTGCTGACTCTATAGCAGTATTTATCGACTAGAAAGCACAAAGTACTCACCTGACCGAGTGGCGTGGTGAGGCCTAGTCCTGTGCAGAGCCCACTGCCTCGCCTAGATTGTGCAGATGGCCTAGGTGGCACGTTGGCAAGCTGCTACTCCTGACCCTCCCCCCCCAGCCACTATCTCCCCAGCCACTCTGCAGTAATATAATTTCCTATAGTGGTAGCATGTAGCGACTGTATAGTAGTAATAACTGCACACATCGGGGTGGGGGGGGGACATCACACAGTGAAGAATTTACCTGAGCGTTTAGTGTATTTTTATAGGATTTTTAATGCGAAATAAAATGTCCCCCTCACTCCCACCAAAGACGCGTGAGTTGGTATGGTCGTGCACGCGTCATAAATAACTAAATAAAAGGGAAGCGCTCAAAAATCGCACAGAATCGCTAATTAAACTAATTAAAAGTTGACATGTGAAAAAGGAATAGTGCTTGCTCACGGCGAGGCTTACGGCGTGGTACCTGGCTATTTTTATTTCACGTCAACCCCACCAATGGAGAGCCAAGCGTGCGACCACACACAAACCCACACACAAACCCCGCCACAAACCCACACACAAACCCTGCCACAAACCCACACCACCACAAACCCTCACACAATTTTTCCTTTTTTATATATATAGATCACTGCACATGTCTCCTCTTCCAGTAAAGCCATCTCTCGGCTGTTGACTCCAATGCGACAGCATTCAGCATTGCTGCAATTGATTCTTGCCTATGCTATAGTTATTTTCTCCAATGGATAGACTGGCCCCCACCATGGGAAAGTGGAAATTCCCACTATTGGCTTATAAATATCCCATTCTATATTTCCTCAGCACATCCTATGAGCTAGATATTTACTAAAATAGGGTGGCGCAGTGGTCAGTCCGTTGCACTATGTACCCAGTGACCTGAGTTTGATTGCCAGCCACGACTCACATCAGTGACAAGCAATATCTGCGCCGGTGCTGGGCTCCCTCCTTCACCACCCTGCACTGATGAGTGTGGTGATGTACGACCAAACAACTCCACGACCAATAATGGCGTGGTCAAGATCCTTATCTAGCAGTGGATTGATAAAGGACTGTAAATTATTCTTATTATACTAGAATAAGTGATTTTAAGCTTTCGTGACTGCAGGAATCCATACTCTTTGGCCTTTTTCGTAAAACCACGTAGGTAGAAAAAAATAAAACAAAAAATATATATCACGACGTTTCGATCGCAACACAAGCGGTCGTCCTCAGGTGGAAAAAATAACCCAGCAGTCTTACCTCTTGTTGAGAGGTAGGACCTCTTGTTGTAACAGCTCTCTCGCTGGTTCAGCAGTTCTACTGCTGGATTATTATTTCCGCCTGAGGACGACCACTTGTGTTGCGATTGAAACGTCGTGATATATTATTTTTGGTTTTATCTTATTATTGTTCTACCTACGTGACTTTACCGAAAGAACCAAAGAGTATAGAATAAGTGAATTGACGTGAAGTGACATTCGATTAATTATAATGAAATGTAACAAGGCCGTGTGAGTTTGTGCACACTTATAATAATGCAAGTCTCGAAACTTCTTGACTGTTCCACATTCACCAACGTAATTGATGATGATGGCATGCCTGTACACGTAATGTTGCACATAAGAAAATGGCAGAGAGGGGGCAGCTGGTATTTGTTTATGTCGGCTGTGTCAGGTTTGTCAGCCTCGTTCCTCAAGCGTGAGCTAACCTTTAGGCTGCTGACAACGATTTAATGGCTCTTCTCACCACAGTAAATGGTTGCACCCGCACAATCCAGACGGTCCATCTCACTTAATGAAGTGGCCCATGAGCCGAGCGCAGAGACAACTGCATACGCTTAATTTACGAGCACAGATTCAAACCAATCAATATCGCTGCAACGGAGTGTCAACATACGTGAGCAGGATTTGGCGCTCACCATTTAAATTGAGTCTGTGGGAAATCCAGGCACCCAGTGATGGAAATGAGCCGGAACGCCATGGTGCGAGTGAAAATTTGAATCCTGTGACTATGTTCTGGAAGGAATCAAGATTAATATTTTTTTTACTCAGAAATAAGATTCATAGACTAATAGAGAGACCCACAGACATGCACACAGACCCACAGACGCGCACAGAAACCCACAGACACGCTCAGAGACCCACAGGCACTCAGATAAACCCACATACATACACAGAACCCCACAAACAGAGCGAAGCTCCTCCTCCTCAGATCGAATGGGGGTGGGGGAAATAATTTATGAGTTCCCCCAGTAATTTGCTCCGATTTCCAGCCCTGCTGGCACCGATTGGGCTGGTAGACTGTCACTACTCACTCCACTTCGCATCTGTGCATTGCTAGTCACCCACCCACCTACCCATCGAGCAGCCTACCTACCAGTGACAGTTTTAGGAGGACAAAATGGTACCACTGTGGGTTTTTCAGTGTCACGTGAGGCATGGGTTGACTACATTCAATGCGATGGGAGTGCAGTCATCAGTGCCCACTCCATCGGATAGGCAGGGCCCTGGCGCGCCTCAAATGTGCCAGTGGAAAGATATCATCACAGGTAGGCCTGGACTGACTATAGGGCAGAAGTCCCCGGGAAAATGCCCGGTGGGTTCGGACCATTCTGTGTGGGGACATTTGCAATTGTGATCAGAGTAAAAAAAATGTAATTAATATATTGTATTACTTCTAATGTGTACACTTCATTGTTTATTTACGCTCTCAGTTATGTACGCTCTCAGTCCCATATTCGGCAGTTCCGAAGATTATTTCTCACCGGTCCATTTGATTGTTGGACCCAACCTAAATGGGCCAATGAGATCGCACGGTAAAATCACGCGAATACATCACGTCTGAAATATAGATACTTAGTATACAGTTTGTCGCACAATCCATTTCACAAAAAAATGTCCCAATTTCCCACAGCCCGAATTTGGGCCGGGGGGTGTTTAAAAATGGCTGGGCCAATGTTCGAGTCCCAGTCCGTCACTGATCACAGGCGTGCCTTGATCTCCCCGTGCTTCACATCCACGCCTCACCACCGCGCTCCCTCTCATCGCTCTTATTTAAGGAGCTTTCCATTTTCCCGAATCTTACGAGTCACCTGGGACCCCCCACCCCCCGTTCGTTTCATGAGTCATTCGCGTACACCCCCCCCACCCTCGAGTACGACCCATGCAGCCCACACTGCCAACTACCATCCACCTGAAAAGTCAATTGGGGGAAGGGGGGGGGGCACCATGGGGCCCCACAGTGAGGCCGCACCTTCCCACCTGCCCACGCCGACCCCCACTTGCATTTATTGTTTGTATATGTAACAACAAAATTGCCACTGTTATATCCTTTTCTTAATCCAAGAAAACCTCACAGAGATTCCATTTTCAGGAGGGCACTGCTTGAGATGTTTGGCCATTTCCTTTTTACATTATGTTTTGCATGCGGGAGAGGAGACTTAAATAAATTAAACACACAAGCACGCGCGCTCGTGCCTCAACTGTGCAAATGGATATAAAGGAAGCTGCTTTGTAGTATTACCCTTTTGCACCAGGCTAATGTGTAATCAGTCAGCTCGGTATTTCGAGGGGTAATAAGGGGCAGGGATGGCCCATATTAAAATAAAACAAATACAGATAGTGCAATAAATCTTGACTTAAAGCTTTCGTGACTGCAGGAATTCATATTCTTTGGGTCTTTCGGTAAAGTCACCTTGATAGGTTCAAAGCAAATAACTAAAAACTACGTTTCGATCGCAACACAAGCGGTCATCATCAGGAAAAGGGGGTTAGCTTCTAAAGGCAAACTGTTTATAAAGGTTTGAAATGGGCATAGCCCAAATGTCAGCAGCCAATGTTAATGTCAGTGGTGGGCAGCAACCGCGACGGTGGTGGGTTTTCCACCAATCAAATGGATGCCAGGTAAAAATACATTAAAATAATATATATTCAGTACAGCTGTGAAATACTGAAGCAGATGCAAATGGGAATTTTGTTCACGGTTGTGGGCTTAGAGATCACCAACCATCGCTGTTGCTAAATATCGTATCGACACTTTTGGAATTTGAATATAACAAATTCGTAGGGGCTTGAGTCTTACGGCAAATTAGCAGTTGATTTGCAGTTGAATAAGATTGTTTGAAGTTGCGATATTTATAAAACGTAGCTTTTGCTGTCTTGGAAAATATCAGTGTGAAACTTGTGAGATGCTGGCATCAAAAATGTCTCAATTCCTGTTCCCAATCAAACTCCAAAGAATTATTTGTTGAAATCACAGCAATGCCAGAACGAAAGCATGACCTGGTTTTCTGTTCAATTTGGATGTCTATCATCTATCCCATTTCCAATCTGATTGTGGAAATTCATTGGTGGTTTAAATAAAGTCAGACTTCTGAAATATTATTAACAACAATACTCTCACCAAAGGGAGCACTTTAATAGCTATACCATTTATTTTTTGCAAACACGTTCAGTTTTAGAACCATTTCTTATGAAAGTCACTGAATGTTGGGCGCAAAAGAAGGATTGCGAAAAGGGGTATAAATGCAGCACCTAGGTCAATCTGCTCAAGCAAATCATATCAAGGGTAGTGTTTATTGAGCATGGTTTTATTGACTCTACCCAGTAGAATCACTCATATTCCATCAGCAGAATATGGAACATGTTTGATTTGATTAATGAAGGTAATATCCGATTGTTTATATTAATAAATCCATTTTCATAATTTAATAAATTCACCAGGTGAGGGGGGCTGGTGAAATCCAAGTTTGCGTTAAGAAGGGATTCCAGAAAATATATCCAGTACCCAGATCACAGTGGAATATATGTGTTGTGTAATCAAAACAATAGATGGTTGGTTAATTTATTTAACCTGGATGAGAGTCCATTGAAATTCGCAATCACTTTTCTGAGCAAGATCTGTAAAATTCCTGTTAGCTAGCAACCGCTATATTGGCAAGTTGCAGTGGAATATATTTGCATGTGTGATGTGTGTGCTCTAACGCGGGTACGCAATGGTTTACACTGACATAAGACGTCACAAGGTGATCATTGGAAATATACAGCAAGCAATACACTTTATTAACACCATGCATATTAATCAAACTGGTGATCGGTTTTCCATGTAGCTTTCTGCTGTTGCCCTTTGCGGTTCTCTCCAATGTTATTTTTCCTCGGATTGTTACCGCGTGTTGTTCGGGACGATGTCCGATGTTTCGCTCCACATTGCAGGAGCCTTTTTTTTTCATGAACCGAATCCTACCGAATCCAAACACAAACTCAAAAACCGGCAAAGCAAATGTATTTTAACACATAGTAGGCTTTCGCAACCAATATTATCCATAAGAGGTTTTTGGGTTAGATCGCCTAAAGAGAAATACAACTCTGTCTGTCCGCCTGATGATGCTGGTTGTAATTACTGGTGAAACGTTTTACTCGAATTGTAAATGTTGTGTGTTTACTCTCCAATAGACCGGTGTGTTGAACTAGTAATGACTTGGCATTTTTCTTTTCGTGAAAAATCTTACTTATTAGCTGTGTCGGGTGGTGGCAGGTTTAACCACACATTTCTATTTAATTGACCTTACCCAAAAACCTCTATTATGGACAAAGCAATGATGCACTTTGCCCGCGCATTGCATTCTACGGGTGGCTTGACTCACAACCGAAAGCTTGCAAATCCGGGGGTTAAACGTGCCCACATATCCTTGCTGGGTCGACGATATAAATATCACTCTGTGAGAGAATAGAGGAAATCGCCTCCCGTCCAGAGAATACGTCGTTTCTACCGCTGGCCCAGAGGGGTCAGTTGGTGATGACACCAGCCCGGTTGCTCACAGGAGCACTTTGACTTCCTGGTGCTGAAGGGATTTGTATTACTCATGCACACACAAGGGGCGGTCAGAGTGCATTGCATTGAATACTAAAGCGCAGCCGGCACAAACAATATCCCGAATGGTAATATCCCTTTGCTGTGCAAAATACGGGAGCCATCCCAACCGTACACATACCCAAACTGACAGCTTTTTAATTGCTTTATTTTTTCGGAATCCATTCTTAAAATGTAATCTATTATATACCGCGTTTATTTTTCACTTTTTGTTTGTTGGATGTGTTTGTATCGCCCATGTGCTTTGTGAATGTAAGTGTCTGCGGGGAGCGGTGGTGCAGTGTTTAGCGCGCTGCGCTACGAATCCGGCGACCAGAGTTCGATTCCTGCTTAGGGCCAACACCAGTGACGATTATCTGAACCGGTCATGGGCCTCCCCTAGGTTGACTCAGCCTAAAATTAATACCTGGTGCGATGTGTAAACATCGCCACTGGGAAGACAAATGCGGCCGGGCGCGATGATGGCCCCCCACCCACTCGTGTCGTGCCGGCCTTTATAGTTGCTCACTAACAGCACTTGCCCCAAAAGTCTGTTAAGGCTATACGGGGGATCGTTGCCTTCTTGTTGTTGTGCGTCTGGGGAGCAGTGGCACAGTCGTCACCACACTGTTAACCACCTAACCAGGTAGCTGAGTTAAATTCCTAGCCATGGCTAACAATCACCGGCAATTGATACCTCTGAACCTGTCCCAGGAGCTCCCGTCGGTAGACTCATCCTTGTGCAGTGCGTAAACATCAGCACTGGGGACGCAAAGGCAGCCAGCAAGTTTATGGCCACACACCGCTCACAAGTGAGCCGCGTCCAGACGAACTGGATGCTCACTGACAGGTGCGCCGCTCACAGTGAGCTTGCGAGGGTCAGGGCTATTTCACAGACGATAACCAAGGGTGCTGCAAAGGTAAAGGGAGTATTCCACGTTGGGTATCGTCCAAGATCACCCTGTTGTGTTTGCGGTGCCAGTTTTTTTTACAAATTCTCGCGGACTGTACTTGCCCAGGCAAACTGAGTCTTTGTATCTTGGTGTTTATATTCCCCTCTGCACATTGCTATCTTCAAATCGAATCAGGTTCAATTCCTGACCAAGCAAACCGACAGTGGTTGCGAGGCGAATCTAAACTAAACTATCTTATTGATTCTTTTGGTAAAGTCACGTAGAAGGGAAATAATAAAATAATAAAAATAAAACATATTAAAATACAATTCTCACTACGTTTCGGCCACAACGCAAGCAGCCGTCCTCAGGTGAAGAACAGGTCTGTTGGAAATACATATTATGCCCGTTCATTATGTAGGATTAGCAGCAACAAAGGGAGGAGGTAGGGTTAGCAGTAATAAGGGAATGAATTTTAATAGTAAAGAGCTGCAGCAGCCAAACCACCACGTAAAAAACTAAAATATAAACTACATCTATGTTATCAATATACTAAATATACTCTCCAATAAGCTGAGCTACTAACAGTAAGTCATACATTACAATTTTATGTCGCAAAAAATGTAATATGCCTCCAGCTAAACTTTTTCCTTACATCACACGGATCTACCCCGTACTATATAGTGCTATAGACAAACCCAACATTAAATTACATACTGCATTACTATATACCACCCTATACCTTAGACTATACATTATAATATTACACTATGTATTATTCTACCCACCCTATTGTATACCACACTGCTGTATATTCACTATACAATTACGACACTATATATTACCTTATACATTATATTAAACAATACACTTTTATACTATTCATTAATATACAATCTGCTAAACACTATACCAATGGGAGAGTGGTGACAGGGGCTTGCAGCGGAGCAAAGACTCCATTCCCTGCTGAGAATACATAAGATATATAGTCAATGCCAGTGAGTGGACTGCGGTCTGAAAGTCACCATATACGTGAACACAATCAGTTAAGATCCGAAATGGTTTATTACGTCCTTCCAATGATTGCTGAGCCAGAATCCATATTCTCGGTTGAAATTGTCTCTGTGTTTGTATATGTGGATCGCCTCATGAACGAATCTCTCATGATAGCCAGATGGCTTGCAGAGAACTTCTGTCTTGGAGAAGTCAATGTCATGTGAGCCCACTGAATTGTAACAGTGATCTGCCACGGCTGAGGTGTTTGTCCTACCATGTTTCAGGTCTGCTTTATGTTCACGGATGCAGTCCGAGACATGTCGTTTGGTTTCTCCAATGTAACTGCTACCAGAGAGACAACTTAGTTTGTAGACGCCAAGGTACTGTATGTCTGGAATCACATTTTTTACAGACGGGACCAGATCACGGATTTTATGTACTGTGTTGAATCGGACCTGGATCTTGTGTTTATTCAGGATTTTGGAGATCTTTTTTGTAACCCCCGCAATGTAGGGTAAGGTGATGGTTTTGAATGGCTCCTCAACCGGATCCTTCTTGATGGTTGGAGTGATGGCTTTGCGGATTGTGTAGTCAGAGTAACCATTAGCCTTAAGAGCTTGGCGTATGTGCTTGAGTTCACTGGCAATGTGTTCCTGGTTGGAGATCCATTGGGCTCTATGGTGTAGAGTCTTGATGAGGGAAATTCTTCTGGGATGGATGGTGGTGGGAATCCGGTCTTAGGTAAGCATCCGTATGGGTAGCTTACCTGTAGACAGAGTGGCGCATTGAACCATCAGGTCTCCTTTTAATTAGGATATCCAAAAAGGGTAGCTTGCCATCTTTTTCGACTTCCAAGGTGAATCTGATGGCTCGGTGTATTGAATTGATGTGGTCGAGGAATTGGTCTAGAGCAGGCCGGCCAGATGACAAAAGTGTCATCTACGTACCTCTTCCATAAGGTCGGTCGTAGAGTGGCAGTTTGGATGGCGTCAGTCTCAAATTTCTCCATGAAAACATTGGCTACAACCGGAGATAGGGGGAGCCCATTGGGGTGCCCTCAGTTTGTTTGTAGAAAGTTCCATTCCAGGTGAAGTATGTATTGGTTAAGCAGTGTCTCACCAGGGGGGTACCTCAGTATTCAGTCCTTGATGAACCAAGTCTTCAATGATTGTGATGGTGTCAGGTACAGGAACTTTGGTGAATAAGGAAACCACATCAAAACTGACAAGCAGGTCGTCTGGGGAAAGGGAAATTCCCTTGATTGTAGAGTGATACCCTGGTAGACCCACCCAGAGCAGAGTCCGCTGCCTCCTGCAGTGTCACAGCCGGTTTGTCTGTAGAAGGCACGACAAGCGCTCTTGCAGGGTCAACAGGCACAGGCAAGGGTGTGTCGGCGGCAACAGGCACCGGCAAGGCAACATCAGGAGATGACGCATCCGTTCGAGGGGCCACGTATGGTTTCAAGTGAGACGTATGGACGTACCAGCGCCGAGATCCGAACCGAACGCACGCGGACTGCGGGTTAGGAACCTCAATGAGCCTAACAGGCCCCTGCCATGGTTTATGCAATTTAGGGGAGGTTCCTGCTCGCACCTGCGGGCAATGCAGCCAAGCCATGTCCCCCACCTTCCAGGGGCACTTCCCCTTCGAGCGTCGAACGCAATGTTCGTTTCGGGCCTGGGTTTTGGCAGTAGCCACTCGGGCCTCCTCCCGCGCCTCAGTGACGCGGCGAACGGCGTCCTGAATGTAATCGGGGAGAGGCTTAGTAGGTCCTTTCACTCCCGTTCCTAACTGCACATCCATTGGCGGCACGTTTTCGCGATCGTACATGATAAAAAACGGAGAATATCCTGTGGACGTGTGAGGCCTCATCCGGTATGCCGAGAGTACCTCCAGGGATGTGCAAATCCCAGTCAGCTTGCTTCTCATTAACCGTGTGACACAGCATGGCTGACAGCGTCCGATTTAGTCGTTCCACCATGCCATCCGTCTGCGGGTGGTAGGGGGATGTCCGGATCTTTTTGGTCCCCAGAGCAGCGCACACCTCCCCCAACAATTTAGAAGAAAAATTCCGGCCCTGATCCGTGAGCAGCCTCTCTGGCGCCCCTTTGTCCATGACATATCCAAATGGTCGGGCAAGGGCCAGGCCATCGGCCAGCGCGAGAGATACTCCACCCCAACTAGCAAGTATTTATTACCCTTAGCGGATGGCGGGAAGGGTCCCAAAATATCCAACGCCACCAACTCGTTAACTCGAGACACTTGTATAGACTGTATCGGCGGCACATATGGGTGTTTAGGCGGCTTCCGCCAGGCACACTCGGGACACGTGTGAACGTGCCCGACGACATCCGTCGTCATGCCGTGCCAGAAGTAGTCTCGCTGCAACGTCAACAAGGTTTTCTGCACCCCCAGGTGTAATAGCGTGTCGCAATGCAGAGTCCTAATCAATTCGTCGACGACGGCACAACCAGACGCCAGCGATCATGTAACCCTTCCCTCCACATCACCAGTCCGTCGTGGAGAGCGGCCCCCGGCGTCCCCCCGGAAACCAGTCCCCCCCTCCCTTTGCAGCCCGACTCCGCAGGGTCCCCAACGAGTCGTCAAGCATTTGTTCACGAATCCACACTGCTCGTGGAAGGTTCAGAACCCCATCGGCCGGTCCCGGGCACATTGGAGCCTCAGGCACCTCGACCGCTAACGCAATAGGCCGAGGGGGCTGCTGGGTCAGCGTACACCTATGCGTACCCGACGCGCAAGCGCAAGGGGATCCTTGCGGCAACCTGGAGAGCGCGTCCGCATTCGCGTGACGCGCCCCCTTCCGATGTTGAATTTGGAAGGAAAACTCCTGCAGAGTGTCCAACCATCGTGCCAGCTAGACGGATGGTTGGTCTACCCTCAGAGCATATTGTAAAGCCGCATGATCCGTGCGCACAATAAACGAACGGCCGTAGAGATACGGCCAAAATTGGCTGAGAAAATAGACAATGGCCAAAAGTTCACGGCGAGTGACGCAGTAGCGGGTTTCCGCGGGGGACAAGACGTGGCTACCGTACGCCACCACGCGTTCTACACCACCTTTGGACTGTGACAGCACGGCCCCAATGCCCGTGTCACTCGCGTCCCTGTCCAGAATGAAAGTGTGATCAAAATCGGGATAGTCCAATGTTGGCGCTGTTGCCAAACGATCGCGCAGGCCCTTAAACGCCACCTCCTCTGGCGGTCCCCAACTGAATTTCCGTCTTTTACCCGTAAGGAGGTGCAGAGGCCTAGCGATCGTTGCAAAATTGGGAATGAACCTACGGTAATATGAGGCAAACCCCAAGAAGCGACGCACATCCCCCACCGTGGCCGGGGTTGGCCAGTTGCGGACGCACGCCGTCTTCTCCGGATCCGTGGCAACCTCGTAGGCACTGACTATATGTCCCAAATAGCGCACGGACCATTGCAATAGGTGACATTTCTTAGGTTTAAATTTCAGATTGGCGGAGCGCATCCTGGCGAACACCGCCTCCAGTCTCTGTAGATGTTCATCAAATGTGCGGCTATAGACGATGATATTGTCTAAATATATCAGACATGTCTCCCATTGCAACCCCGTTAATACCAGCTCCATCAACCTCTGAAATGTGGCGGGGGCAGCATTCAACCCCATCGGAAGACAATTAAATTGAAATAGGCCCTGCGGCATACGGAAAGCAGTCTTTTCCCATGAGGACTCATCGAGGGGAAGCTGCCAGAATCCCGAAGAGAGATCCAGCGTCGAAAATAACTTTGCCCCCGACAAGGCATCGAGGGAATCATCCATACGCGGCAGGGGGTACGCATCCGCCACGGACACTTTGTTTAATTTGCGAAAATTGACGCAAAATCGCAATTTGCCGTCTTTCTTTTTGACTAAGACTACAGGCGCGCCCCATGGGCTGTTAGACGGAGATATTATGTCCGCAGCCAGCATGTCATCCACTGCTTGACGAACATGGTCTCGCTCCGCCGGGCTCATCCGATGTGAGTTCAACCGAATCGGAGCAGCGTCCCCCGTGTCAATATGATGGGATAGCAGGGAGGTGCTTCCCAAGTCCAAATCGTCGGAGCTAAACACATCGGAATAACTCAACAATAGCGCGCGAAGCGCGGATCGCTGTTCCCCGGTCAGGGATGAATTTTCGCCGCACAATTCGGCGACCTAGCAATCATCTTGGCCCGTAGGGCCCGAAACTCCGGCAACCACATCCCGGCGGCCCAGATGGTCCTGGGCCGTGAACGCTGTTGTGGCATGGGCCACGACCGTTCCGGCCGGCACGCAAACATTCTCCGTACTCCCATTAAGCACCTGCAAAAACGGCTGCTGGTCCAGCTGGATAATAGTTTGCACCCCGACCAGCGCCGATCCGCCCGTTATGGTTGCGGACGGCGATAACAAAACCCCAGGCGCTCCTTCCCGACCAGGCACCGGTTTCCGATATCGCAAGGGGATAAGCATCTGTGAACCAGGTGGAATGTCAACAGATACTTCGGACAGCGCCTGCACCTGGCAGACCGGAGCGGGTCGCCCCCAGGGCGACGGCAAAAATGTAATTTTTCGACCCCCCGGTAATTCAATGCAATTTTGATTAACTCTTATTAGAATGGGCATTTTGGCCAGAAAATCAGTTCCCAACAAACACGAAACCGCAAGGGACCTCGAAATCAACACAGTTCCAGAGGCCGACACCACCCCGATGAATATATTGGCGTCCACCTGGCCCACAATGCCCATACTCCCCCCGTTTGCTGCTACACAGGAATCATAAACCGGGTGCACTGCGTCCGGCGGGATGCCCAATAGATGGAAAATGACATCCGATATAATCGTCGCGGACGCACCGAAGTCCACTCAAATGCGCACGTCGACCCCTTGTATAGAACCCGGCACAGTGGATGAACCAGTAGCGGCCGCAACAACCCGCCGTGCCAATTTACGCCACTGCGTTACCGAGCGACATGGGCCAGTCGGCGGCCTCCCGTTGTTAACGACACCCGGATCGCGCGGCAACGGTGATGAATGAGGTGCCAAGCCTTGCTGGGTGTCTGGTGCGCACCGACTTGCCTGTCCAGGAGGGTCCTTCCGCGGCACGTCCGTGGTCGAGGCCTCCTGCTGGGGCGGCCCCGGGATAGGGGCCCAGCAATCCCTGGCCAAGTGGCCTTTGCGACCGCAACGGAAACACTCGACGTCATTACGACGCACAGCACTCCCCCCATCCCGACGCTTCCGCGTCGGCGGCGCAGATCGTGGCCCCGGCCCTCCGCGGGCAGGCCACTGCGCAGAGGCGGCCGTCAATTCCTGCGGGCCCCCCCCGTCAGGAACGTACACCGCCTTCTTGGGATCCCAACCCACGGCACCCCCTTCTACGATGGGCCACCCTGTCCACGCCGTCACCTGCTTCCAACGGCGCAGATTAAACTGGGCATACAAACACTTCGCAGCAGCCCGAGACATTAACTTCTCATGGCCGCACACCGGCATAGGGATCCCCAAATCTCTCGACAGCTCAAGCATTTTGCCCAAAATCAGGGGTTCCAATTGGTCAGGCTCCGTCTCAGGGTATGCGGCCGTGGCCAATTCCAGGACAGCACCCCTGTATGCCACTGGCGACTCTTCGGGTGCCCACTGGCGCTGAACGATCGTCAGTGAGCGTCATCCGGTGGCTCATACGCATCCGCCATCTCGTCAAAAACCCCTCTCAGTGTCTTCTTCTTCTCGGCCTTGATGGAACGGAAAAATCTGACCGACTCATTGTCGAGAAGAGTTGGCAGAACTTCCAGGGCCTCTGCGTCAGTCCATCTGGCGGAGCGTACCGCCGCCAAAAATCGGTAGGCGAATACACTCCAGTCGCCTCCAATTGAAAATTCTTTAACTGTTGTCAAGTGACGGCTGCGGGTCCTCGCTCCGCTGTCCTCCGCAGACGGCGCGTCGCGTGGCATGTTCAAGATGGCGTCGCACCGCAACGTGTAAAAGATGGCGGCTTCCCGCCGCGGAGGGCGCAAGATGGCGGCTTCCCGCGGTTCTTCCCCTGCCACGCCCAAGATGGCGTCCTCGTGCCACGTGGCAGAGGGCGCTGGCGGCGCAGGCAAGGCCCTGGTCTGTTAGTCACCCCCAGGCCTCCCCGAACCCGTCGCCGGCGTGACGAGGTCGCACAGTTGTGCCAAGACGGTCTTCAAAGTCTCCAGCTGGGCCGCCATCTGTCTCCATCGCTGGTCAGCGTCCCCCGGCGCGGGCGGATACACCGAAGTGGCGACCTCTTGCACCCCCGGGCCAACACTCGTTCCCGCGCCAATTTCTCCCTCCATCGTTGGCAGCGCCACTGCCTGAGGAAGGTCGTCGTCGTCGGAAGATGTAGCAGACGATGGTGCGTGGATATTCTTTCTTCTGAGTTGTTTTGACATGCCGTTTCACTTCTGACACCAGTGTAATAAAGGACTCTTGCACTGGGTCTGTCTCTTTGTCCTTTATTGTGGTTCGTACAACTTTGCCCGCACGGCGTCTCGATCAGAGTCTCCTCCGTCTCCTGCTCGGCAGCCCCACTGCTGCCGTCGCTCCTGCAGACTTGCTGCTGGCTCACTATGCAGCCCCGCTGCTGGCTCTTCACTCAGCCTCTCTGCCTCCGACCTGCAGCCCCACGGCTGCTCTCTATGCAGCCCCGATGCTGGCTCTCCGTCTCCTCCGTGCCCGGACACCGCTGGCCAATGGTGCCGAGTCCCGACCTGTGGCGATCACGCCACTTTCCACCTCCTGCCCTGCGTGGCCTCCTCCTGTCTTTATTCCCACACTCTCCTCCAGCCCTTCCGGTTCCTGCCCTTAAAAGCTCTCCCTCTCCCCACGTGACCCTAACTCCTCCCACCCGTTACGTCACATCCCGCGAGGCCGTTTATGCTCGCATTACAAATATGCTAAATGCCTCTGTTGATATGCACATTTCTTTGTTAAGGCGCCCTTTCTCCCCTAACCCAGCTTAAATATACGCTGTCAAGCTTGGTGGTGTTCATTCAGACGCTGTCTTTCCGACAGACCTGTTCTTCACCTGAGGACGGCTGCTTGCGTTGTGGCCGAAACGTCGTGAGAATTGTATTTTATTATGTTTTATTTTTATTATTTTATTATTTCCCTTCTACGTGACTTTACCGAAAGAACCAAGAAGATGAATCCCTGCAGTCACGAAAGCTTTAAATCGAAATTTAAACTAAACTATTTTTTTCTTTTATCAGGTAAGGCCAACTCACCTAAATAGCTCTTTTTCAGAAGCCACCTAGCGACAAATAATCGCTCAATGAAGTGGATTATCACATTGAAATTTATTGCAGCCAAATACTCTAAATGCATGTTTCTAAATGTCGAGGGTAAAAATAGAGGACCTGGAGAAAATCCACACTATACAGGTATCAGGGTCAGGATCGAACCCAGGCGAGGTAGTTGACATCTCTCCACCGCGGAATCTGATTTTGGCTAGGTTGGCTCAGGATAAATTGAGTATCTATTGAAATGTGCTGATGATGTCTGGAGTGGGAATAAGTGTGATGTTGAAGACATATCCTATGTTAGCCTTAATATATACTTGCTGGCATCTCTCATGCTAAATGGGAAATTCTTATGTTTGTACGCGTGAAACAATGCACCGGGATGTTTGTAAGCACGGCAATTTCTGCGTAACATTCTTTATTCGTACCGTTCCAATAACGCTCCGTGGCCGAACTACTTATAAAACACACGCATGTATCGTTTACAATTCAGTGCAAACCTGACCGTGACCATCACCCTGAGGAGAGGAACATAAATATTATTAATGTCAACTTTTGTCTCCCGTGTCCATTTCGACTGTTGCAACCATGTCGGTGAATTGGGACGTCAACTGAGCAGACAGATTTTTACTCAGAATGTATCTTAGATCACAACACAAGTTGTTTATTGTGCCACACGGGAGAGCGGGGGAGGGGTGATTTTCAGACACGCTGCACTTCCCTGTTGTTTGATCATGTTGTATTTTGTCGCCCATACAACCGTGTGTGAAGCCACTTGTCCCCCAGTGTGCCTGCACTTAAGTCAGGGCACTTCTTGCCTTTGCTCCTTCCACTTGGCAGAAACATATGTGGCCTTTAAAAACAAACAAAACATAAACCCCTCTGAGTATAAATCTATATTTGCATTTGGTTTGGGAAGCCACCATGGATACAAAGAAAATCAAATGGTTAATGGGCTGCAGCTGGTAATTATTTAGATTCACTATTCCTAGTGGTTTAGAAAAATGCTAATCCAACGTGGCGCTAATGTTAAAATTCATGAATGTAAAAATAATGGCCACACTTCTACTATGAGGATGATGGCGTGGTATAATGGTTAGCACACCGGACTTGCAATGGTGGCGAGATATTACCTACCTCGCCTGGTATGTACGAGGTTGTGGTTTCAATCCCAACCCTGACGCCTATATATTTGGAGTATCCATGGTCGCTTGTATCTTTCTCCGGGTCCTCCGGTTTTTTTCTCTACATTTAGAAACATGCGTTAAGATTATTTGGCTGCTATGAATTTCCACGTGATAAGCCACTTCGTTGAGTTATCATCTGTGGCCAGGTCGCTTCTGAAAAAGAGATATATAGTTCAGTGGGCCTTACCTGGCAAAATAAAAAAATAGTTGTTTAATTTAGCAACGAAGAGGTCACTGGTCCAATCGCTCCACACAAATAGTTGATACAACTGATACGTTTCTGAAAGTTAGTTGAACGGCAGATGGTAGGATCAAATGTGGGTACTCCCACCTGTTCCAAGACGTCTGGCAAGCATGGCAGAGTCCGGTATTATACTCTAGAATGGCTTTCCATCTCGTTGAGGCCCCCACCACCAGCAGTGGAATGAGAAAGCAACTGCAGGGCTGCGCGTTTACCTTCAACTGTGAATCATGTGCACTGAATGTTGATGGCTGCAAATCCTGTTTGCTGGCACAAGCGCCAAGGCAGGTTGCAAGGGTTGTACGGTTGACCCCTGCTTTTGTGGCTGACCTCTACTCAGCAATGCAACAAGCCGTTGTCAGAGTGTGCCATACACTGCAGAGTTACATTATAATATCTTGCAATATCAACTGCCACATTGTGCCAATGTCAATCAAATTTTATTTTATCCTAAAACGTTATCTTCATTTTCTTTGAACAGTGGTATCTGAACCGGTCCTAGGCCTCCATAGGTCGACTCGACCGCAAATGAGTACCCAGTGCAGTGTGTAAACATGAGCATCGATGAGACAAAGGTGGCCTGGAGCGGCTGGACACTCCGTGGTATTCTAGATTTGAAGCTTTCGTGACTGCAAGGATTCATACTCGTTGGTTTTTTCGGTAAAGTCACGTAGGTAAAAAATAAAATAAAATAAATGAAAACAACTAATTAAAATTACGCCAAAAGGCGTACAGTTCAAAGACAATGTACTATAAGAGTAATGAAAGCTCTGGGTGAGTATCTACATCATGGGCTCTCCTTTGCTAGTACCAAAATATAAGAATAGGTTTTTCCCCTTTTTTCTGGCAACAAAACTGAAAGCTTTTTACAAGGAATGAGCTGTATGCCTTTTGGCGTCCTCTGGTCTAACACAGAGACGAGGCTCAAAAGAAAGCTGTCGCTGGTGTGGACCAATCAGTTTCAAGGACAATGCATATATTTTAAGAGTATGTTTTTTGTTTGCATTCTGACCACAGGTATTGTGGTTAATGCAGACATGATTCCGCATAAAAATGTTTCAGTGGCCAGGCATGTTTCTTTGATCACGGCTGCTGAGCACAGGCCCAAAGCGCCAAGGTTGTAACAAATTGGGAAAAGAGACGATAGGAGGGAATTTATAAGTTGAGTAATGTGAGCAGAAAGAGAAGTGTGACCTATACCGTTGGTTAGTCGCCTATTTATCGCTCTTGTATTGCTACTGCCATGCTTGCTATTCCAATCAACTACCTTAGTAGTTGGCGCTCATTACCAGCACTTTCTGCTTTTATCTATGAAGTGTAAACAGGGGATATGTGTATCTTTGTGTGTGTGCACGTGTTTTTGTGCGTGTGTGAAGAGCGGTACTGGTGTATCGTTTAGCGCACTGCGCTACGAACCTGGTGCCCCGAGTTCGATTCCACTCACGGCCAACAGCAGTGGTGATTATCTGAACCGGTCCTGTGCCCTCCTAGATCGACTCTGCCTCAAATGAGTACCTGGTACGGTGTGTAAACATTGCCACTGAGGAAGACGAATGCGGCCGGGAGTGATGCTGGTCACCCACGCCCTCGTGTGCCGTGCTGGCGTTTATAGGTGCTTGTTTACAGCACTTGCCATAACAGTTTGTTAAGGCTATACGGGGGATTTTTATATTTTGTATTTGTCTTGTGTGTGGGTGTCTGTGCACTTTTTTGTATGCATGCATGTGAGCGTTCTAAAATCTGATATCGATTTAAGACAAAGCTTGGAAAGTGGTGTAGAATGTTCTGATGACACTGGATAAATGTTCTGGCTCATATGTCAAACGTATTTGTTTTCATGAAATTAAAACGGAGTAATACATTCTGCTTGTGGGCGACTAGTGAAGATAGTGATTCATCATTTAAGCTCCATCAGCACGTCTGCCAAACATGAAAAAGCAGCACAGCAAGATTCAGCCACAACAACAGCAGCGATAAGTATAACATATAACATATAATTACGATTATTCACGTTCACCCAGGAAAGCCTCGCTGATGTCCCTGCGTCGAGATGTCTCCTAAAGTCGTGTTTTGCATGCGGGATGAAACCAGAGTGGCCAGAGAATAGCCACCCTTACAAGGGGACACTTGCTGGACTGCCTTCTGATATTAACAATATATTTGGGAGTTTCATACATTTTCATTACCTACCAACCCTTACATTGAGGTGTTAGCCCGTTCACTGGATATGTTTATTCAGAATTTATGTACTTAAACAGCGACATAATGCATGACCTAAATTGATGACAGCAATTTACAGACTCATATTGTACGTTACCTTTATTTTTGTATCATTACTGTCACAAGCATTACCATTGTAAAATATTCATTGTAACAATAATTATATTAAGTACAGCCCTTTGTCAATCTACTGGCGTATGACAGCCTCCTCCAGTCACGCCTGTCCGATTAGCACGGTTGGCTACGTGCGGTGCGACAGAAGTTCAACATGCATACATTCAGACAAGGGTGCTATTTGACCACACCTCACCACACTGGCAAGCGCCGGTTCGCAAAGTGGGGCCGTATGCATTTATGTTGAATTTTATTCGCACCGTACGTAACCAACCATGCTACTGCGAGGTGCGGGGGAAAGGACAACAGACTAAACACAACAAGCAGTTCTAAGATATTCGTGTTCAATTTAGTACAGTGGTGTAGTATATCGTATATAGTGTAGCACGTAATGTAGTGTATAGTGTAGTATGTAGTGTGTATGTGTAGTGTATGTTGAACTTTTTTCGCACTGTACGTAGCCAACCGTGCTAATCCGAGGTGCGGGCCAGTACAGATTCGGATATCGCTCACCACCGACGTTAGCACTGGCCAGGAATCGAACCCAGGTCTCACATGGTTCACAGTGCAGCATGCTGACAACTGCGCCACTACCCCTACAGGATAAGTCCTTCTTTCGCGGAAATATGGTGGACCAATCTTGTGGATCCTCGTGTCTTGCACGGTTGTCCGCAGACAATAAGAGGTATTTTTTGCAGACCCTACAGCTGTGGCACATGATATGAGTCATGGATAAGTGGAATTATTCCGTGTCCCATTATTATTCTGAACGATAATCGCTTTCACTGGGAACCTGGTGTCGGATGTTAGTGTGAGACGAGCGGACTAACCTGTCAAATCACGTTCGTCCCACCCACGCTGGGTGAAACGCCGGCCCGTGGTGCCACCTCCATTGTCTAGCACACGGTCCACACAGCTCTACTAACCCCCTCCCATCCACTGCGAGCTAGTTGGTAGCAACTACACGGTCCCGTGGCAGGGAGCAGTCTCTCCGGACAACAACCGCGGTGGCCTGCCTGTCACGTGATGTGTGTACGTTGAACTTATTTCGCCCCATGCATAGCCAACCATGCTAAACGGAAATGCGATACCCGTGATGCCTTCTTGAAGGCGAGATGTCAACCACCTCGCTGGTAGCCCTCACCAGCCTTGCTCTGCGTGTGCTCGCCACATTGTGAGGCAGGACTGTGGCCTATTGCACACCAACTGCAGTTAAAAATACAATACTGCCAGAATACAAGTTTTAGCTTAATGGTCGTGCAGGAATCGATTGATGGCACAAACCTCTTTAATCGTACAGTAGTATCTGTTAAAAGAGAACGTTAACTGTCATGCTGATAAATGGTAAAAAAATACATTATAAATACGCTTTAGGATGGTGATTTGACTAGTTATCAGCAGACTGGCTTACGTTTCAGCCAGTTTTCTTTTTACGATGGACGATGCGATTATCACTAAGATCGTTGTTTTTTTTGTCACCACTATCATTATCACCAAAGGATTAACTACATTTTAGGCTTGTAACATAAATAGATATTTAAGACTGGGTGATATAATTTGGAGAGTAAAGCATTCTGCTATGCAAGGTGCAATCCAAAAGTTATATTTTAAATATATGGCATTTAACTCGTAATTTAAGTGTCTAACTGTCGTATTGATGTGCGGACTTCTCGGAAAATTGGCTGCCATCTAATAACTCAGATGTGAGTTGTTTCAGCCCAACAAGTTTCAGTTGTGGCTACTCCACACAGCAGCAATGCGGCCTTCATCAGGGGGTGATGGTTGGTTTCTGACACTGCACACATCGCCTGCCATCCAGTCTTGCTGCGACGAAATTCAAAACGATGTCACCATGTGACAGTTAATTGTGGTATCGCTTTCCCAACAATCATTACTTGGCTGAAGATATCTTCGTGTACAGAGGACTGCAGAGCCCGGCCAATTGTTGGTGCTGGCTCATCGCTTCACTGCTGCCTTGCGGCTTGTCTGTGGTTCCTCAGCGATCGTTCGTATTACTGTGAAGCAAAGTTCCCAACTACTCAGTGTCTTGACCTTTCACCCTTTGCTTCGCGCGTGCCTCTCCCCCAGTCTGCTCACAGTTTTCGCGTGGCGTTTTTGCCATTTTTGGCTTCTACGACAAGAAGTCGGTGAACACACTCACGTCGTTCTGTGGCGCCCTGCACGTGTCCTTCATCACGCCCAGCTTCCCGGCCGAGGGAAACACGTCCTTCATCCTGCAGCTGCGGCCGTCGATCACCATCGCCCTGCTCGACCTCATCGCGCACTACAAGTGGCGTCAGTTTGTCTACCTGTACGACACCGACCGAGGTGGGCCCGCGGCGCCACCGCGCTGCTCGTGCGTTCGACGGTGTGCGCGTGTGTGGAGATTGTGGTGGTGTGCGCAAGTGGTGGTGTGTGCGTGTAGGGAGCGTGTGGGGAGCGTGGCGGTTCGCTTGTGTGGGGAGCATGGTGGTGTGTGGGTAGTGTGTAGGGAGCGTGGCGGTGTGCGTGCGTCTGGATCGTGGCGGTGGCTGTAATGGAGCGTTTAGTGCATATTGCAATTAATACGTTTAACAGTTTATATTTGACCAGGTCAGGCCCACTCAGCTATGTAGCTCTTTTTCACAAGCAATCTGGCCACAAATCGTAGCTCAAGGAAGTGGTTTATTACGTTGAAATTTATAGCAGCCAAATACTCTAAACGTATGACGTTGATTCTAGGTGTGGAAGAAAAAAACGGAGGACCCCGAGAAAAATCCACATGACCACGGGTAGAGAAAACATGCAAACTCCAAATATAAACGCATCGTCAGGGTGGGGTTCTAACCCACGACCTATTGCATACAGAGCGAGGGAAATGACATCAACCGAAGAGGCTTGATTAAAGCTTACTCTACAACTGTTTATGGCATAGGGTTTTGGATAGTTCTCATCGTCAATCACGGTCAATCCACTCTGGACGAAGCCCTCCCAAAATCCATTGACATCTCTCGCACCGTACAACATTGATAACCTCAACAAAATACAGATCATGCCTTCAGTAATTAGTGATCTTCATTTCTGGCATCTTGGGGTTTAAATGTCTCTTGGGCGTCTGATAAAAAAAACCGTGGTCATTTCATTAACAGCAACAACAAAATAACACTTGTAATTTTGAAAAAAATGAGCTGAGGATTGTTGCTTCCTCAAAAATTAAGTCGTGAGCCACCACTCGGCACGGGAGAAACGAGTCCCAGGTGTGTGTGTGGTCCCCCTGAGCCGTCAACTGTGGAGCCAAACTGCTGTGGTGGCCTGTAGCCAAGGGAGGCATTACGCCTGCACCCCACCCCCCACCCAGCAACTAAACCAGTGGCTCCTCCCCACCGAGAAGCAAAACTCGTAACACGGAGAGATTGCTCTCAGTGTGTCACATCTCTGCTTAAATTAGTGTCCAGCTGCTTGTCCGTGTGGCTGGGCGGCATGCCAGCCGCAAAGGAGTGTGGGTAATGGCCCAGAGCGCTCATCCCATTCCAATGACGTACGTGTGTGTACATCATCAGTTTATCTTCCAATTCCGTTTCGATGGCATGCGTGTACGCACGCGTATGAATGTCATCGGAATGGAATCAGAACTAAAAAGTTCACGCCGGAGGGCGTATGGCACAGTTTGGCAGCAGGTATCGTAGAGTGTGGTCATATCACTACAGTGAAACAAGAAGAAAACCCCATGCGGTCTGTTTCACGTGATCGTGTCACAATGGCATGATCCATGGGTAAATATTTTGTTCAACAACAAAGTCAGAAGTCAAGAGTTGTTTCCCTTTCTTTGAGGGAACCAGACAGTGCTGCCCAATATGAAAGGGATTCCAGCATTCCAGGGATGTATTTTTGGGATCCTTATTCGACAAATTATACAATGGATAGCTGATTGAGTCAAAGCTGCTGTCTAGGAGTGGATCCTTGTTCTTGAGTTACATTATGTATACCTGTGACTTTGTGATTGCACCACATTTCAAGAGAAAACGAGTGTCTACTATGGCCATGAGAGCTGTTAATAAAGACGTTGTACCGTGCATCAGCCTCACCAAACAATCTGTCAGGTCAGCTGACACCATGAAGCTCTAGGCCCTCGAATTTCTTCATTTACAATAGGAAGATCATGACGATTATGATGCAACACATAATTAAGTGGCTTCCTCATTGATGGCAGACCGTGAATATATATTTCCACATTGGTCAAGGTGCAGCATCATTTCATCATCTGTGGACGGTGGTGTAGAGGTTACCTGACATGTCAATGCACAGATGGATTCATTATAGTTGGCAAGAGATGTGACACTGCTCCTCCTCTGTGCTTGTGTGATGATGTGGATCCCTTGCAAGGACATCTGGTGCTCCTTGGAAAACGTCAAACTGAACCGTTTGTGGAAGATAAAGTCTAGGTTGCCACAAGTGCCAATGAAGTTGCTAGATAACTCATTCATATATTTAATGAAGGAATGCTGTCATGGTGTGTAATGGTTCTCACACTGGACTTGCAATCCGGAGGTTGCTGATTCATTCTCCCAGCATTGCAGTTGAAACAATGGGGAAAGTTTTTAACCCTTTTCCATTCCGAGAAATCTGCAAGTTGCAGAGTGGGTGTCCTGTTCACTGCTTAATCTCGGAACGTGCAAGCGGTTAGCGTTCATTTAATTCAGAGAGGCATAGCGCCGCTGTTTTTCAAGATATTGTACTCGTCGAAAAGAAATGTCATGACACAACCACATTCTAGTATAGCCAGAGCCAAACTGTGTCACGTGCCCTCTCACATGGCCTTGTGGGAGCCTCGATACATCTTCTGACCTGAAGACGTCCTGATAAAGTTATTTTATTTATTAAATCTGATGTCGTACATGTACGTACATCATCGGAACGGAAAAGGCTTAAATACCCTACCCCACCAGATTGTACGTGCTGAGAGATAGTGGATACTGCCACTTCTTCCAAGACGTCTGAACTGCATGGAAGAATAGACGAAATACGTTCGTAAGGGGCCTTCTGGAGCTCCCACTTGTGGAAGGCCGCATAAGGTTTAGAGTAATGTCATGAAGAATTATTGTTATTATTATTTGTAGTTCCTCTCAATAAACACTGTCACACTCGTCATTGTGGGCCGATGTCAGGACAGCATCCTCAATGTGCACGTCAGACAAAATGTGCGAGAGAATATTTTAGTGAGTGGCTGTTCAACGAGCAATTTAAGTAGACCACCACATTCTAATTACAATGCGCAATATTCACAGGCTTCCACAAAATTGCATGAGACAATGTCGATAGAGACCGACCCTGTGTAATTACTGACCAGTCTTATCAGATTGTGCTTACAGTTTAATCTCATTGACTTTTTATTTAAGCAACTATGCAAATGATAATATGTGGCATACTATAGAAACACATGTTAAACTCGTGAAAACACATTCACAGATGTTTTCATGGAGATGTATACAAGGCAATATCTGGCCACTACAATAATTGACACAGTAATTCTTAGTCATTGTGGATATTGAAATGCAGTTGTCCTGGCTTTGGATGTAATTTATTTGTAGGCTCCTCAAGTAGGAAAAGCTGCAGTGATTGGAACAGGCAGTCTGAATGTTAAAATTAATGTTCCTAAGCAGCATCTGCTTGGGTAGATTAAATTTGGACCAAATGGAGTCGATTGGAGTAGAGTGGACTTGCAAATAAGTAGTAACAGTAAGGCTAATTATTTGAAGTTTTTTGGCACTCTTATGCCTCAGAAGTTCAACACGCCTTACGTCATCACATTTCATCTCAACCATTCCAGTGTCTGGCTGTAGTCTAGCCGAGTGGCAGCTGTCCCCACACAACGTCAACGCAGCACTGGCCTTGAAATGAGCAATAGTCAGCCAGTAATAATCGTGCGAGTACCATATTGTCATTCATCAATTGTGACAATTTTTTTAGACCATGACCACAGAATTAAAACGTTTTTGGGTTAGATTGCGTTATTTATAAATGTGTTGTAACCCTCCACCACCCGACACGGCCAATCAGTAAAAAAGTGTCACGTTGACAAAAGACAAATAGTTCACTACTTTAGCCCACCGGTGTGTTGAAGAGTGAATCCACAACATTTACACATAGCTTAGTCTTTTTTAAGTAATGTCACTGGATCTTAAACGTCCACCGTGAAGCAGACTGCACGTAATATATTGTTTAATTAACCCTAATTGGCGATTCCCATTTGGGTTTCGTGGATAGCAGCTGCTTTCTAGAGGAACATTGTTGGAAGCCAGTATCATTGTTCTCAAAAAAATATTAGTCTGATGTAACTGTGGTGATGAAGTTTGTTTTCAGCTGCAAATATTTTCCATGATTGTCACTCCTTGTCAACGTATCTACATATCATCTGTGATGGGAGGTCCGATAGTTCGTAATGCAGAATGTCAGAGCGAAATAAATGTAATCAAGGAAAATAATGGTGAATGAGATGTATATATTTTTTAAATTCTGTCCATGAATTCAAGATATTAAACGAATTTTTTTTTTGTGGAGAACATGTTGGTACCCCGGGGTATCAAATAATACAAAATGTCTGAGGCAATTAGATATTTTATTTCTGGGACACTATTTTTTCCAGGGGTATATTTAACTCTGCGACTGGGGTATCCAGGCCATTATCTGCCATTCTCAGCGCTCTCAATGAGATCGAGGACTTAAAAAAGTATTTTGAATCCAACTTCATCGCGACTAGCTGGGAGAAGCACATCCTCGCATTCATGTCGAGCACGTCAGCATCAGCAGCAGGAGCGGCATCCTCTGTGGCAGGTGTCTCTTCGTTGGTGGCAGACCCGTTATCTTCGGTGGCAGAAGTGGCGACATTCATGACGGGTGCATCATTGGCTTCCAGGACGGCGTCTTCGTGATTGTCCACGTTATCGAGTGTCGAAAGCGTTCATTGGATGGTCGGTGTTGGTGGTTCGCAGCAGACCGTTCCTCGTCGCATTGTTCGTGAATGGTGCAATCGCAAGATGATGGCATTGCAGCGTGTGATCGCCAAGCTGGGTCAAGAAGCGATTAACAAGATTCAGAACGATTTGGCGTTGATGAAGACATCCGGTATGGATTGGAATGGCAGTAGTCTGAGGGGATCATTATTAACATGATCCAGTCAGGGCTATCAGAAATTGAGATTCGTTCAATCATTTCTGTCGGCGGTTCCAAAGTTGTGCATCTGCGTAAGGTCCTCAAAGATGAAATTGACACTCTTCATGCGCAAGGCACATCACGCGCTTGCTAATGCTGATCTCGACGCCATCAAACAGGACTCCGAAACATGGGAGGTTGAAGATGGCTTTCCGTGTGCTCATCGGCGACCCAAACAGTACCTCGTCACGCCGAAGATCATGTGGACCGAACTCTATCGGTGATACAATGTCAAGATGGAAGCCCAGGACTGTCGTTTCGTGTCTTTTTCAAGATGGATTCAGTACATCCACATGTACTATCCCGGTCTTAGCTTGATGCATACAGCCGAAGATGTTTGCGACTGCTGGATTAGAATCAATATCCAGCTCGAAGGCAAGGATCTTCTGGATGATGAACGTAAACGCCTACTGCCATCGGCCAGCACAGAACGGTGTCAAAATTCGTCAAGGAGTATGTCAAACAACACACTCCTGATCAGAAAGTCCTTGACACCGTTATTCCGGAATACTACGACGACAACAACGACGCAGCCGGTGGCGACCCGAGTGGACTGCCTGTCAGTGCAGGAATGAAACGGCCTTCCCACTATCTAGATTCAGATTGAGGATTTTGGTGGTAGCTTCGCCATGCCGCACTATGGTCACATTTGCCTGTCCGCGGATTACTTCAATTACAACCTGATGTTCCAGAACTTCGCCCATTCTATACGGGCTGGGACGTGATTTTGAAGAAGCACTTCAAGCAGATGCCAACTTGCTACACGTTCAACTACTTTTTTGAGATCAATGAAGGGTTCGTTAACATGAAACACCTTGGCTTGACACCCGACAGTGAGGTCGTCCACGTCCCGCTGATCAAGCAGGAGAATGTCGAACTCGTCTGTTGATCGATTCTACATTATTTGTTCGGCGGCAACGTAGACACGATCGAGCAGGGGACGTTGCAATCAATCCGTTTGCCGACGGCTCCTGTCGGCAGCCTGACGATGAAGAAATTGCTCTTGCTCTCAAAGAAGTACTTTTTTTATTCCTCCAGAATACCTGACATATTACCCGGCAATCGCGAGCGAGATTAGCTCGCAGATCGACGACCCGATTCAGCAAGCAACCCCCACCCGCTCGAACAAATGCCAGCTTGTTTCGATTGACGCGATGGTGGATCCGGACACCGCTGCGGCACCGAAGGCAAAACTTGGGTGTCTCAAGAAGAAAACTGGCGTCGCTCCGGGGCAGAAATTGATCCTGTCTTTCTTTGCCAAACATTAGCATAAAAAAATGTGTTATCGAAAGATTCAACGTTGAATAGTGCATCGTGTATAGCTCGTCGCGATGAGTCGATTGCCGCATCACCGACCATCAACAGACTAAAAATGACTGCATCACGGACATTGTGCGAAAGCCAGGGTACTATGGTACCCCGAGGTACTGCCATAAGGTTAATATGTGAATGCAGCACATAACAGTGTGAGGGCATTATTAATGCAGCGCCTCAAGCCCATAGTCACCAGATTTTAATTTATCTATTTTTGGTTGACGCTTTTAAAAAGAAGGTTTGAAGGAATACTAAAAACATTTTGAACTATAACATCCATTCTGCCGGGATGGCAGAATGGATGTTATTCTGTCAAAAAGTTCAGTGCACGTAAGTTCAGGATCAGCTTTGCACATGTCTGAATCCAATTGGTTTGAAATCAGGCCAAGTTAAAATGCCTACATTTTTAAGGAGTTATATGAAAAATCCCTGTAGTAGTCATGGAAGAATTTGCCCCAATGATTTGTCTGTGCATTTATTTAAAGAATTTGAACAAAAAGACCCTTTATAAAGAATCAGAATTAGAACATGTATTTATACAGGAGGAATCTGATGAGCTGTAAAGCTTTTTTCACAGATGTATAGTCGGGGCAGGTAAGAACGTTAAAACAACAAACAGTAAAAAATATGATCATAGTGGAGAGTACAAGAAAGGTAAACAAATCACCCAGACACATACAAATAAAACTAAACCATCCCCATCCTATCAGGCAAAGCCCACTGAGATATTCACTTATTTTTGAGAAGCGACCTGGCCACAAATGATAGCTTAACAAAGCAGCCCATAATTTGGACATTTAGAGCACCAACATAATCTCATTGCGTGAATCAAATGAGGCACCACAAGTAAAGCATTAAATGAAAAACGAATAGATGACCATGCGGTGCAGGGCTCAGAGCAGTGAGCAAGCACTATTGAGATTCTAATTATTATTTTTTTACCAGGTAACGTCCAATGAGCTATTAGCTCTTTTTCAGAAGCGGCCTGGCCAAAAAAGCGGCTTATCATATGTGGGAATATATAGCAGCAGCCAAATAATCTAAAGTCGTGTTTCTTAATGTGGTGGGATTAAACCGGAAGACCTGTAGAAACCTCCACGTAAACAGGGGGAGAACATGCAAACTCCAAATATACAGGCGTCAGCGTCGGGGATCAAACCCATGGCCTCCTGAATACCAGGCAAGGGAGTTAACATCTCACCACCGCAGCAAGAGGGAACGATTCTGGGTTAGAATGCCACTGTCGCCCCAATCACAAATTAGTCTAATCACTCATGACAAGAACATAACTTTGTTATTCACTTAATTTGGCTAAATTCAGGCTCCGAGATAAAAACAAATGCTAGTTTTACCGCCAAGTGACAAAATATGTCTCGAAAGAAGGGAAAATGGAAAAGTGTCCCCCGCGAGTGTGAGGATATAAAAGGTCCCTTTTAGGGATTGCAGACGCATTTCTACATCTCCTTGTGTGGCCCATTGGATCATACATGGGGTTACACCATACTCAAAGAGTTTCATATGGATACTTCATATTATCATGTGATGGCATTATCACCATTGGACAATTGGAATATTAATGGAATATAAATGAGTAAAATACAAATACTAGAAAATGTATTCTTCCAAATAAGTTAACCTTTGCAATTGTTGTTTATCTGTACTCATTACTTAAATCAAGTTAATGTTCCACAGTAATATATGACTAAAATGAAATAAGCAACAACATGTTTGACAACAATTGTCATCTAAAACGCATGCCTATAACAATACAATGCATGTGGTATAGCATGGCTATAACAATACAATATATGTGTAGTATAGCATGGCGATAATAACACAATATATATGGTATTGCATGGCTATACGACAATATATATGGTATTGCATAGCTATAACAATACAATATGGGGACACATTGGTAATATTGACTACTGCCAACAAGTGGTGTGTTGCAGTAAATACAGAACCTCACATGTTCATCCAGCTTCATCAGTGAACATTTTTTTTCACCTGTTGTTAAAACTTATCCAGACTAGGACCTTGAGACTTAGTAACCCTTTGTACGGAAGACCTAAGAAGCATAGTTGTTTGGGTATGTCTCTGTTTTGTTAATCAAATATACATATTATGATCTACGACACCGGTAGCACAATAGCCCATGTTAGAATATAATTATTTTTTAATATTCACACTATAGCAGAAACAATGATGGGCCGATTACCTGGGTGGATTCCTGCCTGGTTGAGTGCCATGCTCCCAAGTGCTCATGCACGGCGTTGACGTCACCGCAAATTTAAAAATAAAGCCAGATAATAAGACAAATCAACTGTCTTCTAACTGGCTCAGAGGCAAGGGCCTAGTTGGAACAAAGCCACAGAGCCATTTTCCTATGAATGTCCTGGCCTCTTTCCCTCTATTCCAGTGGTCCTTAACCTTAACTGCAGCCTTGCACCCCTTTGGTTGTCAATCGTTATTTTTTTAATGTAAATAAATAGGTTTGATGAAATAAAGTAGTTGAAACTTAATTTGGAGCTTTCGTGACTGCAGGAATTATTCTTTGGTTCTTTCGGTAAAGTCACGTATAAAGATAAAATAATAAATTAAATTAAATACTAGCATACGACGTTTCGATTGCAACACAAGCAATCATCATCAGGTATAAATTAAATAGAAGCACAAATCTAGTATACTTAGAAATGTAATGTAATACAACAGAGAGTCGGATAACATAACAGTCAACACCCTATCTGGTTGATTACGTTCTTCCTGAGAATGCTAAATTTGAGAGAGAGATTAAACACAGAACTATAAACATATAGACAGACATATAAGCAGACAGATATCACAGAGATACATAGAGAGAGAGCAAACATAGGCATAAAGAGAAACTACGCCTCTGTGCTAGTATTTAATTTAATTTATTATTTTATCTTTATACGTGACTTTACCGAAAGAACCAAAGAATAATTCCTGCAGTCACGAAAGCTCCAAATTAAGTTTGAACCACTTCTACGGGGAAGTTTTAAGTTTGTTTTTTCTCTCTCTCTCTGGGTTTTTTTTCGTTGTCTCTCTCTGCTTGTGTATCGGTATTCGTGTCTGTGTTTTTTCAAATTTCACACTTAACTTCTAATTTAGCAATCTTTGGAAGAACGTAATCAACCAGGCTATGCGTTAATTGTGTGTTGACCGACCCTCTGTGTTGCATTGCATTACATTTCGAAATTTTTGCTAGGTTAGGTAATTTAGTGTGTCTCTCTCCCTGCCTCCTATTTTATTTCAAGCTTTCGTACCGTACCACTCATCGTGCTACTCATTGACATGCTAATTTCTCTAACCCTTCTCTCTCCCCCCCTGCCCCCCTCTCTCAAGCGTTTTACACCTTGCCACTCACCATTTCCACTTATGGACATGCTAATTTCTCTATCCCCTCCCTCTCTCCCCGCCCCTGCCCCCCCCCCCCTCTCTCTATTTAAGGCCTCGACACAGAGGCGTAGTTTCTCTTTGTGCCTATGTTTGCTCTCTCTCTATGTATCTCTGTGATATCTGTCTGCTTATATGTCTGTCTATATGTTTCTGGTTCTGTGTTTAATCTCTCTCTCAAATTTAGCATTCTCAGGAAGAACATAATTAACCAGATAGGGTGTTGACTGTTATGTTATCCGACTCTCTGTTGTATTACATTACATTTTTAAGTATACTAGATTTGTGTTTCTATTTAATGTATACCTGATGATGATTGCTTGTGTTGCAATCGAAACGTCGTATGCTAGTATTTAATTTAATTTATTATTGTATCTTTATACGTGCCTTTACCGAAAGAACCAAAGAAAGTAGTTGTACTTATGTGCCCGTGCTTAATTTGTGTTTTGATGATTTGCCGTCTAAAATAAATCTGGCCATGTCTCGCACTCCCAGAAAGGGCATCTCACACCTGCAGGAGGTGCGTGCACACCAGGCAGTGCCGGATTAAGCTAGTGCGGGACCTGTAGCATCTATATATATACAAAAAGTAAAAAAATTGTCTGTTTGTGGGTTTGTGTGTGGCTTTGTGTGTGTTCGACGCTTGCGAAGGATTTGGCTCTCCAACGGTGGGGTTTATGTAAAATAAATATAGCCAGGTACCACGCCATAAGGCCTGCCGTGAGCAAGCGCTATTCCTTTTTCACATCCGTCAACTTTAAATGAGTTTTATTAGCGATTTAGTGCGATTTTTGCGCTATATCTTAATTTACTTATGACGCGTGCACGACCATATCAACTCACGAGCCTTTTGTGGGGTGGATGGCCCATGCCAAGTCTCACGCCTTCGGTGGGAGTGAGGGGGGGATTTTCTTTCACGTAAAAAATGCTAGAAAAATACACTAAACGCTGAGCTTAAATCGTCACTGTGTGATGTCCCCCCCACCCCGATGCATGCAGTTGTTACTACTATACAGTCGCTAGATGCTACCACTATAGGCCGATAGATATTACTGCAGAGCGGCCGGGGAGATCGTGGCTGGGGGGGGGGTCAGGAGTAGCAGCCCAACCCCAGTCAAGGCGCCACCTCGGCCGGCTGGACAATCTAGGCGAGGCTGGAGGTTCTGCACGGGACTAGGCCTCACCACACCACTCTGTCAGGTAGAGTCGATAAATACTGCTATAGAGTCAGCATGTACTACTATAGTGATAGCAGGTACCACCACAGTCGGTATGCACTGCTGTAATCATCACAGGTACCACCACAGTCAGTATGCACTGCTGTTAGATTTTTAAGAGTAGTTTTGAAATATTGTTTTGGCCCGGGCAACGCCAGGTATGTAAGCTAGTCTTATATATAAAAAGTCTCCGTGCGCTCGCACTTGCGAAGGATTTGGCTCTCGGAGGGTGTTGTTTAAGACCGAAATAATTTGCCAGGTGGCACGCCCTAAGCCTCGTGGTGGGAATAGGCTATTCTGTGTTCGCATCCGTAAACTTTAAAGTAGTTTAATTAACACCTTTTTGCGGTTTCTATTATTCATTATTTACTTATTGCGCGCCGTCGACCGTACCAAGTGACGCCAATTGCGTGGGGGGGGGGGTGCGGAACCTACCAAGTGATGCGCCTTCACTCGAGCTCACGGGGACATTTTCTTTTACGCGTTTTACAGCCAACACATACATACATAACGCTGCGGATATTTTTTCACAGTGTCATGTTCTCTTCGCCCCCCCCCAACACGATCCGTCCAGTTTATACTACAGACTTCGTACATCGCCCCCCCCCCCAACTCGATGCGTCCAGTTTATAATACAGACTTCGTAGATAATAATATTTTACTGCTTACATAGCATTATTCTTGCACGGCCAGGGGAAGCTGGGGAGGGGGGGTAGCGGCCCAACCCCTAGCCTGGCAACGTGCCAACTCTGCCGCCTCGCCAATGTAGGCCAGGACGTGGACTACGTATGGCACAAGGCCTCAACATGGCTATGGTATGTACAACAACTCAAGTCCATTGTTTACTATTGTTAAACACATTAGTTGACAAACATTACAATAATAATGTTTGTGTGCAGATAAAAACTCAGCTTCATTGTTTAACATTATGAAACAAGTTCACAGATGTTACAGTAATTATGTTTTTGTGAAGATAACAACTCAACTTAATTGTGTACCATTATGAAACAAGTTGACATCTTACAATAATTATGTTTGTGTACACAAAACTCTTTTTGGATTTTTGGGTTGCTCAATTTCCACTTTTTTTGCTGTGCTTTTATAACGCCGCCACGGTCTACTGCCAGTCTGTGATTTCTGCTTATTTCTTAAATGCATTTCTATTGTTTCCATCGCTCACGTCACGCTATTTACTCATACGTAGTACTGCGATATTGATAGCAGTGCCATCATCGGGGATTGCTGTGCCCGTCGATGTGTGTGTGAGTCCATGTGTGTGTCTTGGAGTCCATATGTGTGTGCATGTAGAGCCATACGTGTCTTTAACTCCATGTGGGTGTCTTTTTCGAACGGACAACGTCAAAGTGTTTGTGGGTGTGTTAGTCCATGTGTGTGTGTCAGTCGCTCTGTGTGCGTGTACGTCGATGTGTATGTCAGTCCATATGTGTGTGTGTTAGTCCACATGTGTGTGTAAGTCTATACATGTGTGTGTCACTCGATGTGTGTGTGTAAGTCAATGCGTCTGTGTGTGAGTCCATGTGTGTTAATCCATGTCTGTGTATCTAAAGTAGATACCTGTGTGTCACAGTCCATATGTGTATGTGTGTGTAGGGCTATGTGTGTGTCAGTCTATGTACGTGTAAGTTCATGTGTGTGTGTCTTAGTCCATATGTGTGTGTGTAAGTACATATGTGTGTTTACGTCAATGTGGGTTTAGTCCACGTATTGCTGTGTGCGAGTCGGTGTGTGTGAGTCGCTGTATGTGTGTACGTCCATATATGTGTGTGCAACTCCATGTGTGTATATCTCAAGTGGATGTCTGTGTGACAGTCCACATGTGTATGTGTGTGTACGGCAATGTGTGTGTCACTCTATGTATGTGTGTGTGTCGCTGTATGTGTGTATGTCGATATGTGTGTGTAACTCCATGTGTGCGTATCTCAAGTGCATATCTATGTGTGTGTGAGTCCATATGTGTGTGTGTCTGTAAGTCGATATGTTTGTGTGTGTCAGTCCATATGTCTGTGTGTGTGTCTCAGTCCATGTGCGTATGTGTGTTAGTCGCTGTGTGTGCATGCCTCCATGTTAGTCAGTGTAACTCCATTTCTATGCGTGTCTGTAGGTCCACGTGTGCATCTTAGTCCATGCGTGTGCTTTATTCACCTGCTCAAGGCCTATTATACCATCAGTAGGCCTGGCCTCTGGGTTGCTCTTCGTGCTTTCCGAGTCCCGAACCCACTCATCACCATCCTTAAGGACCTTCATGATGGTGAGCGGCCCCGCGTCTTAACTACGTGGCCGTGAGTCAGAGCCATTCCCTTTACACCTTGGGGTGCAACAGGGATGTCCTCTGACTCCCACATTGGACCACATAGTTCGTCGAGCCTTCAATGCCTGTACCGGAAGAATTCCCATCTGCTACAGATACAATGGGAGGCTGATCGATGCCCGGGTGCGGTCAAGGGATGGCTCCCTATTGCTCAACCACGTTATGTATGCCGATGATCTGCTAATGGCTACTCACTCCGAGGAGGAGTTCGAGGTGCTGCTGCTGAACCTGGAGCTTGCCACCAACAGGTGGGGCCTTACCATCAGCCCAACCAAAGCTAAGCACCTGCCTGGCTATTTTGTAGCATCGGACAATCCACCCCCACAACTCCCAATTGGTGATGGGGCAGTTGTGGAGACAGTGGAGAGTTTCCCTGGGCAGAGTGCTAATGACCGGCTCCGGTTTAACAGCAGAGGTCTCACTCCGAATCAGTCGAGCTGCAGTATCTTTTCATTGGCTGCGTAACACTGTGTGGAAGATACCTGGCCTATGACTCCGCACGAAGCTTCAGGTCTTCTCAGCCACGGTCATTCCCTCCCTTCTCTACGCTTGCAAAACTTGGACCCCCCCCTAATGGAACATCTTCGCCGGTTAGAAACATTTAGGATGGCCTGCCAACAATCCATCCTGTATTTAACCATGCTGCATTGTGTAAGGAGCTCACAATTCCTTGAAAGATGTGGACAAAGTGAGCTCCTCCGGTAGGTAAGGCTGCGTTGCCTGAGTCATGTAGCCCGCATGGCCAGACACCGCATACCTAAACATCTTTTGTTCGGCTGGATCAAGGGGGCTAACAGCCCGGCACGGGCTAGAGAAGACATGGAGTGATGTGGTACAGGAGGACGTGGAGCTGAGTCGACTTGCCGATGATTGGTACCAGCCGTGTCAAGATCGGCCTCTGTGGAGGAGCCTCCTGAAGGACGCTACTGGGCAGTTGGAGGCAGTCGCCCTCCAACAACAACGGAGGGCGGAGGAGCGACGCTCACAACAACGAGCGGAGCGTTGGGTGGCTAAAGCACAGAACGTTGCCACAGTAAGGGGCACGGGTGGTGCATCAGCCAGTCGTCTCAGTCAGTCGACCTGTGCCATCTGGGTCTGCCCCGTGACCTTCTGCCAGCGGGCGTTCGACACTTTAAGTGGCCTCAAGGTGCACATAGCCTGGTACGAGCGTTGTGGTGATGTCACCGCCACTTACTGGCGAATGGCGGTTGTTGTTGTTCAGTCTATGTATGTATGTGTGGGTTGATATGTGTGTATAACTCTATGTATTTGTGTCAGGCGATTTGTGTGTGTAACTACATGTGTGTGTCTGCCTTTTTCGCCCGGGCAATGCCGGGTACTCACCGCTAGTGTGTTATAAAAGGTCCCTAAATAAATAAATAAATAAACACTTAAATATTTAAACACATTTTTAAGTTGCATAGTGAAGTAATTGTATTTTTTCATTTGCTATACAGCCAGATAATACGACAAATCACTAACCTTAAACACCCAGTCGTTAATATAAGTTTAAGGCAGTATAGTACTATAGTAATAGAGCAAGTGCAGAATCATTTAACCGGAATTGATAGATTGCATTTTTTTTACCGCTGGGCCCTTGAATGTGCTGGGCCCGTAGTATATGCTACTTTTGCTACTATGATAATCTGGCACTGACACCAGGTTAAGTACCACTGCTCTATTCCATACCCAAACACTTTCTTCTCCCTCCTCCTTTATGCTGGCTTTTCTTAGCGACTGTGGCCTAGTTTTCTGACTCGTGAGCAGTGTACCTTTGCTGTATAAAAATGTAACCTTTACACCTGGGCTTAATATCTCACGGGATGTTGTCTGGAGTATTCTAACCCCTCACACACACCCAAATCTGAGCGCTGGACAGCTCTGGCTGTAATGGATAACAACGTAAGAACATTTTAATTTAGATGCAGTTAACTTGGTATTTGAAAATGCTGGGAAACTACCTGCAAATAAATTGGGATTTACACATTGCAATTCCCAAAAACTTGGTAGGACCCTCTTGAAATAGAGTTGAGATTCATTGAGATTCTTGGGTGAACAAGCGTACAATTTGTTCAGCACACAACAGCACTTCCCATTATACTTCGCCAGAGGTGCGGATCAAATACGTACATCAAGCAACTCCATTTGTGCCATCGCATCAGTTGCCGTGTTTTACCAGTAGCTTTTCAAATACTGTAGGAAACAGTGAGAAACACTCATTTTGGCAGTCAATGGTAATAAGTAATAAATAATGGTCTCTAGCAAGGGTGACTATACAGTAGCCTGCAAAATCGCATCTACAATTAGCACGGCTTCGTACGGTGTAAAAGATCAACACATATACATAGAGATGCGTTGATTCCCATTCGGCGCACCGGGGTGAGTGTAGCAGCTACTCGTAGTTGCAGGAGTCACGTGAAAACATTTCATACAACATATACAAGTTGAAAAAAAAGATTTTTTACACTTGAAATTTGACACTTATTTTGAGCTAAAAGAATCAACCTTAATGAATGAATGAATCAGTGCACCATTGCGCACCCTAAGTTAGTGCAGAGTGGCACTGCGCTGGCCAGGCTGATCGCGATCGTGCACCAGCTTATCCATTTGATTTGCATGGGTGGTGTGGCGTAGGGGGGGGATGCGTGTTACTCGTATTCCCAATGTGGAGGCGCTTGCTACGGGGTGGCTGGTTGAGAAAGGTGCGATTTCGCACAGAATCTCAGGCACACCGCTGAGTTGCAAATTAACCGGCGATAATCAGATAATTAGTGCTGGAAGCTGTGTACAATTGTGCTCAACCTTAGCCTAATGCAGAGTAAATTATTTTCAACGGCATCGTGCCCAATTAACAAAATAGCCTACATTAGGAGCGAGGTTGGCACATGGCAAGGATTGACTTTGCGCTGGCTTATTATAATCAATGATGTTCTTTCCGATGGAAATATGAGGAAAATGCTGAAACAATAAAAAAATGCTCTGATAATATATGCATTGTCTTTGAAACTGATTGGTCCACACCAAAGACAGATTTTTTTTTTTGCATGTTCACCACAAGTACGTGTGGTTAATGCAGACAGGATTCCTTGAATAATAATTCTGTTCGGTGTTTTAACATCTTGACACCTGTTTTATTGCCAGAAAGGGTAAAACCTATTGTTATATTTTAATACTGGCAAGAAAGGTCCCATGTTATGCTGAAAAATGTTCTAAGACATAATTATTCACAGGAAGATGTGAATAATTATTTTAACTGTGGTCTTGCAAATTGAAGATATTATTTAGTACATGGACCACTGATACAGTGTACACAAAGTTGACAGTTTAGATCTATCCATCAGTTGATCATTTTTACGAGGGATTTTAACAACGTGAGCTGTCTCCTGTCATGAAAAATTAAATCCCGATGGCATCATCCGCATCTGCTGTTGTAATGCATTATGGATAAACTATAAATAACCAGAACTCGTTTCTGTGTCCCCACTTTCAAAACGTGTTGGTCCATCGGCCTATTGGCTTTTAATGCCAGCATTACCCAGCAGCATTTGTTTAAGCAAGCAAACTCTGCACGGGTTACAACCTTTTGGTTTTCATCAGCAAATTGTGCAGATGAGACAAAAACATGTTTTATAAATATTTGGCAGTGTTTTAGCCTCAAACCAAAATTTTAATATCATTCAGAATATCAAGGGACAGTATATTCTATAACCTATGACAAATTCGAAATTTATAAACTGATTTATTAAAAGTATTAATTAATTATTCCTTTCATTTGTTGAACCGCGAACAACTATGCATCAACCAATTAACAAGTTAGAGTCAATGTGTGCAGGTGACTGCATCGAGAGGCATTTCAATCTCATGGCCACGTCTCCTGGATAATTCATCCACTCGGGTCTGCATATATCGCAGTCTGGGCAGTGATGAAGGAGGCCTAGGTAAAAACCCAGACACACTACGATTACAAATGATGGTTCAGCCAATCAGGATTGATTGCTTTAAGCAGGGTTCAACACACTGAAATTTTGCTTCATATGAGCCATGATTGAGGCCATTTCTGTTCGTTAATTTCCCTCTCGTCTTAAGATAATTACAATTATTACAGATTTTGATTCGGTTATTCTAAGCTGGAGTGCTTTAATTATTGCAAATTACTGGCCTTAAAAAGTAGCTACATAAATTTTGTATTATCGCTGACAGATTTTATTTTTTCATAGAGCCACGTTAACTAAATATAAAGGAGCAGTAACATAGTGCTTAATGCACTTGTGCTATAAACTTGGAAACCTGAGTTAAATTATAATCAGCCAACAGTGGCGGGTAATATCTAAACTTATTCTGGACTCCCCTTCACCAACGTGCAATGATCCAGTGTAGTGAAGTATGGTAAAAAAAAATCCCATAATTCACAAGATGCGCGAAAGTCTTTATCCAGGTATGTTTTGACAAAGGGCTGAAAACAAAATGTTACATTTTTACAATGGGAAAATGTCAAAACTGGGTGGTTTTTAACTTTTGCCGACAAAACTGGATCCCAAATGTCAAAACTGGGTGCACCCTGGGTGGCCAAAAACTTGAGTTTTGGACACTCAGGGTGCACCCAGTTTTGACATTTGTCAAATACACTTGATAATTGTATACTAGCACAGTGTGCCAGCACCCCATTCATCCAAACACTTGGTATTTGTATACTGGCACACTGTGCCAGCACCCCATTCATCTAAACACTTGGTATTAGTATGCTGGCACAGTGTGCCAGCACCATATAACTACACACACTTGATATTTGTACGCTGGCACAGTGTGCCAGCACCCCAACGACCAACATTTCAAGCTACGGCTCGGACTCGGAAGTGAGCTCGGGGCGGGCTTGCGACCAGGCGGGCGCACTGCCACCTTGCGTGATGACCTAGACTAGTGACTCGCGTCAATACCAAGCTTTTGGATTGTTGGTTGATGCTACGCGCTACTGTACACCCATAAATTTGCCATGCATTCGACCATAGCCCGCCAAACGACCAACATTTCAAGCTACGGCTCGGGCTCGCAACGGACATGCGCCATTACAGAGGAATCGACATTCCAAGTGCGCTATGGCCAGGTTTGTATACTAGTACCAAGGCCATAAAAACACTAACTAGTACTGTATGTATCCTTCGCCAGCCGCCACCAAGCTCCTAGTTTTGGCAATATACAATAATGACACTGCACATTTAAAGAGCGTGTCAAAATGTTTTCTATTCCGAAATGCTACCAGCAACAATGCACCTGCGCATGCGCTCACGGTAGGTGTCCATGGTGCGATCGTTCATGTCCGTCACGGTGGGGTACGCCTCCTTGATAAACATCTCGGCGACTGCCGCCACATAAACGCCACAACTCGTCGTGTCGCACTGGTTCAGCTCGACGTGCGTGATGGACCATGTCGTGTCGGACGGGCTGCGAGCGCGAGTACCACTGATGGCCTTGAACTCCCAGCGGGAGCTATCGAGGCCATACTCGGTGCCTTGGTCGCGCACGTAGGCTTCCAAAAAAGGCAGCCAGCTGCCCAGTCGCCTGACGAAGCCCAAGCCGTCGTACATCACGATGCGCCGTGCGCGGATGTCGATCACGATGAGGCACCAATGGCACTGTGCGAGGTTGAGCGGGAGCATCACAAAGTCGTGACGGAAAATGTTGCGGCCGCCCTCGCGGACGGGCTGGCCGTTGCGGCGCATAGCCTCCCACCGAGAGCTGTTGATATACCGCGCCCTCGGCGCAGAGGCGACGAAATAGAGCCATTCATTAATGACCTAGTCAAATAAATAGTCTTGATAACCGTTGATCTGAACATATACGTAGATCATAATATACACTTACCCCATCACAGAGCCAAGACCCGCGGTTTAGGGTTGCAAGGTCCTCGGCGCTGAGCTCAAATCGACCTAACGTTGCAATGTACGTTAACGTCAGTCGGCAATATTGCAGCATAACGATTTGTACCGTCGGCATGGGGGCTCGAGTTCAGAAAGGCGCCGTGATTGCGGCGGCGCCGACTAGTGGGCTCGACGTTACCACTGCTCGAGCTCTTCAGCGCTGGCGTAGTGCTCGCCAAGCACAGAGACAAAGGCGACGTCCTTGGGAGATGGACCAGCCTGCTTGACGCTCCTGACCATGGTCCCAATGGTGCGGAACAAACCAACGAATGCGCATCTCGTTGATTGGTCAATCCTTTGGCCCACCGTTACGGTGATTGGCGGAAATATTGTGTGAAAAATCAAATTGCTGGCAATGAAAATAGACATATTGTCTCGTGAAAAATTGAAAGTAGACGTAGAAACGTGATTTTTCACAAGCATTTTTCACGAAACAGGTGGAGGAGCGGCTCACATTCGAATGGCAACCCTCCACCCCAAGAAGACTTTTACCACGCGCCGCGAGGCCATCCACGGCATCCAAGACTTTGCTTTGCAACAAGGCAAGCGCGCGGTCCTTGACCTCAAGCGAAGCGGCGGACGGCACGTTGCCATCGTCTGCTCTAGTTCAACACCTTGTTCCTTCAAGGTGAAGCTGACGAAGCTCACGGGGGAACGACGCGGCTTCCGCGTCTTGGCGCTGTGCACGGATCACCACGGCTGCACGGGCACTACCAAGATCACGCAGCGCCAAGTGGAGGCGAACACGACAGCCCGTTCGGCCTTTCGCGCCAACCCCCGTACCTCCGCACCGACTGTCATTGCCCAGGTCGCCGACGTTGCTCGCGTCATTGTCCCGACCCGGATGATGTACCGCGCCAAGGACACGTGCATCGCGGCGAACGAGAGTGCGGCCCATGCAGGCTTCGAGTTCATCAACTCGCTGGTGGAGACGTTCGGCAAGCTCAACGCGACGACCTGCAGTGTGCGAGAAGACGCGGGCATCTTCTGGGGTGCGTTCATCTGCAACCCGATCGCACGCTCGTTGCAGCCAAGTCTTCAACGCGTCGTCGGCATCGACGGGTCGCACATGAAGGCGCGCGCCTACAACGGAACCATGCTCGTCCTCGTTGGGCGCGACGGCAACAACCGCAACGTCCTTCTCGCCGTGGCGCTGGTGCCGTCCGAGACGGCAGCGGCCTACGACTGGTTTCTCAACTGCTGCACGACCAACGACATCGAGCTCGACGGCACGCCGGTCTTCTGCGATCGTGGCACGGGCATCCTAGCCTCCGACTGGAAGGACCTCATGCTCATCCACTGCACGCGGCATTTGATCTGCAACGGCGTGGACAACATCGGCTCCGCGTTCACGCCCGACCTCCAAGGCATCATCTACGATGCCCAATGGTGCGCCTCCGAGGCCGCGTTCCACAGCTCCTTGGGCTGCTTGGGCGTAGCTCTGCCTGTGGCGGCCACGTACTACAACAAGATCGACCCCCACACGTGGGCGCTCTACCCGCACCTGCACACGACGCCATTGTACGGCTGGCGCACGACGAACTTTGTGGAGTCCACGAACAGCGAGGCCCTGCCGGCTCGCGAGATGGACCCCTTCCACTTCCTCATGCACCACATGGAAGACATGATGACGACGGCCTTTGCCCACCGCAGCGACGCCGAGAAGTGGGCCGCTCAAGGGCGTGTCATTACGCCGTACGCTCAAGGACTCATCGACGCTCAGCAGGCGTTGGCCCCGAGGTACAAGGTCTACGAGAGTACCTCGACGCGTGCATACGTCAAGGATCCAGACGCCTACGCCTCTGCCAAGCGCCGAGTCGATCTCAGCTCTCGGTCGTGCACGTGCGGGTACATGAAGCAGATGGGCTTGCCGTGTCGGCACTACATTCGTGCCCTCATGGCGTTTGGGCGGATGCCCGAGCTCTACGACGCATGTGCGGTGTGTTACCAAGTCTCTGCCATCAACACGACATGGACCTCGGTTGCCGGTATCGAGCTGCCCATTGCCGAGGAGCTGCAACGCGACAACACCATGATGCCACCTCCTCGCCAGAAGAAGGCTGGCCGCCCGAAGAAGCGTCGGATTCGCAACCGTGGCGAAGGTGGCCCATTGGGCCTCACGCGGTGCTCCTTCTGTCGCGCCAAGGGCCACAACAAGCGCTCTTGCCCGTCGAAGTAGTTATATATATGTAACAAACATGTTTTGTTCTAAGTGTGCAGCACCATACTTCTCGACGCAAACACTATCTACCGTTGTTCTACTGTAGTAGGTGTAGCATGCAAGCTGGCACACTGTACCAGTATACAAATGGCAAGTTCGTGTATGTTCGCGAGCTGAAAGTGTTACTGTAGTTGCAAGCTGGCACACTGTGCCAGTATACATATGGCAAGTAAGTGTTACTGTAGTAGCGAGCTGGCACACTGTGCCAGTATACAAACGGCAAGTAAGCGAGCTGGCACACTGTGCCAGTATACAAATGGCAAGTACGTGTATGTTCGCGAGCTGAAAGTGTTACTGTAGTTGCAAGCTGGCACACTGTGCCAGTATACATATGGCAAGTAAGTGTTACTGTAGTAGCGAGCTGGCACACTGTGCCAGTATGCAAACGGGAAGTTTGTGGTGCAAGGTATGGAACATGAGCCACGAGAAACATCATTTGGAACGCTCTAAATCTGTGGCGACATATGGATGAATAACGCAAGGACCTAAACGTGTACAAAATGATACATTAAATCGTACACCTTCTTCACCCAGTTTTGACATTTGTCCACATTGAACATCACCCAGTTTTGTCATATCAAAAAGCACCACCCTGTTTTGCCTGTCGTTTTCCAAGACCACCCAGTTTTGACATTTGGGATCCAGTTTTGTCGGCAAAAGTTAAAAACCACCCAGTTTTGACATTTTCCCTTTTTACAATAGTTAGTATTTTACCAATAAAAAAAATAAAATAAGTCCTCCCCGCAAAAACATTTATAACCTTGTCACATGTAACCCCATAGGCGATAACAGTACGCAAATAAAATGAAAATGCTAATAACAAATGTAATATATTTATCAGGTAATGCTTAATTACATTTTAACACTTATGCTAGGAGAAGGTTACATTGCAATGTTTGGGCAATTCATTTATTTAAGCCATGTGGCAGGGATTCAGGAATATATAGAGACTAGTGAAAAGTATAGATTTGTGAACCCACTTGCTGTACTGCTATCTCGTTGTCACTCTGCACCCTGTCAGGTTTGGGAGTGTCACCCAAAATACACTTCGCACTATGATTGAAAAAAGTAGCCCAATAATACGCGACTATATTTCACATCAGTAGCAATACAGTGTGTTGACAGTTGCGTTGTTTAGATATAATTGTCGACTCAACAGTTGGAATCTCAACACAACTACATTCAGCAATGATGCATGACTCTGGTTGACGTTGCACTACTTGTTTTTCGGCATCACGTGGACATCAGGGAGTAAAATACAACTTAAGAATGTGGTGTTGAAAGATGATTGCACTTTGTCATTCATTGTTTCTGAACTCTCAATGCAAAAACAGTCCAAGTTATAATGCAGCATTCATTCAACAGTTTGTACTTGTGGAATTGTGAATCTTTCCCGTGGGCTTTTCTAATTATAAATTATTTAAGGACTTGCAGTTCTCTGGTGCACACACTTCTTCAATTTCGTCTCTGGGTTAAAAAAACGTAGCACTTTTAAAAAGTATACATAATTGTTTTCAGTGGCTCTGGTGGCCAAATTCATTGATCATAAAATATACACACAGTGTCTAAGTTATTAAGTGTTACTTATGAGGCTTAATCCACTCCATTGGGCACTTAAAACCCATATGACCATGCTGGTAGACACAGTAGCTGTCTCACTTACCCTAATTTTTACTGGGGTACAGAGCACTTTGTACAGTCATGAAGGGAATTGGGGCATTTAATAGGTTGTTTGCATTCCCGTGGGCTCATAAAACTACAGCTTTTGATCTCGGTGGGAATTATTGTCCTGAATACTGCATGTATATTTTAGCGCAGAAAGGTGATATAGTACCATCTGATGTCAAGTGAATAAACCCATCAGATCATCGCATTGCATTAATGGAGACAACAATGGGACAAGTGCATTGCCAGTACCCTGTAAGGTATATGAGGAGTATTTGGGTAAGTCTGCATATTCTACTCAAGTGTGGTGCTTGCAGCAGAGTTTAGAATTTGTAATTGAAGGTACGGAAGTGACTCCCAGTGACCTCCACGTGCTGTCACGGTGAGATGAGCAAATTTCAATTCCAACGAAGCAGTAAAGTCACGCGAGAAGCAAGACAAAAACGGTCTTGCGATCAAGGCCTTAGACAACGGTATGGGGGCCGGGTACATGGCACTAGAAAGGAATTGTCCTGAATACTAACAATGGCAGTTTTAGGTGGCTATCCTGCAAGATTCGTGTAAGCATTGCATGGAGTGACGCTCTCTAATGTGAGGTTATTTGTTATTGTTATGAAACTATACATCTCTGATGTAAACGCAGATCTAAGTGAACAAGAGACATGTGTCAAAGTATTATTACTGGTTTTGTCTGAGTTAATTGTTACCTTTGGGAGATACAATTGATAATTGATGGCGAATGGAAAATATGCTTTTAATGTAGGCCCTGTATCAGAATGTTTTGCCACTTACTCCTCATGAGTGGGATATTCTGCACATAGTACCTGGAGCAAACCCACACACACACAAGGGAATAAGATTTCCACCCATAAAATGGGATTTCCTTACGGCACTGCGTAAGCGATAATCCAACAGTGACACAGTAGGTAAGGTCCTGCTCCACGAGCCCAGTTACCTGGGTTTGATTTTGCAGCTATGATTAATATTTGTGGTCCTGTATGTATGTTGAACTTATTTCGCACCATGCGATGCCAAGCATGCTAATCGGAGGTGCGGGTCAAAACCAGTCCAACTCTTCACCAATGGTTAACTGTGCATTATGGTGAAATATATCTCAAAAACTCTCATGACCGACATGGCATGGGGAAACCCTTAATTCAGCAGATGATTGACTATTATTTTATCGCTTTTGTACCGAGTAAGTGAACACGAGTGTGCACGCATGAGAGTGCATCTATAGAAGCATTATCCACGGCTCAGAGAATGCGTAATTGATCTGTGCATGCCCAGTGAGCGTGCACATGTACCTCATGAACCTCACATTATGCACGCTATGCGTGTGTGTGTATGTACATACAGGGAGCGGTTGCATAGTCATTACACACTGTGCTACAAACCCGGCAGACGGGGTTCGATTCCTAGTCACATCCCAACATTAATGGTTGTTATCCGACCCAGTCTTGGACCTCCTATAGGTCCACCCTTCCCTGCCCTCTCTCCTTTCTACAAGTAATTTGCTACAGTGTGTAAACATCAGCATTGTGGAGACAAAGGTGGCCTGGCATGGTGTTGGCCACACCATGGCCTCGTGCACCATGCCGGCCTTCGTAGTTGCTCGCTCGGCCTTCTGACTGTTGTTGTCACCACACCGGCGGCGGGGTGGGTGGCGGTGCGGGATCTTTGCGCATCCAGGCCTGGGAGTGCTGGCGAAAGTGATCCAGGAGGCCTCCCAGCGCAGGTGGCAGATGACCGCGCGGTGCGTGGAGAACATGAACGACGAGGAATACCGGGCCCTGCTCGAGGACCTGGACTCCCGCAAGCAGCACAACATCGTGCTGGACTGCGAGCCCGAGCGCCTGGATGCCATCATGTCTCAGGTCCAATTGAACGAGTGGTCTGGTTGCGTATGGCGCGAAAGAAATTTCCACGTGCGCGCGTGCGTACGTTCATTGTCACTGGGGGTCGCCGGCTGTTGCTGGGTGTCCCAGTATCGTTCTCCGTCTAAGGTGAGCTACCCCTGGGAAATCTGCGAGGCTTCCTATCCATCCTCCTGTGTTCACAAGGTGTAAGGACCCATGGCCCTGGATAGGCCACAGAATGTTGGTGGAGAGTGGAAAGCGGTGCCGAGTTGGTCTGTGAGGCTTGGCACATCTCGGGGACGTTATTGTGTAGGAAGCTGAAGTGAATACAGTGATAGTTTATTTAATTTTGTATGGAGAGTAGGATTTCCACCTACTTGTCCGTGGTTCTAAACTGCTATGAACTGAATATTATTTGACCAGGTAAGGCCCACCAAGCTACGTAGCTCTTTTTCAAAATAGACCTGGCCACAAATGATATCTCAACTAAGTGGCTCATGATATGGAAATGTATAGCAGTAATATACTCTAAATGCATGTTTATAATTTGGAGGGAAAAACTGGAGGTCCCAGAGAAAAATCGACGCGATCATGGGGAGAGAGACACGCAAACTCCAAATAAAGAGGTGTCATGGTCGGGATCCAACCTACGATATCCTGTATACTGGACGAGGTAGTTAATATCTCGCAACCGTGGCGCCTTCGGATTGTCCTCTGGGGTACTGTAGCTGTCCTGGGAATTCCTACGCATTATTAATCCCAGTGGTTGTCCGTTACATTTAGTTCTCCCTCCTTCTGTTCTTGGGAGCTATCCTCCTCCCCATACTGTGTCGCAGTTATTTGTGCCTCAAAGGAGGTGACTCCATGGGTCAGCACTGCCTGCACAGGAGCAATGGCCGATTGTAATGTTATAACGTATATTCAGAAGATGCATTGAGTTATATTTAGAATAGAAAATCTGCACGGTATGAAGGCTCTTTCTCAGGAGGGTCCTTCATTGGGATGTTTGGTTAGTTTGGTTCTATTAGTAGGCGTTTGGGAGAACGTCAGAGTACCTCGAGAAAACCTCAACCCTCGTGGATACCTCAGAGTTCTACACTTGCTGTACGACCATCTTCTGGCTTCCTCACAGTCCATCAGGATGGGAGTCTCAAAGCACACAACGACCTTGGCATGGACTACCGGAATATGCAGCTCTCCTTGGGCCGTATTGTTCTAACGATCGTGTATATGCAGCACTTAGCACGCTGAGGCACAATCTTTGCTGCCTGGGTATGACTCATATCCAGGTACAACATCGACAGCATTTGACATTTAAACCTGGTCTGGACCTCTCCTTTGGTAACTCAGACTAAAATGACTACATTGCACCATCAGTCAACATCAGCAAGACAGAGGCTAAATAGGGTGAGTGAACGTGTTGTGTGTAAGTCTCAGTGGGGTTGTTTGCGCTGTACGTAGTTTTTCATTGAATACGATTACGAAGGAGGCGATTTATATTGAGCAGTTTAACACGTTGTAGTAGGCTTTTAGGACCAATATTATCCATAAGGGGTTTTTGGGTTAGATCGGAAACATATAAATGTGTCGTTAAACCCGCCACCACCCGACAGCCAATTATTAAGGTTTATCACGTAAATGAAAACCTCTTATGGATTATATTGAGCACTTTCTGTCCATTGCTGAGTTGTGCAAATAAAAAAATCCGCATGTACGAATTAGCTCTGGTGTAACAAAAACAGATCTGCAATAAAGTTTTGACTTAAGCACAAAGAGAGTTCAGCTTTTAAACGAAGGGACAATTAGGGACAAAGCGTGCTGAGAAGTCTTTTACACAATTAACCACTCGTCGGCTTCCTGCCATTTTACTTGGCAGATTAATCGATGTTTTTTTAGTGGTTGCTTTAACTGTTTTTTTTAGTGGTTGCTTTAACTGGTTTGTGGCCCTATAAGTCTCATGCCTGTATTCGTGCCTTAATGTATTTATTTAATTAATCATCGCCCTGATTGATGTAACGATTCTCTTCCTGCAGGCTGTTAGTGTGGGCAAGCATGTGCGTGGCTTCCATTACATCCTGGCTCATCTGGTAAGTGTGCGATAGCTCCGGCACGATATCAAATTTGGTGAGCGTCTAAATGTGACTGAATCTCAGAACGCTGTGCACAAAAGGAGAATGCTCAAATTGGCAGCCTGTATAGACAGTCGTCACTAATAGCTGTAAACATTTATCACATATACACGCCTCTGTGTGTTGCGAATTTGAGTAGCAATGTGTCATGCAGTTGCATTACTGATGCTGCTGTATACAAACTCAATTTAATAATTAAGAGCAATTTTCATTGGATGTATGGTGGGCTCTAAGTGGCTACAGGACAGAGAAGGAGAAGAGATGGCAGTATGTCAATGATGAGTGACCGTAACCATCAGCAGGCTAGTGAAAGTTTTAAGGCGACACTTTACCAGAGAGAGAGTTAGGTTCGAGAAACAATGAAGAAAGCAGCGATCGATGACGAGAAGAGAAGAGCGTGGCTGTGGTGGTGGGGACACGCCTTGAGGAGAGATCTTGAGAACGTGGGAAGCAGAGTTCTGCAGACGGATGTGCAGGGCACTATACGAGATGGGAGCGCAGAGATGAAATGGAGAGCACATTGATACAAAGCAGCGGGAAGCCACAGAAGGAGGAGCAGAGCCACTGTATATATGGAAGCGGAGAACTATCTCACAAATTGTTTTTTTGTTTTACCAGGTAAGGCCCACTGAGCTATATAACTCTTTTTCAGAAGCGACCTGGCCACAAATGTCAGCTCTACAAGGTGGCTTGCCATGTGGACATTTATAGCTGCCAAATGTGGAGGGAAAAACCAGAGGACCCGCACAAAGATCGATGTGACGATGGGGAAAACGTGAAAATACTCTTTGTTTTTTTCGGGAAAGTCACGTAGGTATACAGGCGTCAGGGTCAGGATGGGGCCCACGACCTCATGTATACCAGGCGAGGCAGTTAACATCTCGCTACCATGGTGCCCCAGAATAAGGAACAACCAGATGGATTGTTACGCTGCAAGACCACAAAGGATGGTGAAGTTGCATTCAGGAGTTGATAAGATAAAGGGGGAAAGATTATGTTACTCCAAATTTGCACGTAAAAAATATTATTCATCGGAATGATTTTAAGGCAGGGTTCGAATCTGTTGACAATTGTGCGCTAGTGGTGGAAACGTATCCTCTGTTCGGCAAATACAACCACTGCTTCATGTGATTAGGTTGGCCCCTGACTGAAATGTTAGCTTGCTACCTTCCAAATGCGAGTCAGGGGCTCTTATCACAGTACCACCTGGCCACATTTCACAAATAATTCTGCACAAATATCGTAGCACACGGCACAGGTTTGTAAGACACCCTTGTATTGAGTTAATTCACTTTGGCAGCGTGTTACGGCAGCTCAGTAACTAAAATGTGCTTTAAGTTATGGACTTAATCAATAAATATATGTAACGTCACGCGTACTGCACCTCTGAGTGATGAAATTAGATTTTTTTTTTATAAACTTATTTGCATAATGCTAATTTTGGTCAATTAAGGTTGAACAAAATGTCACCTTAGCTTATATTAACACATTAAGTTATTCTTTTGGCACATAATAGAAATATTAATTTAACTTCATATACAAAGCACGAGAAATGAATTCAGCTGAGCAAATGTGAGTATTTTTTTTATTCTGACGCAAATTAAAGGAAGTCATTAGACAAGCATGGGGTTTCACTTTCGATGGCAAATTATTTTTTTGTGGCTTGGAATACTTTTCCCATTATGGATATTTACTTGTAATTACTCAATCATAATGGCCTTCATCACGTCACTGGAAAATAAGAAATAGCAGCAGTAACCAACCAGCTACGATATTTTCTTAGATTTGTATTTTACCAGGTAAGGCCCACTGAACCATACAGCTCTTTTTCAGAAGCAACCTGGCCACAAATGATAGCTCAACGAAGTGGCTTATCACGTGGAAATTTAGAGCCGCAGCACACGATGTTGATTATAAATGTGGATGGAAATACCGAAGGACCCAGATAAAATTCACACGACCACGGGCAGAACACACAGGCGTCAGCGTCGGGATCTAAGGCACGACCTCCTGTATGCCAGGCGAGGTTTAACAGGATTCAGATTTTAATATGCCCGTATAAGGTGTGATGACAACTATTATTTGGTAAATAAATATTCTCCAAGCTGTGAGCTCATCCCGTCCAATGATCTCTCCAGTGGTCTGTATAATAAGCACCACCGTGTGAGTGCCACTTGGCGTGAAGTCACTATTGTATATATTGCCTTGTGAAGCGAATTGCCATCGGAATCAGAAATTCCAACATTGACCATCATCAATGGAAATGAGAAAATAAACACAGGCACACAGAGAGTTGTTTTGAATTATAAATAGTTTACGAGTCAAGTTACTGTAGGGTTGAATTCTTTGACAAAATTTGTATAAATGTCAGTGGCACAATGCTATGTGCTCTGCAATGCGAACCTAGCCACTCAAGTTACATTCTGGGCCATGAATAATGTTAGAGGGGACTTGGCGAAAAAGTGAGTTAAACGTTGTATTAGTGGGGAATGCTATTAAGTAGCTTATTCTAATTCTCAATATGCTGGCGTGAGTAGTTAGGTTTATGCTGAGATATTTTTTTAATATATATCTAAACTACCGTGGTACTAAATGTTACACGGCAATTTTTATTATACACCATTGCAATGCAGCCCCAACGGCAGTTTCGCCCAGTGCTAAATATAAACGTTTAATATCTTCAATCACATTGGCGTGCAATGCTTTGGCATTAAATCATCACACGTATTAAGGTGATAAAATGTTGTATGTTCCTTGTCTTAGTAAATTTAGTCGAGACTTTGATTTCAGCATCAGCTGTAACTGACTGCCGCGTTGCACTTGTGGTGTCATCACAATGTGGGACGTTACCCTCTCAAAGGTGTGAACGGGATCATAAAGCAAGTCCATAATTTTGACAGTAGATGTACATAAACAACGAATGACGGGCACGTCACACCTTGTAGAGGAACGTCTGAGACGAGTGCAAGTGTAACGAGGTAAAACATTTTAATTTACCACGTAGCACACCGCCTCACCTTCTTCTCTTAAGATCCTGCAAATGAAATTACGTTTGCAGTGTCGAGAGGAAATTTCCGCAGGGCTGTATTTCCTTGAGGCTGTGTTTTTTTTTGTCACGGCCGCGTTGACATAGTTACGATCCTGCAAGAGCGAACCGAATGAAATAATCCAGTGGAGTTGTCTGTTTCATAGAGAGCGACCTCGGGCTACAGAAGATGTTACGTCCTTCGATTGGATCGTGCAGTGTAATTTTGTATCCGTTGTGTTGTGGCGCAATCCTCCCTCGGCAAATTAATATGAAATCGACAGCTTTCACACTCGACGGAGCAGCAGCAAAGAGAGAGAGTGTGTGTGTGAACATTATGGGACAATCTGGCGTGCGTGAAAACGCCTGGTTTCTATATTTATTAAAGCGGAGCTTTTGCTCGTTATCGCGAGCCGTGCCACCTGTGCTTCATTTTTGCTTTGATGTAGTGTCGCATCATGCCGCAAGATCTATGCTGGCAATCCGATGTTAAATGTACTGAACAAAAAAACACTTTTGTGTGGTATGTTTTTATTCTTTTTATAGACGGTATTTTTTTTGTTTCAGAAAAGCCGCCACAAGCCCATTTTTATGTTGAGCAGATTATTTTCAATTAAAATGTTTATTCCTCTTCATTACTCGCGAACAATTATTCGGACATTTCAGTTGTGATAATCTTTTGAAAATGCTCTGAAAAGGAAAATATTTAAAGCATTCACAGTGGTACAATAACTCGTTTGCACCCTTTGCTTAGAGCAAATGTTTGGTGCTTGACCATGCAATGACGATCAGTTATGGATATAATAATAATAGCAATAATATAACAATAATGCACAGGCATTTGTCTATCCACTGCGGGAAAAAATCCTCCCCGTGCCGTGTCAGTCACGGGCTTGTTTGACCATACTTCACCACACTCTTCAATGTGGGTTTTTGCAAGCGGGGTGCCACGCCTTGGCTGGTAATCAAACTCGGGCCCCTGGTTTCATAGCGCAGCGTGCCAATCGCTGCACCACCGGTGCCCCATTTTTGTTACAAGCTTCGTATTCATTCAGTCAAAGGAATTGCCGACCTCAAGACCATGCTGACCTCATGAACAGAGTTGACGATTGTTATTTCCAATAATTCCTCGAAAATTAAACGGGTTTTTTCACACGTTTCGTGTAACGATTGTAAATTTCGAACGATTGTACATTTTTGTAATAGTACTCAAATACAATTAGAAGTTTTGATGTTATAAAGCATCTAAATGCAACATCTCCAGACCAATTTGAGACAACGCATTTTCTGGATGTATTTTTATGATTGCTGAGCACAGGCTCAAATATCTAAAACGCCAAGTGGTCAGTAGCAATCAGCACTGTTGAATGTGTAAAAATAAGATCATCTCCAATTTATAGGCTTTATAATTTAGATATATCCAATAAAATGTGTTTCTGAAGGTGAGAACCAGGACATTGCTACGAACGTGACCTTTAGTTACCATGTGGAGTTGTTTCTATTACCAGGACATTCACCATTCTACACACAAGTGACTCTGTTTGATGGCGCTTATTAATTTAATTACAAGTTAATTGTTTTTGTTTAAATATATTTTGCTTATTAAATGATCTGATCCCGATTTTAATCAATTTCGTTTTTTGGCGGGTTTTTTCAATCTAACTATGCAACAATGTATTCAATTGGAAAAAAAAAACGAAATCACAATGAATGCCCTGTATTGTCGGAGGGGATGATGGCCAATAACACTCGTTACGAAATGCTTGCCACAAATGAACTACAATACCTTGCTGATCTAGTCAAACAGCATAAACCATAATCACACGAACTCCGGTTGTCCTCGCAGCAGTGGATTTTGGCTGGCCATCATACAAAGACGGCCACCGCATCGCGCGCTTTCAGATGCATTTCTTCGGCCGTCTGGAATGCTCTTCCTTCCGATATTAGAAAGCTTACCAGAAGTTATGCACTTTAAATATAGATATAAAACTCATTTCTTTATAACTGCTTTTTGTGTTCAGTTTGTTATCCTTCCCCCGCACCACTGGTTAGCACAGTTGTCTACATAAACACATATAATAACAGTCGCAGCCAAGGAATGGAACGTGTCTGAGAGAACATCTAGCGAGGAGATGGAGCGATGGAATCGTTCGTGTGCAGGTGTTGGGTGGATTGTTGTTACATCGCAAGTGGATAGACCACGGTTGATGATGATGCTGATTTTAAACTTAAACTGTTTTACTCTTGATAACTAAGCTATGCGCACATCATTCCTTCCATGAACTAGGCAACATTCAACTAGCTTTCATCAAATACAACATGTAACCACACACCCCTGCAGAGCAGAGTGATACTTTGTTGGAGGACATAGAGAGGGCATTGCTTAATCAGACTTCCCATGGCCGAATACTAACACATGGCAGCGTGCCAACAGTGCGGGGGAATGTAATGGTAACTTTTCTTTTTCTGCCAGGGCAGCGGTTTTGATGGTTTCGTGTTGGCCCGGATTGTGTCGCTTCGCAGGGCTTCACGGACATCGACCTGGAGAAGTTTCAGTATGGTGGCGCAAATGTCTCGGGCTTCCAGATCGTGGACTACGAGGACCCGGCAGTGTCGCGCTTCATGAAGCAGTGGAACCAGCAGGATGAGCGAGAGTACCCAGGCTCCGAGAGTCGCATTCTCAAGGTGCCCCAACACAATCGTTATCGTCATAAATTTCCAATCATCATCAATCGTCAATGTATCCGTTCATGATCCGTCCTTCGGTCACTCATTCGTCCATCCGCTCATAATCCACATATCCATCCATCCATCCATCATCATGTTTACATTCTCTCAACAATGGTTGCTACCATGATGTAAAGGTTAGCAGCACACTGGACCTACAGTCCGGAGATTACGAGCCCAATTCGATTTCCCTGCACAATAGTTGAAACAATGGTGAACCTTTTTCAAATGGCCCTGCCTCTTTCCACCCAGCAGCATAAATGAGTTCGTCGATCTGCAGGTTGCATGTGATGGGATGAAGTGCGGGCACTCACATTTTCCAAGATGTCTGACCAGAGTGTAAGAGAAAGCCAAACACCTTCTATAGGGGTTCTCTAGAGCTCCCTCCAGTAGAGGCCCTTCTGCCAGCAGTAGAGTGAGAGAGAAATTTTAGGGCTGTGCATGTACCTGCACCTAAACAACGTCGACCCAAAATAAATTATAAATCCGCTATCCACGGTCATGCATTTTAAATGGACTGCTAAATCCTGCCTCCGTCCTTTTGTGATTGCTTAAAGCAGGTGAGCAGGTGTGCGCAGTCACCCACCAGAGGGGCGCGGAAGGGGTTGTCGCAGCCCCCTCGAGTCAAGCGTCTTGCCCAATGCAGTCTCTGATGTGTAAAACGGCTCATGTATCTTTACATCGCGCCAGCTCTTGTCAGTCTTTCATTCTACGGACCCCTACACATTTATTTTGTAGACATTCGCGGCTGCCCCAATGGGTGTCTGGAACTTCGCTTTTGATCTTCCTTGGGCCACCTGAGAGTGACCGCGGTGCCTGATTTGGCAGCTGCACTGCAGCTCACTCTTGCACGATCGGCGATTTTCCCGCATTCTCACATGTGTAGTACCGTCGAATACAGGTCGACACCCGGGGTTGAGGCACACTGAGGTTTATTACAACAAACGTTGTGACATACACACTTGAGGGGGTATCGGCCCCCTCACCCGTCTATCTGAGGACACACCTCCTAGCTAACCCTAGCCTGCCTCAGAGTCCTCCTCTCGTGGACTAGGGGAGGCTATCTTGGCCCGACACTGGTCAGTCGGGCCCGGTACTCAGAGTCCAGACCAACACTGGCTCTGGCTCTGGCACCACGCCACTGGCTCGAGCCTGCGCGGTCCTGACAAGGACGGCGTAGCAGGGGGAGACCAGGGCTCTATCTCGGACGTCTTCCGTCTTCTCTTCTTAGCTAACCCAACTCTCCCTAGCCCCCCGATACATTCCCCTTTTATACATCCCCCTCCCTGAGGGGTGGGGCCCTGGGGGATCGTAACGTCCGAAGCGCGGACGTCGTAGAGGGCACCTGCCCGTGCACTGACGTAGCCCCGCCCACTGTGCTAGTTTCCCGTAGGATCCCATACATATCAGCTCGACACATATTTCCTCCGTAAGACCCCTACACATGTACCTGTCCCTGATCGTATTCCCTCTCTTGGCTGCCGTTCTGTCTACTAATTTAAGATCAGAAGGTGGATTGCTTCACTAGTCTGGCAAATGGCCCGATGATGCTGGATGTAATTACCAGCGAAACGTCATGGAACTCAAATTTTATATGTTGTGGATTTACACACCGGTGGGTTGAAGTAGTATCTAATTGGCCCGTTGTTTACGTGACAAACCTCACTGGCTGTGTCAGGTGGTGGAGGGTTACGACACATTTATACTTACACGATCTAACCCAAAAACCGTTATTATGAATAATATCGGTTGCGAAAGCCTACGTGTTAAACTACTCATTTGTTATTTTTTAATTATTTAGGTTGAGTACGTTAATTTATGCTTCCTGTAAGTTTGTGTCAATAGTGATTTGTGTGTATGAGTTACACTGCCATGGTTTTGGCTACCTTCCTATTGCAGCACACACATTGAACTCCCATTGTGAGCACTGGCGAAAGTGCATGAATTTTGTTTCTCACAGATGTTGTCAAAAGAGCGCTATCAGTGTCACATCATGAGACAAAGTATCCACTGGGATTTCTCACATGGTAGTACTTGCCTTCCTGTTAGAGAACTGCCCACGGAAGCAGATATTACAGAGCTACCTCTGATATCCCTTCAATTGACCTCTGGTCTCCACAGTCGAGGGCAGGAAGTGCATGAATTAAAAATGTTAACACATTTATATATCAGTTTAACACGTAGGCTTTCATGATCAATAGTATCCATAATAGAGGTTTTTTTGGGTTAGATCTGGCTGTCGCCTGATGATGCTGGTTGTAATTACTGTCGTGGGTTCACTCTTCAACACACCAGTGTGCTGTACTAGTAACGAATTGGCATGTTTTATTTACGTGACAAATCATATTAATTGGCTATGTCGGGTAGTGGCGGGTTTAACGACACATTTATATTTACGCGATCTAACCCAAAAAATATCTATTTTGGACATTTAGATATTTTTTCACTCATTTCCCATGATGTGTGTGTTTTATTTATGTCGCATGAATGTTATCATTCATGAATCATTCATTGCCGATATTTATTTCAAACCCAGCTTAATGCATCTCCCCCCTGGCTTGCTCGCTGCCACCTCTACCAACCTGGCTATTGCACAGCGCATGATGCAATGCGATATTTAAATTAAAACCATTCTCTCTGGAAAACGAAAAGCCTGGATTTCCGGCATTTCTGCATAAACCCAGCTAAGGTGTTCAATTGTACGCGTGCCTTTTCTATAGCAACCTCTGTGCACATCTATAGCACACTGCATGACTATATATAAATATATTATTTGATTATTTCGTTAGATAGAAAAATAATGAAGTTAATACAAATAAGAATAAAAATATAAAATGTATTTAGTTATTTTGCTCTCTTAATGAAACAATGGAGTGAGTTACATTTTATCACAAGCAGATTGTGCTTGCACACTCCGGAGGACCCGGCATCCTGACTGCCACACCACCCACGAAGACAATTCAAGCTTTATATCAGGCAGAATTCGCCCAACCACAGTCACAGTCATTTACGTCCAACAGACAAACGAAGATATGCATGTTGAACCTCTTTTGCACCGTATGTAGCCAACTGTGGCTAATCGGAGATGCGGGGTAAGGACAACAAACTAAACAAACAAAAAAGCAGTGTTAAAGAAATTCGTTTTAAATCTAGATTGAGTGGTAATTAATGACTGTTTGTCTAAACAACGACAGCTTAATTACATTCGAGAGTGAACACATACATTTAAAGAGTGGTTGTATATTTTTTCTATATTTAACTAAATATTTGTTTCTATATATTTGTTTATGATTTCTAAGAATATAATTACCATATTTTCCGGATTATAACACTCTTCAGGAAAAAAAGTTAGATGTAGCCCAAACTTGTACCCAGTGTCAATCCCACACGTAAGAGATTATAAGATGTGCTCCCAACGTGTGCTGTAAAATCAAAGGGAAATGGTGCATCATATAATCTGGAGACAGTTGCATTATAGTAATTCCCTCGTTATTCACGAACATGCTATCCACGATGTTGACCATCCGCGAATTGCATCTGGAACTCTGCATGCCTGCATCGAGAGAGTGTGAGAGAAAGAAAGTGATGAGATAAAGTGACGATAGAGAATGTTAATAGATTATGTATGTCTATTTATGGTAATTAAAAAAAGATAGGTGTTCCTTGGACAATATAATTGTCTGCAAAAATGTGCTATTCACGAGCATCTCCGGAACGTATCCCTCGCGAATATTGTAGAGTAATATAAATGGCCAGCACCTTATAAACCAAATCAAGACTAAATGAGGCAAGGACTCTCCATGTGGTCAGTGACTACAGTCACACATGTGCCATGGGTGGAAACTTACTGAAGTCAGAGCCGTTTGTATTATTCCAAAGTATTTCCCAGATGGGGGTGGTTCCACGCCTGTAATTCAGACTGTCAAGGCAACGAGGGTTGGTGGATCACGCACATTTTGTAAAACTCCCTTCCCATGAGCATCGAGGTGCTATGCTTTGGCTCACCAGGAGAAGGCGGTACAGCAAGTGTGGACAAAGCTCCATGCGTTACATCTCTACTGAACAGAGTGTTGTCCCCCTCGTACGCGTGGCTTTTCTGGAGGTATTCCGGTTTCCTCCCTCGTTTAAATACTCAATGGTTGGCCGATAACACCTTAATATATAGAGGACCGCTGAGCTTGGGATGGGAGATTTGATGCTTCCCACCGCCTAGCTGCCTTTCCCACTTTTCTGTGGTTCCTCGCTGCTACGAGTGATCTTCTCTCTTCAAGAGTGAGCACACACTGTGCGCGTTACAAATGAGTTTGCATATCCATCCATCTATATTTGAGATTACTAAAATTGACTAGATTTTTTACGAAGCTTCTTCACTCTCTGACATCTTAAAATCCTTACCCACCACATACATTATTTCGCTTACTGCATCAGCCTTCCATCACCACTACTCTTCCATCCCACTCTTCTCCTGGAGTTCATGAAAATACTACTATATCCAGAAGAGTCTTAGGACTCTTTTTCACGAGTCCTGCATTCCAGTTAATTCCATTTTAAAATCTAATTACCTACTTCGTGTGGACCCATTTTAACGGGTGCCTTTTACTGGTTAAGTTAGATTTTAAATCTTGACTTAAAGCTTTCGTAACAGCAGGAATTGATATTCTTTGGGTCTTTCGGTAAAGTCACGTATATAGGTTCAAAGAAAATTACAAAGTAACAATATTTAGTTATTATAACAATATTTTGTTATTTTCTTTGAACCTATCTACATCACTTTACCGAAAAAACCAAAGAATAAGTAAGATTTTATAAACCAACTATTAATTAAAGTACTTTTAGTGTTGTTTTCACACTCACGTTGCATGAAATAAAGATTTATATTGCCACTTAAATTAACTGTAAAGTGCTTTAGCTGTGCAATGAACATCATCCGAAAAAATATATGTGCAAATTACATTATCATGGGGGATATGTGAACTAAAGCATTACTGTACATTAGTTGTAAGCAGTGTCCTCCGATAACACTTAAAACACGTGTGTTTGAATCAAAATATTTCTTCCCAAGACAGCATCATATTTTAAGAATTGTACATTGTCAGCGTTGAGAATAATTTATTTAATTAATGCTGCCGTACATTTTTTTATCATGCAAGGAAGGAAAATAGCATTTTGGACAAGCAGAATCAATCTTGTGTTGTTCTCGCTAATAGTATCCCAAAAGTGCGATTTGATACAGAGGCATGAACAGACATCTTTCCAGAAACGCCAGAAGACATTTGGGACCTCCTATAATGCCTGAGGAGCAATTTTGGAAAGAGATAGGCACAGAACTTCGTTGGATGTCTCCCCAACGGGCTTTTTCACACCGCTATCATAAAATGACCATCATTTAGCTGTTTACATGAGTGGCCATCCTTATTTAATTTCAGATGGGCGCGCGGGTATTTATACTCGCACGTCAGCTCATAGTTTATACAGTGAGGGAAAAAAAGGTTTTAATCCCCTGCTGATTTTGTACGTTTGCCCACTGACAAAGAAATGATCAGTCTATAATTTTAGTGGTAGGTTTATTTGAACAGTGAGAGACAGAATAACAACAAAATCCAGAAAAAACGCAAGTCAAAAATTTTATAAATTGATTTGCATTTTAATGAGGGAAATAAGTATTTGACCCCCTCTCAATCAGAAAGATTTCTGGCTCCCAGGTGTCTTTTATACAGGTAACGAGCTGAGATTAGGAGCACACTCTTAAAGGGAGTGCTCCTAATCTCAGCTTGTTACCTGTATAAAAGACACCTGTTCGCAGAAGCAATCAATCAATCAGATTCCAAGCTCTCCACCATGGCCAAGATCAAATAGCTCTCCAAGGATGTCAGGGACAAGATTGTAGACCTACACATGGCTGGAATGGGCTACAAGACCATGGCCAAGCAGCTTGGTGAGAAGGTGACAACAGTTGGTGCGATTATTCGCAAATGAAAGAAACACAAAAGAACTGTCAATCTCCCTCGGCCTGGGACTCCATGCAAGATCTCACCTCGTGGAGTTGCAATGATCATAAGAACGGTGAGGAATCAGCCCAGAAGTACACGGGAGGCTCTTGTCAATGATCTCAAGGCAACTGGGACCATAGGCATCAAGAAAACAGTTGGTAACACACTACGCCGTGAAGGACTGAAATCCTGCAGCGCCCGCAAGGTCCCCCTGCTCAAGAAAGCCAATGAACATCTGAATGATTCAGAGGACAACTGGGTGAAAGTGTTGTGGTCAGATGAGACCAAAATGGAGCTCTCATTGGCATCAACTCAACTCGCCGTGTTTGGAGGAGGAGGAATGTTGCCTATGAGGTGGAAACATTATGCTTTGGGGGCGTTTTTCTGCTAAGGGGACAGGACAACTTCACCGCATCAAAGGGACAATGGACGGGGCCATGTACCGTCAAATCTTGGGTGAGAACCTCCTTCCTTCAGCCAGGGCATTGAAAATAGGTCATGGATGGGTATTCCAGCATGACAATGACCCAAAACACACGGCCAAGGCAACAAAGGAGTGGCTCAAGAAGAAGCACATTAAGGTCCTGGAGTGGTCTCCAGACCTTAATCCCATAGAAAATCTGTGGAGGGAGCTGAAGGTTCGAGTTTCCAAACGTCAGTCTCGAAACCTCAATGACTTGAAGAAGATCTGCAACGAGGAGTGGGACAAATCCCTCCTGAGATGTGTGCAAACCTTGTGGCCAACTACAAGAAACGTCTGAACTCTGTGATTGCCAACAAGGGTTTTGCCACCAAGTACTAAGTCATGTTTCGCAGAGGTCAAATACTTATTTCCCTCATTAAAATGCAAATCAACTTATAACATTTTTTACATGCGTTTTTCTGAATTTTGTTGTTGTTATTCTGTCTCTCACTGTTCAAATAAACCTACCATTAAAATTATAGACTGATAATTTCTTTGTCAGTGGGCAAACGTACAAAATCAGCAGGGGATCAAATACTTTGTTCCCTCACTGTACGTGGCTATGCCACACGGGTTTCCAGCATGTACAATGATTTTCTCTCAAAGCTCCTGCGCTGTAACAAGTAAAAAAAATTACAGCCCTTTGCCCAGTCCTTTGCAGTGAAAGTACTCTCCTCATGCCGTGTCGGCCATGGGGATAGATTGAACATACTTCACCACTCTGGTCAATCTGAGTTGGTGAATGGGGGGGGGGGGGGGTCCCGGACCAGTTCAGACTTTACTGTAAGTACAATCCCAGTCGGGATGAGCAATGAAATGATAATCACAATCAAGGAAATGAGTACCAGAGGGAAGCCACGATTGGATGACTCGCCCCGACTGGACATCTGTGAAAAAGAGCTGTATAGTTCATCGGGTTCCTCCAGTTTAAATGAATATTCTGATTATGGATGCCATATAAAAAGGCCAGCCATCGCAATCGGAGTTGCGAAATCTCTACTGCTGGCTCAAATCTGCCATGGAGAGGAGGAGCACCACCCTACTCTCGTTTGAGCAAGAAGACTTTTGAGTCGACTCGCATTGCTTGCACGGTGCCTCATTGGACGTGTGAAATTGCACACGTTGGGTTGAACCTCGCTGAGGGGCTCCTGTAAATAATAAAAAAAATACAAAATAAATAGCAAATAATAGCTCTCCCACATAGAGTGCCACTTACACTTCGTTCCACCAAGCGTCGCGTCGTTGTCGCCCCGACTCTCTTGCCACCCTTTCCACAGTTCACTTCGGCGCTGACCTACGACAGCATCCTGGTGATCAGCGAGGCCTTCAAGAACCTCCGCAAGGACCGCTTTGAGCTGTTCCGCAAGGACAATGCTGGGGACTGCCTCGCCAACCCCCCGGTGCCCTGGCCACAGGGCTACGACATCCAGCAAGCCCTCAAAAACGTGAGTGGTCACCGAGGCACCCGTCTAGTTCACGGGCCAACACCTTGTTTTTTTGTGTTTAGTTTGTTGCCCTTCCCCCGCGTCTCCGATTAGCACAGTTAGCTACGTACACTGCGAAATAAGTTGTTACATCAGTATTGCAAGTGAATCTTGCAATAGCCTTCATTTATAATGTATGTAATCACGTAATCAACAATTAGCCATGTGCAAGAAGTGGCAACGGTAAATATTTACAACCGCCTGTGGTAACGATTGCTGCTCTGGCTCACGGCTTTTTGCATCATGAAGGCAAACACAAACAAACACACCAACACACACAAATCAAAACACACGCAAACCAACACACACACGCGCGCAAACACTCACACACAAACCAAAACATATACAAATTAACATATGCAAACTAGCACACAAGGGTAGGATTGAAGTAGGCATGAGTTTTTGGATTTATTTTTTTCCAGCATATTTTCTTAGTTAAATGCCCATTTTGAGATTTTATTTCGTATATTTGGATTGGAATGTATTACATTTAAGATAACTCTCATTGGTTAAACATTAATTTCTACATCCTTATAATTGGAATGTTAACAAAAAATATAATCGGTAAAAACATGTTATATATATACACTTTTAGCGTTTTAATAAATTGCGCAAAAATTCATAAACATGTCAATTATGTCACGTGATGGTGGTGGGAAATGCACAGACAACATGGAATCTGAAATAATTTGTAAAATCGGATCAGGTGAATTTAGTATGTTCGCAAGATTCTCGGATTAGCTGATAATCAGGAACAAATTGTTGTTTTGCAGTTAAATTCCTCAACTGCAAATCCCAGATTGTCCAACTTATTTGGAGGCGTCAATAATATGAATTTGAAAGAATTAGCGTCGGTTTTCTGAGCACCTCTATGGCACCCTCTAGTGATATCACCAGGGTATGAATACCTGACACGGAGTGAATATCCCTAAATAATTACAGTGAGGGAAAAAAGTATTTGATCTCCTGCTGATTTTGTACGTTTGCCCACTGACAAAGAAATGATCAGTCTATAATTTTAATGGTAGGTTTATTTGAACAGTGACAGACAGAATAACAACAATAAATCCAGAAAAACGCATGTCAAAAATGTTATGAATTGATTTGCATTTTAATGAGGGAAATAAGTAATTGACCCCTCTGCAAAACATGACTTCGTACTTGGTGGCAAAACCCTTGTTGGCATTCCTTCCATAATTTCAACCGTGATGACGGTTACAAACTGAGTAATCATTGGAAAGATGTGATTAACCATGCAAAAAAGATTTAACTACACTTATTAGCCAATCTTATTTGACAGACAACCATTACTGTTTTACCATGTTTAGTGGTGGTCTCCCTGTTACAGGTTTAGTCACAAACCGCACCTCTCCATAACAAAGGCTCAGCCTTTGTTATGCAGTCTATTCTTAGTCTCAAGCCTCACCTTACCATATTAATAATAAGTATGCGGCCCTTGCCCCACCACCTTCTCCAACCATTATATAAACGCAGTGGTAACTCCTGCAATCTCTCATTTACTTGATAACAGCTGTCGTGGCTGTGACGGTACCACCTGAAGACGGAAGCTTGTGTTGTCTCCGAAACGTCGTGATTTTTATTTTTATTTTATTTTACTTTTTAATGTTTTTACCTACGTGACTTTACCGAAAAGAACCTAAGAATACCCTTGTTGGCAATCACAAAGGTCAGACGTTTCTTGTAGTTGGCCACCAGGTTTGCACACATCTCAGGAGGGATTTTGCCCCACTCCTCTTTGCAGATCTTCTCCAAGTCATTAAGGTTTCGAGGCTGACGTTTGGGAACTCGAACCTTCAGCTTCCTCCACAGATTTGTTATGGGATTAAGGTCTGGAGACTGGCTAGGCTACTCCAGGACCTTAATGTGCTTCTTCTTGAGCCACTGCTTTGTTGCCTTGGCCGTGTGTTTTGGATCATTTTCATGCTGGAATACCCATCCACGACCCATTTGCAATGCCCTGGCTGAGGGAAGGAGGTTCTCACCCAAGATTTGACGGTATATGGCTCCGTCCATCGTCCCTTTGATGCGGTGAAGTTGTCCTGTCCCCTTAGCAAAAAAACACCCCCAAAGCATAATGTTTCCACCTCCATGTTTGACGGTGGGGATGGTGTTCTTGGGGTCATAGGCAGCATTCTTCCTCCTCCAAACACGGCGAGATGAGTTGATGCCAAATAGCTCCATTTTGGTCTCATCTGACCACAACACTTTCACCCAGTTGTCCTCTGAATCATTCAGATGTTCATTGGCAAACTTCAGACGGGCATGTATATGTGCTTTCTTGAGCAGGGGGACCTTGCGGGCACTGCAGGATTTCAGTCCTTCACGGCGTAGTGTGTTACCAACTGTTTTCTTGGTGACTATGATCCCAGCTGCCTTGAGATCATTGACAAGATCCTCCCGTGTAGTTCTGGGCTGATTCCTCACCGTTCTCATGATCATTGTAACTCCACGAGGTGAGATCTTGCATGGAGCCCCAGGCCGAGGGAGATTGACAGTTCTTTTGTGTTTCTTCCATTTGCGAATAATCGCACCAACTGTTGTCACCTTCTCACCAAGCTGCTTGGCGATGGTCTTGTAGCCCATTCCAGCCTTGTGTAGGTCTACAATCTTGTCCCTGACATCATTGGAGAGCTCTTTGGTCTTGGCCATGGTGGAGAGTTTGGAATCTGACTGATTGATTGCTTCAGTGAATAGGTGTCTTTTATACAGTTAACAAGCTGAGATTAGGAGCACTCCCTTTAAGAGTGTACTCCTAATCAGAGCTCGTTACCTGTATAAAAGACACCTGGGAGCCTGAAATCTTTCTGATTGAGAGGGGGTCAAATACTTATTTCCCTCATTAAAATGCTAATCAATTTATAACATTTTTGACATGCGTTTTCTGCATTTTTTTGTTGTTATTCTGTCTCTCACTGTTCAAATGAACCTACCATTAAAATTATAGACTGATCATTTCTTCGTCAGTGGGCAAACGTACAAAATCAGCAGGGGATCAAATACTTTTTTCCCTCACTGTATTATTATACAGGCGTCTCGCTTAACGGGCGTTCTTTCAACCACAATCCGCTCTCACAAGCAATTAATATTTAGACCCATTTGTTCGCAAAACGATAAAAATGTCCACTTATGGAGTGGACACCGGTCGATGAATATGCATCCCCTGGCAGCAGAGATGCACGGTGGCCCACAGCTGTTTGTTTCACAGCTCTCTTTGGTCGTGTGGCAGAAAGGGGGCCTCGTGGTGGCACTGTAGTGGGTGGGTGTGGGGAGCGCTCACAGCCAACACCAGTGAACCAGTCCTGGGCTTCCTCTAGGTCGACTCAGCCTCAAATAAGTAGCGTACCTGGTGCGGTGTGTAAACATCGCCACAAGGGAGACAAAAGCAGCCGGGCGTAGTGCTGGCCACCCACCTCCTCGTGTGCCCAGATCAGCCTTTATAGAGGTACTCGCGAGCAGCGTTTGCCCCAAAAGTCTATGAAAGCTATACGAGGAATCTTGCACTGTGGTTCTTCAAGTGCGGTGTTATATTTGATGTTTTATTACGTTATTTTTGTATTATATATATGCTTTTCTCACGTTAAAAATGTTGTTCCCAGAGTGCAAAATGTTTGGCCTCAAACGTCTATTTCAGATTTTGACATGGGAGTGCGTCAATGGGAAGACGACCATCGTTGCTCACGAGTTTTCGCTTCCCGAGCTATTTTTCATGGAGCGTGTCTCGCTCGTTAAGTGAGAGGCACGCGGCTGTACCATAACACTGTGGGATGCTGCCCTTGGTGTTATGGTTCGTGCACACTCAACTTCCAATTCCAGAGGTCACAAAGTTCAACCTCCCACTCATCACTACAGACATCGCAAACACACGAGCATGCAGCATCATCGGTTCACGCTTCGACTAATGCAACTCTGTACTCACCCGGTCCTAACAAAAAGCCTAAAAAAACTCCGTCTACAAAACCACCTCGCACACACTGTCCTCACCTCCCACCAACTGTGTCTGACCTCCGACTTCGATCTCCGGGCCTTCCACTGGCTCCCAATCCCCATCAAAATTACCTTCGAAATTGCCTGCCTCTGTTACACTGCCTACAGGGCCGGTTACCCCTCCATACCTCTCGGACCTCCAGACGCCCTGCTCCAAAACCACCACCAGAACTCTCCGCAGTTCTACCCTGGAGTTATTCTCGAAATTGAGAGTCAGGACCGCGATCGTCATGCGTCGTTTCTCTGTTGTCGGCCCCTCCACCTGGAACGCCATCCCCCTCCACATTCACAGCGCTGTATCTTTACCTGCCTTTAAGCGCCTTCTCAAAAAACACATTTTTATTTGACTTTAACTTGGAACTGATCTCTGCTCCGTCCCTCAGGGTCACTGCCTTCGGGGAAAGTGAAAATAGTGTGCGTTATAAATTGGCATTATTATTATTATTATCATCATCATCATGAATGGGAAATCCACTGCATCGTGAGCGTATTCACCTACAGGTCACCACATATGACGATCCTGCGATATACCAAAGACAAAGATCTCCCGTATAGCCGTAACAGACGGTAGGTGCAAGTGCTGTTAGCAAGTAGCAACTATGAATGCTGGCACAGCACTCGAGGGGGCGGGTGGCCAGCACAACGCTCGGCTACCTTTGTCTCCAGAGCTGTAATGTTTACACACCGCACCAGGGTACTCATTTGAGACTGAGTGGACCTAGGAGATGCCCAGGACCAGTTCAAATAATCATCACTAGTGTTGATCAAGAGCGGGAATTGAACCCGGGTGGCCGGGTTCGTAGCGCAGTGCGCCAACCACTGCGCTCCCGCTCCCCACCATCGACCCAGCTCCTGCACACGATTAACACAGATACATGCTAATCGAACAGATTTCATCACACCCTCTGCTCGTGAACATCCTCATGGACGCGTTCTATTTTAGGCGGCCACTCCATAATGAATTTGGACCATCAGCCATCAAAGTGGTGTGTTCTGCCCAAGCCCACCGACTTGTTTTAACAGTTTGGAAGAAGTCATGAACCTGCATGTTGTTCCTCTTTCTGCCTCTCAGAATAATCCTGAGCATGCATTTCCCCATTCCCTTCGGTGTTATACTACACAAATATAGCTTCAAATATACGTAGGTGTGTGGCAAGTTTGCCATATGTTCACCTCATGCCTGCACAAACCAATAGGCATTCGCTTGAAAAAACTTGTCCATGCTTTCAACTGTACATGGATGACAGGAGAATCAGAATATAAATTATGTTTTTTTTTATATACAAATAGGTTTAGCGTAAATAACGAGACTCCAGAATATATGTTTAGTGTGAGGTGTTGAGAGCTTGGTGTATTGAGCATACAGGAGAGAAATAAGGGAGTGCTGGAATTAATTATTAAAACTACAGCAGGAACCTTCAAGAGATTTGGACAAGGGAGGCTGATCATTAATGTGTTGCAGGGGGGAGCAGTATTCCATTAAGAACACCCGTTCATTTTAATGAAATTGTGTTCATTATTGTACTGGGAAGGAGCATTCGGAAAAATGAAGAGGCATTGCAAAGCTTAATTTCTGCGATTGTTCCATACATGGAGGAGACATGTGGTTTGCATGTTCCATTAGTCACAGCGATGGGTTGCGCTGCAAAAGGTAATACGACGACACAGCGCGTGCATCACAAAGTGTGCTATTACGCCTCACTGCCATTGACGAGAGATATCCACGGCTTAATTGTGCACGCTGAATTCAGAAATGATGAGCGCTAACACTTCATAGGAGGCGGTGTAAGCTCTATTTGATCCTAATGGCGGTACACCAGGGTACCAAATAATACAAAATGGCCGAGGCAATTAAATATTTTATTTCTGGGACACTATTTTTTCCAGGGGTGTACTTAATTCCGCGACTGGGGTACCAATCAATCCGAAATCAGTGCTACTCCGCAATGTCGAAATGTAGCGAGGACGATTGTGCTGAAACCCTGAATGCTCGTACGCACCGTAGTGGTGCATCGCGTATAACTCGTCGAGATGAGTCGATTGCCACATCGCCGACCATCAACAGACTGAAAATGACTGCATCGCGGACATTATGCGAGAGCTGGGGTACTATGGTACCCCGGGGTACCGCAATAAGGTTAATTTACCAAAGATTAACATTCTACCAAAGGCTAAATCGCATGAAACGTACCCGATCTCTTTAGATCTCTGGAGCTAAAGGGGCCGTCCATAAATAAGGGGGGGGGGGGTCAAAAATTTGTGACGATGTGTGACGAGGGAGGGGGGGTTTGAGAAATGTGATGTCACATCAAAATGCACAACTTTAAATAAAAAGACAACACGTTCTACTTAATTAAATATACTTTTAATGTTTTCTCCTACAACATTAGAGTGCAGCGCTACATTAAATATGCACTACAATGACAATAGTTTAAAGTGATTTGAAGCATGTTTTATATTTGGGGGGGGGGGGGCAGAGCTTTGTGACGTCATATTTGAGGGGGGGGGTCTGACTTTTTGTGACGTCGTGTGACGAAGGGGGGGGGGGGGTCAAAATTCGTCCAAAATCGCGTGACGTCATTTTTGGACGGCCCCAAAGCAGGGTTAAACTTTCATGTTCCTTGGATCGTTGGGTGAATTTTTCTCCGGGTCCTCCGGTGTTTCCGACCACATTTCGAATTAACATGGCGTTCAGAATATTTGGCTGCTGCTATAAATGTCCACGTGGTAAGTCACTTCCTTGAGCTATCATTTGTGGCCAGGTCGCCACAGTGGTGTAACACTTTGCTCACTCGACTTACAATACTGAGGTCGCCAGCACCGATTAGATCTCCTGGCGCGGCAGTTGAAACGACGGAGCGAGTTCCCCCCCCCCCGGCCCCCTCCCCCATCTCTGTCCACCCAGCAGTACAAATGGGAACACCACAGGTTGCGTGTGGTGAGTTCAAGTGTGGTTGCTCCCACCTCTTCTAAGACGTCTGGCCAGCATGGAAGACATGGCAAAACACCCTCTAGAGCTCTCTTTAGTGAAGACCCCTTCTACCAGCTGAGGCATTAGCAAGCACTTTCAGGGCTGCACCTTCATCGCTCATACTTCATTGATACATTCTATGTGCATACCTTGACAGAGTTTTTACAGTGACTCATTGGCTATTCCGGCTACCTTTAAAGCCTTCCTGAGTGAAAATTTATAAAATGGTATCAGTGCCAAGATAAGACATTTAAGGCAACAGCCGTTGACTTTCGACAGAGAAGAGCATATGCTAAGCTGTGAGAATAGAGACCTGCTTTGAAGCGTGAAACTTAGTTTGAGAAAATAATGTTTCAGTCTATCGCGTGTCGGCACACATGAGAACTTATGGCACCGTTAAATCCAATCACAAATGAGGCATTTTAACGTTAATTAGTGTCTGCAGATGACAGCAAGTACAATCTAGCCAGAGTTAATATAAAGTGTCCCTCTACGTTGTATTAGCCATATGTTTCAGCTTCATAGATGAATACAAATGCAGCGTGTATCCTCCAGCAGGCAACTGTAGTTGTTTCAGAACTTTTAACAGAGTCTGGGTCAGACTCCAACAGCTCACATTGTCCTTGAAACTGATTGGTCCACACCAGACAGTTTTCTTTTGAGCCTCGTCTCAAACGGTCTTAGACCAGAGGACGCCTTTTGGCCTAATTCTGTGAGGTGAGTTACGCGAGCAGCCTCTCGTTGCCGAAGTCTCCGTATTTACGTTTGTTCATCTTCACGGCAGGGTGGTCTAGCTACAGTGAGGGAAAAAAGTATTTGATCCCCTGCTGATTTTGTACGTTTGCCCACTGACAAAGAAATGATCAGTCTATAATTTTAATGGTAGGTTTATTTGAACAGTGACAGACAGAATAACAACAACAAAATCCATAAAAACGCATGTCAAAAATGTTATAAATTGATTTGCATTTTAATGAGGGAAATAAATATTTAACCCCTCTGCAAAACATGACTTAGTACTTGGTGGCAAAACCCTTGTTGGCAATCACAGAGGTCAGACGTTTCTTATAGTTGGCCAGCAGGTTTGCACACATCTCAGGAGGGATTTTGTCCCACTCCTCTTTGCAGATCTTCTCCAAGTCATTAAGGTTTCGAGGCTGACGTTTGGCAACTCGAACCCTCACCTCCCTCCACATATTTTCTATGGGATTAAGGTCTGGAGACTGGCTAGGCCACTCCAGGACCTTAATGTGCTTCATCTTGAGCCACTCCTTTGTTGCTTTGGCCGTGTGTTTTGGGTCATTGTCATGCTGGACTACCCATCTACGACCCATTTTCAATGCCCTGGCTGAGGGAAGGAGGTTCTCACCCAAGAGTTGACGGTACATGGCCCCGTCCATCGTCCCTTTGATGCGGTGAAGTTGTCCTGTCCCCTTAGCAGAAAAACACCCCCAAAGCATAATGTTTCCACCTCCATGTTTGACGGTCGGGATGGTGTTCTTGGGGTCATAGGCAGCATTCCTCCTCCAAACACGGCGAGTTGAGTTGATGCCAATGAGAGCTCCATTTTGGTCTCATCTGACCACAACACTTTCACCCAGTTGTCCTCTGAATCATTCAGATGTTCATTGGCAAACTTCAGACGGGCATGTATATTGCTTTCTTGAGCAGGGGGATCTTGTGGGTGCTGCAAGATTTCAGTCCTTCACGGCGTAGTGTGTTACCAACTGTTTTCTTGGTGACTATGGTCCCAGCTGCCTTGAGATCTTTGACAGGATCCTCCCGTGTAGTTCTGGGCTGATTCCTCACCGTTCTCATGATCATTGCAATTCCACGAGGTGAGATCTTGCATGGAGCCCCAGGCCGAGGGAGATTGACAGTTATTTTGTGTTTATTCCATTTGCGAATAATCGCACCAACTGTTGTCACCTTCTCACCAAGCTGCTTGGCGATCGTCTTGTAGCCCATTCCAGCCTTGTGTAGGTCTAGAATCATATCTCTGACATCCTCGGAGAGTTCTTTGGTCTTGGCCATGGTGGAGAGTTTGGAATCTAATTGATTGATTGATTTTGTGAACAGGTGTCTTTTATACAGGTAACAAACTGAGATTAGGAACACTCCCTTTAAGAGTGTGCTCCTAATCTCAGCTCTTTACCTGTATAAAAGACACCTGGGAGCCAGAAATCTTTCTGATTGAGAGGGGGTCAAATACTTATTTCCCTCATTAAAATGCAAATCAATTTATAACATTTTTGACATGCGTTTTTCTGGATTTTGTTGTTGTTATTCTGTCTGTCACTGTTCAAATAAACCTACCATTAAAATTATAGACTGATCATTTCTTTGTCAGTGGGCAAACGTACAAAATCAGCAGGGGATCAAATACTTTTTTCCCTCACTGTAGATGTTATTTTATTTTTATTGAACCCATTTTAACAGTCACAGCAGAAGAAACGTAGATATACAAGTAAGGCCAGGGTGTCTGGGAATTGCATCCTCTGGGTAGGCTATCTCCAAAAAACAGGAGCTTGCTAAGGTATATAAGGTTATTTAGTTTTACCAACGAGGTATGTTGGACTTCTTTGGCACTGTACAGTATCACAGAGACAGCGAGCAAAATTAAAAGAGAAAGGAACTTGATGCAAGGTGGCGAGCTTAAGAAGTGTAACTTCTTCTGTTTGTTACATAAATAGCTCTAGATTTGAAGCTTTCGTGACTGCAAGGATTCACATTCTTAGGTTGTTTCGGTAAAGTCACGTCGGTAAAACATTAAAATTAATAAAAGTAAAATAAAATAAAAATCACGACGTTTCGGAGGCAACACAAGCTTCCGTCTTCAGGTGGAACCGTCACAGCCACGACAGCTGTATCAAGTAAATGAGAGATTGCAGGAGCTACCACTCCGTTTATATAATGGTTGGAGAGGGGGGGGGAAGCGGAAAGTACAGCACACTTTTTATTCATATAAATAGCGTTGTTTGAAGACCAACTCCAGAATTATGACTCTAGATGTTTGTTATTAGGCCACAACGTAGCTCCTGGCAGCACTGAGTGAAGACCTACAGTTCCTTCATGGAAACAACGGAGCCGGCATGCGTTGATGATGCACCCCCCATCACCTATGTTTCGCAGCCACAATCACAGCACTGGCTTTAATTTAGCACCAATAATTAATCAGCCGTGACCTACAAACCGACATTTCATACACTTTAGCATATATAGTGAATAACATTTGGTGCAATGTTCATGTGATTTAAGGTGCAGGTGAACTTATGTAACATTTGCATAGCCCGTGGCTTTTGTGTCTTTTTTTCAATATCAGCCTATGGAGGGTCAGGTGTCAGGATTTACACCACCTGTGTCATCTGCTAGCAGTCATGTTCCATTGACTTCTGCTTTTAAAATGATGTACGCTTAAATTAAACACCTTTTTGTGACGCTGCGTTGGGAGATGCACACAAGCCCAAATACACACAATCTCAACACGTTCATCAATAACACTGCCCTAAATGGGAAAGTAAATAGATAAAGGGATTTTGAGTTGGCATACTGTAGGTGCTGTTGCAAATTATTGTATGTTTCTGAAACACTAACGCGTTTGCGACGAACACATTGCGTGTTGCTTTCTTTAAGTGCCACTAATTCTACAATCTGGCTTCATCAAATCAATGTATTCCAGTCTCCTTTTTGCACTTACATTACAGACTACACACATGGTTTATCACACAGCGGGTTCCGCTGACATTCCCGAGCACTCCAGAGCAAGGATCAACAGAACCGCAAGCATCTGGACTGAGTCCGCCACGCTGGTCCATCAGCGGGGACGGCCTCCTGCTCCCGCTCGGGCGGCGCCCCAACCACCAGATCGACCGAAGGCGCGGACTGCGACACAGGAGGCACAAGAGCAGCAGGGTCAGCAGCAGCAGGCGCATCCTCGATCCCGGCAAGGTTCTGAGCCCCATCCACGGTCACAGGCCCGGGTGCTGTGGACGGCATGACACAGTCCTTCCAACACACGCGCTCTGAACGCATCAACCCCAAACCGTTGGACACATCAGACACCGGCAAGCCAATCGTTGGAGATGAAGAGGTGATATGTGGATGAACAAACGGCTTCAACCGAGAAGGATGGACAAACCAACGGCGACGGCCCACCCGGATACGCACACATTGTGGCCGTTTCACCTCGACCACTTCCACGGGTCCTTGCCAGGGCTTATGTAACTTAGGAGATGTACCAACCGGCACCTGGGAGCAATGCAACCATGCTTTGTCGCCGATGGACCACGGCAACATGTGATCCCGCTTCCCCATTACGTTCATTGCGCGCCTGTGTTTTGGCAGCGTTAACTCTGGCCGCCTCTCGAGCCGTAGAAATGCGCTGTAGGGAATTTTGCACATGCTCAAACAATCTGGACTTCCCTTTATACAGTGACGAACCCAATTGGGTACCTATAGGGGGCACATTCTCTCTCCCATACATCCTATACGCAGCAAGCACACTCGGCACATGCAAATCCCAATCCATCTGCCCAGCGTCGACTGCCTGACAGAGCATGGAGGTCAAAGTTCTATTCAGGCGCTCCACCATCCCATTCATCTGTGGGTGGTATGGCAATGTCCTAATTTTCCTCGTACACAAAGCGTCGCAAACCTCACGCAGCAATTTAGACGAAAAATTGCGCCCCTTGTCTGTGAGAATTTGCTTCGGGGCTCACTTGTCCATCATATAACCGTACAAAAACGCCTCCGCAATGGAGGCCGCCGACTGGTCAGACCATAGGCCATCGGGAAAATATTCAACCCCCACTAAAATAAATGTCTTCCTTTGTGGAGTAGCCCAAAAGGGTCCAAAGATATCGAGCGCCACCAATTCGTTGATACGTGAACCCGTAATGGATTGCAGCGGCGGATGTGACTTCCGCTGCGGCGGTTTCCTGGGCGCACATTCAACACATCCTTGGATCCATCTGGAGACATCAGCTGTCATCCCCGGCCTATAATAGTCACACTGTAGTGTCAAGAGGGACTTCTGGACACCAAAGTACAACAGATGATCCTCGTGCAGTGCGCGAACCAAGTCACCCCGGAGAGCGGTGGGGATGACAAGCCGCCAGCGATCCAACATATCCTCTCTCTACATCAAAAGGCCATCATGAAGAATCAATCGGGGCCCATCAGCTGACGCGATAGTTTCCCGTGAATTTTGCGCGCGACCCCGCAAGACCCCTAAGGAATTGTCATTCAGCTGCTCGTGCACCCAAGCAAAACGTGCAAGCTGCAACACGCTATCAACCGGTGCAATCGGGCCAGGGGGCTCCGAACCAGCAACCACAGACATAACGGCAGCTGGCTGCAACATGGAGAGTCTACAATGGCCCGCCCCCGATGAACATGGACAACGAGGCGATTGAGGCAACTGGGACAAGGCATCTGCGTTACAATGTCGAGCACCCTTATGATATATCATGCGGAAATATTTCAAGCCAATGCGAAAGTTGGCCAGAAGGTTGTTCGACTTTCAGGGAATTCTGGAGGGCCGCGTGATCTGTACAAACAACAAATTCCCTGCCGTAGAGATAAGGCCTCTATTGTCGGATGAAATAAACAATGGCCAATAATTTCCTCTGAGTGACACAATAACGACGTTCCGCGGGGGAGAGGACATGGCTGCCATACGCGACCACCTTCTCAACCCCGTTTTAAACGTGAGACAAAACGGCGCCTATTACCGTGTCACTCGCGTCAGTGTCCAGGATAAATGGCGGGGAGAAATCTGGATACGAAGGGCTAAAAACTCAGCCTCTTCCTCCAGACCCCACCAGAATCTTTGATTCTTAGCCGTCAAAGCATGCAAGGGTTTGGCGACCACAGCAAATTGCGACACGAACTTATGGTAGTATGATGCAAACCCAATGAAATTGCGGATATTACCCACACACTTGGAGGTCGGCCACTCGCGCACACATACCTTTTTTTTTACGGATCCATGGTGATGCCCTCAGCACTAACAATATAATCCAAATAGTGCACTGAATTTTGTAATAAATTACATTTCACCAGCTTAAATTTCAGATTGACTGAGCGCATCCTAGCGAAAATGGAATGCAGATGTAGGAGATGTTCGTCAAAAGTGCGGCTGAACAGAATAACATCGTCCAAATAAATGAGACCAGAGTCCCACTGCAGGCCCATCAAGACGAGTTCCATGAGTCGCTCGAAGGTGGCCGGAGCCGAATTCAAGCCCATCGGAAGGCACTTAAACTGAAAGAGTCCCTGGGGCGTGTGGAACGCGGTTTTAAGCTTTGAGGAATCGTCAAGGGGAAGTTGCCAAACCCCGAAGACAAATCGAGAGTAGAGTAAATCTGCGCACCGGACAAGGCATCCAGGGAGTCGTACATGCGCGGGAGCGGGTACACATCGGCCACAGAAACTTTCTTCAACTTACGGAAGTCAACATAAAATCTAAGACTACCGTCCTTCTCCTTAACAAGCACGACGGGCGCTCCCCAAGGGCTATTAGATGGAGAAAAAATATCGGCGGCCAACATGTCGTCGACCGCCCATTGTACACGTTCATTTACCACTGGGCTCAAACAGTACGAGTTCTGATTAATAGGGCCGGCCTCCTCTGTGTCAACACGGTGATGCAACAGGGAGGTCCGACCGATATCAAATTCACTCTTACTGAAAACGTCAGAGAATTCGCACAAGAGCAACCGCAGGTCGTTCCGTTGCTCGGGAAACAACTGAGAATTCTCCTGATACAGAGCTTCAGCCCACATCTCATCTGTCACCCCAACGTGGTCAATAGCACCCACAACAATCTGCTGCGTAACAACATAATGTTCACGAAATACAGTGGTGGCGTGAGCCAACACCGTACCCGCCTGAACCACCACCGCAACCGAGTCCACGTTAAGAACTTGCAGGAATGGGACCTGGTCGGAGCAAAGGACCGTCTGTGCACCAACTAGTGCCAGTCCACAGGTCATCGTATTCGACGGGGTCAAAAGGACCCCAGCTGCTGAATCAACACTTTTAATTTCCTAACGATAGCGTAGCGGTACAAGCATCTGGGATCCTGGCGGGATCTCCACCGCAACATCAACAAGGGCTTGTACCGTGACGCATCCTGCCAAATGTGGTTGTGACGATGGCACAAAAAAAAAAATTGACCAGACGGCATTTCCAAACAACCCTGGTCAATGAGAATTTTGATGGGAATCCTCTTAAGGAAATCGGTACCCAAGCACAGCCACTTCGCCAATTATGATGCGGGCATTCACCTGGCCAATGATGCCCATGCTCCCACCATTTGCCACTACACAAGCATTTGATGAGCCGGAATCGACAACAATGAAATATAACGTCTGAAATAATGGTAGCCAAAGCTCCCGTGTCCACCAAGACATGCACCTCTACTCCCTGCACCGAACCCGACACCGCCGAAGAATCCTCAACCGCTGCAACCATGCAACGCGCCAATTTCCACCACTGTGTCCTCGGGCAAGGCCACTCCTGCGCAGCCGAACCCTGAAGCCCGGTGCCAATGTATGAGTTATGCTGAAAGCGAGTTAACCCCGAATTATCAGATGTCTGAGATTGCAAAATGGGTCAGGTGTCTGATGTGTACCGACTCGCCTGTTGGGATTGAGGTTGAGCCTTCGAAGGGGCAGCGGGCGCCAGAGCAGCAGTCAGTGTCGGAGGATGATTCTGGCACCCCCTCGCGAAGTGCCCCGGCTGGCCGCAGTGGAAACAGGCCAAAGGTAGCCTCTGCGCCATCCAGTCCTCACGTTGACGTGGTCTCCAGCTCCATCGATGGCGCGCAGCATCCCCCTGTCTCCGATTCTAATGCGGTACCACAGCAGCGCCGTCCCCCACCGAAGATGCATCGTCGGCCGGAACAACCACCACTTTGCTCGGCGACCATCCCTTCGGTTCCCCATCTCGGCTGGGGTCCCCCATTCACGATCTGAGACCAACGCTCTAGATTTTCATGGGCCTGAAAACATCTGGTGGCCCACCGGTACGTTTGGATGTCTTCATCACACACAGGTAAGACCACCCCCATGTCTCTAGCCAAGTTGAGGACAGAGTTATGAAGACTGCAGGCTGAAGACCAGCTAGACTAGGACCCTGGGACCTCGAGCCCGACGTCCTTCTCAGGACTGGGCCGAGCTGGGACCAGTGGTCGGGACCCATACCTTGGCTGGGTCGGGTCAGATAGCCTCCCCTAGGACACGAATAATTGGCAGGCTGAGAGTGAGCAGGGGCAGTGTTTAGGTCACAATATCCCGGAGGCCATACCTCCCTAGATAGGGGGCGTAAGGGAGTTGCCGTAGTTAAAAATAAACATACCGTGTTGCCTCGATCTCAACGTCTCCATCTCCATAAAATAACCCACTACACATGGGTGAGTGGTGCATAGCAGAATAGGCAGCTCGGACAGACAACCAACGTGGACATGTAGGACTGTAGCATTATGTGGTACGTGCGTCAGATCCCTTTTCTTCAGGGAAGGAAGGGGAAAAGGGGGGGGGGGAGTCAGTCAAATTTAAATTTCAATCAAGTAAACTCGGGGTCTCTGGAGTGGCATTCACGAGGGAACCCCAGATCTGTGTGAACTTCACTTCCCTATTCCTCAGTTTCCGACTGAGGTGTTCTAAAGCTGCTAGGGCAAATAGGGAGTTATGCCAGAGGGTTAATGAGGGGCCCCATGATTCTTCCAGGAGCTCAGCATTGTTTTTCTAACCGAAATATTAATTGCTTGGAGAAGGGTGTGTTGGTGCCTGGTGATACCTTGGGATTTAAGGCCTAGGACGGAGGTTTCAAGGCTAAGTTGTATCTCGGTGCCAGGCATCGCGTTGTACAGATCAGTTATTTTATCATAGAATATCCTGATGGTGGAACACTCCCAGAAGTTGTGAATGTATGTTTGGATGGTGCCGGTGGGCACCTAGGGTAGTCTGGGGATATGGTGTGGAAAAATTTAGCCCTCCGTTGATTCGTGAGATATGTGCTATGAAGGAACTTAAATTGAATCGTCCTGAGAGGGAGGAATCTTAGACCTTGCCAGGGGTTGTGCCAAATTAGTTTCCAAGACTCTGATGGGAACGGGCAGCCCAGCGCCCCCTCCGAAAGCGATCTGCTTTTTGGTCTCACCTCGTTAGAACCCAGGAGCAGGAGTTGGTATGCCTCAGAGATTTTATAGTGGGTCTTCTCTTCAGTTAGCCATACCCATATCGGGGAGGGGATCTTTCGGAGGTCAACATCCCTTGCCTTGTTAATAGAGTCCCTGATCTAGATACATTTGAAAAAAAAATCGCTATTAGGGATGTAATGTCGCTTTCTAATGTTTTGGAGAGTGTCCAACACCCTGAATCAGATGAGAGATCACCCACCCTCTTGACCCCCTTGCCCCCAATTCTGAGGGATGGATTATCCCACATAGAGTCGCTGGAGGCCAAAGGTGATAGGGATCAGTCAATTTCTCAGGATCCAGAGGGTTGTGTTGACCTAGGATAGTGGTTTAAAATCCGAGTGCTTATCCCTAGGATGCGAGTGGACTATACCTTCAAGGCTACAGGGGATACTGATGCCTCTTCCCACTTCTTCCAGGAGCCTCATCTGTTCTTATTGAGACAATGCTTGACCATGAGGAGGCCTCCCGATAAGTAGTACTTGAGTTAAGATATCGTTGTCGATCCTGGCCACCTTGTGGCCCCAGACAAAGGAGGATACGAGGGAGCGGAGCTTACTGAAGAATTTCTGAATTATCTTGGTCGGGATCATCCTGAGATGGTAGAGGGCCTTTGGAAGAGTCATCATTTTGACCAAGTGGACCCGATTGGAGAGTGACAGCAGGATATCGTCCCAAATGGCTTGGAAGGTCTCAATCTCCAAAAGAAGGGGGGGGGGGGAGTTCTCTTTGAAGAGATCCGCTAGGTTGTAAGTGATATTCACCCTGAGGTACTTGATTTGGGAGGGGTACCACCTGAAGGGGGAGACATTGGATGGAGGTCTTCCTGAAATCGTGGACTGAGGCATGATATCTGACTTTGTGACGTTGAGTTTATAGCCTGAGACTGCACCGTACTCAGCAATAAGCTTCAGGAGGGCAAGTATTGAGGTTTTGTGATGGTAAGCAGAACATTATCCGCATATAAATTTACTTTCTTTTCGACTTGCCCATAGCGTATACCTAATATCTCCGGGCTACTTTGTATCCTGGCTGCCAGAGGCTCAATTGCAATTGCATACAGGAGGGGGATTAAGGCACATCCCTGTCTCGTGCCTCTAGTGAGGGGGGACCTCTCTGAGACAGAGCTATGCACTTTTAAATTTAGATTCAAAACTCATTTCTTTAGAACTGATGTTTGGGTTTAGTTTGTTGTATTTCCCCTGCATCTACGAGAAGCACGGTTGGCTGCGTATGATGCAAAAGAAGTTCAACATATTTACATTTTAATTGCTGCATGGACTGCGTTGAAATCTTACATACCAAATTTACAATTCAAATCTGCAATAATGATTACAATAGACATTACATGTTGAATCTGCAGCATGAATCCTTAGATTGTATATAGTCATCTTTAAAGGGAAACGGTGTATGATAATTGGTTCTTTACCCTTCTATCTGGCAACAAAACTGACACCTTTTTACAAGGAGTCATGTTTGCATAGACCGCAATACCTGCAGTCATAATACAAACAAAAGAACATAACTCTGATAATGTGCACTGTCCTTAAAGTTGATTGATCCACACCCGAGACAGCTTTCCTTAGAGCCTAGTCTCATATGGGTTGGACCAGATGACGCCAAAAGGCGCACAACTCAAAGACAATGCACCATCAGAGTATGAGAGCTCGGGGCAAGCATCTACACTATGGGAACCTCATTTGCCAGTAAAAAATATGATAATTGGTTCTTTACCCTTCTATCTGGCAACAAAACTGACACCTTTTTACAAGGAGTCATGTTTGCATAGACCGCAATACCTGCAGTCATAATACAAACAAAAGAACATAACTCTGATAATGTGCACTGTCCTTAAAGTTGATTGATCCACACCCGAGACAGCTTTCCTTAGAGCCTAGTCTCATATGGGTTGGACCAGATGACGCCAAAAGGCGCACAACTCAAAGACAATGCACCATCAGAGTATGAGAGCTCGGGGCAAGCATCTACACTATGGGAACCTCATTTGCCAGTAAAAAATATGATAATTGGTTCTTTACCCTTCTATCTGGCAACAAAACTGACACCTTTTTACAAGGAGTCATGTTTGCATAGACCGCAATACCTGCAGTCATAATACAAACAAAAGAACATAACTCTGATAATGTGCACTGTCCTTAAAGTTGATTGATCCACACCCGAGACAGCTTTCCTTAGAGCCTAGTCTCATATGGGTTGGACCAGATGACGCCAAAAGGCGCACAACTCAAAGACAATGCACCATCAGAGTATGAGAGCTCGGGGCAAGCATCTACACTATGGGAAGCTCATTTGCCAGTAAAAAATATGATAATTGGTTCTTTACCCTTCTATCTGGCAACAAAACTGACACCTTTTTACAAGGAGTCATGTTTGCATAGACCGCAATACCTGCAGTCATAATACAAACAAAAGAACATAACTCTGATAATGTGCACTGTCCTTAAAGTTGATTGATCCACACCCGAGACAGCTTTCCTTAGAGCCTAGTCTCATATGGGTTGGACCAGATGACGCCAAAAGGCGCACAACTCAAAGACAATGCACCATCAGAGTATGAGAGCTCGGGGCAAGCATCTACACTATGGGAACCTCATTTGCCAGTAAAAAATATGATAATTGGTTCTTTACCCTTCTATCTGGCAACAAAACTGACACCTTTTTACAAGGAGTCATGTCTGCATAGACCGCAATACCTGCAGTCATAATACAAACAAAAGAACATAACTCTGATAATGTGCACTGTCCTTAAAGAAGGGTAAAGAACCAATTATCATATTTTTTACTGGCAAATGAGGTTCCCATAGTGTAGATGCTTGCCCCGAGCTCTCATACTCTGATGGTGCATTGTCTTTGAGTTGTGCGCCTTTTGGCGTCATCTGGTCCAACCCATATGAGACTAGGCTCTAAGGAAAGCTGTCTCGGGTGTGGATCAATCAACTTTAAGGACAGTGCACATTATCAGAGTTATGTTCTTTTGTTTGTATTATGACTGCAGGTATTGCGGTCTATGCAAACATGACTCCTTGTAAAAAGGTGTCAGTTTTGTTGCCAGATAGAAGGGTAAAGAACCAATTATCATATTTTTTACTGGCAAATGAGGTTCCCATAGTGTAGATGCTTGCCCCGAGCTCTCATACTCTGATGGTGCATTGTCTTTGAGTTGTGCGCCTTTTGGCGTCATCTGGTCCAACCCATATGAGACTAGGCTCTAAGGAAAGCTGTCTCGGGTGTGGATCAATCAACTTTAAGGACAGTGCACATTATCAGAGTTATGTTCTTTTGTTTGTATTATGACTGCAGGTATTGCGGTCTATGCAAACATGACTCCTTGTAAAAAGGTGTCAGTTTTGTTGCCAGATAGAAGGGTAAAGAACCAATTATCATATTTTTTTACTGGCAAATGAGGTTCCCATAGTGTAGATGCTTGCCCCGAGCTCTCATACTCTGATGGTGCATTGTCTTTGAGTTGTGCGCCTTTTGGCGTCATCTGGTCCAACCCATATGAGACTAGGCTCTAAGGAAAGCTGTCTCGGGTGTGGATCAATCAACTTTAAGGACAGTGCACATTATCAGAGTTATGTTCTTTTGTTTGTATTATGACTGCAGGTATTGCGGTCTATGCAAACATGACTCCTTGTAAAAAGGTGTCAGTTTTGTTGCCAGATAGAAGGGTAAAGAACCAATTATCATATTTTTTACTGGCAAATGAGGTTCCCATAGTGGAAACGGTGTAGTTTTGTGGAATGAACTTGCAGAGAATTACATCAAAGTATTCTTGGTCGAAATTATTTCTTAAATCAATCAAATGTTCAATAAGTGGGAATGTCTTATTAGTATTCTATTAGTGTTCTTGGTTGATTAAAACAGCCCACGTGATGCAGAATCCCCATACATGGTTGCCTCCTATTTCCTCTTCAATCCCATGGTTTTCATTTAATTTGTAGACTGTCTCTGGGGGTATAAAATATTACCTGGAATAGTCTGCTATAGTCATGTCCTATACAGAATTGGGTTTCTTTGAGGTGTGTTAAATATGGTTCCAACAATTCTGTTCCCTTCATTGCACGTATATTCATCTCATGCATGCCCTAGCATTTAATTGGTATGGCTATGCACATTGAAGTCTCTGTAATGTAAAAGGTGTCCCTGTTACGATGGTGCCATGGGTTCGAATTTAGATTTTCCAATTTTCCCTTATCGTCCCATCGTTTCTATAATTAGTATATTACATTCCACTATGGTGAAGTGACCTTAAGTACAATGTGGGGTTTGTAATGAACATGCATAGGCCCTTTTATCTTATTTAGTGGCACCTTACTGAATTTCATAAATGTTTGGAGGTTACATAATGTATTCTGGGTATTGGGCATTGCTGAAAACAACTGTGGTATCATTAACGAATTGGCCAAACATCCCCACGCAGGGCCCTACTGAAAAAAATGTTGACACATGTTTATGCTTGTTTGGCTAAAGGACTTTGTTATTATAAATGTTTTGCATGGTACATTAGTTGTTTCAATGTGGGTTCCTGCCCCTGTTTATACCATGTTTTCATTCCAATGTGTCATGCGAGTAACGTTTCCCAGGATGAACACGTTTTGAGAATGAGTAAATACTAGGGTTGTTAAGCGAGTTCACCGGTAAACCAGTAACCATATGGGACCTTTCTTGCCAGTATCAAAATATAAGGGTAAAACTTATTCTTATAAACCGGTAACTGTTTTCAGATTCGATTACCATTTCTGACAGCCAGGAACCGGTCATCAATTCCAGTGGAATTTTAGAAATGCACCGATGGGCGCGTGCGAACATACAAACCAGCGGAGCGGACTAAGCCACCATGTGGCACATATGTCTGTGTCCATGCCGCTGCCCCCTGGTCACTTAGTTAATGTTAATAATTAGAGTCACTGAGCGCGATGCAACCATACTCCCCACAGCCACTACCCATGACCCTCACAGTTTTACCGCATGGCACAATTGCCCTCATTTCTCGGTTAAAGGTAAAGCCCAGGAATTGCTTGTTTGCCCTATTCTTTCAAACTGGTCAGACATCTTTGAAGAGGTGGGAGTACTGACACTTTACCTCACCACATGTGCAGCTGATCAACTGTGTTGTACCCATTTGCATTGCTGGGTGGACAGACGAGGTGGCACTGAAGACACTTGCCCCATTGTTTCAACTGCCACGACGGGAGATCTAATATTAACCGACGACCTCTGGATTGCAAGTAAAGTGTGATGACTATCACACCACGGCAGCTCCTATGATTTTCAGTTATTTAAACATGTTGGGCTTATTGCTGTCAACATTTATCGTTGTGGATCAAATCTGCGATGCATGAACAAATGATTACAACAACCCTAGTAAATATCCACGTTGTTTTAATCATCACTATTCCAATAAACACTTTTTTATCCAGATTAGTATTAGTGAGTCTCAAGGCTTGGATTAATGAGGGCTCTCCTTGGGATGTATAGGGACTCTACTTACGAGCGAGTTAGGTACTAGAGGTCTATTCGTAAGTCGGTTTGTTCGTAAGTCCAACTTTACTCCTGTCAATTCCAAACATGCTGTACGGCGTGTACACTAAACAACAACAGGCAATGGCGGTGGCCAGGCAGAAGTGCTGGGAATGCTGGATAATGATACAGAGCAACCACCGCCATGTATTGCGCGGCAGTTAAACTTACGACTGCGTCCGAAGAGGCAACTGGACATATGGACAGGTTTGTTCATTTCTCTTGAAACTTCGTAAGTTGAATGTTGTAAGTCGAGGAGTCCCTGTACGTATACATGAGGATTTTCTTTTTGGAGGATTCAACATGTAGGCTAACAACCAAACTTCCAGTTAACAAACATACGCGTACAAGAGGCGATAACTCAAACTCCAAACACATCTTCTAAAAGTCTGACTCCACCTTGTTACCTTCTTTCTACCGGCACCACATTTGCACATGAACACATATGCCTGTGTAAACCACCAACGTTGCCTCGAAGTTACAATTATGTCTAAGTTGCATTGAATTATTGCCCCCAAAGTTCTGAGCATATATCACCTCTCGCTTTAAGACAACCACCAAATAATATAGCCACGCACTGTGTTTGTGCATGAGGTGATAATGACAAGAGGCCTAATCTAATATCCTTCATGGGCTTCTTTTATAAATCGTCCTACACTGCTCCTCAGCATGTATGTTGAACTTCTTTTGCACCAGAGGTAGCCAACAGTGAACATCGAAGGTACGGGGATGAACAACAAACTAAACACCAAAAGCAGTTCTAAAGAAATTAGTTTTCAATCTAACAGTATTAAGAGTTCACTCCATACCGTCCGTACAAGTAAACTTTGAATGGCAATGAGCGCGCCTTGGCGAAAACGTGCAGTGGGTGGCTGGGCTCCGGGCTAAGAACATGAACCTCGCTGTATTTGAGGACGTACTTGAGAATTCAGAAAGTGCATTTTGAATTCAATTGCTGAAGGAGCTTCCAAGCACAGGGAGCGAAATGTCGGACATCGTATCAGACAACATGGGGTAACAACCAGACCATGTCAGAGAGCTCCACAGTGTAACTGCAAAGACCTACGCAGCAGTTTACTTAAGGCAATTGTTACAAACTACAGTGTAAGACTAAGTTAAAACTAGGATGCTTTCCATGTTACAGCGCCATAGAAATTGACATTATAATTAACAATTTTGGGCTCAGGAACATTACACGGTAATTCGAATGTCCACATTAACACAGCTGCCTCCTCCCTAACATACAGTACTCCCATAATATCCAACGGCACAGCTTCCCCACACAATTACGAGTGTCGAAACGAATTTTCTAACGTTGCCGTTGGACAGTAATAAGCACATGGAAGCAAGGAACGGGTCACCTTAATGAGGGCATCTAATTCTTTCATTAGAAGGTTTTTTTTTTGCCAAGTCGGTGATGCGGAAAGAGAGAGGTTCTACTGGACAGGCGCTGGACATTAAGGAGGACATTTTTTTCTGCGCCCACAAAACATAATCCAGGCAGAAGCGTGGCGCGGGAACTGAAATAATTAACTCCGTAATAATAAGATGGTCCCGTCTGCCACGGGACCTAATAGCTCACCACTATGAATGCACGATGCAATCGTCGTGTGAACAACGATATTTTAAAACGCACACCAGGTTATTGTAGTAATTGATTTCAAAATGGCCCTCAAGAAACGTCCAGTCTTTTAAATATTACCGAACAACAGCACCTTGTTAGTGCATCTTGATTTTGTTAAGGATTGTGTTGCACACCACTATTGAGTATAGCCAATTAATGAATTAGATTCCATGAAGCCAGACATTTTATAAAACTGTACTGGGCTATGCACATCAGGTTGCACGTTGTGTCATAAAACCAGAGGCCAAAAGGAAATATTAAAATCCTACATTTATGCGGGAATATTTCATTACTTTATGGATTAATTTTCATAGTATATCACTTATAAAATACAGCTTCTTTTCAATACAAATTAAAACAAGTATAGGAAGCATACTTGCCGATGTAACTGGCTGTGTTTCGTTATTGTCCTTCCCCCACACCTCCAATTAGCGCGGTTAGCTATGTATGGTGCGAAAGAAGTTCAACATATGTACACAATAATAGGTTTTTCCCCTTTTTATGCCAGCAAAACTGAAACCTTTTTTACAAGGAATCATGTCTGCATTATCCACAATACTTGTGGTCAGAATGCAAACAAAAAACACACTGATAATATATGCATTGTCCTTGAAACTGATTGGTCCACACCAGAGACAGCTTTCGTTTGAGCCTCGTCTCAAACGGTGCTAGACCAGCGTTTCAAGGACAATGTATATATTATCAGTGTGTTTTTTGTTTGCATTCTGACCACAAGTATTGTGGTTAATGCAGACATGATTCCTTGTAAAAAGGTTTCAATTTTGTTGCCAGAAAAAAAGGGGAAAAACCTATTATTATATTTTGGTACTGGCAAAGGAGGTCCTCATGATATGTACACATACTTTACGTGTCAGCAATGTTGGGAGGTTAACTTTTTTGAGGCTTTAAAAGTGACTTTGCGTAATCTCACTACGTGTATTTTCCTCATATTGCACGATCAATATGTTGCTTGATTACGGTTCTGATTGCCTTCTTCACAATCGCATACATTTGATCGATTTAACATGAACATAGCATCATCGCCCCTGGAGTGGAGAGTGTGATGCCATGGTGCAATGGCCAGCACACTGGACTTGCCTCTAAATCCCCTGCCGGTGCAGCTGTTGAAACAATGGCAAAGTTTCTCAAACTCCGTTCGCCTCTGTTCACTCTGCAGTATAATTGGGGGAGGGGGGGTCGCGTGAGAGCAGCAGTTGTCAGTGTTGGGATTAGCCGCGGGATACTTCAACATCATCGAATACGCCTCGTCATCGTGGAAGGCTAGGCCCAAACACCCCCTGGGGGGCTTTCTGGAGGGTATTTATGCTGGATTAAGACATTCTACATGGTGTGGGGGTGTGGGGCTGGTTTAGATTTCACTGTGGTCAGAAATCAAACTCAAGTTACAAATTTCGTAGAACATTGTGCGAACCGCTGCACCATACCCTCCCCACGCTAATCTATATGTTGGACAGTGTTATATATGATTGCCCGTACACAAGTGCAGACATCGAATTGTATCCTTGCCAGCAATCTCTTATGAAATTCTGGTGTTCTGTTTGTCTGTCAACTAAATTATGAGAGCCTTTTAGAAGGTTTGAATCAAAATTGTATAGAGGAGTGGACCCCCCCAGATGTGGGGGTAAAAAGTTGATCCAACAGGTTTACAACAACTGTCGACCCCCCCCCCCCCAAACAAATATTCGTATGCATATAAGCCTACACACCCTACATACAATAGTCAGTAGTATCTCCTACAGACCCTACATACAATAGAGTCAGTAGTATCTACACACATGGGCTGGGGGGGAGGAGAGGACATCAGTGGGGGCAAGGGGCAAAGCGCAAAGCGTTGAGAAGCCCTCCGCAGGAGCTAGAATTTCGGCGGCCATGGGCCGCCAAAATTCTAATTCTGGTCTAACAAAAGGCCATCTAGTCAAGGCGTTTTCCTCAACTGCCTGAAGCACAGATATCCTATGAGGAATCATACAACACCTTGATTAATGTTTGATGATTGCACATTTGTAATATTTAAAAGCCCATGTCAATCAAGCACCTGGATGAAGGTCTCCCCCATGCTTTGTTAGTCATTGGGGTTGTTTGGCCTTACTGCAAGCTCTTCATGCAGGCTGGTAATAGACAATCCCAGGACCGATTAAGATATTACTTGCCACTGATGTTAGCCACAGCTGGACACTGAACTCAGACTGCGGGGTTCACACTGCAGTACACTCACACCAACACCAATAAACCAATACCGGCCATTTTTCACTCAGTGATGGTGACGCCACCACGGCGCCTGTGCCAGGTAACACCACACATTTTGATGAGATGCATGCAATTGAAGAGTCAGTTGTTATTAATAGTAGATGGAGTGAGTGAATATAGTCCTTTCTTTATATAGCTCCCAGTCACAATGTTTGGTTCACCGTAATGCCAGGTCTTGTTCTGGATCTTGTAGTATAAGACATTCAAATGTTTTTAAGACTTAAGAACACGAGTCTCAATGCGACTACACTGTGTATACCTCCTGTTTTACCAGCTGGCAGTTTACCACTCTGCTCCACTTACTATTTATGTGGCCTTGTAGTGAATGTAATTACCAGGCTGGGGACTGCTTTACTCGTAATGGTGACTGTGCTTTTGTTGTGTCTGTATCATTACTATTATTATTGTTGTATGTTACCGGTTAGCTCTGAGGGCTGGTGTCAATTCCGGACACGAAGTTGTATAATTTTAATTGTGTAAAATACACAGCACATGGCCTTAGCAGACTATACAGTAGATTGCATACACATCAGGTATCAGCCCATTTAAATGAATAGTGCATTGCAAATCGAATTGTGGAACAGAGCATCCAATAATGAGGCTGCCATCCTTGTGGAAATGCATGCATGGTTTTAATCAATACAGCCTGGACATACATAATTTTGCAGGTTTAGGGAATATGCTCTGAAGAATTTGTGGGGCATTTAAACTAAAAAAGCATTTTTAATATTAGCAGGTAAGGCCCACTGAGCTATATAGCTATTTTTCAAAAAATGATAACTCAACGAAGTAGCTAATCATGTGGAAATTTATAGCAGCCAAATGCATTAAATGCATGTTTCTAAATGTGGAGGGATAAACTGGAGAACCCAGAGAAAAAGCCAAGCGAACCACGGGGAGAACATACAAACTCCAAATGATCAGACGTCAGGGTCAGGATCGAACCCACGACCTCCTGCGTACCAGGCAAGGTAGTTAACATCTCAACACCGTAGCGCCCATGCACCAGCATCACCCCTTTCATTCTAGTTCTCGTTAAAAAATGAATACAACCTCCTGCCAATATTTGTGTCTGCACATTGAACATGTTTTACACATCCCATCAGCAGCAAAGGCAGTGCCTCCTTCGAGTAGCATTGTGTTAAACCAATGCCTCCTTCGAGCAGCATTGGTTTAACACAAGAAATCTCTGAACTGCGTTGACAGTGATTGTTTGAACAGGGAGGTGTTCTTAAACCAATGCTGGTGAACTACTCAATGTTGAAAGGCAAGAACCATTTTGGCTGTAAGATCTAGTTTGTTCAAAACTACAACCCACTATATTCATTGAGCTGGCTAGATCTGCTTGCATTATAATTCAACACTGTTTCCACACGCCAATTTGCCTGGACTGATGTTAGACATATGTGTTAATTCTAGATTTGAAGTTTTCGTGACTGCAAGGATTCATTCTCTTTGTTTTTTTCGGTGAAGTCACGTAGGTAAAAAATTAAAATAAATTAAATCACGACGTTTCGGAGGCAACACAAGCTTCCATAATTTTGCTGTGGCGATTCCACCTGAAGATGGAAGCTTGTGTTGCCTCCGAAACGTCGTGATTTATTTATTTACATTTTTTACCTACGTGACTTTACCGAAAAAAACAAAGAATACATGTGTTAGTCACACTGAGCATGTGGCTAAAAACACAGCATTGTCTCACATATATGTCTCAGTAACCAATGCAGTCACTTGAATTCCATTTGGTTTTTGTGTTAATTTAGTTTATTAAAAAGGTCAGTAATTGGAAATGTTGATGGGATTACATTGGGCTAAGACAGATCATTTAAAGTCGTAGACATGTGAGGTCAGTGCCCCATCAGAGGCGCAGCAGATTGAGGTGCTGATTCTGCTTGTCCATGCTGCTCTCCCTCGGTTGCACTCCAAACGGCACTAGTTCCACAACTCAATACGGCCAATTACGCGCCCAGCTCCTCGGCAACTTGTTCCCTGACGTTTACTCACGTAATTTTTGCTGTCATGAAGTATAACGTCTAATCCAAATACCGTAATGCAATTACATTTTTAAATTGCATGCTTCACAACGTTAATCCAAGTTTTAAACCTACTCTTTCTTTGCATCACTCTGAACTACACAATGAAATTGATGAGCAGTAGTCTCCTTTGAAATTACCCTGAATGGCCGGATCTCATAAAAAAAAATTGCTTGGATAATGATAGGGCACACGAACTGGCCATATGTAGATTCGTTGCTTTCAATGTGTGCACGGTTTGGGCCTGATGGGATCCAATGGATTAGGGATCACAGCACGGGTTAACGGCATCGTTCAGACTGTTCAGAAACGTAAGCGAGCTTGGACAGGACATGTTGTTGTAAGGGTCAGTGGCCTATGGTTAACATTAACGATGTTGCGGCAGCCAAGGAATGGAACTCATCTGAGAAGGATCCACCGAGGAGATGAAGAAATGAAATCAGCTTGTGTGCAGGCGAGAAGTTGATCATTACATCGCAGGATCATTAAGGATGGTGATGGCTTGGAGAGGCTTGAATCCAGTGGTGGATTGACCATGGCAGATATTGATGATTCAATCAGCAGATCGGACGCGAACCAATCAGCCAATAAGGTCACATTAAGTCCATATGCAGCCAATCAAAACGACTGACTTGTTTCTAAAAATGTTTCCCACAATATCAGATCAGATAAGATTTAAATATGATTTAAATATGATTTAAATCTGAACCTCTGGTGTCACTCCTAAAGTAGAAAGTGACAATGTACTCCCAGTTAAGCTATTGAAATAACAGTAACATTATCAGGAAATGGCAATGCAGGTGATTAGACTGTAAAGTTGCATTTAAATATATAGTAATAAATGTACAGCCCTTTGTAAATGTATCTGGATGAAGGGCTCCCCTGGCTGTGTGGGTCGTTGTGCTATATAACCATACTTCACCAGACTAGTCAATATGATTTGGTGAAAGTGGGGCCCAAAACAGGTTCACGATGAAGGTGGAACCTAACACCGGTTGAGATAGGGGCCGTCTATAAATGACGTCACGCGATTTTGGACGATTTTTGACCCCCCCCCCCCCTCGTCACACGGCATCACAAAAAGTCAGACCCCCCCTCAAATATGACGTCACAAAGCTCTGCCCCCCCCCCCAAAAAAAAACGTGCTTCAAATCGCTTTAAACTATTGTCATTGTAGTGCGTATTTAATGTGGCGCTGCACTCTGATGTTGGAGGAGAAAACATTTATTAAAACGTCGATTTAATTAAGTAGAACGTGTTTTCTATATTTATTTAAAGTTGCGCATTTTGGTGTGACGTCACATTTCTCAACCCCCTCGCCCCCCTCGTCACACATCGTCACAAATGTCTGACCCCCCCCACCCCCAGGGTGCGTGACGTCATTTATGGATGGCCCCATATCACTCAGGAGTGATGTCGGCCATGACTAGGAATCAAACCTGTTCAGCAGTATGAAGGATTGCCACGGTGTGAATTGCCTTCGATCAGCAATGGATTGACAATGGGGGTGTATGTTATTATACCGTACAATAATTAAGGGGCTCATTGTTTTTTCGCTTACGCTTGTTTACCCATGGAACAACACTTTCTGATAAGGGTACTGTCGGGTTTTCATGGCAGGGGGCGATGATTGAAATTCATTATTCCAAATTGAGCGATTACCATCCACCGCAGAGATGGTTTCAGCTATCTTGTATGACTGATGGCACTGCTATCACCGACGTACTCTCGCTGTGACGTTTCTGTGTTCATGTTTCCCATGCAGGTGAAGACCCACGGCCTCACAAAGACAATCCAATTTAACGACCTAGGCCAACGCACCAACTACACCCTGGGCGTCATGGAGCTGAGAACAAACGGCCCCCAAAAGGTACCTCCCCGTCTGCTGATTACCGAGTTATTTTGTTATTTTGTAATCGTGTTGCACTCTTCAACAACAACAATAACTGTTATTTGCCTCTAAATGGCCGATGACATCACCACAGCGCTTGTGCGAGGCTCGGTGCACCTGGAGGCCACGTGAAGTGTCGAAGACTCGCTGGACAAGAGGTTACGGGACAGACCCAGGTGTCATGGGTTCAATGACTGAGATGACTGGCAGATGCAATAACTGTGCTGCCCACTATGCCAACTTGCACTTTTAAACTGTCTGGCACTCCGCTCAATGTAAACATTGCTCCTCTGCCCTCCATTGTTGTTAGAGGGCAACTGCCTCCAACTGCCGAGTTGATTTTTGCACGTGCCTCCTCCACAGAAGCCGATCTTAACACATCTGGTACCACTGATCAGCAAATCCAATCTTTTCTGCATTCAACAGTATCAATTCAGCCCATCTCTTCTCCAGACCAGGCGGCACTTGTTTAGTGCCCTCTATCTCGCCAAACAGAAGCCTGCAATGGCTGGACATGAGGGCGACATGACCCAGCCTTTGCAGCTTCACCTGCTTTAGGAGGTCACTGATGGGACTGTGTCCAGATGTTTCAAGTATCTGGGAGCTCTTCATAAAATCCCAGGCCGATTAAACCCAGGATGTATCATGGCCAGGCCAGCCTGAATGTGTGTTTTATCTGGCGCAAATGTCCCCTTTAAATGACTCCACAAGCGTAGATGAGTGAGGGCATAACTGTGACCGAGAAGATCCGTAGTTTCATATGGAACAGCACACACCCACACACAAAAAATGACAAAGCCAGCCGGAAAATACACTCCACCTCTCTCGAACAGCATGAGGTACTTGATAACAGCACAGCTAATATCGCGAAGGGAATTGCCCATCTGAATTTAATAACTCCCACTGCCGTAGATGCACAGAGCATGTGTGCGCATTTCCAATAAACGGAATGATAGGTTGTAATGCTGATGGCTGTAGAGGACTGCAATGGGCTTGAGAAAGCTTCAGGTTTCCAGCAGGGCCAGTGGGCTATGGGGGGGGGGGGGGTGATATTATGCCAGCCACAGGACTTACTGTAGCTGGCACGACAGAACGCTTCGGTTATGACTATGGGATCTCGCCAGAGATAAAAAAAATCAGGCCCTCACATATGTAGTGGTGGTGTTGACGCGCGCCGACAGTGAGAGATCACGGGGCGGCGCGGGGTGCGTGGTTGTGCGCGCTGACACAAGGTGGGAAATAGGATCGTGGGCAGCGCGCAGTGATTGGTCAACTGGGGTGGGTGCTCTCAGCGACGTCCGCATGAGGGACTATAAAGGGGGACGCGCGGGAGCACTCGGGGAGTTGTTAACCAGTTGAAGATCGAAGACGGAGTTGAAGAAGTAGGGCCCTGAGACCCCTAGTCCCGCTGTCCTTGTAAGGGCCGGGACCCTGTGTGGCTCGGAGGCGAGACTGTGGGACCCGTGGTCTGACGTCCATGTGGGACGAGGCTGTGGGACCCAGAGTCGAGACGGACACCCCAGTCGGGTGGGTTCCGAGAAGCTACGGGGCGTAAGAGCCCGTGTGGGTGTAGCCAGGGGAACCCCGTGGGTTAGGCTGCAGTTAGCCACCCGTGTAATATAAGTTGGTGTTAATAAAAGAGTGTGCTACCCGTAAGGTCGTCTTCCGACAAGTTACTACATTACAACTGGCGTCAGAAGTAAACCTGTCTTCAAAAGGATGGATACTAGGAAGACTACCCGTACCCACGAGCGAGATCGGGAAGACGACGGCGTACCGGAGCCACAAGCCTCGGAAGGTGAGGACGAAGAGTTGCCGCCGATGCAGCACTTCGCGGCGATGGCCGACGCTCCGCTCGCCTCCGACACCGGCCTACAGGATGCACACTCCCGCCTGGCGGAGTTGCTGCTCGCCGCCGTTTCAATTTTGGCAGAAATCACCGTTTCAGCAGGCGGGAGGACGACTACGAGGTTGGAGGAGGGAGCGTGGCCGGAGGGATCCCGCCAGAACGCGCTCCGCGCCGAAAGTTTTGAAATTGGCGCCATTTTTGAGGGTCCACCATCGATTGGCGGGAAGCGTGGACACCACGTGGTCGGGGACCTCCACTCTACACGGCCCGCGTCATCGGCGCGCGCCAAAACTCTCCACCATGCGCCTGCCGACGGAGCCGACATTTTCGTCAACCACAGCGGCGCGCGGGAAAAGCATTCATCGGAGGACGACGACCAGGTCTTCCAACAAAGACTGCCCGCGCTGACGGCGTTCAAGGCAGACGGGGGCGACTGGGGGGCCTTCCAACGAAGGTTCCTCGCACATCAAGAGATATCGGGGTGGTCCGACACCACTGCCCAACGCGCGCTGCCGGCGACGCTCGATGACGACGCACTTGCGGCCTTCACATCCGCCCCAAGGTCGTCCCGCTCAACGCTCCAGGCCGCGTTACATCTCATGGCTAAGGTGTTCGGACCGCCCTCGACCTGTCGCCACCAGTTCTACGAACGGCGTAAGATGGTTGGAGAAACTACGCTCGCCTATCGCACGGCGCTGCTCGCCCTGGCAGACGCCGCTTTTCCCTGCATGGACAAGGAGGGGAAGGACGCCATGGTGACAGAGCAGCTGCTGGCGTTGGCTCACGACCTGGGAGTCCCCATCAATACTTCGGACAAAATGGACATCTGCTCCTTGGGGGTTGCTACAGGTATCCACGCACATGAGGTCCTCAAGCGCAAGCGGGCGGTCGTCTGTGCATCGGCGGGGATCGCGACACCTGCTGCGACGGTCGCCGAGCCTCAGACTGCTACGGCTCGGGAGGAGACCTTCACCGTGTCGAGACCGGGGGAGTGGAGATCGGGAGGTCGTTCGCCCATACGATCGTCCCGCAAGCTGGAGCAACTGAAACCTACGACGTCCCTCGTCATGTGTTACAACTGCGGCCTTCGGGGTCACGTCGCGTCCGGGTGCCGGGCTCCACGTCAGCGCGCCACGGGACCACGTCCGGACGACGACCAAGGCCCCAAGTCGTCCCAGCTAACCCCGGCAAGTCGCGGCACCCCACACGCTCGGTCTACATACACGGCACACTCGGGTCGCCGCTTCGCGGTGGGGGGACCGCGTATGGGTACCGGGGATTCGTTCGTACACGGCCCGGGAGCAGTCAAATGGTCCGAGTTGGCCCACAGGATAGTGGCTGCGTCGGCCGGGTCGTCCGTAGTAACGGGTTTTATTGACGGGGTTGAGGTCCGGGTGCTGGTGGACACGGGTGCTTCGGCCACTATCATTTTGGACCTTATTTATAACATCCTCCCCGTCCAATGTCGACCCCTTCTTCCGGTGGACGTACCGTTTTACGCGGCGAACGGGGGTTCTTTGGGAATCATCGGACAGATTCGGGCGACTATTTGTATTGGCGATATCAAATTGGCGGGTCCTATTTTTGTGTCATCATCTCTGGCAGTTCCTTGTTTACTAGGTACGGACTTTCTGGCTAAGATGCCCATTAAAATTCTCGTCGATCAGGCCTGCATTGAGCTTCCATCGGGTCGGCGGGTTGCATTTTTAACGAGTCCTACCAAAATACGCACGGTTTGTGCTACGGTTCAGGCGCTGGCAACTCAGACTGTGCGGGTGCCCCCAGGATCGCAAATGTTGGTACCCCTTCGATTGCGAAAACCCCTTGGGGTGGATGCGGCGGAACAAGGTGTTCTGTTGGGGCCGTCAAACAGAGCTGTTGGGGGCCTCGGCTTAGCGGTAGCTCAGACCATGGTGCGGGCGGACAGGGATCCGTTCGTTATGGTTCTGAATACGGGGTCGCGGCCAGCTGTAATTACACAGGGCACGGTGCTGGCTCACGCGGCGCCGCTACCCGTCGATGAACAGCTCGTTGCACATGCAGATTCTAGCCTCGATACGCATCCTCCATTGGAGGAAGGGACAGAATGGTTGGACTCGTTGTGTGCTGGGTCTAGTAACTTGTTTAGTGTGCAGTTGGGAGCGTTGAGGGGCCTGCTACTCGAATTCGCTGACGTGTTTAGCAGACACAAGTACGATATTGGCTGCACGGACCTGTTGCGCCACCACATAGCGACGGGTGACGCGGCCCCTATTCGGCAGAATCCCTTCCGGCTCAGCCCAGCCGAGAAGGAGCATGTGCAGTCGGCTGTTAATGACATGTTGGCTGCCGACATAATTTCGCCCTCTTCCAGTCCGTGGGGTGCTCCCATCGTCCTTGTTAAAAAACAGGACGGGTCCTTGCGGTTTTGTGTGGATTTACGCCGCCTAAATAAAATCTCGATGGCCGACGCGTATCCACTCCCCAGGATGGATGAGTCGCTGGATGCCTTGGCGGGAGCACAGTTTTTTTCGACGCTTGACCTGCTTTCGGGATTTTGGCAATTGCCCCTCGATGAGGAATCGAAACCAAAGACCGCCTTCCGGACACCAGGAGGCCTATTTGAATTCAATCGATTGCCCATGGGCTTACATTCCGCTCCCGCCACGTTCCAGAGGCTCATGGAATTGGTTTTGTCAGGACTCCAATGGGACACCTGTTTGATTTACCTCGATGATATCATCGTTTTCAGCCGGACTTTCGAGGAGCACCTCCAGCGATTGAGAGGGGTATTCCTGAGGATGCGTTCCGCTAAATTAAAATTTAAACCGGCTAAATGTCACCTGCTTCGGGAATCGGTCAGGTACTTGGGGCATATCGTTGGCCATTCAGGGATCTCTACAGACCCTGCTAAGACGCACTGCGTCAGCTCATGGCCAACGCCAACCTCAGTCACTGAAGTCCGCAGCTTCATAGGATTCGCCTCCTACTACCGCCGTTTTGTCGAACATTTTGCCACCATAGCCAGGCCCCTACACGCTTTGACAGCTAAAGGGGTAAGGTTTCACTGGGGGCCGGAAGAGGAGGCTGCGTTCTGCTCCCTTCGGGACGCCTTGGTGCGGGCTCCTCCCTTGTGTTACCCCGATTTCACGCAACCGTTCCTGCTTGACACGGATGCCAGTAACACGGGTATCGGGGGAGTGCTCTCACAGGTGGTCGGGGGGGTCGAACGGGTGGTCGCCTACGGTAGCAGAGTTTTGTCACCTGCGGAACAACGTTACTGTGTGACACGTCGTGAATTGCTAGCGATCGTTTTTTTTATACAGCAATTCAGGCCGTATCTCTACGGCCGTCATTTTACTGTTCATACGGACCACGCGGCTCTCCAATACGCAATGCGGGTGGCGCAACCCTCCGGCCAATTGTCCCGATGGCTGGAGGTCCTCCAAGACTACCAATTCACGACGATTTACCGTAAGGGATTGCGGCACTCGAATGCGGATGCCTTGTCGCGGTTGTCGCCTCGCTCGGAATGCGCATGTCTTCTGGGATTGGCGCGGTGTAAACCCCCTGTCACCGTCCCCGCGGAAGTTTTGCTCGCCGCCACTGACGCTCCGGGGGTCGACGCGCCCGCCGCTCCCACGGGCGGGGACTCGTTACTCGCGTTGCCTCTTATCGAGTGGGGCCGTCTCCAAATGGCTGACAGTTCCCTACTCACGCTGCGTCGGAAGGCAGAGGCTCCTGGGGGGGGGGAGACGCGGGTCGGTTCCTGGGTGGTCAGACAGGGCCTCCTGATGAAGTGGGACAATATGTCCCGGCGTCATACGCTCGTTGTGCCATCTGCTATGCGGGGTAGGGTCGTTCTGGCTGCTCACGAACGACTCATGCATTTGGGATTTCATAAAACGCTCGCCCTACTCCAACGGGACTATTATTGGCCGGGTATGGGGAGCGACGTGGCAAACATCCTCAAGGGATGTGTGGGGTGCACTCAAAGAAAACCGCCACAAATAGCGGCTAATCCACCGCTACAATCCATTCAGGTTTCGCGCACGAACGAACTGGTTGCACTCAATATCTTGGGGCCCTTTCCCGCTACACCTAGAGGTAACAAGTACCTGCTGGTTGGCGTAGAATATTTCACCCGATGGCCCATGGCGTGGCCACTCGCCAACCAGTCGGCTGCGGCAGTGGCGGACGCCTTTGTCCAGGGCTATGTTTTGGACAAAGGCGCCCCCGAACGCTTGCTGACGGACCAAGGAAAGAATTTTTCGAGCGTTTTGTTGCGCGAGGTGTGCGACCTGTTGGGTACGAAGAAAGTGCGTACCTCCCCGTACCACCCGCAGACTGATGGAATGGTTGAACGTCTAAACAGGACGATTACTTCTATGCTGTGCCAACAGGTCTGCAACGATCAGGTTGATTGGGACTTACAGGTACCTGGGGTACTCGCGGCCTATCGAATGGCCCCCCATGCGGCGACGGGGTTTTCCCCATTTTTTCTCATTCATGGGCGGGAGGCCGATCCGGCCATGGATGTCCAACTGGGGATTTCCCAGCCACGTGCGAAATCTAAATTGGCCGACCACATCAAATTTAATATCGCCAAACTGGCTGAAGCGCGAGAGGCTGCGAGGTTGAATTCAAGGTCTCGCCAGATCGCTAACGAAAGATTGCATGCACGAAAGGTGTATACGCACGATTGGAAACCAGGCGATAAGGCCTGGCTGCACTGCCCACATGCACCGTTGGCTACGTCCCCTAAATTGTTGAGACCATGGAGGGGACCGGTGGAAATCGTGCGTATTGCACGACCCCAGAGTATCCAGATTAAATGGGAAAAACGCCGTTGGTACGTACACCCCTCCCGGCTGAAACCCTTCGCGGCACCGCATGACCTCCCTTTGTGCCGTAACGACCGAGCGTGTGATGGGGCCGTCGACTCGGGGAGGGATGTGTCGCAGTCTGATCCTCACGTGTCTCCACCTGACCCACTCCCAGGTGTCTCGGACCTGACGGCTGTTGACCGTCGTGAACCGGAACCCCCGAGGCACGCGCGGATCTCCGATGCCTGCCCCGTGCCTTCCTGGACTGCCGGCACCACCGGACGGTCAACCGCGTCTGGTGCCATACGACGGACCGGCCAGGCGGACTCGTGCTAAGACACGACACTTTTCATGAAAAAAAAAAGAAAGAGGGGAGGGCCCGAGATTGCAGCTCGCCGCCGCGTTCCCCTTCTGCCCGGTATAATGTCCCGTTCAAGGGGCGCTCGGAAATGAAGGGACGCTGCACAAGTAATTTTTTTTTTTTTTTGCATACACATTTATTGTTGCCGCTCGCCGGGTTGTACATATTGTACATATTGTTCTTGTTGTCGCGGTGGCATGTTCTGATTCTTGCGGATGGCGGAGTTCTTGTTGTGTTGTGTTGTTGTGATTGTTGCTTGTGTTACGGGGCACACACGGGGGGGGGGCGGGTAATACAAATTTTTTATAGCAGCCGGGTCGGCTGCGAGCTATGTGGTAGGGGGTGATGTAGTGGTGGTGTTGACGCGCGCCGACAGTGAGAGATCACGGGGCGGCGCGGGGTGCGTGGTTGTGCGCGCTGACACAAGGTGGGAAATAGGATCGTGGGCAGCGCGCAGTGATTGGTCAACTGGGGTGGGTGCTCTCAGCGACGTCCGCATGAGGGACTATGAAGGGGGACGCGCGGGAGCACTCGGGGAGTTGTTAACCAGTTGAAGATCGAAGACGGAGTTGAAGAAGTAGGGCCCTGAGACCCCTAGTCCCGCTGTCCTTGTAAGGGCCGGGACCCTGTGTGGCTCGGAGGCGAGACTGTGGGACCCGTGGTCTGACGTCCATGTGGGACGAGGCTGTGGGACCCAGAGTCGAGACGGACACCCCAGTCGGGTGGGTTCCGAGAAGCTACGGGGCGTAAAAGCCCGTGTGGGTGTAGCCAGGGGAACCCCGTGGGTTAGGCTGCAGTTAGCCACCCGTGTAATATAAGTTGGTGTTAATAAAAGAGTGTGCTACCCGTAAGGTCGTCTTCCAACAAGTTACTACATTACACATACACCGAGTGTGATGGTTTCCAGCCAGTCACCATTGACCGTGCACTATACAAATGTGCTTTACATTGAATTTGTCTGGCCCAGCTCCTGAGGAAATATTTGGAGGATAGCACCAAAATATTGTAATTTTGTATAGTGATGTAGTAATTTTAAGTCTTTCAAACGTGTTCTATAACACACCTTCATGCTAGTGGTGTATGAGTCAAGGCCAAGGCATTGTATCTTGATCATTGCAGTGGTAGAAGTATGTTTTATGTTAAACTTATTTCGCACCATAGGTAGCCAACTGTGATAATCGGAGGTACGGGGGGAGGACAACATAAGCAGAACTCTCTTCTGTGTCTGCAAACATGAATACACATTTTTGATTGTTCTCATTTACATAGTAGGAAGGGGGGTGGTCTCCATATACAATTTATGTTTATTTTCTGCAAACTACCACTCATTTTACCCCATAGTAATGATGGACTGAGTAAGATCCCAACCAATATTTGAATTCGCAACCTGCTAATTGTGAGCTCAGCGATCCAATCACTGTGCTACTTGACTCAAGGTTGGGCCGCATACAGACGAGAGTAAAAGTTGCATCAATATTTACACTGCAAATATTCCGCACCAGGCAATTGCAGTTCTTAAACATTAAAGCCTGGAATGTTGCTTTCTGGCAACAAAACAGGTGTAAATATGTTAAAACACCAAACTGAAACCTTTAACAAGGAATCATGTCTGCATTAACCACAATTTTGTGAATTATCACTATGTAACACAATTTTTGTTCCTGGGTAGTAAGTAGTAAGCTACACCAATTTCAAACATTTTAAAACAGTTTGCCTCAGCAGCAGACCATGCTTTCCCACCTGATGATGGACGCTTGTGTTGCACCCGAAACGTCGTGATTTATTTAATTTTATACCTACGTGACTTTACCGAAAGAACCAAAGCGTATGGATTCCTGTAGTCACGAAAGCTTCAAATCAAGATTGTTATTTTCTAATTGCTTACGCCTAAAAAGTATAGAAAATGGATATTATTCTCCACAAACTTAGCTTTTGTGACCAGGACAGTGATATTTTGAAATGTACCTATATCAATGAGAAAACGGGCAAATTTGTGTCTTTTCGTTCACATAAAGTCGGAAAACAACAACATTGAATCAAAATTAACATGTATTTGCACAAAAATAATAAAAAAATGACTACAAAAGATTTAGAAGTGAGTAGTTTTTTTATAGATTGATGATTATACTGTAAATCACTTTCACGAATCAGCCCCCAAATGTAGTCCCCATCATGTTATCGTTATATTGTCCTTGGTAGCGGCATTAAAAGTCCAGTATATCCTGGTGGAAGCGCTTGCCTTGCTCCTCCGAGTACGCTCCCATGTTCTCTTTGAATTTATCAAGATGAGCATCAAGGATATGGACTTTGAGGGACATCCTACAGCCCATTGGGCCGTAGTTCTTCACCAGAGTCTCAACCAGCTCTACATAGTTTTCGACCTTGTGATTGCCCAGGAAGCCACGAACCACTGCAACAAAGCTGTTCCGAGCTGCTTTCTCCTTACGAGTGAGTTTCTTGGGGAATTAATTTCACTCCAGGATCTTCTTTATCTGTGGTCTGATAAAAACACCGGCTTTGACATTGCCTCGGAAAGTTTAGGGAAAAAGTCTTGAAGCTACTTGAAGGCTGCCAACTCCTTATCTACAGCTCTGACAAATTGTTGCATAAGGCCCAATTTGATTTGCAGTGGTGGCATCAACACCTTCCGGGGGTCCACCAGCGCCTTCGTGTCCCTGCTGTCCCAAAGGCAAATATAGCAGGGAAACTTGGTGAACCCGCCTTGGAAACCCATCAGGAATGCCACCATTTTGAAGTCTCCGATGACCTCCCATCCGTACTCATTATACTTCAAGGCATCCAGCAAGGTCTTGATGCTTTTATAATCCTCTTTGAGGTGCACCGAGTGAGCCAAGGGAAGAGATGGGTACGTGTTACCATTATGGAGCAGCACGGCTTTTTGAGGCTCCTGGATGAGCTGTCAATGAAGAGGCGCCACTCATTCTGGTTACAGGCGATTCTGATTGCCTCAAACAGACTGGTCACATTGTGGCATAAGCAGAGCCCATCTTGACGGGTGAAGAAGCTGCAAAAAGGTTGGTGACGCTTCCTCTGATGTGCGACTTGCACACTTTCATCCAAAAAGTTCCACTGCTTGAGCCTAGATGTCAAAAGCTCGGCATTGGATTTGGTGAGACCAAGATATCTGATCAAGTCGTTGAGGTCTTATTGGTTGGGGTAGTATGGGTTTCTCTCCTCAGCTCCACCTCTGAAATTGTCATCTTGTTCTACGTCTTCCTCGCTCTCTGACCTGCTGCTCTCTTCTAAAGACAGCTGCTCTCTCTCTGGAGCAGTGGGTACGGGGAGCTAATGTCAGTGTGGCACCGGGGCGATGGATGAAGGAAGGTCCAGATACGTGATAGCAGATGCAGTCTTGCCAGTCCGACGTTTGGAAGGGTCCACCATGCAGATGTAGCTTGAGTGGTCAGTGGGTTCCCGCCAAATTTTTGGGATAGTGAACTTCATAGTTCTCTTTTCCCCTCTGTACCATCCCACAAAAATACATTTATTTCACCCATGACTAATGTGTAAGAGATTCTCAAAACATTTATCAGAAGTTATATATTTTTTCAATAACATTGAAAATTGTAAAACATTTAATAATTAACTTTTACAATTTACATTTTTTAAACAAATTTTTTGTATAATTGTATATCTTACCTTCCAGAGTTTTTTGCATTGCTCGCAGATGAAATGAGGTGCCCAGGGTTTGTTTTGAGCCCCGACAAGCATACCGAAATATGCCTTGTAGGCCTCAGAGTACTTTTTCGTTCTTGTCTTGATAAATTGGCCACAGACATAGCAAAATGCGTCTGCCGGATGCTTGCAGCCTCTTGATGCCATCTCTGAAAAATGTAGATATGTATCCACTTAGGCGGCTGGAACTAAACTGAACTGGTGGCCTTAAAGCCCCTGTAATTATACCACTATTTATATTACTGGAAAGTTCTATAATGTTCTAGAAGTTACTCCAAGTTTACTAAGCACTGAATATATCTGGAATGTTCTGGAAAATAGGTACATTTCAAAATATCACTGTTCTGGTCACAAAATCAAAGTTTGTGGGGAATAATAGCCATTTTATGTACTTCTGAGGCAAAAGCTATTAGAAAATAACACTTACTACCCAGGAACAAATAAATATAAAAAATTGTTACACAGTGTTACACACATTCCAATTACTTTTACGCTTGCCAGACAGCATCTCATTGTTAAGGTGACACATATTTCATACGAAATTTATCATGGTAATTACTGTAATCCATTTTTATTCATATACAATAGGACCAATGTATAAAAAAAAAACATTAGACCATTTGTATTGCAGTGCTCTATAAGCGTCTGGCATTATTGCACATCATTAGAAGGTTCGTGGATGTGCACCCAATGCTCATATAGGATCCGCTCACTTTTGTACTCTCTAGTGTGAAACATTGGACATCAAATTGCGTCAAATGGAAAGGAATATGTCCCGGGTGTTCTGTCTTTAATAATAAATGCATCTCTCCCTACAGCCTTGTTCTTTCACCTCTTTTAAGATGTGTCTGCACACCAAGTGTGACACCAGATCACCGGAGGCTTCTCATGTTTATCTAAGATTGAGCACGTGGAACGTTTGCTCCTCTCTGTTTACAGAATTGCGATATGCTGCACAGACATGAGCCGAGTAGACGCGCGTCAGCCTGTCCACCTTAGCGCCTGGTGTGCAAGGTCACGAGCCTTGCATACCTACTTTCGCATGACGCGTATACTGTGTTGTTCTCTGCCAGTCACGTTTATTCGAACTAAGATGGCAGAAAAATACATACGTGCGTGTGTTATATGTTTGTTACCTGCAAACACAACGTGCCCGAATAGTCAAAAAAGCTAAACTGGGAATGTGTGTGCGTGGTGGTGCAACGGTTAGCGCGCCGTGCTATGAACCTGGCGACGCGAGTTCGATTCCCGTTCACGGCCAAAACCAGTGACGATTATCTGAACCGGTCCTGGGCCTCTTCCCCTAGGTCGACTCAGCCTCAAATGAGTACCTGGTGCGATGTGTAAACATCGCCACTAGGGAGACAAATGCGGCTGGGCGTGGTGTTGGCCACCCACCCCCTCGTGTGCCATGCCGGCCTTTATAGGTGCTCGCTAACAGCACTTGCCCCTACAGTCTGTTAAGGCTACACGGGGGGATGTTTGTCTTTGGCAGCGGTTAGTGCGCTGTGCTGCACTATGAACCCGGCCACCCGCGTTTGATTCCCGCTCACGATCCATAACAGTGGCGGATGTCTGAACTCGTCCTGGTGGGCCTCCCCTAGGTCGACTCAGCCTGAAATGAGTACCTGGCGCGATGTGTAAACATTACCACTAAGGAGACAAAGGCGGTCGGGCATGTTGCTGACCACTCACCCCCTCCTTCTAACATTCTAAAGGCTATACGCGGGATCTTTGTCTTTGTGAATATATAACTATAAATATATCTCCAGGCGATCCAAATAGAATACTATATGAGGGTAAAGGTGTGTCTCTATATTTACTTGCTCATGCCACTGCAGGTGAAAGGGGCCTCCACGACGGGAGATGCAGAGAGTCTATCTAGAGAGCATTTTTATCCTACTTTTCCGAGCTGGCCACTTTACCCCAGACGCAGATGACCTGCCGATCAACTGTGGTTATCCTTTTGGGCAGACACGGTGGAAGGACTTAAGAAACTTGCATGTCGTTTAAACTGCCACCATAGGAGGTCAACAACCAGAAACCTCTGGATTGCAAGTCCAGTCTGCTAAAGCATTGCATCATGGTAGCATCAGATGTACAACATTGTCCATGCACAAAGGTCCACCAAGTGCCGATAGCATGGCTGCTATTAAGGCAGCGACGGCACACAACATTATTCGTCTCCCCTGTACTGATGTCCACTTGTTTATATAGGGTACGTGTTGATACAGGGTACGTGCTTTAATAGAATACGTGCTTATATAGGGTATGTGCTTATAGCCACACATAGACCGTTTTTTGAGGGTTTGCAGTTTTTCTACACAGGTCACACACTGTGCGAATGTATTCCCAATAAATGATGTATGGCCTAAATCAATAGCTGAATAATTTATACCAGCATACATGGTACAGATTCTGGCCGAAATTAATTGAAGTGCCTTGCAGTTTACTGCCTTTCACGCTCTTCCACAAAAACAGCACTTACGTTAACCAAACACGTGGCATTCGTTTTCCTGCGGTTTTTTTCTAAAGCAGATTTGCAGTCAGGTATAGTCTAAAAAATGTGCTTATTGGAAGACAGCTGTTCCAACTATAGGAGTGCAGTTTTTTTTCCAAGTGCCCAATTATTTGTATTAATGTGTAAATCAAACGTCGATGTATTTGCACCTCAAAGTAGGCTCATGAAATGATATATAATTTACATATATAGAACGGCTGTTTGTTAACGGTAGACTGCTTACTCTTTGGTTCTTTCGGTAAAGTCACGTAGGTAGAAAAATTGTATAGAACTAAAAATAATATATTAACGACGTTTCAATCGCAACACAAGCGGCCTTCCTTAGGTGGAAAAATAGTTCAGTAGTTCCACTGCTGGATTATTTTTTATATAAAATAGTTCAGCAGTTCCACTGCTGGATTATTTTTTCCGCCTGAGGACGACCGCTTGTGTTGCGATCGAAACGTCGTGATATATTATTTTTTGCTTTATTTTATTTTTCTACCTACGTGGCTTTACCCAAAGAACCAAATACTATGGATTCCTGCAGTCACGAAAGCTTCTAATCAATGTAGACTGCTTATTATCACTGCGAATAAAACAGTGGCTTGTTCTTAATGTAGAAGAGACTGAAGCTTACACGGGCTGCCATAGCTTAATATTTCAGGCACATAGACGCGATGCTTCCTATGACATGTCCATTTATTTCTGCCAAAAATGCCAATATTGTAAAAACAATGACAGTGTCCCCATGTATTACTTCTACAGTAGAACCTCTCTTAACGACCACCCCTGTTAACGACTAATCGCTTGACGACGGGCCTGCATAGAGCCCAATGTGGAGTGTATAGTAGTGTATAGTGTAGTGAATATCTTCTTGGTTCTTTCGGTAAAGTCACGTAGAAGGGAAGTAATAAAATAATAAAAATAAAACATAATAAAATAATTCTCACGACGTTTCGGCCACAACGCAAGCAGCCGTCTTCAGGTGGAGAACAGGTCTGTCGAGGAGACAGAGTCTGAATGGCACGCTCCAGGCTTGGAGCGACTATTTATGCTGGGATGGAGGGGCGAAGAGCGTCTTGACAAAATAATTTGCATATCAAGAGGAATTTAGCATATTTATGGGAAATGCAGATATGCGATTATTACTACTTGTGAAATGCGTAGGAGGTTTGGCGAGGGGTTTAAAGTCATTATGCCCATGCATTATGCAGGATTAGCAGTATCAAAGGGAGGGAGTAAGGTTAGAATTAATAAAGGGAAGGAATGTTAATAATATGGCGCCGCAGCAACTAATATGCTTATTGACTATACCTTGTCATATTACACTGTTTTATTCTACCCACTCAACTGTATAGCACACTGCTATATATTCACTATAAAATTACGATACTATATATTACCTTATACATTGTATTAAACATTACACTTTTATACTATTTATTATTATATAATATGCTATACACTATACCATAAACCGTCGCGTGAAAGGTACTAAGAGGAAGCAACGAAATATGTCAATGGGAGAATGGTGGTAGGAAGCTTGCAGCGGAGCTATACAGTTGAGTGGGTACAATAAAACAGTGTAATATGACAAGGTATAGTCAATAAGCATATTAGTTGCTGCGGCACCATATTATTAACATTCCTTCCCTTTATTAATTCTAACCTTACTCCCTCCCTTTGATACTGCTAATCCTGCATAATGCATGGGCATAATGACTTTAAACCCCTCGCCAAACCTCCTACGCATTTCACAAGTAGTACTAATCGCAAATCTGCATTTCCCATAAATATGCTAAATTCCTCTTGATATGCAAATTATTTTGTCAAGACGCTCTTCGCCCCTCCATCCCAGCATAAATAGCGCTCCAAGCCTGGAGCGTGCCATTCAGACTCTGTCTACTTGACAGACCTGTTCTCCACCTGAAGACGGCTGCTTGCGTTGTGGCCGAAACGTCGTGAGAATTATTAAATTATGTTTTATTTTTATTATTTTATTACTTCCCTTCTACGTGACTTTACCGAAAGAACCAAGAAAATTAATCCCTGCAGTCACGAAAGCTTTAGATCGAAATTTATAGTGTAGTGAATAGTAGTGTAGAATAGAACCCCTCTTAACGACCACCATTGTTAATCATTTATTGCTTAACGACGGGCATTCCATAGAGCCCAATGTGTTCGCTTACCGACCATTTCCCCTGTTAACGACGGGCTGGTGTTGGCAGAGGTGGGACAAAGTCATTGTTATGCAAGTCCAAGTCGAGTCGCAAGTCATCAAATTCATGACTCGAGTCTGACTCGAGTCCAAGTCACATGACTCGAGTCCACATCTCATAGGTGGGACAAAGTCATTGTTATGCAAGTCCAAGTCGAGTCGCAAGTCATCAAATTCATGACTCGAGTCTGACTCGAGTCCAAGTCACATGACTCGAGTCCACACCTCTGGGTGTTGGTACAGTAAATATTTATTAATGCATCGATTAACCATGTTTCTTGTATTGTTATGTGTTTATAATTTTGTTGGTATGTTTATATATCAGTATACATTGTTTACATTTTGTTAATACGTTTTTTGGATGAAAAAGGGTAACTTTCAAAGCGATCGGAATGAATTAAGGCTTAAACTTGTACTTCCTATACTCGCTTAACGAACCAATTACCATCGTTTAGAGGGGTTCTATTGTATCATTTTTTTGTATTGTTTATTGTTGTAACATTGTTACCCGCCCCGACTGGACATCTATGAAAAATAACTTTATAGCTTATCAGATTACTCCTGCAGTATAAATAAATATTCTGATTCTGATTTGTTACACTATCCAGAAATAGTTTTGGCACACCGCTGCATCCACCTTGCCTGATATTGTCATCATGGTATAAACTTCTTGATGAGATTCTAGGAATATTAGGTACAATTATAAAGGATTATTAGTACAGTATTCCCTCATTATTCGCAAAGGATACGTTCCGGAGATGCTCGTGAATAGCACATTTCATAGATAATAATAATATTGGTCTACCTTAAATAAATACATGAGAAAGCTTTCTCTCTCACCACTTTCTTGCATCACATTCCCTCTCACCATTTTGTCTCTCTCTGTGTTCTGATGCAGTTCTGTAGAATTCCAGATGCGCGCACAGCAAAATCGCGGACAGAAAGTTCGTGAATAATGAGCAAATACTATATTATGTCGATGTACCTTGTTCTCTAGTGGTAGTGCATTAGGGGCCGTCCATAAATGACATCACGCGATTTTGGCCGATTTTTGACCCCCCCCTCCCCCCCTTGTCACACGGCGTCACAAAAAGTCAGACCTCCGTCAAATATGAAGTCACAAAGCTTTGCCCCCCCCAAACCATATTTCCATTTTGAAAATAAAACAGGCTTCAAATAACTTTTGACTATTGTCATTTTCGTGCGTATTTAATGTGGCGCTGCACTCTGATGTTGTAGGAGAAAACACGTATTAAAAAGGAGGCGTTGGAAAGCTGATATTTTGCATAAATTCACTTTAAAATATTCAACGTCTAACTAAAACTGCAGATGTTCACAATATTATATTGAAATTCTCTTATAATTATAAAATATTAATAGTAATTATAACTTTAAAAAATACTTGAAACTTTGTAGTAGACTTAGCAAAATGGAGAGTACAATTATAACAATCACATATTCATTCCACATAATGAAAAGCCCCGGTAGAATCATTAAAATAAAAATGTTTAATAATAATCATAATTTTTTTTTACAACATTTATGCTTATCCATTCTCTGATGGAGAAGCAAAATGCTTTTTCATGGATAAAATAAAAAGTGACTTCAGTAAATTAAAATAATCAAATAGTTAATAATGAAAATTAATAAAAATGAGTGTTGTTATAACAATTATATTCTTTAAATTTATTTAAAGTTGCGCATTTTGATGTGACGTCACATTTCTCAAACCCCTCCTCCCCCCCTCGTTACACATCGTCATAAATGTCTGACCCCCCTCCCCCCTCCTAGGTGTGTGACGTCATTTATGGACGGCCCCTTATGCCGGTAATCTAAGCCAGCTTAGCATAGTTCCAAAAAATGTCGAGTGAATAATTATTACGCCATGTATACGCTGGAATCTTAATTGGTGTTGTGTGGTTTTTTTTGTCGTGTGATGTGTTGCAGATTGGCTACTGGTCGGAGAGAGCGAGGAACTTGGTGATCACCAACCAGGAAATGCTCGGCAGGAATGGATCGGGCAAAACTGGCAACCGGACCGTTATCGTCACCACCATCTTGGTGAGGGCAGCCTGAGCAGGCAGTGCGGCGAGGGCTCGTGGCCCCCACGTCTCTTTGTCACCACTCCGCTGCGCACATTCTCTGATTGGGCCAGGGACCACGGTTTTTGGAGATGTTGATAATGGGGATTTTAAAACGAAGCCTGATGGCAAAAAATTACACTTTTTGGAAAAATTGAGCTCCCATAGCTCGCTGTCAACAATTGCATTGCTCCAGGCCATTTGAGGTACGCCTCTAAAGACCTCAAGCAGCCTCGCCTCCAAGTGCAGTATGGAATTACAATGTAATTAATTGCAGTAGATCAAACGGTTTGATTGGTGAAATTGGCACTCAAAACATCTTATATCATCCGGGATTGTTTTTAATGGTTTCAATAAACACATATCTACATAGTTGTTATGTTATACAGTGAATGTGGGACCTTTAGCCTTGGGTATTCATGAGTATCCTTATAGTATTGTCCTCTATCTTAAAGAAAATGAATATATACATTGAACAACATTCGCCCAGAGACCCCTGCCTGGGCACATATGATGCCATAAGGATGTCTTTTTTCATCTCTGTAACATGGTAGGGACAATGTAATGAAAGTTTTTTGTGAGAGTACCTTAGAGCCCATGAGGTAGGAGGCATTTAAGCCCCCAAGTCTCTGGATTTTCAAAGTTCATCAGCAATGAAGAGGAGACCCGAATGGCATTTGTCAGTGTGAAAACCAGTAAGTGAAGAAGAGCTCCTTTAATAATGTACAAATGTCAGCGCGAAGATGATAAAATAATGATACTTTATAATTGGCTGCTTTTTGCCAATCCACTGCTGGATGTAGTCCTCCACCCTCTGTGTTGGTCATGTGGGTTATTTTACCGTACTTGTCCACGTTGGTCTGTGTAGGTAGGTGAAGGGAGGGCCCAGGATATTACTTCCCAATGATGAAATATTAATTATTGGTGTGCTGGTAATCCTTCTTTGCAGAACATGTCGAAGCACTAAAATGCATTCTCAACGAATGTATGTGCTCCAGATTACTCTGCTCTTATATGCATAAATTCACACACCCTACTTTGATATAAATCACAGTCGCTCTCAACCTCTAAGTCATTGTTCTACAACGACGCTTGCGATTGATGGTCCGAAGATATTTGTTGATCCTTTGATCCACAAGCACACAGGCTTGAATAGAACCATGCAGTGACCGTCTTCAAAGCCTCCCCTGATGGTGAGGCTGTGAGAGTGATAATCCAGCCTGTCACTGCATCCGTATGCATTGTGTTTCATTATACACAGTTCCTCTGCAGCTCGTGCAGAGTGCACAACTACAAGTCAATGAACATCACATGATCATTAACATAAACCAATGTGTACATGTCACGGCACTGTTGTTGATGTGATAGAAGTATGCACGTAGTTAAACCATGGATACCATGAGGAAATGTTAGTTTGCCTTGCGATACACGGAGTGATGCTCTGCATTGTGGTGAAAATTCCAAATTCTTAGATTGGAAAAACTGGCATGTAAACATGATGACAGGATATGTGAGGGAGCACTGAAAAGCATGAAATTGTGTTACTCAACGTAACTCTTCCGTTGGTCTGATCTCTATTAGAATTCTTGAACGTTCATCTGTGCTACATATTTTGTCTTTCACATCTGGAAAGCATTAAATCAATACCATTAGAGCAGGGAAGTATTTGACATTATTCAAACAAGTTTCACAACTTTTGGAATTTACTTTCACCATGTCATCCCTTTGTTTCTTTCTTTCCCCATTACGTATCACGTGTCTGTGTGGCATGTTTCCGTGACTCACATTCTGTCTGACCTTGCCAATTCTACTAAAGCAACAAAAAAGTAACCGAAAACCAATCTAAATAAAATAAAAACGTCTTCTAATCGAAAAAATGGCATCGTAAAAACTGTAACCCGTGAATAATGTTGGAGAGGCCGTCCATGTTTTGCTGTTACAAAGTTCTCTGAGACGGATAATTAACTTGTTGGCTTTTTTACTCCAAACAATAGTACAATTAGCATCTTAGGCATTTTTTTCAAAGATATGCAATCATTACCATGAAGAGATCACTCTTCATTTGTGAAGCAGACAATATAACTGGTGATTGATTTATAAGCACTGATTATTGTATATCCTCAAAGGGTTTGTAATACCACTGTTGACTATAATGGAAACGGGGAAGTTGCTCACTAATTGCTTATGCAAAAAATTCCCTCGGTGTAAATAGTAATAAACGTAATACATTTGGTGTTCGCGTCATTGTTATAGCACAAGGCTGTCACGAAGGCGCTGCGTTTCACATGCATAATCAGAGTTTCATATCGGTGGGTGACGTTGCTGTGTGTAATCTCAATTGAGTAATCTGTGGGAAATTTCCGACTTTGGTCAATTTGGACCGCGATGCCAGCACACAAACGGCCTGCTAATTCCAAATTACATAAACTGTGAAGCAGGCGCCATGTACTTGTGCGGTTAATACACGCGCAATAAATATAACCAGGGGGACCTGTTATATTTGAACCTCATACCTTTACCAAGGAATGGTGTTGAGTTTAGCCTAAAACACTGATGAAAACAAACAAAACAACCGTTTTCCCATTTATTTATTTTTACAGAGCATTGGCATATGGGCCCAGATCACAAAATTCACTACCACTACTCCTCCTCAGAACCTGCTTTGATCTCAAGATAGCAGCCTAGGATTTGAACCCATGATCTCAGGAGTAATGGCTCAGTACTCTGAGATGGGCATGGCTTTCTTGACAATTGTTTAGTGGTTGTAGTTGTTTGTTGAGGTGACCAAAAGGTTTTTATTATGGACGAAAACGAGCCCTGCTTGACTGATCTGGACAGATGCGTAACTGTCTGCCTCTTAGCGAAGGAGTTATCGTGTAATTTGTTTCGTCCAAGGTGCTGTTGCCATGTTGTTGATACTTTAATTTTAAACCTGTCGTTCTATGTCATCCAGTTTCTCACGTTCATATCCCAGTCTTCGCCGTTGTTTTCAAAAAGATGCATTGACTACCAGTGGATTTTAGTCGAAAAACATTTCATCATTCTTGATGTAACTAGACATATTTAAAGTGGGAATGAAAAGATCAATATAGCAATGTATTTCATTTACTTTAAGCCAGAACTAACAATACATGTTAGAGCATTATTTTTTAGAAATATGAAATTAATGGGTTGAATAATCAAATGTTTTTTTTAAAGGTTTACTAGATTATGTTATTTGGGGATATTGTAAGAATCTCGTTGAACATGGTAAATGTTGACAATATTACATTTTAAATAAAGACATACATTGTAAAATATGTGTCTTCTGGTTGTCACTGCAGCTTCCTCTCTGTGGAGTAAATGCAGTATTATTAATTTTTTCAACGTCTTCATATTTCACTGCCAGAATTGCAAATGTCGTTCGTAATATTTTTTGGGGAAGAGGTCACCTTAAGGTCACGAGTTGGTCGAGAAACAGAAATTTAATTTTGCACCAAAAATTCCCAGCGGGTATAACAACGTGTTCGCCGCCCGGCTATCTTTCGTAAACCACTCTTACCCATGGATAAAGGTTCAAGCTACTTTTATCAGCAAGCTATTTAAAAACGATGGCTCCCAGCCAAGCATTTGTCAGCCTCCTTCAAAGTCCGGAGGGTTATGCAACCAAATGGAGACTGTAAGTGGGATTAGACATTTTTACTTTCAGGTTTTTAAATTTACTTGGGATTTGTTTTTGATTAACTTTAACATGGAGTGTCGATTGACCAACAGGGACATTCAGTTTTAACTTTAACAATTTGATGTTTCAAGTTTACAGTTAGCAAAACAGACCATCTTGATTCTCAGCGTGCGGATCAACATCTTCTTAGGGCACTGCCTCGATGGCAGTGGCCTGGGGAGACCTCCATTCAGCAGTGGCCTGACCATAGCTGATGATGTTAATGATGTATTCTAATCCAGGGCATTGCCTTCGATTGTCAAACTTTCCCTCCCTCGCTCTCCCAGGATGCGCCGTACTTCATGCTCAAGAAGAACCACGAGCAATTTGAAGGCAATGATAAGTACGAGGGCTACTGCGTGGACCTGGGCCAAGAAATCGCAATCCACGAACAGTTCGAGTACAAATGGTCGGTGGTGCCCGATGGTGCCTATGGGGCACGAAATCCTGACACCAAGGTCTGGAATGGCATGGTTGGAGAGCTGGTGTATGGGGTGAGTATTCCCGTAGTCAGGGCCCAGAGCATACTTTAAATGTGTTCTCCTTTTGCCAAAAAAGTACGTGTCATTTGTTCATTCGATTTGAAAGTTGTGTCTTTCAGGAAAAAAATGCCTTTGAAGAGAACAGCAATAGTAAATACAGAGGGCTTGAGAAGGACAGTCTTAAGGGATGATGGCCAATGCTCAAGAGTAATCCTGGAGTGGGCAATCAAGGGATGGAATGCATCTGAGAGCGATAACATCAGCACATGTGCAGGTGCTATGTGGATTATTACGTCACAGGATCATGAGGGATGGCGGTGGCTTGGGGAAGCCTTCATCTAGCAGTGGATTGACCATGGCTGATAATGATGGTCAATATCTTATCAATAATGTTTGTATGCGATAGCTTATTAAACCACATTAAAGCCATTATTGTAAACGACACAAGATCGTTGTGTTGTTTTTTAATATAATTCTCATTATCAAGAATCTACAAAGCTAAGTGTTTAGGCTGATAGTGTTTTAATGCTATGATCACACCACTCCGTTATCTGCTGTTATCTAAATCGATTGCAATGGTTGTACATATTAAGTCAGGTAGCATTGCGGTTGATTACTTAACTCACAATAGATATGTCAAGAGTTCAAATCTAAGTTGAGGGATAACTCAACCCATCATCATTCTGTGGCCAGTAAAATGGTTGCTATTTTGTGGGTAGTCAACAGTGGTTGTCATAGGGAGAGGCTGGCTCCTTCCACAGAAATGTGGATTATTACCCCTGGTTCAGGACCAACAACAAGGATGAGTATCCCACAATGTTGTTTTGAATTTGGAGACACTCTTTTATAACGCTTTCCAAACTCTGGCTAAACACGCATTGGATGTGGCTGTCCATCCATCTGTCTCTATGTTCATCCGTATGTCTTTCTGTCATTTTATTGTAAAGTTGTGTTGCTATTAGGGACTTTCTCTATAGAAAACCAGCCAATTTTGCTTACAGAGTTGCCCAATGCTTGGCAACAAAAAAAGACTCAAAGAATATTCGTTGGCACGTGACGTCATCTTGTGGAGTCGCGAGTCATAATCACATCTCCCTGGCCGATGATGCTACTTCATGTGATATTATTTTGTTGTGCGGCTTGAAACGGAACGCTGTTGTCACTAATTGAATACCTAAAAGCAGTGGTTCTCAACCGGGGCTAAGCGGACCCCTGGAGGTATGTGGCAATGTCCCAGGGGGTACATGAGGTTATTCATAAATGCGTAAAATTATATCGTACATGAGAGTCATTGGTGAATAATCATCGATGAGTCTGCAAATATCAAATAACTATGATACAATTTGAATACATATGGTAACCTAGAACGATATAAAAGACCTTTCTAAACTCATTGATTATTAACAATGTGGTTTCCAAGAGTAACCAGCAAGCGTGAACACATTACATAATCTGCAGAGCTTCCGTTGAATTTTTTCATTAGCTTGGAGTTACTAGCTATTATGGAAAGTGGACAATGGGTTAAAATTTTGATGTTCATCATTCATACATTTATTTCTCAGAACCATGTTGGGTCAGGCAAGGGGGTACTCGGTTGAACCAACATTCAACAAGGAGGGTACAGTAGCCAAAAAAATTAACCCGTAAAAACTAAGTTTTTCACTATAAATCCTTTATATGCGTGGCATCGGTTTTATTTTATTATTCATTTCTGTTTTTCTTGAGTAAGAGTTTCATTTTTATCACATTGGTATTTTAAATTAAATATGAAAAAAAAAATCCTAAAAAGTGGAACATTTTGGAAACATTTTTTCACGAAAATAAATTGTCACGCACAACGAGTCTGTGTGCAAAATGTCAGCTCGATTGGATCACGGGAAGTGGGTTAAAAAACGACCGAAAGATTTGCACGGTCGTAAGCGCGCAAGCAAGCAAGCAAGTGAACTTAATATAAAGGATTTAAAAAGGTTGAAAATCACTGCCTCAGAGGGAAAAGAGCGCATGTTGGCAATCGTTCCAGACTCAATGCGAACGCGCGACATTCCTTCTTTGTCTGATCGTTGGACACTGCGCTGTGCACACCGGCAGCGGGCAGACATCGCCATCGCCCCGCTCACCATCTCGCTGGTGCGCGAGGAAGTCATAGACTTCTCCAAGCCGTTCATGAGCCTGGGCATCTCCATCATGATCAAGAAGCCGCAGAAATCCAAGCCCGGCGTCTTCTCGTTCCTCGACCCACTCGCCTACGAAATCTGGATGTGCATCATCTTTGCGTACATCGGCGTGAGCGTCGTACTTTTCCTGGTGAGCCGCTTCAGCCCCTACGAGTGGCAGCGCGACGATGACACCGACGTCGAGCCCAACGGCAACGGTGGGACCGGCGGGGGTGGAGGAGGAGGGGGCAGCGGCGGTGGTGTGGGGGGCGGCAGTGGTGGGGGTGGGGAGCCCCCCAACGAGTTTGGCATCTTCAACAGCCTCTGGTTCTCCCTCGGCGCGTTCATGCAGCAGGGATGCGAGATCTCGCCCAGGTAAAGCGCTCATCACACCTTCCTGCTTTGCTCACCCTCTGTGGACATGCCGCAGTGGCAAGATGTCAACTCCCTCGACCGGTATGCAGGAGACTTTAAGTTGGGATCCTGACGCACCTTATGTGGGTATATAGAAATTTGAATCCTATTAAACCTTGCCTAGTATGCAGGAGGTCCTGAGTTTAATTCCGACCCTGAAGCCAGCTGTATATTGAATGTCATGCTAAGGATGATGTCTTTCAAATGTTCACAGTGTTGAGAAGGGCTAGTTCTCTGCCACACAGTGATCATCATGGGCGCCACGGTGGCGAGATGTTAACTACCTTGCCTGGTATAAGGAGATCCTGGGTTCGATCCCGGCCCTGACGCCTGTATATGTGGAGTTTGCATGTTCTCCCCGTGGTCGCATGGATTGTTCTCCAAGTCCTCCGGTCTTTCCCTCCACATTTATAGTCAAAATGCGTTTAGAGTATTTGGCTGCTATAAACTTCCACATAAGACACTTGGTTGAGCTATGATTTGTGGCCAGGTCGCTTCTTAAAAGAGCAATATAGCTCAGTGGGCCTTGCCTGGTTAAATACAAATTTTTCATATTTTAGTTTAATGCCATCATGCCTTCCACCATACCTAGCTAAAGGCACAACTGCAGGGGCCACAAGCTGCAGGAACATGGGCCAACTTTTGACGTCCACATTTTTTTAATCGAGATTCCACGCTTAAGCCCATGGGATTGGACTTGTATAGTCATCCCAGCAGGAATTATAAACCAATGCTTTCTCCTCCCTGCCCCCCCTCCTCTTCCATACTCCCAACCCGGCCTTGGTTAGAAAAGGAATACGAAACATTTTAAATATCCCTTTTTTGGGGAGAAAAAAATAAACAGAGAGGACGCAACTCCTAAAAATGCAAACCCAGCACGGACGATTTCATGCCCTCTGTCATGATTGCAGTTTTGGGATCATTAAAACATGATATAAAAAAAAACACAGTTCATTCTCTATTAATATCCCTCTGCATCATAGCAGGTCATCCTGCCAAAATCTGGATCTTTGTTGCTGTACCCGTTTCGTGGCAGGTCGCTCTCAGGGCGGATCGTCGGCGGCGTGTGGTGGTTCTTCACACTGATCATCATCTCGTCATACACGGCCAACCTGGCTGCCTTCCTCACCGTGGAGCGCATGGTGTCACCCATCGAGAGTGCCGATGACCTGGCCAAGCAGACGGAGATCGCATATGGCACCCTTGACTCTGGATCCACCAAAGAGTTCTTCCAGGTATGCGGCTGGGGCAGGTGCCAGAAAACCCACGCTTCCAGAGCCGCATGCCGCTCTTTAAGGGTTGCATCGTGACCTTTTATTTATTAACCCTTTTCCATTCCAATTACGTACGTATATGTCATCAGAACGGAACACTGAATCCCCAACCCACTGCTTGCCCCTGATGCTGAATTCCCAGCTCGCCGCTCATCCCTAATGCTGAATTCCCAGCCCACTGCTCATCCCGAACGCTGAATTCCCAGCACGCCACTCACCCCTACCGCTGAATTCTCAGCCCAACGCTCGCTTCTAACGCTGAATTTCCAACCCAGCACTTGCCCCTGACACTGTCACATGAACGTTAATGATTCGCTATCTAGGCGTCTATATGAAGAGCGTCTCTAATGAGTGGACTATGCTGCAATGTGTTAAGGTGTCGTTTTACATGTTGAGTTTGTTACATTATAACTCAAAAAACATGCGCAAAAACCATAAAAAACATACGTGGTAAATAAATTGTTCTCATAGACGATTCATTCACACCTTCCAATGGATGCAGCACTCTTATGGCACTTCTTTTTGATGCACAGATGATAATCTGCGTCAAACTGCGTACAGCCGATACATCGCCTCCGTATTTCGGAAAACAGAGCTCATTAGGTAAACCGTGTAGAGCCGAACAAGTGTTCGTGAAAGCCGCGTTGGGCAAGGTTTTCTTGTGCTGTACTTAAATTCAGCCTTGATAGAAGTACTGCTTATGGAAGAAAGAAAGAATAATCTAGATTTGAAGTTTTCGCTTGCATTACATTGCAAGAAAATATGCATCACCAATGGCTAAATTACTCCATGAAAGATGTGCGGATTATTAAGTTGAGTTTCATGAAAACCCAAATGGCACGAAGCTGCCATATGGGTCTATGTTAAAGGAATTCTTGATTTTTTTATAACATCCAACTCTAAAAAAATGCAACATTATGTTTTCCTTGAGCAGTAGTCGCGAACTGCACGTAATTTACGAATTACAGGAGTTCACGGATTATTGCAGCACACAACTCTGGAGTGCTGCTGTATACACAGCGTGTATTCGAGCTATAGGAGTCCAGAACAGCGTTTCAGGAACTGTTTTGGTTCCGCTCCTCCCATCCATTTCATGTTATTCGATGCAAATGTTTTATTCAAATATAGGGCACAATACAATTACTTATGGCTAGGTGTATCTTGCACTCCAAGCCAGCTCAGCAGCTTTCCCGAAAATATCGAGTAACAAATTACGATATTCTGATCAATCCAACTACTTCTGATAACAAACATACTGTATTTACTGTTTCTTTTGCATGTTTTTATGGTGTCTGATTAAACCCAAACAGGCATATTTCCGCACTTACGTATGTATGTATGTATGCTGAACTTCTTCCGCAACACACGTAGCCAACTGTGCTAATCGGAGGTGCCAGCGCTAATCCCGGTGTAAAACCCACCTCCCTCTCACGATGCGAACCCATCCCCATCCTGCCCTCATCTTCACGCAGCGCTCCAAAATTGGCGTCTACGAAAAGATGTGGCTCTTCATGAAGGACGCCGAGCCCAAGGTTTTCGTGAGGACCAACGCCGATGGCGTGTCTCGAGTGCGCAAGTCCAAGGGCAAGTACGCCTACCTGCTCGAGTCCACCACAAACGAGTACACGGAGCAGCGCAAACCCTGCGACACGATGAAAGTGGGCGGCAACTTGGACTCCAAGGGTTACGGCATCGCCACACCAAAGGGATCGGCATTAAGGTGGGTGGAATAGTATAACAATGCGCGAGCGGCCGTCAGGCAGGCTCTGTCCAAGAGCACCCTTTCCCTTGGCGTCCTCTCTTGGTCCGTTTCTTTATCCCCCCTTTATTGTCTCCTCTGCTGTTGGTGCGGCCGCATTGCCATTGTTGGTTGTTATAGTATTCCACCCGCCTTGATGCGTGTCTCTTGAGTTGTTTCGTGTGTGTCGTGGGTGCTCCTTCTGCCGTCTCGTAAACATGTTGAGGTGAGATGAGGTGAGGTGACTTTGCTCTCTTCTGTGCTTTGTGTTTCTTATTCCACACTGTTTATATGTATGTGTATATATATATGTGTGTATGCATTCATGTGTATACATATATATATATATAAATCGGTTTTCACTATCAGTGCTGTCTTTGGTGCTGCTGCTGCTGCTGCTGTCATACTAGTCTCTCGATGTGATGGGCTTTGTACACTAGGAAACGTTTCTCAGTGTAACAGAAGCAAATTTTTGCCAACCTCAGACTTAAGTTTCATAAGTTGTGTCCACTTTCGCCCACTATCTTTCATCACCTTAGTAGCCTTCCACAGAGCAAACAAATCCCTTTTGTATAATGTATGCGTTTAAAAGGGTATTTGGCTGTTTAGAAAGTACGTGGGTCAAATACGCAGTCACTGTGAAAACCCCTTTACCGTTCCACAGAGCCAACTCAGAGAGAGGGAAACCACCTACCAATCATTTTGGCGGCAGGGTGGTGCAGTGGTAACACTTGTGCCACACAACAAGAAGGCTCTGAGTTAATTTCTCGACTCTTTTGCCTTTCTGTGTGGGGTTTTATGTTCTCTCTCTGTCGTGCAGGGGTTTCCTGCGAATTCTCCAGTTTCTTCCCATAGCAAAAAAACACGTGCAATGTGACTGGTTTTGTCCAATCATCCCCAATGATAATTACTGAATTGAAATTGCACATAGAAGCATCACCCTCGAATCTGAAGACTTAACAGGATGCTCCTGAAAGAGGCTTGAGACTTGGTGAGGATTTCCTGGGTAAACAAGTGTAATAATAATTATGAAGGACATTCAGTAAAATGATGTAAATATCAATGTGTCGTTAAACCCACCACCACCACCCGACACAGCCAATTAGTAAGGGTTGTCATGTAAACAAAAAGTGCCAATTAGTTCCTACTTCAGCACACGGGTGTGTTGGAAAGTAAACCCACAACATTTACAATTCGAGTACGTCGTTTTGTTTTCGTGACTAACATTACTAATTGGCTGCGTCAGGCGGTGGTGGGCTTAACGACACATTTATATTCACGCAATCTAACCCCCCCAAAAAAGCTGGATTATGGATATTGGTCACAAAAGCCTACAACGTGTTCAAATGAAATTAAGTACCCTGAGGCTGAATGCATATAGAAGTTCCTCTGATGACAATAGCTGGTCTCCCTCTACCTGAAGTGGTTCTGTGCCCATCGCCCATGAGAAGCAGGTGTGCTGTTGCAGAGTTATTCTGTAACACTGAAGAAGGCTGAAAAGCTGCTGCAATCTAGTGACTGACACATATCCGGCACAACCAATAATATCTGCAGAGAGTAAGTTTGCTGTTGTTGCACTCAGAAATCTTGAATGCATGTCATGAGACAATGTGACATATATACATTACTGTATAGAGATGTATTTTAAATCCTTGGTTATTGTTGTAATTTCCCCATTAATCATTGCAGATATCCAAGGGATACCTTCTGTGCTTTCTTGTGTCGGTCATTTATTTCGTACAGGTATGCGAGTCCCAAAGATGTTTCTAACGCGATGTATTTCTTTCAGGTGGATATATTGGTTCGAGTTTTCACCTTTGTTGGATGTCTGTAATATCCTGACTCACTGTGTTGTTCTCTCCTTCTTCCTAAGCCTCTCGTTTTCTTTTTCAGCGACTGACTCTAAGTCAAAAATGAGCGTGCCATGCTCGATGTTTGAACCGTGTCGTTTAATGCTTGCGATAACATTCCCTAAGAAAACCACATATCCCTATAGGTCCTGCAGACCATGGCCACAGTACGTTGTATTGGCTTGCCTCTCATGGAAAGCACAGCTCGACTTTGCTAACCAAATGTCACCTTTGAATGCGGTGCAACGATGAGCAGTCCCCCGGTCATTCTAATCCAATCCCCCTTCATATTTTGGGGCATTGGAATCAGATGCTGCAATGTGGGGGCATGCACAATTGAAAGTGTGGCAATTATAATGACATCAACAGCAAACCTCATAAGCATAGCACTCGGAGAGTGTTAAGTTGATATGTGTGCCTAAAATATCTCGCAACGGCAGTAAAAAAAGATGATAATTTTGACGCCACCTCCCTGTCATAATTACCACACTGACAATTAATACATTTTTGCTACGAACGTATAACCCATTGCTTTATGATTTGGCCGAGAGGGCCACCACTGCTTAGCGTAACATTTCAAAAGCCACGCTGCATACGGTGCCTGTCTGAGCCAGCTGACGAAGTGTGTTTCCTCCCACCCCTGCCACCCCCCAACACTCATCCCTGCGCCCTCTTACCTACCCCCCCTAACAACAATGTAACGGCCGCGGTCCCCAAAACGCCGTTGCCCGACCACCCGCACCTCATAACTCCTCGCCCCGACCCCCAAGAGATGCAGTTAACCTGGCCGTTCTAAAACTGAACGAACAAGGCCTGTTGGACAAATTGAAAAACAAATGGTGGTATGACAAGGGCGAGTGCGGAAGCGGGGGAGGCGACTCCAAGGTTAGCTTCGGCCTCCCTGAGCGTCCGTCCGTCTGTCCACCCGTTCGTCTGGTAACCTGGCGACTATCTTCGTAATCGGCAAAGCTGCATCGAGCTGAGTGCTAGCCGTAGAAGTGAAGAACATTGGAGGGGGGGAAAAAACTATCTGATGATAATAAAGGAGATTTTACAGAAGCGTTGACAATTGTTAAGTTTTACATTTTAATTGGAATCCCAAGGAAGTGGCTCAGGCGCGCAACCAAAGGACTCAAGTTATTTTTGCTTTTCTCGTTATGGAAATTCGTGTAGTGCATATATGTAACCATTCATATTGTAATGAGTTAAGCAGAAATATCCCTATAAGATTCAATAAATTAATAGTTTGCTGAATATACTTTCATGCTATACATATGTTGGTTATGCATTTATAGTGAAACGTGCACACTTTTGTTGAGAGTGTATGTTTTACTACCAGGTATAAATCCATAACCATTAGACTTTGTGTTTAATGTTAAAAAAACTTAAGACAATATTCCTTTGGTTGCTAGGGATTCACTCATTCTATGTATCTAAACGATTAGCCTTTCACTTTAACTTGATTATTAATCAAATCGGGTTATTAAAACAACTCATGGCCAAATTAAACATGTTTAATTGGTCTGAAAGTGACCCGTCAAACCGCGAATAACTGCCCACGTGCATCATAAGGTAAACCAAATTCGTTCTGCAGTTGAAACGCCATTTTGACATCCGATCGCTCAATTAAACGTGGACCCTCCGTGATGTCAAAATGAAATGCGAGCAACGCCATCCAGAGAAACTGTCAATTAGGAATTTTTGGACAGTGAAGTTGACGGAGGTCGCAGGAAGGAGTGCAGGCGAGTCTTCGGTGCTCGAAAATGCGCTCGTGTGCAGTTCAAACTTTGCCGATTACCCAAAGCGATCGCGTAGGGCTTAGGGAGGACGTCTGCCACAGGAAGCTGCAAACTCCCTCGGTGCCGTGCGTCATCGCTTTGCGGCCGCCCCACGCGCTGAATGATTTGTTGGCATTCAATAACATAACATAACGCGCGATGTGCTGTTATTTATGTTATTCCCTCCCGGTACGAAAAGAACTCCGGTAAACCTTGCCGTTTTGAAACTGAGTGAGGCAGGAGTCTTAGACAAGCTGAAAAACAAATGGTGGTACGATAAAGGGGAGTGCGGTGGCAAGGACTCTGGAAATAAGGTTAGTTGTTGCCGGGGGAGGGTGGGGCCTCCCTTTCTCTCTGTGACGATGCGCGGACTGCGTGCGGTGGGCGTGTATGAGTAAAAGCCATTTTTTTCATCAGAGGAATCGTTCTCACAGCCGCCAAACAAACATCTATCTGCAGCGTTGCTCTCAAATTGCCCTCGTCCAAGTGGCAGTCGGTGAGTCAAATCCACTTGGTCGTGTCAGAAAAGAAAATACATTGTTGGAAAATGTATGCCCTTTCATAAGTGAACGATATTTACTAAGCCTGTGACCAAATGACAGTGCATGTTGAACTTCTTTCGCACCGTACGTATCCAACCGTGCTAATGAGGTGCGTTGGAAGGACAACAAACTAAGCACAAAAATCATTTCTAAAGAAATGCGTTTTCAATGAGTGCATCCTATCTTGAGCAAACCCCTGAGTCTGGCCACGTGCTTGGATGGGCGACCACCGCGCACAATCGAGGGTTCCATCGGCGTGTGGGCTCGTGCGTGGTGGGCAGCAGACGGCAGTGATTCCATTGCTCCTCCTAACTTCCACGTGGATGCTCCCACGTTTCACGGGCCCCCGCACCGACCAGTGGTGAAATAACCGCCACAGCCTGCACGGTGTAGGGAGGCCCTCAATCAGCAGAGGATTGACAAAAGGGTATATTTCATTTCAGTAATTACGTAGTAACACATATACATTCTGCATTTATACTGCTTAATTGGTCATGTGTATTTGATTACAGTAATTACTTTATTTTACAACAATCTATAGATGCGTGTGAGTGCACGTGATATTGTATGTTTGCACATACACTCGCGCACGTTTATGGTACATGGGCTTACTAAATGTTGATGCCATTCAGAAGTATTTATTTGAAAATTAGACTGACATAAAACGTTCAAAAGACTGTGAGACTGCGTTCCTGATCGATATACAACAAATGGCCATTTTACCATATCTCACCGTACATTTGGTAACTTGTGAAGGGTAACAGTGTGATATATGCAAGCAATTTCTTAGAGAACATAAACATCCAGTGACTATGTTGCTAAGAACAATTCCAACACATGCCGTATGCAGTAGAGGAATGTGTCTGTACCTTAATAACGTAATTACAGTACTGCATGAGATCGAAATTCCCTACGTATAAAGTAGCTGTCATAAAATCTGTTTTAATGGTATTAACATGAAAAATACTAATTCACTTATCTACAAATTGGCTATATTTACACCTGTGTTTATTTCCCAATAGTACATTATATGATTACATATTTATAATGTTTGTAATATTGTAGAAAAAATGTTTGTTCCTCTTTAAATATTTTGTCGTGCAAAAAATGCAAATGTTACATTCTATTCAAGTTTTGTGATGAACATTGTGCAGTCTTCTGCCAGTCAAATTGGTGATCCGTCGAGTCAAGCTGTCACATTTTATGACGCCAACTACGAATTAGTCACACTTCACTCTGAGATGGCTTTGTAATGCATGCATACTTCATTCTAAAAATAAATATATAGTTTACTGGCATTTAAATTCACAGTTTAGCGAAATATTACGTTTGGATTTTCTCTTGTCAGTCATGAATATAGTAATGTCAATTCACTTGGCTGCATTAACAATTAATGCAGCATTTAGATTTTAGATTTTTCTGTGAAAATATTTTGAGCCTGATGTGTGCATTACTTAAAACTGAATGCCACAATTTAATTGTTTATTTGATGAGAGTTTTAATCATACAGGGGAGGGTACATGCAATGCTTTTTAAATGTATTACATTTTAGTGTATATTTTTTTAATGAAAATTGGAATTAGCTTTTTACAACAATAAATTTATACTAAGATACTATATTACATTTAATATTCACAATTTGGTTCTAGATAGATGATTACTGTTACCTTGGTGCCGCATATAAAAAGAGTGCAATTTTGTCCAAAATCTATTGAACTGTCATGATTCTGTCATGAATAACAAGATTTTAACTTTGTCTAAAATTATACTTTTGCTCACGTCAAAACAAGCCCCGAATGAATACACGTTAAAAAATATTCCAAGAAACCTCACATTAACTGTGAAAACTAACATCAAGCAATTATGAATCTTTCACAAATGTGGCAAACATCCATCAAGTGTGACAAAACATGAATTTGGCCAGACCAATTTATGGTGGAAATGTCACTGAGCTGCAGAGATGTTGAACGTTAAGTGTAACCACTAATGTCATTTTAACGTTTAAATGCCAGAGAATTGCATTTGATGACATTTCTCGCGAGTCTTGAAAATTAAAATTCGCCGTTTATGTGCACTTCCCTCCAGATTATTTACTTTAAAAAATGAAAGCACTGTTAATTATCTGAATTAATCCATTAAAATATCGTGATGCACTTCTTATCGACATAACACATGGCAACACAAACCCACAAAAGCATTGGCCTGATTTATTTTTACAATGACAGTAAAGCAAAGTCAAATACGTCCATGCACGGTGCGAAGCAATAACCAAATACAAATGTAAATGCTCTGAATAAAGTGACTCCTACCAACTGGATAACGCACATGCCAATGTAAAAAAATCGTACACAAAATCCTGCTTAAGATAAGCCAACAGATACTGGTCTTGAAATGCTCACATCAAACCGGTGCACTAATTTCTAGGACTCACAAATTTAAAACATAATTAAATTTGGAAGATAACTTTGACAAATTGCACTGGGCTAATCCTCCCCCCGTCTGTCACGCGAGAAAATTTTACTGCATTGGCAAAATCACTGCTCAAATTTCCCAATGTGGAGACAGACTGCTCTTAGGTTGATTAAGCTTTCATTGAATGCACTGAATAAATGTAACCTGTGTTGACGTGCCGTTTTCAAATATTAAGCCAATTCAAATATATCTGATTATTTTTTAAGAGCAATCTGGTATTTTCAAAAAGGCAAAAACTTTAAAACATTTCAGAAATTCAGGTTTTAATAAATATTAAAGATTTTAATGCATGACTAATTCAATATAAAATTACTATTTAAATGTAAAATGATAATGGAGCAGATAATATGTATTTATAAAGTAAACACATAACCAATTACATTACATTCACATCTCAAACCATGTATTTTCCCGAGTCCCATTCAAAATACTGTGATAACCAACCATCTGTAGTATTTGGCTTGTGTTTGGGCCATCATTTGCCCATTCATAACAGCAAAAGAAAGCCTGGCAAACATTTTGTATGGTGCACCAATAACACCATTGCATAAATACGCACAAAGTGTACGCTTGCTGCAGCATAGTACATTTGGCATTTGTGGCAAAATACGTACTGTATTGCCGATGCTGGCAAAATATCGGCAACTGTACAATCCGTGCTTTCCAAATCCACACTTATTAAAACGTAGATAAAAATGTTATTAACCTGTTGATCTTTCTCAACACTTCCCTACCACCACCCTAAAACGTCCACCTCTCCCTCTATCCATCGCATGATTCTCAAACCTCATCGTCGGTTGGCCGTTTGCGGCTGGCCGGCCACCCGCACGACCACAACGCCAACGGGATAACTCGCTGCTGCGACGACTACGTCCACCCTCCTGCCTGCCTGCCCGGCCCGCCCGCCTACTCCACCCCGACCCTCCCGTTCGCGCGGAATAGGACAAAACGAGCGCTCTGAGCCTCAGCAATGTGGCCGGGGTGTTTTACATCCTCGTGGGAGGGCTCGGTCTGGCCATGCTCGTGGCTCTCATCGAGTTCTGCTACAAGTCGCGCACGGAGGCCAAGCGTATGAAGCTGGTGGCGCAGAGCCTTCTCAAGCCGCCGGCGCCCCCTCCGCCGCCGCCGAACTACAACCCCACGTCAGGAGGCAGCCAAGCCAATCCCGGTGTGGGGTTCACGTACAAGGAGGGCTACAACGTGTACGGCACCGAGACCATCAAGATCTAACGGCACAGGAGCAGCAGCTCATACCCCGTGAGCTAGAGCAGAAGGAAGGCTTTTGAGTCCGACCCTCCCGTGCCTCCACTTGGGAGACTAAAAAAAGATTTTGTTGGCGAAAAAGCCATTCGCGCACGTAGATTTGGGCTCTTTTCTTTTTTCTCGCTTCTGTTCTATTTTTGGAACGTATACGTTTGTGTTACATTGTAAAAATGTAACATTATAACAAGCGTATCCTGGGGTGGGGGGGTTATCAAAGGTGTCCGTTTTATTTCTGCCTTGTTGAACGGTACAGTGTTCTGCTTTTGAACTAGGTTGCAGCCTGGCCCTATTTGGTTCTGGTGCGTGCTTGACTGTAGTTATGATTTACACATCTGCGTTAACACATAACCTGTTCTGTTATAGACAGGGTACTCAAAGCATCCAACATTGTAAGCTTTTTTTCCCTTCTTTTCGACTGTCAAATGATAGATGAAAGAAAACAAATCTAAAAACGATAGTGTTTGTTAAAATATAACAGTGCACAACAAGATTTACATTTGTATATACAATATACCTTTAACAATATGCCTTTATAGGTGTACATGTACATGTACATTTTTTCAGCCTTGATTGTATATATCTCAGGTTTCATGCACTTCATTAAGCTTTTTTCGCTTCAGCATTGGCTGTTAATAAGCATACATCATAATGCTACCACAAACTTCATCCATTCTGAGCAGTTTATTTTTTGCTCGGGTTTTTTTCTCCTTTGGTCAAATGCGCATAATTAGTTTTTACATGTCTACGCCTGCTTGCACTGCAGGCAACGGGCAGAGTCAAGTGAACTTTCTGATGCTTTTGCGAAACTTCATATAGCCGAGGCACAGCTTTTTCGAAAGCCAATTTACAGCGGAATGCAGCGATGAGAATGATCCTGACACTGCAATTATCAACTCAGTCTGCAACGGTGTGCCCCAAAAATAGATTTCCTCCGTGAAGTAACTGCAAAAGAGTAGCACATCTTGAGTTGAGTTTGAAGAGCAAATATGAACCCAGATTGTAGACTGACTCACGAATAACCATCCGTGGCCCCAGTGACATGAGAGATTATTTGACCCTTACCCATATGGGGTCGCAGAATGACATTGTTTTATTGTTATACCAATGCCCTGGTAAATCCTTATAATGGCGCTGTGCAGGAGCCTGTGGGACATTATGGTGTACGTGTGGACGGGTTGTGATTCACGTTTCAGGACACCGTGGAAGAACTAAGCTATTCACTGACGGAGCCGTCGAGACAAACATTGATTGAAAAGAGGAACGGAATTACGGTCGTCCCAGTGAAGATGTTGGTCCTGGACTGTGCCAAAACTTGGCTTTTGAGAGTGAGAATTACCTTTGTTTATTTTGTTTATGTTTATGAATCGCAGTGTGGGGTCTTTATGAGATTTAAAAAGACGAAATGAGGAAAATGAAGTTGGAAGCTCGTTTGACAAAATGCACCATGAACTTCTACACCTACCCGAAAATTAAGTGGGTTGTGCACGCATTAAAAAACAGCACTGCATGGACTCCGAGACAATTTCACTGAAAGAGCAACAAGTGCGCTAGGACAGTAAAACTCTTTCAAAAAGAGTGGTAACTTTAGGAATCTGTTAACATGGCATGATTCTCAGAAATGGTGTGCAGCTTCTCGGAATTCAGATGTGGAAAAAAAGGAAAATCTGTGGAGGCAAGAGATGGGAATTTTTTGTTGTAGGGGAATTTAGAATGACATTAACACCCCACGGATAGATTAGCAACCTCTTTTGGCATCTGAAATGACAGGCATCTACGGGGGACTGACTGTTACTTTCACACAAGCACTGTCTGGCATCATGAGACCTTGCTTATCAGACATACGCAAACATATCAGTGTTTTTATCCCAAAACGGACTTTCAGCGCAACACGCACACCACACAACTCTGCTGCCTGTAGCTACAAAACTTGGGTATTAATATACATATATATGTAACTTATATATACGTGAATATATAAATGAGAGATGGGGGGGGGGCGGTGGGAGATCAGTACATAAATACGCGTGCAGTATTGGCATTTCCATGAAACATGCGAAATAATGGAAGTTGTCACACATTGCTGACATTGAAGGCTAAAACGGTGCTGCTTGCCATGCAGAGTTGTACCCCGTTGCTGCCATACCCCCCCACCACCCCCACCACCCCCAAATCTGGCCGTACGGGCGAATCGGGCGGTGACAACACAAGGGGCGATGGGAATGGCCAAACGGAGTGTGCTTCAGTGTGAAATTCCAAGTGAAAAGAGTATTTGCTGGAAGCGCTCAATGCTACGATCAAATACTAAGGGAGCAAACATGTAACATTCTCAACCAGCGTTGACATCTAAAAAGGGACTTCTCTGTACACGGGGCAACACTTATCACACCCTCAGCCTTGAAAGGAATCAGAGCAACACTTTAAAACAGTGTAATATTTTACAAGTCTTCATTTTTTTTATTGTCATTTTTATTTTTACGATGTATGCATTATGCAGAACAAGAGCTTGCTTGTTTTAATGTTAATATAAAAAAGTGTTATATGGAGCCAATGGTACTGTATGTGAAAAAGAAAAGTATTTTAAATGTTATCACCTTTTTTGCCTCACCAATTATTGATAAATCACTCATGCTTGTGCGATCTATATTGAGAAACATTGCTTTATGCGTTTTAACAAAAAGTATATTCCTTTTTTGTTGAGAAAATGTTGGCCATAACCACCTATACATAAAAAAAAAACTTTTTCTGCAACTATAAAATTAATGGAGCACATGAATTATACGTACATGGATATAAACGCACACATCGAAATATACCATACTTGCATCTACACATTGTACACAGACAAATGCACATACAATTTTCACAACGACAGATCACCTGTATGGCGTTAACATACTGTTGGGGCAAGTGCTGTTTGAGAGCACCTATGAAGGCCTGCACGCACATGAGAGGGTGGGTGGCCAGCACCACGCCCGGCCGTCTTTGTTTCCCTCGTGGCGATACTTACACATCACACTAGGTACTCACGTGAGGCTGAGTCGACCTAGGAGAGGCCGAGGAATGGTTTAGATAACGTCGCTGGTGTTGCCCGTGAGCGGAAATGGAACTGATCGCCGAGTTCGTAGCGCAGCATGCTAACCACTGCGCCACTGTTCCCCACTGTTTGCACATACAAAATACATGCATACATATGACATCGTATTTCCAAATGTCTTTCCATTCAATTGCTCATGTAATGGTTCATTAGAATGAACCGTTGGACTACTCTGACAAGTGTTTCATCAGTAAATAGATGTACTGTAATGTACTAGCTTCAGGAGTTTATTAAATATGTTTTTATTTATTTGATTTTTTATTTGTGAGTATTCCATCAAAAGGACTGGATGCAGTGAGGTTGTTTACAACAGGAGGAGCTTGAAACAAACTGGATGTACAGACAGCGATGAAGGCTCTTAACACTATTTTGTCATTCACTGCTTGTAATGGGATTGCAGGCCATTGCTTCAGTATTTGTGCTAACATGTTGTAAGTAACACAAAACAAATTATAGATTATTGACATGTGGCCATTTTCTAATCCAATAAATTTGCAAGAAATTAAATTGTTCCGAATCGCGTGTGCTGCTATGAGTCATAACGTGAACTGTGAGTACGATGAAGGGTGTCACATGGCGGAGTAGACATCCCACGTTTAAACACTGCAGTTAAAAAAAATGTTGTTGAACACTTAAAGAAGCATAGCAATACATTGCATCGAAATTTGAAAAAATACAGTTGAACATGTACGCTTTCGTGACCAATATTATCCATCAAGGTTTTTTGGGGGTTAGATCTCGTAAATATGTGTCGTTAAACCCGCCACCACCGGAGACAACCAATTAGTCAGGTTTGTCACGTAAACAAAACATGACGATTACTACTTCAGCACACAGGTGTGTTGGAGGGTAAACCCACAACATTTACAATTCGAGTACGACGTTTCGCTGATGATTACAACCAGCTTCATCAGGCGATAGCCAGAAATGTGAAGAAATCCTACTTCGGTCTTATGTATTAAAAGAAAATACCCCAAAAGCACTCAATCAAACATCGCCCCCTACTGGCAGACCAATGCCAATGAGACTCACCCTGGTCTCTGAGTTCTCACCTGGTTAAATAAAATTAACTTAAACATTTGTTAATACTGTAGTTATAAATGTAGGGAGATAACATATAGAGGACCTTATTTAAGTCATTCATATCAGCCATGATCTATCCACTGCTGGGTGAAGACTTCAAGGATTGGAGCACTTGAACCCATCTTATCATACCATTGCCAATATTCCCTGCCTCGGCTGCTACTCTAATCGATGCCTCCAGGTTCGTGATTGAACAATAATTAGTCGGTTTCGCAAAATGTGTGCATTTTTCGAGTTTTATTGTTAGTCTCGACCACGAGTCATCGTCTATTCTCTCAACGTCGTTTTCTGCTGAAAGCCCACTTGTGTTAACAGTGAATATAGTGTCTGACGTTTGTGTCTCTTTGTTTGTCTCTCGGTGTTACAGTTAAACCCTTATAATGTTCGCAGGTTTTCTAACAGCGTTATTCATGACGAATTTTATAGTCGTGTTTATTATAAAAAATTCTCCGGGGTTGTATTTTTTTTGTTATATATTTGCGGCAATAGCGTGCGCGGCTGACTGACACTCGACCGGAAGTCGTGAGGCATGGCAGTGCTCTTCCTCTCGGTCCGCCTCTATCTGCCGCACTCTTTACAATGGTTTTTGAAATGCCACACCGTGTAATAATAATTTAGTCATGAACTAATGTTTGAACGTTTACATGGTTATGTTCATCATCGTTAAAGGTAAGTTAAATAGCAAAACAATACCGTGCAATATATGTATTCATTCATCTATGCACAGTTTATATGTTAATGTTTAAACGCAATGTACAGAAATCCATCGCGGACTTTCCAACCTCGGATTCTGTATTATTATTTGTATACCAATTTACCAACCGCAGCCTGAAAATGTGAGTATCCACGGATGAGCACGGGGTCCCGCCAGACGCATTTACGAATTTCGAGGGGACCGCGGTTCTCCGCGCCACCCGTGGCGCTGCGTGGCTTGATCAGAGCTGTCCCTCTCTTTTGTTGTACTGTACTGTCATTCTCGCAGCATCATGGGCTGCGTCGCATCACAACCACATGAAGCCTTTTCCCATTCTGCAAGTTGCAGGGTGGGTGTTCTCGTTTCACCGCTGAATCTCGGAACGCGCAAGCGGTCCAGCGTTCAATTTATTTAGAGAGGCTTGGTGCCATTGTTTTTAAAGATTATACTCACCGCAGAGAACCGTAGCGACACGACCGCACCCTATCATGGCTAACGCCAAACCGTGCCACACGCTCTCCCGCATGGCCTTGCGGGAGCCTCCGTACGTATTCCAACCTGAGAACGTATCGATAACGTTATTTTATTTCCGTTTTTCTTCCGATTACGTTCCGATGATGTACATGTACGCCTGCCCACTCATTTGTCATTAATAACCCACTCCTCCCATCATTGTATTGTCAGCAGCATCATCGTTAAAATTAAGGATATGTACAGTTAATGCAATGTTTATTTATGTTTTATAATGGTATTGTGTAATTGACTATTTTTATTCGGCGTTTAGTTAATAAACAGGCAAGTTCGTTAACCTATGACGAGTCTGACCACGGCTGTGGTTCCCCGAACCCCTATTTCCCATAGGCCCCTGTGCTTTACAAACCGCGGGTTTGCCTACCGCGGCCTTTTCCAGGAACCTAACCCCTGCTGTTGACGAGGGATTACTGTATGTTTATGCCCCTTAAGCCCATTTTCCTCACAAGCTTTAAGTATTAATATTCGCCGATTGAATGTTCAGGCCCTCATACAGGAACATATCTCTGCGAATATTAACGGTTTAGTGAGATTCAATACATGCCCCTCTCCATGCGTCTTCGTGCACTTTTCAGTTTTTACATTTTATTGTCATTGATTTTCATATTCCAAAGAACACAGGATGAGATTTTACTATCCTTTGTGCAAGCACTTCCAAGAGTTCATGAACAGTGAGCCTGGTGAAATTTGGGGAGCGCATCGTCAGTAGTGAACCTTTGGTTCCTAGGGTGTTTCGGCCTTTCATACTATACACCCTCCCCAAAGGCGGCCAGCGACAGGGTGATCAATCCTACGCTTGCGTCCCATTCCCAATTAGTCATAGGAGTTGCCTTGTTGTTGATAGCCAACATCCCATGGGACTATGCATGGCAGGGGTGTCCTCCTCCCTGAGTCAAGCATTGTTGACTGCATACCTCCTGGCCCTCTCACTTTGGGGCCCAGCTGGGGTCTTTCCTCTTCATCCAGAGCCACTGACTGCTGCCTTCTGCCGCCTCCGATACAGCTCTGATTCCCGAACGCTGGCTCTTGCCCTTAATTCCAAGGTCTCTAAGCAGTCTGGTTGTAGATGTTGCCACAAACCCTCTGCAGCCCACCTCCACTGGTCGGACTTCTGTGTTCCAGCCATGATGCCGTGCTTCGGCAGCTAGATCGGCATAGCGCAGATGTTTTCGCTCATAAGCCTCATCTACTGAGTCCTCCCAGGGTACTGTGAGCTCAATGATGAAGACCTTCTTGAGCGAACGGGACCAGAGCACCATGTCAGGTCTTAGGGTGGTGGTTGCGATCTCCGGAGGAAACACAAGTTGCTGGCCAATGTCAGCTAGCATTTTCCAGTCGCGGGCCAAGCGCAGCTGGTCTCGCTCTATTGGTGTAGAGCCGCTCTTCGGTGGTTTAGCCCCTTCGTGGACAAAGGTCGTCCGTAAGGGGTGTGATGCTGCTGGGGGTGGTAGGGAGTTGGTGGCAGCTCGCTTGTCCTCCAGGGCGGACGCAAGGTTTTAAGGACTTGGTTGTGACGCCAAGTGTAGCGTCCTTGGGTGAGGCTTGTTTTACACCCTGTGAGAATGTGCCTGTGGTTGGCTGGCATGGAAGAGGGCACAGTCCGGATCTTCACCATACCATTGGTGAAGATTAACTGGTGTTGGAAGGACGTGATATATTGCTCTGATGGAAAAGCTCAACCGCCTCGCTTCCATGGCCCACAGATCCTTCCAGCTGATCTTCCTCTTCTCCACACTGTCCCATCGAGTCCACTGTCCCTGTTTGGCAAGAGAGACTGCCTTGGCCCACATTGCAGCCTCCTCCTGATGGCGTACTTCCTGCACTACCATCTTCCGCCGCTCTGGTGCAGTGGCCTTACTCCAAGCAGCACGGCTAGTTAGCCCAAGGCCTCCTCTCCCTTGCTGAACATGACCCACAATGTCAGCATGTCTGAGGGCTGCTGTTGCCTCCTGGACTGCTTTTCCTGGCCTCCATTTGCGCCCAGTTGCCAAGGTCGGCGCGTTGTTGCTCACCACTGGGTCTCGAGATTCATTCAGTGTCATCTGGAGCCTGGTTTTTGCACACTTGAATTCCTCGGTTAGACTGGTGAGGGGCAGCTTGAGGACACCATCTCCATAGAGGCCTATGGTGGTAAGGCATCGTGGAACTCCGAGCCACTTCTTTAAGTAGCTCGTGACTCCTCTTTCCATCTTCTCCACTGTTGAGATTGGAAACTCATACACTGCTAGGGGCCACAACACCCGGGGTAGGAGACCAAACTGCAGACACCAGGCCTTTAACTTTCCAGGTAGCTGGGTGTTGTCGATGGACTGTAGGCTACTACTGATGTCTTTGCGCAGCTGTTGCACCTGATCTTTGTCCTTCAGGCTTGCATCATACCACCTTCCAATGCTTTTTACCGGCTGCTCAGACACTGTTGGGATTTGGTCATCTCTGATGAAGAATTTCAGGTCACAGAGTACTCCCTTCACAATCGAGATGATGCGTGACTTGGATGGTTTAATCTTCATACGGGCCCAGCTGATGTTCTCCTCGAGTTTTCTGAGCAGTCTCCTGGTGCATGGGACAGTGGTGATCAATGTTGTAATGTCGTCCATGTAGGCTCTGAGTGGAGGGAGGCGAAAACCAGAGTCGACTCGCTGTCCACCAGCAACCCATTTTGAGGATCTGATGATAACCTCCATTGCCATTATGAATGCCAATGGAGAAATGGTACATCCCGCCATTATGCCTACATTCAGGCATTGTCATGAGGTGGTGAACTCTGAGGTGGTGAAGCAGAACTGCAGATCCTGAAAGTACGACTTCACCAGGGTTGTGATGGTGTCCGGTATGTGGAAAAATCTGAAGGCAGACAACAGGAGTTTATGGGGCACAGAGCCAAATGCATTGGCGAGGTCGAGGAAGACTACATGGAGGTCCCTTTTCTCCACCTTGGCCATTTGGATCTGGTGCCAGATCATGCTGGAATGTTCCAAGCAGCCAGAGAACCCTGATATTCCTGCCTTCTGTACAGATGTATCGACGTACGCATTCCTTTGCAGGTACTCGGCCATCCTCTGGGCAATGACCCTAAAGAAGATTTTACCCTCGACATTCAGTAAGGAGATTGGGCGGAATTGGCTGATGTTCACTGCATCCTTCTCCTTAGGGATCAGGACCCCGCCTGCCCTACGCCACACTTTGGGTATTATCTTATTTTTGCCAAGCTGTTCTCATGAGCCTCCAGAGGAACCTCAGGACGTCTGGTGCGTTCTTATACACTTTGTACGGGACTCCATTTGGCCCCGGGGCTGATGCTGTTCTTGCCCTTCGAACTGTGTTTTCCACCTCTTTCCATGTCGGAGGGCTGGTCTCAATATGATGTTCCGGGGGTTCAATGGGTGGGATATCTGATGGGATGGCCAGATGTTCATGTCGCTTTGAGTCAAAGTTTGTTGTTCTCAGGTGCTCTTCGAGGTCTTTCTTTGTTGTTTTTAGAACTCCACTTTTTTCCTTTGTGAAGAGACTTTTAAGGAACTTGAAGGGATCTTTATAGAATCGAGTTCTAGTTTGTTCTTTCTTCCTTCTGCGCTTCCGTAGGTTCTCTGCTCTACGGAGGGATGCCAACCGGGTTTTGATGTCAGCCTGAAGTGCCTCTATGCCCTCCTTTTCCACTTCCGAGGCTTTCTTCCACTGTTTCTTAAGCTGTCTCCTTTCTTGAACGAGGCGCTTGATTTCTTGTTGCCTCCTGGAAACTGGTGGGGTTGGAACCTTTCTCCCGCCTTTTGCCTCTTGCACTCCAAAGCTTTCTGCCCCGTACTCATAGATGATGTCCCCCATCCTCTCCAACTTCTTCTCCACTGTGCCTCGAAGTTTCTCGAGGGTCAAGGTAAGGTCAGTATTCACTGTTTCCCACAACTTCTTGTCACTGGCGCCAGGCCACTTCACATACGGTCTGTGCCCTGGTAGTCTCTTCTCGACTGCAGGTCTGGGAGGCTGGGTGAGTTCCACTCCTGTTGTTGGTTCCACCTCAGTTGTTACTTCGGTGCTTGAGTTTACGTCCTCCATGACAGTGGTACTGATGCACTGCAAACTATGGTTTGCGTCCAGTTGTTGTGCTTCATTCGACTGATTTGATCGCTTTCGCAGAAAGTAATCAATGCGAGGCCTCTGTCTCTCTTTACCCAAACACCCCTTCTTCCCCTGGTGAATCCTCAACCTATGGTGTGATGTAACTTTCCTCCAACCACAGACACATACCTGCATCTGTTTGTGGCCTGCTGTTGTAGCGGAACTTGTGACAGTTGCTGTGGTGTTCTCTTGTGCTGTGCTCTCATTACTCGTAGTCGTTTCCGGTCCAGTCGTTACCATGTTGTCAGTCGATGAGTCATCTTCCGCCCCCGCTCTCGCAGACTCTAGGGGTATTCTCGTATGTTGACTTTCTGTAGCTAAAGCGGGTGTTTCCAACATACTGCGAAGCATGGGAAACTACAGAAATGGGAAGCTAACCCATGACTGTCCCAGTGGGGTCTATTCCCTCCTGTCAGCCGTCTTTCCGTGCCGCCACAAGGACTTTCCCCTGTTGTCAGCTGATCTTTCTCAGCAGTCACTGGACAAGTCCAGATATTCAGATTCCAAAGAACACAGGATGAGATTTTACTATCCTTTGTGCAAGCACTTCCAAGAGTTCATGAACAGTGAGCCTGGTGAAATTTGGGGAGCGCATCGTCAGTAGTGAACCTTTGGTTCCTAGGGTGTTTCGGCCTTTCATACTATACACCCTCCCCAAAGGCGGCCAGCGACAGGGTGATCAATCCTACGCTTGCGTCCCATTCCCAATTAGTCATAGGAGTTGCCTTGTTGTTGATAGCCAACATCCCATGGGACTATGCATGGCAGGGGTGTCCTCCTCCCTGAGTCAAGCATTGTTGACTGCATACCTCCTGGCCCTCTTACTTTGGGGCCCAGCTGGGGTCTTTCCTCTTCATCCAGAGCCACTGACTGCTGCCTTCTGCCGCCTCCGATACAGCTCTGATCAAGTTAAGTTTTCAAAAGGCACTCCAACTGGCTCTCACCTGCCTGCATACAAAAAAGGAAGGCTCCCAGACATGGAATAACTGGACATCATCAAATAAGTGGGACCAAAATTAGTGGAGCTATTTACTAAATGTTGAAAGCGGCCTCCTGTCATGCGCTAACCCCACTGTTGTCCAGAGTTCCTAAAATTGTAAGCCAACAGCTTCTGCAGCAATCACACATTTTTTGGGGGGGCTGCTACAAAACTTCAACTCTGACCGCGAAATTGGAGTACATTTGGGTTCCGCAGCATCACTGGAAGGGTATCTCCCAAGAGTTGCAGCGCTTGCAGGCAGGCGCAGCTCGGCGATATACTCCGCAATGCTCTCATCTGGACGTTGACTCCATTTGTGAAATTGAAAACCGTGGCGTTATTTGAAGGTGCAGGGTTAAGATGAGATTTCGCAATCATTGCAATCTCTTACTGCACCTGTGTCAGGACTCACAGCATCAGGAACAAAGAATGGCACAGTAAAGAGAACTGCAAGCTTCAGCTCAAAATCAAAAATACCACTTTGCTTCTGAATAAAAGTCCAGCCTTTTCTGCTGTGCAGCTCCCAAGATGCTCCTTTCTCAAGTACAGAATGCGGGAGTGGATGGATGGGAGGTAGAATTCAGTCGGATTGAACATTAAACTAGGAGCCAGCAGCAGCAATAGAAATATAATTGCAACTATTATTGCTGTTATGAAAAGCGTCAGCAGCAGTATCAGCATCGGTAGCAGTAACAACAGCAGCAACATAATTATCAACATGTATGCTAGTATAATTGCCATCAGTCAGTAGCAGCAATATAAAGGAGACACAACATAAACAGCGCACATGCGCTTGTAGAAAACGACAGACAATATGAATGAGGTTTTATGGACGAGATAAAACAATTCGACGAACAAGACAAACACACACGCAAGACAGTACAAACAAGACAGGACAAACCAGATAATACAGTGAGACAGTATCAATGAGACAGTACAATTAGAAAGTATTGTTTTCACGAGACAGTACAAATGAGACAATGCAAAACAGACAAGCAATGCACGTAATTCAGACAATAACATTAGGGGCCGTCCATAAATGACGTCACGCACCTAGGGGGGGGAGTCAGACATTTGTGACGATGTATGACGAGGGCGGGGGGGGTGAGAAATGTGACGTCACATCAAAATGTGCAACTTTAAATAAATATAGACAACGCCACATTAAATACGCACTACAATGACAATAGTTTAAAGCTATTTGAAGCATAGGGGGAAGAGCTTTGTGACGTCATATTTGAGGGGGGGTCTGACTTTTTGTGATGAAGGGGGTGGGGGTCAAAAATCGTCCAAAATCGCGTGACGTCATTTATGGACGGCCCCTTAGACAGACAATAATAAAAACAATACAAATGAGACAGTGTAAACAATGATTTTTTTTTTACAAAGAGTCACGGGTAGAGGAAAACATACATATCTGGAACATACACTTTAACCGGAGGTAGGGAGTTGACAGAGCATACGTGGAGAGTAGTAGAGACGAGAGGGGAGAGGTAGGAGCATACGTGGAGAGTAGTAGAGACGAGAGGGGAGAGGTAGGAGCATGAATGGAGAGCAGTAGAGAGAGACAAGAGGAGAGAGGTAGGAGAGTGCATTGAGAGGAGTCGAGAGAGACGAGAGGTAGGAGCATCCATGGTGAGGAGTAGACAGAGACGAGAGAGGTCGGAGAGTGCATGGAGAGGAGCAGAGTGAGACGAGGGAAGAAGTAGGAGAGTGCATGGAGAGGAGTAGAGAGAGAGGGGACACATAATCTGAGACAAGTCCAAGGATGATCTTGAAGATGGCGAGTGTGATCTGAAATTGATCCACGATTGGAATGTCAGCCAGTGGAAGGATTGGAGTATTTGGGTGACCTGTTTCCTATTCATGGATGTGGCTAAAACAAAAGTCATCAAACACTCCAAGAAGCTTTCTTTGACGGTAAATATATATATTGTTAGGAAATCTAAACTTCGACATTATGCATATGTTGAACCATTGCGTTGTAATTCCAGTTATGTTTTGTTAATATGTTGAGTAATATATATAGGTGCATAGCAACGCTTTTAAATGTCCTCGTTTTTGTGAACCTTTTAGAGGTGCGAATTTACTCAAATAGATGTTACCGTGAGTGACAGGGCCTCTTCCTGTTCGCGTATTCACTGCGGGATTGTGGCCTCCCCAGTTCCTGCAGGTTGTCGGTGTTATTTGAACATACTTCACGCTGATTTAGCGTGGGTCTGTGAAGTGGGTGGCGCAGGATCGGTTCAATCATCACTCCCCACTAAATTTAATAGCGATCAGGTATTCAACTCGGGTTTTCGGGTTCAAAGCGCAGTGTACAAACTACTGCAACAAACGCTCCTGTATTCATGATTCAAGAAAGATCGTTTCCTCTACCGGTGATTTGATGCTTATTTCCAAATGCACAACTGGACATACTGTGCTACCTGAAAACTGCACGCATTTTGTGAAACCGACAAATTATTGTTCAAACGCGAACCTGCAGGCATGGGGTAGAGTAGCAGCCGAGGCAGGGAACACATTGCCAATGGAATGATAATATGGGTTCATGTGCTATAATGTTTGGTGAAATTTTCACCCAGCAGTGGATAGATCATGGCTGATATGAATGACTTACAATACGGTCCTCTATATGGCAGGTCCTAACCCTGCCATGGTGCTGATGGCCTACATCCAACCGAAGCACCAAACAGAATATCGATCTAATAGCCCCATTACTTTTCTCACTAAATGTTTTCTTGTAGAAGTAGCATGGGATTAAAGTAAAGGCATGCTTATTATAATCCAGGTAAAAAATAAATTAATTCCCTAACTTGCACACTGGCACAAGCAATATTTCGACTATAGATTAATCTAGAAAAAAATATAGTGAAAATACTATAAGTTAAAGTCTGATTTTTTTCGTTATTGGATGATAATCCAGAACTACCTCCTAATTTGTTACTCTATACAAACCAAGTGTTCACACAATCGGTATTCTTTTCTCATACATTTTATTAAATAACTTCTAAATATATTTGGTAAGACCTTGGTTTGTGAGAACTTGGATGTCTGCATTAAATGCTCGGCAAAGCAGATCCACAAATAGATTATATGCCTTGATGTGATTTGTACAACTGAAATTGCAGCAAATGGTTGATTAAAATATCTATGACAATGCAACATCTATAGCCGAATTGACACAACCATTCAATCACTCCCGCAGAAACAGACGCTTTGCGGTTAACGGTGTGAAACGGTAACTGAACGTACTTCTCACCTATTAATTGTGAATGTGTCGCGTTTGCAATTGATGGCTGGCACAACTGTGCAACGTTAAGGGGGTACCACACCGAATGTTTCAGCAAAAGTAGATGAGGGCGAGGGGAAGGGTGAAGCAGCAACACTTAACACGTACTGATAATCACACTGCAATGTGAGGCATCGCGCTGCACTCGCTGGACTGCTTTCCCCACTCGACTGAAAAGGCCCAAATCATATCATCAAAAGGTCAGAAAGCGTGAACTTTGCACGTACGGGTCACGTTGCAGCAAATGTGCGTAAGGGGCCGTCCAGCCGTCCATAAATGACGTCACGCGATTTTGGGCGATTTTTGACCGCCCCCCCCTTCGTCACACGGCGTCACAAAAAGTCAGACCCCCCATCAAAATATGACGTCACAAAGCTCTGCCCCCGTCCCCCTAAAAAAAAACATGCTTCAAATCGCTTTAAACTATTGTAATTGTAGTGCGTATTTAATGCGGTGCTGCACTCCGATGTTGTAGGAGAAAACATTTATTAAAAAGTATATTTAATTAAGTAGAACGTGTTGTCTATATTTATTTAAAGTTGCACATTTTGATGTGACGTCACATTTCTCAAACCGCCTCCCCTCGTCATACATCGTCATAAATGTCTGATCCTCCCCCCCTCCAGGTGCGTGACGTCATTCATGGACGGACCCTAAAGGAGTATATTGTTCCAGATAATACTGTAACATGTACGCAATTCCGCGTACTATACTTTTCACATAGGGCTGATATTACAGCAAACATGCGTAGTCTGTTGTTCCAGATGATACCTCAATATGAATGTACATTTGTTTTTCAGACTTTATTGCCTATTGGAAACGTGTGATGAGACAATCCATTCAGAGCTCTTGCTAGGCAGTGAAACCCACGTGTTTTTGAACTTCTTCTTTCGCACCGTACGTAGCTACCAACCGTGCTAATCGGAGGTGAAATAGAATGGCCTTGTGATTGGAGGTATCAAAGAGCTGCTTCTGGATTCCAGTTGATTGTCGTTTATCCAGCTGCTGCTGCTTCCAAAGTTATCCGGCTGCGGTCCCAGGCCGATCCGGCGAAAACGGTAAAGGCGCTCGAAATGGCTGCAACCAGTCCGGCGATCTCACCACGGTGTGCGTGTCAATAAAAAGTAGCTACGCTTGATTTCAGTGTCGAAGCATTATATAAAGCACAGTATACACTGCATACAACTATTTAAACTATATTAATACTGCACGTATAGAAATATTGAATGACTTACAGCTACGGTAGTAAAAACAATTTATACGGTGCGATCCGGAAAAAAAGTGTGCTGTGTAATTCGGCATCAGTCTGGCGATCGTCAAACATAAGTGTAGCGATGTAAATCGGCTGTGTACACTTACCTGCAGGGGCAGACACAGTCCAGCAGGGGCAGTCGCTACAGTATATCCTTAGCCCCAGAGTAGGAGGGGGCTGTGGGTTGTTATAAGATCCCCCGGGACCCCTTCCAATAAGAGAGGGCTACGGGGTGTCCTGGGATCCCCCGGAGCCCCCTCTGGAACTCTCTGGAAGACAGGCGGAGCCAGGGGCTGACGCACCGGTGTTGTGTATAAAAGCCGGACCCCTGGAAGGGTCCGGGGCCAGTCCAAGACAAGCTAGAAGACCAACTAGCTAGGACCCTGGGACCCCTAGCCCCGCTGCCCTTGTAAGGGCCGGGACTCTGTGGGCCAGTGGTGAGACCCTGGGAACCCCCGACCCGACGTCCTTGTAAGGGCCGGGTCCGAGTGGGCCAATGGTCGGGACCCACACCTTGGCTGGGTCGGGTCAGTGCAGACTCCCCGAGGGCACTCGTAAACCGGAGGACCCGGAGCCCTAGCCCCCGTGATAGGGCACGCTAGCCCGGAGGCAGTACCTCCCCAGACAGTAGTTAGAAGGGCCATTGCCCTGTGTAACGATTGGGCTGTACTGCAGAGTTTGTATTGAATAAAAGTGTTGCCTCCAAGATTCGTCTCCGACTTCCATAAAACCCACTACACAAGTGTAAAAAGAGCATACAAAGTGCGCACATCACAACATGCAGAGGCTTCGAGATTGGTGTGGTAAGTACGGTACAGTAAATACACTTTTTCACAGTAGGATATATAGTTTTTTCTATGTGTATATTTATGACAGTTTCATAGAGCAAACAAATAAAAATAATGACACCACCTAAAAACATGTCATACAAGAATGTGCAAAAAACATGATTAAAAAAAGAAAAAATTACGTTTTTGAAAATCCAGCACCCCGTCCCCACTCTCAAAGCCGCCAGATAACACTATGTAACACAATTTTTGTTCCTGGCTAGTAAGTATTATTTCCTAATTGCGTAAGCCTAGAAACTATAGAAAATGGCTATTATTCCCCACAAACTTTGCTTTTGTGACCAGGACATTGATATTTTGAAATGTATCTATTTTCAATGAGAAAACGGGCAAATTTGTGTCTTTTAGTTCACAAAGTCAGAAAAAAAGAACATATGAATCAAAATTAATATGTAATTATACTAACGTAATACAAACATGACTACGAAAGATTTAGAAGTGAGTGGTTGTTCGAGATTTACGATTATACTGTACATCACTTTCACAAATCAGCCCCCAATTGTAGTCTCCCATCATTTTCTCGTTATTCTAACCTTGGTAGCGGCGTTCAAAGTCCAGTATATCCTGGTGGAAGCGCTCGCCTTGCTCCTCCGAGTACGCTCCCATGTTCTCGAATTTATAAAGATGACCATCAAGGATATGGACTTTGAGGGACATCCTACAGCCCATTGTGCCATAGTTCTTCACCAGAGTCTCAACCAGTTCCACATAGTTTTAGAGCTTGTGATTACCCAAGAAGTCACGAACCACTGCGACAAACTTGTTCTAAGCTGCTTTCTGCTTACTAGTGAGCTTCTTAGGGAATTAATTGCACTACTGGATCTTCTTTATCTGTGGTCCGACGAATACACCGGCTTTGACCTTTGCCTCAGACAGCTTTGCGAAGAAGTCTTGAAGGTACTTGAAGGCTGCCGACTCCTTATCTACAGCTCTGACAAATTGTTTCATAAGGCCCAATTTTATGTGCAGTGGTGGCATCGGCACGTTCCGGGTGTCCACCAGTGGCTCCCACTTGACGTTGTTCCTCCACACAGAGAACTCGGTTCGCTGTGGCCAGTCCCGCCTGTGGTAGTGCGCATTGGTGTCCCTGCTGTCCCAAAGACAAAGATAGCAGGGGAATCATCTAACTTGGTTCTTTCGGTAAAGTCACGTAGAAGGGAAGTAATAAAATAATAAAAATAAAACACAATAAAATAATTCTCACGACGTTTCGGCCACAATGCAAGCAGCCGTCCTCAGGTGAAAACCAAGTCCGTCGAGGCGACAGAGTCTGAATGAAACAGCACACGAGCTTGGAGCATATATGTAAGCTGGGCGCCTTGAAAAATGAATTTGCATATCAATAGGATTTTAGCATATTTATGGGAAATGCAGGAATGTGATTAGTACTACATATGCATGTGAATTATGCAGGATTAACAGCATCAAAGGGAGCTGCAGTTGTTGCTGCTGCAGTTGCTGCTGCTGCAGTTGCTGCTGCTGCTGCAGTTGCTGCCTTATCCATTTTAATATAACACTATGCATTATTCTACCCACCCTAATGCGTATCACACTGCTATATATTTACTATACAATTACGACACCATACATTACTCTGCACACTGCACCAAGCATACAAATGCCACACTATCTGCCACTATACACTGTACCATTGACCGTCGTGTCAATGGGTGAGTGGTGGAAGGAAACTTGCAGAGGAGCAAAGAATCCATTCCCTGCGGAGAATACAATGCCAGTGAGTGGAACGCGGTCTGAAAGTCACCGTATACGTGAACACAATCAGTTAAGATCCGAAATGGTTTATTACATCCTTCCAATGATTGCTAAGCCAGAATCCATCTTCTCGGTTGAAATTGTCTCTGTGTTTGTATATGTGGATCGCCTCATGAACGAATCTCTCATGATAGCCAGATGGCTTGCAGAGAACCTCTGTCTTGGAGAAGTCAATGTCATGTGAGCCCACTGAATTGTAACAGTGATCTGCCACGGCTGAGGTGTTTGTCCTACCGTGTTTCAGGTCTGCTTTATGTTCACGGATGCGGTCCGAGACATAGTGTTATATTAAAATGGATAAGGCAGCAACTGCAGCAGCAGCAACTGCAGCAGCAGCAGCAACTGCAGCAGCAGCAGCAACTGCAGCAGCAGCAACTGCAGCAGCAGCAGCAACTGCAGCAGCAGCAACTGCAGCAGCAGCAACTGCAGCAGCAGCAACTGCAGCTCCCTTTGATGCTGTTAATCCTGCATAATGCACATGCATATGTAGTACTAATCAAATTCCTGCATTTCCCATAAATATGCAAAATTCCTCTTGATATGCAAATTCCTTTGTCAAGGCGCCCAGCTTATATATATATGCTCCAAGCTCGTGTGCTGTTTCATTCAGACTGTCGCCTCGACGGACCTGGTTTTCACCTGAGGACGGCTGCTTGCGTTGTGGCCGAAACGTCGTGAGAATTATTTTATTGTGTTTTATTTTTATTATTTTATTACTTCCCTTCTACGTGACTTTACCGAAAGAACCAAGAAGATGAATCCCTGCAGTCACGAAAGCTTTAAATCGAAATATAGCAAGGGAACTTTGTAAAACCGCCTTGGAGACCCATCAGAAATGCCACCATTTTGAAGTCTCCGATGACATCCCAGCCATACTCATCATACTTCAAGGCGTCCAGCAAGGTGTTGATGCTGTTGTAATCCTCTTTGAGGTGCACCGAGTGAGCCAGGAGAAGAGACGGGTACTTGTTAACATTATGGAGCAGCACGGCTTTGAGGCTCCTGGATGAGCTGTCAATGAAGAGGCGCCACTCATTCTGGTTACAGGCGATTCCGATTGCTTCGAACAGACGTGTCGCATTGTGGCAGAAGCAGAGCCCATCCTGACGGGTGAAGAAGCTGCAAAAAGTTTGGTGACGCTTCCTCTGATCTGCGACTTTCATCCAACAAGTTCCACTGCTTGAGCCTAGACGTCAAAAGCTCGGCATTGGACTTTGTGAGACTAAGATCTCTGATCAAGTCGTTGAGGTCTTTTTAGTTGGGGTAGTATGGGTTTCTCTCCTCAGCTCCACCTCTGAAATTATCATCTGGATCTACAACGTCTTCCTTGCTCTCTGACTTGCTGCTCTCTTCTAAAGACGGCTGCTCTCTCTCCAGGAGTGGGTACGGAGAGCTCATGGCAGTGTGGCACTGGGGTGATGGATGAAGGATAGCAGGTGCACTCATGCCAGTCCGATGTTTGGAAGTGTCCACCATACAGAAGTAGCAGTTGCTTGAGTGGTGAGTGGGTTCCTGCCAAATTATTGGGATAGCGAACTTCATGGCTTTCTTTTCCCTTCTCTACCATCCTACAAAAATACATTTATTTCACCCATGACTAATGTGTAAGAGATTCTCGCAACATTTTTCATGTGATATATTTTTCAATAACATTGAAAATTGTTAAACATTTAAAAATGAAAAACTTTTACAATTAAAAAAATTTGAACAAATTTTATAACGTAAAATTCCGAGCAACAATTGTCAATCTTTCCTTCCAGAGTTTTTTTTGCATTGCTCGCAGGTGAAAAGAGGTGCCCAGGGTTTGTCTTGATCCCCGACAGGCATGCCGACATATGCCTTGTTGGCCTCACACATCTTAGCAGATGCTTCCACATAGTACTTTTTCGCTCTTGTCTTGATAAATTGGCCGCAAACATAGCAAAATGCGTCTGGCAGATGCTTGCAGCCTCTTGATGCCATCTCAGAAAAATGCAGATATGTATCCACTTAGGCAGCTGGAAATAAACTGAACTGGTGGGCTTAATGCCCCTGTATTTATACTACTATTTGTATTACTGGAAAGTTCTAGAATGTTCTAGATGTTACTCCAAGTTTACTCAGCACTGAATCTCTCTGGAATGTTATGGAAAATAGGTACATTTCAAAATATCATTGTCCTAGTCACAAACGCAAAGCTTGTGGGGTATAATAGCCATTTTCTGTACTTTTGAGGCAAAAGCAATTAGGAGATAACACTTACTACCCAGGAACAAAAAATAACTTTGTTACACAGTATAATCGATGATTGACTGTTTTCAAGTGACAATGTATTATCCACGCTCTCGGGGATGAGGGGGGGCTCAGTGGGTATCAGGAGTTTTCTTCAGTAGGCTTTGCACTCACTGGGGAATTTTTACATATTCCTCACGGATAAATTGGCATATGAGAAGAAATGTGAACGTCATAGCCCACAGTTATCAGTGTCGCTCACGTAAGCCAATCCAGAGGCAACTTTTAATTACAGACGTGTGCTGCTCACCCTGGCTTCATGCAAGCTGTGAAATTGTATTTTCATGTACAGTACTACACTATTGTTAAGCCACATGTTTTGTTTGGTGTACTGATATGATCTCTTGCAGCATCCAGAACCATTACCAAATCATGCAAGTTGTGTGTAAAAAATGATGTTTACTTTTTGTAGGTGTGATATTTTGACCCTATCTGCTAAGGTTTTTTTCACCTGCAGGTAATAACACTCGCAATTCATGGTTTCCTTGGTGATAAGATATTCGGTTTCAGAAATGAACACCAACATTCACTACATTCATACAATCTAAGTATCAACACCTAAGCTGAACCGTGTCAGACTTTAATGTAAATACATTGAATTAATGCACTTATGCTATATTTCCTTTTGCTTAATTGCAGTCATTACATTAAAGTGAGCACGTTCGTCAATAGGATTGCAGTAATCATTATTCAGCAGCGCATACATGATTTACGTTCCAGGCCATTCAGAACAAACAATTTATGTGCTCATCTTCTTGGTTCTTTCGGTAAAGTCACGTAGAAGGGAAATAATAAAATAATAAAAATAAAACATAATAAAATATACGCTGCCAAGCTTGGTGGTGTTCATTCAGACGCTGTCTTTCCGACAGACCTGTTCTTCACCTGAGGACGGCTGCTTTGGTTGTGGCCGAAACGGCGTGAGAATTGTATTTTATTATGTTTTATTTTTATTATTTTATTATTTCCCTTCTACGTGATTTTCCCGAAAGAACCAAGAAGATAAATCCCTGCAGTCACGAAAGCTTTAAATCGAAATTGATGTGCTGTGAAGAAGAACCATTGCCTGAAGCGTAATCGATTACATATTTCATTTTCAGGGAGTGTTATTGATTAAAATGTTGATTGTACTTTTACATCACTCTCAACGCAGTAGCATAACCGAAAAATGCATTATTTGCATAGGGAGTCTATAATTGTGTTTCACAGTGTAAACCGCGGCCATACGCGACTATATGTGAATATTTATACTGGAGGAATCTTATGAGCTATAAAACTCTTGCATACAGACGTCCAGAAGGAGTAATATGGAATGCTTTTGAACTCATGTTTCATCTCTTAAAACTCTCCCCTCCTAATACTACCCCCTAAATGTACATATCATTCCTTTGCTATGTTTTGCGTCTTAAAATCAACCAACTTAACGACACAGCAATTGCCGAGCGTAATATTTCGCCTCGATTGTACAACACAATGTTTCCACAAGGTGGCAGCAAAGTCTTCTTGAACGGACCACGCCATGTGTACCAACTTCCAAGGCTTCCTGCAGTCATCACATGGAGCGTGAGATGGCACTGTTGACGCGCAAACCTTTTAAACTACTGCGCGATACCCCTCAAGCATACACAAGGAGTGGTTCTCAAGCGGGTGGTTAACGCGGACTCCGTGAGGGTACGTGGCAATGTCCCAGGGTTACGTGAGGTAATTTAAAAATGTGTGGAAATTATAGCATACATGAGAGTCATTGATGAAAAATCACGTATGCATCTGCAGTGAAGGCGAAATTGATAACAGTAAATGATGATGAATTAATTTAATAAATGGGGAATGAGTGATAGAATGAGCGAGTCTACACGCAACCTGTGTCACCTCCTCCTCTAATGTGCGGTGGGATTTTCTCTGGAATCTCAGGTGTCCTCTTGTGAACAATAAGCTATTGTGAAAAATGATAGCTCGGCAAAGCTGGTACGTGCGTACAGACACGTACAAACACAAAGACATAGACCCCTTACAGCCTTAACAGACTTAGCGAGTAGCACCAATGGAGACCAGCACCACACCCGTGGTAGTGGCGTAGTAACTACATTATCAGCTCAGGGGGCGCGGGAATCGGTCAGGTGGTGCCCCAATATTTGATTTGTCTGGCGAGGTCGCACCTAGGCAATTTTATTTGCATAACCACATCATTACGCTCATGGTCTCGAACATTTAACACTGTAGGTGCGCCTCTTCGCAAAATGCAGCCACTACAGCTCCGTAGTACCTCTTTGCAATATTATGTTCGTTCGTTTCTCAGTCCACTTATCCTGGTGAGGGTCCGTGGTGGAAGCATGTTGAGTAACGCGGTCCAGACCTCCCTTTCCCTGGCCACAGACTCTAGCTCTTCATGGGGAATTCCCAGGCGTTCCTAGGCTAGTGGGACATGCCCGGTAAAGTTCCAGGTGGAGTATGCCAGGGGGCATCCTTACGAGGTGCCAGAACCATCTCAACTGGTTTCTCTTGATCAGGTGGAACAGCGGCTCGACTCGGAGGCTCTCCTGGATTACTGAGCTCCTCACCCAATCATGGTGAGTGAGCTCGGCAACCCTGCAGAGAAATCACATTTCGGCCCCTTGTACCCGTGTTCTCATCTTTTCATTGATTGCCAAAAGCTTATGACCATAGCTGCGGGTCGGAATGTAGATCGACCTGTAAACCGATAACTTTGTTTGAGAACTCAGCTCCCGCTTCACTATCATGAAACGGTACAGTGCCCGCAACACTGCAGATGCCGCACTAATCCGCCAGCCAATCTGCTCCCACTTACCATCACTTGCAAAAGAGACCACAAGGTACTTAAACTCCTCCACTAAGGGCAGCTGTTCCCCCCTCACCTGGAGAGAACCATGACCTCTAATTTGGAGGTGCTGATACTCATCCCAGCCGCTTCACACTCAGCATCAAACCGTTCAAGTGCATGCTGGAGATTACAGACTGACGAGGAAAAGAGGACAATATCATCTGAAAAAAGCAGCGACGCCACCTCCATGAACCCATATTGGATACTCTCCATGCCTCGGCTGCGCCATGATATGCTGTCCATGAAAATCACAAACAGGAGTGGAGACAAGACGCACCCTTGGGGGAGTCCAAAACCAACAGTGAAAGATGTTTAATTAACACTAAGAATACGAACAGAGCTCTCACTCCGGGATAAGAGGGACCAGATAATGCACAAAAGTAGCACCGATACATCATACTACTACAGCACTTCCCACAAGACGTTGAGGGGAACACAGTCATATGCTTTCTCCAAGTCTACAAAGCAGAGGTAGACTGGAGAAGCATACTCCCAAGATCTTCAAATATCTGTGAGAGGGAAAAGAGCTGGTCCATTGTTGCACGACCATGACGGTATCCACATTGTTCCTCCTGAATCTGAGGCTCGATTTTCAGGCGGAGCCTCTTTTCCTGGACTCTGGCATAAGCTTTACCTGGGATGCTGAGGACCGCAATTTGCCAATATAGAGGTACTGCACCCACCTTCCATGCAACATTGAAGACGCATGTTAACCACGACAACTCCTACACTTTCCAGCACTTTCAAAAACTTTGGGTGAATCGCGTCCACTCCAGTAGCTTTACCACTACGAAGGCCCTCGAACGCCACAGCGACTTCAGCAGCCTCCTGGGAGGAGGGCATGTCCACCAGGTTGAGGAGCTCCTCAAAGTGTTCATTTCACCTCTCGATTATCTCCTGAGTTGAGGTCAATATTACGCCACCCTACTGAAATTAGCCTGGGCTACATCCATTTGACATCTCCTAAGGTGTCGGATATTTTGCCAGAACATCTTTGAGGCTGCCTAGTAGTCCCTCTCTATGACCTCTCCAAATTTCTCCCACGCCCGGGCTTTCACTTCAGCGACTGCTACAGCTAGCGCCCTCTTCGCAAGCCAGTACCTTTCAATCGAGTCAGGAGACATTTTTCCGAACATAGCTCAGAAAGCCTCCTTCAACTTGACAGCTTACCTCACCACTGGTGTCCACCAGCAGGTCCTAGGGTTGCCGACATTACAGGCACCAGTTGCCATCAGGCCACAGCTTTTCACAGATGCATCCACAATTGAGATCCTGAACATCGTCCACTTGGACTCAATGTCCACGCCCTCCCTTGGAGTGCAGGGAAGCTTTCCCGGAGGTAGAAATTAAAATATTTATGCATTGGGTCTTCCATCAGACGTTCTCAGAAAACCCGCACTATTCATTTGGGCCTTCCACGTCTATCTGGTCAGTGCCCCAAGCATTTGATCCGACTTACCATCAAGTAGTGATCAGTTGACAGCTCTGCCCCTCTTCATCCGAGTTTCCAAAACATACAGCCTTAGATCCGATAATACAACTATAAAGCCAATCATTGACCTACAGCCCAAGGTGCTCTGGTACCAAGTACACTTATGATCATCCTTGTGTTTGGACATGGTGTTTGTCATTGACATTGGCCACGGTCCCTTACGTTATGGCAATCTTCGGGGCCACTTCCTGGAGTCGTGGAGTTCTGCCATTAATAGTGCATTTAATAAAAGCGTGTTTTTAAAAAAAGTTTTTTTTAATACTACTTATTAAATGGAGGCCACGGACTGCGCCACGGAGCTTTTAGCGGCAAACAAGGCACCGTATTTACCAGGTAATACTTCGCGCTACCTTTACCCTACCGAGTATTTCTTCCGAGCTACCTTTACCCTACCCTTTACCTTACCCCTTGGCATGTCGACACCTTTACCCTTTACCTTTACCCTTTCACCCGGTAAAAAGGGTAAATTACCATACCTTGCCGAGGCCTACTTACAACAGCGCCACCGCTCCCAACGCGGACATACAATACTAAAACCACCATTTGCTATTAAGTATGGGTGATGTCACCACGGTGCTTGTACCAGGCTAGGTGCACTTTCATGTGAAGTGTCGAAGGCTCGTTGTCAGGTCACGGGACAGACCCAGGTGCCTTGGGCTTGACTGACTGAGATGACTGATGATGCACCACCTGTGCTCCCCACTGTGCCACATTCGCTGTTTTTTATCTGCCCAGTGCTCCGCTCGTTGTTGTGAGCTTTGCTCCTTCGCCCTCCGTTGTTGTTGGGGAGTGACTGCCTTCAACTGCCAAGTAGCATCCTTCACGAGCATCCTGCATAGAGGCCGATCTTGACACTGCTGGTACCAGTCTTCGGCACGTCCAATCAGCTGCATATCTGTAACAGTGTGTAACAGTGTGAGTGAGCGCTATCGTGCCAGGTGAGCCGAAGTGGTGAGGTTACACCTGGTAAGGGGTGGTTAGGGGGGAGAATCCTCCAAAAAAAAAACACCTTCTGGAAGCAAGAGCACCACTCAGTCTAGCCTTAATTGAGGGCGGGATACAAATTCGCCAGTCAGGATATGCCAGGTGAGGGGGAAGTCGACAGGGCTATGCGTGAATGGTGGCAGGTTTGCCAACAGAAAAAAATCTGGTTTAATATAACGAATGTTCGAGGTTTCAATGGGAGGATGATGCGAAGTTGATTCACTGGAGCCGAGCGGTGAGAGGCAACTTTCTGACACCCCGCAATCGGCAGCTGATTGGCTGCCTGTTGGACGGGGGACTCCTGGAGAGGACCAACTGCTACTGCAGGGTGGGCGGCTTAGTCACCATGTCTGTGGCTGCGTTAAGTTGGTTGGGGTGCTGTTGAAGATGCCAACCAAGTCCCGAGACTCACCGCATGGAGTTACTTCGCTGAGTTGTTTAATGTGCGGTTAAAAGCGTTGTGGTACAATAAAAGCGGATTGCCATGGAACCACCGATCTTGCTGATATTCGCCAAAAAGATGAAGGGGGCATGTAAAATTATGACTTGATCCATGGATCGATTGCCAATGAATCGACACGGCAATTAACTCGACTAACCTGGTATTTTTTATTTAAAACTTTCGTGACTGCAGGAAGTATAATTCTTTGGTTCTTTCAGTAAAGTCACGTAGATAGAAAATTAAATAAGCATAATAAAAAAATAAAAATACAAATAAAAAAAAACTCACGACGTTTAGATTACAATACAAGCGGTTGTCATCAGGCGGAGAGAAAGGGGGGCAAGCCTCCAACTGCAACTGTTTATAAAGGCTTGAAATGGGCGCAGCCCAAGTGTCAGAAGGAGTGGGGGACAAGAGCTGTGGAGCAGCATGAATGGACGAGCCAAAGCTGTGAGTGGGCGGGGCACAAGAGCCGTGGAGCCAGCTCTGAGCGGCGAGCCGCGCAGTCCAAGTGTGTCAGCAGCATGGGCGGGGCAGCTAATGCTAATGCAGGAGAAGACAAAGGGGGAGAGAGAGGGGGCAGAGATCGGGGTAGAGATATGGGGGAAGAGATAGGGGAGATAGGGGGGAAGAGTGGTATATATATATGGGGGGAGAGAGAGGGGGGAGAGATAAGGGGAGAGGGAGGGGGTAGAGATGGGGGCATTGCATCTCGCTCCACACATCCACACTCAGTTTAACACCGATTATGCTGGATGCAATTACCAGCGAAACGTCGTACTCAAACTGTAAATGTTGTGGTTTCACGCTTCAACACACCGGTGGGCTAAAGCAGTGAACTATTTGTCTTTTGTCAACGTGACATTTTTTTACTGATTGGCCGTGTCGGGTGTGTGGAGGGTTACGACACATTTATAAATAACGCGATCTAAACCCAAAAATCGTTGATTATGAACATCCACACTGCTGACGGTGGAGGTTGACAAGAAATTACAAATCAATTTACGACCCAAAGTGGTTGATGACATCTTTCCAATGATTGCTGAGTTTATAACCATCTTCTGGGTTGAAATTGTGGCTGTGTCTATATATGGGGATGGCTTCATTAACGAATCATTATTGATAGCCAGTGTCTATCTCCTTTGTGACTGGCTCACACTAAATAGATTTCTCTAAAACTATGGTACTTTGCAAGTCTACTGGCTATTATATTTTCTCATAAATTTTGACATTCATTATGATCATTGGATTATGATTTCCATTTTTATCTTAAACGTTATTCCATGAGTGCAAACGTCTATAAAAAGTTATGTAAAAATCGAACATCAATTCTGTTGTATATGTGATATGTGGATTTGAATTTTTAATAAAATCGCACGTTTTCAAGATGGCTGCCCAATTAACTTTGAATTGGGTGCCGGATCAACTGAGCGAAAACGATACAATCAGCCTCGATTCACAATCCACAAGACCAGATATGGGCAAAGACATGCCCCCTTGGCAAAAGTCATGCTCAATTCCATATGTAACGACTCTGACACACGTTCTTACTTAGAGTCTTTATTTTACAAACAACCCTATCTATAGGTTTGGGATTCGTTCAATGTTTGAACTTTCCTTTCCCGCTGAATATCACCTCCCCTTGTGCTGTCCCATTTTATATTTCCCGAGCCACCTTTCTGGAAGCTTCGCTCACCCCACACCCTTCAGCCAATCTTCGTCCTCCAACGGTTGTCAACCATCGTCCCTACAGACAACCCTCTTTTCTGCCTTTTACATTTGAATCTATCCTCCAATCCCTTTGAAGCTCTCATTTCCTGAACAATCGTATTTGAGGCCTCCCTGCACCAATCAGATGCCTTGGTTGACTTTCTGACTTCGTTAGGACGTTCGCTTGTGTCAGGAAAGTGGTCTGTTGCTTCGGTCATCACCCCCTCCGTCTCCTTTTCGTCGTCTAACACCAGGAAGCCAAGGGGAACACTACCCACCAGAGCTTGATGAAAACATGACAATGTAGCCGTGTCCAACTTGTCATAATAAGCATTAATATGAAAAAACAATTGGGTAGTGCGAGTATTTTTGGCGTGTGGATTATGCACTTCTCACAACACGACTTTGAGAGCAAAGGGGTGCGACAATCTCCTGCTCCATCAGGAATAGTGTCAGTGTAACTGCTCACATTTTGAACGGGTCCTTGTTTGCTGCCCAGAGTACGCTGTGGGGTCCAGTCGTGGATCGTGATCTATTTTGTTCGGTTCTGTGGGCGGTACAGGAATTAAAGCATGTACAGGCTACTCAGATTGTACGGGTGGCTGTTGTGGCATGTTGGACACCCCAGATTCCAGCGGAACAGGTCATGGAGATGAGGTGGTTGGGTGATGATGAGAGTAAGTTTTGAGACACAACGAGTGACCAAACCAACACCGACATATCAACTGCACGTGTACGCAGTGTGGTCGATTTACCTCTACGATTTAGACTGGACCCTGCCACAGTTGATGCTGTTTGGGAGAGATATGCAATGGGACCTGCGGCCAACGTAACAATGCCTTGTTTCTTCTTCTTGGTTGGACCCTGCCACAGTTGATGCTGTTTGGGTCTGTCGATGAGACAGAGTCGGACTGTCTCCTCGACAGACCTGTTCTCCACCTGAGGTCGGCTGCTTGCGTTGTGGCCGAAACGTCGTGAGAATTATTTTATTATGTTTTAGTTTTATTATTTTATTATTTACATTCTACGTGACTTTACCGAAAGAACCAAGAAGATGAATCCCTGCAGTCACGAAAGCTTTAAATCGAAATGCCTTGTTTCCTACCGCCCTGGGAAGTGTGTAAACCTGACGACTGCATTCTGCTCGTGTGCCTTTAGCGTGCCTGCCATTGCTACTGTGCGTGCCTCGAATAGTCAGTCGAGTGTGACCTGCAAGGATGCAGGTCAGTCGGGCACACCTGTAGGGTTTTACCCAGCTGGGTTTCTACGGGTGGATTCAACTCCTGGCCATACATGAGAAAGAAAGGGGAAAATCCCATGGAGGCATGTGGGGGCAGCCTATATGCTGGCAATATCCCCGGAATATGAAGATCCCAGTCGATTTGTGCCTCATCTACAGTGTGGCAGAGCATGGATGTTATTGTTCTGTTCAGCCATTCCACCATACCATCCATTTAAGCGTGGTATGGAGAAGTGCATATTTACTTAGTGCCCAGTGCGTCGCACACCTCCCATAGGCGTTTGTATAAAAAATGTTCGCCATTGGTCAGTGAGGAGCTTTTCCGGGGAGCCCTTGTCCATCATGTATCCATGGAGAAACACATCCGCAATTCATATGGCTGTCAGATCAGGTAGCGGCCATGCCATTGGCCATCTTGTCAAGTATTCGACTCCCACCAAGATACATTTATTTCCTCTTGGTGAACATGGGTAAGGCCCGAGAATACCAAGGCGACTAGTTCGTTCACCCTGGAGACTGTGATGGACTGCAAGGGAGGCTGTGACATGTGGGCTGGCGGTTTACGACGTGCGCAGTCTATGCAACCAGCAACAAAATCCTACACGTTGGCAGACATACGTGGCTAGGAACAGTCACATAAGGTTAACAGTGTTTTTTGGCACCCCAGATGCAGTCGTTTATTTGCGTGCATTTCTCACGTTAGCCGGCCCCACAGGGATGTGGGCACCACCAGACAACATCGTTGGGCAATCCCGTCCCACCACATCAACAATCCCTCGTACAGCACAAATTGAGACCCTGACGGGGAGGTTGATGCTGATTTGTCCCTTTTTTTAGTCATCATCGAGGCAGCAGGCTGGTGTCCGGAATTTCCGGAATAATGGGTTTGCATCGGCCAGCACCCGATTTACACACACACACGGTTCCTCACGAGCTAAACGTCGTGATTTAGTTAAGTTGTTTTCATTTATTTTATTTTTTACCTACGTGACTTTACCGAAAAAACCAAAGAGTATGAAACCAGTGTACTCTCTCTCCACGCATCCGGCATTTTCTTCTCCATTCAGATTTTCCCAAACAGCCCTATCAATATTTCAACACCCTTTTCTTCCATTAATTAAAATGCATCAATTGGAATCTTATCTAGCCCCACTGCCTTTTGATGTTTCATGCTCCCCTGAGCCTCCACCACCTCTTCTCTTGTTATCATTTATTCAACTACTTAGATTATTTCATGTTCCTCAACCATTTCCTGTCTTGCGTTTTCTACATTCAGCAACTTCTCAAACTACTCTTTTAATCTCTCTCTAACCTTGGATGCATGAGATATCGACTCCGCCTCCTCAAGAAGTCCGCTAATTCCTGACATTTTCCTGTTATTGTTCCAATATTATACTTGGTCAATCTTATCTTCCCCCCAAACAACCTTCTGCTCTTTCCATTTTGTTTTTTCATCTTGATATGTGCTGACAACATACTACCACCATCCGGGTCTGCACTCCCTGCAGCGGCAGTCATTGGGTCCCGAGATTCGTTACACTCTCTGGCCACTTAAGAGCTGTGGGGGACTGATGGCCATTTGTTATGCAAGGACTTTCTACGTTTTGGCATTAGGGTTTCATGGCCGGTTGCCATGAGACGCCAGACCTCCTTTATATAGTTAAATAAAAGTGTGTAATGATAAAAAAAAATCAACCCTCACAACATCCGCCTTTACCGTGTCAGCCCATCGCTTCTCAATCCCATGTCGTGCCCATTTAGTCTCATCTATCTGGCTAAACAGAAGCTGCTTGGGTATGCGGTGGTTGGGCATGCAGGCTACATGATCCAGGCAACTCAGCCTAGCCCGCCGGAATAGTTCACCGATGATGGGGGACTGCGTCTAGATCCCTCAATGATCTGAGGGCTCCTCACACAATCCTGCCTGCAGGTTAGCCCAGGATGGATAATAGGCAGATCAGCCTGAGTGTCCTCAAACCGCCGCAGATGTTCCATTAGAGGGGTCCACGTTTCACGTTGAAATATGAGACTTAAACACATCGCTCGCATACACACGCACACAATCACATATTGCTTACATAGGGGGTTTCCATTGTTAATCTTACAAACATTGAAATATACGAGTACAGATATTGCTCATTGTGCTCTGAAAATTACGAGCTCATCTTGTTTACTCTGCCCTAGTCCCGAGTGCAACCTTACAGCTGCTGTTAGCGAGCGTCTATTGAAGGTCGGAACGGAACGTGAGGGATTGTTGTGGCCTTAAACAAGCACACATGCTCACAGTATATAAAAACAACAACTTTGTTAGAGTTCACAGAGGAACGGACCAGTTCAGAGAAGAGTATAGGTTCGACCCTCGGCACAATAAAATGCTGACAGTGCTGGTGATTTTAAGTGTCCAATGGAGCATGTCTACCTGTGAGTATAGACTTTTTTTATTAGGGTTTCCGCGGTATCGTTTTCACGATATGATTATCTCTAAATGAATTTCCTATAAATTATCAGTCATTTACATGTTATTTTCATTGATTTAGCGCGTTGATGTTCAAAATAAGTTATTTACGTGTTAGTTTGTCTAGCTCACGATAACACGCGTCCCCATCAGGATTGGTGCGAATGCAATGTTTTCTTATTGGTACCCAGTCTACGTAAATTGGTTCGTGCGACTTCCTCCACCCACTAAATGCCGTGACTCTGACAGCAATAGATCCAAGCGAGCCGTGGGTCTGCAGCAGCCTCGGTGCGTCGAATCTCGCTCAGGTGATGGAGTGGAATGGACTCTTGATGGGGTTGACGCACAACAACAATGCTCAGATCTGGGACGGAACGAAGTGGAGGACCTTCCCTGGCATCCTCCTGAAGCACCTGAGCGCGGGTCCTCGCGGCGTCTGGGGTGTCGGGATAGACGACCGTCTCTACCAACTCATTGGAGGCAACTTGTGGCTTCGAACTGAAGGCAATGAAAGAGGCGCACTTCGTTGCGTGTTTTGTGTTTCTTTCTTTCCAGATTTGAGTCCGGCTGTGGTGTTGTCTTTCGCAAGCTTTGAGGAATTGGTGTACCAATGCTACGTGAACTTAGACACGTTTATATATTTAAGGGACGCTACGGTGGTGTGATGTCATCTACCTCACCTGGTATGCAGGAGGTCGGGGGTTTGATCTCGATCCTGACACCTAGCCGTATATTTGGAGTTTGGATGTCTCTCTCCCTGTGGTTGTGGGGATTTTTTCTCCAGGTCTTCCGGTTTTTCCTTTCACGTTTAGAAGCGTGCTTTTAGATTACTTAACTGCTATACATTTCCACATCAAAAGCCACTTTGTTGAGGTATCATTTGTGGCCAGGTCGCTTCTGAAAAATAAGTGAATATCTCAATGGGCTTTACCTGGTAAGATAAAAAATATATTTTATAGTGTATAGCAGATTGTATAATAATAATAAATAGCATAAAAGTGGAATGTTTAATATAATGTATAAGGTAACATATAGTATCGTATTTGTATAGTGAATATACAGCAGTGTGGTATACAGGAGGGTGTGTAGAATAATACATAGTGTAATATTACAATGTATAGTCTAAGGTAGTGTATAGTAACACAGTGTATAATTTAATGTTGGGTTTGTCTATGGCAGTGTATAGTACATGGTATATCCGTGTGATGTAAGAAAAAAGTTTAGCTGGAGGCATATTATATATATATTATTATTTCCGACATAGAAGTGTAATGTATGACTTACTGTTAGTAGCTCAGCTTATTGGAGAGTATATTGAGTATATTGATGATATTGATGCAGTTTATATTTTAGTTTTTTACGTGGTGGTTTGGCTGCTGCAGCTCCTTACTATTAAAATTTCCCTCTCTTTATTACTGCTAATCCTACCTAATCCCTTTATTACTGCTAATCCTACATAATACACGAGCATAATATGACTTTGAGACCCCCCCCCCCCCACCACCTACACATTCCACAAGTATTGACTAATCCCATATCTGCATTTACCATAAATATGCTAAATTCCTCTGTTGATATGTAAATTCCTTTGTCAAGGCGCTCTCCTCCTCTAACCCCTGCTTAAATATACGCTGCCAAGCTTGGTGGTGTTCATTCGGACGCTGTCTTTCCGACAGCCCTGTTCTTCACCTGAGGACGGCTGCTTGCGTTGTGGCCGAAACGTCGTGAGAATTGCATTTTATTATGTTTTATTTTTATTTTTTTATTATTTCCCTTCTACGTGACTTTACCGAAAGAACCAAGAATATGAATCCCTGCAGTCACGAAAGCTTTAAATCGAAAAATATATATTTTAGATTTAGTTGTATATTTTTTAAGGCATGTGTTTCCTATACTTTGCCCTCCTATCGTGTGTTTGTATTGTTTGTTGTTATAACGTTCTGACCCGCCCCTACTGAACATCTGTAAAAAAATGTTTCATAGCTCATCGGATGCCTCCAGTATAATTAAATATTCTGATTCTGTTAATTCAGAACGCTCTCTGAAAGCAGTGCAGCACCGCTTGCTAGAGAATGCTTCGTTATGGAGGATATCACAGAACTGCCTCGTGTAACCTCTGTTATCTACACAAGGGAGGGAAATGCATGTTCCCCTCTGTTCTGTAACATTGTTTACATGGCAGTCAAACTAATCATTTGAGTTCTCAAGAGTTGGAATTTGAACAAGTTATACAAAACCGAATTTAATATTAAGTTTTTGTTTCATCCGCCCATTGGTGTCTGGAGCTGAGACCATAAACTTGCTACACTTTAAAACTAATTTTAATCACAACTTGGTCTGCGTGGGTCTATGTCTGTCTGAGTGGGTCTATGGCTGTCTGAGTGGGTCTATGGCTGTCTGGGTGGGTCTATGGCTGTCTGAGTGGGTCTATGGCTGTCTGAGTAGGTCCATGGCTGTCTGAGTGGGTCCAGGGCTGTCTGAGTGGGTCCATGGTCGTCTGAGAGTCTAGACATGTTTACGTTGTCTTTAATTTGTCGAATTTATCTCCATAGTATATAAAGAGGACTCGAGACACAAGTACCTCAGACACCAATGTCAGTAGACGGCAATGGCTCCACTCTATTACAATTTACATTCGGGAGTATACGCCAAGACAGCACTTAGCAACATGCACCCTCTTAAGCCCCCGGGTCCCTTCTATAAACAAAACACTTTTTTACTTTACCATCTATATAGCTTTTTCACAGGTGACCTGGCCACAAATGATCGCTCAACGAAGTGGCTTGTCGTGTAGAAATGTACAGCAGCTAAACACTCTCAACGCATATTTCTAAATGTGGAGGGAAAAACCGGAGGACCCGGAGAAAAAGTCACACGACCACGGGGAGATATGCAAACTCCAAATCAACACGAGTCAGGGTGGGGATCGAACCCACGCATTCCTGCATGCCAGGCAAGGTAGTTAACATCTCGCCACCGTGGCGCCCTTCTGATACAGGTCCCAAGAAAATTCCCTACCTCCAGTTCTCGACTTTAAGGGTCAATCTGATGTAGCTAAGAATAATGGCAATTGCGATTTGCCGATGATATAATGTATTGTAATATATAATAATCACATTGTCAATTTTGAAATATTTCGCTGTTATTGTTGCTCATATTACTTTTCTGAATAATTGAATTTCCTAACAAAATATGAAATGGCAATAATAAAATGTCACAAAAATGACTACAGTTATAATTGTTTTAGCAATTGCCCGTTATATTCGTACTTTTAAAAATATGTTGTGAATAAATCGACAACATCGCAGTTAATATCATCATACGGTAAAGACGTGTGCGTTATAAGCATTACAGCTTATAAAGTTGCAATGTTTGGAAGGCTTATGGTTTGGTCAACTCCAATAAAAAAAATTATTTGTACTTGAAGTACGTCAACATACTAAACAGGGCACGAAAAATGTGATGTAACATTCTTATGGAAATCAGACGTTTTTATAATCTTATTTCGTGAAATATAAAGTTGTAATTGTATTGTGAAAGGTGATATCGTGACAAACAATTAAGAGGCCCTGAGCGTAGTGGGAAGGTCCCTAACCCATGGGGTAGCGAGCCGCATGCCCAAAATGCCGCAGCCAGCCTCCCCGTATCATACAGGTAGCGAGCCTCGTGTTAATGTCCTGCAATAGTCTATGGCAAGACAACAGTCACCACTCATCAGTACCCCAAAATCCTGCGAAGAAACTTGGTAACAAAGGAGTTCTATAGAGCAAACCAGCGAGCACAATAACCTTGAAGGTGTGGAGCGTTGACCTTCCGCAAACACTGTCGTTAAGAGATTCAATTATTGTTTATTTAACATGTATTATCTATTCGAGAATTATGGTCAGTTCCAGTCTTCTTGAGATTTCTGTCCCTGAACCTCCGTTTTTTTTCTTGGAAAATGTTATCAACGTTATTGAACCCATCCAAGACGTATTGATATTCTTTCTAAGACTATTTGAATGCCATTGTGCAGTCTATCCATAGCTATACTGTCCTGATGATTCTTAATGAATAATAAATGCTCTTTGGATAGGGTAGGCTTCACAATTCTGTTTGTAGAATTGTGCAAAAATGATTATTCCATCTTGATATGCAACACATGCTGAAGTCATGTTATTTTTCCCTGTTCAAGATACTCTTGCACTTAAATTTAGAATAATTCCTTATTTCACGTGTATTATTACGTATTAATATGTTCTGGTTTATTGTGCACGCTCTATCACTTGCATTTCACTTTCTCTTCTGCTCCCGACCCCAGTTGACAATGACCTGCCGATCAAACAGGTGTTCGCAAATCCGGGAGTGCAGGACGCTATAATTCTACTCGACGAAAATGCATTTGTGCTCTGTGGGAAACCAGACCCCATCAAAACCTCCAAACTCTCCACGGAGCAGCTCAACTACGTCAACATCTCTCTCTTGGCGTGCAGTCTGTTTGGGTGTCTGGGTCAGACTCCAAATTCCGATCTAATTCTTTGGAACCATGCGACTTGCACCAAATATAACTGGACTAAAATATCAGGCCCCAGGCAAGGTCTCCTCTCGATTGGCTTCAGTGACCAGGGGGAGATGTATGTTGTCGACAACTTGAACCGACTAATACGTATGTAAGTACCGGTCTCCTCTTGACAATTTGGTTTTAAACACAAAATCGTACACTACGGACAGTATTTATATTCAACAGCACGTCTGTTCATGCTAAGGCACTGAAGAACGAGATGTGAAGTCGCAAAGTAACATCGTGTGCTCCAATGTCCTCTTGTACGTGAATATTCAATATGCCAAAATAATGTAAAATGTGTGGGAGAATTGTCATGTACCAGTTCAATTGATTTTCTTGTTTTATTTGTGGCAATGCACCACAGCCAATGCATTAAACATTTATTGTGACAAATATACTGTTCATGGCGCATTTTACCAATGTACATTGTATGCTGGACATGGGGTAATTAAATTTACGAACGGAATTACATATTTTGATCATGCATTCATTGGCGACCAGGTTGAGACTTCAAACTGACTATACAGAACCAGATTTAAATCACAGTTGATTGAAACCCTAATAATTCAAACACTATGCAGTGTTTTTTTTATTTAAAGCTTTCGTGACTGCAGGGATTCATATTCGTGGTTCTTTCGGTAAAGTCACGTAGAAGGGAAATAATAAAATAAAAAAATCTTGGCTTTATATATTTATTATTTTATTATTTCCCTTCTTCGTGACTTTACCGAAAGAACCAAGAATACTATGCAGTATTTCAATGGCGATGGCTTTGACACTGCTATTATGAGCCTTTTGTAAGCGATAATTTCAGACTCGGGGCGATAGGCGGGGTTTGACTTCTCTATTTAAAGGTGGGGGGTCGCTTTGTCCCTCACTTTAGGAATCGTGGGTGCCTATAATGTATTCATGTTTTATCTTCATTGTAAACTACTGAAAATAAATTAATAAATGTGCCCAGTTTGGGGGGGCGTTGCCTCCCCGTGCCCCCCCCCCCCCCCCCAAAACAAAAAAAATCTGCCTATGCTCTGGGCTCTAACCAAGCTCCCCACAAGAGGCAAACTTAATGAGTACCTGCTCATAGAACCAAACCACGGCAAACCGAGACACAGTGTGCTTCTTTTGCCCTTTTAGTTATCCGAACAAACCAGACGAGGTGCAACACCCTGACAAGACCTTCAAGCACGTGTTCCTGAGCGGGCAAACGTTGAAGGCAATCACCACGACGGGGGAGATTTTACACTGCCAGAAATAACTCGATAAGAAATGGTTCCTTTGCCGATACTAACCTTCAATAAAATGGTCACCTGGTGTCATCCATGACCGACAAAGACGCGGTTTACTTGCTAAGGAAGACACGATGTCGAACGTATAAAGGCAATCTATCTCATCTCCGGCGTGATCCAGATGTCTTGTCCCCCGCCCCGCCACAATTAATTGACCCCTGACATCGTTTACCTTTGCACGTTAATTTATGTTTCAAATAAACCTTACTCGAAAAAGTATATTCAGTAATAAATAATTAAATTGTGGTCACAAGACATCTGGACCACCCTGGAGTTGATTGTGTTTTGACGTTAAACGTTTCCATCACAAATTTCAGTTGAAATCTTGCCAATCGCATCACAACGCCTTCCCCCTCAAGGGAAGGGCACTTTCATCTGCCGGCACAGAGGTTGCCAAATAATCAACAGAGGGGGCCACATCTCATCCATTGTTCTCTGTGGTGCATGGCAACACAAAGCGTGCATCCACAAGAAGTGCAACAATTGGAGGTGTGTAACGCTTGCATTCCAAACCCCACCATGATTTTTTTTTACATTTAAACAATGGTCTAACATCATGCACCCACTTCATTATGATTGATACAGTCATCAGTCTATTGTGCCTTCGACTTCGGTGAAATATTTTGAAACAATAATTTTCGTCGCTTTCAATTGTTTCTATACATGTGATAATTCCAGAACATAGGTAGAAATTGTCATGGATATATGTACCGTGTCAGAACTGCTATTATGCAGAAAATTATAATGTGTTAAAAATGCGATGAATAAATGTTTAAGAAGAGCTTTCATGCTCCAATTAATGCTTTTATTAAACAGAATGTTTTCCGCCATCGCCCATGTCAAACAATATGAAGCTCGGGAGTGACAGTGGGATCATTGCGTTGCGTTTACTTCCAGGGTGCTCTGACCTTTTCATTTCGTCCCGGGGAAACTGGGACACATTAACCTTTGGGCCACTGGAACACACATTAAACATATGCCGTCTGTTGCGCCACCCTCCTTTACAAAACAACAAAAAAGGGAGAAGTTGGGAGAGAGGAAAGAAACACAATTCGGAGGACAGGTAACGTCAGGTCGACGGATGCGCTGCTACGTTTCCATCGGCCTGCGCAGCGCTGATAGTGGGAGGCACTGGAGGGAACATTGCATTCATTGATTTTGACATGAGCAATCGCAGAAGGGACATCATGTTAATATAAGAGACATGTTTTGATGTCACAGATATGTTAACAAAAAAATAAATATGATGATCACAAAAGCTGGTAAATGGAATTTGTTTCCTCTCTTTTTTTGTTTTGCCCTTTGCAATATGTTGCTGGCATTTACACGGTTTTGCTATCATTGTACTTTCAACTAACATCTAAATACCCCACATTCTGACAGGAAACAGCTCTGCCCCGAATATAGTTTACGTTGTTCATTGAAAGCTTCATTTTGTGTTTAGTTTATTTTCCTAGCCCTGGACCTCTGATTAGCATGGTTGACTACATACGGTGCAAACAAGTTCAACATACATCCAGTGTTTACACTATGAGACCTCCTTTACCAGTGGCAAAATATAGTGATAGGTTTTTACCCTTTCAACTGGTACAAAAACTGACACCTTTATACAAGGCATCATGTTTGCAATAACCACAACACAAGAAGTCAAAATGCAAACAAAAAGAAACAACTCTGATAATGATAATGATTTGCACTGTCCTTGAAGTTGATTGGTCCACACCCGAGACAGCTTTTCTTAGAGCCTAATCTCCATTCGTGTTGGACCAGATGACGCCAAAAGGCGTACAACTCAAAAACAGTGCACTATCAGAGTATTGAGAGCTCGGGGTAAGCATTTACACTATGAGACCTCCTTTACGAGTTGGATGAGTGGGCATGTTGCCCCTTCCCCCCCACTGTCCCCGACATCGTCAACCAATCGCGGCGTAGCTTGGTGTTCGGTGGGGAGGTGCATGAGTGGGTGGAATTCCGGATATGCACGACAGACAGACACATAATCCCTGGTGGGCAATGTGGAACCTTTTGTTCCTACCTGTATAACACTCTAGGTAACTAAGACTCACACACACATGCACTCACTCTCAGACTGACGCACACACACTCACTCTCACACTTTTAGACTCACACACACACACTCACTCTCACACTCTCAGACTCACACACACTCACACTCTCAGACTCACACACACACTGACTATCACACTCTCAGACTAACACACACACACTCAATGTCACACTCTCAGACTCACACACACACATATACTCCCTCTCCCACTCTCAGACTCACACACACACTCACTCTCACACTCTCAGACTCACACACACATGCACTCACTCTCAGACTCACGCACACACACTCACTCTCACACTTTTAGACTCACACACATACACTCACTCTCACACTCTGAGACTCACACACACACACTCACTCTCAGACTCACACACACACTCACATCTCACACTCTCAGACTCACACACACACACTCACTCTCACACTCTCAGAATCACACACACTCACTCTCACACTCTCAGACTCACACACACATACACTCACTGTCATACTCTCAGACTCACACAGATACACTCACTCTCACACTCTCAGACTCACACACATACACTCACGTTCACACTCTCAGACTCTCTCACACACACAATCACTCTCACACTCTTAGACACACACTCTCACACTCTCAGACTCACACACACTCACTCTCTCAGACTCACACACACTCACTCTCTCAGACTCACACACACACTCCCTCTCCCACTCTCAGACTCACACACACACTCACTCTCACACTCTCAGACTCACACACACATGCACTCACTCTCAGACTCACGCACACACACTCACTCTCACACTTTTAGACTCACACACATACACTCACTCTCACACTCTGAGACTCACACACACACACTCACTCTCAGACTCACACACACACTCACATCTCACACTCTCAGACTCACACACACACACTCACTCTCACACTCTCAGACTCACACACACTCACTCTCACACTCTCAGACTCACACACACATACACTCACTGTCATACTCTCAGACTCACACAGATACACTCACTCTCACACTCTCAGACTCACACACACACACTCACGTTCACACTCTCAGACTCTCTCACACACACAATCACTCTCACACTCTTAGACACACACTCTCACACTCTCAGACTCACACACACTCACTCTCTCAGACTCACACACACTCACTCTCTCAGACTCACACACACACTCACTCTCACACTCTCAGACTCACACACATACACTCACTCTCAGACTCACACACACACTCTCACAATCTCAGACTCACACACACACTGACTATCACACTCAGACTCACACACACACACAATGTCACACTCTCAGACTCACGCACACACATATACTCCCTCTCACACTCTCAGACTCACACACACACTCACTCTCACACTCTCAGACTCACACACACATGCACTCACTCTCAGACTCACGCACACACACTCACTCTCACACTTTTAGACTCACACACACACACTCACTCTCACACTCTCAGACTCACACACACTCACTCTCTCAGACTCACACACACTCACTTTCTCAGACTCACACACATACTCACTCTCAGACTCACACACATATACTCACTTTCAGACTCACACACATACCCTCACACTCTCAGACTCACACACACACTGACTATCACACTCTCAGACTCACACACACACACTCACTCTCACACTCTCAGACTCACACACACATGCACTCACTCTCAGACTCACGCACACACACTCACTCTCACACCTTTAGACTCACACACACACACTCACTCTCACACTCTCAGACTCACACACACTCACACTCTCAGACTCACACACACACTCACTCTCACACTCTCAGACTCACACACACACTCACTCTCACACTCTCAGACTCACACACAAACACTCACTCCCTCAGACTCACACACACACTCACTCTCAGACTCACACACATACACTCACTCTCAGGCTCACACACACACACTCACACACACACTGACTATAAAACAGTGCACTATCAGAGTATTGAGAGCTCGGGGTAAGCATTTACACTATGAGACCTCCTTTACGAGTTGGATGAGTGGGCATGTTGCCCCTTCCCCCCCACTGTCCCCGACATCGTCAACCAATCGCGGCGTAGCTTGGTGTTCGGTGGGGAGGTGCATGAGTGGGTGGAATTCCGGATATGCACGACAGACAGACACATAATCCCTGGTGGGCAATGTGGAACCTTTTGTTCCTACCTGTATAACACTCTAGGTAACTAAGACTCACACACACATGCACTCACTCTCAGACTGACGCACACACACTCACTCTCACACTTTTAGACTCACACACACACACTCACTCTCACACTCTCAGACTCACACACACTCACACTCTCAGACTCACACACACACTGACTATCACACTCTCAGACTAACACACACACACTCAATGTCACACTCTCAGACTCACACACACACATATACTCCCTCTCCCACTCTCAGACTCACACACACACTCACTCTCACACTCTCAGACTCACACACACATGCACTCACTCTCAGACTCACGCACACACACTCACTCTCACACTTTTAGACTCACACACATACACTCACTCTCACACTCTGAGACTCACACACACACACTCACTCTCAGACTCACACACACACTCACATCTCACACTCTCAGACTCACACACACACACTCACTCTCACACTCTCAGAATCACACACACTCACTCTCACACTCTCAGACTCACACACACATACACTCACTGTCATACTCTCAGACTCACACAGATACACTCACTCTCACACTCTCAGACTCACACACATACACTCACGTTCACACTCTCAGACTCTCTCACACACACAATCACTCTCACACTCTTAGACACACACTCTCACACTCTCAGACTCACACACACTCACTCTCTCAGACTCACACACACTCACTCTCTCAGACTCACACACACACTCCCTCTCCCACTCTCAGACTCACACACACACTCACTCTCACACTCTCAGACTCACACACACATGCACTCACTCTCAGACTCACGCACACACACTCACTCTCACACTTTTAGACTCACACACATACACTCACTCTCACACTCTGAGACTCACACACACACACTCACTCTCAGACTCACACACACACTCACATCTCACACTCTCAGACTCACACACACACACTCACTCTCACACTCTCAGACTCACACACACTCACTCTCACACTCTCAGACTCACACACACATACACTCACTGTCATACTCTCAGACTCACACAGATACACTCACTCTCACACTCTCAGACTCACACACATACACTCACGTTCACACTCTCAGACTCTCTCACACACACAATCACTCTCACACTCTTAGACACACACTCTCACACTCTCAGACTCACACACACTCACTCTCTCAGACTCACACACACTCACTCTCTCAGACTCACACACACACTCACTCTCACACTCTCAGACTCACACACATACACTCACTCTCAGACTCACACACACACTCTCACAATCTCAGACTCACACACACACTGACTATCACACTCAGACTCACACACACACACAATGTCACACTCTCAGACTCACGCACACACATATACTCCCTCTCACACTCTCAGACTCACACACACACTCACTCTCACACTCTCAGACTCACACACACATGCACTCACTCTCAGACTCACGCACACACACTCACTCTCACACTTTTAGACTCACACACACACACTCACTCTCACACTCTCAGACTCACACACACTCACTCTCTCAGACTCACACACACTCACTTTCTCAGACTCACACACATACTCACTCTCAGACTCACACACATATACTCACTTTCAGACTCACACACATACCCTCACACTCTCAGACTCACACACACACTGACTATCACACTCTCAGACTCACACACACACACTCACTCTCACACTCTCAGACTCACACACACATGCACTCACTCTCAGACTCACGCACACACACTCACTCTCACACCTTTAGACTCACACACACACACTCACTCTCACACTCTCAGACTCACACACACTCACACTCTCAGACTCACACACACACTCACTCTCACACTCTCAGACTCACACACACACTCACTCTCACACTCTCAGACTCACACACAAACACTCACTCCCTCAGACTCACACACACACTCACTCTCAGACTCACACACATACACTCACTCTCAGGCTCACACACACACACTCACACACACACTGACTATCACACTCTCAGACTCACACACACACTCACTCTCACACTTTCAGACTCACACACACACACTCTCATACTCTCAGACTCGCACACACATACATACACTCACTCTCACACTCTCAGACTCACACACACGCTCACACTCTCAGACTCACACACACACACTCACGCTCACACTCTAAGACTCATACAAACACACTCACTCTTACACTCTCAGACACACACACACTCACGCTCACACTCTCAGACTCACACACACACTCACATCTCACACTCTCAGACTCACACACACACTCACATCTCACACTCTCAGACTCACACACACACTTACACACACTCACTCTCACACTCTCAGACTCACACACACACTCACTCTCACACTCTCAGACTCACACACACATGCACTCACTCTCAGACTCACGCACACACACTCACTCACTCTCACACTTTTAGACTCACACACACACACTCACTCTCACACTCTCAGACTCACACACACTCACACTCTCAGACTCACACACACACTCACCCTCACACTATCAGACTCACACACACACTCACTCTCACACTCTCAGACTCACACACAAACACTCACTCTCAGACTCACACACATACACTCACTCTCAGACTCACACACACACTCTCACACTCTCAGACTCACACACACACTGACTATCACACTCTCAGACTCACACACACTCACACTCTCAGACTCTCAGAGTCACACACACTCACACTCTCAGACTCACACACACACTCACTCTCACACTCTCAGACTCACACACACACTCACTCTCACACTCTCAGACTCACACACAAACACTCACTCTCAGACTCACACACATACACTCACTCTCAGACTCACACACAAACTCTCACACTCTCAGACTCACACACACACTGACTATCACACTCTCAGACTCACACACACACACTCAATGTCACACTCTCAGACTCACACACACACATATACTCCCTCTCCCACTCTCAGACTCCAACACACACTCACTCTCACACTCTCAGACTCACACACACATGCACTAACCCTCAGACTCACGCACACACACTCACTCTCACACTTTTAGACCCACACACACACACTCACTCTCACACTCTCAGACTCACACACACTCACACTCTCAGACTCACACACACACTCACTCTCATACTCTCAGACTCACACACACACTCACTCTCACACTCTCAGACTCACACACACACTTACACACACTCACTCTCACACTCTTAGACTCACGCACACACACTCACTCTCACACTTTTAGACTCACACACACACACTCACTCTCACACTCTCAGACTCACACATACACTCACTCTCAGACTCACACACACACTCTCACACTCTCAGACTCACACACACACACTCAATGTCACACTCTCAGACTCACACACACATACACTCCCTCTCACATTCTTAGACTCACACACACACACACTCACTCTCACACTCTTAGACTCACACACACACACTCACGCTCACACACACACACTTTCAGACTCACACACACACACTCTCAGACTCGCACACACATACATACACTCACTCTCACACTCTCAGACTCACACTCTCAGACTCACACACACATACACTCAATGTCATACTCTCAGACTCACACAGATACACTCACTCTCACACTCTCAGACTCACACACATACACTCACCCTCACACTCTCAGACTCTCTCACACACACAATCACTCTCACACTCTTAGACACACACTCACTCTCACACTCTCAGACTCACACACACTCACTCTCTCAGACTCACACACACTTACTCTCTCAGACTCACACACACACTCACTCTCACACTCTCAGACTCACACACATACACTCACTCTCAGACTCACACACACACTCTCACAATCTCAGACTCACACACACACTGACTATCACACTCAGACTCACACACACACTCAATGTCACACTCTCAGACTCACGCACACACATATACTCCCTCTCACACTCTCAGACTCACACACACACTCACTCTCACACTCTCAGACTCACACACACATGCACTCACTCTCAGACTCACGCACACACACTCACTCTCACACTTTTAGACTCACACACACACACTCACTCTCACACTCTCAGACTCACACACACTCACTCTCTCAGACTCACACACACTCACTTTCTCAGACTCAAACACATACTCACTCTCAGACTCACACACATATACTCACTTTCAGACTCACACACATACCCTCACACTCTCAGACTCACACACACACTGACTATCACACTCTCAGACTCACACACACACACTCAATGTCACACTCTCAGACTCACACACACACATATACTCCCACTCTCAGACTCACACACACACTCACTCTCACACTCTCAGACTCACACACACATGCACTCACTCTCAGACTCACGCACACACACTCACTCTCACACCTTTAGACTCACACACACACACTCACTCTCACACTCTCAGACTCACACACACTCACACTCTCAGACTCACACACACACTCACTCTCACACTCTCAGACTCACACACACACTCACTCTCACACTCTCAGACTCACACACAAACACTCACTCCCTCAGACTCACACACACACTCACTCTCAGACTCACACACATACACTCACTCTCAGGCTCACACACACACACTCACACACACACTGACTATCACACTCTCAGACTCACACACACACTCACTCTCACACTTTCAGACTCACACACACACACTCTCATACTCTCAGACTCGCACACACATACATACACTCACTCTCACACTCTCAGACTCACACACACCCTCACACTCTCAGACTCACACACACACACTCACGCTCACACTCTAAGACTCATACAAACACACTCACTCTTAGACTCTCAGACACACACACACTCACATCTCACACTCTCAGACTCACACACACACTCACATCTCACACTCTCAGACTCACACACACACTTACACACACTCACTCTCACACTCTCAGACTCACACACACACTCACTCTCACACTCTCAGACTCACACACACATGCACTCACTCTCAGACTCACGCACACACACTCACTCACTCTCACACTTTTAGACTCACACACACACACTCACTCTCACACTCTCAGACTCACACACACTCACACTCTCAGACTCACACACACACTCACCCTCACACTATCAGACTCACACACACACTCACTCTCACACTCTCAGACTCACACACAAACACTCACTCTCAGACTCACACACACTCACCCTCTCAGACTCACACACACACTCACCCTCACACTATCAGACTCACACACACACACACACTCTCACACTCTCAGACTCACACACACACTCACTCTCACACTCTCAGACTCACACACAAACACTCACTCTCAGACTCACACACATACACTCACTCTCAGACTCACACACACACTCTCACACTCTCAGACTCACACACACACTGACTATCACACTCTCAGACTCACACACACTCACACTCTCAGACTCTCAGACTCACACACACTCACACTCTCAGACTCACACACACACTCACTCTCACACTCTCAGACTCACACACACACTCACTCTCACACTCTCAGACTCACACACAAACACTCACTCTCAGACTCACGCACACACACTCACTCTCACACTTTTAGACTCACACACACACACTCACTCTCACACTCTCAGACTCACACACACTCACTCTCTCAGACTCACACACACTCACTTTCTCAGACTCAAACACATACTCACTCTCAGACTCACACACATATACTCACTTTCAGACTCACACACATACCCTCACACTCTCAGACTCACACACACACTGACTATCACACTCTCAGACTCACACACACACACTCAATGTCACACTCTCAGACTCACACACACACATATACTCCCACTCTCAGACTCACACACACACTCACTCTCACACTCTCAGACTCACACACACATGCACTCACTCTCAGACTCACGCACACACACTCACTCTCACACCTTTAGACTCACACACACACACTCACTCTCACACTCTCAGACTCACACACACTCACACTCTCAGACTCACACACACACTCACTCTCACACTCTCAGACTCACACACACACTCACTCTCACACTCTCAGACTCACACACAAACACTCACTCCCTCAGACTCACACACACACTCACTCTCAGACTCACACACATACACTCACTCTCAGGCTCACACACACACACTCACACACACACTGACTATCACACTCTCAGACTCACACACACACTCACTCTCACACTTTCAGACTCACACACACACACTCTCATACTCTCAGACTCGCACACACATACATACACTCACTCTCACACTCTCAGACTCACACACACCCTCACACTCTCAGACTCACACACACACACTCACGCTCACACTCTAAGACTCATACAAACACACTCACTCTTAGACTCTCAGACACACACACACTCACATCTCACACTCTCAGACTCACACACACACTCACATCTCACACTCTCAGACTCACACACACACTTACACACACTCACTCTCACACTCTCAGACTCACACACACACTCACTCTCACACTCTCAGACTCACACACACATGCACTCACTCTCAGACTCACGCACACACACTCACTCACTCTCACACTTTTAGACTCACACACACACACTCACTCTCACACTCTCAGACTCACACACACTCACACTCTCAGACTCACACACACACTCACCCTCACACTATCAGACTCACACACACACTCACTCTCACACTCTCAGACTCACACACAAACACTCACTCTCAGACTCACACACACTCACCCTCTCAGACTCACACACACACTCACCCTCACACTATCAGACTCACACACACACACACACTCTCACACTCTCAGACTCACACACACACTCACTCTCACACTCTCAGACTCACACACAAACACTCACTCTCAGACTCACACACATACACTCACTCTCAGACTCACACACACACTCTCACACTCTCAGACTCACACACACACTGACTATCACACTCTCAGACTCACACACACTCACACTCTCAGACTCTCAGACTCACACACACTCACACTCTCAGACTCACACACACACTCACTCTCACACTCTCAGACTCACACACACACTCACTCTCACACTCTCAGACTCACACACAAACACTCACTCTCAGACTCACACACATACACTCACTCTCAGACTCACACACAAACTCTCACACTCTCAGACTCACACACACACTGACTATCACACTCTCAGACTCACACACACACACTCAATGTCACACTCTCAGACTCACACACACACATATACTCCCTCTCCCACTCTCAGACTCCAACACACACTCACTCTCACACTCTCAGACTCACACACACATGCACTAACCCTCAGACTCACGCACACACACTCACTCTCACACTTTTAGACCCACACACACACACTCACTCTCACACTCTCAGACTCACACACACTCACACTCTCAGACTCACACACACACTCACTCTCATACTCTTAGACTCACGCACACACACTCACTCTCACACTCTCAGACTCACACACACACTTACACACACTCACTCTCACACTCAGACTCACGCACACACACTCACTCTCACACTTTTAGACTCACACACACACACTCACTCTCACACTCTCAGACTCACACATACACTCACTCTCAGACTCACACACACACTCTCACACTCTCAGACTCACACACACACACTCACTCTCACACTTTTAGACTCACACACACACACTCACTCTCACACTCTCAGACTCACACATACACTCACTCTCAGACTCACACACACACTCTCACACTCTCAGACTCACACACACATACACTCCCTCTCACTCTCTTAGACTCACACACACACACTCTCACACTCTTAGACTCACACACACACTCACGCTCACACACACACACTTTCAGACTCACACACACACACTCTCAGACTCGCACACACATACATACACTCACTCTCACACTCTCAGACTCACACACACTCACACTCTCAGACTCACACTCACACACACCCTCACACTCTCAGACTCACACACACACAATCACGCTCACACTCTGAGACTCATACAAACACACTAACTCTTACACTCTCAGACACACACACACTCACGCTCACACTCTCAGACTCACACACACACTCACTATCAGACTCACACTCACATCTCACACTCTCAGACTCACACACACACTCACATCTCACACTCTCAGATTCACACACACACTTACACACACTCTCACACTCTCAGACTCACACATACACTCATTCTCACACTCTCAGACTCACACACACATGCACTCACTCTCAGACTGACGCACACACACTCACTCTCACACTTTTAGACTCACACACACACTCACTCTCATACTCCCACACACTCACACTCTCAGACTCACACACACTCTTACTCTCATACTCTCAGACTCACACACACACTCACTCTCACACTCTCAGACTCACACACACATGCACTCACTCTCAGACTGACGCACACACACTCACTCTCACACTTTTAGACTCACACACACACACTCACTCTCACACTCTCAGACTCACACACACTCACACTCTCAGACTCACACACACACTGACTATCACACTCTCAGACTAACACACACACACTCAATGTCACACTCTCAGACTCACACACACACATATACTCCCTCTCCCACTCTCAGACTCACACACACACTCACTCTCACACTCTCAGACTCACACACACATGCACTCACTCTCAGACTCACGCACACACACTCACTCTCACACTTTTAGACTCACACACACACACTCACTCTCACACTCTCAGACACACACACACTCACACTCTCAGACTCACACACTCACTCTCACACTCTCAGACTCACACACACACTCACTCTCACACTCTCAGACTCACACACAAACACTCACTCTCTCAGACTCATACACACACTCACTCTCAGACTCACACACATACACTCACTCTCAGACTCACACACACACTGACTATCACACTCTAAGACTCACACACACACACTAAATGTCACACTCTCAGACTCACACACACACACACTCACTCTCACACTCTCAGACTCACACACACACTCACGCTCACACACACACACTTTCAGACTCACACACACACACTCTCATAGTCTCAGACTCGCACACACATACATACATACACTCACTCTCACACTCTCAGACTCACACACACTCACACTCTCAGACTCATACAAACACACTCATTCTTACACTCTCAGACACACACACACTCACGCTTACACTCTCAGACTCACATATCCACTCACTCTCAGACTCACACACACACTCACATCTCACACTCTCAGACTCACACACACACTCACATCTCACACTCTCAGACTCACACACACACTTACACACACTCTCACACTCTCAGACTCACACACACACTCACTCTCACACACACACTCACTCTCACACTCTCAGACTCACACACATACACTCACTCTCAGACTCACACACACACTCACTCTCACACTCTCAGACTCACACACACTCACTCTCACACTCTCAGACTCACACACACACTCACACTATCAGACTCACACACACACACACACTCTCACACTCTCAGACTCACACACACACACTCACTCTCACACTCTGAGACTCACACACACACTCACGCTCACACTCTCACTCACACACACACTCACTCTCACACTCTCAGACTCGCACACACACACTCATTCACACACTCACTCTCACACTCTCAGACTCTCACACACACACACACTCACTCTCACACTCTCAGACTCTCAGACTCACACACACTCACTCTCACACTCTCAGACTCACATACACACTCACTCTCACACACACATACACTCAATCTCACAGACTCACACACACACTCACCCTCACACTCTCAGACTCACACACACATACAACAACAACCGCCATTCGCCACTAAGTGGAGGTGACGTCACCACGATGCTTGTGCCAGGCCATGTGCACCTTGAGGCCACGTGAAGTGTCGAACGCCTGCTGGCAGGAGGTCATGGGGCAGACACAGTTGCCACGGGTCGACTGACCGAGATGACCGAGATGACTGTCTGATGCACCACCTGTGTCCCCTACTGTACCAACTTGCTTTGCTTTAGCCACCCGGCGCTCCGCTCGTTGTTGTGAGCGTCACTCCTCCGCCCTCTGTTGTTGTTGGAGGGCGACTGCCTCCAACTGCCCAGTAGCGTCCTTCACGAGCCTCCTCGACAGAGGCCGATCTTGACACCGCTGGTACCAGTCATCGGCAAGTCCACTCAGCTCCACGTCCTCCTGTACCACATCACTCCATCTCTTCTCTAGCCCGTGCCGCGCCCGTTTAGCCCCTCGATCCAGCCGAACAAAAGCTGTTTAGGCATGCGGTGGCTGGGCATGCGGGCTACATGACCCAGCCAACTCAACCTTGCCTGCCGGAGGAGCTCACCGATGGGACTTTGCCCAGATCTTTCAAGGATTTGTGAGCTCCTCACACAATCCAGCCTGGTTAAACCCAGGATGGATCGTAGGCAGGCCAGCCTAAATGTTTCCAACCGGCAAAGATGCTCCTTTAGGGGGGTCCACGTTTCGCAAGCTTAGAGAAGAAAGGGAATGACCATGGCCGAGAAGACCTGAGGCTTCGTGCGGAGCGACAGACCAGGTAGCTTCCACACAGCGTTATGCAACCGATGAAAATATATTACTTCTCGACTGATTCGGAGTGAGACCTCTGCTGTTAAACTGGAGCCGGTCATAAGCACACTGCCCAGGTATGGGAAACTCTCCACTCTCTCCACAAATGCCCCATCACCGATTGGGAGTTGTGGGGGTGTAGTGTCCGATGGTACAAAATACCCAGGCAGGTGCTAAGTTTTGGTAGGGTTGATGGTAAGGCCCAACCTCTTAGTGGCACGCTCCAGTCTCATCAGCAGCGTCTCCAACTCCTCTTCTGAATGAGCAGCTATTACCAAATCATCGGCATAAATAACGTGGTTGACCAATAGGGAGCCATCCCTTGATCGCACCCGGGCGTCGATCAGCCTCCCATTATATCTGTACCAAATGGAAATTCCCCCGGTACAGCTATTGAAGGCTTCACGAGCTACGCGGTCAAAATAGATGTTAAATAATGTGGGAGCCAGAGGACATCCCTGTCGCACCCCAAGGTGTACAGGGAAAGGCTCTGACTCCCGGCCACGTAGTTTTACCTGGGCCCGCTCACCATCATGAAGGTCCTTAATGATCGTGAGCAGAGGGTCAGGGACTCCGAAAGCACGAAGAACAACCCAGAGCCCAGGCCTACTGATGGTATCATAGGCCTTGACCAACAGAGATGTAGGTCTTGTTGGAATTCCCTACACCTCTGCTGTAGCAGACGGACAGAAAATATGACATCTGTGCAGGACCGCCCTTTCCTGAAACCGCATTGGGGTTCCGCAAGCCTCTCCTCAGCGTGCCTAGCAAGGCGATGTTGAATAATCCTTGCCAGGACCTTTATCGGTACACTGAGGAGTGAGATGCCCCTGTAGTTGTTACAGTCTGTGCGGTCCCCCTTCTTAAAGCGGGGGACCACCAGGGCATCCTTCCAATCCTGCGGAACCCGTCCAGTGGTCCAGACTGTTGTTATGATGTCATAGAGGGCAGTCTGTGCACAAACGCCACCCTCCCTCAGCATTTCGTTTGGGAGATCATCTCTGCCCGGTGCCTTTCTTGGTCTCAGACTCAGGATTGCCTTCAGTACTTCCTCAACAGATGGCACCTCAGCCAGCCACTCACAGGGGGTGGCTTCTTCCAATATTTGAGGCACCGCAGCCTCAGCAGGGTTATCCCCACTTTGTGCCATGATGTTTTCCTGGTTGAGAGATTTCCCCTCTCCCAGGACCTCACAGAAATGTTCAGCAAATCTGCAAACCTGTTCCTGGGGGTCGGAGATTGGATCACCGTTTTTTTCCCCTAATGATGGTAATAGGTGTGGCGCTGCAGGTTACTATTTTGATGGAGTTAAATAGTGATTTGTGATCGTGGGCCACTGAGGCAGACTCCATCTCCTCAGCAACCCGCGACCACCACCCATCCTTGCAGCGTCTTACGGCTCTCCGAACCTCCGAGCGAAGGCTGTGGTAAACCTCCTCATTTTCTGACGTGGGATGCTGTAGCCGATGAGAGTGGGCCTGTCACTTTTTCTCAACTAACCTGAACACCTCCTCTGTCATCCAAGGTTTCTGGGGAGGTCTGGACCGCGTACCCAAAGCAGCCATTGCAGCTGCATGAGTCACAGTCCTAAACCTCGCACATTTACCCTCGACATCAGGAGGAGTGGGGGACGATGCCAACCCCAGCTGCAAGCGATGATGAAATTCTCGCTTGCAACTTTCATCAGCTAACTGAGACCAGGCCACTTTTGGTTGGAATGGAGTCCTGGGTATACACCCACCACCGGAGTGGAAGAATGCCAGGCGCATCTTACAGATGACTAGTCGATGGTCAGAGGGCAAATCAGCTCCTCGGTAGGTCCTGGTGTCAAGGACATGGGCTCGCATCCGCTGATCCGTCACTATGTAGTCCAGCAGATGTTCTTGCTTGGACCCAGCATGCATCCATGATGTTGTGTGGATGCGCCGATGCCGGAAGAGCGTGTTGGTAATTACAAGCCATGGGCTGCACAAAAATCTAGCAGCCTCCTACCGTTGTTATCGAGCTGATCGGCCCATGTCTTCCAATCACTCCAGACCAGGTGCCAGCATCATGACCAACTCGGGCATTGAAGTCACCCAACAAGATGACTCTGTCCCGAGTGGCCACTTTAGCCAGCACCTGTGACAGGAGGTCATAGAAGGCATCTGACTCATCGGCTTTGCCTGCATTCCTCCACGGATGTTCGTCTTCGGTGGGGGCATAAGTAACCACGACCACCACTCCTGGCCTCCGGTTGATGGGAAGGTGAGCCCAAAGTATCCTGGGGCTTACAGCTTCCCAAACCTCACCGCCATGCTCCCACGCCCCCTTCATTCTTTTGCTCAGAAGAAGAGCCACACCCTGTTGTTTGGCAGTTTCCTGCCCTGAGTGGAGGACTGTCCACCCCTCATGGTGGCAGGAGCCAGAACCGGTCCACCGGACCTCCTGAATGCCACAGAGATCCAGGCGGTACCGGTCCAGCTCCCGACAAAGGAGTGGCAGCCTCTCCTCCGCAGTGAGCGTTCGAACATTCCACATGGCCACCCGCAGTGGTTTTTCGTTGTTTCTGGAGGAGCCCCGAGGGTGAAGATTCAATCTCCTGGCTCTGCCAATTGGGGTTTGGCCAGGAGACGTCATAGAAGCCTGTCCCCCCGGGGCCTCGGGCACAAGCTTATTTGTTACATTTGTATGTTTATATCGTAGTCTCGTGGTAATTCATTGAAGGTGGAGGGGTTACCAGCCCCTCGCACCCGTCCAGAGCCCCCGTTTAGCCACTGTGGTGGTCACAGATGCCATTAGGGGAGAGGCCAATGGGCATTGACCCTCCCCCCACAGCAATGTCCACGACACACATACACTCACACACACACTCACTCTCACACTTTCAGACTCACACACAACACTCTCAGACTCACACACACACACTCTCACACTGTCAGACTCACACACACACTCTGCGCGGCGTTCAGGGGGGGGGCAGTTGGATGAGTGGGCGTGTTTACCTTCCCCCCACCCTCCCCGACATCCTCAAGCCCCTTGCTTAGGCACCTCCCCTTTCCCCTCTCCCTCAGGCCCCTCCCGTGACCACCACCCCCCCCCCCCATATCCTTAGGCCCCTCCCCTGACCCCCCTTTCCTTAGGCCCCTCTCCGTACCCGGCAGTAGGTCTCCACCAATCAAAGAGCTGTTTGTAGTATATATGTATTTATGCACGACAGAAAGTCAGACAGACAGATAAAAATCCCTGGTGGGCAGTGTGGAACATTGTTCCTACCTGTATGATGCCTTGTATAAAGGTGTCAGTTTTGTACCAGTTGAAAGGGTAAAACCCTATCACTATACATACAGTGATTACTACTTTTTTTCTATAAAAAAAAGTTATGCAATCACAAGAACACAACTGAATTGCTTGCATAACATTTTACGTAAAATACATCTCACCGTAAATTTACTCGACTGTAATACTAATTGAAGTGGGGTCTTGTACGTCATACACGTAGCAACAATTGACACACATGGAGGCCACTGTTTGTTTTTTTCATGCCACGAAGGCAAATTTAAATGAGTTGGGTTTTGAGGGGCATCCGACAGGATATTTTTTAGGCCTCAGGCAATGGTTTTGCAGGATTTATGATTGTGCTTTAAGTGTTTCTTTTCCACTGGGTCGCTCCGTGCATGAGAATTTTTGCGAGTTTAAAAAAGTGGTCGAGGGTCGACTCAACCTACCATCCCTCTGGGGGGTTAAACCAATGAATGCCACTTGTGTTAGCAGTTGCTATTTTATGGTGAGATTGAATCTCGTCATATGAATGTGGAACTTTCACAACTGGTTTTGGCAATGAACTACTATGAACAGTGCCTTAATTCTACGACATTTTGAAAAAACTTGACTTCTCAGTCAAAAAAAGTAAATTTTCCGTACGAGCAATTAAGCTTTACTTGTGTTTCCCACAGCAGTTAAGTGATTTGCCGTTGGCAGGTAATAATATAGATAAAAAATGTCATATAATACAGAGACATGTTTTATTTTAAATTACAGGAAAAGGCAAAAGTAGTGTCACGTGCCAGTGGGTGATGTAATTTTTTTGAGAAAGAAGACAAGATAAGTTATTACATAATCTAAATGGTCCCATAATCCAATTGTCCTTAGATATCCAAAATCTCCAATGTTAAAATCTGGAAGCACTCACTGGGATAAATCGGCTCCGTTTATGAGTGGAATAACAGGAAGCCGTTCTTGAAAATTGCGAATAATTTGAAGAATAGGCATACGGATTTTTTTTTATCAAACCCTCTAGGTCTTGTGGGTAATATAACAAGTGGGTAATACTGTCGTGGAAAAGAATACTTATATACAAAGGGAACGGTGTCTTAGTGGGTCATGCACTGTTCTTTGTTCCCTGGCTACCTGGGTTCAATTCTAGTTCATGCATTAAACTCAGTGCCATTAGAATAATAATCATAACATTGAGCCTCTCCTAGGGTGACTTAACCTCAAATGGCACATGTGTGTGAAACTTTCAACCAAGGAGACAAAGGCAACCAAGTGTGCGCACAGGAATCCACGCTGGCAGCCATCGCCACTAGCCATTGTTATACTGTATTTCTATGCTCATGTGTCTACACTACCCACACTGTCCAGCGTGGTGAATTGTAAAAGAGCTCCATTGCCGAGTCCGGCAACCAGTGTCTCCCCAGCACAATATTGATACAGGGACTCCTCTACTTACGAACGAGTTAGGTTAAAGAGGTCTATTTGTAAGTAGATTTGCTCGTAAGTCCAACTTTACTCCTGTCGATTCCTTACATGTTATACAGCATGTACAGTAAACACAGGGAATTGCTTTAAAAGTTGTATAATCACCTGTAGATGTAGATGCCACTGGTTCTTCATGTTCTGCAGATGTGGATGCCACCACCGCCATCTATCGCGCGGTGGTTGAACTTTCGACTCTCGGTCCGAACAGGCAACTGGGCATATGGATAGGTTTGTTCGTATCTCTGAAAGTTCGTAAGTCGAATGTTCATAAGTAGAGGAGTCCCTGTATTCACACTGCACATGCGATACTCATTTTGGGTTATTACCCCACGGCAGCGTCCCTGTAAGTTGACGGTAACTAAATTAATAATTTCCACATTACATTTGAAATGAAACGGTGATACTTTCTTGCAAATACAAGTTATGAGTGCTACATTATTTACAAGATTAGCATATTCTAAGCAAGTCATGGAAAATACACTTTTAGGATTATGCAAGTGTTAATTCAAGAATGAAGGTGTTTTAATTAAAATCAAGCCTTTACCAATATTCGAGTTTCTAAAACGAAACTGGCTGGAATAGTCAATACATATTTCTGTAAAAGAGAATGTTATTCTGGTTAACGGTTTAAAAGGATTGCACGATAAATGTAAAACATTGAAAAAAACGATGTTTTAAGAGTAAACATGTTCCTCTCCTTATATTTTACGTTGGAACATATTTTGTCGTGAGAAAGTTAAGGCAAATCTTTCACGTGTTTAATTTCTAAAGGATGTTAAAGCTATTCCAAATTTGTATTGATCCTGTATCTAACCCCTGGAACAATCCCCAATACATCCCACATGCGCGGGGTAATGTGCAGACCTGCCGAAAATGGTTTCATTACCTGGAAGCGACAGTGAGTTAATTTGTTGACACTAAACCCATTTTCTCAACATGCATTGCCATTTCGAAACGTGATTCTAATTGGATTTAGCTGATGGTATCCGTAACCTGCTAAGCTTTTCTGATGCTAATTTGTCCTGTGCTAAATAAAGCAATATAGTATTGCATTTTATTCAGAAAATCAAAAAGTCCATTCCAAGACCTATTCCGATATAATTGCAGAGTTCTAGAATTTTATTAAATAATTCCCTCAGTAAATAACACTTTTATGATTCTTGCTAATGGTGTGTTCCATGTTCTATGCTTCATCATCATCAACCGTGATCTACTGCTGGATAAAGGCATCCCCAGTGATACTGCGATATTATAATCCGATTAGCGTTTGCACATGAGCTGATTTCATTAATCTCTGTGGCTGGTTTCCTCTCGGTCGCTCTCCAAACCTTGCCTTCCACTCATGATAGTAAAACAACGTGTCCTGCTAATTTATTAAGAGTTGAGATTTTAACGTACATACCCCGTGGGTAGAAGCCACCACGTTGGTGAAATGTTAACTCCCTCGCCTGGTATACAGGAGGTCGTGGATTCGTTCCTGACACTGACGCCTGTAAATTTGGAATTTTTATGTCACTCTCCCCGTGGTCTCGTGGGCTTTTCTCCAGGTCGTCCGGTTTTCCAGAGTTTTAATAATCATGGTTTTTTCATGTAGGTCAACAGATTAATGGTGCTATAGACAGGTAGTAGATTATGTGTTTATATATTGCTTTGCCATTTACTGGCTTCCTACACCGTGGTTCAATGTGTAATGCGTTGTGGTCTTTTGGTAATTTCGTTTGCGTGGATCATTTAAATCTGCCTTGTGTAGAACGATTCAAGGAAACACAAACACATTTAAGAATAGATTAGCATTGATATTGTGCTTTCATGGCAGCCAGAGTGATTTCTCTTGTAGTGGAATTTTGATTTAATTTTGGTGTCACACAGAGCTCCGGATTATTAAGACTGGTGGTGAATGGAATTGACTGAATTTACAGTGCACTGATGCATATGCCAGGAGCTTTTATAGAACAGAATGTGGACCCCTATACAGTTAATTACTTATGTCGTTTATCTGCAACGATAAGCTGCACATTAGCATCAAGTGGCTAGTTAGATATAACTGCACTGCATTATGAGCCTAGTGATGTGAGTTCAATTCCCAGCCATGGTTAACATCAATTGTCTAGTGATATCTGAACCAGTCCTGGACCTCTCCCCCTTCATCAACTAGCATTACCTAGCATGCTTTGGTAAACCTTCATCCAGCAGTGGATGAAGATGTATTCACTGTAAAATTTCACAATCTTATAACTACCACTAACAACAGTATTTAACTGTTTTTTATTCTATGAAGTATGGCCCACTGAGCTATATAGCTTTTTTTGAGAAGCTACCTGGCTCCAAATGATAGCTCAACGAAGTGGCTTATCACGTGGAAGTTTATAGCAGCCAGATACTCTAAACAGTTTTTTTCTAAATGTAGAGGGAAAAGCCGGAGGACCCAGAGAAAAATCCACGCGACCACGGGGGAGAACATGCAAACTCCAAATATCCCGGCGTTAGGGTAGGAATCGAACGCAGGGTCTCTTGCATACCAGGTGAGGTAGTTAACATTTTACCACCGAGGAACCCCTTATAATAGAGACCACAATAGACCTACACAGTAGTTTAAGGCTGAATATGCATCAACTACTGTGTTATCAAAGTATAACATAAAAATTATTTGGGTATTTCGGTAAAGCCAAGTAGATAGAAAAAAATATCAAAATAATAACAATATCACGATGTTTCGATCGCAACACAAGCAATCGTCTTCAGGTGAAAAAGAAGAGGGGGGAATCTGCCGAGGCAGGCTGTTTCTAAATGTTTAGAGATGGGCGGGGCAGCTAATGTTAATGTAGGAGAGGTCTCCGTAACCTGCAAGTAGGTCTACACCAAATAAAGAGCTGTTACCAAATGGTTTAGAGATGGGCGGGGCAGCTGATGCCGATGTGGGGGAGGTACTACGGAGCTGTCGGGGGTGGCCATTGTATTGTGATAGATTAGCATGTCAATGAAAGACAGCGCAGTGGCCACATGGAGGTGGAAAAGAATGGCAAGCCGCCATTTATTAACACAGCTAACGGTGGCTGTGTTAGTGAATGTAACTCAGAGAGTCGAAAATAACTGTTAGGTAGGATAAGAACATCACAGACAGTTATGACCTAAACTGGTTAATAACGTCCTTCCAATGATTGCTCAGTTTGGACCCATCTTCTCGGTTGAAATTGTGTCTGTGTTAATATATCTGGATGGCTTCATGAATTAATCTTTGTTGATAGCCAGTGGGTTTGCAGAGTACCTTCATCTTGGCAAAATCTATTTCATGTGTGCCCACAGCATTAAAATAATGATCAGCCATGGCTGAGGAATTGGTTCCACCGTGTTTCAGATCTGCCTTATGTTCACGGACCCAGTCCGAGACACGTCGCTAGGTTTCTCCAATGTAACTGCTGCCCAGCTTAGTTTGTAGACACCGGGGTATTGCATGTCGGGGATCACATTCTTCACAGACGGGATCAAATCGATATTTTTGAAGATTTGGTCCAACAAGGATTGAATGATAATGTACCAGCCCTGGTTAGACTCTGCCTCACCAACACTTACTTCACCTAGAATGGAACATTCTACAAACAAGTTGAAGATACCCATATGGGTTCCCCCTTCTCTCCAGCTGTAGCCAATGTTTTCATGGAGAAATTTGAGACAGATGCTATCCAGGCATCCACCCTAAGTCCTTCCTTGTGGAAGAGATACGTTGATGATACGTTCGTCAACTGGCCACATGGCCTACCAGCTCTGGACCAATTCTTCAACCACATAAATTCCATACACCCAGCTATCAAATTCACCATGGAGGTGGATAAGGATGGCAAGTTACCATTCTTGGATGTTTTAATAGAAAAGAAACCTGATGATTCAATGGGACACTGTCTACAGGAAAGCCACCCATACGAATGCTTACCTAACACCTGACTCCCACCACCATCCATCCCAGAAGAATTCCCTCAACAAAACTCTATACCACAGAGCTCGTTGTATATCCGACCATCACCACCTAGCCAGTGAACTGGAGCACATACACCAAGCCCTCAAGAGGAATGTATATTCGGACTACACAAACCGTAAAGCTATCAACCCAACCGTGGGGAGAGAATCATCTGAAGACCCAATCAAAACCATCACCTTGCCATACATAGCAGGGGTCACCAAAAATATTTGCAAAATCATAAGCAAACCCAAGATCCAGGTACGATTCAACACAGTACATACAATTCTCGATTTGATCCCTTCTGTGAAGGATGCGATCCCCGACATGCAATACCCCGGTGTCTACAAACTAAGCTGGGCAGCAGTTACATTGTGGAAACCCAGCGACGTGTCTCGGACCGGGTCCGTGAACATAAGGCAGATCTGAAACATGGTAAGACCAATACCTCAGCCATGGATGATCATTATTTTAATGCTGTGGGCACACACAAAATAGATGTTGCCAAGACGAAGGTACTGTGCAAACCCACTGGCTATCAACAACGATTCGTTCATGAAGCCATCCAGATATATAAACATATACACAATTTCAACCGAGAAGATGGGTACAAACTGATACATCATTGGAAGGACGCTATTAACCAGTTTAGGTCATAACTGGCTCTGATGTTCCTATCCTACCTAGCAGTTATTTTCGACTCTCTGAGTCACATTCACTAACACAGCCACCGTTAGCTGTGTTAGTAAATGGCGGCTTGCCATCTTTTTCCACCTCCATGTGGCCACTCCGCTGTCTTACATTGGCATGCTAATTTCTCACGATACAATGGACACCCCCACAGCTCTGTAGTACCTCCTCAACATTTGCATTAGCTGCCCCGCCAATTTTTAAACCATTTGTAAACAGCTCTTTGATTAGTGTAGACCAGGGGGGGGGGAACATCTGACCCGTGGGCCGTATAAGGCCCGCAAAATCATTTGGTCTGGCCCTGCCAAGGCAAACACACGCGGGACTCGAAATTCAATAAATCTAGGAGCAAACCTGGAAAAGCAGTTGCGAGAAGCAACATCATCAATACCAGCTAACATCACACGCCTCACCAAAGAGAAGCAGTTCCAGCCATCACATTTGGAGTGAGTTAATTAAATGTTTGACCAAATATAGCAGGCTAATTTTTAAGTTGATAATTTTGTATGGTCTGCGAATGATGTTATAAATATCCAAATGGCCCTTGGCAGAAAAAAGGTTCCGCACCCCTGGTGTAGACCTACTGCAGGTTACGGAGACCTCTCCTACATTGACATTAGCTGCCCCGCTCATCTCTAAACTTTTGTAGAGGAGTAGAATGGGGAAGTGGCGTCATGTGCGCTGTCCAGTGCAATGACGTCACGGGACGTGGCGTTATGTGCTCTGGGCGTTGCAATAATGTCACAGCTCCTCTGGTATAAAGGGGGGACCCCGTGATGTAAGCGGGGTCGTAGCTGGAGAGTAGGGTCGGAGGAGGGTGGAACGGGGAGCCAGGGGCAAGAGGGTCGGAATAGGGGAAAGCACAGCACCAGGGCTGGATGTGGTTGTGCTCCTCAGTCGGCCGTGTTGGCTGATCCCACAGCCGGCGCAGAGGTGACAGCACAGAGAAGCCGGCTGTGTCGGGACCCAGTGAAACCTAGCCTGGGACCCCTAACCCCTGGGGAGTTGTTCACGCCAGTGTATTTGTGAAGCCCTTAATAAACCTACGGCGAGCCCTTAACTTTACCTCCGTCTCTGAGTGAGTCGTCGCCAACTCTTCTACAACTGGTGCCAGAAGTGTTACGCCATCGACGCAATGTGAAAATCTGGCACGCGGCATAAAAACCCACCAACGGGTCGCTTGGAGGGTGCCGACGGTGGAGAGGAGGCTCCAGCAACGACCACGGTGCCCGGGGCCCCGGTGACGGTCCCGGAGGAGAGGAGAGGAGCAAGGCGGGAGGAGTCGGCAGACGGGGGTGCATGCGCGCCGCCGGCCGGGGGTGCCGGCGCGCCGCCGCCGGTCGGGGTTGCCGACGCGCCACTGCCGGAGACGGGGAGCGCCCTCGCGGGCCAGCTGCAACAGATCCTGCAGGTGGTCAGAGTAGCCCAATCTCGGGACGGAAGCGGCGGATTCCCACCAACCCGCCTCCCACCGTTTTTGAATTTGGCACCATTTCCCCAACAGGTGCCCCGCGGGAGATGGCCGCCATGTTGGGTGCAACGCAGCCTGCGGTGGCCATGTTGGCTCAGGAGCCGCAAGCATCCGCCATTCCGGCTGGGACGCAGCAAGCGGCGGCCAATGTTGGTGCGACGCCGCAAGTAGGCGCCATGGCAGCCACGACGCCGTGGTTCTCCGCTGGCGCAGCCGCGGATACGCCGCAGGCCGCGCCTGCGGGACCAGCCACCGACGACGACGCGGCTCCTCACCAAGGTGCGCCCGGAGGGGGGGCCCCAGGTACCGTCCTCGCCACGCCACTGGGGTGGGCAGGGGCCGCCGCCACTGCTCCGTACGCCGCCGCGCCGCCGGAATGGGCCGTGGGCGCTGCCGCGGCTCCGCCCGTTGCCGCGCTCATGGGGCTGGCCGCCGGCAATGCCGCGGCCCCGCACCTCACCGTGCCGTCGGAGCTTGCCGCGGATGCCGCCGCGGCCCCGTACCTCGCCGTGTCACTGACCAAGGCTGTGTGGAAATGCCGTCAGGGAGGTCGCTGCATTTCTTACAATCACCTACCGTCCTGTCTCCCTTGGTCGCAAGTGTGCGGGCCTTGAATAAAGTGGCGGTAACCGTACCGCCGGCGTCACAAATCCTGCTACCCCTTAGGTTGCGCAGACCACTCGAAAGCGGCTTTACAGGGACGGGAATCCTCCTGTCCCCATCGATTGGTGGGCGCCTTGACAGCCGTGTTGGGGGGCCAGGACCCTTTTTTGCAGGTCCTCAATTTGGGGCCCGCGCCGGTCGTAGTCCCGGCCGGCGCCGTCCTGGCACACGTGACCCCGGCTCTTCCACCCGAGAGCGCTGCACCGGATGGAGGGGTCGTGGCGGGTGTGATGCGCGCGGGGGACTCCGACGCATCGTGGATCACCACGTTGTGCAATGAGAATGCCTCGATGTTCACCGGGGAACGTCAGCAACTCCGCGAACTCATGGAGAGGTTCACTGATGTGTTTAGTCACAGTAAGTTTGATCTGGGTCGCACTACTCTTTTGGAACGCCACATAAATACGGGCGACTCGGCCACTATTCAACTAAATTCCCACCGCTTTAGCCCTGCGGAAAAAGAGCATTTTAACACGTAGGCTTTCGCGACCAATATTGTTCATAATCAACGATTTTTGGGTTTAGATCGCGTTATTTATAAATGTGTCGTAACCCTCCACCACCCGACACGGCCAATCAGTAAAAAAGTGTCACGTTGACAAAAGACAAATAGTTCACTGCTTTAGCCCACCGGTGTGTTGAAGCGTGAAACAACATTTACAATTTGTACTCAAATTGTAAATGTTGTGGTTTCACGCTTCAACACACCGGTGGGCTAAAGCAGTGAACTATTTGTCTTTTGTCAACGTGACACTTTTTTACTGATTGGCCGTGTCGGGTGGTGGAGGGTTACGACACATTTATAAATAACGCGATCTAAACCCAAAAATCGTTGATTATGGAAAAAGAGCATGTCCGCTCGGCTGTCAACGAAATGTTGGCGGCGGACATCATCTTCCCATCTGCTAGCTCTTGGGGTGCCCCCATTGTGCTTGTCAAGAAACGGGACCGGAGTCTCCGGTTCTGCGACGATTTTCGTAAATTGAACAAGATCTCGGTGGCTGATGCATATCCATTGCCTCACATGGATGATTTCCTGGGCACCCTCTCGGGTGCGCGGTTCTTTTTGACTCTAGATTTGTTCTCCGGCTTCTGGAAATTGCCACTGGACGAGGCCTCTAGACCCAAGACAACGTTCCACATGCCCCAGGGGTTGTTCAAGTTCAATCAGATTCCTATGAGTCTTCATTCGACCCCAGCCACCTTCCAGCGTCTCATGGAGATGGTCTTGGCGGGGCTGCAATGGGAGTCTTGTTTAATCTACTTGGACGACGTTATTGTTTTTGGCTGTTCGTTTGACGAGCACTTGCAATGCCTTGAGGCTGTGTCCGTCAAAGTGCGTGCTGCGGGCTTGAAATTTACACCCCAGAAATGGCATTTCTACAACCATCGGTGAAGTATTTGGGACACATTATTAGTGCGTCAGGTGTCGCCACGGACCCGGAAAAACAGCTTGTGTCCGGACATGGCCGACTCCCACATCTGTCGCGGAAGTGCATAGCTTCATCGGCTTCGCATCGTACTATCATCGGTTTGTCCATGATTTTGCGACAATTGCGAAGCCGCTGCATGCCCTTGCCGCCAAAGGCCAAAGGTTTCAAAGGAGGAGGAGGCTGCTTTTGCGGCACTTCGCACGGCCTTGGCGGATGCGCTGCCCTTGGGGTACCCGAATTTTTCAAAACCCTTTCTGCTCAACACCGATGCCAGCGACACGGGCATTGGGGTAGTCCTGGCCCAGGTGGTCGACGGAGTTGAGAGGGTGGTAGCTTATGGCAGTCGCGTTCTGTCCCCGACGGAACAGCGATATTGTGTGACCCGGAGGGAGCTTTTGGCCATAGTTTTTTTTGTTCAATTGTATAGGCCCTACTTGTATGGTAGGCGGTTTACGGTCCAAACCGACCACGCGGCCCTGAAATATTCACTGAGGATTAGTCAGCCCACGGGTCAGCTGTCCCGCTGGCTTGAGGTGCTCCAGGATTACCCCTTTGACGTAATCCACAGGAAGGAGGGACAGCATGGAAATTCGGACGGTTTATCCCGATTGCCGGCAGGCGGCGGGTGTGCTTGCGCCCTGGGCTCTAGCCGTTGCAAGGCCCCAGGGAACGTCGCGGCCCAGTTGGTCGTGTTGGCCGAGGCAGCCACCCCTCCAAGTGCAGCAATGCCCCCGGATTTCGGCCTGGGATTCCCCCGGGAGGTATGGTCCAGCTTGCAGATGGAGGATTTTTCTCTGCTGAAGCTACGACGCTGCGTCGGGCCTAAGGCCCGGAGCTCAGCTTCCTCGACTGCCCCGGCGATCGCCGTGCATGACGGACTCCTCATGCGTTGGGATGCCCAGTTGGAACGCTATTGTGTGGTTGTGCCCACTAGCCTGCGTGGTAAATTAACCCGAGCCATTCACGAGAAGCTTATGCACCTTGGCTACCACAAGACCTTATTGACCCTTAAGCGGGACTATTACTGGCCAGGTGTGGAGGGTGATGTGGCACTGATTTTGCCACGACTGCCCGCAGAGGAAGGCCCCAGTTTCCAGGACCGGCCCCTGCTGCAGTCCATCTGGGTCTCTCGCGTTAATGAGCTCGTGGTGCTCGACATTTTGAGCCCATTCCCTGCTTCCCAACGGGGCCATGTGCACTGCCCAGTGCGATGACGTCACGGGACGTGGCGTCATGCGCTCTGGGCGGCGCAATGACGTCACAGCTCCTCTGGTATAAAGGGGAGACCCCGTGACGTAAGCGGGGTCGTAGCTGGATAGTAGGGTCAGAGGAGGGTGGAACGGAGGGCCAGAGGGTAGGAATATGGGATAGCACATCGCCAGGGATGGACGTGGTTGTGTTTCTCGGTCGGCCATGTTGGCTGATCTCACGGCCAACGCAGAGGAGACAGCACAGGGCAGCCGGCTGTGTCGGGACCCAGTGGGACCTAGCCCAGGACCCCTAACCCCTGGGGAGTTATTCACCTCAGTGTATTTGTGAAGCCCTTAATAAACCTTTGGCGAAAGCCCTTAATTTTCCCTCCGTCTCTGAGTGAGTCGTCGCCAACTCTTCTACACCTTTATAAACAGCCTGCCTCGGCAGATTACCCCGTCTTTTTTCACCTGAAGACGATTGCTTGTGTTGCGATCGAAACTTTATGATATTGTTATTGTTTTGATTATTTTTTCTATTTACGTGGCTTTACCGAGAGACCCAAATAATATAATATGCAACTTTTCTAACATATATGGTATACCCTTTTTTTAGATGAGCAGCCACCTGAGTCATCCTGGGGGACGAATATATGCAATGCCTAAAATATTGTGTCATCTAGTGTGACAACAGGTTACGAAATTTAATCAGCCTTTGTTTATGAATGTACTTGTAAGCCACGAGTCAAGCAGTCCTGTTTTCATTTCCCAGCAGGATAAAAATGTTCTTGCAAAATTCATTGTAACTGACATCAAGGATGAACGAATGTTACGTCCTGCACTCTGACAGTCGTGGGAAGGGGGTGGGTTCTGGAATATAAAAAGAGTATTAATATATACATTTTTTTGAAAATCTCTTGTGATGAATAATATATGAGTACAATATCTGCCGATTTATTACATAAAGATTCAGAGGTGATGGGAGTCGATAATGCTTATGTTCTTCACAAAATTTGTATCAGAACAAAGCATTATGAAGCGTATGTGCACGTGGCAATATAGTTACGAGTAAAATTAATCATCCTCGTTTTTTCTCGGAACTACTTTATCGCAGTGCGTATTTTTGTAATGCAATTAAGTATGTTGTTTTCAATTAACTCAACATCGGCAAATGTATAGAAATACTTGGAGCCTAAAGTGAAACGTGGCATTTATAATGTGGTAAATTCTTCCAAATTTGTATGGACTTTTGTGGTATTAATAATAGGTTTTGTTCTGATATGAAACATGCTCCTGCACTGACTGCACAACATGTTTACACGGGATCAAAATAAGAGCTTCAATTGACACGACAAATTGTACACCATGTAAATAATGTATTGAATTTATGATGTTGCTAATGTTATAATTCAGTTGTGAATGGAATATCCCATTAATTGTTTAATTACAGTACAAGTCCAGTGGACATTTCAATACAACTCAACACGTAGGTTTACGTAGCTTCAGACAAAACTTCATATGTCATCACAACATTTGGTTTAGAAAATTGTTAAACTCACCAGTGAACTGATGCAATAGCAATCAGCGCGTTGTTAAATGCTTGTGCGCCACGTGACAATTGTATGTGCTTGGCTGTGTCTGCTAGAGGACGGTTCTTTACGACACAGATTTTGTCAGATGTTTAGGTCGCCTAATCTAAAGATCGTTTATGATTTACATTTCATATTATTCTTAAAATGGTTAAACTATGTTTTTTCATCGTCTAATTATGTATTTATTCCAGTTTCTATCATACCTTTGCATGAAATTATGGAAATAATTAATTGATGGCTCCTGACTGTGAGGCTGTGATAAGCAAGCCTTTGGATGTCCTGTAAAATGAACAGCTGGCGCTGCTGCACCAAGACACCATGGCTGTATTTATTCCTATGCAGCCAGCAAGGCAGCTGAATCTAATTTGAATGTGAAAATATCTGAGCTTGAACAGACCACATATTAACTTTACAACTTCCAAGGTCAACATGTCATCTAACAGCCCTCTCTCCTGTGCTTAAAACGAGGCAGCAACCGTATGTTGTTGCCACCATTCAACGCATCTGAACATCTTAGCAGCTCATGTGTCATCTGAGGTATTTCTTCGCGTGATGATTTACTTAATTTACTCTTGAATGAAATCTTGTCAAGATCAGCCCAGAGTGTATAGGGAGTTATTTTAGATGAGCCAATTAAATTGGAAATTGAAAAAGCCAAATATAATTATTCTCATGTGTCATTCACTACATTCAGACGACTGATTTTTATTGGTAATGCAGTTCTTGATACAAAAACAGCCAATACGAATAATGTTACAAACATATTTAGCTTAATAGCACATTCATGTATAATACAACATATCGACATTTAAGTACATAACTTAAAATGGACAAAAATACACATATATACTATATATGTTAAACCAAAAAAAAAATTACATTACAGTGGTGTCGAAGGTGATTCATAGAGTTTTGAGAGTAAAGGAAATGCCAGATATATTTGATGTTGCAGCTACATATAGTCGATGTTGAGTAGAATCAAATAGCCAAGTTGCATTATTCCAGATTGCTGCTTCTATTGCAGGTAGACCATGATGGATGCTGAGAATCAGAGAGTCTGGCATTGTGCTCTCACCAAATTGCAGACGCCAGAGAACACTGAACCAAAGGAAATGTATTAACACGCGGTGAAAGTGCCTGGGGAAATCCGCACCGTCGTATTGAGCAGTTATTAAGGTGGCCTTCAGAATCTCTAATAGACTTAAACAATCACCTCCGTTTAGGGTTGTCTGCAAGACAAGGTTTTGTAAGACCACCACCATTTCACTGTCGCACAGTTGGTTGAATCCTTGGGTATGAGTGTGGTATCACTGAAGAACATGTTTACACGATCGTTTAGTAATGAATATTTTGTGTGCTTCTCGGGTCTCACAGATACATATGCGACATTCAGGAGGGAGCGTCTGATAATTTCTCATCACAGGGCCAAATTTAAGAGGTGGTTCATTGCCGGCAATGAGACAGGGATTGAGCACTACAACCCTGAGTTGAAAAGGCACTTCAATCCAGTGTGAAAGTTCACCGACTCCAACACACAAGATATTCTAGTCAGAAAACTCAGTAGGCCAGATCAGGTCCATCGTTTTGTGGGAAGCTAGAGGGGTGGTGCATATTGACTTAATACCTCCCAAGGAGATCAATATCAGGTTAATATTATACAGACTTGCTCTGTCAACTGCGCGAATCAATGCAATTGACGTTCCATCTTTATAAGTGTAGTGCTCGAACCGACAAAAGAGCTTCTTGTCTTTCCTCGTTACTTTATTCCGCGTATATTGTTCCACATCTCTCCCGTCAACACCGCTCAATGTTCCTCCGCTCACACCGACCCACAACTCTTCGCCCCGCTGGCCCCGCCGGCCCCGCTCGCCGCCGGCCCCGCCGGCCCCGCCCGCCCCGCCCCGCCGGCCCCGCGCCCCGCTGGCCCCGCTCGCCGCGCCCCGCTCGCTCCCCTTTACTCCTCCGTCGACTCTCCTCTCCGCTCTCTCTCTCTCTCTCCAGCTCTTTATTAGCTCCGCCGTCCCACTCCGTCGTAACTACACCAGTTCTTCTTCCACGCTCCAGCCGCTTCCGACTCTCCGTCGTCTCTCTGATGCTCTACGCTACTCCACTGCTACCCTACACTTCTCCACTGCTACCCTACACTTCTCCATTGCTACCCTACGCTATACTCACTCTGCTGCTCCGTCTCTTCATCTGTCTCTCCTCCCAGGCACGAACTCTCGTCTCACTCCACAACCCCTGACTTTTATCCCCGAACCAATTAACCCCTAATTAATCAGGCCATCCCCCACCACGCCACGCCACTTGCCCCCAGCCCCCCTGCCACGTGGCGTTCTTTTTCCAGACATGCCGGCGCCAATCTCCGACATCCACCCCTCTCGTCCAATCAACACCCTGCATCCTTAATTACCCCCTGCCACCTGCTACCACCCTTAACCATCACGCCACCTTAATTTGGACAACAACAACGACCAGCCAATCAGCGCCCTGTGTCCTCATTTGCCCTCACTGTCCGCCGCGTGCGCGCATACCGACCCAGCGCGTGACGCGTATCTCTGGCACTACATCAGTATCATCGTGGCTTCTGCAAGACAATGCCCGGACCATGCTGCAACAGTGCTAAAGGCTGATAAGTAATGTGAGGCACTACCTTCATATATATATATATATATTTCAACATTTAATACTGGTAAATACAAACTATAACAATCTTATCTAAAGTACCTCGTTCTGGAAGATAAGCAAATTATACTGATTCTAAAGAAAATATTACAATACTTAGGGTAGCAAAACGATTATATGGATGTAATCACTTTAAACACTAAACAATGTTTATGTTTTATTTTATCAGGTAAGGTCGACTGAGCTATATAGCTCTTTTTTAGAAGCAACCTGGCCACAAATGATAGCTCAACAAAGTGGCTCATAATGTGGAAATTTATAGCAGCCAAATACTCTAAATGCATTGGCAAAAACCGGCGAATTCGGAGAAAAATTCACACGTAAGGGTCGGGATAGAACCCTCGACCTCCTATATACCAGGCAAGGTAGTTAGCATCTCGCCACCGTGGTGCCCCTGAATACTTAAGTGCTGAACCATGCAATAGACAGTGTATTGGAATATTTTGTAAAATAATAATATTTAGAAAGGATCGAAATGCGAAACAGAATACACAGGGCTCAAGAAAACCATTCACGGAAATAATAAGGGGATAATTGGAGAAAAAACAGCACAATGTTGAAGATTACAAATGGAATAACAAAAGGGAAACTAACGATTTGTAAATTGCAAATAGCAGCCCGTAGAGAGTAAGATAAAACTATAACCCATTATAGAAGCCACATCTTAAAACTATTGGCAAAATATTAATATGACCTCGCAAAAGTTTTACGTTTGATATGCTAAGCTATAACTAATGTCTTTTGCAGTATGAAAAGGTTGATGAGGGATAATTCATATGCATAGATCCATATCGCTTTCCAACATGCCATATGACACATGGAACAGAACCACAGACATTGACAACAAATATGAAAACTTTACAAAAACTAATATGAGTTCAGAGACGCGTAGAGAGGTCCACACCTGGAAATACATTTAGACGAAAAGAGGTGCGCTGTAACAGGACATAATGAACCCGATATAGACCAAATAATAAATTATGTTAATACTCTGGGAAGCCAATGGTCGTGAATGGGAAAGCCATGCACATTTGCTGTACTCTATATATTGGCCTGTTCTTGGACAGCTCTTCTCGCCGGCGCCGTCTCACCCTGCCACCCTCCGCTCCTCTGGGCCCAGAGGCGAGTCGCGATACATCACACACCCGGCCTACGCAGTCACTTCACTCACCTTTATCTCAGACCATGTCGGGTTCGCATGTCACTACTCCTTGTCGTGTCGCGGTGTGTGAAAATCGGAATTTAGCGGGTGGCAGATGGCCGCGGAGTCCGAGGCAGTTGACCGCATTAGCGCATCATATCGTGGCGGCGCTGTTGTTGGGACTGTACAGGTTGTTGAGGTGCGGTGCTCATCAATACGGGAGCATCTGCTACCATTATTTCTGAGTTTATGGATAGGACTTTGCCACAAAAGGTGAGATATCTTAGCCCAGTAGGAAGGCCATGTGTCCCACTAATGGCGGGTGTTTGGGTATTGTAGGCCAAATATCGGTGATGGTACATATTGGGGACATTGAGCTGACGGGTCCAGTATTTGGTCCAAAGTCATTGGCTGTGCACTATTTGTTGGGGACCGATTATCTGGGGAGGATGCCCCTTAAGATTTTTCCGGATCAGGCATGTGTTGAGTTGCCATCCAGCCGTCGATTGGCGTTTTTGTCTTCCCCATTCGGTTGTGTATGGCCAACACCACGGTTCAGTCCCTGGTGAAGTAAACGGTTACTGTTCTCCCTGATGCACAGATGTTTGTGCCCTTGCGGCTGCAGAAGCAGAATGACCGGGAAGTCACCTTGGATGTTGTTGTTTTTTCCCCTTCAAACAGAACGGTTCGAGGCCTTACTTTGGTGGGAGCCCAGACGATAGTGAGGGTGGACCAGGAACCCTTCCTTCAGGCGTTGAATGCTGGTCTGGGTGCCACGGTGATACAGTCAGGTACGGTTTTGGCCCACATGATGGTCGCATGTTGTGAGGAGACTAATGATGTGACCGCTCAGGTCGTGGCCACAGTGGAGCGGGAGGGGGGACTGATGAGCAAAGGGCTGAGTTGCATGCACTGCTTCGGGAATTCTCAGATGTTTTTAGTAAGGGCAAATACGATATTGGCCACATGTCCCTGATGCATCCCAACATTGATACGGGTAGTGCTGCCCCCATATGCCAGAATTTGTATAGATTTAGTCCAAAGGAGAATGACCAAGTTCGCTACGCGGTCGATGAGATGTTGGCTGCTGATATAATTTCCCCTTTCACCAGTCGGTGGGGGGCTCCCATTGTCCTTGTGAAGAAGCAGGACAGGAGTTTGAGATTTTGCGGAGATTTCCGCAAGCTAAATAAAGTCTTCGTGGCAGATGCAAAACCCGCTCCCACGGATGGGCGATTAGTTGGATGCATTGGCGGGTGCGCAGTTTTTCTCCACCCTGGACATGTTGTCGGGGTTTTGTAAGTTGCCTCTGGATGAGAGTTCCAAACCAAAAACTGCGTTTCGAACACCGCAGGGGTTGTTTCAGTTTAAATGCCTTCCGATGGGACTTCACTTGACTCCAGCCACGTTTCAGCGACTTATGGAGTTATTGCAATTGGGACTCCAATGGGACTCATGCCTGATCTATTTGGACGACGTGATCGTCTTTGGACAAACATTCCAAGAACATTTACAGCTGTTGCGATTGGTGTTTGTCAAGATGAGGGGGAATAGATTTTTGCTCGTTGGGGTAGAGTACCTGTCTTAGTGGCCGGTAGCATGGCCTCTGCTGGATCAATAGGCAGCATCCATCACGGACGTGTTCCTTCATGGTTATGTTCTGGACAAAGGGGCCCCGGAACGTCTCCTTACGGACCAGGGCCGAAACTTTTCTTTGAAATTGTTTAAGAGGTGTGTGATTTGCTGGGCACAAAGAAAATTTGGACTTCGCCTTACCATCCACAGACCGACGGGATGATAGAGCGCCTGCAAAGGACTCTTACGTCCATGTTGTGTTAACAGATTAAGGGGCTCAGTATGACTGGGATTTGCACGTTCCGGGTGTTCTCACGGAGTATAGAATGGCCTCTCACGCCTCTACTGGATTCTCCATTTTTTCTGATGTACAGGAGAGAATGTGACCCCCCCCTGGAAACCCAGTTGAATGTCGAGCCAAGTAAAAAGAGGGTCGCTGTGCCTGGACACAAGCACCTTACCCGTTAGCGGTTGATAGAAGCGCGGGAAGCATCCTGAGGAAATTCGGCTAAGTGGCAATCCGCAAATGAAAAACTGGCGGGCCTCAGGGAATCCAGAAACCCATGTAAACCTGGGAAGAAGGCATGGCTGCATTGCCTCCAGTTACCCCTGGGCACGTCCCCTAAATTGTATAGGCCATGTCAGGTCCTGGTTGAGGTGATTGAGGTCAGGAGGCCACAATGTGTGTGAATCCAGGTTGGTCGCAGGCGTTGATACGTGTGTAGTGGTGATACGCGCTGGGGTAGCGATCAGGTGCCAGCGCGTCGTGATTGGATGTGTGTGTGGTGACGCGCGCTGATGGTGAGGGATCAGGGGTCAGCGCGGGATCGTGGGTTGTGTGGTGCTGATTGGCTGGGTGCCGGTGACGCGCTGGTGTGGGAGTGATCGGGTGGCAGCGCGGCGTGATTGGTTGGTGAGTGGAAACACGCGCTGGGGGAAAGAGGATCGTAGAGATAGCGCGTTGTGATTGGTTCACTAAGGAGCGATGCTCACATCGAGGTCCGCATCCGCTCTGTCTCCCGGGAGGAGGGACTATATAAGGTGATGCGCACAGGCGCACGGGGAGAGTGTAACCAGCGAAGACTGAAGACGGAGAGGAAGAGATAGGGCCCTGCGGTACCTAGTCCCGCAGTCTTGTGAGGACCGGGACTCTGTGTAACCCAGAGGCGGAGTGTAGGGTGAGCATGCAGTGTCAGCATGCAGAGTGTGTAGCCAGAGGCATAGGGTCTACACGAGACGAGTCTACACGAGACGAGTGATGTGTGTGTAGCCAGAGGCATAGGGTCTACACGAGACAAGTCTACACGAGACGAGTGATGTGTGTGTAGCCAGAGGCATAGGGTCTACACGAGACGATTCTACACGAGACGAGTGATGTGTGGGTAGCCAGAGGCCTAGAGTCTACACGAGACGAGTGAAGAGTGTAGACGGAGGCAGAGGGTCTACATGAGTCAAGTACAGTGTGCTATTAGAAGAATAGAGGTTACGAGTTGTACCGGTGTATGGTGACCGTACTCGGAAGAATAGAGACTACACGTTGTATCGAGATAAGTGAAGATTTAATAAAAGAAGTGTGTTACCCGTCAAGGAGTTTCCTGCCGTCATTTCCAATACTTCAGCTGGCATCAGAAGTGAAACTGTCTTCCAAGCATGGATACAAGGAAGACCAATCGGACCCACGGGATTGACCGCGAGGACAACCTTGACGACCCGGGCCAGCTGCCGTCGGGGGGTGAGGACGAAGAATGGCCCACGCTGCAGGATCCGCCGGCGGCGCCGGAGGAGCGACGGGGGACCAAGGCCGTGCTCCGTGAGGCGCACTCTCGTCTGGCGGAGCTGCTGCTCGCCGCCGCGTCCATCCTGGCGGAAATCAGCTCGTCGGCTGGAGCGGAGACGGCGGCGGACATTCTACAGGGTCGCCCCGCAGATTCCCGCCAAAATGACTTGGCGATTCCCGCCATTTCATCGGCGTCGACTTTTGGCGGGAACGGCGACCGCCACGTGGCGGCGGTTCTCCAAGCGCGCCCTCTTACGTCATCAACGCGCTCTGCGGACCGCCATCAGTCATCCGCCATTGGGGCCGCCATCTTACACACCGACGGGGCGGCGGGAAGGAACCACGACGCGGAGGACGACTTCATTTTTCAACAGCGCCTCCCCGCATTGTCAGCCTTCAAGGCGGAAGGCGGGGACTGGGGCCAATTTCAGCGCAGGTTTTTGGCGCATCAGGAGATGTCTGCCTGGTCCGATGCTACGGCGCTGCGGGCACTGCCTGCCATGTTGGACGACAACGCGCTCGCGGCCTTCATGTCAGCTCGGAGGTCGGACCGCTCCACGCTTAAGGCAGCGCTGGGTCTCATGGCCAAGGTCTACGGACCTCCCTCGGCGTGCCGCCATCATTTTTATGCAAGGCGGAAGGCGGACACGGAGACCGCGCTCGCCTATCGCACGGCGTTGCTGGCTCTCGCCGATGCTGCATTCCCTCGGATGGACGAGGAGGGCCAGGATGCGATGATTTTGGAGCAGCTGCTTAAGTTGGCGCAGGACCTGGGGGTCCCCATCAACACGGCCGACGAGATCGACATTTCTTCCTTACGGGTCGCTACGAGTATACAAGCGCACGAGGCCCTTCAGCGCAAACAGGGGATCGTCTGCAACGCTGCCGTGGCCTCAGCTCCGGGTCCGGTGATCACCGAACCCCAAGTCGTCAGTCCGCGAGAGGAGGCGTTCACCGCGGGACGACCAGGGGACTGGAGGTCGGGGGGTCGGTCGCCTCTGCGATCGGCTCGCAAGCTGGAGCAACCGAGATCACCGACGACTCTCATCACGTGCTATAACTGCGGCCTCCGGGGCCACGTGGCGTCCGGTTGCCGCGCTCCCCGTCAGCGCGCCATGGGATCTCGGCTGGACGACAACCAAGGCCCCAAGGCATCCCTACAAACCCCGGCAAGTCGCGGCACCTCACATGCTCGGCCCACACACTCGACACGCATGGGCCGTCGCGGGGCGACGGAAGAGGGCCGGTTAGGGTTCGGGGATTCGGTTCGGCGAGGGGGTTTCGGCCGGGACCGGAGAGACATTGAATGGTCGGAGTTGGGGCATAGAATTGTGGCTGCTTCAGCGGGTTCATCCGTCGTTGCGGGTTCTATTGATGGGGTCGAGGTCAGGGTATTGGTGGACACGGGGGCGTCGGCGACTATTATATCGGACCTCATTTATAACATTCTCCACGTCCAATGCCGTCCGCTGCTCCGAGTGGATGTGCCATTTTTCGCCGCAAATGGGGGATCGTTAGGCATTATTGGTCAGATTAGGGCGTCCATTTGCATTGGGGATATCAAATTGTCGGGACCCGTTTTCGTTTCGTCTTCTTTGGCGGTTCCTTGTCTATTGGGCACTGATTTTTTGGCTAAGATGCCCATTAAAATTCTAATCGATCAGCGTTGCATTGAACTACCTTCGGGTCGCCGTATTTCATTTTTGACGAGCCCTACTGTTGTATGTGTTGGAGTTATGAAATTTTGATAAAAATAATAAAAATTAATAATTTTCCGAAAAATGCGCAAATCGCATTAATTATGTTAATGTGTGTATTAACATGCATAAGTTATGATAATGCGTGTAATGATATGCATAAATTATGATGGTGTGAGTAATTGTATGCATAAATTATGATAATCGCGGAGATAATCGTAGTAATTTATGTGGATGCTTGCGATGATGTTAATGTGAGCAGTTGTGGTAATCAGGCTCAGCTTCGTTTATCCAGAGTTATGTCAATCAGGATAACACGATGATCAATGATTAAACGTTTACTGATTATCCTAGTGTGTGTTATGATATTTAGGTCTCCATTTTCATATCTCATCACAGGATACAGTTATCAAAAATAAGATGGTTTTGCATGGACTTGGAAAGAATCACTCGAACAGTTGGTGTTAAGCAATTTTATTCTAACAAGCATGTGACATTCTATCATGCAGGTCAAACATGCGCCAATAATTCATGAATAACCAAACACTTATGCATTTGCGATATCATGCATTCGATTAATATGAATAACTAAAATTCTTATGCAATTACGAGATTAAGCATTGACTAAAATGAATGAATAAACACTTATGCATTTACTAAATTGAATAACTCAAAACTCTTATGCATTTTCGATATTGTGCATTCGACTAATATAGATAACTAAAATTCTTATGCAATTACGAGATTAAGCATTGACTAAAATGAATGAATAAACACTTAAGCATTTACTAAATTGAATAACTCAAAACTCTTATGCATTTTCGATATTGTGCATTCGACTAATATGGATAACTAAAATTCTTATGCAATTACGATATTAAGCATTGACTAAAATGAATGAATAAACACTTATGCATTTGCGAAAACAACTCAAAACTCTTATGCATTTAACGAACTGAATGACTAAAAACCCTCCTAACAACCAGGCATCTCATTAGTTCGTTTTGGTATCGATCACAATCGGCGACTGGCCGAGTTTGAAACCAAGCATGACACTCTTCATTTTGCGGTAATAAAAATCACTTATTATACCCAAGAGGCGAAAGTATATGTCAATAGATTCATCGGCAAGTGTGAAATCCTTTTAACGGAAGGTTGGAGTCAATGGTGGGTGAGGCGTGTTGCGGGAGAGCGAATTTGGCTCGGTTTTAATTAATTCTTCCGCGAGACTCTAAGACAAAGAAAACTGGTTTGACAAGATTTTCTTTCTTTGTGCACGGTCGATTCGCAATGAGGATTTCGAGGGTTTTAGTTTGCATCGACGAATCTATTGGTCGTTTATGCGATAAGAGAAACAAAAAACAAGAAAAAAAACTTCACCCTCTTATAACCGACGGATTCTTAATTACTCAGAGGGCCACGATTCCTTACGGCCAGCTGGTGTTCAAACTTTATAATTAGTCTTCTGATGATTGTCTAGGGTTGGTCCCATTGTGAGAGAGGTGGATTGTCTCTTGGATAAATTCTTGCATGCCCCGCGGGAAGTAGGTGTGTGCGTGTGTGTGTATGTGCTTCCTGGAGGTTGTGAGTGGGGGAGGTGATACGACCCTGGTTCGCAGATTCCTCTCGCCCGTGCGGGTTGCAGCCGCGACTTTCTCCGCAGGGAGGTGAGCGGCGGCGCTTGGCGGCGCTTGGCGGCCCTCGGTAGCTGACGGCGCGGTGGCGCGTTCTTTGTAGCTGACGGCGCGGTGGCGCGCTCTCGGTAGCTGACGGCGCGGTGGCGCGCTCTCGTAGCTGACGGCGCGGTGGCGCGCTATCGGTAGCTGACGGCGCGGTGGCTCGCTCTTTCTCTCCACTGCTGGATGACGAGTCGGTTCTCGTTGGTTGTCGCTCTGGCGATGAACGATGCTTTCGTTCGTTGCTGGTATTGACGTTGGGTTGAAGTTGTTGGCTCGAGAGTGATAGCTGGAATCTCCGTCCGTTTCACTCGCAGCTCGGCGGCTCAGTGTGGTAATTCTTCTTAGGTGGTGCAGACCTCAGCTTGTCAATGCACGTCGCTACCCCGCGAACATCGTCATTTTGGATGACGGAAGAGCTCCTTCGTTGTTGGCGACGAGATGGGGCTCAGAGCCCTGGCGATATGATGGTGGGGCCCGTGGCCCAGACGATCTGTGTTGAATGGATTTTTTCCCGGCTTATATTGAGAAAAATCCCCTCCGTTTCCCGAGTTGTTCAAAGTCTGTCATAAAACCTTCCTGTGTGTGGCCATCTGCATCCGTGTGTGTGTCCGTCCGTGTGTTTCGCGTGCGTGTTTGTCCGTGTGTTTATTAGCTTTGAAGACACAGCTGTTGTCGTTCTGGAAGGGGGGGGGGGCTCGTGACGGCGCCAACGAAGTTATACATTAGCCAGACCGATGATTCGCGTCGAGTTATATATATATATAAAAGAGATATTCGAATCCATGTTTTTGTTACTGAATAATATTTGTCGCGAAAACCTACGCGTTAAGCGAGCTTAATTATTTCCTCCCTCGCTCGGGGATCATATCTTTTGTCTCACATAGCTTAAGTTGTTTTGGTTTGGAAGTTGAAATGCGACTTATTCCATTATGCCCCAGTTATGCCGAAACCGTGTTCCCGATGTTTCATCGTGACCCGATCTCTCATGGAGATGTTATTCCTTGCGTGTGCAATTTTTGCTGTCCGTGTTGTGGGAAGACAAAGACGGTTGTTTCCAGTGTGGAAGCACCCGGCGCATGCTTTTATTTATTTATTTTCTGAGAACGTGTTAATTTCCTTTGAGCCATTGCCCGGGAGTTTTATTGGTGTCATTCCCCGGCTTTGTGCCTGTGTGTGGAGATCCTCTCGGAAAGACAAAGATGGCCGTGATTACCCTCTTTCATGCCCTCTTTCCTTTGAAATGAGGTGTGCGCACATCTGTGTTAGTGTGTGGGGGCGTGTCCGTTCTCACGTTGCCCCGTGTCTATTAAAAAAAATGATATTATCTATGTTGGCAGAATAATTCTTAAAAAAATTTAATTTTAAATATTAAAAAGGGGGGCATATACACAACACTACTGAGATTCGGATGGCGTGCGCCACGATACAAGCATTGGCGACGCAGACCGTGCACGTGCCCCCGGGTTCACAGATGTTAATTCCCCTCCGGTTGCGGAAACCATGGGTGGAGGGGACTTCGGAACAAGGCATGCTTTTGGGTCCTTCTAACAGGGCTGTCGGGGGGGTCGATTTGTCGGTGGCTCACACTTTGGTTCGGGCGGACAAGGATCCGTTTGTGATGGTTTTAAACGCTGGGTCGCGGCCAGCCGTCATTCAGCAGGGTACCGTGCTGGCTCACGCGGCGCGGGTTCCTGCGGAGGAGCGGCTGGTTGCGCACGTTGATCCGAGCCCCACGCAGAACATTGAACCGAGGGAGGACCTTGAATGGGTCCATTCGCTGTGCGCGGGCTCGGACGATTTGTCAGGGGTGCAGTTGGGTGCGCTGCGCGAGTTACTAATGGAATTTTCTGATGTGTTCAGTAAACATAAATATGACATTGGGTGTACGGATTTGTTACGCCACCACATTGACACGGGCGATGCGGCACCGGTCAGGCTAAATCCCTTCCGACTGAGTCCTGCTGAAAAGGAACATGTTCAGTCGGCCGTTAACGATATGCTTGAAGCCGACATTATTTCGCCTTCCTCCAGTCCTTGGGGAGCACCTATTGTGCTGGTTAAGAAGCAAGACGGGTCCTTGCGATTTTGCGTAGATTTCCGTCGCCTGAATAAGATCTCTGTGGCTGACGCGTATCCGCTCCCCAGGATGGACGAGTCCCTCGATGCATTGTCTGGTGTGCGATATTTTTCGACTCTTGATTTGTTATCGGGGTTCTGGCAGTTGCCACTCGACGAAGAGTCTAAACCTAAGACAGCATTTCGGACTCCAGGGGGCCTGTTCCAGTTTAACCGGTTACCCATGGGACTTCACTCCTCTCCAGCGACGTTTCAGCGCCTTATGGAGTTGGTTTTGTCGGGCTTGCAATGGGAGACGTGCTTGATTTACCTTGACGATGTCATTGTTTTCAGTAAAACATTTGAGGAACACCTCCAGCGATTGAGAGGGGTGTTCTTGTGAATGCGATCGGCTAAATTGAAATTTAAACCGGCCAAATGCCACCTTTTTCGTAAGTCCGTTAGATACTTGGGTCACATTGTCGACTCTTCGGGGATCTCTACCGATCCCGCGAAGACGGACTGTGTCAGTTCATGGCCGACACCCACGTCAGTTGCAGACGTGCGCAGTTTCATCGGTTTTGCTTCGTATTACCGCCGATTCGTTGAGCACTTCGCCACTATTGCAAAACCCTTGCACGCTCTAACGGCGAAGGGTGTGAAGTTCCAATGGGGACCGGAAGAGGAGGCCGCGTTCTGCGCCCTCCGGGACGCCTTGGTGGGTGCCCCACCCTTGCGTTATCCGGATTTTGCGAGTCCCTTCTTGCTAGATACGGAGGCTAGCAACACGGGCATTGGGGGGGTACTGTCCCAGGTTGTTGGGGGAGTCGAAAGGGTGGTCGCTTATGGTAGCAGGGTGTTGTCTCCGGCGGAGCAGCGCTACTGCGTCACCCGTCGTGAACTGCTCGCCATTGTTTTTTTTGTACAACAGTTCAGACCGTATCTCTATGGTCGTCACTTTACGGTCCGGACGGACCACGCGGCGCTACAGTATTCATTGAGGGTCGCCCAACCCTCGGGCCAATTATCACGGTGGTTGGAAGTCCTCCAAGACTATCAGTTCACGACCACATACCGTAAGGGGTTGCGACACACAAATGCTGATGCCCTGTCGCGATTGTTGCCTTGTCAGAAATGTGCGTGTCTATCGGGATCAGCGCGCTGTAAACCGCCGGTTGTGGAAGATAAAGGGGCATTGGCTGCGACCGCGGGCGCGCCAATCGGGGATGTCCCCGCTACCTCTCAGGATCGGGACTCGCTGCTCTCACTGTCGCTGAGTGAGTGGGGCCGCCTCCAAATGGCGGACGGCTCCCTGCTAGCATTGCGCCGCAGGGTGGGAGGTCCTAAAGAGGACCAGGAGCGAACTGGCTCCTATGTACTTAAACAGGGCATGTTGATGAGATGGGACAGTTTGTCCCGGCGGCATGCACTGGTGGTGCCTTCTGCTGTAAGGGGGAAAGTTTGGGAGTAAACAAAACGCTTGCCCTGCTTCAGCGTGACTATTATTGGCCGGGAATGGGGAGTGACGTGGTAAATATTCTGAAGGGGTGCGTTGAGTGCGCCAGACGGAAACCACCGCCCGTGCCAGCTAATCCACCGCTGCAATCTATTCAGGTCTCGCGCACTAACGAGCTCGTTGCGCTCGATATTTTGGGGCCTTTTCCAGTCACGCCTAGAGGGAATAAATACCTGTTGGTGGGGGTCGAATATTTCACCCGGTGGCCTATGGCGTGGCCTCTCGCCAACCAGTCGGCAGCGGCTGTGACGGACGCCTTTGTCCAGGGCTATGTCCTGGACAAGGGGGCTCCCGAACGCTTGCTGACTGACCAAGGGAAACATTTTTCGAGTAAATTGTTGCAAGAGGTGTGCGATCTGTTGGGTACCAAGAAGGTGCGTACCTCCCCGTACCACCCGCAGACGGACGGGATGGTGGAGAGACTTCACAAGACTTTGACTTCTATGCTGTGCCACCAGGTGTGTGAGGCACATGTAGATTGGGACCTGCAGGTCCCGGGGGTCCTTGCCGCGTATAGGATGGCCCCCCATGCAGCGACGGGTTTTTCCCCATTCTATTTGATGTACGGTCGGGAAGCCGACCCGCCCATGGAAACGCAGCTTGGCCTGTCCGCTCCACGAACTAATTCGAAATTGGCAGAACACATTAAATTCAATATTCACAAGCTGACAGAGGCAAGGGAGGCCGCACGGCTTAATTCGCGGGCTCGCCAAATTGCTAATGAACGGTTGCGGGCACGGAAGGTGTCCATGCACGAATGGAAACCTGGTGACAGCGCCTGGCTGCATTGCCCTCAGGCACCCTTGGCTACGTCGCCTAAATTGTTGAGGCCATGGCGGGGGCCCGCGGAGGTCGTGCGCGTTGCACGGCCCCAGTGCGTTCAGATAAAATGGAAAACGACGGTGGTACGTCCACCCCTCCCGACTGAAACCGTTCTCGCCTCCATATGGCCTCCCATTGTGTCGTGAGGGCTGAGCATGTGACGTGACCGACGACCCAAAGGGGGAAATGTCTCTGCCTGATCCTCACATGTCTCCGCCTGATCTGCTCCCAGGTGTCTCGGAACTGACAGCTGCCGACCACCGGCGGCCGGATCTTCGCGGCGGGGCCGGCCCTTTCAGGCCCGTTCCACGCCGTCTAGAGCAGCCGGAGCCGCCGGACGGTCGTCAGTGTCCCGTCCCATATGACGGACCGGCCAGACGGACTCGCGCCAGGTCGCGCTACTTTGTTTGACCTGCCACGTGAGGAGTTGAGGCAGTTGGAGCGCCTCGTCACTGCGTGTAGTTGCAGAGACGCTGGGCGCGTTCATTTTCTGGAAATCGCTTTTATTATGTTGTTCGTCGGGCTGAATATAGCTTCTTATAAGGTGTTGTGTGTGGTATTGTTAACTTTTCTTGTGTTAATTGTCAAATTGTACATAGGTTGTGTTGTTGTTGTTGTGTTACGGGGCACACTGGGGGGTGGGGGTTTTGTTGTGTTAACGTTGTGGGAGGTTGTTGGTTAGCAGCCGGGACGGCTGCGAGCTATGTGGGGGGGGTGATGTAGTGGTGATACGCGCTGGGGTAGCGATCAGGTGCCAGCGCGTCGTGATTGGATGTGTGTGTGGTGACGCGCGCTGACGGTGAGGGATCAGGGGTCAGCGCGGGATCGTGGGTTGTGTGGTGCTGATTGGCTGGGTGCCGGTGACGCGCTGGTGTGGGAGTGATCGGGTGGCAGCGCGGCGTGATTGGTTGGTGAGTGGAAACACGCGCTGGGGGAAAGAGGATCGTAGAGATAGCGCGTTGTGATTGGTTCACTAAGGAGCGATGCTCACATCGAGGTCCGCATCCGCTCTGTCTCCCGGGAGGAGGGACTATATAAGGTGATGCGCACAGGCGCACGGGGAGAGTGTAACCAGCGAAGACTGAAGACGGAGAGGAAGAGATAGGGCCCTGCGGTACCTAGTCCCGCAGTCTTGTGAGGACCGGGACTCTGTGTAACCCAGAGGCGGAGTGTAGGGTGAGCATGCAGTGTCAGCATGCAGAGTGTGTAGCCAGAGGCATAGGGTCTACACGAGACGAGTCTACACGAGACGAGTGATGTGTGTGTAGCCAGAGGCATAGGGTCTACACGAGACAAGTCTACACGAGATGAGTGATGTGTGTGTAGCCAGAGGAATAGGGTCTACACGAGACGAGTCTACACGAGACGAGTGATGTGTGGGTAGCCAGAGGCCTAGAGTCTACACGAGACGAGTGAAGAGTGTAGACGGAGGCAGAGGGTCTACACGAGTCAAGTACAGTGTGCTATAAGAAGAATAGAGGTTACGAGTTGTACCGGTGTATGGTGACCGTACTCGGAAGAATAGAGACCACACGTTGTATCGAGATAAGTGAAGATTTAATAAAAGAAGTGTGTTACCCGTCAAGGAGTTTCCTGCCGTCATTTCCAATACTTCACGTGCACCCATCACGGCTGAAACCCTATTTCCCGACTTTCCAGGTTGCTTCATCCCCAATACCCGAAGGCCGGGTGTCTGATGTATCCGACGAGCCCAATCATACGACCACGGAGGTTGTGCCTCAGCAGATTTCTATTTTTCTGCCCACAGGACCCCAGCTCCTGACACCAGGGGAACCACTGGTTACGCCGTCGACATGCCAGCCCTGGAGAGCAGAACGACCGGCACCCGCTTCGTCTTCTTCCCCTCTACTTCCTGGGAGGGGCCACGCCCATGAGGCCATCTTCAAGTCCTCCCCGGGGTCTGTTGTATTTATGCCCCTTTTCCAAAAAGTTAATATTAAGAATAATTAGGCCAATATTTTTTTAAATTAAATAATGAAAACAACCCGCTACTCCTCACAACACCAAGCATCTGGAGATCTTGAAATGCCATTCAACGGCAAGACTTCGGAGCAAAGAGAGGTCAGAGACTATCTGGAAATCTCCAGATTGACGAAAGGTCTATGGCCTGACATTCCCAAGGCGTCTGGTGGTGCACGGATAATGTGCAGAGCAAAAAAAAACAACGTTTTCTTTAACGGTTTTCCTTAACGGTAAAAGTTGAAACTCAGCAAAAAGAACAAACCAACGTGATAAAACTGCAGCCTACAATAAGGGCTTTATTAGTAATTCCCTTATTTTACTCGTACTCACCGCACATATATTATTTTGTATTGTATCTTTCTATATACGTGACCTTACCAAAAACTAAAGAATACGAATTCCAGCAGTCAAGAAAGCTTAAGTGGAAACTTAAAATATAACTAGAGTAAAACAGTGCAATCCCTGTATACAGAGAGACAACAAACGTTAATGAACCCTAGGAATATACGTGGTAATAACCATGGTAAATCACAAACCGAATAATAATTATTAAGTATTAGAACAACGGTCATCCAGAAGAATAGAAAGTCAAAATAGGTCAACCACGCGCAACTAAGAGAATATGTATCCCATAGAACCAAAACCTCCCCGGCCACCTTTGTCTTCCAGCAGTTTGGCACGAAAACAGGCCAGCCATAAATCCGTATGGAGGGGTTTGGCCTCGGGATGACCCCCACTCAGGGAGTAGGGGGTCAGGGAGGCCGCGGGGAGAGACCACAGGGAGGGGGCGAGAGGGCACCTGTTTTGTTTGTTTGTTTTTCTCTCGAGAGGGGAGGGGGCTTCACGTTTTGGTTAAAACGCAAACAGACATAAACTTGACAGAAACCACCCGCTCGGGGTCACCAAAGGATGAAAAGGGTGGGGGCAATAATTCATGGCCACGGGGGAAGAGCAGAACAGAGTAAGCATTTTTTTTTTCGCAAGAGACGCAAGGAAGGGAGGAAATTCAGATAAAAAGAGAGACACAGCCATACATCGAGTATCTCGCTCATCACCAACGGAGGAGCGCCACCATCATCACCAGCACAGGAGATCATCACCCCGATGCAAGAGAAGACTCCGCCACTCGCCAAGGATGGCGAGGCCTGCCAAGTAGCACATGCTATTCAGTGTGAGCTGAGTGTTAATAGAAGAAGTATCGCTCGGAAGTCATTCTGCTCTGGACACCGATTTCCACGAGCCACTGAAGTCTGAGTTAAGCTAACGAAATTCCAGCATCAACCGCGAGAGAGAGACGGAAAGCGCCAAAACGTCGACCAAGCCGTCCACCAACGAACGAAAGCCTCGTTCATCCCCGCGAGCGCCGAGCGCCGCCAGCCCGCCAGCGCACGAGTGCACGAGCAGCACCAAGCCCCGGGCGCCATCAAGCGCCAAGCGACTGAGCCTCTTCAAGGACAACATCGTGCCAACGCCGCTCAGCTAGCAGCAGAGAGAAAGTTGGTGGGGTCCTGCTGCTGCTACAGTCCCTCCTGCTGCTGCCACGCCCGAGCGAGAGGGAACCTCTCCGAAGCCGTTCGTATCCCCTCCCCCACACTCACAAATCCACGAAACACGCCGGCGTTACTCACGCAAGAATTTACCAAGGGACAATCCCACACACCCACACAATGGAATCAACCCTAGCCGATCATAAGAAGACCAATTAGAAAGTATGAATCATCAGCCGACCGCGAAGGCATCGCGGCTCATCGCGTGATTAGAATAAGTCATTTAAAATTGCCTTAGTTTTTTTTTCTAATTTTGTATCTTTTTAATCGCATATACGACCAATAGATTCGTCGATGCAAACTAAACTCTTGAAATCCTCATCACGAATCTATTGACGTATGCTTTCGCCTATGGGGTATAATAAGTGCTTTTATTGCCCTTCATATGAATATCGTTGCATGCCTGTTTTAAAGACTCTACCTGTCGCCGGATATGCTCGTTACGCGGTGAAATTAATGATATGTGTGGTTGCAAAGAAAAAAAAACATTGATGGTTAAGTGTGCTGCTCACTGAGAGAAATCTCCCCGATGGTACCGTGGATAATTCCGAGCATGAGAGTTCGCATATTAGTGTTATATTTTTGTTTAGAATTAAAATTGCTTAACATAGAAGTGTTTGAGTGTTTCTTTCCAAGTCCATGCATAACTGTCTTCATTATAATAACTGTATCCTGCGTTGAGATATGAATTTGGAGACCTAACATAACATAAACACACTAAGATAATCAATAAATGTTTAATCAAAGATAATTGTTTTATCCCGATTGATACAACTCTGGATAACGAAGCTAAGCTTAATTCTAGATTTGAAGCTTTCGTGACTGCAAGGATTCATATTCTTAGGTTTTATTTCGCTAAAGTCACGTAGGTAAAACATTAAAAAAGTAAAATAAAATAAAAATCCCGACGTTTCGGAGGCAACACAAGCTTCCGTCTTCAGGTGGAACCGTCACAGCCACGACAGATATATCAAGTAAATGAGAGATTGCAGGAGCTACCACTCCGTTTATATAATGGTTGGAGAAGGTGGTGGGGCAAGGGCCGCATACTTTTATTAATATGGTAAGGTGAGGCTTAAGAGGGTGAGCCTTTGTTATGGAGAGGTACGGTTTGTGAATCAACCTGTGACAGGGAGACAATCATTAAACATGGTAAAACTGTAATAGTTGTCTGTCAAATAAGATTGGCAAATAAGTGTAGTTAAATCTTTTTTGCATGGTTAATCACATATTTCCAATGATTACTCAGTTTGTAACCGTCATCACGGTTGAAATTATGTCTGTGTTTGTATATTTGTATGGCTTCGTGTACAAACCTTTGATGGTAGCCAGGAGGTTTGCAGAGAACCTTGGTCTCGAAAAGACAATTTCATGAGAGCCCACCGAGTTGTAGCAATGATCGGCAACGGCCGAAGAATCAGTTCTGACGTGTTTCAGATCTGACTTGTGCTCGCGGACACGATCAGAAACATGACGTTTCGTTTCTCCAATGTAGCAATCACCACAAATGCAACTCAATTTGTAGATTCCAGGATACTGTAAGTCAGGAACGACATCCTTCACAGATGGAATCAAATCACGGATTTTATGCACTGTACTGAATCGGACTTGGATCTTATGTTTATTTAGAATTTTGGAGATCTTTTTGGTCACGCCTGCTATGTATGACAACGTGATAGTTTTGGTCGGAGTTTCATGTGGCTGTTTCTGTGTGGTGGGAGAAACAGCTTGGCGGATAGTGCGGTCAGAGTATCCGTTCATCCTGAGGGCCCGATGTACATGTCTTAATTCACCGGCCAGGTGGTGTTGGTCAGAAATGCCATGGGCTCTATCAGATACTCTGCTCCCCTTCACAGGCAAGACCTCTTCGGCAGTACTCAACTCAACCCAAATAGTCTCTATGGTTAAGGACATGGTACTATCTCCTGATGACATCCTCGTCAGCTTTGATGTAGTATCTTTGTTCACCAAAGTCCCAGTACCGGACACCCTAACAATAATTGAGGACTTAGTCCAACATGGATTGAATTCTGATGTACCTGCGCTGGTTAGGCATTGCTTCACCAACACTTATTTTACCTGGAATGGCACCTTCTACAAACAGAATGAGGGTACCCCTATGGGCTCCCCCTTGTCACCAGTTATAGCCAACATGTTCATGGAAAAGTTTGAATCAGACGCCATCCAGACATCCACCCTGCGTCCTTCCCTGTGGAAGAGGTATGTGGACGACACTTTCGTCATCTGGCCACATGGCCTCCCAGCATTGAACCACTTCTTGGACCACATCAATTCTAGACACCCATCCATCAGATTCACCATGGAAGTGGAGAAAGACGGTAAACTACCATTCTTGGATATTCTGTTTGAGAGGAGGCCTGACGGATCCTTGGGATATTCTGTCTACAGGAAAGCCACCCACACAGATTCCTACTTGAAACCGGATTCCCAACACCACCCATCTCAAAAGAATTCTCTCATCAAAACGCTATACCACAGAGCCCATGGCATTTCTGACCAACACCACCTGGCCGGTGAATTAAGACATGTACATCGGGCCCTCAGTATGAACGGATACTCTGACCGCACTATCCGCCAAGCTGTTTCTCCCACCACACAGAAACAGCCACATGAAACTCCGACCAAAACTATCACGTTGTCATACATAGCAGGCGTGACCAAAAAGATCTCCAAAATTCTAAACAAACATAAGATCCAAGTCCGATTCAGTACAGTGCATAAAATCCGTGATTTGATTCCATCTGTGAAGGATGTCGTTCCTGACTTACAGTATCCTGGAGTCTACAAATTGAGTTGCATTTGTGGTGATTGCTACATTGGAGAAACGAAACGTCATGTTTCTGATCGTGTCCGCGAGCACAAGTCAGATCTGAAACACGTCAGAACTGATTCTTCGGCCGTTGCCGATCATTGCTACAACTCGGTGGGCTCTCATGAAATTGTCTTTTCGAGACCAAGGTTCTCTGCAAACCTCCTGGCTACCATCAAAGGTTTGTACACGAAGCCATACAAATATACAAACACAGACATAATTTCAACCGTGATGACGGTTACAAACTGAGTAATCATTGGAAATATGTGATTAACCATGCAAAAAAGATTTAACTACACTTATTTGCCAATCTTATTTGACAGACAACTATTACAGTTTTACCATGTTTAATGATTGTCTCCCTGTCACAGGTTGATTCACAAACCGTACCTCTCCATAACAAAGGCTCACCCTCTTAAGCCTCACCTTACCATATTAATAAAAGTATGCGGCCCTTGCCCCACCACCTTCTCCAACCATTATATAAACGGAGTGGTAGCTCCTGCAATCTCTCATTTACTTGATACAGCTGTCGTGGCTGTGACGGTTCCACCTGAAGACGGAAGCTTGTGTTGCCTCCGAAACGTCGTGATTTTTATTTTATTTTACTTTTTAATGTTTTACCTACGTGACTTTAGCGAAATAAAACCTAAGAATATGAAGCTAAGCCTAATTATCATAACTGCTGACATTAACATAATCGCAAGCATTCGCATACATTAATACGATTATCTCCATGATTATCATAATTTGTGCTTATAATTACATACATTAGCATAATTTCCGCGATTTACGCATTTTTTTAATTTTCATTTAATTTCATAATTTGTTTCAAAATTTCATAACACCGACATATACAACAGGTCCCCAGGAAACCCATTCTTGACCCGCCTGGGGGCCCGGGGAAGAGGACCCGTTCCAAAACTGTCAGTTTTCAATGACCCGCTCTCAGACGCCCTATTTATCCCAATGCCGTCATAGACGTGAGCCGGGCTGTGTTTGCCAGTTGAACTGGGTCCTTCTTGTGCTCGTAGGCGCTGGCACGCTGTCGGTCATTGGGGGTTTATATATATATTCTGGGGGCTGGATTGGTTTTTTTGCCATGTGTTTTGTAAATGTTATTTTCTGTTGTTGTTCTTGTTAATTGGCTCACGAGTGGGATGACGGTTGTTGTGGTTGTTGCTGTTGGAGTTGTTGGTTGTTGTTTTTATCCTGCTGTGTGATCCCTGTCTTCACCTCCTCATCGGTGTTGGGTCAGGCAGTGTGCCAGCTGTCCTGACCCGTATATAGTTATCCCCTATACTGTGGAAAGTGTAGAATAAACGTGTATGCCTCGTACTATGAGTGTCTCTGAAGTGACTCACTACACATGTGTTAGACCAAATTTGTATTAAACTTTCTGTAGGTGGTCGGGCATGGTGCTGGTCACCCACCCCCTCATGTGCCCTGCCGGCCTTCATAGGTGCTGCTACTCGCTAACAGCACTTGCCCCAACAGTACGTTAATGCTATACAGGGGATCTTTGTATTTGTAGTGGGCACCGTGACGACAGAGACGTTGAAGTAGAGGCAACACTTATTTATTAACACTTAGCCCCCGTTACAGCTTCACACTCAAAGAGGTAACGGCCTCTCCACCTGCTACTCTCAAGGGAGGTATTCCCAATCTAACGCGCCTACTCCCCACTTATACCACGACCCTCCTCTCAAGGAGACTACCTGACCTGGCCCAGCCAAGGCACAGGTCTCGACCACCAACCACACGGACCCGGCCCTTACAAGGTCATCGGCTCCGATGCTCTGGGGTCGCACCACTGGCTTGCTCTGCCCGGCCCTTAGTAGAACAACGGGTCAGAGGAGTCCCAGAGTCTAGATAGCTGGACTTTAGTCTTCAGCTGGTTATTCTTACTTCGGCTTGTTCGAACTGACTCTCTCTCTCGAGCTCCCGCCTTTTATACAAACTTCCCATCGAGGGGCGGGGTTTTGTGGGATCACTGCACACCCCGCAGCCCCCACCCGTTGGGAGGGGCGCGGGGGATCCAAACGTCACACAGCCCCCTCCTATGGTGAGGGGCCCTGGCTAAGGATATCACAACCGCCCCGCACAGGTACAGTATATCCCACAATATTTGGCCGCAATTACCTTGATTTCCCTGTTTATATACCCGGTTACTGTTAGAAGGAAATATCCCTGTGCAGCCAATAAAACTCCAAGTGTACATGTACAATGCTCCAGGTCAAAGTGACTTTATACGATCTTTACATCTTATGGAATATAGGCATATCAACAATGGAATGATAGTACTGCTTTCAGGCCTGATTAAAATATCCTTTTTTGTGGAATTGACAATATATTTCAGGGAACCAAGAATGCGCAGTAAAGATCATTTTTGCAGGTAACTACGATGATACATTATCCGAGAATGTGGTAGGTGTTGGGGGAAATTATTAAACAATACAGTAATCCCTCGCCACTTCGCGGTTCAAGTTTCACGGCCTCAATGCATCGCGGATTTTTTGAACTGATTTAAAGGCCTCATTATACCTGTGCAGTAACACCATCATCATCATCATTCATCATCACATTCATCGAACTGCACAGGTCTGTCATCGTCGTCATTGTCATCGTCATTGTCATCGTCGTCGTCGTCATTACTGGAGTCAAGTCTCAAGATACTACTGTTATTGGTGAGTGTAGAACACCATAATACGTATCGTATGAGAGAGAGAGAGAGTGAATGTATAATATTAAGGTTTTATAATTAAATAGATTTAAGTAAAATATATTTATAAAGTATAAATATACATATTTTAAACATTCTGGTACCCACACACATATACGGAAATTCCTAGGGGGCCAATTCTACTTCGCGGATTTTCACCTATCGCGAGGGGTTCCGGTCCCCATTAACGAGGGATCACTGTACGTTTATCCATAATAGAGCTTTTTGGGGTTAGATCGCTTGAATATATAAAAGTGTCGGTAAACCCGCCACCACCCTACACAGCCAACTAGTAAGAGTTGGCATGTAAACAGAACATGCCAATCGTCACTAGTACAGCACACCCATGTGTTGGAGAGCCAAGCCACAACATTTACAATCTGAGTATGACGTTTCACCAGTAATTACAACTAGCTAAATCAGGCGACAGACAGATTTGTAAAGTCCACCTATTTCATTCTTTATGCGCTCTTGAGTCAACGTACATTATGCATGCGCATTATGCGGGCCCATTGAACTTGTCCTTCCTGCCCAGTGTGTGTATTAAAATAACCGTATCAATGGTAATCCCAATTGATGTATGGTGGCCTGTATAGGCATGCATTTAAACCAGGCATGTCCAAAGTCCGGCCCGCGGGCCAATCACGGCCCGCGGTCAGATTTCACACGGCCCGCAGCTTCGGTCTTATAATGTGTTATTTATGGCTCGCTATCTCTGTCAGAATAAATAAATCATAAAACTTCCTCCTTCCGCCACACGGTAGCAGCACCATTCTAATGCCCTCTGGCTTTGCATACGTGCCGCGAACCCTTCTCGAATTATTTCTGCCATGGCGACTGCAAAAAAAAAAGAGAAAAGTTGATAGTGAGCGCCGCCACTTTCAGGAGCGGTGGGAATTACAATACTTCTTCACTGGAAATCGAGGCAGTTGTGTTTGTCTAATTTGTAAAGAGACGGATGTCTTGTTTAAGGATTTCAATATAAAGAGACACTACAAAACTAAACATGCTACAACATACGACAAGCTAACAGGGAGTGACCGCGCTGAAAAAGTGAAGCAACTCCGTGCTGCTCTGGCATCGCAACAGCGATTCTTCACGCGGGCCTGTGAGTCAAAGGAAAACATCACCAAAGCCAGCTACGAAGTGGCCATGTTAATAGCTAAACATGGCAAACCTTTTACTGAAGGTGCATTTATCAAAGACTGTGTCATGAAAATGGTGGAGAACATTTGCCCCGAGAAGAAGCAAGAATTTATTAATGTTTGCCTGGCACGCAACACTGTGGCACGGAGAGTTGAGGACATATCGTCAGATATTCAGAGACAACTGGGGGACAGGGGAGTGGCTTTTGATTATTTCTCATCAGCCTGCGATGAAAGCACCGATGCATCTGACACAGCACAACTACTTATTTTTTAAGAGGAGTTGATGACAACATGAACGTGACAGAGGAGCTGCTTGACCTCAAAAGCCTTAATGGGCAAACCAGAAGAACAGATTTTTTCGTTTCTGTTTGTGAAGCTGTTGATATGAAACTACCATGGAGTAAAGTTTCTGGGATCATTACCGATGGTGCACCTGCCATGGCTGGTGAGCGAAGTGGATTGTCCACACTGATCTGCAATAAAGTCAGCGAAGAAGCAGGCAACGCTTTTAAACTTCACTGTATCATTCACCAGCAGGCTCTCTGCGCCAAACATCTCAAATTTGAAGATGTTATGAAACAAGTGGCAAATGCAATCAATTATATTCGCTCTAAGGCTCTATACCACTGACAGTTTCAGCAGTTCTTGCGTGACATCCAGGCTGAATACGGTGACGTAATATATCACAACGATGTGAGGTGGCTAAGTCGGGGGTCTGCACTGCAGCAATTTTTCTCTCTCAAAGAGGAAATTGGAAATGTTTTGGGTTAGAAGGGACAACCATTGGAAGAACTGTCCGATCCTGTATTGTTGGCAAATCTGGCTTTTTTGGTTGACATAACGAAGCATCTGAATGCGCTGAATGTTAATCTTCAAGGAAAAGATGGAGTGGTGAGCCAGCTATATGCTCACATCAAGGCCTTTGGAACCAAACTGCAACTTTTCCAAAGACACTTCTCCCAAACAGAGCCCTGCACTGCGCACTTCCCAGCTTTGAAAGAGGTCATTGACAGTTTCCCACAGGACAACATCGGTGCGCAAATGAAGAGTTATGCAACAGCTATCGCATCTCTTTCTGTGGAATTTAACAAACGCTTTCGGGACTTTGCAGTTATTGAAAAGGACATGTTGCTTTTCTCTTCTCCCTTCTCCGTGGACCCTAATGATGCTCCTCCACAGCTGCAGCTGGAGCTCATTGAGCTGCAGTGTGACGATGAGTGCCGCGGGAAACACCAGCAGTGTTCTCTTGTTGACTTTTACCGGCAGCTGGACAAAAGCATGTTTCCAGAAATGCGGTCATTCGCTAAGAAAATGCTGAGCTTATTCGGCTCCACATATTTGTGTGAGCAAACATTTTCAGTCATGAACTTAAATAAGAACCGATTGAGGTCAAGGATGAGTGACTCCCACTTGCGTGGCATTTTACGCATCTCAACCACTGCCCTCAAGCCAGACCTGGTCTCTTTACTGAAATCTATATCTCAGTATCACCCTTCTCATTAGTATCAGCAAGTTATCTGTTCCTTGATAAATCTGAAATTGAGTGTTTTGAACGGTACATCTGTCACTATTAACAGCTAAAAGCCTAAAGCACACTAATGCACTTGGACTTGTTTTATTAAACACTTGAATAAGATTTGGTTATAACTGTTGATGTTATGTACCAGTAGATGTGACACAAACTATTGCTTTCTGAAAGATCTTGTAAAAGGCAAGGGCAAAATTCACTCATTTAAAAGTTAAATGATAACAGACCACTTTGCATTACTTATAACTCCTGTTTAAAATGTTCATGAGGTAAAGATATTTAACTCATGGAAATTTAAGGTATTCTATACAGTTTGTTCAATGTTATCTGACTGAATTAAAGGCAGAATTGTGTTTTTAGAGTTGTTCACGTCTGCCTGAGTGACTTATATTTGGTTACATTGTCATTTGAAAAATAAGGTAATTGTGACAATGAAAATTGTTTTTATAAAAGTGTGTGTTTTCACGTAACTTTTGTGGTAAAAAAATGTCGGAAGGAACTATTGGCCCCGGGCATCTTCACTTCATCAAATTTGGCCCTCTTTGCAAAAAATTTGGACATCCCTGATTTAAACAATGTATTAATTTTTATGATTCGCTTCCACGCAGCAATAAGTCAGTATCTATCCGAACGGTAAAAAAGGGTATTTATTTCAACTTCGATATATTCTATAATTAGACTTTGCCAGTAGTAACATAACTTCAACATTATCAAATTCAATTGAGTGTCCTTGTTGGCACGCATGTTCTGCTACTGCTGATAAGTTGTATTTGGGAGTATTTAATATTTCTTTGGTATTCTTTTAGTCTCGTGCTGATCATTCGTCCTGTTTGCCAACATAGCATTTGCCACAAGTGCAATTAATCCGCTACACACCTTCTGTTGATAGCTTCGGTAAACCATATTTTGTAACATATTAATTTCTGTATTTCATGTACCATGCCAAATCTGACTCGGATGTTTTGTTTTTTTCAAACATCTGGCTAGTTTATCAGTTACTCCCGCAATCTACAGTATTTTGATCGGTTTATTACTTGGGCAGTTTCAGTGCTCGTGTTATTTGATTTGGTTTTGGCATTCAATCATCTGTTGATTGCTGCATCATTGGAACCGTTAATTGCAGTGAATCTTTAACAAGTTTAATTTCACTTCTCAGACTATCAGTATATGACACTTTCTTAGCCCAATGAATGCGCATCTTAATATGAGAAGATTTCTGTGCAGGGTGATGGTATGACTCTGCATTCAGATAGGTGTCAGTGTGTGTTTTCTTTCAGTAAACATTGCGTGCTATTTTACAATTTCGACCCCATTCGAGCAGAATATCCAGAAATGGTAGAGGTCTGTCAGTTTCCACTTCCATGGTAAACTGGATGAATGAGTTTTGCGAGTTGAGATGATTTAGAAATTCATACCCTTTGGTTCTTTCGGTAAAGTCACGTAGGTATAAAATAAAATAAATCACGACGTTTCGGGCGCAACACAAACGTTCGTCATCAGGTGGGAAAGCATGGTCTGCTGTTGAGGCAGACTGTTTTAAAAGGTTTGAAATGGGTGTAACCCAAGGGTCATAAAGAATTGGCCGGGGCTAGTGATGTTAATGTGAGAAATTAGCATGTAACTGTAGAAAAGAAGAAAAGAAGGAAAGGGGCCTCCTCGACGAGGGCACGGAAGTGGCTATGTTAATGTGAGAGATTAGCATGATGTTAATGTGAGAAATTAGAGGGCACGGAAGTGGCTATGTTAATGTTATCATCATGATGTTAATGTGAGAAATTAGCATGTAACTGCAGAAAAGAAAGAGAGTGGCCTCCTCGACGAGGGAGTGAGACCCAACGGGTGTAATCCAAAGGGCCTGTGAGTATGAGAGTGCAATCCAAAAGACATGAGAGTGCAATGCAATGGACATGTAATCATGAGAGATCTAAGAGAGAGGCATAGAGAGACACAGAGAGTCGAAATAACAGCTGACATAGGCAGGTAGGATATACACATCACAGTCAGTTAAGACTTTACCTCTCCCACTATATTTTTCACCTGTTGACGATTGCTTGTGTTGTGATCGAAACATCGTGATATTTTTTTATTATTTTTCTGTCTACGTGGCTCTACCGAAAGACCCAAAGAATATGAATTCCTGCAGTCACGAAAGCTTTAAGTCAAGGTTTTAGTGTGCTTGAAGCTATTGCTTTTGTTTCAAAATCTTCCATGTACAGGTTCGCTATCACAGGAGACAAAGGAGAGCCCATTGCTGCTCCTTCCTTTTGTTTATAGAAGTCACCTTTCCACAAGAAATAGGTGTTCTTTAGAGTGTTCAGCTAGTCTTGGGATATCTTTGGCTAAAACTATGTTCGTTACCAGAGTGTCGAGTAATTTAATTGACTCGTTCACCGGAACCCTCGTAAACAGAGAAGTCACATCAAAACTTACGAGAATAGCATTAGGGTTAAGCTTAATATCTTTAATCATATTTAGATGTTCAAAGTTTTTGATGAACGAAGAGGTCCTACCGATGTAGGGCTGTATTTGTTACGTTACGTAGTGTGCTAATTTGTATGTGGCAGAGCCTATTGTACTAACTATGGGTCTTAATGGGACATCAGGTTTGTGAATTTTTGGTATCCCATAAAGTATTGGTGGTTTTGATGCCCTTGATTTGATCAGATATTGCTCTTTCTTGGGAATTGATGACTTGGCAATGATTGCCGTTGTTTTACGTTCCAATGTGTTGGTTGGGTCTCGTTTAATTTTAAGACAGGTACCTTCATCGAGTAAATCTTTTATTTTATTATCGTAGTTGACCCTTATCAGCAGCAAGAATTTGGATGTCTTTATTTGCTCTCAATTCACTTTTGGTGAATTTTCAAACCACGGCAAATGAACTGATGTTTGCTACACCCATCCTTTATGCAGAATATATTCACATAAAAGCAATACATCCATTATACTGGTAGGAACCTCCTGGTTACACCAACCCACAGGGGATTATTGTGTCCGTCCGTCCGTCGTACATCCAAAAATGGGAGGAGTGTGGCTGGGTGGAGAGGGGAGAGTGGGGAGGGGCTGGGTGGGGAGGGTGGGGCTGGGTTGGGAGGGTGGGGAGGGGCTGGGTAGGGAGGGTGGGGCTGGGTGGGGGTGGGAGGGGTGGGGCTGGGTGGGGAGGGGCTGGTCACCCCGTGGTGCCCTTATAAAACTCAACGTTTAACCTACTCACGCCGGCTTGTGCCCGCCCTCACAGTCGGGCATATTTGCGGAATACACCACGCCGCTGTTGACCCTGGCTATTGACCGAACAACGCAACGTTTCTACCAGCTCCCTCCGCAAGAATGTGTTCTTTCTGTGGTTGTCCCACCTGATGACAATTGCTTGTGTTGCGATCAAAACGTCGTTTATATATTATTTTTCTACCTAGGTGACTTTACCGAAAGAACCAAAGAATATAGATATCACCTGTTGTGAATTGTAATGCCACGGAAGTTTGGACTGCTGTTCATAAAAGGACCCTTGCCAGTGTAGCCGGTGTGGGTTTGTCTGTGACGATCCATGCGTATCATTGTGATTGTAGCAGTGTATTGCAGTCCTTGAAATGCAGCAGTAGTGGTGACTTGGGTATATGATCCTAAGCCACACAGCTGTATTAATCATGTTCAGGGCTTTCCTCAGTTGTGGCTCAGCTCAAGACTGGGGTACCGAGCAGTGTGGTGTTTTGTGGCACGTGAGGGCCGATGTAATGTCTCTTGCTCGCCGCTGCAGAGATACAAACGATACCCAAAGATACGATCACTACCGAGAGATATAATCACTATCCAGAGATATAAATGCTGCCATGAGATACGGACGCTAACCAAAGACTCCAACGCTACCAAGAGATATGAACGCTACCCAGATATACGATCACTACCCAGACAAATGAACGCTTCCCATAGATATCAACACTATCCAGAGAAATGAACGCTACCCAGAGATACAATCACTACACATAGATACGATCACTATCCAGAGATACGAACGTTACCCAGATATATGATCACTACCCAGAGATACGAATGCTAACAAGAGATACGAACGCTAACCAGAAATAGATCACTACCCAGAGAAACGAACGCTAACCAGAGATACAATCACGACCTCGAGATAGATCACTACTCAGAGATACGAACGCTCACCAGAAATAGATCACTACCCAGATATACGAACACTAACCAGATATACAATCACGACCTAGACATAGATCACTACCCAGAGATATGAACACGAACCAGAGATAGATCACTACCCAGATATACGAACACTAACCAGATATACAATCACGACCTAGACATAGATCACTACCCAGAGATACGATCACTACCCAGAGATACGAACACTACCCAGAGATACGAACACTACCCAGAGATACGAACACTACCCAGAGATACGAACACTACCCAGAGATACGAACACTACCCAGAGATACGATCACTACCCAGAGATACGATCACTACCCAGAGATACGAACACTACCCAGAGATATGAACACTACCCAGAGATACGAACACTACCCAGAGATACGATCACTAACCAGAGATACAATCACGACCTCGACATAGATCACTATCCAGAGATACGATCGCTACCCAGATATACGATCACTACCCAAATATACCAACACTACCCAGGGATACGATCACTACCCATAAATAAGACCACTACCCAGAGATATAATCACTACCTAGAGATATAAACGCTACCCTGAGATACAAACGCGACCCAGAGATACGAACACTACCCAGACATACGACCGCTACCCAGAGATACAAACGCAACCCAGCGATACGAACACTACCCAGACATACGAACGTTTTCCAGATATATGAAAATTACCCGGAGATAAGAATGCTACCTGGAGATACAAACACTACCTAGAGATACGATCACTACCCAGAGATATGAACGTTACCCAGAAATACAATCACTACCCAGAGATACAAACACTACCTATAGATACAATAACTACCCAGACATACGAACGTTTCCCAGATATATGATCACTACCCAGATATACGAACGCTACCCAGAGATATGAACGTTACCCAGAGATACAATCACTACCCAGACATACGAACGTTTCCCAGATATATGATCACTACCCAGATATACGAACGCTACCCAGAGATACGATCACTACGCAGAGATATGATCACTACCCCAAGATAGAAATACTACCCCAAGATAGGAACGCTCCCCTGAGATACGAACGTTACCCAGATATTTCAAAGCTACCCCAAAAGAGCAATTTTAATGCTTTTCCATCACAAGACTCTTTACACAAAAAGTTATTACCATAAATGAACCACAATACCTTGCTGATCTCGTCAAGGAGCATAAACCATCACACAAACTCCGGTCATCCTCATATCAGCGGCTTTTGGATAATCATCAAGACGGTCACTGCTTCACACGCTTTCAGATGCGCTTCTGCGGTCATCTGGAACTCGCTTTCATCCGATATTAGGAAGCCACTGCAGCTATGCACTTTTAAAGTATCTATAATGATACCTAATTTCTTGAGAACTGCTTTTTGTGTTGTGTTTGTTGTCCTTCCCCCACAGCTCCGGTTAGAGCAGTGGGCTATGTACGGTGTGAAAAATGTTCGACATACATACAAAACCACCCACTCTTGTTCCCTCTTCATGAAGCTGTCCAGTCATCTCAACGACAAAAAAGACATATTTCGTCCCCGAATGCTTTTTTGCCCACCTGTTCTCTTGTTATGAACACAGTGGGAGAGAGACAGTATGGCTCCACAAGGTACAAGTTCATTCCACGGACTTACCAACGGATTCAGTGACGGCTAGTGCTCCGGATGATGTTAGGCTAACATAGTCTATGGAATTGCATCACACATATCAAAGATTATGTGTCGTGTTTTTAACAGCAGATGCCAAAATAAAAATAACACCATTTTGTTTACATGTAATGTCTTCTTACAGTACAACAAATAATGTATACAATAAACACCCATGGGATATTGTAATACAGTATTTTAATCTTAGAAGCCAAATTCATCAAATCAATGCTTTTCATAAAAATGTAATACAAAACAATTAAATACCAAGATTCATAATTAATATCTAAATGAATTAAATTTTATTTCAAAATTTTCTATTTTTTTTATGTGTCATAGACAACAATGCTGAGTTAGTTTCGTGATGTTTTTTTTTTCACTATCAGCAGTTTAATATGCAGTCATTTTCAAATCATAAAGCAAGGTGGGTGGCATGTGGTCTCCAACCAATCAGAAAGCTGGAAACAGATGATTGCTGACAGACACGCTCGCGTGTAAATTTTTGTTTTTCATCATTGACAAGATCATATTATTTGCAAAAAGGATGTTTTTCTGCAAACACAACAGACAGTATGTGCCACTAATGTGTTCCTCCTCTGTATTCTCTTCATTCCAGTTGTCATCGTTACTTTATGACACTCATCTTCTTGGTTCTTTCGGTAAAGTCACGTAGAAGGGAAGTAATAAAATAATAAAAATAAAACATAATAAAACAATTCTCACGACGTTTCGGCCACAACGCAAGCAGCCGTCCTCAGGCGAAGAATGAAACACCACCAAGCTTGGAGCGTATATTTAAGCTGGGTTAGAGGGGGGGAGGTGGGAAGAAGAGCGCCTAAACAAAATAATTTGCATATCAAGAGGAATTCAGCATATGGAAAATGCGTAGGAGGTGGGCGGGGGGGGGGTTCCAAATCAATACTATGCCCGTGCATAATGCAGGATTAGCAGCATCAAAGGGGGGGAGGGGGGGGTAGCATTAACAAAGGAAAGGAATGTTAATAGTATGTAGCTGCAGTTACTAAACAACCACGTAAAAAACTAAAGTATAAACTGCATAACAAACTAAAGTATAAACTACATAGCATCATCAGTATACTTACTATACTCTACAATAATCTGAGTTACTAACAGTAAGTAATACATAAAAATTCTACGTTGTAAAAAATGATATAATATGCTTCCATCTAAACTTTATTCTCTTACATCACACGCGTCTATACCGTACTATATACTTCCATAGACAAACCCAACATTAAATTACATACTGTATTGCTATAAACCACCCTATACCTTATACATTTTAATATAACACTATGTATTATTCTACCCACCCTAATGTGTATCAAAATGGTTTATTACGTCCTTCCAGTGATTGCTAAGCCAGAATCCATCTTCTCGGTTAAAATTGTCTCTGTGTTTGTATATGTGGATCGCCTCATGAACGAATCTCTCATGATAGCCAGATAGCTTGCAGAGAACCTCTGTCTTGGAGAAGTCAATGTCATGTGAGCCCACTGAGTTGTATCAAAAACGCTAAGATGCCAACTAGCAACCCCCTCTAGCCCAGCTTAAATATACGCTCCAAGCTTGGTGGTGTTTCATTCTTCGCCTGAGGACGGCTGCTTGCGTTGTGGCCGAAACGTCGTGAGAATTGTTTTATTATGTTTTATTTTTATTATTTTATTACTTCCCTTCTACGTGACTTTACCGAAAGAACCAAGAAGATGAATCCCTGCAGTCACGAAAGCTTTAAATCGAAATTTATGACACTCATTAGTCACTTACTCGAGTGGCTGATTTGTGTTTTGGATGCTTGAGACAAAAATGGAGACATAGGGAATGCTACGTGCAACACTCCAAGTAAGGCAATACTTATTTTGTACGACAAAGGTTTAATTCGAGCACGGTGATTACTGTGATATTGATTACTGTTAGAAGGGGATGGTGAGTGATAAATGGCTGAACCATTTACATCGTTTAATAATCAGGTGGAATCCAGATGTTTGGAGGAATGGGTTGGTGGATCAAGCAGATTGTTAAACTCCCAAAGCTGCTGAATTATTAAAAGAAGCCGGGAGTTGCCATTATACCAAATATATTTTTAAATATTTAGCATGGCGTTCTGAGCGTTATCCACTCATTTTCACGGGAATTACCCAGTTATTTCAATTGCTTCAAAATTTTAAACACGAATGGAATTGTCCAAACATCCATCCTGAAAAAGGGCATCGAGAATCAGGTCTGCTTTACTGGATGGATCAATGACATTTGAGTATTCGTCTTCCACACAGTGCGGGTTGGAGGTCCTCATCCAGCAGCGTATTGACAAAGGGGTTGGCTGCCCTTCATCAGCATCATCATCATCTGTCCCTTGACCACAATGGTCATGGGGGCACCCCTTGATGCCTTGGCAATCAAATGCTCCACGTTTGCCAGTCCTTCGCAGTCTATCAGATGCATACACAACTACATTTTTACTTCAAATACAGACACACTTAACATTATAGTGGCATAAGCTGTTGTGGAATGTTCACATTCATAACACAACGTGCAGCACATGTCAAGCCCTACTCATAATTGTGGCATTACCTAATCAGAAATCACATTGTACTTAGAATATTAAAATAGGTTTCATATATCTGCAGAACCATATAAGGATTTTTCTTCACGTGTGGTAATGTTGTCGTATTAGATCACATCCTGAGTTTAGGTGGTAAGCCAGAAAAACAGTTAGTCAAAGTTTTGGGGATACACACTGCCTGTCATCGGCATTATCTAACGCACATGTCATTTAAAAAAGTCATTTCATTACATTTGTAATTTTATCTAAATTATACACCTAAAAATAATTGGTCATAAATTATCCAATTTACATTTCCTCCAGAAATGTAAATTAATTTTTCCCATCTCTCAAGCGCATAATACAGTTGGGAATGTTTAAACCGCTCAAGTAGTTATGTTTACAATATTCCACAAACACGAATAACTTCCCTTACATTGACACACATGATTATGCTTGTGGTCTTATGCTAAAAATTTAAGATGACACAACAGAAACCATTGCTCTTCAAAAACACCATGTCCATTTCTTGAAGTTTATGTTCACATTACACATAATATGAATGTAAAAGTAAATGGAATCCACAAGTAGCCTCTGTATCATTTACAGTACTGTGCCCGCCACATTAACACACTTTGTTCTCCTGTAATTTAAGGCCTTATAATATGGAGGATAATTTGGACGTTGGGAAGGTGTGTTTGAATCTAGTTAATTAGAATGATCTTCGAGAACACATAATAGAGGTATTTTGGGTTAGGTCACGTAGATTTAAATGTGTCGTTAAAACTGCCCCCACCCGACAGCCAATCAGTAGGGTTTGTCACGTAAACAAAACATGCCAATTAGTTACTAGTTCAGCACACCGGTGTGTTGGAGAGTAAACCCTCAACATTGACAATCGAGTACAAGGTTTCGCCGCGAATTACAACGAGCCTGATCACACTAACCCAAATAACCCCCCCCCCTCTGCCCCCCCTCTCTCTCTATTTAAAGCCTCGACACAGAAGCGTAGTCTTTATGTGTGTCTTTGTGTGTGTCTTTCTCTGTTTGTCTCTGTGTGAGTCTCTCTCTGCTTGCGTGTCTGTCCGTGTGTCTCCGTATCTATGCTTTGTCTCTCTCTCAAATTTAGCAATTTTTGGAAGAATGTAATCAACCAGGTGGGGTGTTGACTGTTGTGTTGGCCGACTCTCTGTCTTGTATTGCATTATATTTCCAAGTTTATTATGTTTGTTTTCTCCTTTATTTGTACCTGATGACGGTTGCTTGTGTTTCAATCGAAACGTCGTATTCTATTATTATTTAATTTAATTTATTTCCATATGACTTTACCAAAAGCACCAAAAAGTAACCCAAATCACCTTTATTATGGATATTGGTCGAGGAAGCCTAAATGTTAAACTTGTGGAACACAGTTCTTCATAGCAATACTTGACCACCCAGAGGCCAGAGGACATCACCAACCATCCAGCATCATCTTTGTGCAGCAGACATCTCTCTCCATTTTAAAAGGAACACGTTCGTAATTATATTCTGAGAGACAATTATCCACCGTACCATATTCTCTGAATTACAAGACACATTCTTTGTCCCAAGCGGCCACTCTATATTTTGCAAACTTACATTTCATACCTTTGTACCCTGCTTTCCTGGGATGTCATTTTTAAAATAATCCCAAAGTTTGTGGTGTATTTTACCTCCAGAGTGTCTTATTATCATGACAATATGATCGTTTAAAAATAACTGTGCTATTGGTGTCTTGTCGTGAGCTTTATACATTTAATTGTTGATGTCTCACAGCAATTAGCATGTGGTCGAATGATAGAACATGACCCAGCAAGGTAATATTGTGGATTACATTATATAAGCCTTTTAAATGGCCTCATACCCACACGAGGTAATGCCTCATTTCAAATGCCCTGCAAAGTGTTTGGTTAATGGCAACCAAACTTGATTCTTTAACCCTCAGAGGGTACGAAATATGCCAAATTATCGCGGTTAATCACATTTAATCATCAGTGACTGCGATGAGATCATCAGTTTGAGACCCCAGTCTAATCACGAGTACTGTAAAGATTAAAATCCCTACTTTTTGAAGAGTTTTCTCAGTGTCCTGACAGAATCGCATCCCTCTGAGCCACCTACAGGACTCAGTGACCAGTAATATAGAGGTATTGAGGTTCTTCCTATGCAGTGTGTAGCCTACTTCATGTTAAATCATAAAAACTATTTGATATATTTTTTGTCTTAGCATAATGTTTCGTTTCTAACCTAAACGTTTGCATAGATTTGTAAGCAAATTTGCACTTACAATAAAGCAAGCCTGTTCGCCAGATTGTGGCACGAGAGTGCAGGTACTATTTCATACAATGAAGCAACCTGAACAGACCTACTACTCCAACACGAGAAACTTGTTGAGATTCTGAGCGACCGGTGCCTCTCGCGCTAGCACAGTGGCGGCAGGGGGCGCGGTGCTCCTGGGGCCGTGCCCGGCGGTGGCCATGGCCATGGCGGTGGTGGGAAATCTCCCGTTGCAAGTCGTCGGCGCGAAGCCTTCGCGGGCCTGGTCGGCCGTGTTGCTCGGCGAGCTCGTTCCACCATGGCCGGCGGCGGCGGCGTTGTCGAAGCAACAGACACAGTGGTCCTGCCCGCAGCGGCCACTGCACCCGGCCTCTGATCCGGCGTCGCTCTCGTCATCACCACCGCTGCTGTAGGAGCTGTCGCAGCATGACGCCTTGGCAAGCGATCGGTGCAGCGTGGGAGTTAGGCGCGGGATCCAGCTCCGTGGGACCAGGAACGTGGCCAAGTTGAAGAGGTCCACAAACACCTTGTAGCGGTCACTGGGGTAATGTGGGACATGGGTGAAGGATCAAGCAGGTCAACGACGTAGTCATCATGGACAAAGTTCTAATTTCTTTCGACTTTATTTTTGATGCCCCCAGGGTCTGGAATGCTATCGCCAATAAACTGAAACTTGGATCACTACCTGTCAGATCTTCACTCAAAACTGCTCTAGAGGAGTATTACACCCCTAGCTGCCACTGCTATTCAGAATGGCCTGAAATCAAATGTATCATTCCAGTATGATCTTGAGTTTTGATTATAGTGTGCTGATCTTTAAAGGTGTATTGAAAAATGTTGATACTGCTACTGATACTCCTGTTGTTATGGAGTGACTCATGCAGCCAGCTATGGCTGCAAAGTTTGGCCGTACATTTTAAGAATATCGTTTATTGTTAAATTTGAATCACAGTTCCTATGATCACTGTTACATTGTTTTTATAGCGTTATTTTCGTGATTTTGAAAGGTTTTGGTTAAGCCATGTTTGTTCGTTGTAGTACAGAGTTAGCCTGATAACTTTAATCTAAATTGTCTTATGGTTGTTATTGTTTGACTTGCATCCTACTGGGATTTTTGCACACAGCGTTGAAATACGGTGTTTTTTCTGGAAGACTTTTGCTGTTTTTTCCTGGATTTTTCTGTTGCGTGTAGTCACTTTAAGATGTTTCTTGTTTATGTGTTTGTTTGTTGCGGTTGCACCCGAGTCAAGAGCCGCATGGCTCACAGGGTTATACCTAATAATATTTGAAACTGAAAACTGAAACCAGGTAAGGCCACTGAGCTGTATGGTTATTTTTTTCAGAAGCGACCTGGCCATCACAAATTATAGCTCAACAAAGTGGCTTATCGCATGGAAATTTACATCAGCCAAATACTCTAAATGCGTGATGTTGATTCGAAATGTGGAGGGAAAAACGAGAGGACCCGTTAAAAAATCCAGGAGACCACGGGGAAAACATTCATACTCCAAATATACAGGTGTATATCGGGCAAGGTAGTTATCTCGCCATTGTGGCAAGATGTCAACGACACCTCGCCAACACTCTCTACCCGCTAAAAACTCAGAGAGTGAGAGTAAAGAAAACGTACAAAATAAGTCTGCATTCTTCTTTAGTTTTGAGTTTAGAAACATATCTCTTTGATTAGCACACTTGACTTGCAACCCAAAGGTGTGATCTCCCGTCGTGGCAGTTGCATCAATGTGTCAAATGATTTGTACCGAGATCTGCTACTGGTACCGTGCTGAACTTCATGACAAAAACGGCAGTTTTTATAGACTTTGGCGAACTGAGAAATACGTCCGTGATCGGTCTGTCTGTGTCTGGCAAGACGTTGTCTACCTCGCCTGGTATACTGGAGGTCATGGGTTTGATCCCGATCCTATTGCCTGTATATTTGGAGTTTTCATGTTCTCCCCATGTGGACGCATGGATTTTTGTCTGGGTCCTCCGGTTTTTTCCTCCACATTTAGAATCAGCATGCGTTTAGAGCAGAGGTCCTCAAACTACGGCCCGCGGGGCCCATGCGGCCCGCCGAGGACATTTATCCGGCCCATGGTCACTAATTGGGCTGCGCTTGTGAGCACTAATTGGGCTGCGCTGGTGAGCACTAATTGGGCTGCGCTGGTGAGCACTGATTGAGCTGTGGCGGTGGGCACTGATTGAGCTGCGGCGGTGGGCACTCATTGGGCTGCGCTGGTGAATGGTTCAATGGGCCAATTGACTGGACTTGCCCCCCAGGCCTAAGGCTGCCAGCCCTCCCCTGGCTGCGCTTGACTGGCTCTCCCTCCCTCAGCTCCCTCACTTGCCCCTCGGCTCCACTCCCAGTGATATTCCTGTGTGCTGGGGATGTACTGCGATTTGTGAACAAAACTGCAGGTGTAATTAACTTTTTAATGGCACCCGCACCAGTGTGAGCCTGGGGTAAAAGCGGAGTTCCCCCAATCAGACTGCATTGATGGGCAGTGCAGTCTGTATGTCTCTGTGTGGGCAAAGTTATTGCTGGTATATTGTTTTTGTAGCGCTGTATATATATATTGGTATTTTACTAATATAAATTTTGACTCCCTAGGAAACTGATGTCAAGAAAGAGAAACATTGACTCGGAGTGTAGGATATTCAAAGAACAGTGGACTTATGATTAATTTGTCATGCAGTACAAGGAAAGAGCTGTGTGTCTGATATGCCAGAATATAGTGTCTGTGTTCAAATAATACAATTTTTGTCGACACTATGAAACTCAACATAAAGATAAATATGATTGTTAGGTCGGAGAAGTGAGAAAAGATAACATATTAAAACTGAAAAATACATTCACAACTCAGCAAAATACTTTTGTGAAGCAGAAGCAGCTAAATATTTCATCACTGCGAACAAGTTTTCAAGTTACCAAGCTAATAGCGTGCACTGGCAGACCATTCGTGGAGGGAGAATTTGTTAAAGAATGCCTTCTTTCTGTTGCCAAAGAGATGTGTCCAGAGAAGGCCGATTTATTTAGTACAGTGAGTCTTTCAGGACCTACAATTACACGGAGGATTGAAGAAATGGGAGACAATTTGCATCAGCATTTGCAAAACTCCACAAAAAAAAAACTTTCCTATTTTTCCTTGGCACTCGACGAAAGCAATGATGTTCGTGATTCTGCACAACTTCTAATTTTTATTCGTGGGATGAATGACTATTTCGAAGTCACAGAATAGCTTGCTGCACTGCAAAGCATCAAAGGAACAACTACAGGAGAGGATATCTATGAAAAGGTTTGCCAAACTGTGAATGGTTTGGAGCTGAATTGGGCTAAACTAGCCAGTGTGACAACTGATGGTGCTCCTAGCATGGTGGGGTCTAAGAAAGGAGTAATTGCTCGCATTAACCAAGAGATGGACAAACATAACCATTCTCATCCAATAGCCATACACTGCCTCATCCACCAACAAGCGCTGTGTAGTAAATCACTGAAGTGGAACTCTGTTATGAAAATTGTGGTATCTTGTGTTAACTTCATTAGAGCTCATGCACTAAACCACAGACAATTTCAGGAATTTCTGTCTGAACTAAGTGTTGACTATGAAGATGTTCTGTACCACACAGAAGTCCGTTGGCTGAGTCGAGGGAGAGTTTTGAAACGTTTCTATGACTTACTTCCACAGATTACAGCTTTTCTGCTTTCAAAAAACAAAGAAGTACCAGAGCTCAATGATGCAGAATAGAAATGGCACCTTGCCTTTCTGACAGATGTAACAGAGCTACTCAACAGTTTCAATGTGCAACTTCAAGGAAAGGGGAAGCTCCTCTGTGATATGCAATCACATGTCAAAGCATTTGAAGTAAAATTAGGCCTCCTCATCAAACAAGTTAAGGAGGAAAACTTCTGCCATCTCCCCACAACTCAAAATCTGTTAGCGGAAAAACCATTGGTTGCAATTCCCAAACAAAACATGTGTGGATTTACTGGAAAAATTGCAAAAGGAGTTCCAATTTAGATTTAAAGAGCTTCATCTCCATGAACAGGACATACAGCTTTTCCGTAACCCATTTTCTATTGACATTGAAAATGTGGATACAATTTACCAAATGGAACTGGCTGAACTGCAGAATTGTGACTCTCTGAAAGACGCATTCAAGTCAAGCAGCCTTCATAATTTCTATGCATCTCTCCCCTCTGAGACATATCCTCATCTCAGGAACCATGCACTCAAAATGGCAACCATCTTTGGCAGCACTTATGTCTGTGAACAGACTTTTTCCAGAATGAAACATTTGAAATCTCCAACCAGATCTAGACTAACGGATGCACACTTGCATCACTTGTTACGACTAGCAGTGACAAATATGAAACCGGACATTGACCATCTCATTAGCCAAAAGCAGGCCCATAGTTCCCATTGAAATACTGGCAAGTTTGTTGATTTAACTTTACTTGTTCTTCATTTTAAATATTGTATTTGTTCCCGTTTTGTTTCTTCACTTCAAAATAAGATATATGCAGTGTGCATAGGAATTTGTTCATAGTTCTTTTTTTACTATAGTCCGGCCCTCCAACGGTCTGAGGGACAGTGAACTGGCCCCCTGTTTAAAAAGTTTGAGGACCCCTGGTTTAGAGTATCTGGCTGCTATAAATTTACACGTGATAAGCCACTTCGTTGAGCTAACAGTTGTGGCCAGGTCGCTTCCGAAAACGAGCTATATTGCTCAGTGGGTCTTACCTGGTAAAATAAAAATAGTTTAGTTTAGTTTTCCTACTCAATACTAAGTGGCACTCATTCATGTCCTGTAAATAATGTTCATCATATATAAATCATCAGCTATATTAATACATTTTTACTTCAAATCGGTTTAGGCAGCCCCAGCCTCTTCATGGCCATCAGTGTGCTAGTAAGGGGCAGTGTGTCAACTGCTCCTTGTATGGAAAAATAAGAATAGGTTTTACCCTTTATGACAATAAAATGGGTGTTAACATGTTGAAACACCAAATAAAAACCTTTTGCAACGGTTTTATTGTCAGAAAAGGCAAAACCTATTCTTATTTTTTCATACTTTGATACTGGCAAAAAGGTCCCATTTTGGAGCTGCTCACCTCGAGCTATACAGGTTCTGATAATGCATTGTCTTTGTACTGTTCGCCTTTCGTCGTTCTCTGGTCTGACACTGGTGAGACAAGGCCAATCATATATAATTATCAGAGCATGTTTGTTAGCATATTCTCCACAAGCGTGTGTGGTTAATGCAGACTTGATTCCTTGCAAAAGGCTTCTATTTGGTGTTTGAATATCTTAACACCTGTTTTATTGCCAGAAAGGGTAAAACCTTTTCTTATTTTATTTCATACTTTGCTCTTAGCCAAAAGGTCCCATTTTGCTCCTTGTATGTTAAATAATTATTAAATAGCTGTTTCATTCAATCCTGTATTACGCTGAAGAAAACAATGGGGTACACATTCATTTATACTTGAAATCATAAAGTTACTCCAACAGGTAAAATACAAAAATGCATTTTCTGTCACAATAATACAACTAATTATCCATCTATAAAAATGTACTAATTGCATTTCATATATTTTTACAGCAAGCAGTCGGTGCAGGGAAGACAATATCTTGCAACATATGTGATGGGGAAAAGAGTGGGGTCCACAGAGCAGAGCAAAAATGTGGCTTATTTTTCCCTGCTGAATGTCACCTAACGTTACTTTCCTGCCAGCGCATTGCAATGTCCCGCATTTGGAAAGTGTGATGACGACGACGACAATGACAAGCATTGTTGATGTGACTTAAAACATTAATGGCAATCATTGCTCCACGGTGGTGAGATATTAAGTCCCTCACCTCGTATGCAGGAGGTCATGGGTTTGATCCCGCCCCTGACGCCTGTTGTATTTTTGGAGTTTGTATGTTCACTCTCTCTTTCCGTGGTCACGTGGATTTATCTCCGGGTCCTCCAATTTTTCCTCTCCACGTTTAGAATCAACATCACGCATTTAGAGTAATTTGGCTGCTATAATTGTCCATGCAATAAGCCACTTCGTTGGGCTATCATTTGTGATGGCGAGGTCACTTCTTAAAAAATTAACCCGTAAAAACAAAGTTTTTCACTATAAATCCTTTATATGCGTGGCGGCTAGAGTCCTCTCGTCCTCTGGCTTGAGATGGCTGCCACCTATGGGTCAGATGATTGCCTGCCACCATTAAGCAACTGGTAATTAAATATAAAAAAAATTTCCTAAAAAGTGTAAAATTTTGGAAAAAAATTTTCACGAAAATAAATTGTCCCGCACAACGAGTCTGTGTGCAAAATGTCAGCTCGATTGGATCACGGGAAGTGGGTTAAAAAACGACCGAAAGATTTGAACGGTCGTAAGCGCGCAAGCAAGCAAGCAAGTGAACTTAATATAAAGGATTTAAAAAGAGCTAATAGCCCAGTGGGACTTTACCTGGTAAAATAAAAAAAAATGTTTATAGTTTTAGTTTAGACTGGCAAAGGAGATAACGGAAAGGGAGATGGAGCTCACCTGACGGTGGAGCGCAGGTACTGGTAGCCCGACGATCCACCCGTCCCGGCCTTGCTGCCAATCATGCGCTGCACGAGGCACACGTGATTATCTGCATCCAATATCAGGCGTACGAGGATCAATTGAAGCCACTTCATTCGTTCAACAGGACAATCGCAAAGGTCAGCCTGTGACATTTTCTCCCCGGCAACAAACTTTTGACTGGGCAATTCCAATTCAAAGAACATTTTGTAGTGGCACAAATTGGAAAAGTTTTCCAAAAATGTGAACTAACTGTGCAATACACTTTTTCAAATACGGAATTACACTGAGAGTATGCTTTGAAATCCAATCAACTACCTGTTATGAAACATGAATCAGATACATAAAAATGATAGAGGACCATAATACAGGTTTTTATGCAATCTAACCCAAAAAACTGTATTAGGTCTGATATTTGTAGCGAAAGTCTGTAATAAATTGATAGAGAAAATGAAACAAAAACTGAAAAGTATGCAGACAAGCATGGAAAGAAGCATCCTGGGAATTTTCGCTGAGAGACAGAATAACCACATGGATCAGAGAACAAACACAATTTCGAGATGACATATTGATTGCTCAAAAAGCCAGTCGACTTGTGCAGGACACACTCTGAGAAGGGATAATGGCCAGTGTTTGAGATTAACAATGGATTAGCAACACGCCTGAGAGGATGTTAACTGTACAGATGGAGCAATGAATTCAGTTCGTGCACAGAAGCTGGATGGATTGATGCATCGTGAGACCATGAAGGATGTGGGGTTTTATTTGTTATTTATAAATATTTTGTCTTTAGGCCTTTTTTTGGTGACAGCTTGGATGACCACGTAAATGTCTGCCGAGTCAAATGCCCTTCGCAGAAGAACAAAGGGGGGATGCTCCCGTATCAGGTGGTAAAATTGTGGACACGAAAGAAGTGGGACCGGCTATGGGACACAAATCATTGGTTATCTCTATTAAATCTTTACACAAATTAAATACCTCAATCTCGAAATTATGCCTAAATCAGTCTTGTATTTGAAAAAAGTGGCGATAAAACTGACTTGAAAAATTATAGACCTCTAGCCTCTTATTGCGTGTACTGTATACATATTTTTCATGAAGAATATTGGGGGGGAAATAATGAAAAAATTAGAGGCCAGCCAAACCACACGAGCAAGGAAAGGTTTCTCTACCATCACCCACTTTATGACTATCAATTAGATTATGGAAGATGAATGAATAACAAATACCATTTTGCCACACCTTTATATTTTAACGGAAAAAAAAACACCGACTCAGTACTATAACATTGTATAAAACCATTTCAAGTGACAAAACTCCCCATGGTGGGTACAATGAATTCATTGTATATGAATGTTCTACTTCGGAATAATTTGCAGAAGACGTGGCTGCCCATCAGCAGCCACTGTGCACAGCATCAAAGTTAAAAAAAATTCATTCTGCCAATGAGATTTAGACATCATTGTAATGTCGTTTGAGGAGCGAGTTTTCTCCACATGTGCAAAAAGTCTCATGGCCAACAGTTTCAAAGTGGCAACGCTTTTTTGACCCAATGCTGAGCAGCATCTCACAGCCAAAAAAAGGCAACTTCAATGCCAGGCTTAAAAAGTGACTCCCACTAAGCCCACCACTGCGGTCTCACAGCTCTGGAATGGTAAAAAAACCCATCATGCTCAAGTGAGAATTGGACATTTCTCATATCCGATGGAGCCCCAAACAAGTGGTTGAATTTCATATTCCCACCACGTGGCCAATTTCTCCCGAGGACAACCACTGTTGATTTCCGACAAAGTGGTACTTATTTTCTTTCAACCCAAGAGAGATGACAGGTTGAGTTGACAAAGACATCCTTCAGAAGATTATAGTGACAGTGAATTCAACTTCCAAATTTTGAAAATGACCAACATTCGCCCCCTTGTATCCATTGCACTCCCATTGCTCTAAACGTATTGAATAGGGTAAGTGAGAATTCATTATTTGCAATGTATTCAAATGACATTCTAATGGTATGCTAATGTTACATTACAAAGCCACGGGCGCAAAGACAATTACAAATGAGGCAGAATAAAATTACGATAAAAATGAGACGCAACAAACGAGACAAAAAAAGAATGGTGGTATTCTTGAATCAAATGACGATGCCAAATGCCGAAAAATCATCGCAGACCTTGGGGGGTGAATTGCCTATTTCTCTAGGCGACTGAATAAACTATCGAAAATGACTTGTGGCTTTTTCCAGGTCACTGAAAAATACATATATTTCATGGGACCTCCTTTGTCAGTACCAACATATGATAATAGGTTTTTCCCCTTTTTATGGCAACAAAACAGGTGTTCAGATGTTAAAACACCAAACTGAAACCTTTTACAAGGCATCATGTCTGCATTAACTATAATGCTTGTGGTCAGAATGCAAACAAAAAACATGATTTGATAATATATGCATTGTCCTTGAAACGGATTGGTCCACACCAAAGACAGCTTTCTTTTGAGCCTCGTCTCAAACGAGGTGTTTACTGGCAAAGAAAATCCCATTATGTAGATGTTCACCCCGAGCTCTCATTACTCTGATAGTGCATTGTCTTTGGGCTGTACGCCTTTTGGCGTCCTCTGGTCTAACACCGTTTTGAGACTAGGCTCAAAAGAAAGCTGTCTCTGGTGTGGACCAATCAGTTTCAAAGACAATGTATGTATTATCAAAGTACGTTTTTTGTTTGCATTCTGACCACAAGCATTGTGGTTAATTCAGACATGATTCCTTATACAAGGTTTCAGTTTGGTGTTTTAACATCTTAACACCTGTTTTGTTGCCAGAAAAAAAGTGGCAAAACCTATTCTCATATTTTGGTACTGGCAAAGGAGGTACCATGATGTAGATGCTCACCCCGAGCTCTCATTACTCTGACAGTGCATTGTCTTTGGGCTGTACACCTTATGGCATCCTCTGGTCTAACACCGTTTTGAGACTAGGCTCAAAAGAAAGCTGTCTCTGGTGTGGACCAATCAGTTTCGAAGACAATGCATATATTATCAGAGTACGTTTTTTGTTTGCATTCTGACCACAAGCATTGTGGTTAATTCAGACATGATTCCTTATACAAGGTTTCAGTTTGGTGTTTTAACATCTTAACACCTGTTTTGTTGCCAGAAAAAAAGGGGAAAAACCTATTCTCATATTTTGGTACTGGCAAAGGAGGTACCATGATGTAGATGCTCACCCCGAGCTCTCATTACTCTGATAGTGCATTGTCTTTGGGCTGTACACCTTTTGGCGTCCTCTGGTCTAACACCGTTTGAGACGAGGCTCAAAAGAAAGCTGTCTCTGGTGTGGACCAATCCGTTTCAAGGACAATGCATATAGTATCAGAGTATGTTTTTGTTTGCATTCTGACCACAAGCATTGTGGTTAATGCAGACATGATTCCTTATAAAAGGTTTCAGTTTGGTGTTTTAACATCTTAACACCTGTTTTGTTGCCAGAAAAAAATGGGAAAAACCTATTATAAATACGTATATTATTTTGCTTGTCTATCAAGAGCCTCAAAGTAGTGACTCATTTCCCGAATGTCGTATAGGTCTTATTCTATTGAGTGACTTAAGCTTGTGATGCGAATTCTAACTATCGAACCCATATAGTGTGTTGTTAATGATAGTGTCTTCAATTGCATGCCTTATGAATGATCTTTATATGGAATATGCTTTTATTTCTTTTTCAAAGGTTGATGAAATGTGTGTTTTCATTGGGCAAGCTGTTGTAAACATACACTAGTTGTTCAAATGCATCCTTCAAATTGGATCTACCTTGGCTTAGAATTTATAGTTACACACAAAGAGACAATTTACTTTTCTGTGTCACTGTGGAGCCAAAGACATGCCTAAATCAATACAATTTAGAAAGTACACAATACTGGAATGTTACACAGCAACGATCCGTTTCCCATGGGAAATATTTCTTCGGAGCCAGTTATTTCCCACGTAGCATCACATTTGCACTAAATAGGCCAATATGTATAATTACGGCCGGGAACTCAATGATGTTCACGTTCACTTGAGTTTAACTGTACAAATACCTTTAAATAACAATTATTTTCAAGAAACTGTGTCACTTCCAATGGATGTCAGGCTTGCACAAAATTGAGGGAGGTCAGCGAGGTGGAGGCGACACGTGGTGAATCCCAGCCTTGTTGCTCTTCTTCCCTCAAACCGGGAGTAGCATCTCTGCAAACATGATGGGAATGCCTTGTGCTACCTTCCCCCCTGCAGAGCCCACTAAGTGCATGCACAGCCGGAAAGCCGCGATGCTTGTTTCCGTGCTGATTACGTGAAGTTGTTTTTCGTTCAAACACACTGGCTGTACTGAAACATCGTCACCTCTCTATTTTGTTCACGTTTCAAACACTGCCCGGCTGAAATAGTTTTTGACCTCTTTTTGCTCACGCTGTTTTGTTTTCAAAGCATAAAGTAATTTACGGCAAACAGCTCAGACTAGTTGTTCAATGTAGTGTTTTATGAACTAAACATGCTTTAAAAATGTTTATAATATACATGTATGCCTTACCAACAAAAATGTACTTGCATTACATTATTGCTTGAAATATTCAAAAACGCCAATTCTATTTAGTTCCATGCATCCAAACAATGGACAGGGCTCATCCCCACCGTCCATGGCCAAAGCTTTCACGACACCATCACCCAAGGCAACTCCTTCTTTCAATATAATTATCTGCAGGGTTCGTCAAGTCTGTTTACATTCACACGATTTAATACAGGAACACCGGTGACATGTGTCTTACAAACAACTGCTATTGGGATATATACTTTACTAAGCAATGCTCTTGCTACATTAAACCAGACCCATGTATCATGATAAATAAGGCTATAGAAAAAAAAAACATGCTATCTTGGTAGGCCATGTTCCATCGGAATTAAGACCAGCTATTTATGTTTGCTATGAGCAACGCAGACGCTTACCAACTCTTCTGATTTGATGCAATTGCGATGGCAAAAAAAACTCAACTTCGTAAATTATAATGAAACTTCTATTGCATTTAACTATTTGGAATACTTTTGATTTGAAGCTTTCGTGACTGCAGGAATCCATACTTTTGGGTGCTTTCGGTAAAGTCACGTAGGTAGAAAAATAATAGATCGCAACACAATCAATCATCATCAGGTGGGACAACCACAGCAAGAAAAACTGCTGAAGTAGGCGAGAGATCTGCCGTGGCACGAGGAGGTGGGTGGAGAGAGGGGGCGGGGCAGAAAGTGGCCCTGCGGCAGCACTTAAGTCAACGGGGGAGAAATCTGAGAGATCGGCTTCAGGGGGGGAAAGAGAAGGGGAGGAGGAGGCCGGGCAGAAAGTGGACCCCGCGGCAGCACTGGAGAAGAGATCGGAGAGAGATGCACAGAGAGAAAGACACAAAGAGAGTCGGAGTAGGGGGGGAGAGAGGAGGCGGGGCAGGAATTTTTGCCTCCGCATTTAGAAACATGCCTTTAGAGTACAGTCGATCGTGGATTATCTGGCGTACAATTATCTGGCTTCCAACATTATCCGGCGATCTCGAGCTGATCCGGCGAAACCACCAAAACCGCTCCAAAGGCTGTAACCAGTCCGGCGATCGGCACCATGTGCGTAACAAAAAAAGATAGCTAAGCTTTATTTCAGTATCAAATATATACAGTAGATGATACACTACATACAACAACTTAAACAATAAAAGGACCCCCGCGGCAGCACTTGAGTCAATGGGGAAGAGATCTGAGAGATTGGCTGCAGGGGGGGAGAGACAATAAGGCTCACCTGATCGAGTCTCTCACCTTTCTGAAGAGATGCCATGACACCAAGGTAATACCGATCGCCTTTACACTCACATCTGCTGCTGTCACTTCTCCTAAATCTAAACGGATCTTAAGGGCCAGCCTAGCTTTAATATCAGAGAGAATAAGATTGCTCCGATTTGAACTTGATAATTTAGACAAGATTCTCTTATAATCACACTTAGAATTAACAGAAAAATTTTCCACATCTGATTGGGACCATGTAAATAGCATGACAGTTTCTTCAGCTACTGAAATGTTCACCAAATGTAAAGTTAACTTGATTGAAAAATTCAACCTCCTGTCAGAGAAGCCATAGCCACACGTTAAAAAGTTAGATGTTAACAAGATTGTCATCAATAATAGTAACATCCCAATTTCCGACAGCCTAAAATCGGTACTAGCTAAAGGGTTCAATTTCGCAGTCACCCATAAACACATCCCAGTGGATGATATCATTGCCCAGGTCGACGTAGCCCTCAAAGGTTTGGGACACATGCCGGCAGACATTGCTATATCTGAAATCGCTGCTATCCTCAAAAATGCTAAGAAACCCATTAGCAACATCAGCAGGGACGAGCGTTTTGATCTCTCTCAATTAAAAAACAGAGATGACATAGTCATCCTCTCAGCCGACAAGGGCAATGCCACTGTCATCATAGATAAAACCACTTCCAACAATAAAATTCAGGACCTTCTGAATGATGGCAGCTATACCAAAATCAACAGAGATCCCACCAACCGTCTAGCTACAAAAGGCAACAATATCATCACTAATTCGACTTCTCTAATCGATTCGACCAAGTAGCACTCTCTAAAACCTTCGGCTGCTAAACCACCCATATTTAATGGACTTCCAAAGATCCACAAATAAGTTACTCCACTCAGTCCAATCGTCTACACCATTAACTCACCCACCTACAAACTGGCCCGATTTCTCTCTGAGACCCTGCTTCCTTTCACGGGCAAGATCACCTCAGCTGTAACTGAACTCAGCTCACTTGGTTTCTCTAATCAAGGACATCTCACTGTCTCCAGATTATGTACTTATCAGTTTCGATGTAGTCTCCCTGTTCACCAAGGTACCTGTACCTGACACCATTGCAATCATTGAAGACTTGGTCCAACAGGGACTGAATCTATATGTACCAACTTTGGTAAGGCACTGCCTTACCAACACCTACTTCACCTGGAATGGTACATTCTACAAAGAGAATGAGGGTACCCAAATGGGTTCTCTATTATCACCAGTGGTAGCGAATGTTTTCATTGAGAAATTTGAGACAGATGCCATCCAGACATTCACCATACGTCCTTCCTTGTGGAAGAGATACGTAGATGACACGTTCGTCATCTGGCCACATGGCCTGCCAGCACTGAACCAATTTCTCAACCACATCAATTCCAAAGACCCATCTATCAAATTCACCATGGAAGTGGGAAAGGATGGCCCGCTACCATTCCTGGATGATTTGATCGAGAAGAGACCTGATGGCTCGTTGGGACACTCTGTCTACAGGAAAGCCACCCACATGGATACCTATCTAAAGCCTGACTCCCACCACCATCCAGCTCAGAAGAATTCCCTCATCAAAACACTACACCATAGGGCCCGTTGCATCTACGACCAGCATCACCTAGCCAGTGAGCTGGAGCACGTACACCAAGCCCTCAGGATGAACGGATATTCTGACCGTACAATCCGCAAAGCTGTCTCCCCAGCTATGGGGAGACAACCATCTGAGGATCTAACCAATACCATCACTTTGCCATACATAGCACGGGTTACCAAAATATTTACAAAATCTTAAACAAACACAAGATCCAGGTTCGTTTGAACACAGTACACAAAATCCGTGATTTGATCCCATCTGTACAGGATGTGATTCCTGATATGCAATACCCGGGTGTCTACAAACTGAGTTGTGGCTGCAGCAGCAGTTACATTGGGGAAACGATACGACATGTCTCGGACCGCGGTTTACGAACACAAGGCAGATCTTAAACATGGTAGGACCAATACCTCTGCTGTTGCTGATCATTGTTTTAACGCTGTGGGCTCACACAAAATTGACTTTTCCAAGACGAATAGTACTCTGCAAACCCACCGGCTATTATCAGAGATATATAAACACAGACACAGCTTCAACCGACAAGATGGGTACAAACTGATCAATCATTGGAAGGACGTTATTAACCAGGTAAAGTCTTAACTGACTGTGATGTTTCCATCCTACCTGCCTATGTCAGCTGTTATTTCTGACTCGCTGTGTGTCTTTCTTTCTCTCTGTGCATCTCTCTCCGATCGCTACTCCAGTGACCCGGGTGCTGCCGCGGGGTCCACTTTCTGCCCCGCTTTCTCCTCTCCCCCTTCTCTCCCCCCCCTGCAGCCGATTTCTCAGATCTCTCCTCCGTTGACTCAAGTGCTGCCGCGGGGTCCACTTCCTGCACCGCCCCCTCTCACCACCCACCTCCTCTCTCCCCCCTACTCTGACTCTCTGTGTGTCTTTCTCTCTCTCTCTCTGTGCATCTCTCTCCTATCTCTACTCCAGTGACCCGGGTGGTACCGTGGGGTCCACTATCAGCCCGGCCTCCTACCCCCCCCCTTCTCTCTCCCCTTCTGCAGCCGATCACTCAGATCTCTCCCCCGTTGACTGAAGTGCTGCCGCGAGGTCCACTTTCTGCCCCGGCCCCTCTCTCCCACCACCTCCTCCCCCTACTGCCGAGACCTATATAACCTCGTGCCACGGCAGATCTCTCGCCTACTTCAGCAGTTTTTATTGCTGTGGTTGTCCCCCCTGATAACGATTGCTTGTGTTGTGATTGAAACGTCGTGATCTATTATTTTTCTACCTACGTGACTTTACCGAAAGAACCAAAGAGTAATGTAGAATAATGTTCATCCGTAAAAGCCAAAACTGAGTATTCAAGTCTTCTGACTCAGTGAGGGGTGTCCTGCATTGGAACGTTCGGATGGTCTCTGTCGATTGTTTAGCGTGTAGGACGAAATCAAAGTGCCTGGAGAAAAGACCACGTGCACCACGGAGAGTACAAAGATCCGCTGAAGCAATGTAGGAACCCCTTGGCTGGCCGCTTTGTCGTTCAACATTTCAGCAAATCTCATGCACACGATGAAACATACGTGATCCACCAACCCTGCCTCAAATGTATTAAATTCCAGGTGTGGCTGTCAAGATCACCACAATGAGTGGAGAGACAATGCAAATACATCTCTAAGTATGGTAACGACACAAGGGTTAAACATGAGTGACAGGTGAATAGTATTATTCGAACACAAACACGGAAATGTGATAATACTAATAATGCTGTTTGATTATCCAAGAACACTGTGCACTGAGTGTCATGACTTTTAAGACAGATCTGCATTGTATTGTATGACCAATGCATATTTAATGATTCTTCTTAAATACTAGCACACACGTCCTATTCTATGAGCAGCCAGCCAGGGGCTAGCCAGCTGTCCAATCAGGCAACCTACCAGCCAGCCAACCAGCCAAACTTATCGTATGATGATGATAGGAAAAGTGACAAAAAAGCAATAAAATAGATTAAAATTATTTAGTGGTGAAAAAAAAACCTAGACATGTTTAATTAAATTACAATATTTCTCTGAACAAAACACCTGTTAATCTGTTCCTTCCCAATATTATCGGGTCGGTGCGCAGTCACAAGTTCGAATTTGTGTGTCCAGTATTTGTTACGTCTTTCTGAATATCACCACCTGCTGTGCTGTCACTGTTTCCAAAATGTAATATGCCAACCCTATTAACACACCATTTATTTTAACACGATTTAACAGCAGGCCATGTAGTAGTTTGGGCCCCAGAAGTGACTAAGCAGCTGAGAGAGCGTTCATAAAAGGTTTTTGCGGGGGGTTTGTCTTGGCAGAATTAACTGCCACGTTTAATAAATGTTCTATGCAACTCTTGGACTGTCATAATGCATTGATTTGTTGTGATTACAACTGTGATTCTCAACTCGTAATTTCTCACGAGTCAATTCGTGTTTTTCACGAGTGATTATTTACGATTTGTGCAAATGTTCGATTGTTACATTTAGCCTAATGAAGTGAACAAACTGTACAACTCGAATGTCAAAAACGATAAACATATACATGAGATGGTAAACGAGAAACAAAAAAGGAATCAATAATGGAATGGAACATTGACCCCAAATTGTTACAATTCATACCATGATAATGACAGTAGAGCGGATATGCGCTGTGAGTGGACTAGTGGCCATGGGAGGTAATGACAGGGGAGTCAGCCTTACAGTGTAAATGCACTAGTGGCCACAGGAGGTAATGACAGGGGTATAAGTTGTGAGTGCGAAGGGACTGGTGGCTACGGGAATGTTCGAGAAGGGAGCGTGGTCAGATGACGGAAGAGGACGGTAGAGTCTGCCGAATTAATCGAGCATCCAGAGTCACCAAGAATGATCGAGAAGGGGGGCATGGCCTCGGTTGGTATATAATGGAGACTTGGGGCTGTTGCAGTGGGGTCTCCGTCGATGTCAAGTGAACGTGTCTTCAATAAAGTGCCATCTCAAGAGAAGTGTGTCATGTCGTAATTACACAATCACTGGATATGTGAATAAATTCGCGTCTAATAGAAATGTAGTAGGTTCAAATTAGGTGCACACACACACACACAACTTGGAGGCAACACTATTTATTAAACGGTAAATAATATAACACTCTACATGAGGTGGTGACCACCTTCCTCAACTCACTAACACTCTGGAACACGACACAGACTGGACCAGGCAGGCAACGGCCTGCCTGGCCCAGGACGACGACTCGGGACTTGACGACCGAAGATGTCTTCACCTTGGAGTACAGTACAACAGCAGCGCTCTGCGTTCACACCACGCTTATATTTGGTTTTGCGTGGCTGGCTCCGCCCCGGCGTGGCTGGCTCTCTTCAGGCCACGCCTCCCTTCCCAGGACACGCCTCACTTCCCCCACCTATGGGAGGGTCCGGATCCCTCCACCACGTGACCCCCCAGGCACCCCCTTGGGGCCCCCAGCCTTCGTACGGGCCGACACAGTAGTGACCTTTCTCTGTCACTACAGAAAGATAAGCCTGGACCTAGATCTATATGTATACATTCAATGTCGTGTTTCAACAGTATGAGTGTTATTATTTTAGCAGAGATGCATTTTTTTTTGGAAATGAGTTGTAAAAAAGCAAACTATCATATTGCCGCACTGTTGCCTTGCAGGGATCATCTCCTACAGGCTGCATCTCTGCATTGTCCACAATGACTGCTGAAATTTCCATTGTCATTGTAGATGTCATTCTTGTGACCTCAACAGTTAATTCATGGTTGGGCAAGATACAGGCTGCACTTCGTTTTAACATCGAGGTCACGCAAGCCAAGCCACGAATTATACCCGTAAAAAACCCACACATTACAGTACTTCGTATTTAACATTTAGTCACCAGAGAATGCCTCACTGAACCTCAGCTATTTTTCAGGATGGTGGTGTGAAGTTTTGCGGTGAGTGTTGACAATTGTTGTATTTTTACTCGAAATAAATTTCTGGTAATCTTTCAAATTCAGGCCATGATGCCAGCACATATGGCCTACTCTCTTTCAAGTAACATCGCGGGATCTTTAACATCCAATGTGAAGCAGAATGCATTTTTATTGTACGGTTAATGTATGTTGAATGCCTTTCGCACTGTACATAGCCAACCGTGCTCATACAAATGCAGTGTTAACCCAGGGAGGGTGTTGGGTTTTAATCCACGAACCTCTGCAGCAAGTGGCAGTGGCGCACTCCCATATGGCAACACCGCAAATTCCACATAGATGGATTCTGAACCCATTTTGCTTTACTGCCATCCCGTGGCCATCTCGAAACCATGTGAGTTTGGGAGTTTTACAAAGGTGCATAATCCACAAACCCGGCCTCCAATCTACTGGCTCACAGGCGATCGCCAACACACCTGGGCTTGGTGTTGGAATCTTTGACAGTGTTTACACAGTGACACTTTGCTACTTACGAAGCGAGAAGACCTGGAGAAATTGTTATATGTTCTCTGGCCAGCTGGTTTCTTTTATTTCACAGAAATATAGAAGAGAGAGACAGGGAGAGGGACTCACAGCGCCACTTTGTCATGAGTGAGTCGAGATCCATAAGGCTGTTGAGCAGCTGAAAAGGCACTTGAAATCGAGGCTCTTCCCTGGAGCAAAAAACACACAACGGGGCACGATGGGCAAGTCAGAAAATTTCAACACCTGCCGCATGACGGCAAATTAGCGGGACATGAAAGTGAAGAAATAAAGAGTAGCGTTGTTGTCAGAGTGGGGGTAAAGGGGTTTTTTTCTTCAAAGAAGATCAATGTCTCTTTTTTTTACGTGAACGTTAACAAAAATATACATTTACATATTTTCTATAGTTTTTATACCTTCAACACTACATACAGGAAAGCACAACATTTTGCCAAAACGTAATAGCAACAGAAGAAGTGTAATAAAAAGTTAAAATATAATTACATTTGTATTTGGGAAACCTACAGACCTTAATTTAATACAGAACAAAAATCAGAGTGCAGATTAAGTGGGGTTTAGTTCAAGGTGAGGGTGGGCACGATTGGGTGACGAGGCTGTGTAGTTTGAATTTGATTATGTTTTAAATTACTTATAAAGTGCCCTTCATCCCATTATAATTATCAGCCATGATTAATCAATTTCGAATGAAATGTTTACTTCTTAATTTTCCACGTGAAATTACTGGACATCTGTGAAAAAGAGCCTCACAGCTCGCCAGGATTAAACACAGATTCCTATTCTGATGTGCACGTGACAGGGAGTCAGACCAGAACTTGTTCGCCTTTTGGCGTCCTCTGGTCTTACACCGTTTGAGACAAGGCTTTAAAGAAAGCTGTCTCTAGTGTGGACCAATCAGTTTCAAAGACAGTGCATATACTACCAGACCATGTTTTTTGTTTGCATGTTCGCCACAAGTATATGTGGTGAATGCAGACATGATTCCTTGCAAAAGGTTTCTGTTTGGTGTTTTAACATCTGTTTTATTGCCAAAAAGGTTAAAACCTATTCCTTCATAATTAATAATCCCAAACGTGTCCTTATATGACCCTTACACTTGTAATACTACGTGCCTCCTCAAGGCAGGTGGTTAACGCAAGGTGAATGATCGCTTCACTCCACTTAGTAGCCTCCATCACTGGAGAATGAACCTTGATCTTCAAGGCCCGTAAAGAAACGTTGAATTGTATTAGTGTCGTCGCCAGTGATCAACATCCCCGAATGAAATTCATCTGATTCAGCATTACACTAAAACTATTCAACTGTTTTCATTTTACCAGGTAAGGCCCAGGACTGAGCGATACAGCTCTCTTTCAGAAGCGACCTCACCACAAATTATAGCTCAACGATGCGGCTTACCACGTGGAAATGGATTGCAACCAAATACTCTAAACGCACGTTTATAAATGTTGAGGGGAAAAAACCCCGGAGGGCCCGAATAAAAATTCACACGACCATGGGGAGAACATGCAAACTTAAAATATGCAGGCGTCAGGGTCGGGATCAGAACCTAGGTCCTCCTATATACCAGGCAAGGTAGTTAACATCTCAACACCGCAGGACCCTTGGGACCTAGGGCTGCCTTTCTCTTCATGTATAGTATCTGCATGTCTTTATGTATAGTATCTGCATGTTTTTATGTATAGTATCTGCATATCTCTATGTATAGTATCTACATGTCTTTATGTATAGTATCGGCATGTCTTTATGTATAGTATTTGCATGTCTTTGCTTGTGAGAGACACAGAGAGAGAGAAAAATTATCATTCTTCCAGGGCCACTGTGTGGTTACTCCACACCCCCTACTCCTGCATCCCATGCTCACTCGTGTTGCTGTCTGCGTGTGTGTTTGTGTATATATATGCATAACTCTTTGTAATGCTAATTACGTTTGTTTTGTCCCAATATAAATATGTAACTGCACTTTGTGCATGTATTATTGATACCGGGCTTACGATCTGTAGCTCCATTCTCTCATTCTTGCAACAAGGACCTTATTTCCAGAGATGTTTAGCAATGGACAGGCTGCCGGTAACATCGTGCTCTTTAAAATTGTTGAGAAATACACAGCAGTCCGAGGCGAAGCATTCTCTGCACCTTTGAAATAAAGACTCGTCTTTAGAAGAAAAAAAAACCCTTTCAAATTACTTTGTCAATTGTGCTGTTAGGGACATGCCATGAGAAGAGGTTTCCACTGGGATCTCTCGCACAGCAGCCCCTTTGTGTTGGAGATTGGCCCACGGACACACATGTCGCACGGGCAACCTATTCTTCATTCTTCGAATGGAAAACGTTGTGCACCAAGAGTTCTTACAATAATAAAGCTGAAAATGGTATATGCGTAGCAAAACCGAAGCTTCATATCATCGGCATGATTGTGAGGTTACGTGTAGTGAGGCGAGGAAAGCTAGTATTCATTTACATTCCATGGTCATTCGGTATGAGAGTTTTGCGTGGCACGCGTTGAGATAGATTTGATTCAACGCGACACAACCTGTAATTATTTGCGGACAAATTTTGGATCTCGTGCACTGCCGCACCTCCGATGAGCATGATAGGCTGAATACGGTGCAAAATAAGTTCTAAATACTCATTAAGTGATGGTGCCCAGTGCAGTTAACACAACCCTGGCAGTTAACACACCCTGCCACCTTGATTGCCACGTTCACCTCTCTCATATTTACATAGATTTGAGTTTTTCTCTTGCTTAAGTGTTTTTTGCGGTTGTGCCGGACATCTCTCCCATGTGTTTTTGGGTTGTGTCGCGTGTTGCTTGGCATGATGTCCTACGTTTCACTGCATGAACTGGGAGCTTCTGCAGCAGCCTGGAAACACATTGGAGAACTATTTTTGTTGTTGTTATATTCTTCCTTTCATTGGGCATGTTTCCCTCTCCACGGTGGAGAGCAGTTAACTACCTCGCCTGGTATACAAGAAGTTGTGGATTCGATCCCGATTCGATCCCGACCCTGACACCTGTTTGTCTCTCTCCCCGTGTGGTCGTGTGGATTTTTCTCCGGGGCCTCCAGTTTTTCCCTCCACATTTAGATACATGCGTTTTGAGAATTTGGCTGCTATACATTTACACGTGATACGTCTGTTCATTTGTGGCCAGGTCGCTTTTGAAAAAGAGCTATTTCACTCAGTGGGCCTTACCTGGTAAAATAAAAAAAGTAGTTAACTTTTAGTTTAGTTCATACTTTTCTTCTTCTTCTTCCCCCATTATTTCCCTGCTCCACGACCACCGCTTATCTGGCCTCTCAAGCACCTGGGATTTCCTTAATTTTGTTGTATCGGCAACCGAAATAATTAGGTAAAAAAACTCGCTGCAATGCACATAATGAATACGAGATGGTGGTCCTTAATAGATTACATCACGGTGCGGTCCTTAAAGAGCAGCGTGTGGATCTGCAGGTTGCCGACCCCTGGGCATGGTCATTGGGACATACGGAAATTCGACACCCAGTGTTGGCAGAGCCTCGAACGAGACTTGCCTGCCAGATAACGCGGTGGCAGTGGGGTTGCCACGGTCACTGCATGGTGGCTCCGGGGCTATAAGAGACCATGTGGTTATACAACGACTATCCTGGGGCATACCTCCGAGACAATCTATGAGAGGGCGTGGGGGTTTGAGTTCCCGAGTTCGATTCCCGCTCACGACCACCAACACCAGTAACGATTATCTGAACCAATCCTGGGCCTCTCCTATGCCTGGTGTGGTGTGACAAAGGCAATCGGACGTGGTGCTGGCAACCCACCTCCTCGTGTGCCGTGCTGGCCTTCATAGGTACTCGCTAACTGCACTTGCCCCAACATTCTATGAAGTCTATACGGGAGATCTTTGCCTTTGGTGGGTCTGAGAAGTGGTGTGCAGCGTCTGAGCGATGGTGCCGTGAATTGTCGATGGAACTGTCTGTAAATATCGTCTTGCTTACTGGGGCTTGGATTTGCTTGAGCCCTGTGCACTGTGGGTTCTATTTCTTGATATTGCCCTACACGCATTATTACTTTCGTTTTTGTTTTTACTTCACACTGCTTTGTCAATCCATTGTTAGATTAAGTCATTCCTGTGTCTTGTTTGTCATATAGGTTATTTCAGCATACTTCCCCACGCTGGTCATTCCTCGTCAAAGAGCTGCTTAACTCGATGGGTCTTAACCAGCTGAAATAAAGTCTGAATAAGTCAAAGGGGCATAGAGGGGATAGTGCGGCCCACGGCCGACCACCGATGCAAGTTTTGGCTCGAAATTTAACTCAATGTATGTATGTATGTTGAACTTCTTTCGAACCATACGTAGCCAACCATGCTCTTCGGAGGTGCGGGGAATGACAACAAACTAAACACCAAAAGCAGTTCTTAAGACATTAGTTTTCAATCTATCTGGTTTAAACGTGCATAGCTCCTAGCGGCTTCCTAACATCGGAAGGAAGAGCGTTCTGGACGGCCGCAGAAGCACATCTGAAAATGCGCGATGCGGTGACCACCATCTTTGTTCGATGGCCAGCCAGAAGCCGCTGCTGCAAGGATGACTGGAGTTCACATGAGGGGTTATGCTCCTAATGCAGTGTGCTAACCACTTCACCAGCACTCCACCACTCTTGCTCCAATTTTTCCGAATTGTTTTCCCCTCGGTGTTTTGTGTCTCTCATATGCATTGCAAAACACTTTGAGATTCTGTTTTAGTGTTCATGCTGGTACTCGATTATAACATCTAAGCACAAACGTTGGCAATGGTGTAGCTTGCTGATAAATGCTAAAAGCATAAAACACTTATTGGACAATTTGCAATGCAAAATATTACCCTTGAAGGTCTGTCCAGCTCGAGGCTTGTATTAATTAAATACGCATTCTGAGTATGTGTATATTTTAACAACTTAGAAATACGATAACACTGTACATCACTCTGAAGTCATTTGCCAGATATTGCACAATTTTGTCAGCTAATTTTTCTTTCTGTAACAAACGCAACTGTAGTCTCTGCAACTGATGGATAAACCTCTAAAATCCTCGTGCAGAGGGGTCAAGACTCGCAGGGTCAGCATGGACTCAGTCTGCCGAATAGGCCGGTGTGCGTAGGACAGACACCTTGTCACAGAGCTGCGGTGACCTAGGTTACATTTTCCATTTTCTGACGACAGAATTACTCTGCTCTCCTGCCCCTTGACATCTCTGCGGAATTGCAAGTGATACTTCATGTTCTCTTTGTAGATTGCTAATATGCGTACAAGAGATCACGTGCGCACACGTTGTTTTTTTACCTGTAGAAGTAAATCATTAAGGCTCCCTGCAGGGCCTTGTATGACAGTCGTCGAGTTCCTGAAAAACACATCAGACAATCCACATGCAAGTTAAATTTATGAGCATGCAACACACACGGCTGTGTTCGCTGGCATCACTGTGAGAAAGCAGGGCGGTGATGATGCTGCTGCGTCGGCAGTCAGAATGATAATCTTTGTTTATCTCTTGGAGCTATGAAGCTCTTTTTCGCAAATGTCCAGCGATGGTGTACAAATAAAGTCAATAACAACGCATTAAAAGGTATGGCCCTTCAACATGTGCAATGAAGAAGGGTCATTACCTGTTTTATATATATAGTGTCAATGATGCATGTGTTGAGTTTTTGTGAGAGTAGAGATCAAGGAAATTTGTCATTAAATAGCAGGTGCACTATAAGTGATGCGTAATGGTGAAACATACAAATTGTTGACTTTGAAGCTCATAAATTGTAAGGTAAAATTACGGCAAAGGCAAAGCTAAGCAGAAAGGAGATCGATCATTGAAAGAAAACACCGACTCGTCGTTTTTATGCTATTTTTCAATGCATTAAGTATAAGTATTGTATTCTGTGATTAGTCTATGAATTATAATAATTATCTTCTTGGTTCTTTCGGTAAAGTCACGTAGAAGGGAAGTAATAAAATAATAAAAATAAAACATAATAAAACAATTCTCACGACGTTTCGGCCACAACGCAAGCAGCCGTCCTCAGGCGAAGAATGAGAACATTATCAAGCTAGGAGCTTATATAGGTGTAGCGAGGAGGAGCGCCTTAACAAAAGAATGTGCATATGGGCTCCCCCCTATCTCCGGTTGTAGCCAACATCTTCATGGAGAAATTTGAGACGGACGCCATCCAGACTGCCACTCTACGCCCGACCTTATGGAAGAGATACGTAGACGACACTTTTGTCATCTGGCCACATGGCCGGCCTGCTCTAGACCAATTTCTCGACCACATCAATTCCATACACCCAGCCATCAGATTCACCATGGAAGTCGAAAATGATGGCAAGCTACCCTTTTTGGATGTCCTAATCAAAAGGAGACCTGATGGTTCAATGAGCCACTCTGTCTACAGGAAAGCCACCCACACGGATGCTTATCTAAAACCGGATTCCCACCACCATCCATCCCAGAAGAATTCCCTCATCAAGACTCTATATCATAGAGCCCAATGCATCTCCGACCATGAACACATTTCCAGTGAACTCAAACACGTACGCCAAGCTCTTAAAGCTAATGGTTACTCCCACTACACAATCCGCAAAGCCATCACTCCAACCATCAAGAAAGATCCTGTTGAGGAGCCTTTCAAGACCATCACCTTACCCTACATTGCTGGGGTCACAAAAAAGATCTCCAAAATCCTGATTAAACACAAGATCCAGGTCCGATTCAACACAGTACATAAAATCCGTGATCTGGTACCGTCTGTAAAAGATGTGATTCCAGACATACAGTACCCTGGCGTCTACAAACTAAGTTGCCTCTGTGGTAGCAGTTACATTGGGGAAACCAAACGACACGTCTCAGACCGCATTCGTGAACATAAAGCTGATCTAAAACACGGTAGGACAAACACCTCAGCCGTGGCAGACCACTGTTACAACTCAGTGGGCTCACATGACATTGACTTCTCCAAGACGGAGGTTCTCTGCAAGCCATCTGGCTATCATGAGAGATTCGTTCATGAGGCGATCCACATATACAAACACAGAGACAATTTTAACCGAGAAGATGGATTCAGGCTTAGCAATCATTGGAAGGACGTAATAAACCATTTCGATACACATTAGGGTGAGTTAAATAATACAGTGTTATATTAAAATGTATAAAGTATAGGGTGGTTTACAGCAATACAGTATATAATTTAATGTTGGGTTTATCTATGGCAGTATATAGTACTGTATATGCTAAGAGAATAAAGTTTAGATGGAAGTATATTATATACTTCTTACGACGTAGAATTGTAATTTATTATTTGTTGTTAGTAACTCAGCTTATTGTAGAGTATAGTAAGTATCAGTTTATATTTTAGTTTTTTATGTAGTTTTCACTTTGGTTTTCTACGTGGTTGTTTGGCAAATGCAGCTACATATCACTAACATTCCTTTCCTTTATTAACGCTGTTCCTTGCGCCCCCCCGTGGTGCTGTTGATCCTGCATAATGCATGGGCATAATGCGACTTTGAAACCCCTCCGCCCACCTCCTATGCATTGCCCATTGGTATGCTAAATTCCTCTTCATATGCACATTCTTTTGTTAAGGCGCTCCTCCTCGCTACACCTATATAAGCTCCTAGCTTGATAATGTTCTCATTCTTCGCCTGAGGACGGCTGCTTGCGTTGTGGCCGAAACGTCGTGAGAATTGTTTTATTATGTTTTATTTTTATTATTTTATTACTTCCCTTCTACGTGACTTTACCGAAAGAACCAAGAAGATGAATCCCTGCAGTCACGAAAGCTTTAAATCGAAATATAATAATTATATTATTACGTTTTCCAGATGGAGCCACACAGCTTGCACGATTGAGCAAAAAAACTGTTGGATAACATTGCCATCCTCCAGAAGTTTCCATCACAGTAAGTTGGAGACATGATGTACTTGATGTAGCCTAATTACGATATTTGGCGTTATTTTATACGTTACATGGCAATGACATTGAGAGACAGATTAGTGACATTCAAACTGTAAATAAAAGTAAGTGGATTTGGGCAGGATAGATCGCAAGAGGGGATTATGACAAACTGTCATTCAGCTCATGTGTAGGCGCTATGGATTAATTAGGTGACACATTGGGGGTTCTGTCATCCAGCAGTGGATTGATCACGGATGTTGATGTTGGTCAATTATTTACAATACGTCAAACATCCTCCACAACCGGAAAACCTCTACCCTGAAGTGGCTTTGAGAGGTTTATCTTACCTTAAGTATATTATATTTGTTTTAATATGACCGAATAAAGCACTATTTTTACCATGAAGTCCACTACAAATACTTTTTGGTTTGCTATGTCTGAAGGTGTTCAGGTGAAATAAAATAACTCTAATTCACTCCAAATGATGTGGTATGGTGGCGAGATGTTATCACCCTCGCATTCTATGAAGGAGCTCGTCGGTTCGATCATGACCCTGACGCTTATACATTTGGAATGTGCATGTTCTCCCCGTGGTCGCGTTGATTTTTCTGCGGGTCCTCCGGTTTTTCCCATCACATTTAGAATCGACATGCGCTGAGAGCAGTGTTCGTCACTTATTTTAAAAGAGGGGCCACTTTCGCCGTTAAGACATCAGTGTGAGGCCGCCACACATTTGAAACCATTTGGTTTGACAGCATGATGGGATGTTTTCACTCCTTGTGTATTGTTGGGGTCCGCACGTCAGGGGCCACACTAAAGGCCGCCAGTGACCCACGGGGCCTTGCAATCAAGAACACTGGTTTAGAGTATTTGGCTGCGAAAAAAATTTCACGTGATAAATTCTCCCAAACACAGCTGTCAGCAGTGGCAGAGCATGCTTGCCAACAAAGACATTAAATTGAAGTGTTATGCAGAGCTAATTATCACTGGCCTAGATTAGTTAGAGAATCAATTGAAATTAAGAAGAATTCAAATAATTTTAATCGCTGTGATAGCTATAGACTCAGCGCAGCCTGGAAGCGTATTATTAAGGAATATACAACACATATTGCAATCCCTTACAGGTGAGTCACATGCTAAGTGGCTAATTACTGATCTATTATATCAACCCCACCGCCTCTGATCTCGAATCCTGGATGGGGTTCAACAATGATGGCATCATCCTCCACTATTTAAGACCGGAGGCAGGTGGATGGCTTCACTATTCTGGCAAATCGCCCGAAGATGCTCGATGTAATTTCCAGCGAAACGTCGTACTCAAATTGTGGGCCAATGTAGAGAACTATTTGTCTTTTGTCAACGTGACACATTTTTTACTGATTGGCCATGCAGGGTGGTTGGGGGTTGCGACACATTATGAATTAACGCGATATTACCCAAAAAACCTGTATTATGAACTAGCTTATATACCCAGCGTTGCCCGGGCCAAAAAAATTATTCAAAACTACTCTTAAAAATCTAACAGTAGTGTGTACTGACTGTGGTGGTACCTGCTATGATTACAGCAGTGCATACTGTGGTGGTACCTGCTATGATTACAGCAGTGCATACTGTGGTGGTACCTGCTTTCACTGCAGCAGTGCATACTGTGGTGGCACCTGCGATTATTACAGCAGTGCATACTGACTGTGGTGGTACCTGCTATGATTACAGCAGTGCATACTGACTGTGGTGGCACCTGCTATGATTACAGCAGTGCATACTGACTGTGGTGGTACCTGCTATGATTACATCAGTGCATACTGACTGTGGTGGCACCTGCTATAATTACAGCAGTGCAAACCGACTGTGGTGGTACCTGCTATCACTACAGTAGTACATGCTGACTCTATATCAGTATTTGTTGACTCTATAGCACAAAGTACTCACCTGACAGAGTGGCGTGGTGAGGCCTAGTCCCGTGCAGAGCCTTCGGCCTCGCCTAGATTGTCCAGCCGGCCGAGGTGGCACCTTGGCAGGCTGGGGCTGGGCTGCTACCTCTGACCCCCCACCCCCTGACACAATCTCCCCGGCCATTCTGCAGTAATAGCATCTACCAACTGTATAGTAGTAACTGCACGCATCAGGGTGGGGGGGACCTCACACAGTGAAGAATTTACCTGAGCATCTAGTGTATTTTTATAGAATTGTCCCCCTCACTCCCACCGAAGGTGCGCGACTTGGCATGGGCTGTCCCTCCCACCAAAGGCGCGTGAGTTGCTATGGTCGTGCACGCATCATAAATAAATAAACAGGAAGCACACAAAAATTGCACTAAATCGCTAATTAAAGTAATTAAAAGTTGACGAATGTGAAAAAGAAATAGCGCTTGCTCACGGCGGGGCTTACGGCGTGGTACCTAGCTATTTTTATTTTAAATAAACCCCACCGTTGGAGAGCCAAATCCTTCGCAAGCGCGCGAACACACAAACAAACCCCATCACAAACCCACAAACAATTTTTGACTTTTATATATATAGATAATAATACTGGTCACGAAAGCCTACGTGTTGAACTGAAGCGACTTCGTTGAGCTATAATTTGTGGCCAGGTCGCTTCTGGAAAAGAGCTACATGGCTCAGTGTTGCTTTACCTGGTAAAATATATAATTTTTTATTCATAAGAGGACAGTTATAGTAGCATTCCTGCTTTACTTCACAATTCCCCTCGGGTGAAAGCAATCTAGCAGCTGCGAATGCCTCGCCTGCCCTGTTCACGATATGGAGCCTACAGTACGAGCCCGGGGCCAGGGACAGGGACGAGCGAGCCCCCCGTCGCATTGCTCGCCTGGATGGGGAGGCGACCCCCCCGTCCCCCACCCGCACACTAACGCGCCCAGAGCCACCCTCTTGCACAGCCACTGCAACACAGTGACATCCATCATTGGTTTCCTGTACCACTTACACATAGATTAACATTCCCCTATGGCCAAGATATTGTTAAATTGTGGCCTAAATATTGCAGAGTGATATCTCGTTCCACGCACTTTCACTATTTGAAATTAATTCAACTCTTACATGTATCTGTGGCAAGGCTTGCAACCAAATAAGAAATTATCGTAAGTATTTTGGACATTTCAGAATAGATATGGTATGTGAAGTTAAATTATTTATTTTTACTGCTTCGATGTTTTGCTTACTAATTTTTTTGTTTTTCATTTCGTTTCGCTATGTATGTTTTGGATGCTGCCGTGGTGGGGTCATGGTCCGCACATTAGACATCCAGAGGCCGCGGGTTCCAAACCTCCAGTGCGGCAGGTGAAACAACAGGGCATGCAAATACGTTTTTTAAATCCCTACAAAGGACAACTTGGCAGAACCCTCCTGAAAAAAAGGGTTGCGATGCAGTGATGCTTTCCTGGGCAATAGGCATACCAATAATAGTAATAAATTACCCCACAACTCTATGAATGTAAATAGATATACAACAATCGTTCTGAAGATTGTGTGGTGGGGTAAAGTGTGGGCACTCCCACACTACCAAAACCCCCTCTGGAGGAGCTCTTTGATGCTCCCTCAAGTGGAAGCGCTTCCGCCAGCAGTGGCGTGAACAGGATATTGCAGGGCTGCTCTATTTAACCCGTACTTATCATGAATGTTCAGTTGTAGCGCGTGTGCAGTGTGTCAATGAGAGGGTCATTTGAAGCAGTGCAAGACAGCGTCTCGGGGAATATTGCCTCTTCGTAGGTTTCTGCAACAGACAGGGCCTGGGCATGCATTTTGTTCTGCGCCTTATCACCACAGCTAATGCAGTGGCACTAAGCACCACAGCCCAACACCCCTGGGGCAAACCAAAAGAAATGGGAGAAAATGTCTCTTTCGTGCTGCGGGGCTCCCTGGATGTAATTTGACAGCCAATCGCGCATCACGGGAAATATCGATCCCAGCTGCTTCGGACGTTGCATTCAGTCCAAATAAATTAACTTAGCAAATTGCATGTTACCTGAATCAGTTACAAGCATGCTGACCACTAGGTTATTCAATCACCTGTACTTGTTTTCATTAAAACTGGATTTGAAGTTCAGTAAAAAAAATCCAGAAGCCAGACTAGTTGATGGGAGAGCCTTTCTGGTTACGGGGAATGTTAAGTACACTGCAATGGATTAAATAAATATATGCTACATCATTACATTTGTATTCAATTCCACATCATTAACACAGACTCATATTTAATGTAATGCATAAATAACAAAAATTAAGATTAACTAAACTACTTTTTATCAACACCATGAAGCAGGGTTAGATGGCTGAGGCTTGCTGGATGTGAATAGGTGAAGATATTTTATGATGGGCCTCAATATTTTATTTAGTTTATTTTGGAAAGTAAATGTTGAATGAATATAGAATCAACACAGAGTGCCCTGACAAGAGCGCTTGGATGGGTAAAGGCCTCCAAGGGCTTCAATTATTATTCTCTCTGCAAATCCTGGAAAGCTTGCACACTCCTCTGTTTTTCAAATAAGTTTCTCAACAACCCAAACACACACGCTTTTGCATATATGAAATACGTAAATCAAATTAAATATGCTTTGTTTATATGTTTTTAGAGGAATAATGTCCAACACAGATAACCTGATGTTTCCACCGACAGACCAAGTGGTAGACCGGTGGATGTATCTGAGCGCACGCAGCTGATTTAGCAAGAGGACAGTAATCCGTCCAAGAACAAGGTCTGGATGGCTGAAATTGTGAGAGGTGACTGGTGTGGCGTGCGATAAGAGGGTCTTTCGGTAAAGTTAAGTAGATAGGTTCAAAGAAAATAACAAAAAATAACAAAAAACTACGACGTTTCGATCGTAACACAAGCGTTCATCATCAGGAAGAGGGGGTTAACTTCGAAAGGTAAATTGTTTATAAAGGTTTGAAATGAGCATAGCCCAAATGTCAGCAGCCAATGGTAATGTAAGTGGTGGGCAACGACCGCGACAGTGCTGGGTTTTCCCACCAATCAAAGGGCTGCCCAGTAAAAATTAGCATGATAATGTAAGATCGTTGAGAGGCCTCCATGGCGGGCGCCCTGAGGTGGCTATGTTAATGTGAGAGATTAGCATGTTAATGGAAGATCGCAAAGCAAAAACCTTGAGCTCGGTGAGCGAGGTGGCTGTGTTAGGGTGAGAAATTGAACCTGTTAATGTAAAATCAGAGAGCCGAAAATAACAACTAACATCGGAAGGTGGTAGGATGGGAACATCACAGCTAGTTATTACTTAAACTGGTTGACAACGTCCTTCCAATTAGGGTCAGTTTATACCCATCTTCTCGATTGAAATTGTGTCTGTGTCTATATATATGGATGGCTGCATGAACGTATTTTTTGTTGATAGCCAGTGGGTTTGCAAAGTACCTTCGTCTTCGAGAAATCAATATCGTGTGAGCCCACCGCATTAAAACAATGATCAGTCACGACCGAGGTGTTGGTCCTACCATGTTTCAGATCTGCCTTCTGTTCACAAACACGGTCCGAGACATGTCGCTTAGTTTCCCAAATGTAACTACTGCCGCAGACACAGCTTAGTTTGCAGACGCTGGGGTATGCATGTCAGGGATCACATCCTTCACAGATGGGATCAGATCACGAATTTTACGTACTGTGTTCAGTCTAACCTGGATGTTGTGTTTGCTCATGATTTTGGAATTTTTTTGGGAAAGAACCATCTGAGGACCCAATCAAAACCATCACCTTGCCATACATAGCAGGGGTCACCAAAAATATTTCCAACATTTTCTATCTGAGACCTTACAACCATTCACTGGTAAGACCACCTTATCTGTAGTTAACTTAGCTCAATTGGTATCGTTAATTAAGGACATCTCACTATCCCAGGTGATTTTCTCGTTAGTTTCGATGTAGTATCTTTGTTTACCAAAGTTCCTGTGCTTACACCATTGCAATCATTGAAGATTTGGTCCAACAAGGACTGAATGCGGAGGTACCGGCCCTTGTGAGACACTGCCTCACCAATACTTACTTCACCTGGAATGGAACATTCTAAAAACAAGTTGAAGGGACCCCCATGGGTCCTCTCTTATCTCCAGTTGTGGCCAATGTTTTCATGGAAAATTTTGAGCAAGATGCCATACAGGCATCCACTCTACGTCCATCCTTGTGGAAGAAGTACGTAGATGACACGTTCATCATCTGGCCACATGGCCGACCAGCTCTGAACCAATTCCTCAACCACATCAACTCCATACACCCAGCCATCAAATTCACCATGGAGGTGGAAAAGGATGGCAAGCTGCCATTCTTGGATGTTTTAATCGAAAGGAGACCAGATGGCTCAATAGGACACTGTTTACAGGAAAGCCACCCATACGGATGCATATCTAAAACCTGACTCCCACCACCATCCTTCCCAGAAGAATTCCCTCATCAAAACTCGACACCATGAAGCTCGATGTATTTCCGACTATTTTTGATGTTAGTTGTTATTTTCGGCTCTCTGAATTTACATTAGCAGGTTAAATTTCTCACCCTAACACAGCCACCTCGCTCACCGAGCTCGAGGTTTTTACTTTGCGATCTTCCATTAACATGCTAATCTCTCACATTAACATAGCCACCTCAGGGCGCCCGCCATGGAGGCCTCTCACATCTTACATTATCATGGTAATTTTTACTGGGCAGCCCTTTGATTGGTGGGAAAGCCCACCACCATCGCGGTCGCTGCCCACCACTTACATTGGCGGCTGACATTTTGGATATGCCCATTTCAAACCTTTATAAACAGTTTACCTTTATAAGCTAACCCCCTCTTCCTGATGACGAACGCTTGTGTTGCGATCGAAACGTCGTAGTTTTTTGTTATTTTTTGTTATTTTCTTAGAACCTATCTACTGCAGTCACGAAAGCTTTAAGTCAAGATTTAAGAGGGTCCCAGTTTGACTGAAGGGAAAAGTGTACAAGACGGTAGTGAGGACGGTGCTGTTCCATGGGGCCGCGTGCTGGGGCACAAGAAAGAGGGAGAACCAAGCTATGGCAGTCACAGAGATGAGGATGTTGTGGTGGATGTTGGGTTTAACAAGGAAGGACGGGGTGAAAAATGAAGAAGTGAGAAGAAGCCTCAAGGTTGTAGAAAACACGGAGAAGATGAGACAAAAATGGCTGGTGTGGTTCGGTCATGTGGAGAGACAACAGCAAAATGATGTAGGTCAGAAGGTGCAAGTGATGCAAGTGGAAGGAAAGAGAGCAATAGGAAGGCAGAAGAAGAGGTGGGGTGATGTGGTACGACCAGACATGGTGGCCCGAGGAGCGGAAAGAGAGATGGCGCAGGACAGCGCAGCATAGAGATGGTTGGCAAGGGCAGCAGACCCACATGAGCGGGACAAACGCGTGGAAGAAAAAGACAGTGATCCGCCCAGAGGTTTTGGGTTTTTTTAAGTGCTTTTTTTACTTATTTTTTGAGTAGCCTTTTTCGGCACACGTTTTTTCATAGCTTGTCCAAAACGCATCGAAATTTTTCGACGCGTTTTAAGAAGAATGCGTTTAAAATCATCTCAGCCCAGCATGAATACAAAAGGTGCATTACGCATTAAGCCACCTTCAGAAAATGCATCTGTACCAAGCACCGCACACTGTCCTTTGTGCTGGAAGCATTACAGGTGCAAGGCTTCTGTCAAATTGCTTTGTGAACCTGCATTTCAGAGGCAGCCACTTCCGTGTTTTTTTGAATTGCTTTTTACATTAACGAACGCCATTAGCTAGGTCACAGAGACCTTGTTAGAAATACCAAAAAGAACTGAAACTACAGCCCAAGCAATTACGGTGCTCAAGTCTGCTACATAAATTGGCTGGCAATGTGATGCATCTGAGAGTTTTAATAATCATAGTAATAAACGATTACAATACATAACGTTGTGCGATGTCGCAATCATGCAGACGGAATTTATTATTTGAAGGGAACTGTCTTGCACTGGTGCATTCAAATACTAAATGCAGGGCACACTACAATTGACCCCAATTTATATTCTGACTTGCGTGTTTACATAACACCTGAAATGCGATGCTAATCAGATCGAGAAATCAGTACAGACGCACACTTGTTAGCTGGGTAGCTTCGTGAGCACTTGCCGTTGTGTCAGTGCGCATGCAGCTGATGGCACGTAACCAAAGCATAATACTTGCCTTTAATGGGATTAAATAACTCTTGCAAGATAATTCACAAGTAGAGGTAATTGTTAATCTGTGTCATGGAGTGCACACACATAATCGCAATTATAAGCAACAAGGTACTGGGGTAAGTCGAGGCTCGGATTGGGCGATAAGGGCAGTGGTCCATAGGGCAAATGCCCGGTGCGCCGGCCCATTCCGAGGACCTGTGTGTGTGGGGAAATCGCAAATGTGATCAGCATATTAAAAAATATAGATTTTTTTCATTTAAATATTTTATTACCTCTGATGTGAATGCTTCATTGCTTATTTGTGCTCTCAGTTGGCATGAAGACTCGTATATATTCGGCCACCCCAAAGATTCCTCCTCACCCCAGGGCCATTTGTTTTTTGGACCCAGCCCAAATGGGCTAATGAGATCGCACGACAAAATCCTGCAAATACATCGCATCACAACATGTCTACAAGTACTAAAGAGTTTGTGCACAACCAATTGAAAATTAAATAAAGAAATCGACGCCAATAGCCCCAATTTCGGACGGTGTGTTTACAAATGCCTGGGCCAATTTTTTTGTCGCAGTCTGTCACTCAACTGGTAACCAGTATTAATTTCAGCTGGAGCTATCTCGGGAGGTGGAAGTAGCATAGTGCTCTGTGTAACAATGGTTACCCATTTTTGCGTAATGTTATTTCCCTCGTGTGGTATGCAGGAGGTCGTGGGTTCGATCTCGACCCTAACGCTTGTATAATTGGAGTTTGCATGTTCTCCCTGTGGTAGCGTTGATTTTACTCCAGGTCCTCAAGTTTTCCTTGTAGAATGAACGTGCATTCAGAGTATTTGGATGCTATAAATTTCCACAAGATAGGCCACTTAATTGTGGCCGGCTTGCTTCTGAAAAAGAGCTCATGGCTTTGCCTGGTAAATAAAGTAGTTTAGTTTAATTTACCTATCACTGTCTAGCAACTGAGGTAATACACTTCATTGGCTTGTCACCTTGACAAAGGGCAACCACTTGCATTGAATTGATCATGACAGCATTGATTTGGAATCATAAATCCAATAAATACAATAAACATGAACCATAACAAAGATAAAATAAAATTATGATCCGATTAAACATTGATTTTCTAAATAATTGGGTTTTCAATTGGTGATATGAAAAAAAAATTATGCAGCACCAAAGATGTAGGTTAAAATGCATGCAGGACATGCCTCTGAACAGTATACTCCTGTTGAATATAAATGTTTTTAGACATGTGTTGAACTTGGCGTGTAAATGAAATGGAATAGACTGGAAGGCTGTCATCAGAACGAACTGCGTGGAGAGAATGTTACATGATTTAGGCCAAAGTGGTAGGCAAGAAATTATAAAAGGTGAAGATGATTATTATTAACTTTGAAAAGAGCTCCTTTCATTGAAGATCACAACGCGCTGTATACGTTAACATTTAAACACAGACGGTGCAAAAGGAAAATTATTTTTAAAAGATGCACTTAATTCCGTCTTATGGTCAACGTAACCGACCAAAAGGGCTTTGTTAAAATAACTCATTACCACATATTACTAATACCAAGAACACGAAAAAGAACACGAAAAAGGCTTTGGCAATCTTGAGTTGAAGCTTTCGTGACTGCAGGAATCCAAACTCTTTGGTTCTTTCGGTAAAGTCACGTAAGTAGAAAAATAATAGATCACGACGTTTCGATCGCAACACAAGCAATCGTCATGAGGTAGGACAACCACAGCAAGAAAGAATTGCCGAGGTAACCGAGAGATCTGCCGTGGCACGAGGTTATACAGGCCTCGGCAGTAGGCGGGGAGAGAGAAGGGGGGAGAGAGAAGGGGGGGAGAGGAAGCGGGGCAGAAAGTAGACCTCACAGCAGCACCCGGGTCACTGGAGTAAATTGGACCACCGCGGCAGCACTGGAGAGATCTGAGAGATCGGCTGCAGGGGGGTAGACAGAAGGGGGGGAGGAGGCGGGGCAGAAAGTGGACCCCGCGGCAGCACCTGGGTCACTGGAATAGAGATCAGAGAAAGATGCACAGAGAGATAGAGAGAGAGAGAAAGACACACAGAGAGTCGGAAATAACAGCTGACATAGGCAGGTAGGATGGAAACAGCACAGTCAGTTAAGACTTTACCTGGTTAATAACGTCCTTCCAATGATTGCTCAGTTTGTACCCATCTTCTCGGTTGAAGTTGTGTCCGTGTTTATATATCTGGATGGCTTCATAAACAAATCTCTGATAATAGCCGGTGGGTTTTCAGTGTACCTTCGTCTTGGAAAAGTCAATTTCGTGTGAGCCCACTGCGTTAAAACAATGATCAGCATCGGCAGAGGTATTGGTCCTACCGTGTTTCAGATCTGCCTTGTGTTCGCAAACGCGGTCCGAGACATGTCGTTTCGTTTCCCCAATGGAACTGCTGCCGCAGCCACAACTCAGTTTGTAGACACCCGGGAATGGCATATCACGAATCACATCCTTTACAGATGCGATCAAATCACGAATTTTGTGTACTGTGTTGAAACGAACCTGGATCTTGTGTTTGTTTAAGATTTTGGAAAAAAAAATTGGTAACCCCTGCTATGTATGGCAAAGTGATGGTATTGGTTGGATCCTCAGATGGTTGTCTCCCCATGGCTGGGGAGATAGCTTTGCGGTTTGTACGGTCAGAATGTCCGTTCATCCTGAGGGCTTGGTGTACGTGCTCCAGCTCACTGGCTAAGTGACGCTGGTCGGAGGGGGAATTCTTCTGGGCTGGATGGTGGTGGAACTCAGGCTTTAGATAAGCATCCGTGTGGGTGGCTTTTCTGTAGACAGTGTCCCAACGAGCCATCAGGTCTCGATCAAAACATCCAGGAATGGTAGCTTGCCATCCTTTTCCACTTTCATGGTGAATTTGATAGATGTGTGTATGGAATTGATGTGGTTGAGAAATTGGTTCAATGCTGGCAGGCCATTTGTCCAGATGACGAACGTGTCATCTACGTATCTCCTCCTCAAGGAAGGACGTAGGGTGGATGTCTGGATGGCATCTGTCTGAAATTTCTCCATGAAAACATTCGCTACCATTGGCGATAAGGGAGAACCCATTGGGGTACCCCCATTTTGTTTGTAGAATGTAGACCTGATGACGATTGCTTGTGATGCGATCAAAACTTAATAATCTATTATTTTTCTACCGACATGACTTTTACCGAAAGAAGCAAAGAGTAAGGCTTTGGCAATGTTCATGAGTACTCTCGTTCAGAGACAATTTTCTCTTTTTTTTGCTGTAATTCTATCATTTAAATGAACCACTGCTCAGGAGTGTGTGTGTGTGGGTGACCAGATTCGTATGATTTAATTACCAGTGAGCAAAAGTTCGGGGTGTGTGGCTTACTATCCAGTATCCAGAGCATCTTGTACTGCAAAGAATGCAAAAAATGCATCACTACTTGCTGTAAATTACTGTAATGTCTTTGCCAAGGAACAATTCCATGGAATGAATATGTCTCAGAGCCGTTTAAGATGAATTCCCACTGGAATTAGCTTAAGGTGTTTCTTCATTTCCTGATGTTAAGGTTCCACAGAGATGGACTGAATGAAATTATGTAAGAAGAAAAAAGCTCGTGCTTTTTAAGTGCTTTCAAATGTGACTGGGCGTAGATAATCTAAATGCTAAACTGGAGAAACCTGGGCTTATACGATTTTACCGCTCAGGAACCAAGCCCAAAAATGATGCTGGCTTAATGTTCTGACACAGACATTAACCACACGGTGAGCTGAATACCTCATAATGCACATCATTTCAAAAATCAGATTTTACATATATATGGGAAATACCTTTAAACCCAAAGATTTAAAATGTCTCTCTGAAATATATTGTTTATGTAATTATTTATTGTTGTTTTAAATTTCTGGTGAAACACCACTAAAGTTAATGGTCCAAACATTTACACCATAATTATATAACTTTTTTCCCCAAATAATGTGGAAGAGTATAAGATAAAAAAACAAAACATTACAATTTTGAACTCTCATGCTCTGTGATGTTATCTCCATACAGATAACATCACAGAGCTACTTCTAAATGTTGCATCACTCGGCCTGTTTTTACCATCAATAGTGCACATATTAATGTCATGCAAATATAACTCATTGCATGGAAATCTATTTTATTTCTTTGAGCTGGAATGAATATGCCAAATTCAGTGAAATATATTTAGTTGCTTCCCTCTTTTTTAACGCAATGTACTAAACTAAACAATTTTTATTTTACCAGGTAAGGCCCACTGAGCTATATAGCTCTTTTTCAGAAGCGACCTGGCTATCAAAAATTATAGCTCAACAAAGTGGCTTTTAATGTAGAAATTTATAGCAGGCAAATACTCTAAACTCATGTGTCTGAATATCGAGGGAAAAACCGGAGGACCCGGAAAAAAATCCTCGCGACCACAGGAAGAACATGCAAACTCCAAATATACAACAGGCGTCAGGGTCGGGAGGGAACCCATGACTCACGACCTCCTGTTTTGCCAGGCGAGGTAGTTAACAGGGCCATCAGCATGTTAGGCCTGAGGTTTCGTGCCCCCAATTACACTGCTGGGTGGATAAAAAGGCGGGAGGGGGTGAGGGTTTAAAAAACTTGTACCATTGTTTCAACTGCCACACCGGAAGGACAAATCGAACTGGCAACCTTTGGAAGTTCAGTATGATAACCATACTAACCGTTACACCAGGCGTGAGAGCCAACTTTCACTCGATACGTGGATCTCGGTGTCACCCGTTCTATGCGTTGACACCAATTGACCCCCCCCCCGCCCCCCTGAGCCACAATGTCACTTAATATACCGTTTTTTTATGGCATCGAGTTCCAGTTGGCTCATTGCCATAAATATACTTTTGACATTTGGTAAAATACGATTTATTTCGCATCACTGTTATTTTCGAGCCCTTCAACTCAAGTGGACTTGTTATGAGCTATTTTTCAGAAGCAATGATGAAGCAACCAAATAATTTAATGTCCCACATTATTTTTGCTATGAAAAGGACTTAATTCAAAGTGCTTTTCTTGGGGAAAAAATGCTCTACACGAAGTGTTTACAAGTACACTTTTTATGTTGTTTATAATCCACTGTCCTTGCCCCGTGGGAGGCCATACAGCATATAAATCAGGCCAATATATGGGTGGTGTCAGTGGTCGTGGGTGGGCAGACACACGTCAATGAGTGGGCGGACGTGCCCACCACGCTGATCGCTCCGTGGCGGCTGCACGAGCGATAGTGTAGACGAACCGCTACGTGCGGCGATAGCTAACAAGTCCACTTGAGTTGAAGGGCTCGAAAATAACAGTGATGCGAAATAAATCGTATTTTACCAAATGTCAAAAGTATATTCATGGCAATGAGCCAACTGGAATTCGATGCCATAAAAAAACGGTATATTAAGTGACATTGTGGCTCAGGGGGGCGGAGGGGGGGGGTCAATTGGTGTCAACGCATAGAACGGGTGACACCGAGATCCACGTATCGAGTGAAAGTTGGCTCTCACGCCTGGTGTAACGGTTAGCATGGTTATCATACTGAACTTCCAAAGGTTGCCAGTTCGATTTGTCCTTCCGGTGTGGCAGATGAAACAATGGTACAAGTTTTTTAAACCCTCACCCCCTCACGCCTTTTTATCCACCCAGCAGTGTAATTGGGGGCACGAAACCTCAGGCCTAACATGCTGATGGCCCTGTTAACTACCTCGCCTGGCAAAACAGGAGGTCGTGAGTCATGGGTTCCCTCCCGACCCTGACGCCTGTTGTATATTTGGAGTTGCATGTTCTTCCTGTGGTCGCGAGGATTTTTTTCCGGGTCCTCCGGTTTTTCCCTCGATATTCAGACACATGAGTTTAGAGTATTTGCCTGCTATAAATTTCTACATTAAAAGCCACTTTGTTGAGCTATCATTTGTGATAGCCAGGTCGCTTCTGAAAAAGAGCTATATAGCTCAGTGGGCCTTACCTGGTAAAATAAAAATTGTTAAAAAAGAGGGAAGCAACTAAATATATTTCACTGAATTTGGCATATTCATTCCAGCTCAAAGAAATAAAATAGATAATATCGCAGGACAAACATGTTAAGGTACAACCCTGCAATGTTATTGTTCACATCACTGAGAGCGACCAGAGAGCCCCTCTCCCAGGGTGTTTGGCCTACTCTTCCACGTTGGCTAGACATTTTGGAAGAGGTGGGAGTACCCACACTTTACCCCACCACGATCTACTAACTGTGGTGCAACCATGTAGACGGCTGGGTGGACAGAGGAGGAGCTATTTGAACTTGCCATTTTGGGGGACTGAACCGGCAATTTCTGGATTGCAAGCCCAGTGTGTTCAACATATGAATCACGGAAACTTCCCTCATTGCGTGTCCATGTAACAATGTTTCATACGTTATCACATATATAGTTAGCAAATGTAATGGAACTGCCAGACTAACAATAGATAGCTGAGTTGTAATTGTGTTCCTCACTGAGCCACTTTTTACTAGGTCAACGCATGAATTCTCACATCTGCGACTGGAGGCAATCTTTATACACGTGCAGAATTGTGTGCTGGTGTCGGTCTGAATTCTGTCTTTCCAGTGGAGGTGGGCTGCAGAGGTTTTGTGGCAACATCTACAACCAGACTGCTTAGAGACCTGGGAATTAAGGGCCAGAGCCAGCGTTCGGCAATCAGAGCTGTATCGGAGGCGGCAGAAGGCAGCAGTCAGTGGCTCTGGATGAAGAGGAAAGACCCCAGCTGGGCCCCGAAGTGAGAGGGCCAGGAGGTATGCGGTCAACAATGCTTGACTCAGGGAGGAGGACGCCCCTGCCATGCATAGTCCCATGGGATGTTGGCTATCAGCAACAAGGCAATTCCTATGACTAATTGGGAATGGGACGCAAGCGTAGGATTGATCACCCTGTCGCTGGCCGCCTTTGGGGAGGGTGTATAGTGTGAAAGGCCGAAACACCCTAGGAACCAAAGGTACACTACTGACGATGCGCTCCCCAAATTTCACCAGTCTCACTGTTCATGAACTGTTGGAAGTGCTTGCACAAAGGATAGTAACATCTGATCCTGTGTTCTTGGAATCTGTCTTTCAACATTTTCCCAAATCTCAAATATGTGTTTTATAGATGGCAATTTGTATCAGGTGCCCAGGTCTCAATGATCGGTACTTTTCTTCACTAGGCTTAATTGGATTCCATCGGGTTCACTATTCACCACGGCTCAGTGAGATAATACGGGATTAATATGAGCATCTATATAATCTATTTTAATCTACCAGTTAAAAAAATAAACTACAATTCCAAACTTAAGATGTTTTTCGTTGATTACATGCCTTAATGAGACCCTCAAAGTTATTATGAATTGTTAAAGAGTTTGCATTAAATATTGTGTTTACTTACATTTTACGTCAGCTTGCACATAGTGCCAGTTAACTTCTGAATGATATGTTGAGTGCTGCTCTGAAGTTTTTTTTATCACGGAGATTTATCTTCATCCAATAGCATACCAAACTTTGCAATAGCAGTGGTAATTGTTGTTAATTCATCCTATCACTTTAATGTTCAAATCTTGTAAATATCTAAGCAAGATAAAGCATCCATATATACTCCAAGCAGTGTTCTCATATTTATCCATTGAGGAAACTTAATAAAATAAATATTTCATTAGGCATCCTAACGATCCCTGAAGGAAATACGCCCTTGCGAATTTGACCATGAGAGTTTCTGCCTGCGAATGCATCATTGTATAAAAATAAAAAGAATGACGGCTGCTACAATCAGCACTGTTTATAGTTTAAAATTAACTAAGTCCCACACCTTTTGTTGTTGTTGCTGTGTTTAGTTTGTTGTCCTTCCCCCGCACCTCCGATTCGCATGGTTGGCTACGTATGGTGCAAAGGAAGTTCAACATACAAACAACATACATACAACACCCATGGCAGATGCGAGTGTTGTCAGTAAAGAAACGCGCTCTGGCTAGGATCAGCCAGGCTGCCCTCCTTGCCCCACGCGCACCCCCAAACGTGGTCAATTCCTCGACATTAAATTAGGGACTGGCAACTCCAAACCTCCAAGGAAGACGCAGCCCATTTTTTCCGTGCCAATCAATAGTCATGCACACCAACTGTAACGAGTGTCATTTGATTTGCAAGTCGATGTGAAGAGCTTATTGGTAATGGAAATGCTGTCGAGAATGTGTATTGCTTCATTACAGAAATGTTGAACACCGAAACTGTGTTTGTCAATGTTTTTATTGTTTGTGTTTTGTAGAATTAACTCGCTTGCTATGTCCAACGTGTTCAACTCTACAACATTCTCACCATGCTACCTTTACCTCACCCTCTAACGCTGTCTTTGTGTGAATCCCGTCCCCTGCTAAAATACTCATTGATGCATTTATGGACAAGTGTCTATATCATCACGTCTCTACAGATCACCTATATCTACAATCTGTGACCCCTAATGTTATGTAGAATAGTATTGCTGGAGTATTCGCCTGAAAGGAACCATATGACACGTGACCTGCCGATCAAACGAGCTGTCATTGTCAGTATTCCCGTGAATATAAACGGAAACTTCATGAGGGAAGGAAGAGACCTGGACAGACTCGGTATCGGACTCGTGTTGTAACTTTGTAAAAACAATCCCGTTGTCGGTGTCCTTGAGCAATCTCTTACCTTTGCTCATCAGATGAATGTGCCGCTTCTCGTCGAAGAGCGAACCAAATGTCTCCTGTTGCTTCTGAATTTCATTCATGAGCTCTTCTTTCAGTGTGGCATTTTCCATCAGCTGGTGAAGACATAAAGGGAGGAGGGCTTAGTCACGAATACTAGCAGGGTTGCACATGTTAGGAAAAAGGTGCAGCCCTGCAATATCTTCCTCATGCCATTACTGGTGTAAGAGCCCTCACAAGAAGAAGCTCTGGAGAGACCCTCTGGAGGGCATATGGCCTACTCTTTCACATTGGCCAGGCATCTTGCAAAAGATGGGAGGTCAACACTGCACCCCACCACACGCGAGCTGCCGATTGACTGACTGTGGTGAACCGATATACCTGCTTGACCCGAGCTATAAGTGTTCTAATACTTGTGTCGTGGGTTCAACTGAGTCGCAGATGTAGTCTTTGGAGGCAGGGCTTTTAATTTAGTTCCAACACACAGGGTAACTTCCCCTTAACACCATAACAACATTGGGTGGTGACCACCCGGCGAACTACACTAGTTACCATGTAACTGTTACTACGAACCCGGGACCAACAGCATCTGCCCGGGTCCACGTGCTGGAAGACTCGTAGAACGAAGATCGTAGACGAAGGGTTTCTTCCCGGGATGAACCAACCCCGGTCCCTCTCGGGACCCAGCTTATATTTTCTGTGGCATGGCCGGCTCCGCCCTTGGCCACGTCCACCTTCCAGAAGCCTCGGGAAGGACCTGGGTCCCAATCAGGTGACCCCCCTGAGCCCTCTCTTGGGGCCCCTCTGTCAACTTCACCGGTCACGTGTCCTCCCGGGTGAACCAGTGCCATGGCCTCACATGACCACACTGTGGTCTGTAGGGCCGGTACTGCACTTCCAGCATGGTGCCATCCAGCGCTATTATTTAATATACACCATGCCCCTCTAGGACCAATACTACACCCACAACCTGGTGATATTGTTACTAGACCATCCTGGGTGCGATCGTCTTTGATTCCACTAGTTAGGAAGGTGCCAAATTAGGAAATAGACTACAACCGTTTCCTGCATTGTGCATGCTTTTCTTTCCTCTCTCTTTCTTGTTCCTCTTACGCTATACCATACTATCCATCTCCCCGCTTCTCCAATTTCTTGCCGAGCTCTTCCTTCATTTCTCTATATCACCGCCAAGGGACTGCAGAGGGCGGCATACATCGTTACTCGTGCCTGAACCTGCATGTTGCTTTACTTTGCCGGCCCTGTTATACAAGTGTTTCTTCTTTCGAATGGCTGCTGATGTAGATGCAGAGCAACAGCTACAATTGCACATTCAGACGGGCAAGACAGATAACCGTTTCAGGAGCAGCGGTTATCTGGCTTGACCACCTAAATATGAAATTGTAGTGTTGTGTCACTGAAAAGCCTGATCATGGGCTGTGTCGTGTCAATTCATAATAGGCCCAGGGTCAGGCTCAAATACCAATTGTTTCTGGTTGTGTATGCGACCAGGGATTGAATCCAGCTTGCTGGAATTGTAACGTGAGTGATTCATTGACTGCCAAGTGTGGTGGCACACACCAGTGATCGAGTGCAAGGGTTGGTGGATCACATGGATATTACAACATTGCCAAATCCACTGAGCTGAAAAGTAATCAGGAGAAGGCAGACCTTTCAGCACTGTACCCTCAAGTGCATTAGACTCTCTTTGGTTTCCTCCCAAATTAAAAAGAAACCCTCCTGGTATGGAAACTGGTCACGCATTACAAAGCATGACACTCCATAAAGGGGTTAGAGATTATTTAAGGCTTTCTCATATATAATTATATTGATAATAACGAATCAAATTACTAGATGTACGTTTCACTAGAACCACTATTTGATGTGGACTGAATAGTATGTGGCAGGACGTGAATTTCGTAAAGTGCCAGCTAGGATGTACTGCTGGTTTCTGTTTATTGTTATTATTCATATGGATTTCACTTCCCGACTGTTGGACATCACTGATCTGTAAGAGGTTTATTTGGGTTATATCGCGTAAATATATACATTTGTCGTTAAAACCCACCACCACCGACACAGCCAACGAGTAAGAGTTGTCACGTAAACAGAACATGCCAATTCGTCACTAGTACAGCACACCGGTGTGTTGGAGAGCCAAGCCATGTTCTGTTTATGTGACAACCCTTACTATTTGGCTATGTCGGGTGGTGGCGGGTTTTAACGACACATTTATATATTTACGTGATCTAACCCAAAAAAAACTCTATTATGGATGATATTGGTCACGAAAGCCTACGTGTTAAAATCACTGATTTGTTCAATGCTGTTCTCCGCAGTAAGGAGAAGTGTGTGCTGCATGTGATCGCTGCTTATATTGGCTTCCTTTGGCTCCCATTGTGATGTTGATCTGGTGTTTTATTTAAAATCGTGTATAAGAGACACTACGCAGAAGGAACAACAACAAAAAAACATGCAAAATCAGTCGCTGGATTTTTTTAAGCTTTGCAATGAATGGTTGTGGTTTCAGTTGTGCAGTGACTCCTGGGTGGTTTAGCATCGTCTGTTTTTTTTCCTTTGTGGAAAAGCATTGCGAAAGAGTAGGCTTACCCGGGGATTTAATTAAAAATATATAGTCTTAGAACTGTGCTGCTTTACACCAGTATAGGGCATTATCTGTGAGGTACACAAAGTGTGCAGCAGAATATTGTGCACATGTGGTTATATTATTTTTAATGAGTGCCCTGCTCTTCCGTGCTGACCATACTGGTTACAAGATGTGCGTTCCCACACTTCACTTCCACTATTGGAGAGCCTTGCCCATCCAGAAATCAGAGGCAGACAACTAGAATGGCAGAAGACTGCCCCAATTCTAGAATGTAATCAGACCCTTATCTACTTATCATGCAATTTTTTATTTAATGAATTCCAGCCATAATAGTTTTTTTATCGTGCCAGGTAAGGCCCACTGAGCTATATAGCTCTTTTTCAGAAGCGACCTGCCTGTCACATATGATAGCTCAACGTAGTGGCATACCACGTGGACATTTATAGCAGCCAAATACTCTAAACGACAGACAACCCTTATCCAGCCTCAGGACTTCCCTTTCATGCCCCCCGGCGTGGCCTGGCTCTACCCTCGGCCATGCCCCCTTCTGGAACTTACCAGAAGGTTCTGGGCCACCTTCCACGTGTCCCCTGCCCGGCTCCGCCCTTGGCTACACCCCCTTCTGGAACCCACCTGAAGGTTCTGGGCTATACCTCACGTGTCCCCTCGGTCACCTTTGCCCTACATCCTTTACCCCGGCCTATCACGTGCTCCACCAGCCGGCGGGGGTGCCACGTCTTCATATGCCCCCTTCTGCCAGCAGCCAGCGCCGTGCACCCGAGTGACCCACTCCATGGCATTGCATGCTCTGCTGGCAGAACGGCTGCCACACTTTGCTCTGCCGTCCGGTCAGCCGTTACGCCCACATTCCCTTTCTCTGTCAGTAACCAGCTCTACGTGCTTGTTGTGACTCATTCTATGTCACTACACAAGCATTGGCCGAATAAAAACAATTCCAATGAGCCTGATATTGATGCAGGATGTTTGGTCCAATCGATAGGCTGATATTGTATGGGCCAACTTTGGTGCAATGCTAACTTGTAGTTTTTGTGATGTTTACATGTTATCAGTGTAACTACATGGTGGGGAGCGGTGGCGCAGTGGTTAGAGCGCTCCACTACGAACCCAGTGATCCAAGTTTGATTCTGGCTCATGGCCAACACCAGTGACAATAATCTGAATCGTTACTGGGTCTCCTCTAGGTCGACTCAGCCTCAAATTAGTAGCTGGTGTGGTCTATAATATACATCGCCTCTAGGGAGACAAAGGCGGTCGGCCGTGGTGATGTCCACCAACCATCTTGTGTGCTGTACTGGCCATCATAGGTGCTCACTTACAGCACTTGTCTTTGTAACTACATCAACACATGCAGTGTTCACGCTTAACTTAGTTTATTGGGAAACTCATAAACCATAGTCATTCATATCTGCTCCAGCAAAGTGCACAGTGTGCTATAATCAGATTTCTGATTGACGTGTTATCTGCCTACCCAATCAATATTTGATGTTGTTCTCCGTTTATTGTTGTTGACTGGCAGCAACCAGCAAATACAATGGCAATTTTTCAAATTTTGAAACTGGCATGAGTTTTTTTGTATATTTATTTTAACTAAAATATCTCCTTTTCAACATGAATACTATTTTGTTTAGACCCAATACCGTTTAAAAAATGGTTAAGTTTGTCATGTTTTCTGAGAAGTGATTTGGCACAAGAATTGTTGATGTTTTTGTTGAGGCACTTGGTCCTTCGGCCAGAAAATAAATCAATGTCACCTGGGATGACAAACCTGAAACTTAACTATAAACTAATTTTTTTATTTTACCAGTTAAGGCCTACTGAGCTGTATTGCTGTTTCGCAGAAGCGACATGGCCACACATGATCGCCCAATGAAGTGGCTTATCTTGTGGAAATTTATGGAAGCCAAATACTCTAAACGCATGTTTCTAAATGTGGAGGGAAAAATCAGAGGACCCGGAGAAAAATCCACACGACCACTGGGAGAACATTGAAACTCCAAATATACAGCAGGCGTCAGCATCGGGGTCGAACCCATGACCTCCTTTATACCAGGCGAGATAGTTACCATCTCGCCACCGTGGAGCCCCGAACCTTAGAGGTCCCCTTTGCTTATGATGACCAATAATAGTGAAATACATAATGACCGAATCGTTTGAAAAGGTCATTGCATACTTCACGCATCAAAAGGTAAAGGTGGAACCCAGCTATTGCTTGTTTTCGCCATTGTGCAGTCGAGGGAGTTCTAGACAGTAAAAAAAATAATGGGTACCACTCGAGTGCTGATATCTGGTGTGAGACCATAGACTATCTTCATCGCAACTTTACTCCTGTCGATTCCAAACATGTTGTACGGCATGTACACTAAACACTGGGAATGTCTTCAAAGTTGTATAATCTCCTGTAGATGGAGATGCCTGTAGATGGAGGTTCTTCATGTTCTGCAGTCGTAGATGCCACCACCGTCATCTACGACTCTCAGTCCGAACAGGCAACTGGACATAAGGGCAGATTTGTTCGTATCTCTGAAAGTTCCTAAGTCGAATGCTTGTAACTAGAGGAGTCCTTGTATCCCCAGAGCAGCTCTCGAGAGCTCCCTCTAGTGGAATCCCTTCCACCGGTAGTGCTGCACGTAGTGAATTCCAAGCCCTGCACCCTTACCCATTTATTAGCTTCTAACTATTAATCTCTCGTGTAATTTATCAGCACAACGAAGCAACGTTGTATTTATACGTGTTGCACGTTGTTGCATCGTAGGCCTACTTTGATCATTGCCAATATTGGGAGAGCATCATCTTCATGTGCAATTTTATTTTTAATGTGCAATGTTATTGAGGGACTGTGTATCGTTGTCTTGGTGTTGTTTGGGACTGTTCTTTCTTGCTGTTGTTTTGCTGTTTTGCCCAAGTTTGGGAATTTGTGTATATGAACTCATATACTTTATCTATTTTACTTATTTAGTTTTAGTGATTTGCTTACCTTTCCTATACTTTGAACTGCTATCGTTTTTTGTATTGTGTTTGTTGTTCTAACTTTCTGACCCCGTACCCCTACTGGACATCTGCAAAAAAAACAGCTTAATAGCTCATCGGATTTCTCCGGGATAAATAAAGATTCTGATTCTGATCATTGTAGTCATTATCATCTAGCCATTTACGAATGAAAGGCTTCCCAAGCTGTCGCCTTGCCTAACGATTCATTTCTATGATAAATACTCATGTCTACAATACTTGCATAGACGTTGCAATAAAATTTGTACTTCACCTTGAAAAAGGAAGTATTTGAACAGGGAAGCAAACAAGGTATAGACTGTTTAAACCATGATTGTAAGAATCAATAGTATGTTGTCATCTTCAAAGCATTCTAGTTAATAACATCTAGCAATGTCATCTTGTTTCAAGGAGGTCAGGAATTGACCAATTATGCTGATGACAGCAACGTTTTATTCCTGCTTTTCTGCTTTTTTTGCAAGCAGTTGATGTACAACTTCTGAAGGTAAAGTCAGGCAAAATTCATTGATAGATGTTGGGCTGATTTTAAACGCAGACATTTTCAAGTTATAACATCAAAACGAGTGAATTAATAAAACATTTTTTAATTTATTTTGTATCTTCTGAGACCAGTACAAGTCAATGTCTTATTCTGATTAATAAATACGGAACATTAATTATAATTAAAAGTGAATCACCAGCTCAAATTAATATTTTAGCTTAATTCAGCTAACTTGGAGACTACAGACTTAACACGGATCGATTTTAATTGTATTAAGAGGCCTACACAGTGACATATGTATCTTAAATCATCCTGTAGGTATATACAGTAGAACAAACGGTTCACTGGCATTTTCATTGTGCATGCTAAAGGCACATAATGTGCAACATTACACTATGTTGTTGTATGTATATTCTTGGTTCTTTTGGTAAAGTCATGTAGAAGGGAAATAATAAAATAATATTAATATAAAACAAGAACCAAGAATATGAATCCCTGCAGTCACGAAAGCTTTACATCTAAATTGTGTCGTATGTATGTTGAACTAGTTGTTCCATTCAAAAGGTTCACAACCCAGCCAGGCAAATAGTTGAAAAACAATGCATATTTGTAGTGGCATTGAATTGGCCAGCATACAACTCTTTGGCAAAACATATGGCCACCCAATAAATAGCTTGTGAGTTAATATGGCATATAACCCACAAATTCCTCAATTTGAATCTACATAGCAACCATCGCTATTCTACTGTGAAAACTTAGCAGGATCCTTCTGAAAAAGAGTCATGAGGCTCGGTGAGGCTTCCCTGGCCATGGTTTGCTCATCCATCTGACGTTCCATGAGAAGTTGACTGAAACAGAATGTGATTAATCAAATAGTCGCTGCAATTGGAATGTGGCTTTTCAACAATTTGTTTACACAGCACACCGAATTATGTGAAACAAGAAAATGAAAATCTCCAACTAGAAATAAATATTACAGTTATGAAAAGCTAACCCTGTAAAATGAAATAATTGAAATGCAATTTGTACTCAAATATAGAAACGTTAAACTCGCTTTAAGGCATTATATTATTAACCAGCGCTATACATCTAATTAACAGATAAATAAAACATATATGAAGGCAATGATCCCCATGTAGCTTATACAGGCTGTTTGGGAAAGTGCTGTTAGCGAGTAGCACCTATGAAGGCCGGAACGCCGCACAATGGGAATAGGGGGGGGTGTGGCTAGATCCACGCCTGTCTGCCTTTGTCTCCCTGGTGCTGACATTTACACACCGCTCTGAATACTAATGTGAAGCTAAGTCCGCCTCGCGGAAGCCCACGACCATTTCAAATAATCACCACCGATGTTAGCCGTGGATGGGAATTGATCTCTGGCAACTCGGTTCAAAGTGCAGTGCGCTAATCACAACACTGCATCTCATACATACATACAAACTCACGGACGAGACCAGTAATGAAACTGCAGCCAATGAAGTGCATTACCACTGTGGAGATGGAGCGATGTTATCAGGCTATGTGTGCAGGAGTGTATGGATTGTGGCTTTGCAGGTCCATGAGGATGGCTTTGGCATTGGGGAGAGCTTTCATCCAGCAGTGGATGGACAATGGCTGATGATTGTGATACATCTCAAATGCTTTGAGAGCAGATTCAGAGTTTGATGAGGACGATGATGATCATCATCATCGTCATCATCATGTGTAATAATGTTTAATTATGTTGGAGGTGTCATCTTCACCACTATTCCACTCACAATTGATGCTGCAACAGCAGCGAGGTATAGCACGTTGCCTCTCTTTCCTGCACAGTACCGAGTGAGGCTGCTATCGTGGTATCCATGATAACAGCTGCGGTACAATGTCCATGTATATATGTACATGTACAGCCCTTTTTGTCAGTCCACTGTGGGGATCATTTGATCATACTTCCCCATACAACTCAGTGTGAGTTAGTGAAGGCAACGTTTGAGCAGAGTACGCTTTAGCAATGGCTTTTACCGCATTGCACTCTGTGACAACATTGGCCCGCGGCAGCCTATAGCACCTGTTTATTGCATGGTAGTAGTTGCCCATCTGAGCACTATCAAGGCTCAACCCGGCTTAGCTGCTGACATCTAATGAGATGGGTGCACTCCTGGTATTATGCTGTCCGCTTCATTCACAAGTTAATGAGGATTCATCTGCAAAGGTGCTAAGATGTCTCCCCCAAGTGTCACGGATGTGAGGAGTTCTGACATACTAAATACATCTTATGCAATTGGGAAATATAATGCATTCCCAGCTAGACATTTCATAATATGTCTCAAAACAACTTTACAGGGCCGGTGGTAGATTGTTGCCTCTCGCTGCAAAGATTTGTGGTTCAAGACCCCGGGGCCGCCCTGGTTAATCCTGCCATGTATTTAGTGCAAATATTGGCTTCTGCACGGTGGTGGACGTTAAAGGCCTTACGACATGGTTTGAATAACTATGGTTTTAATTTGAACAAAAAATTACTCGCAAATTACTTAATTGGTTAAACACATGGGGATAATGGCCCTTTATTAAAAATATATATAATTACACCATCCTGAAGAAGTGTATTGAGATCCAGCGATGTTTTTTTCTGATCAAACAAATGTCTAAAAATAATTTAGAGAAATTTAATGACTAATAAAAAAGGGTATGAGTATGGCTTCTCGGAATTAGGAAATGTACATCATCAATGCACTTGTGACGGTTTTCGAGTTGGCACATTGCATCCTGCATGCTCATTGTTCCTTTCTTAATTTCACAGAAGGTTAAAATGGAAGACAAACTCTTCAATAGCCCTCAGCGATGTCGTTCCTAATGGGTCATGCGTCACCTCTTTATCAAACATAATAAACATCAACACTCCTTTTTTTCCGTCAGTTTGGCCACTTCAGCATTTACTCACTAATGTTTACTACAATGGCACGTACTGACACCATCCCACTAGCACTGCTGTTAGTGCATTCAAAAGGGCACAGAGCAAGACAAATTAACGAGTTTGTAGTTAAGGGATGTAAGCACACAGGAGGGACGCTGCCGCGGTAGGTAAAGGTTTGCATGCCGGAGGTCGCCAGTTGGATCCCCTAAACAGGCTTTTCATCAGGTTTTAAGTAAACAGTCCACCCAGAATTTGCACACAAACTGAATTCCATCACTCCATCTCCTTATAACAATAGGTTTAACCCTTTCAGGCAATAAAACAGGTGTCAAGATGTTAAAACACCAAACAGAATCCTTATTCAAGGAATCCTGTCTGCATTAACCACACGTACTTGTGGTGAACATGCAAACAGAAATGCGCTGATAAAATATGCATCGTCTTTGAAACTGATTGGTCCACACCAGAGACAGATTTTTTTTGAGGCTCGTCTCAAAGTGTTCGACCAGAGAACGTCAAAGGGCGAACAGCACAACGACAATGCACTATCAGGCCATTGAGAGCTCCGGTTGAGCAACTACGTGCATTGTCTTTGTACTCTTCACCTTTTGGCATTGTGTTCTGGTCTGACACTGGTTAGACTCGGCCATAAAGAAGGCTGTCTGGTGTAGGCCAATCAGTTTCAAAGACAATCCATATATAATCAGAGCATGTTTTTGTTTGCATGTTCACCACAAGTACGTGTGGTTAATGCAGACAGGATTCCTTGAATAAGGATTATGTTTGGTGTTTTAACATCTTGACACAACTGTTTTATTACCAGAAAGGGTAAAACCTATTGTTGTATTTTAACATGGCAAGAAAGGTCCCATAACTCCATCTGCTTGCTAGCCGGGCTGCTTTAGCCTCTGGTTGCCGAACGATACATAAGGTCGCACTCATTACATACGAAGTTCTTGCCACAACTGAACCACAATACCTTGCTGATCTCGTCAAGGAACAAAAACCATCGCATGTACTCCGGTCATCCCTTGGCTAACCATCAAACAAAGACAGTCACTGCATCGCGCACTTTCATACACGCTTCTGTGGCCGTCTATAAAGCTCTTCCTTCAGATATCAAAAAGCCACTGGAGCTATGCATTTCTTTAGAACTGCTATATGTGTTTAGTTTATTGTCTTTCCCTGCACCTCCAATAAGCACAGTTGGCTACATACGGTGCGAAAGAAGTTCAACATACATACAAATGCGAATGTATTCTCTCCATCCCCAAGGGCTGACATTACATTTTAATTCTCATATGCTGGCTATCATCCCTTCTAAAAAACCCTTCTAAAACATGTCCTGCACAAGCCCACTTTACTTCAGACAAAATTAAGTCTTTAACCTGCAGGTGTTTACTAATCCACAGCTCCTCCTTCTGCTTCTAAATTTATTTCCAAACACTGCATTACTTTTTTACATAATATTCAGTACATTTATTTTATTACATTATTTAGCAGTAAAACATTGTTGGGACACTAAACACTGTACAGCTGTTGTGATATGAAATGTAAGATGCATTCTTTTCGAGATTACTCGAATGACATCATAAGTCTCACTGTTGTGTCTCCAAACATGGATATATGTAGCAGTTTCAGACCACACAGCAGCCATCTCTTCCCATGACTTAAAACAGTTATCACACGAGTCACCCTGAATTTTGACCGCTCTTGAAATATTACTGCATACATTTGCATTGGTTATTGTGACATTTCTAAACCTCCATATTCATTATCACCTTGAGCACAGCGTCTAGCAAAGTGCACGCCTCTTGCTTTTGTTGAAACAAACTGTACTCGTCACAACGTGGGAATGTATGCAGAGTGCACGGGATGGCGACTCCGACCCCACTGTCTCATGCGTCGCATCCTCGGCGTCCACTGGCGTCCTACTTTACGAGCTACAAAAAGAGAGATTGCGACCGGTCTGGGCGTAATGCGCTGGCCCAAGACCCGCGGGGGCGCCCGGCGGGCTCTGTTCGGACGGCGCCAGACGGACGGTCGTCAACACGCCGGCTCACACTGCCCCCTCTACCTCTGTGTACGCGACCTGACGACGCGGCACGAGAACTGGGGGAAGCGACTGGACACGGCTCTCGCATAAACTCAAACTATAAACTACCAAGTAGGGTCCACTGAGCCACAGAGCTCTTTTTCAGAAGCGACCTGGCCACAAATGATAGCGCAAAGAAGTGGCATATCACGTAGACATTTACAGCAGAGGGAAAAACCGGAGGACCTGAAGAAAAATCCACACAATCACGGGAAGAACATGTAAACTCCAAATATACAGGCATCAAGGTCGGGATCGAACCCACAACCACCTGTATACCAGGTGAGGTAGTTAACATATTACCACACATGGGCGCAGAAGCCACAGGCTGCTGCTGTTATGTCTGCTACAGGCCAAGGTAGATCCTGGAGCTTCGAGTGAAGGTCCTTGCACAGCAGAAGGCTGCTATGACCCTGTGCTGGCCACGCATCTCGTGAGTGAGTGGCTTTCTCAAGCAAAACAAACAGAAGAGAGGTCCCCACCTTGGCCTTGCAAGCCTCTTCCTCCAACCTTTCAGAGACACTTTTCTTCAGCTTCTCCCAGAAGTTGAAGCCGCCCGCCTCCAAACCTGGGGTCCTCTCCAGCCACTCCTGAAAAAAACACAGAGTAATCACAATTGTTGACAACAATAAAAAAAAAACTTTTGAATACGGAGGCAAAATGTATGCCGTCCTTGCTGACACACTTATAGTGAACACGAATTGTGTGAAAAATTAGGTTTTTTTTTTTATTAAAAATATTTCAGAGTTCCTTTGACTGAAATCATATTAAACCATGAAACATTATTTTGCTTTAAATTATTCATGCATGAGAGAGTTAAAGCATTATTTTTCTAGCCAAAGAGTGTGGCTTTTAATAGAATCATGTGAAGTATGTTGAACACTAGCAAGTGTAGAAAACTATGTCTGCATTTGCCTAAAAGAATCATCCAAGAAATTCACGCTATTATGTGGGCCATTACCAACTGTAATTGGTTATACATTCCTGTAAAATTTCCCTTGATATTTGATTTGACCTGAAACATTATTTTACAGAATGCAGCACATGAGAGCAAGTGCTGGTGACGTGAATTTTATTAAGAGCCCACAATCATGTTTTAATGAAAATATAAACCAGTCTTACAATGCCACACACTTGACCTCCCAGAACATTTAATGCAGCTGGTATAAACCAATATAGCATTGTAAAAACATCACCTGGTTATACGTATTTCAGCAAATTGACCTTGCTCAGTTTAAATATTACTTTTTGGAGGAAACAAAAAAGGAAAATTTCACCAAATGTTTACACTGTATAGGGTATACTATGTTCATTATTATCGTTTATCCAAACAAGAGGGCATTATGGTTCATAATCTCTTCAGCAAAAAAAAAAACACTTGTGGAAATGTCACTACACAATAGCAGTTCTTTATCATCCTACTTCGGTTATCAGCTCTTGAATTACATCTAATGCACTTCATCGCCATCGCTCGTAATATTCTGATGGTGGCATAATTTTCGCCCCGTTACATTAATTGATTGAGTTATTCTGTTTCCACAGCGGTCATCCTTTTTTTGTTAGAGTAAAAATCCCTCCATGCTTATATGAGGAGGTGTCTACAATGGGGCGTCTCGCTATTGGCTTCTCACAAAATAGGTACCGGATTTGATCAACCTCAGAGTAATAAACAAAGATGGCCACCGAATCCTGCAGCTCTTTCAGATGCCTTCCTGTGGCCGTCTTGAACGCTCTTCCTTCCGATATCAGAAAACCGCTAAAGCTGTGCATTTTAAAATAGTATAGGTTGAAAACTAATTTCTTTAGCACTCCTTTTTGTGTTCAGTTTGTTGTCCTTCCCCTGCACCTCCAATTAGCGCGGTTGGCTACGTACGGTGCGAAAGAAGTTCAACATACAGTACATACAACGATGGGCTCAGTCATTCAACAAATGTATTTTAACTCACAACTGTCGAATTGTGAGTGTAGTGCTCTGCCGCAGTTGAGTCGACCTAGGAGAGGCCCAGGAGCGGTTCAGATAATCATCTTAATTTTGAAGCAGGGAATCAAACTCGGGCCGCCGGGTTCGTAGCGCAGCGCGCTAACCCCTACTATTATCACTCCCTAGTACGTACATATGCACACGCACATGCAAATACACGTACACAAGCGAGAAGCGTTTTAACGCTGGGCTTTTAGCATTCAATGTCAACCCTAGTTACGTAGGCACCCACCAACACGCTTCTACCGTGAAACTCGAATTGAAGAGTGCTGAAACGTTTGTGCTCATTTTTTTTCAACGACGACGCCAGTGAATTTGAAGGTGCCAAGCATTTGCTGCACCGACAGTGAAAAAAAAATACGAAGGCCATTCCGAGTTCGAGCCCCCTTCACCTGAACGAGCTGCAGGAGCGTGGGCTCGATTTCCGACAAGCGCAGCTTCTCAAACTCCTCTCCCCGGAAGCTGTCGCGGTAGTGGCGCTTGTTGTACGGCACGCGCAGGCTGTCCGGAACGCCAATCTTGTTCTCGAGCATGCGGAACTGCAAACTCTGGAACCCAGACGCGGGTGACAGGTAGTGCCTGTGGGAAGTCCAAGTGATCGTCTTCAAATGAGAACATTCACTGGGTCACTCTTATTTGTTTACGTTGTTATATTCTACCATTGTTATTTGTTACTTATCATTATATCTCTTAAAATGCACGTATGTGCTATAAAAAATGTGCTTTCTTATTCTTATTTTAAAAAATTTAACAAGAGCCCGGTAAAAGGCACGAACTTAACAAGGGCCGGGGGGGGGGTACAGAAATTCAATGGACCAAAGTCTGAACTCAGTATTCCTGAGTCCTGGGAAGGGGGTGGGCGATATTGGGCTCACTTGCCCCACTCACGTAGGCAGGGACTGCGAGCAGCGGGTAGCGGTTGGGTTGTTATACGGGAAAGGGCAGGCAAGGGGAAGAGGAGCAAAAGGAAAAAGAAGTGGGGGCAGGGGGGAAGTACACCTAACAAAACCTTTAACACCTCATAGTAGTAGTAGGCTTTCACGACTAGCATTATCCCATAATAGAGGTTTTTGGGTTAGATCGCGTGAATATGAGTATTTAAGACCCAAACAGGAGTAATTTCTCCACAACTCTGGCTGTCACCTGATGATGATAGTTCTAATTACTGGCGAAACGTTGTACTCAGATTGTAAATGTTGTGGATTTGGTCTCCAAGACACTGGTATGCTGTACTAATAACGAATTTGCATGTTCTGTTTACGTGACAAACGTTACTAAGTGGCTGTGTTGGGTGGTGGCGGGTTTAACGACACATTTATATATTTACATGATCTAACCCAAAAAAACATTTATATTTATGCGATGTAACCAAAAAACTTCTATGATGAATAACAAAATCTTCCAAACAAAATAACTGACCCACTCTTGAAAATTATACGACCCTGATCTCTTTAGTTCTCGGTTGGTGAAACAAATAAACTTTAACTCATTCATGTCATGATAAATATGGTAGTTTGGGTTTTACATGTACACTGCGATTCTTTATTGGTTGTATGTCATAATATGAAGCATGAAGTATTTATCACAGTGAGTCGCGCGATATTAGGAAGCAACTGGGAGCTATACACTTTAAAATCTCGATTGATAACTGATTTATTGAGAATCGCTTTTAGTGTTTAGCTTGTTGTCCTTCCCCACACCTCCGATTAGCATGGTTAGCTATGTACGGAGCAAAAGAAACTCGGCATACACACAATAGCTTGTGGCAGAAAACAGCTGCAGAATTGGCATTGGGACTTACTTCTACACTCTTATTATAGGGACACTGTTTCCATGTTCTGTTGAATATGCCCTATCCTGGTAAAAAAAATGAGGTCAGTGACCACTCATACCATCAACTCACTGTGCTCAAGAAACGGGTTTAATCATGCTAATCTCTCATGTTAACAAAGCCACCTCCGCGCCATCGTCGTGGAAGTCGCCATCCGATCTTACATTAACATGCTAATTTCTCACATTAACATCACTAGCCCCGCCCACTTCGTTGATGACCCTTGGGCTACATCCATTTTAAACCTTTTAAACAGTCTTCCTCAGCAGCTTTCCTCTTTTCTCCTCCTGACGACGATCGCTTGAGTTGTGATCGAAACGTCGTCATTTTTTGTTATTTTCTTTTAACCTATCTACAGTACGTGACTTTACCGAAAGACCCAAAGGATATGAATTCCTGCAGTCATGAAAGCGTTAAGTCAAGATTTTATATAAACATACGAACGAAGTAAAGTTTTTTTTAATAAACTGCAATTTTCGCTAACCTTCTAAGACAGTAATTACAGTGTAACTGCAATACAATTAGCCATAAATGAGCATTTACTTCCGTAACAAATGTGCAATGTCTATAAAATCATGCAGCTATAGGCCCAGCAACAATCACCAAGATGCCACTCTCCACTGAAATAAATTAGCATTTTTTTAACATTGCACATGTGTTATTGTACAGTGTTGTAATCACAATCAAAATATTATTATAATTACAAATATAAATCCATGAAATATTCACTTCTGACCACTGCTCACACAGGGCTTGAAAATTTTCAACGTTAGACCAGATAAAAAAATGTATCAAGTAATGTGGGGAGGATGTACCTGGACAATCATGCAATGATTGAAATGCTTATCCAAGAGTTAACACTATTACAGGTAATTTCAGCTATTACGCAGTAATCACAACGCAGGATTGAAAGTCACTCAAACATTTAGAGTGAAACTTCATTTATTAAAGTACTTTTCATATAATTGATTTTTCTACTGCAGTAACATTGTTGCATTTTGATCAGAAATCTGCCAATTTCACCAATTTCCCCTCTGATTTAAAGTAATATCGCAGAACTTAGCAGGGATGCTTCCCTAGTGTAACGGTCCACACACTCAATTTGAAATGCAGGAGTCGCCGGTTCGATCTCCCAGTGTACATGGATTCAACCAGTCATCCGCCGGGCAGGTTGCGTGTGGTGGGGTCAAGTGGTGGATACTCTCACCTCTTCCAATACGTCTGGCCATTGTGGCACCAATCTATCGGATCTCTCTCGATCTCTCTCTATTCGGATCCCTTCTGCCAGCAGTGGCGTAATCAAGACATTCCAGGGCTGACCCTTTATCCATTACCGAGGAGATATGCGAGAGATCTGCCAAAGTGGCTCAGACCAATGAAGGGTTGTGTGCAGAATGGCATAGGTGGGATGACAAGTCATTGTGTTTCGTTGACAAAAGCCCATCAATGTGGGTTACGTGCAGTGCAGTGGTGATTCTCTCTTAGCCTCCCATGAATAACAAGTCCCATTTTGCCCTGAAAGCCTGAATTTTCACTAAGGCTATTGGCAATAACGATAACACGAGTTTGGTAGAATTGGTGTTCGCACCATCTTCATAGCGCAAGGCTACCACAAAAGTGCTGCATTGTTACTGGCAGTTACCGTGTGCCAGTAGGGCCAGTGAGGTAACACTCGATCCGTTTTTACCATAGGTATGTAATGTGCAGGTAATTGTTCAAACGTGAACGGTGACACTGGCACACATGGCCTACTCTCTCTCCAATAGCGTCACAGGATCTCTAACAAAGCCTCTGGAGTCCTAAACGTTTTTTTTCCAGGAATGTTTTGCCAAATTCTTCTCGAGTAAGTAATTGGTCAAAAATCTGCACAATGCTCACGTGATGTCTTTAATTGAGCGCAATACGAGCTTATATGTTGAACTGAACTTTTTTCGCACCATACGTAGCCCACCGTGCTAATTGCACAACTGGAGCGATATCAAGATAGCTCGATGTAAATATTTGATGTACCCACGTTGATTTGTTGGATACTAATGTGAAATAATTTCACTCACTATTCATAACTGTAAAAAAATCGTCACAGTGCCTTGAATATTAAGTGATAAAAAAAATTGTAAAATAGCACATTGGGTGTTACATGATGCAAATCTGTTTTTGATTTCAATAACAAAAAATTTACCAACTAAGTGTTCACATGATCTCGTTTCTATGCAAGTACACAGTGTTAGCTCTTCATACAAACATTGCATTCCGTGTATTGTTTATTTTAAAGACTGAAAGAAAACATTTGTTTGGTAATTTCATAGTAAGTTATAGCTGAATGCTTGAAGTATTAATTTATTTGTTTAATATGCTAGCAGGCACTGTAATCATTAAATAACATTTTGCGGTGATTTTAAAAATAAAATCATCCTGTAAATTACTTTATATTACTCACAAAGGTTGAAATAATATACTGCAAACACACTAAACGTTTGATCTACAAATTGGTCATTTCATTTTTATGAAGGCAATACAAATGGTTGAGAATGGTTTTGTCTCAAAAGCTGCGTAAATGGCACTCGATATAATTCACGAAAACGTATATTAAATAAGCTTGCTTTCTGAATTCATTTGCATACTTTTTTTCGCTAAACAACAAGTTGGTTGGGCTGTTGCACTATTCCTGCAATTGAAGTACACATTCTTAATGAGGGATTTTAGTTGAATGCGATAAGTGGATTGTTTGTCCATGGTGGGGGGGGGGGGTCTGAGAACGTAAACATGAATCGCTTCGTTTAGTCCAAAGCACCACACTCAAACGTGGTACTTTCAAATGGACTGGGACTGAATATAGTAAAATTGCCCAGACTTTTAAATACGTTTTGCAGACATTACATTGAACTCGGGCCGACTTTTACTGCTGAAACACGTAAATAAATTCGGTGCGTGCCGAATTCAAAGTCTTTCGATAGCGTCTCAGCGGTCTATCTATTGGCACCATCAGGACACATGACGAGAGCCAGAAAAGAGCCACGCTTTCGCCAAGACCACCACTGTTATCTTCTCAAAAAGCGGTATCCATTTTCCCACTGAGTAGGAACCGAGAGCCAATTCGATTCCATGACCTTCTCATCGTGAGTCCTGTGCTCCGCCACAGTGCCGACCAATTGGGTGGATGGAAATCGATATGTGTAACGCACAAATAAAGGCTGGGCAAGCTGGGAGAAAAGAGTGAGGGCTGGAGATGATGTGTGTCACTTGAGCATCAGCAGACGCGTGTGTCCCAGTGGCTAGGTATCTTCGGGGGGATCGGGTCAATGTGACAATATCCAGCCAACACCACTGGACATCTGCCAAGGTTAAATTTCTGTCGGCCACGTGAAATTGAAATTAGCTGACAAACACACAGTGGCGAGATGAGCTAAGCTCTGTTGCAGATAATTGCTACGTGAATGTGTTATTGTTTCACGCAATTTAGCCTTGCTAACTAGTACTCTTTCCTCCCAGACGAAGCCAAAAATAAACAAGCAGCCTGGCCTGCGCAGGAAAGCTGAGTCAATCAGAAGCAGCAAACGACAGCAGCAACACTATTGAACCGGGGGAGCTGCAGGATCGTTTCCTGAATAATCTCCCAACACTTGGGAGTGAAACATCGGACATTATGCCGGGCATTACGAGGTACAATCCGAAAACATGTGGGAGAACTATGGAGTACGACTTACGTCAAATCCATAACTGAACCACCGAATGACAATTCACGTCATCATCGTCATTCGGGGACGTTCTTCATTCCGAAATTATGAAGCCACTTGAGCGATGCACTTTTAAGTCTAAATTGAAAACGCATTTCTTTAGAACTGCTTTTCGTGTTTAGTTTTCTGTCCTTCCCCCACACCTCCGATTAACAGGGTTGGCTGCGTACGGTGTGAAAGAAGTTCAATATACATACATTAGCGGATTGCATTGCAATGTGATACAGGGATCACTTCATATGTATTAGCATCGTGGTGCATCATAACACCATGAGCGGCTACAGTGACCATATGAACTAACAAAGTAACAATTCGAATTTTTTTTATCTTATGTGTATACTTCTTCGCGTATAATTGTGTGAGTCAATGAATCAATACATTGTTAAATACTTACCGTTCATATAATACGTAACAACCACGTTAATTTAGTCTTGCAACCTACCTTCATGTTCATTTGAAAATCAAAGCAGTTACCTGCTCAAATGAGCATTAGGTGCTTCTCATCTTATTCAGCCCCGAGCCAATGCAAATTTCACATTACTATGCCGTGGACGAGTCAATATAAATCACAACTATTATTAACTTATTTTCATGTAGTAATCATTGTGTAGGGGTGTTAGAGAGAGAGCCCGTTATGCATGGCAGCTTATGGCAAACAAACACAGTGGGCGGGGCTACGTAAGTGCACGGGGAGGTGCTCTCTACGACGTCCGCGCCAGGCACCCCGGGGGGGCTGATTCGGAGTTATGATCCCCCGGGGCCCCACCCCTCAAGGGGGGGGTTGGGTATAAAAGGGGATGTGTCGGAGGGCTCGGGGAGAATGTTAAGCTAACCAGTGAAGACTGAAGACGTCTTAGCTAGAGCCTTGGACTCCCCTGGTTCGCCGTCCTTATCAGGGCCGAACAGGACCGAGCCAGCGGCGTGGTCCCGAGATCCAGAGCCGGTGCTCCTGTCAGAGCTGGTCTGGGACTCAGGGTACCGGGCCCGACTTACCAGTGTCGGGCCAGATAGCCTCCCCTAGCCCGTTAGTGGAGGACTAGGAGGCAGACTAGGAGTAGCTAGCGCGTGTATCCCCAGCTAGCCGGGTGAGGGGGCCGATACCCCCTCTAGTGTTGTATGCCACAACCGTGCTGTGTGGAATAAACCCGTGTGCCTCCAACTCCGGCGTCCAAGAGTCGTGAACTCTACTACAATTGTACTGGCCCCTAAGCGATGAAAGGCAAAATTAACCCTCGACTGGGATATTAACGCATGTCCTTATCGTCGCGAGCCAGGTGCTATAACAGCTGAGCAATCCGCCAGTTATCTTCATATACAGATAACAATACAGAATGTGATTATGGCAATAAAGTAGATGCATTATTATTATTGTTTATCCAGGAAAGCCTACCCTTTGTCAGGAGAGTCCTGCCAAATTTTTGCTGTTCGTAATCCCAATTGAGTCATTTGCAAGTATTTGTTAAACATTCGGATGTTTGGCCAATAAAAGTTACATTGTGTTGTGCTTTTTGATAGCATGAGGAGGAAACGCATGCAGAACAGGGGGAGAATATTCAAACTCCACAAGGCACCTGAGTTGGGAATCGAACCCAGGCTCTTCTTGCTCCAAAGCGCCAGGTGTCCCAACTGTGCTCCACTATCACCCAATGCCTTGGATGTGCTATTTATCGAAGCAAGCTGTTGAACCGGTACTGTTAGTGGCCCATGAAGCTTTGTTGTGACACTGGGTAGCTCAAAGGTGAGAGCGCTGAGATAGCACCACTGGAATCCTGAGTTTGAATCCGGTGCTCAAATCAGTTTCTCATGCTCAGTGAGATGATGATTTCAGACTGGCCACAGCTATATCAAATTTCAATTCTGAAAATGAAGAAAAATGGTTTTCATGTCATATAACTGATATTAATATGGAGCAGGGCGGGTAGGAAAGTGCTGCCCACCGTAATTTGTGGAAGAGGTCACTTCAAGGGTTTTCAGAAGAAGTTCCGTAATATCTACTTCGTTCTTTAATCAAGGGGGCTTATGTGGATGGATTCTACTTCTCATGGCATGGCGTCAACAGCACAACCAGGATAACATGGGGAGGGGGGGGGCTTGAGATATGATTACATTTCACACATGAAGAGAAAATGAATTAACTATACTATTGATATTTTACCAGGTAATGCCCACTGAGCTATACAGCTCTTTTTCAGCAGGGACTTGGCCATAACTGATAGCTCAACGAAGTGGTTTATCATGTGAAAATGTATAGCAGCCAAATACTCTAAAGAAAATGTTTCCAGTCCCAAACCCATTCACATTGTCTCCCAAGTGTTTGTGTGGACCATAATGCACAAGGTCCTTAATTTCGGCTGAGTCATCCTAAAAGAGGTCCCAGCAGAGTAGATAAAACAATTGGTGATGGTGGTGTGCGTGACCATGAATCAGTTACCAAAATAGTAGCGCATTAGGCCACCCACTATGCAATCACCCCCCATGAAAATACAAACGCAGTGCACAATGCCCAAGCCCACACACACAGGCATATCGAAGACTAATGCACGCGAGTGACATATGTGAATAAGTACAACTGTGTTCTCCCATCTTAAAAATCAATCATTAAAATGGTTCAAATCGCATGCAGCAGCTGGCCAAAGCAACGAGTAACGAAGTCATCAGCATGCAGCTCTTTATGCTGTTCTTTTACTGCTGCATTGTCCGTAAAATACTGTATAATGTTTCACGTATGAAACACAATTAATTATATTTTCTTTCCCCCCCCGCCACACCCCCCAGAACAAATCATGACATATATTTATTAAACATATACATTTTTAATATGTGATATTCAGTGGTTAGGATGTTGAACATCAGATGTCTGCTGGTGACTAGTTATGTACTTTTTCACATAGTGTGCTTTGGCACTCATAGCTAGGTTTACTGGTTTGCAGTGCGGCATTGTTGGTGTTGTTGCCGCGGCAGTTTTATGGGACATGAACGCTAAATAATGCATGTTATAGTTTACTGTCAAGGGTGAATACCTCAGAAAATGTCAAAGACGTGTGATTAGAAATGTGACAGAGACATTGCCAATTGCCCGTCTGATGCACAAGCCCTCAAGGTTTGATGAATGAAGCTTCACAGCTTTCTTTTTTTTATCCTGAAAAGGCTAAGATCAATGTTTCATCACGACCAAAGCTACGAAAGCCACCACGCCTCGTTGCCAATGCTTTCTACCCACTGTCAGATTCACCAGCTCATGTGACCCGAGCTCCAAGATCTGACCTAGTACAGATAGTCCCCGAGTTACGATGGTCCGACTTACGACATTTCGATCTTACGATGGCGACAGCGATACGACAAAATTGTAAAATATTCTAAATTTCGCGCGGCAGGCAAACGCAGCAGCGTACGAGGTACGATACTGTATGTTGGGAAGCTTCCGGGATGTACGCCTTGTGTGATGCAGATAAGATTGTTTCCTGAAAAAACGTTCTATTAAATTGCAGTTCATGTAGGTAGGCTAAGAATTTACCTAGTTGTTTTTTTACTTTACATTTTACTGTGCAATACAGTATTGTAATGAATAAATACATCCAGTATATAGTTTATACAGTACGGTACTGTCAATTGCTGTTTTGCTAAATTACCACCGTTTTGCTAAATTACCACCGTTCTTTAAGACTCCTGGGTAGGATCGGCCATCTTCGACTTACGATATTTTTTACTCACGATGGGGTCGTCGTAACGCATCTCCACCGTAAGTAGAGGACTACCTGTAGTATCCCACCATAGATGTAACTGCTCGACCCGAGCTATAAGTGCTCTGATACGTGCATTGTCTTTGTACTGTTCACCTTTTGGCGTTGTTTTCTGGTCTGACACTGGTGAGACTAGGCCATAAAGAAGTATGTTTGGTCAGTTTAACACGTAGGCTTTCGCGACCAATATTGTTCATAATCAACGATTTTTGGGTTTAGATCGCGTTATTTATAAATGTGTCGTAACCCTCCACCACCCGACACGGCCAATCAGTAAAAAAAGTGTCACGTTGACAAAAGACAAATAGTTCACTGCTTTAGCCCACCGGTGTGTTGAAGCGTGAAACCACAACATTTACAATTTGAGTACGACGTTTCGCTGGTAATTGCATCCAGCATCATCGGGCAATTCGCCAGAATGGTGAGGCTCTGCTGTGTCTCCCGTTCTTATATAGAGCAGCAGCAGGGTGACGTCATCATTAACTCATTAACTCATCAGGTGCAAAGATTTGAGGGGGGGGGTTATTGTAATTATATACTTGATTAGTAATAAGGCTATTGTTACGATGCGAGTTGTAGATTAGTAATCATTTGGAATGTGTTCTATTGTGATTATGCTACATTAATAATCAGTTAGTGCTTGTTTCCCTTATAAGGAATTGTAATGCATCTTATTTAATAATACGCTTCCAGGCCGCACTAAGCCTGTAGCTGTCTGAGCGATTAAAGTTATTTCTGTTTCTCTCAATCTCAATGGATTCTCTAATTAGTCTTTGCCAGTAGTAACTAGTTTTACACAACACTTCAACGTTGTCAAAATCAATTGAGTGTCCCTGTTGACAAGCATGTTCTGCCACTGCCGACAGTTGTGTTTGCGATAGTTTAATATTTCTCTGGTGTTCTTTTAGTCTTACACTAACGTTACGCCCTGTCTGTCCAATATAGCATCTGCCACATACACAATTAATCCGATATACACCTTCTGTTGATAATTTAGGCAATTCGTCTTTAGTGCACGTTACTAGTTGTTAAATAAAAATACCATTTATCTCAGGAGTAACTGACAAATTAGCCCGTGTTTTGCAAAAGCAAAACATTACAGTAAGATTTGGTACAGTACACAAAATTCAACAACTAGTAACGTGCACTAAAGACGAATTGCCTAAATTATCAACAGAAGGTGTATATCGGATTAATTGTGTATGTGGCAGATGCTATATTGGACAGACAGGGCGTAACGTTAGTGTAAGACTAAAAGAACACCAGAGAAATATTAAACTATCGCAAACACAACTGTCGGCAGTGGCAGAACATGCTTGTCAACAGGGACACTCAATTGATTTTGACAACGTTGAAGTGTTGTGTAAAACTAGTTACTACTGGCAAAGACTAATTAGAGAATCCATTGAGATTGAGAGAAACAGAAATAACTTTAATCGCTCAGACAGCTACAGGCTTAGTGCGGCCTGGAAGCGTATTATTAAATAAGATGCATTACAATTCCTTATAAGGGAAACAAGCACTAACTGATTATTAATGTAGCATAATCACAATAGAACACATTCCAAATGATTACTAATCTACAACTCGCATCGTAACAATAGCCTTATTACTAATCAAGTATATAATTACAATAACCCCCCCCCCTCAAATCTTTGCACCTGATGAGTTAATGAGTTAATGATGACGTCACCCTGCTGCTGCTCTATATAAGAACGGGAGACACAGCAGAGCCTCACCATTCTGGCGAATTGCCCGATGATGCTGGATGCAATTACCAGCGAAACGTCGTACTCAAATTGTAAATGTTGTGGTTTCACGCTTCAACACACCGGTGGGCTAAAGCAGTGAACTATTTGTCTTTTGTCAACGTGACACTTTTTTTACTGATTGGCCGTGTCGGGTGGTGGAGGGTTACGACACATTTATAAATAACGCGATCTAAACCCAAAAATCGTTGATTATGAAGTATGTTTGGTGTTGGCCAATCAGTTTCAAAGACAATGCATATATTATCAGAGCATGTTTGTTTGCATGTTTTTGCCACAAGTACGTGTGGTTCATGCAGACTTGGTGTGTGGATATCTTAACACCTCTTTTATTGCCAGAAAAAGTAAAACCTATTCTTAGATAGCATATCAGTTTTACGTTTTTTTTTCAATAGGCTATCGCCTAGATATGATTAAATTCATTTAAAATTACAAACAGCTATTAACTATGTCTGATTGGTTTCTTATGAAATACATGTACGGAGATCTTAACAAAATATAACATTGCTGATAAACGACCTTCATTTAATGTTATATTCACTAGAATGATCAGTGTTTCCATAATTCAGTTTTTTTTATTCAAATAACCTGAAGATCACTTTAACCTCCCCTTATTCGGTAAGCGATGGAACATTACCTTATGGGTTTTATTTTTTATCCGACTAAGTTGCAATTCTTGGCTAAATACATGTGTAGTGTTGTGTAGAATCACTCAGTCGGCCACGTTGTTCAAAGTCACCTGCTTACACTTCATTACTCTACTCTTGCACCAGTTTTAGGCACTCCTATCTCTGTCTATACGGTCACTTTGTTAAGCAACTTCCCCTATCTACTTTACACCTGGTTGTCCTGCCTGCGGCAGCTCTTCCCCTCAGCAGCTCCGCACTCACAGCTCCGCACACGGACAGCAACTCACACAGAGCTTGCACCCAGCTTCTCTCACACAGAGGCTTTGCTCACACAGAAGCTTCGCTCACACAGAGCTTGCACACAGCTGCTCTCCTTCTGCACGGCTGCCCTCGTCTACGTTCCCTCAGACCCACTCACTCGTCCGATCCGGGCGAGGGGATCAACCATCACCCGCCCGTCGACTCGTGAGGGTTGAGGTCCGTCCCTGGCTTGAGCGGCAGCGGTGAGATGTCTTCACCTTGGTCCCAGAACCCGAATCTCCCGCTCTGCTCTCACGCACCCCCTTATATCGTCCTCCCAATTATCCAGCTCCTCCCTTGTGTCTCTTTAGGGCCCGACAGGCTGGTGCCTGTCAGGCCATCAATCACTCCTCATCGTACGTCTTCAAGACGACACCTCTGGTGCCAGCGCACGACCCCGGACCGACCCCGTCTGCAACCGAATCTCCCGTTAATGAGGTGACGGTTTGCTCGTGCAACCTTAAGTTGCACACGCGTACCTGCCTGCCCTCCTCGGTTGCTCTCGGGCAGCAGTGTGCACCGCGTATTTTACCACACTACTACACATGTACGCACTGACAATTACAATTTGAAACACGTCGTGTGGCATTTCTGATAAAAGCGACACGAAATAATTGCATACACTGGCAGCGCAATTCAGTAAAATCCACTTGTGTCTTACGACTGGACACTAATTACAATTTCCAGGCTGTAGAAAGTCTAGTTACATGAAATTGCGACTATGGTACATCTGTTTTAGAATCATGGTGACAGACAACTTTGAGGATAGGGGACCAAAATTATAGCCTCATTAGCCTTGTGATGATGCAGCTGGATGAGGTGTGCCGGTGAGGTATACAGTGAGGTATTTCAACTGACCTTCAAGTGTTTTAAAACATATATTTAAGAAAGGCAGCTTTGATGAGGGTCCACGGTGAAGTAATAACCTATTCCACCCCAGAGGGATTGTGGACTGAGTTGGCCACCCGTAAAGGGTCAAATTGTGAAATTGTGTCAAATTGTGTAATTGTGAGGCAGGTAATGTCAGGTGACAAACCTTACTAATTGGCTGTGTCGGGTGGTGGTGGGTTTAACAACACATTTGTATTCACGCAATCTAACGCAAACAACCTTCATAACGTTGATTTCTGTCACATAAATGTAAGCTCAACAGAAGTATATAATGGAATCTAAAACTAAACATGACTATTATGCCAGTATCCCACATGGGGTTCTTTTCGCAGCCACTTGTAATCCGAGTGTGGGTTTTCCAGATTGGGCTATTTGTTGAGCATTGCTGTCCCCGAGCTTTCCCCATTCACTACTTGCAGGCATTAAAGGCGCCAACAGCAGTGTGTGGGAAAAAGCTTGCATGTTTAGTCTTCACCGTTATAAATTTAGCATCGTCCTGAAATGGAATGCAAACTGTTGTGGTCTAAATTGAATTCGTCATTTTTTTTATTGTTGAAAACACGCAAGAATAAATCTCGTACATCTTTGCGGAACAAAATATATTTCGAACCAAAATCAGTTCCCATTATAATTCAGCGCTTCAGGAAAATCCCTGGGGTGTATGTCCTCATGTAAATGCACCATTCACTGTTATTTAAATTCTGTTCACAGATTGAATAACAGCGGTGATATCGCAATAACAAATTTCCCTGTGATGCATTTTAATACCCTGAGTTTTGTTTCACCCTCGTTACGCTAAATCATCTAACACCCGAGGAGATATGGGTTTCAAGAGTACTGTATACCTGTCGTCAAAACGCCTAATTATATTATTGGTTCTTTCGGTAAAGTCACGTAAAAGGGAGAATAAGTTACAGCAGCAGAGTTTAGTGTAAATGCGATTGGTATTACCTTAAAGTCGCGTCATATCTTCAGAAAGCTGAGAGGCTCGATTAGCTGAACCTTCTTATCCCGGAGTTTGTTGAAGGATCTCAAAGTTATGTGGAATCCCTCCCCGTAGAGGCGAAAGAACCAAGAATATGAATCCATGCAGTCACGAAAGCTTTAAATCAAAATTTAACCGCCTCTACGGGGAGGGATTCCACATAACTTTGAGATCCTTCAACAAACTCCGGGATAAGAAGGCTCAGCTAATCGAGTCTCTCACCTTTCTGAAGAGATTCCGCGATTCTAAGGTAATACCAATCGCATTTACACTAAACTCTGCTGCTGTAACTTCTTCTCCCTTCTACGTGACTTTACCGAAAGAACCAATAATATGAATCCATGCAGTCACGAAAGCTTTAAATCGAAATATAACGCCGAATTAATCAAAATTTTCAACGAATGTGTACAAATATATTGTAAGAAATGTTCGCGAAAAAATATATATATGATTAACTTTTATTTATTTTAAAATTCATGTCTAAACTATGCAAACACGGGCAGATAAATATATGATTAAATAACATGATGCAAGGTGAATACTGTGTTTAAGGCCTTATCTCTGCGATGTGTGTGGGGGGATCGCCCTTTAACATGATGACACAGCAGTATGCTTTGTCACCACAGATAGCCTTCGGGAGGTACATCACAGAGGCACATCGTTTTCAAATATAGGAAAATCCAAAGGGTCAGTGGTCCGCATTTAACCGGAGGTAGTTGCAAATGTTTGCATGCACCGTCAACACAAAACATGCTTGGCAACAAGCATTCATTACATAACACGTGTGTGCACATGCACATTCTAATAATTGATTCTCACTCCGCAGCCATGAGTTACATGCATTCATTTGAATTCAAGTTCTATGGCCCCTAGTGAAATTGAGCATTGGATGTAGTATCCGTTTATACCACGTTTGAACATTCCAAAATCTTCCTTGACTGACTTAGTTGCTCGTGGTAAACTGTTCCAAAACGTTCAAAAAACAATAAACTATCACAAACTATCACAATCACCATTGCTAACACCATCTTATAACATATATATGGCTAATTTTACAACCAACGCTTTGCTTATCATAACAGCAAAGCACTGCAGTGATGTTTTCGTTATATGCTTGTACACCGTTGCTAGCACAATGTCTGATGTAACTTTGTTCTCTTTCAACTTAACCCTGAAAATCTCTCCCATCCTTCTTTAATACTGTAGCCATCCCGAGAATGTTTTAAGTTTCTTGACCTCGTGCCTGTTATTCTAAAGGTAGGACTAACCCATTTTGTTTGCACTTCCGCAGTAGGACCTAGGAAGCCTTGCTGATGTTTCAACCACAGCCTTTTTATATGTCCTCCACATATTGATTCTGGCTCTGAGTCAACACCTATAAGGTGTTATAAAATGTTTTTGTCACACTTCAGGAATCTTTCATTTCGGTGCGTCACCGTCCACTGCACCCCTCGCTCAGTTGCCACTTGCTCACAACCTCAATCCTAATTATTTTTACGACTGGGTTGTGATTTGAGCCGATGTCAGCAGCCCCTGCACACCGTAGTTTTCATACCGACGTCATGTGGTCTTCTCAAGTTATACTATAATAGATTACACTTCAACACAGGTGATATTGTAATACATAGGATATATCACTTTGCATTAATTAGTGTTGTTGCTATTGGGCATTGCAAATAACTTAGCATCGCACTACTTTAAAACTCATCACGATTTATGTGAACTTTGCAGTGAAGTCTCCTCAAAGCAGGAGAAAATAATTATTGAATAGCATGAATACGTTAAAATGAAAGCGACTTTTGTTGGTAGCCTTAGTGACAATATTCTGTAATAGAGTTGAAATATCAACCAATAACAATTGTAAAGTAAATACAACCGCAAAATACGTTCAAATAATTGCCTGCGCCATACGCGTGCCAAACCAAATTGTCGCAACTGAAAGAAACCAAATAGGCATGGGGTCAGCAGGACATCTCCAGTGGCCAATCAGTCGGGAAGCTTCTGCTACTCCCACTTTTTCAAACACCATTAGTTTGCCCTTCCCTGAGTCCTAACACTGCTGCTACTGATAACGCAGACCATGTTGACGTCTAAGTCTAAGATCCCCCTGCTAATGCAGCCAATGGGGGGCGAGCGGGCGACACTCCTCTCTGTTTGTCTCGTCTCGCTGCGTCTCTTTCCCTTCGCATCTCCGTCGTGTCTCCGAATCTCTGTTTTGTATCTCTGCCAGCTACTCTTTTCAGCACGAATTCATGCAGGAGAAGAGTACGGTGCCCAGCATAAAGCCACACGCAGCAAGGAATAACACTCCAACTCTCTCTGCCACGCAAATACAATCTCCTTGCTACAGGTGCCATCTCAATGCCCTGCTGGTAGGCATCTAACACACACCCGTGGTTAGGGTATGCACACAAAGGGTCCGTACGATTAATTTTCAAAACTAACCCACGAGTGAGCGTTAATCACATTTACCACCACCTCTACCACCAGCTCATGTGCATGCAGGTGCGGTTGCATCTCGAGGTAATGTCATGACGCTGTGGCTTTTCAGCATTGCAGGTGATCACCCGAAACCCAGAGCAGTGGCAGAGTGAGCACACACCCAGTGACGACGTGTCCTGTACCCTCTCTGCCACGGCTGGTTGTACACGACATTGCTTTTACGTGGGAATTATAAAAAAATTCATCCACGTGAACAGCTGCATTACTCGCTTCTGGGTATATACCAAATTACGTCGCACATTACTCAACATGATAACTTAATTAGTCATCACCAATGGGTTAGATTTATAATTAATCTGATGGCTGTTTCCATATTCGCCGTGAGTACATCAGGAAATTAATAAACCTTGAACTTTAATGTCACCATGCCATTTCTAGCCATACATTGCCTGGCCATTTAATTTTGTGTACACTTACATTTTTGGGCATGCATGATGTGACCTTTAAAATCAAATCTCAGAGCTTAGTGCGCCTGAAAAATTAAATGTGCATGTTCACTGTGCACACAAAATACACACGCATCACGTAGACATTAAAATATGAAATCAAAGCGTACGTTCATGCAAATGCTTAACGTGGATCGAGCCTCAATGCGATTTCACAATCGCAGGACACAAACACTCATTTCCCCTTCTTCACCCTGGCCTGTTGACTCAAATAATTCTGAATGCTTTTAAGACACACATGATTTTTATCGCTTTTTTGTCAGCTAAGTTGAGATGGACCTAGGATTGAGGAGAGGTTATCACCCTCACACATATAGCCGTATGTATGTTGTATGATTTATGGCGTGCCCCCCCCCCGCCTCTAAACACACCCGGTCTCCCCTTACAATGCTTGTTACCTTTTCCCCCTTCCCCATATATCAATTACACTGGTCAACAAAAATAAATAAATAATGTTCTGGCCTGGACTTTTGCAGCTGTTTTAGACTAATTTCAGGGTGCTGATTCCAAATTTGATCTCAGATTTGCTCTATCACATCTCATTTTTATGCTATCGGCATACCCCATTTTCATTGATTTTACCCGAAATTAACTCTGTCACTTATGATTGCAAATTGTTGCGAGTCAGTGACTGCTTTAGTGTTAAAATATGGTGCTGTATTTTTAGGATAGTGTGTTTATAATATCATTTTATGTAGATATCCACATTTATTTAATATTTTTCTTCTGCAGGGCGTGATCTAACAATGGCTACAACATCCGAAAGAAGGAAATGCAGTAATGACCCAGATATCTTCTGCTACATCTGTGGAAGCTTCACTTTGCAAGATCAAAGGCGCAACATCAATACCTTCGTCAAGAAGGTTTATCTTGCCTACTTTAAAGTACGACTTGGAGACCAAGACAAAAATTGGGCTCCTCACAAAGTGTGTTAAACCTGTGTTGAAACTTTGCGATCATGGTCTAAAGGAAAGAATGCTAAGCTGAAGTTTGGTGTGCCAATGGTTTGGAGAAAACCTACAAACCATTTGGATAACTGCTACTTCTGCCTTGTCAATGTAAAAGGTTTCAATAAGAAAAACAAACAACACTTACAATACCCAGATATCCCATCTACCAGACGACCAGTTGAGCACTGTGAGGAAATACCTGTGCCTGTATTTACTGAGCTACCAGAGATTGATGTTGAATCCCTCAATTTACCTGCTTCTACAGATGATGATGCTCAGATCGAATATACGCCATCTGATGCAGATTGTGATCAAATTTCTCTATTTAGTCAGCCTGAATTGAATGATATTGTAAGAGATTTGTATTTGCCAAAGCAGTCTGCTGAATTGTTGGCTTCCAGGCTGCAAGAGAAAGAACTACTCAGACCTGGCACTAGTGTCTCCTTTTATCGTAACAGAGAAGCAGCACTGTGAAAGTACTTCCATTCAGATGGTCAACTTGTTTATTGTAATTATGTTGAAGGGCTTCTTCTCAATATGGGACTGCCCGCATATGATTCAAGTGAATGGAGACTCTTTATTGACAGTAGTAAAAGGAGTTTGAAATGTGTGTTACGTCACAACAGAAATATATATGGTTCAATCCCAATAGGACACTCTGTAAAAATGAATGAAGAGTATGCCAACATCACGATTGTTCTGGATAGATTGGAATACCATGTTCATGGATGGCTAATTTGTGTTGATTTGAAAATGGTTAATTTTCTGCTGGGTCAGCAAGGAGGTCACACCAAATACCCTTGTTTCCTGTGCTACTGGGACAGTAGGGCTACATTAGAACACTGGGTTAAAAAGAACTGGCCACCAAGAATCAGTTTGACGCCTGGTGACAAGAACATCAAGAATGAGCCTCTGGTTGATAGGAATAAAATTGCATTTCCCCCACTGCACATAAAACTTGGGTTAATGAAGCAATTCGTCAAAGCTCTTGATCACACTGGAGACTGATTCAGCTATATATGTTCAACCTTTTCAAGTCTCAGTGCCAAGAAGAAAAAGGCAGGAATATTTGATGGCCCTCAAATAAAAACACTCATCAGGGATCCACACTTTGTTACAACAATGACGGTGGCAGAGGCTAGAGCTTGGAATGCATTCTCTGATGTGGTGCGGAATTTCCTTGGGAACAGGAAAGCAGACAACTATTGAGAGATTGTGGAGGACCTGCTCTTGAGTTTCCAAGCACTTGGATGTATAATGAGCATCAAGGTTCACTACTTGCATAGTCACTTGGCCCAGTTTCCAGAGAACATGGGTCACGTGAGCGAAGAGCAAGGTGAACGCTTTCATCAAGACATTAAAGTTTTGGAAGAACGTTACCAAGGCCGATGGGACTCAAACATGATGGCAGATTACTGCTGGTCCTTGATGAGAGACATTCCACAAGTTGTACATCGGAGATCGTCAAAGAAGAGGTCGTTTATGCAGATGTAACATCACTATTGTGAATGACCTTTTTGTACATATTTTTCTTATCTTCACAATTCAATTCTTACATGGTAAAATGCATTCACTCACATTGATATGCAGTCACTCTCACAACTTTGTGCTACGGCTCATTAAATGTTTGTTTCATTATTATTGTATATTGTATATTATCTTATTCTTGTATTGATGTCTGTTTAGCTATTCGTATATGAGCATAAATTTGCTGTTTTTATTTAAAATGCAATATTTTATATCTCAAAAACCTGATGTGATTGACAAAAACTGATGCCAGATTTGGAATCAGCACCCCAAAATTGCCTTAAAACCGTTGGAATACCTTATGCCAGAAAAAGTGTGTTGACCAGTGTTATACATATATATAACCTCTTACTCTCCCCCCTCCCGACGGAAGATCTCCACCGGTTGAGGCATTGAGCATTCCACCCCTCACCTAAGTATGCTTTTGAAGCGCCAGAAGTCCTCCCTCACCCATGCGTTTTTTCTGTCCCCCCTCCCCAGACAAACCATCGTGGCGAGTTCGACCGGGCTCTGCGTGCTTACCGCAATATATATTTAAAAAAACTAAATTTAAGGAAATTTTACACATCCTACAAATTGACCAGCGTCACGCACGTCTGCACCCCACCTAGGACGTGTGCAATGTGCACAATGCTATAATTATACACGGGGGGTGCACGCGCTGCATGTGAAGTGACGCGGTGTGAACGAAGCGGGCGACAGGGAGTCTTCCCTGGTGGCAACTTGCTGACACTCCAGATGGGTCGTGCGCATGTGGGGAGGTCTCATTCCCCCATATTTGTGCGATTTGCACCACGGTGTCTCCACGTGTTCAAGTAGATGTTTTAGGCACTGTCCACAAAACAAATGCGCTTCATGATGACATATCCGAGGAAGGAACGTTTCCCTTATCCCACGACCGAGTCACCCCGATTCGCCTGATCTCGCCAGATATTGAGGTGCTAAGCAATTATGAGCCTGGCTAGTCCTTGGATGGGAGACCACCGGACAATACCAGGTGTTAGGGGCACGGGCTGCATGGTGACCAAAATATGAAAGTCCCATAGAGTTCTTCCCTCGTATCTACAGGTTTTTTTTTATGGGCACAGGATTCATTCTGCATGCCAAACTTTGGCCAAACCTTAATATAACATCATGGGACCTCCTTTGCCAGTAATAACAAATGAGAATAGGTTTTCCCCTTTTTTTCTGGCAATAAAACAGGTGTTAAGATGTTAAAACACCAAACTGAAACCTTTTACAAGGAATCATGTCTGCATTAACCACAATACTTGAGGCCAGAATGCAAACAAAAGACATACTCTAATAATATACGCATTGTCTTTTGGTGTCCTCTGGTCTAACAACGTTTTGAGATGAAAAACCGCTCCCGCCAAATTTGACGTACCACCGATTTCGGCGTCAGAGATGCCCACCCTGGGGAAGTGGCTGCCATTCGTAAGGGAATTCGCTGCCTCTGGGGGCGATTCGGTAGCCTTTCAAAAAATATTTTCTGCAACGTGCGAACTAGCTGGATGGACTGACGCTGAAGCACTGCGTGCACTGCCTACAATGCTAGATGACGACGCCTTATCAGCTTTTTATGCAATTCCTCCATTGGAGAGGACAACGTTGGCAATTGCGTGCACGCAGATGGCATATATTTTTGACCCGCCGTCCAACATGTAACAGAAGTTTGCCATGCGGAGATGGGGGGAGGCCGAGACGCCCCTCACCTTCCGCAGTGCGCTAATGTCGCTGGGCCAAGCGGCGTACCCTAAAATTGATCAGGCGGGGTTGGACTCTCTGATTCTTGAACTGTTGGCATTGGCACGGGACATGGAATCTTTTTTCCCGCTACGGAAGATGACGATAAAACATCTCTTAGGGCAGTGTGCTGTATCCAGGCGCACTGTAATTTGCGGTGGCGAGTTGTGGTCCAGGGTTGTGTTGAACTGCCGTTGGGGTGTCGGTTGGCGTTTTTGTCGGCCCCGACTCGATTGAGTGCGGCAAATGTTACAGTTCAGGCCCTGGTGAGGGAGACTGTTTGAGTTCCCATGGGAGCACAAATGCTTGTGCCATTACGACTGTAAAAGCAGCTCGACCGAGAAGTTACTACGTGGCAGCTTCTCTTGACCCCGTCAAACAGGGCAGTTAAGGGTCTCATACTGGTGGGAGCCCAGACGATCGTGATCGGGGGATCAGCAATGCAGGATTGCGTACCGCTGTTGTGCAGGCGGGTACGGTTTTGGCTCATGCGATGGCTGCATGTTGTGAAGAGACCAGCAAAGTAGCTGCTAATGTTGAGGTTTCAGTGGAGCGTGGAGTGGCGGCGGACGACACGTAGATGGATGCGTTGTGCGCTGAGAACCCGGATTTGACAAGTGAGCAGAGGGGCGAGTAAATGTTATATGGGACGCACGTCTTTGATGCATCATCATATTGATACAGATAATTTCGGTTTAGCCCGAAGGAAAAGGACCATGTGCATCAGGTGGTGGACGAGATGTTGGCCACCGAAATTATTTCTCCATCCACCAGTCTGTGGGGAGCACCCATCGTTCTGGTTAGGAAGAAGGACAGGAGTATGAGATTTTGTGTGGATTTTTGAAAATTTAGCAAGGTCTCTGTGGCTGACGCTTATCCGCTCCCACGGGTGGACGATTCATTGAATCCCTTGTCGGGTGCACGATTCTTTTCCACCTTGTATTTGCTGTCAGGGTTTTGGCAGTTGCCCTTGGATGAAAGATCAAAGCCCAAAACAGCATTTTGCGCCCCACAAGGGCTTTTTCAGTTTAACTGTTTACTGATGGGACTTAATTCGGCCCCAGTTACGTTTCAGCGACTGATGGAATTGGTGTTATCGGGACTCCAGTGGGATTTTGAGAGCACATTTGAAGAGCACTTACAGAAATTGCACTCCGTGTTTGTTAAAATGCGGGCGGCAAATTTGAAATTTAGGCTACAGAATTGTCATATCTTGCAGAAGTCGGTTCATTACCTGGGGCACATTGTGATTGAGACGGGAATTTCCACGGACCCCATAAAAACTACTTGTGTGCGCTCATGGTAAACCCCCAAGTCGGTGGGTTCGCAGTTTGTGGGGTTCGCATCATATTATTGCTGCTTTGTGCCCAAGTTTGTGACAGTCGCGAAGCCACTCCAAGCCCTTACTACTAAGGGCCAGAGATTTCAGTGGGGGGAGAAGGAGGAGGCCGCTTTTGTTGTGTTGAAAGATGGTCTCGTGAATGCGCCTCCCCTTCGCTACCCCAATTTCTCGGTGACGTTTGTGCTGGACACGGACGCCAGCGACACCGGAATAGGCACCATGTTATTGCAGGTAGAAAACGGGGTAGAAAGCGTGGTCGCGTACGGGAGCAAGGTGCTGTCTCCCGCAGAGCAACGTTATTGTGTTACGGGCCACGAGTTGCTAGCCATCGTTAACTTCGTGCAGCAGTACTGGCCATACCTATTCGATAGACATTTTGTGGTACGCATGGATCACGTGGCTCTGCAATATGCGCTATGAGTTGATCAACCATCGGGACAGCTCTCGCGCTGGTTAGAGGTTTTACAGGATTTCTCCTTCACATTCACCTACAGAAAGGGGTTGCGCCACTGTAACGTGGACGCTTTGTCATGGTTGCCGTCAAAAGGCCAGTGTGCGTGTTTGACTGGGGCAGGGCGTTGTAAACCAGTAGGTGATAGAGTGCCTTGCGCTATGGTGACGTCTATGGATGTTTCACCACCCGTAGCGACAGTCGCGCGTGACAGTACCATGGGTCGTGCAACAAGTGGGGACACCTCCCTTTTGAAAATGCATTGCCGCGTTGGTACAGCGAATCGCAGAAAGTGCCCAGGGGATTTGTCCCCGGTGGTCATCAGAGATGGGCTGCTTATGAGGTTGGATGTAGAAGTGCAGCGCCAATGCATCGTCGTGCCGACTGTCCTGCAGGGTAAAGTCATGAGGGCTGCCCATGTGCGGCTAATGCACCTTGGTGTGCAGAACACATTGTCTTCTTTGAAGCGTGGCTTCATCTGGTCAGGGATATCTGAAGACGTCCACAACATCCTGCAAGGATGTGTGGAGTGTGCGCGTCGAAAACCCCCACCAAGGCTGGGCTGACTTCTGCAGTCTAGCGGGGTGTCGCGCATAAACGCGCTTGTCGCTCTCGACACCCTCGGCCCGTTTCCCACCACGCTGAGAGGAAATACATTTCTGCTCATGGAAGTAGAATACCTGTCATGGTGGGCTATTGCATGGCCCCTGCAGGATCAATCAGTTGCGTCCATTACCGACGCTTTCATTAATGGGTATGTCTTGGACAAGGGGGCCCCGGAGCGTCTCCTTTCGGACGAAGGCCGTAATTTTTCTTCTAAGTTGTTGAAGGATGTGTGCGACCTATTGGGTACTAGGAAAATTCAGACGTCACCCTACCACCCCTAGACTGATGGGAAGGTGGAATGGCGGAATAGGCCATGTTGTGCCAGCAGGTGAATGAGGCACAGTCCGACTGGGATTTGCACGTTCCGGGCGTCCTCGTGGCCTATAGAATGGCCCCTCATGCCTCGACCGGGTTCTCCCCGTTCCTTTTGATGTACAAGAGAGAGTGTGACCCCCCCCCCCCCCCCCCCCCCCATGGAGGCCCAGTTGAATATTGACTCATTTACTAAAAAGACCGCTGTGCCGGAACTTATACTCCTCACACTTAAACGTTTGACTGAGGCATGGGAGGTGTCCTGTCTGAATTCGGCTAAATGGCAAGCGTCCAACGAAAAACTGGCAGGGCTCCGGGAGTCAGGGAAGCCGTGGAAAGTCGGGGAGAGCGCTTGGCTGCATTGTCCTCAGGTGCCCTTGGACATGTCCCCTAAGTTACAAAGACCATGGCAGGGCCCGGTCGAGGTGATAGAGGTCAAGAGGCCCCAATGTGTTCGGATCCATGTCGGTCACAGACGTCAGTACGTGCACCTGTCGCGACTGAAACCTATTTTCCGCCTTGTCTAGATGTTTCATCCCCACTGCCCCAAGGTCGGGTGTCTGATGTACCTGACGAGCCCGGGCGTGCGGCTACTGAGGTTGTGCCTTAGCGGATTTCTGTTCTTCCGCCCACAACGATCCAGCACTTGACGACCGCGGAGCTGTCCGTCACGCCGTTGGAAAACCATCCAACAGGGAGGGAGCGGCTGACATCCGCTTCCCTTCCTCTCCCATCTTCTGTCTGGGAGGAGCCGCACCCGTTAGGCCAACTTCAAGTCGTCCCCGGGGCCCCCGGTAAACCTGCCCTTGTTCAGCCTGGGGGCCCGGTGACGAGAACCCATTTCAAAACTGAGGTTTAAATGACCACCCTGATCATCCTATTTATTCCGACACCTCCTGACAAGAGGCCGTAGCCACGAGCCGGGCTGCATTTGTCAGTTGAACTCGGTCCTTCCTGGGTATTGTACGTAGTTCGGGTGTGGGTCATTACGGTGCGTCAAAAATGTATTTGTGTGTTCTTGGTTCTTGTTGTTGACTCGCGAGGGGAAGGGGCTTCCTATTGTTGTTGCTGTTCATTGCGAGGAGGTCTTTCAAATTGTTATGTCGCTGTTGATTGCAGGAGGTCTTCCAGTTGTTGTGGTTACTATTGACTCACGAAGGGGGGCTGACGTTTTTTGTTGGTCCAGTTGACTTGCGAGTTAGGGGCTTCAATTTTTTTTGTGTTGTGTTCCGATGGTTCGTCCTGCTGTCCAAGGTATAGGAATCAGCCAGGATGGCTGAGTTTTATAAGGGGGGTGGGGTGATGTAGTGATGTTAAATGGATCACTATGGTGCGTAGCGCCAAGTGCTGTAGAAATGGGCGCTGAGGCTAACACACTATGCAGTACAATACAGTGGGTCACGAGGGGCATGGTACTGGGTGCTAGCAGAAAGTAACCAGATGAGTCCTACCGACAGAGTAGGGGATAGCAGCCTCTGCCAGCGCCGCAGGTAATTGTCACAGAGTCGGTCACTGGGGGAGTGTGGTGGGGGCGGCTGGCAGTAGGGGGGGCATGTGAGGATGAGTCACCCCGGCACCGAGTTAAGCACGTGATGGGCCGGGGTGAGAAATGTGGGCCAAAGGTGAACGAGGGGACTCGGGAAGAGTAGCTGAGAAACGTCTTGGATAGTTCCTGAGGGGGGCGTGGTTAAGGGTGGAGCAAGAGAGGCAACAGGTGTAAGGTGGCCTGGAACCTTCGGGAATATTCCAGAGGTAGGCGCGGCCGGAGATGGAGCCAGGCCGTGCCAAAAGGATTAAAAGGGAAGCTCCAATCGAATATCGGGGCTGTCTGAAGGTGGAGTGGAACTCAAGTGCTACGTCTACGTCTTCGACATCGTGGGTTAGACAGCATGTTGACTGCTCTGACCCAATTATAGTTTTCTTGTATGTAGTACCGGGTGTAACGAGAGTGAGAAATATGTGTATTAGTATTAGTCCCGTGTGTAATGTTGCCTAAGTGTAGAATACAGTTTTTGCCTCTTAAAAAGTGTCTCTGCAATGACTCACTACAGCAGTAGTAGGAGTTTCAAAAGGTCGTGGCTGTATAATGGGATTTGGTTCTAATATATAATTAATGTACAGCATTGTGGGATGCTATTAGCATGAATGACGCTAAATGAAAGTATTAGCACAAAGGCGCGCTAAACAAGATCTCAAACTGAGGTTGTATTGAATGTTTTTTGTTCTTTTGTTTTACCTGAAATCAAAGAAGTCGAGAGGGGTCATGGTTTCCATCACGGAGAACTGGCCGACGAGGAGGTGGAAGATGAGGGTGATGCGATGCATGCGCGACACCACCTTCAGCATATTCCGCTCGTTCTTTATCTGCGAGACACAGGGACATGCAAGGGAGATATACGCATCCACCACGCAACACACACATGCACAACAACAACAGCAAAGATTTATAAACTAGTCCTTCAACTGTAGGAACAAGAGCTATAAGCAGTGCTTAGTTTCATCCAGAACTATCCAGAATGATGTTCTGGGTATTATTTTGGCAGGTCACATCCATCTCGCATCATTTAGGCCGCATTGTGCCCTATACTCATATATGCCTATTTATGGGATTATAGGAATATAGTGTACAATAATAGTGGATTATTATGGATTAGTGTACCTTGTGCTCTAGCATTAGTGCCTTAAAACGATAATTCCCTACACTAAGCCAGCCTCGCAGTATCACAGTACATGAGGGGGTTAACGTGGACAGCATTCAGCTCAGTCATCCCAGTAGTGATGTTCACATACTTGTATCTCGTAGTTACGCAAGTCCCTTTTGGACCTCTTGCGCTTAACCTTCAACAATGTGTGTTCAACCCCCGTTGAAGCTTGTAGAGCTGAATGGAGTTCAGAAGAACTCACGAACACCTTGTGACAGGCCCAACACAGAATATCCCTGGGTTTGAATTTCCGCAAAGTTCATGGGCCACACTAAACTGCATCTGTAAAAACCATGGCAGTAGATGTGGATACTTGGTGCACAAATGGATCATGCCATGGGTAGGCATGATGTACCTGTTGCCCCACAGGATTTATAACAATGACCGGCTCACTCGGTGCGTTTAAATTGTTTTAGTTTGCGGTTCTGGTTGGGTACATTCTCTATCTCCCTCCCTCCCATCCGTTCCCTCATCTTCCCCTCCCCTAAAAATACCACGTTCCCCATCGTTGCCCCTACTGCGTGAGTGGAGCAGTGAGCCCAGCCTCCTTCCCTCTCCCAATCTCTGTGGGCACCTGGCCTCCGGCTTGTTGTCCACGAAATATCTCTACCCCCACCTCTCCCACCATCACTCGTGCTTTGTACCGGGCTCATGTTCAATAAAAAAAACATGAAAAATAGATATTAAAACAAACTCTTCAGTAGCGTGCGACTGTGGTCATCCAGACCAGATGCAATGCCCCGATCCACAAATACAACGAAGGCATCGCAGTGATACTCCTGGCGCGGTTGGTCTGACTTGACCACCTGAATGTGAAATGTTAGATGTTGCTCTGCATCTGCATCAGCAGCCTTACGAAGAAAGAAGACCTCATGTCAACGTATAGATTCATGCCAATGTATAAGATTCGTTAAGCAAGCAGTCGTCCATAAGAGGCCCACAACCACATTCTGGTGATTCTATCCATAGGAATCTAACACAGGTCACTGGGGTTCAAATCATTTTGCTAACAACTGCATAGCTACACCCAACAAAGACAAAGATCCCTCGTATCACCTGTAAATACTGTTGGGATCAAGTTCTGTTAGCGAACACCTATAAAGGCCGGTATTGTGGCACACGAGGGGATGGGTGGCCAACACCATGCCCGGCCGCCTTTGTCTCCCCAATGGCAATGTTTACACACTGCACCAGGTACTCATTTAAGGCTGAGTCGATCTAGGGGAGGCTCAGGACCGGTTCCAATATTCATCACTGGTGTTGGCCGTAAGCGGGAATCGAACTCAGGCAACCGGGTTCGCGGGGTTCATAGCGCAGCACGCTAACCGGTACACTACTGTTCCCCACATAGCTACACCCATCACACATACAGTACATGCATATGCACGCAAACACACGACTCTGAAAACTCGAATAAAAGACCTTACAGACAATTTCTCAAATATGTTTGCCCTACCCAGTTCTCAGAGCTAAACATATATTTTTTATGTTGATGATTGACGTGCAGTGAATGACTCTGTACACGGTATGAGATATTACTGTCCGCTGCTGGGTAGCTCCATCCTTTCCAATGTGTCATCCTCAAGGACCTCACATTATGTCCACTCGAGAATAATTCATTTACTAATAACGTGGGTTATACTTGCTGGTAAAATACAATTCCTCGCTGCAATATTTTATTTACATTGAAATTAGTGAAACTGTAATTTATTGCAAAGAAACACTTTGGGCTGAGCGGGCCATGTTTTGCAATGTCCCATCATGTACTGTACTGCAATCTGGAATCAAAATTAACTTGTTTTCTCTGACCGCTTAAACATAGAATCTGTCCGTCCTCTAGTTTCAAGATGGCAAGTTCATCTTAGGGCACTGCACCTCTCTGTTGTCACTTGCATGGCAACTAACGTACTACATTAATTGGTTAATTTTCATGACTGACTATTGTTTATGTTTCTGAGCAATGATTGGGTTTCACTCCACTTGTATCGGAATCTTGTTCGATGAATTTTACTCTGATATAACTGCTCCTATCATCTGAGCTGTGTACATTTCTGAGTAACCTCAGTCGTTTAAAATGCACAAAAAACAGACAAACAGCAACCACTGAAATCCACCTGGGCAATCATGGGAATTACAGTTGCAAGGGTAAAGCAGTTAAACATGTTATCGCATTCGCAATTGTGACTAAATTATCACACTAATCAATTTTATTTTTATTTTACCAGGTAAGGCCCAATGAGCTAATAGCTCAATTAAGTGGCATATTGTGCAGAAATATATAGCAACTAAATACTCTGAACGCATATTTCTAAATTTGGAGAGAAAACCCGGAGAACCCAGAGACAAATTCACGCGATCACGGAGAAAACATACAAACTCAAAATATACAGACGTCAGGGTCGGGATCGAAACAACGACGTCCTGTATACCAGGCGAGGTAATTAACATCTTGCCACCGCGGCACTGCTGAACTGACTTCAAAACAGGCAATAGCTCTTCTCTTCAGAAGTCTGTGCCAGAGTAGTTCTCACACCATGCGATTTCTCCACCAAGGGAACTGGACATTTGCCCGGTAAGCTGGACCTGGAGTTGGGACACCTCACACTCAATGCTTAAAAAAGTTGGCAGCTGATTTAAGTCGGATGGATTATTTGGCATTGCGACTAGAAGACTGGCTTTCCAGGCTAATGCCGAGTGGCATGCTCAGCCAATAATACCAATAGCAATACCTGCCATTCGCCAATAAGTGATGGTGACGTCACCACGGCGCCTGTGCCAGGCCAGGTGCACTTTGGTGGGGAGCGGTGATACAATGTGTGGTTAGCGCGTTGTGCTACGAACCCGGCCTCCCAGGTTTGATTCCCGCTCACGGCCAACACCAGTGACGACAATCTGAACTGCTCCTGGGCCTCCGCTAGTTCGACTCATCCTCAAATGAGTACCTGTTGTGATGTGTAAACATTGCCACCAGGGAGACAAAGGCGGTCGCACATTGTGCTGGGTCCCCACCCCTGTATGTACCGTGCCGGCCTTCATCGGTTCTTACTAATAGCACTTGCCCCGAAGAGTATCTTAAAGCTACATGGGGAATCTTTGTCTTTTGGAGTGAATATGATGCCCACATGCGGTCAAGCTTCGGCAATTGTTGGCGCCGGTTCTGATTGCCTTCCAACGTGTGTGTGTGATTTCTCACCCCCATTAATCTAATTGCTCCCTATTGGTCAACCATGTTATGTATGCTTATAATCTGGTAATTGCTGCTCACTTTGAAAACAAGTTGGAGGTGCTACTGCTGAACGTGGAGCATGCCACTGAGAAATGGAGCCTTACCATCAGCCCCCTAAAAAACAAATCACCTAACTTGGTAGTTTGTCATCAACGACTTTCCCCCTTCCACTACCCATGAGTGATAGGGATGTTGTGGAGATTGGAGAAGTTTCCATAACTGGGCAGTGTGCTAAAGATCAGCTCCGGTTTGGCAGTGGAGGTCTTACTCCGAATCAATTGAGCGGAATTATATTTTCATCAGCTGGATACATCTGTGTGGAAGCTACCTGTACTATTGCTCCATACAACGATTCGGATCTTCTCGGCCACATTTATGCCATCCCTTCTCTACTCTTGTAAAATGTGGATCCATCCTATGTTTAACAATACTAGATTGGGTAAGGATCTCACATATCCTTGAAAGATATGGACACAGTACCATCAGTGAGATCCTCCAGCAAGCGAAACTGTGTTGGCTGGCTCATGTAGCCCGCATGCCCAAGCAGCTTCTGTTTGGATGGATAGAGGGGGATAAATATGCATGGCACAGGCTAGAGAAAACATTTACTGATGTGGTACATATGGGCGTGGTGCTGGTTGGACTTGCTGATAACGAGTACCAGCAGTGTCAATATTGGCCTCTGTGGAGGAGGTTCATGAAGCACACTACTGGGCAGTTGGAGGCAGTCACCCTTCAACATCAATTCAGGCAGAGGAGTGATGCTCACAATAATGAGCCGAACACCAGGCAGCTAAAGCGCAGCAAGTGGTTGTTGATGTTGTTACAGTTAATCTGTAAGAACAGGTAATGCGCATGATGTCACTCCACATAACGCACCCCCCACCCCCGTCATTAATATTCATGAGGGGGTAGATTTTTACACTCACGCAGAAGAAGGTCGAGCGGAAAGACGTTTTTTAGCAAATTCGCTTTAAGTTTGACGTTTATTTATTTGGTGTCTTTTTTATTTCTTCAGCACTTGGGACAGAAGGTAAGTCTAATTTATCCTTCTATATTATGGTAAAATAGACATTTCTCGGTGATTTTCCAGATATTGTATCGAATTCCAATTAGTTTACACCCCAGCGACCAAAAGCAGAAGATAATAAAGTATCAGAGCAGTGAATTTGAACAAATTGAAGGTCAGTTATATACAGTGCTACAGTGACATGAAGTGAAGTGTTTAATGATGTAGTTTTGTACAAGAATCAATGCCATTAATACAGTGCTACAGTGAACTGCAGTGAAGTGTTTTATGACTTCGTTTTGTGCCAGATTCACTGTCATTAATACAGTGCTACATTTAAATGCAGTGAGGTGTTTGATGACATACTTTCGTGTACGATTCACTGCCATTAAATTTACACAATTTTTTAGTAAATAATACAGCTTCCATCCTAGGACGGGCAAACAATCCAGTGTTCTATTAAGCAGTAAGGTAGGAACTACAAGAGCCAACCCAGATGTGGCAAGAGTGCTCAAGAGTCAGCTCTAGAAACTTACAAATTGGGGGGAGCAGTCCCAAAATTTCAAGCTTTTTTAAAATAGGGCCCAAGATTATTTCTAGTTACCAAAAAAGGGGGTTTCAAGGGGGGCGTAGATCGCCCCCACCCCCCCCCCCCCCTTGGATGTGCCACTGAGAGTTGTCCAAACTCCGATGAGCACGGATGACTACGTACATAAACATATACACATAACAAACTCAGCCAAACCAGTGCTTCATACATCACCAGTAACCGTTCAGAGGCGAGGAATGCTCATTAGCGTAAAACAGGGTTGGAGCGATTTCAAAAAAGGCAAGGGTTGTGTTTTTTTTCTCTTCCCATAAGGAGCGCAATTGTATCAGGGTAGGTTTTCATGCTGCACATTCGGTGCACGACAGATCTGGCCATTCGCCGGATCTTGGGGTGCCCCACACTCATTGGGACGTAAAATCTCAACTTCAAACAGACAGCAGCTGATTTTGGTTTGGATGGATTATGTGACTGCACAACTCATACTGGATTACCAGGCCAATGCCTAGTTTTGACCAGTAGTTCTGACAACCTTGCCTCCAGAGTATGGTGAAAGCACATTTGTACGTATGTATGTATGTGGAGCTCCTTTCACACCCTACGTAGACAACCGTTGTGTTTATGCATAATAGAGTGTTTTTTTAGGTTAGATCGTGTAAATATAAATGTATCGTTAAACCCACCACCACCCAACATGGCCAATTAGTAAGGTTTGTCATATAAACAAAACATGACAATGTTTACAAAAATTCAAATGTTTACGTGACAAACCTAACTGATTGGCTGTTGGGTGGTGGCAAGTTTAACAACACATTTGTAGTGACATCACAGCATGTCAACGTGCAGTGCCGGCCCTAGAGAGGCACGGCGTGTGGTGTAACAACATCGCGGATACCACAATGGTGTGGGTGTAATACCGGCCCTAGAGGGGCCCGGTGAGTGCTGATTGATAGCGCTAGATGGCACCACGCTTTGCGTGCAGTGCCAACCCTACAGTATGTGAGAGCCGGCCGAAGGATGAGGTTACTCAAGGCCATGGCACTCTGGTTGACCCGGGAGGACACGTGACGAGTTAAGTCTACAAAGGGACCCCCAGAGGGCACTAGGAGTGGTCACGTGATTGGGACCCAGATCCTTCCCGAGGATTCTAGAAAGTGGTCGTGGCCAATGGCGGAGCTAGCCATGCTGCAGAGAATATCAGCCGGGTCCCGAGAGGGACTAGGGTTGTTGTTCATCCTGGAAGAAACCTTTGTCTATGTTCTTCGTTCAACGAGTCTCCAACAGATGAACATGGACCCAAGCTGTTGGTCCCGGTCCGTAGTAGCAGTTATGTTGTAATTAGTCGAGTTAGCCTGGTGGTCACCACCATAGATTGTTATTCTGTTAAAGAGAAAGTTACCCCGTGTGTTGGAGTTGAATAAATGTGTTGCCTCCAAGTCTACGTCTGCGACTCAGTTGAACTCGCTACACATTTATATATACACGATCTAGCCCAAACAAAACCTATATTATTCATAATATTGGTCACGAAAGCCTGGTGTTAAACAGTTTTGTTTATTTTTCATGTATTTAATGCTTGTAAAAAGAAAATATAAAGTTGCAGCCATGCAATTGTTGACCAGTAGCCCAGACAACCTTGCCTCTGGGGTATGGTGAAGACAGCGTTTGGTGCTTTATAATATTACAAAAAACATAACTGGGATATTACAAAAACTTCCCCAATGTGTTTTATATTATGTTTGACGTAGCCGCCGATGAATGAGATCAACGGACAGCGGTGAGGATGTTATGTTCGCTGCTTCTTTTTTTCAAAATAAGGAGCGTTTGATACTAATTTTGCTTTTAACTTTTATACGAATTGTACTCAAATCACTACGCATGCATAAGCTACGTAATTCCAAAGTGCATTGGTTGCATCTGTGTGTATACAATTATAAAAGTTATGAAAGAATGTGCAAACGCAGCCAGTTCATATACATTCTGCTCTAAACAGTACACTGTTGTATTTACGAGATGATTGCATCCTTCGTGCACTGACACTTTTCCTGCACTCGTAATCCCACTGCCAGTGGCTCAGCAGAAGGGCAAGATGCTTGCAATTGAAATATTGTGTGTTTAGATCCTAGTTGAGGGTTGACTTAGCCCATCAGCACCATTCCAGGGTCTATAAAATTTGTACCACTTTGTGTGGACTTTCCCTTGTCATTGGGATGTGGAATTTTTCCAACTGACTCAGAGCTGTAAACAGGAGATGAGCAGCAAATCGCTTTGACTTTTATTGTATTCTCACCTAAGAATTAAATGAAGGCGACTGTGGATCATCGTAGCCATGCCGCTCAAGTTTTTCAACTGCTCTGAAGACTATAAACGCTGTCCGATAAATAAACACCAAGCAACACTAAGCCTGAGTGCAATGCGGATGTCACGCCTAGCAACTGACACAGATCATTCAGGTCAATCAGTGTTGTGATGATTTTTACAAGCATAAAAAAGGGAATAAACTGCAGGGGACAGAGAGGTTAATGTGTCCCGTGAATTTTTGTGTAAACCAACATACAATTAGAAAATGATTACACGATCTTCTGTTGTTGTGTTATCTATTATAGTCTAAGTGTTCCATTCAGGGAATAGTTGGCAAAGACCACTGACAAAGAGGCCTCTGCGTTCTCTCATGAAAATTATGTTGATGATAATACAAATAATTGACTCACATAAGCTATAGAGAAAAAGTGGCAGATGTACTAGGTCATGAAAATGACTTAATAACAAGCCATAGATGTGTGGCACATTAGGAATGGACCACTCTTTTAATTATTTCCTCGTGCAGCAAGGGAGTAAAGTGTGGTTTTGTGAAAGTCATTATGTGCTGTGCAGTGCATCAATGCACGTGTGTACACCAGCATGTGATAACTGAGTTGGGCCTGTAGGTGGCTGGCAGGGTTATTGATTAACCGGACTTTTACACCATTCACGTGGTTAATGGCGACTCGTTTGAGGATTGCTGCGTGTGACACACGTGCTGTTGCATTTTGCAGGTAAAGGACCCATAGGTTGTTTTTGATCGTTATAAAAATGTTCTAGACTTGTTTTATACTTCAAGCTTGGCTTTGAATTGTTAGTTTGTGATATATTTAATAGGAGGGGTTTTAGCACTGTGCACTGTAAAGGATGACGCACTGTAGTTAATAATTGTAATTCTCTAATCTTAATACTGTTTATTCTATAACCATGCCCATGCACCCAGAGTATGACTACTTGCAATGCTATTGAGAATAGTACATTAGTAAGTTGTACAATGGTGACAAGTACAGTCCGTATACTGTACAAATACAATATAGATAATGGGTGTAAGATACCGATATAAGTGGATGATATAGATAGACATACAGCTTAGGATTAAATGAATATTCGAATAGTGAAGTGCAAGGGTTATTGTCAAAGACAAAGATGGTTTATCAGGAATAGAATTGAGTTGAAGAGAAATTGTTATTGATTAACGAGACTGGTACACCAGTCACGTGGTTAATGGCAACTCGGTTGAGGATTGCTGTGTGTGACACACGTGCTGTTGCATTTTACAGATTGACCAGAAAAAATGCGTTTGCCCTCGATTTGGATCACCTGCCAACGTCCTTCATTTCGAGTGTGCAACAGATGCCAGCTAAGATGATCACACATGGAGACAAATTTCAGGGAAGTCAATGCAGAGCAATGTATTTGAACCCCAGTGGAACGCCACAGCAGATATTTGTCATTTTGATCTGATGAATAACTGCTTATACCTCTGAATGTGCAAGGATATAATGCAGTGTGCCTTGTCTACAGGATACAGATTTTCTCTTCTCGTAGCTTTGAATATGCGGTAAAAATGTACTAACATGAAGCTATGTATATACAGTGTCTCAATACAATTGTTAGCTCAAAGGTCGATTACATTCAACATGTTATTTATAAAGTGATGCTTCTGATCTATTACATTTTTAAACAAACTTCTATATTATAAGTAGTGCAGTTAGTCGATCGATAGGTCACGTGTGGTGGGGAAAACTGCGTACTCCCACCTCTTCTAAGACGTGCCTAGTGTGGAAGAGTAGGCCAACTCCCCTCTAGATAGGCCCTCGTGAGCTCCCTATCGTTGAGACCCTTCCATCAGGAGTGGCGTGAGCAAGCAATTGTAAGGCTGCGGTTTTGCCTTCACATTATTTTAAGAAATAGAATTTTCTTTCATGCGCCGGAAAATAATGTGCATGCAAAGACAAATAAATGTCTCCTATTTTCCCTCATAAGCTGCTGAGGAAGGTGCTGTAAGCGAGTATACTACCAACAAGGTATACAATGGGTGTTGTAGCCTGCACGTATGTTTGGTCAGTGGCGGCTCCTGCAAAATCTCTCAGGGGGGGGCAAATGTCTGGATGATTGATAAGGATAAGGTCCACCCATGCAATGGATAAATTAACAGCTTAAGCATGAAAGGCAACTTCACTTCTTTAATATTAATGAAAAATAAAGTGACTTACAATACATCTTGTTTGTTTCTATACTCACTATTAAAACAAACCACTCAAGTTTATTTTATTAAAGATTCCACTAGGTGGCGACAAATTATATTATTAGATGAAACGTGCTTACGTATGATGACGTAAGCACGTATGATGACGTAAGCACGTTAGGGCGAGCCCTCCCGGAAGCCATAGAGAATGCATTGCAGCGCCCCCGTTCGAAAAAAAACATCTTTGAATGTAAGTCTATGGGACCACTCGGGGCGATTCTCAGCCGGAGTGAAATCGCCCAAAAAGAGGCGGTACTCCACAGAACGTAGCATGACGCTGATTGGACTATATCCAGAGGCACAGTGACGGCTAGCGTGACTGTGGTTGAATGACATTGGTGGTGCGTTGCCCAATCGCCTTAATGAAGAAACCGCCCCTGGTAAACAGAACTTCTTTTGCACTGTACGTAGCCAACAGTGCTTATCGGGTGTGCGGGGGAAGGACAACGATCTAACACAAAAAGCAGTTCTAAAGAAATTAGTTTTCAATCTAGATTACTGAAAAGTTCATAGCTCCAGGGGCTTCCTGATATCGGAAGGAAGTGCTTTCCAGACAGTCTCGAAAGCGCATCTGAAAGTGCGAGCGATGCCGTGACTGTCTTTGTTCGATGGCCAGCCAAAAGCCGTTGCCAGGATGAGTTTGTGTGATGATGGTTTATGCCTTTGCCTCCCCACTTCTGATATTCTCCTGCTGCATTATTGTTTAGTGTTATATAGGAGTGTGGTCACCATTCATGTAAATCGGACCTCTCACAATCGCTAAGGAACCACAGACGAACTCGAAGGCGAGCAGCCAGCCGGATAAGCCGGCGCTACCAATGATTTTCCAAGCTCTAGAGTCCTCTGTATGTTAATGTGTTTTCAGCCGATAAGCGAATGTTTATACACGTTTAGGCATTTTGGTAAATGTGCACAGAGGTGGAGAAAGCCTTGTTTAAATATATATACAGGCACGTGTATGCAATTCACGAAAGAAAATATGGATCACACCAATGACATGCTTCAAAAAATATGCAAGCTCAAAAGGTTAAGAATACTTTCGCAGTTAAAGCCCTACATGCCAGTGACTAGATATCAATTATGACTTAGATGTTATAATTACAGGAATATGCCCTGTGAGCTGAAACAAACACACAATCTAAATTAGTATTATTATTTAAAGTATGTGTTGGGTTGGGTACATTTCGAGAGCTATATTTAGCAGATTCGCTAAATAGTTAAACAACTGGCAAGTAATCGACTCATAGACCATATTTAATGAATAACCATTACTCAGAAAGGAATCCAGACGTTGTGGTCGTGATCCCTCTAGCACTGCAGTGAATGCCAGCCATCCGTCTAGCACTGCAGTCAGATACCAATCATCCATCTAGCACTACAGTCAAATGCCATCCATCCGTCTAGCACTGCAGTCAGATGCTGGCCATCCGTCTAGCACTGCAGTCAATTGCCAGCCATACATCTAAAACTGCTGTAAATTGCCAGCCATTCGTCTAGAGCTGCAGTAAGATGCCAGTCATCCATCTAGCATTGCAGCAAATGCCAGATGAGTACCGAAGCAGTGGTGACTGAGACACAAAGTACTCCACTGATGAAAGCAGCGTTGGCAGGAATGTGTGGTATGTAAGTTATCCCGCATCAGTAATTGGCTTGCAGCTTCACTTATGTACAACGTTATGCATTCGGCGTCAACAGCAATACACAGTGACCCTACAAGTAAGAACCAGCATTCCCAGTGGATGCCAATTATAGTTTTATTGTTTAGACCAAAAAAGGCGTTGCTATCAGAGGTGGGTCACTTGCTTCATAGTGCCTCAAACAGACACACACGTGCGCGCGTGTGTTCATGCCAGCTAGGTGTGTACTTCCGTCTATGTTCAGTCTGCCTACCAATTAGTGCCTCCATTCCAGTGAGAATGAGGGCTTAATTTGGCTCGAAGTCACTGCCAGTGCACTGTGTCCCACAACTGCGTGAAAAAACAACGAGAAGTGTCATCGTTTTCCTTCAGTGGTGGTTTACACATCCTGTGTCGGGCTGAGAAGGGCCCACTTTTTAACATGAACAGTGCGTTTACATAAGCAACTACAATGCTATGTCTCGGATATTCTCTATACCTACGTTTTTTGCTGTTTCCTTATTAAAGAAAGTGGACCTTCGCCGAAGGCCAATGTTGGGATTTTTTTTATTGTACTATCATTGCAGTTGGTTAGGTGGTGCAGGTTGGCTACGTACGGTGTGAAAAAGTTCAACATACATACATGACAAACTAATGCCCATATGTCTGTACTCACTCAGCTTGTTGCACGTCAGGTACAAAGTGAATGACTCATCTCCCCCTGTGAAATTAGTATCAAAGCTTCTACAGAGATATCAGAAACAGCTGTAAGAAGTCATCATGTGGCAATGTTCCTCATGATGGAACCTTCCTGTCTATACAGAGTTCTCAGATGGGGTGTAAGTGCCTAGTGCCTGGGATGTTGAAAACACAATTATAAAAAAATAGCAACGGGTGATAAGATACATATTCTGCACTATTACTGTTACTATGCTTAAATGTCCAGGGAAGCTTCACTGAGTCTCAATACTCTTCTTCAGGATGATTCTGCCAAGTGTATCACACGTTGCTACATGAAATAAAAATTTAATAATTTGCGGGTAATTGTCAGCATTGGCATATAATTCGCCAATATCGGTGACATTATGTGTGTGCTTTATTAGCTATGGGAGGAAACGAGAAAACCCGGGGGAAAACCCACGCATGTAAAGGTGGTTACGAATAAATGCCCCCATTCTTGTAATTTCTAGCATGATGTAAATCCCATTGCAGAGGTATCAATGAAGCTATGCTGATTTTTACATTAATAGCCCTAGCAGTAAGAACATCAACATAATCTTAGCTTCTATTATTGAGGATTACAGAGATGTGCCGAGCACCAGCAGGCTGATAATTTCTTTGCAGCTGCAAGGCTAAGGGTTACAGTCACATCTTCACAAAAATGAAATGAAACATCCCACCCAGGTGATCACATTCCTTTGTTGGTATTGTAGATGTTGTTTACCAAAAAACATACAAAGCCGGAAAATCCAATGAAGCATGAATTAGGATATAAATGATTCATGGTGAGTGTTTTGTGAGTCATTATTCATGTAGCTATAATGCCAACTGTTTAACTATAGCCCTCCACCACCCAACAAAGCCAAATAAAATCAGGTTGTCAGTTCGCCAGCAGAACTGGAGGAGTGCTGGAAAAGCAAGGAAATTTTTTGACAATTTTTTTTTTATGCAACATCGCTGGAGATTACATCCAGCGTCATCAGGTGTTAACGAGAGCTTCACTCTCCATGGGATTTAAATTGTGTTGGTTCAGGGAACTTGTGACATGGTGTAAAGTTTTAGAGCTTACTTGTCTGTGATAAAATATCTGTCGAATAGAATCCAGCTCCCAGAGGATTTGCTTGAACCACAGTTCATAGGCTGCAACACATGAAGGGCAAACAATACGTTATCTTTGCTCACATTTATCACAAAAGTACCATGCATAGAATTGTATAGATTATTACAGCAATATGTGTCATGTTCTCATGATCTTTTCTAAAATGATGTTTTTGTATACAGAACACCTACTGGTCGAAATTGTTAAATAAACACAATAATAAATAAACACAACAATTGCCACGATAAATTGTTGTTTCCTTTGAGCAGAGAAAACTGACGCATTGTGGTAACAAGTAATGCATGTCAACTCAAACAAAGGGTTTGTCATTAAGTGTGATTACGTAAAAAAAAATGTTAAACAGCAATTGACATTAATACTGAAAAAGTGAGTTTAATAACATTCAGACTTCAGCTAGGCAAAAACAGTGATATCATATACATAGTAACGTTAATGGTAGTTCTTCACGTGACAGGTGCTCGTCATGGATGGTGTTGTGATGTTGGTGGTTCACCCTGGTGGGTGGTGATGAATAAGTGCTTGTCACAGATGGTGTTGTGATGCTGGTGGTTCACCCTAGTGGGTGGTGATGAAGAGATGCTCATCACAGATGTTGTTGTGATGCTGGTGGTTCACCCTGGTGAATGGTGATGAACAGGTGCTTGTCACAGACGGTGTTGTGATGCTGGTGGTTCACCCTGGTGGGTGGTGATGAACAGGTGCTCGTTACAGATGGTGTTATGATGCTTGTGGTTCACCCTGATGTGTGGTGATGAACAGGTGCTCATCATGGATGGTGTTGTGGTGCTTGGTGCTCTCCAGGACTTGAGCGTCCAGGATCTTGTGAAGCTGTGGGAACAAAGCCATAGCGCCCCAAGTTACACGCTAAGACCAGCTCGCCCATTGTTAAAGGTTATGACTGTGCTCACAAAATGCATCGGGGATTTGTGCAGGCTGCGGAATGGATAACATGCAGGAGAATTTGCAAAAAAATATCTGTAGCTTATCGTAGGCTAAATGTGTCACTATACTACATATTACACTCAATCAAGATAAAGCAGCACTGTGTGCAGCCAGGGCCGCTAACGTATTGTATAGCATCCTCAGACTGCTGAATAATGACCACAGCAGCTGTAAACATTTAGTTGGAACCCCGCTTTGTTTTATGATCTTATTCTTTCACATTCAGGTGGTCAAGCCAGATAACCGCGTCAGGAGCAGCGGAGTCTATTTCTGAAATGTCTTCGTTGTATTTGTGGATCAGGTATTGCATTGTTATACATTGTATGGTCTGTTCTAGAGGACCACAATTTTTTATTTGCGTGGATGCAGTTTAGAGTCGACCATGAGGTTTGTGGAAACATCAAAATCAAGGATATGTTGCGTTGGGTCACCATGGTCATCACTCAGGATGATAAACGTGAATGCCCATGTTTAATGGTTACCCTTGAGGGTGTTTGGGCTGAGCCGTCAGCTGGGAGTGTTCAGGCCCGTCCATCCCCTCCCTTCCCAATGCTATCGGGGCTGCATAGCCATGCGACATCTCATAAAGAAGGGGTGGGGGGTCTGCAAACTAGACTACTTGATTAAGGGCATAGAGAAAACATATGAATTATCTAACTTCATATCAGACTTCCCCACTGACGCATGACAACGTTATTTTTTGTTTCATTATTTGTCTGTAGATTATATTATTTGTGGGTTCTGGGAAAACTAACAGTGCATATAGAATGTTGATAATGAAGCCCAAACGTTGTCGTTGTTTTGTCTACAGAAAATGTTCATCCTGTTCTGTCTGTTGGCCATGTAATTAGCATGTGATTTTATTTATATATCTTCAGGTCCACATGTCAAAAGATATCTCAAATTTAAAAATAAAAGAGAGTATTTTGTTCAAAAAGTAGGACCTCTTATTCATAAATGATGTCTTTCGAATTAAAGGCTCATGCATAAAAGCAATTGTAAATGGCGTGAGTTTACACTTTGGTGCCACGGTGGCGAGATGTTATCGACCTCGTCTGGTATGGAGGAGGTCGTGGATTCGATGCTGATCTTAACGCCTCTATTTTGGAGTTTGCATGTTTTCCCCCTGGTCGTGTGGAATTTTTACAGGTCCTCCAGGTTTTCTCTCCACATTTAGAAACATGCGTTTAGAGTATTTTCCTGATATTAATTTTCGCATGATAAGCCACTTTGTTGAGCTATCATTATTGGCCAGGTGGCTTCTGAAAAATATCGATATAGCTAAGTGGGCCTTACCTGGTAAAGTAAAAATACTTTACTTCTGTTATTGAATACAGAAAATCCATATGCTGCATTTAATAATGCATTGGTCATTTAGAGGGAGCAATGTTAAAGGTATGCCAGCTGGTATTTTGAAATTAGCTGCTATGATGCGGTCCAGCTGTTATCACTGGGGCTGCTAGGGACAAAGCATCTCACTTAGAAAGCAAATTGTCGGTGTGGTCAATTGCGGGTAATCCCACCTCTTCCAAAATGTCTGGCCATCGTGGAAGAGTAGGCCACTATACTATCTGGATGGGCTCTCTAGAGCTCCCTCCCTCTAGCAGAGGGCTTTTCCACCAACAGCAGTGTCATTGTAGGGCTGCACATTTACCTTGTGTTTTCCCATATCGTACCACGATATTATTATTACTAATACTCTACAGTAAACAACTTGGCCTCGACATGCCCTAAGGAAGCAAAATAAAATGTGTGGACCCTACACTGATAATTTATTCAATGGAAGTTTTAATAATGCGATTTACATTTAGAGCAAGTCACTTTTCATTAGAACTCTGCATTGGCAATTAAATTGGACATCTGTGACTACTCATCGGATTCCTCCAGTTTAAATGAATATTGTGATTCTGAAATTAAAGTGAATGTTTGGCATTTCAGAGGAAATCAGGGTACCCAAAGAAAGCTGATGTATATGAGGGGATAATACTCCGAGGTCCACGTAGACTGTTGCACTAATTTGCTTTTTGTATGACAATCTCCTGGCCAACTTGTAAACCCAGCACATACGTAAAAAATAGCCAGATTGTTAAAGCAATTTTTTCGCACCCACATTGTTTGTAGATTTTTCAAATTTATTACAATTGTGTTGTTGGCCTTTACGCCACGAGAAGAGGAATCCATTCAGGAAAAACTACACCGAGGAATGCCCCCTGTACTCTTAGTTCTTTTGGTAAAGTCACGTAGCTTCAAATCTAGAATGAATGCCCCTTGTGTTCGACATTGGCCCGCGGAATAGCTGATTCACAGAACTTCCATTAAAACATCTTACAAGTAGTCTGTTTATCTTCTAAGCTGGTAGTGGGCAACTTGCGGCCCACGGGCCGCATGCATCCCATGGAGCTCCTCGTGATGGCCTGGTCCCAGTTTGTCAAGGGTAATGTGTGGGGTCATGATGAGTGCACATCCACGATCTAAAGCTTGTGGCCCACTGATGTGAAGGAGGGCTGCTAATATGGCCCACTAACTCGCCTGGGTTGCCCATCGCTGTTCTAAAACTTAAATTATAACAAATTATTTTAGCTCAACGAAGTGGCTTATCACGTGGAAATTTACAGCAGCCATAGACTCCAAACGCATGTTTGTAAATGTGGAAGACCCAGCTAAAAATCCACGCGACCACGGGGAGAAAACATGCAAACTGCAAATATGCAGGTGTCACGGTCGGGATCGAATCCACAACCTCCCGTATACCAGACGAGTTGGTTAACATCTGTACGTAAAAAAAATTCTGCACAGTACAGAGCAAACTTTCCCACACGCTCTCATATGAGATTGTCACTCAACAGGCAAACCCACATTTCAAGCAAAATGTTAATTATATTAGTAATTCAAAATGGTAATTTATTTGATATTTGAGGGAGGAGGAGGGGGGTGTAATTGTCCCTCCATAATACCAAACCAATGCTGATTAAGAGTGCCACTCATTTATCAACCCCAGAATTGTGAATCCCCTCCCTAGGATTTATACGTGCGAACTTCCATCTGCAAGGGAAAAGGCTCTGGCAAAGTTAGGCCGAGCTGGCTCCCAATTCACAATAAACATCGAACAATAGCAAAGTATCTGATGGGAAATGCTCGATTACACGCACCATTTTACAATTATGAAATATGCAACAACAAACCGACTGTACATATTTTGCTGTGCATGGGTAGTTTGGCGTCACATTTCTTCATGTAGAATGCTAGCTTTGAGTATAATTTGACTGAAAGTTCAATGCGGGTTGTGCTACAGGCATATATTGTATAAGCTGCGAATCGGTTGTGCTATATGAACACGAGAAAAACTTTTCATATTTGTACTGAAACTTGAACTGATTTTCATGTAGAGCAATCTTGTCTGCCTTTTCCACCAATACATTTTCACTCACTCGTATTTTGCTTATGTAAAACTGAGCACTTTTGCAATCACGGAACATAAATCAAGTAACTGATTCAGTAGATGTATACCCAATGTCGCGATTAAACTTAAAAATCTAAATGTATGTGTGTTGAACTTTCTTCGCACCCTACGTAGCCAACCGTTATAAATATGGAAAAGACGTGTCATTCCCCAATATAAAAATTTACCAATGTTTATTTGAGGCATTGGGAGAGGTTTTTTGTTAATTATTTATAGTAGGCTTCTTATTCAGGCCTTCTACAACCTTTGTAATGGATATATCCTTACCTGGAGGTAGTCTCCGTACACAAGACCCCCTAAGGCAGCTTTGTTAATCCCCTCTTGAGCAGCATCATTCTCCAAACCATCGTCCAAGTCCACGGGACTGATGCAGAGAAACGAGAGGGGGCAGAAAGACACACATCAGTGTTAAAACCACCACGGAGTCCATCACTTTGTTTGACACAACATTTCCAGTTTTTCAATGTGTAGTTTTTCTCCAGGATTTCTAATTCTCTCCCACATTCAAAACACTGTTTGAAAATAAAATGACGAAACATGCCAATTCAGATCCCTCCCTAAAGAATATGAATACCAGAAGCTCTTTTAAATAATATATGAACATATCAAAACAATTGCTTTTCCATTGCATTTAAAGTAGTCTGTTGTCTAGCAACTCTTCCACGATACGACTAAAAATCAAATATGTTGGGATGTCATGCTGAAGCTTTCAACACAATGCATCTTTTACATACCAAAATACCATTTATAATTGTCACTTTTCATGACACTTTATCTCAGATGTACAAGGGGATGAAGATATGGACAGGTGCACGCAAGTATGCGGGCGTATAACGCAAAGAGCTTTCGAGATCTGAGTACGATATTCCGGGTTCGGGTGCATGCCAAATCTTTCTTTCCTCGAGCGTTCACTGCACCCGACCGTGGGCAACTTTCGCACCTGCCAACCACTGCAGTTGCCTGCTGTTGAACTTTGCACCTGAAAGTTGACCTCAACTCCTCAAGTTGCCGACAGTTGTGCAAAGGCAGGTGCTCGAGAGAAGAATTGACCACAGCGCGGCCCCATCTGAGGGACCACACTGTTGGGTTGCCATAAACTCCAGAACCATTGCAGTGCAGTTTTTTCCAGTTGTGATATAATTATTAGAAATAGCTATCGATTATGGGGGGGTTTTTTCGCCTTTTAAAGGGAAATGTTTGGTCCGCAAGATGATTCGGTCCACACAGCTTGTGCCATGTCCCTGTAAAGGACTTCTCTTGCAGTGACAATTTAAATATATCAACAATTTTGAGAAACTTTTAAGCTTTTAAACTGAATACATTTTATCTATTCATGTGCACAAGTGCTGGTGATACTAACATTAACATTTTGAGACATATAAAAATTACAGACATGACTAAGAATCATATAAACTATGTATCAAACTAAATCCTGTGCAGAATTTTTACATTCACATGAACTAAATTTGAAATATATACTGTATATATGTACTCACGAATGAAATATTTGTGTCATCATTTATTGCACAGTTCTCTTTTGCAAGGTAGCTGACGATTGTGAGTGGCTTTTCGCCTGGTTCAATCAGGTGACACCTCTTGAATAGATGAGCTTGAGGTTAAGCAGAGATAGCCATTATCCTTGTGCTCAGTGCTAACTACAATGCCTCAACTATTAACTGGCCATCCATTCATTTATGCATGCCTACCAAATTGTACCAACTGCTGCAAAGTAAACATGAATGACCCCAAACAGCATTCAATACAGTAACACATTTCTCAATAACACTGCCATATAATATATCTAAAATCGGTGACATTTATGGTAAAAGTGCCCCTTCATAGCACGTACATAATTATAATAGAATCGCCTCAAGTATAATAATAATCTATATTTTATTAATCACATTTCATATTTAAATATCTCAAAGCGCTGTACGTAAAAAAAAACTACAAGTATAGATAAAATGTAAGTGAAATCGAAAGCTGATAATAATAATATAAATGTCAACCACACTCGAAATCAGGGGCAGTTTCTTCATTAGGGCGATTGGGCGACGCACCACCAATGTCATTCAACCACAGAGTCACGCTAGCCGTCACTGTGCCTCTGGATATAGTCCAATCAGCGTCATGCTACGTTCTGTGGAGTACCGCCTCTTTTTGGGCGATTTCCCTCCAGCTGAGAATCGCCCCGAGTGGTCCCATAGACTTACATTCAAGGATGTTTTTTTTCGAACGGGGGCGCTGCAATGCATTCTCTATGGCTTCCGGGAGGGCTCGCCCTAACGTGCTTACGTCATCATACGTGCTTACGTCATCATACGTAAGCACGTTTCATCCAACAATATAATTTGTCGCCACCTAGTGGAATCTTTAATAAAAGAAACTTGAGTGGTTTGTTTTAATAGTGAGTATAGAAACAAACAAGATGTATTGTAAGAGTCACTTTATTTTTCATTAATATTAAAGAAGTGAAGTTGCCTTTACATGTTTAAGCTGTTAATTTATCCATTGCATGGGTGGACCTTATCCTTATCAATCATCCAGACATTTGCCCCCCCTGAGAGATTTTGCAGGAGCCGCCACTGCTCGAAATGCCAATACAATGAAGAAGAAACCGATAAACGTGAATAATAATAATTACAGAGTCATCCAATCAGATAACAGGAAAAGCCAATGCAGACAAGTTGTGTTTTGTGCTATGAAGAAGGGCAATGAACCGAAATGGTGCCTGTTATGTATGTGTCATTCCTATCATAAGGGCAGCGTGATGAACGAATGTTCTTAGTTATTTGTTGTGCTTGTGCATCACTGCCAACGCAATACTGTATCACAGACGACATTTGTCCACGAGGATAATGATCATGTGCCAATTTCACAAATATACTACAAAAACGATACTTCCCTCTGTTAACATTCATCCAATTGGCACCGTGGATGGATAAACAGGCATCAACTAAAAAATATATTTATGTAAAGGCAACTCAGTCCATAACATCTTGGGGATTGATCAATTGTTACCACTCTTTGGGCGGTAAGACTGGTTGTGGTAGAGATAAACTGTTTACACCTGAAATCTTGACTTGAAGCTTTCGTGACTGCAGGAATTCATATTGTTTGGGTCTTTCGGTAAAGTGACGTCGACAGGTTCAAAGAAAATAAAAATGCAAACTACGACGTTTCGATCGCAACACAAGCGGTTGTCATCAGGTGATGAAGTCACTTTAGCGAAAAACCCAAAGAATATGGTTACACCTTAACCCTTTCCCATTCCGTTGACATACGTGGTTAGAGGTAAATGTTAATTATTACGTACTTGTACGTCATCCGTTTTTCTTACGATTCCGAGACTCCCACGAAGCCATGTGGGAGGGCGTGTTGCAGTTTGGCCCCAGCTATCACCATAGTTCTCAGCGATGAGTACAATGTCTTTAAAAACAACGGTACAATGCATCATTCCGAAATTCAGCGGTGAACGGAACACCCACTCTGCAACTTGCAGACATCTCAGAATGAGAAAGGGTTAATTATGTAAATGTAGAATATAATCCGCTGCCAGTAGAGATAAGCACAGCTCCAGTGCTCACTTAAGCATTGATACACATTGACACTGACATAACTGTGAATAGCCAGGTCTCGGCAAAATATAGGGATTGTAATTTGGATAAAGTCCTTGAGCATTAACTACTTTAAACACTTCCATTGCAACAGCCAAGGTGAAAAAAAATGTGCAGCCCTTGTTCAATCCACTTTTGGATGAAGGGCTCCTTAAGGCATGTTGTTTGTGGGGGCTCTCTGACCATACTTCCCGACATTGGTCAGTATGAGTTGGTGAAGGTTCAGGTACAATTCACCAGTAATGTTAGCCAAATCGAACTCAAACTGTTGGGTTATGAGTACAGTGCAATAACGACTGTGTCACCACTCTACCCCAAGCGAGCAGGGTATTGCCATGTATACGTGTGTTTCTAGGCACCTGGAAAATTGGTCTCTGAAAGGTCATGATTGTTGTCTGATTATAAATAATGTAATGCATGGTGTGCATTGAAACAAGAATGCACAATTGGCTGCGGGACCCTTTAGCTAAGCAAAAGGCCATGCGATCCTTGGAGTGCATGTGCACTGGCTTCAAGTTACAATTGGAAGTTACGCAAGACTCCGGGGTGATATCAGAGTGCTGTGTCAAAGTGATGTATCCAAGTCGAGGTGTATTGGCAAGTGTACACTTGGCGTTGATCCAACCTTGTGATAGACAAGTCTTTGGTTGTAAAATACACTCCAATTTCATGTCACCAATAGCTGGATAATGATTGAGCTGGGCAAGGGACGGTGATAATGGAAAAACTGATGCATTCGTCTTTAGTCCCCCCCTCCCCGTCCAATGGCAGGTGTTTTTTTCTGCAATATTTTGCTGTATTTTCTTGGATTTTCTGTTTGCACTTAGTCACATATTCACTTTAAGATGTTTTCTTGTTCATGTTTTTGTTTTTTGTTTGTTGCAGTTGCACCCGATTCAAGAGCCGAATGGCTCACAGGGCTATACCTAATAAATGCACTTGAACTTTAAGTTTGACATCTTACAAAGGACAAAGCAGATCATAGGAAAAAATAAGGATTGATTTTACCCTTTCTGGCAATAAAACAGGCAATAAAATGTTTAAACACCAAATATAAACTTTTTTTCAAGGAATCACGTCTGAAATAACCACACGTACTTGTGGTGAACATGCAAACAAAAACATGCTCTGATAATATACACCATGTCTTTGAAACTGATTGGTATACAACAGAGACAGCCTTCTTTAGGGCCTAGTCTTATCAGTGTTCGCCAAAAGGCGAACAGATAATAGAACTTTTCTTAACTATTTTCAAGCTTCACCAAGTTGAATCTATCTCAGTGTATACGTCGTCTGAATGACAATGTGATTCATTAGTTTTATAATGGCGAGTTTCCATTATGTAGGTGTGCTTTCTTAAACGTCATTGTGTGTAGAGATACAATTATGTGGGAAGTGTAAGCTGAAATGTTTGCTGTACAACAAATACAATTAACTAAATAATATAATGATATGGATGGTGAACTTCTTTCGCACCATAACGTAGCCAACCGTGCCATTTGTTATTGACCACCCTTCCTGTCATTGATGTTCATCTGATCAAATGGGACCAGCACAAAGCATTTGACTCACAGTCAGAGGAACATGAGTGCTATTCCCAATCGTGGATGTATTGAATCCATTACCCCCCTGGAGTCACTAAAAACGAACAATGCTTTATGGAACTAAGTCAACAGCAGTTTGCAATAAAACTGACTCCTGCCATGGAAATGAATAGTTTCCAACACAGTAGCTGTCGTAAGAGGGACTACAATTGAAATCCAAAGACGCATTGACTAAGTAGGAAACTTGTGAGGTAAACGATAAATAATTGTCACGATGCTGCTACCTTTCCCCTTGCACTGCTGTAATCTTCCTCGACCGCCCAAGCCTCGTGCTAATTCAATTATTTAACAGTTGTGAATGTCCAATTAATGGACATTTTGGACACTGTCCCCAGGTGGTTTGCTCGTTAGTTTAGATGTAGTTTCTTTTTTCACCAAAGTTCCTGTGCCCGATACCATTGCAATCATTGAAGATTTGGTTCAATAAGGATTGAATGCTGATGTACCGGCCCTGGTGAGACACTGCCTCACCAATACATACTTCACCTGGAATGGAACATTCAACAAACATACTGAAGGCACTCCAATGGGTTCTCCCTTATCTCTGGTTGTAGCCAACATTTTCATGGAAAAATTTTAAATCAGACGCCATCCAGGCATCCGCTCTACACCCATCCTTGTGGAAGAGGTACATGGCTGACACATTTTTCATCTGGCCACATGGTCGACTGGCTCAGAATCAATTCCTCAACTACATCAATTCCATACACCCAGCCATAAAATTCACCATGGTGGTAGAAAATTATGGCATGCTACCTTTCTTGGATATCTTAATAAAAAAAAGACCAGACGACTCAATGAGCGATTCTGTCTACAGGAAAATAACCCATACTGACACCTAAAACCTGATTCCCACTACCATCCATCTCAGAAGAATTCCCTCATCAAAACGCAACACCATAGAGCTCAATGTATTTCCGTCCATGAACACCTAACCAGTAAACGCAAACACATACACCAAGCTCTTAAGGTGAATGGATATTCTGACTACACAATCCGCAATGCCATCACCACAACCGTGAGGAAGGAACTATCTGAAGATCCAATCAAAACCATCACATTGCCATACATATGTAATGCGAGCAAGGACAGGGTGGGCGCGGACTCCGCGCCACTCGCACGGGCCGGGGTATTAAGGGAGGTGGAGCCTGGTCGTCGGGGTGAGTGGGGGCGGAGTCAGGGTCACGTGAGGAGGAGGAGTCAGGGTCACGTGAGGAGGAGGATATAGGGTGAGAACCGGAAGGGGATCGGCAGTCGAGAGAAAGTAAAGATAGAAGGAGCCACGCGGGGTGTTGGCGGAGGGTTGGCACGAATTGCCACGTGGTCGGATTCACGGCACCGTCGGCCAGCGGTGTACGTGGAGCAGCGGAGTGGCTGCAGAGTGTGCAGGAGCACACGGGGCAGCAGGGTGGCTGCAGAGTGTGCGGGAGCACACGGAGCAGCAGGGTGGCTGCAGAGTGTGCGGGGGACATGGGCAGCGGTGTGGCTGCAGAGAGAGCGGAGGACTCAGACGGCGTGCGGAGGGCACGCGATGGAAGAGGTGCGGGTCCGACCAGGGACATTGCGGGGTGCGAGACAAGAACCCAATAAAGGACAGACGGAGACCAACATCGCCTAAGAGTCCTTTATTACACATAGCAAGGGTAACCAAAAATATTTCCAAAATCATGAACAAACACAAGATTCAGGTCCGATTTAACACAGTACATAAAATTAGTGATCTGATCCCATCTGTGAAGGACAAGATTCCTGACATGCAATATCCCGGTGTCTACAAACTAAGCTGTATCTGCAGCAGCAGTTACATTGGGGAAACTTAGCGACATGTCTCGGACCGTGTTCGTGAACATAAGGCAGATTTGAAACACGGTAGGACCAATACTTCTGCTGTAGCTGATCATTATTTTAATTAGGCTGGCTTACACAAAATTGATTTCTCTAAAACGACGGTACTTTGCAAGCCTACTGGCTATCAACAAAGATTTGTTCATGAAGCCATCCACATATATAGACAGACACAATTTCAACTGAGAAGACAGTTATAAACTCAGCAATCATTGGAAAGATGTCATCAACCACTTTCGGTCAAGACTTGATATGTAATTTCTTGTCAACCTCCACCGTCAGCGGTGTGGATGTGTGGAGCGAGGTACAATGCCCCCCATCTCTACCCCCTCTCTCTCCCCCTAGCTCTGCCCCCCTCTCTCTACCTTTGTCTTCTCCTGAATTAGCATTAGCTGCCCCGCCCATGCTGCTGACACACTTGGACTGCGCAGCTCGACACTCAGGGCTGGCTCCACGGCTCTTGTGCCCTGCCCACTCACAGCTTAGAGGCTTGCCCCCCCTTTTCTCTCCGCCTGATGACGACCGCTTGTGTTGTGATCGAAACGTCTTGAGTTTTTGTTTAATTATTTTTAATTTTGTTGTTTTCTATCTACGTGACTTTACCGAAAGAACCAAAGAATATTTGCTAATGCAGGTCATCGTGTGCCCGTATCTGAAATTTTTTACTTAATTAATTTGGGATATTTTTAGATTTTCCCACCATAATTGGTGCACAGCCTCACAGCCAAAAGAATCCACCCAGAGCTTAACAACAACAAAAAGACATGTGTAGTGTCGTAGGTATCTTATTCCTTCTGCTCAAGGCTTGTGTGTGTGTGTGGCATGCGTCGCACACACACTCAGTCGGAGACGAGGTAGTCGCAGGAGGCACTGTCCTCCCATTTTATTTTCGTTTCATGCCACCAACTCCGGCCCCGTCTCTCTCATGACCACGCTGCCATACGACCCCTGTCAGCGTTGCACCGACGTTATCGACCAGGACAGCCAACTACTGTCTGGCCGCACAATGATCGGGCGAAGGCAGCGGCGACGAGGGCGATGACGACATCGACGACGAGACGAGTCCAATCCCAGAACCGGCAGCCATGAGCTCTCGCTCACCACTGCTAATATTCCCCTCGGCACGGCTTGTCTCCACCCTAGCCAGGCCTCCCTTCTCGAACCCACCAGAGGGGTCCAGGGGCTTCCAGGTGAGGTCTGTCATGACCTTTGCCCCAGTTCCTCCGCCCTGCCGGCACACCCGCGGATATGCTCAACAGCGTGTGCTCTAAGTGCCCACCTGCAGTTGCAGCTGCTGTACGACAGTCAGCGCTATGTCACTACACATGTAAATGCTCGTACTGTACTGTAAATAAAACATAGGATTCGAGACCAAAAGCCATAACAAGAGATACATTACTTTTTTTGCACACCACTCGCGATTGATTGTGCTGCGTTTGTTGCTTTCCACGAAAAGTCAGTCAGACAATGCAACCACTTTGGCAATCACGGCGAGGGATCCTCTTCATCCACCTCCTTTGAGCTCACCGAATCCCGTGTATTGTGCACAAGAGTGTGTGTGTGCGTGCACAGAGTAATCTAAGCCTCGATAACAACCTCTACTTGGTATGGCCAGGTGGCTCAAGAAGGCTAATGCTTTGCCATTAAGGTCCTGGGTGCAAATCGCAGACGATTAACCGAGTTTTCAGCTGGTCTTTTTGTCCAGTCATAAATGACTGCACACAAAAACAAACCACGCTATTACTTTTAATATTTCATCTCATACAACATAGTATCATTGACATACGACACAAACTTCATGGAGAATATCAGATGCACGACATTATGTGCACAAGAGGCAATGTCATCAGAAAATCTGAAGTGGTTAATATATTCTTTATTAATGTTAATCCATTTATCAAATCCATTGTTGCTAAATATCTTCGTATGTCGCTGAGAAGAACTTTTGTGAAAGCACATCTCTGCCCCAGCAGACCCACCTCTCTATCTGACCCCCCCCTCTCTATTTAAGGCCTCGACACAGGCATTTGGTCTCTGTGTGTCTATGTTGTGTGTCTCTCTCTGTGTGTCTCTGTGTTGTCTCTCTCTGCTAGTGTGTGTGTCTGTCTGTGTGTCTCCGTGTCTGTGCTTTGTCTATCTCTCAAATTTAGTTCTACCTGATGACGGTTGCTTGTATTGCAATCGGAACGTCGTACTCTATTATGTTATTTATTTTATTTCTACGTGACTTTACCAAAAGAACCAAAGAGTAATTCCTGCAGTCACGAAAGCTTCAAATCAAGTTCGAGTGCAGTTTGTGAAAGGTGCCTTCATGGACTGTCCACTGGTAACCGCCAGAACGCCTCTTATACTGGTATGAACCTCCTGGTTCCACCAGCCCACAGGGGATTATTGTGTCCGTCCGTCGTGCATCAAAAAAATGGAGGGGTGGGGCTGGGTGGAGAGGGGAGGGTGGGGAGGGGCTGGGTGGGGAGGGGAAGGTGGGGAGGGGCTGGGTGGGGAGGGTGGGGCTAGGTGGGGAGGGTGGGGCTAGGTGGGGAGGGGCTGGGTGGGGAGGGGCTGGGTGGGGAGTGGCTGGATGGGGAGGGTGGGGAGGGGCTGGATGGAGGGTGGGAGGGGTGGGGCTGGATGGGGAGGGGCTGGTCACCCCGTGGTGCCCTTATAAAACTCAACGTTTAACCTACTCACGCCGGCTTGTGCCCGCCCTCACAGTCGGGCATATTTGCGGAATACACCACGCCGCTGTTGACCCTGACCATTGACCGAGCAACCCAACATTCCTACCAGCTCCCTCCGCAGGAATGTGTTTTGTTGTTCTCAAGATAAAACAGTCCTGCGCGTTTGTCAAGTAATAATAATTTACACTTATAAAGCGTGCTTCACTAGAAGTCGCAAGGCGCTGCATAGAGCTAAAAGCAAGTAAGTAAATAACTCACGCAATTCTAAAACCTAAGAAAGCACGCAGGCTCATGATTTAACCACAGATACACCCCCCCCACTCCCAAAACACAACCAAATTAATCCGGATAAAAGGCCTTTAAGAAAAATCATTCTTAAGACGGGATTTAAATAAACCGAGGGACTCAGAGCAGATCGAACATTTGATGGAAGTAAATTCCACAGCTTGGGGACCACACAAGAAAAGCCCCCCGGGGTCACTCATTGAACGGAAGTGCGACCTCCGCACACACAAGAGTAGCCCACATGCAGACGAGTGAAGAACTCGCGTTGGGGCATACGGGTGGAAGAGGTCACGGGTGGAAGATGCATTGTTGATGGCCTTGTAGGTCATAAGAAGGATATTGAACTCCACTCGAAATCTTATCGTAAACCAATGGAGAGACTCAATTACTGGGGCAATGTGCTCAACAACTGGTGTTCGAGTAAGAATGATGGCAGCTGCATTCTGCACGTGCTGGAGGCAGTATGACAGCTTGAGAGAGATGCCAGCTAAACAGTGCAAGAGTAACCAGAGTTGCCAAATTTTTGTACCACTAGGGGTTTGCAATGTGTTTTGCGCTATCCATCCGGGCGGTGCTATGGCCCAGCGGTAGCGCGTTCGCCCCTCGTAGCAGAGGTTCACGGTTCGATTCCAGTAAACCGCCTTGATTAATACCGCAGTGCATTTTAACTACGCACACATACTGATTATCAGTGGAGGTGAAAGATCCCGTATTGCCATTCACGAGAGTAGGCCATTGTGTGCTACCCGCGTAAACAAATTTAACTGAATATGGAACCTTTTAAAATAAATACATTTGAAGGTAAATTAATCAATGGATAGATGCGTAGCGATCACTGCAGCCGACTACAATGTATTTGTAAGTTTCATCTTGAAAAGGAGTCACGAGGCTCAGTGAGGCTGTCAAAAGTGAACAAATATAATCGTAAAATATGTGTGCAATCTGAAGCAGGCTCTCTAAATTTCTCAGCTTGGCCTGAATGCCTTTGCTTTTTAAGCCTCCTGTGTAAACACGTCATTATTGATTTTGGCCAATGGTCTAAAAAGCAATGCCATTCATGAAAGCATTAGGCAGCCATAGGCGCTATCATAAACACAATACAGCAAGTGCACCTCGGGAAAAAAATGAATAACATCGTGTAACTTCATGGCAACTTCATCAGAAACAAAACGTTTCTTAGAATACGATATTGATTTTACTTGTTTCAGAGCACACAATTATATTCGTTGGGATTACACAGAGAGAGCGATACGTGTGAAAGATTACCTGAAAAGGGGAGTACATTCAGGAACTGATGTTATAAAAACAGCATTTTATGAATTTATTGCACTTTGATTTTGCATGCACTTGCCGTGATTTCATTTTTGATGATACGATACGTTACTTACTAACTGTTACTATTTAATTTTACCAGGTACGGCCCACTGAGCTATATCGTTCTTTTTCAGAAGCGACCTGCTGACTAAAAATGATAGCTCAACGAAGTGGCTTATCATGTGGAGATTTATACCCGGTCAGAGACTCTATAAACGCATGTTTCTAAATGTGGAGGAGGAAACCGGAGGACATGATAAAATATCCACGCCACCGTGGGGCGAACATGCAATCTCCAAATATACGGGCGTCAGGGTATATTATCGAACCCACGACCTCCTAAATACCAGGCAAGGTAGTTAACTTCCCACGATGTAAGTCTCCCTTAACTTTCTATATTTTTCACGTTTTTATCAACTTGCTTTGTGATTTTATTTACTTCAAATGTGAATAAAAAATGTCTTAGAGTTCTTAAACTTCAGTTCACTCAACATAAGCTTGCTCAAAGTCTTAATATTCTTATTATAATCATTGCGTCAAACAGACTCTGATAATATATGCATTGTCTTTGAAACTGATTGGCCTACACCAGAGATAGCCTTCTTCATGAACTAGTCTCACCAGTGTCAAACCAGAAAATAACGCCAAAAAGCGAACAATGCAAAAACAATGCAAGCATCAGAAACACTTATAGCTCAGGTCGACAATACATATATTATATTATCAGAGCATGTGTGTTTGCATGTTTTGCCACAAGTATGTGTGTAATGCAGACTTGATGCATTGCAAAAGGTATATATGTGGTGTTTGAACATCTTAACATTCGTTTTATTGCCAGAAAGGGTTAAATATATTATTTTCTTTTCACCATCAACACGTTTTTTCGTTCTCAGCATAGTAAATCGGCAGCTCGTGTCTGTTTGACTGCTGGATGATACGCACGCTCAGCACACAGAAGGCATAGGATGTAGTCATTGCTTGTGAATGACAATGGGAGAGCAAGCAGTGTGCAAGGTGGCCAATGCTGAGCAGAATTTCAATGCAAAGTCAACAGCCCGGAGTAAAGTAAACACAACATATGCAATCACACCAATAGGCATCGATTGCCTTACACTAATACAGCAACATACTCTTTCAAGGTATGCTACTAAAATGAATAAATGAAACATCACAAACTGAAAGTGTCAATATTATGAAAATGTAAGTTGTGATTTTTTTCAGACACGTGGATATTTATCATCAATAGGTAGTTCTTATCATTGGGTATTCTAATCATCAATGGGTATTATCAATATTTATTATCATTAAGTCAATTGCCGTCAATTGAAAGTGATGTTATTGCTCAATTTAGAATTGAGCCAGTGCTCATCTCCTGTTTAGAAGCCTAAGACAGTGCTACTAATTCCATATTCCTATGGCGGGGGTCAGCATATCCAACATGATAACCATTATACTCTTTGTTTTATTTTCGGTAAAGTCACGTAGGTGAAAACAAAATAAAATTAAAATAAAACAACTAACTTGTGATTTAATGTAGTTGTATTATTTTGATTTTATTTAGTTTTCACCTACGTGACTTTACCGAAAAAAACAAAGAGTATAGATCCTTGCAGTCACGAAAACTTCAAATCTAGAAAAAATGATAACCACTGTTAGTTATCCTATAGATGGACTTGGACAAACCACAATTTCACTAGCCCCTTTGTGCTGTGAAAGGTCCTTTATGAGCGCCATCAGGGTACGAAAATAAATCGTTCACGATTCATCGTGTTACGTTAAGCGAAATATATACAATGAGAATATGATTTTAAAACGTGTTTCATCACCTGTGTAATGGGTTCAACTGAGTCGCAGACATAGACTTGGAGGCAACACATTTATTCAACTCCGACACACGGGGTAACTTCCCCTTAACAGAATAACAACCTGTGGTGGTGACCACCAGGCTAACTACACTAGTTACAACGTAACTGCTACTATGGACCGGGACCAACAGCTTGGGTCTGGGTCCACGTGTTGGAGATTCGTTGAACGGAGAACGTAGATGCAGGGTTTATTCCAGGATGAACAACAACCCTGGTCCCTCTCGGGACCCGGCTTATATTCTCTGCGGCGCGGCTGGCTCCGCCCTTGGCCACGACCACCTTCCAGAATCCTCGGGAAGGATCCGGGTCCCAATCACGTGACCACCCCTAGCCCTCTCTGGGGCCCCTTTGTAGACTTAACTAGTCACGTGTCCTCCCATGTTCACCAGAGTGCCATGGCCTTTAGTAACCTCATTCCTACGGATGGCACTCCCACACCCTATCCTGTAGGGCCCGCACTGCACGCCAAGCGTGGTGCCATCAAGCGCTATCAATCAGCGCTCACCGGGCCCCTCTAGGGCCGGTACTACACCCACACCATTGTGATATCCGCGATGTCGTTACACCATATGTCATGCCACTCTAAGACTGGTACTGCACGTTGACATCTCGCGATGTCACTACACCTGCAAGCGAGAGAAGCCAAAATTCTGAACACGTACTAAACAAAGCGTACAATCAGATGCGTGTGTGTGTACTTTTTTTAACAAGCGGAATGACCAGCTTCCATTGAAAAGAGACACTCCATCTCGATTTGCTTTAATCTGGTCGCATCAGATGTTCTAAATTGTCAGACTGTAGCAAAGTTAGAGCACACCTCCATTTCTTTTTATAGACTGACATTGTCACGAATTCACCATTAAGAGGATTCCTGATGCTGAATTTGTAAAACAAATGTAATAATCATCCACCATATTTTACATATACATGCAGTGACTTTGTTCATTCCACTGCTGGCCGAGGGCCTCTTCAATCGGTGTGGGTCACGGGGGTTATTTTACTATACTTCACTACGCTGGCCAGTGCAGATTTGTGATGGTATGGCTGCGGGAAAGGTGACGAGAGTTCTAGAGGAGAAAGATCTCCCACTGAGAAAAAGTTGACATCGATAGAACACCTTGATTGCCAGAGGGGAAAGTGCGTGGGGTTGGAGTATAGTTGGATTTGAAGGGAGGGGGACTGGCAGGAGCGATATTTGGAGGATGTGAAAACTGCGAAGGAAATTGTGACAATTATAACCTGAAACAATTTTTTTATGTTACCAGGTAAGGACCACTGAGCTATGTAGCTCTTTTTCAGATGCGACCTGGCAACAAATGAAGCTCAACAAAGTGGCTTATCGCGTGGAGATTTATAGCAACCAAATACTCTAAGCACATGTTTCTAAATGTAGAGGGAAACCCCACGGGGAGAACATGCAAACTCTAAATATCCAGGCGCCAGGGTCAGGATCGAACCCTTCGACCTCCTGCATACCATGCGAGGTAGTTAACATCTCGTCACCGTAACAACAGTGACGAGATGTTAGGAGTTTAACCAAGACACCCATCCTGTCGTCCACTATTCCCCCAGGCATTATAGGCGTGGGCAGGTTTATGATTGACAGCTGAGTACAAACAAAACACCAGCTGAGCGAGGTTGCGTACAATGTGGGCAGTGCCGTGATTGCACACCCTGAACTTTCACAGACTTTGGTCGAGATGTTGATGTTCGGGCCAGCGCAACACGCTGTTGTACAATACAAAAAAAATATGACAGCATTTGAGAGGGGGAAAAAATAACGATACAATTACCACGGGGCTGGTTACAAATGCAGCATGCGTACCCTGTCGGTGTTACAACATCACATGCTCGCTTTGCCCAAAGCTGTATCAAATAACTTGAACTCTCAGAGAAACCCACATTTATGGAGATTTGGAGAGGAAAGAGCAGCATGAGAAAAAATTGCGCTGAGCATCGACCTTTCGCAAACGCAGCAGATCACGTGATCAACACCAGCATTTTCCGCTTTGACTTTGCCGCAAGTTCAAATGTCAACAATAATAATTCCGCCGTCGTTACAAGTCAAGCACAACTGATTTTATCCCGCGTGCCATAGCGCATGACTATCAATAACCACCGTGTCATATGCAATGTTAAACCAAACAGTGCACAAAACACTGACATTTTTCAATCAAAAAGTTGGATATTCTGTTGAAATGTATAATCCGATTTTTTTATGTAATAAAAAATTTGCAATATGTTTAAACTGATGTAATTTTTAGTATGTCAATAATATCATTGGGACAGGTCTACCCATGGGAGAACTCTGCTGATATGCAATATACTGTTGTTACATTTCATTGCCTATTGAGTCTCAATAACAATTCTCAGGAGGCTCCTACTTTTAGACAAAAGGGAAATTATTTCCAATATGCTTGTACGTAAGAGGAAACCAAGCAACCTAGAGAGTTCGGAATGCACTCTCTGTCTCATGACATCATGCCAAGAGCACAATTGATAATTAACTTGGAGAAAAATACTCGAAAATATTTATTCAAATGTTCTGTTTGCAATTATAACAGGACAAGGTCAAGGACAAAACTCATTGGACCAGTCTTAATTTTTAGAACTTTCGTGACTGCAGGAATTATTATTTGTTTCTTTCGGTTAAGTCACGTCTAAAGATAAAATAATAAATTAAATTAAATAATAGAATACGACGTCTCTGTGGTGTGGCCTTAAATAGACAGAGGAGGGCGGACGCAGAGAGAGGGAGAGACGACCACCTCTCTCTGTTACCTGTGTTGCTCTCTCTATGTATCTTGGTGATATCTGTCTGCTAATATGTCTGTCTATAGTTTTCTGGTTAGATTTTATGTCGCTATTTCATTATACCTGATGATGATTGCTTGTGTTGCAATCGAAACGTCGTATTCTATTATTTAATTTAATTTATTATTTTATCTTTAGACGTGACTTAACCGAAAGAAACAAATAATAATTCCTGCAGTCACGAAAGTTCTAAAAATTAAGATTGAATCACTTCTACGGGGAAGTTTTAAACTTATCTTCTGTTTTCTCTCTCTCTCTGACTACTTGCTCTCTCTCTGCCTGTGTCCTCTCTTTGGAATGTTCACACTTAAATTCTAACTTAGCAATCTTTGAAATACGTAATCAACCAGGCTATGCGTTAATTGTGTGTTGACCGACCCTCTGTGTTGTATTACATTACATTTCGATATTTTACTAGGTTATTTAATTTTAGTGTGTCCTTCTCCTGATTTTCAGGCTTGCTTGCCGTGTCATCGCACTTGCAGCACCACGTTTTGTTGTCCACTCATTGATATGCTAATTTTTTCTCTAACCCCCCTCCCTCTCTCTGCGTCCGCCCTCCTCTGTCTATTTAAGGCCACCCCACAGAGACGACCACCTCTCTCTGTTACCTGTGTTGCTCTCTCTATGTATCTTGGTGATATCTGTCTGCTAATATGTCTGTCTATAGTTTTCTGGTTAGATTTTATGTCGCTATTTCATTATACCTGATGATGATTGCTTGTGTTGCAATCGAAACGTCGTATTCTATCATTGGACCAGGCCGAGGAACCAATCTGTCATCGACTCTTACATAATGTAGGACCTTCATAATCAGACCATGATTCATTATCAGCAGCAGCTGACATTGTCTATCCCTGCAGTCACGAAAGCTTTTAATCGAAATTTAACCGCCTCTACGGGGAGGGATTCCACATAACTTTGAGATCCTTCAACAAGCTCCGTAATAAGAAGGCTCAGCTAATCGAGTCTCTCACCTTTCTGAAGAGATGCCGCGACTCTAAGGTAATACCAAACGCATTTACACTAACATCTGCTGCTGTAACTTCTTCTAATGCTAAACGAATTCTGTCTAGAACTAGCTTAGCTCTTATCTCAGAGAAATTCAGACTTACGCGCACCGATCTATATCAGTTAGACAAGACACTCTATAAATCACACTTATCTTTGAGTGCAACAATGTTCACATCGGATTGGAACATGTAGACAAAATGACTGCCTCTTCAGTTGCCGCTATGTCGACCAAATGTAAGGACAACTTGATTTCCAAATTCAACCGCCTCTCAAACAAGAGACCGGACCCACACATTGAAAAGCTAGACGTTAACAAAGTCGTAATTAATCGCAGTAACAGTTCTATTTCTGAAGGTCTGAAATCCGTTTTAGCTAAAGGACTAAACTTTGCAGTCACACCTAGACACATACCAGTTAATGATATAATTGCCCGAGTAGATGTAGCTCTCAAGGGCCTGAGTCACATCGCTGCAGACGTAGCAAGATCTGAAATCTCTGCAACCCTCAAAAACGCTAAGATGCCAGCTAGCAACATCAGCAAAGATGAGCGTTTTGAATTAGCTCAATTAAAAAAGAGGGATCACATTGTCATCCTCTCAGCCGACAAAGGCAATGCCACTGTCATCATGGACAACATAGAATACAACAACAAAATTCAAGAACTACTCAACGATGGCAGCTATACAAAAATAAAAAGAGACCCCACCAACAGCCTCGTCACTAAAACCAACAAAATCATTTCTGATTCAACCGCATTAATTGATCAGACCAAACAGTTCTCGTTGAAACCTTCTGCAGCCAGGCCACCATGATTATACGGCTTTCCCAATATACATAAAGAAGATACACCTCTTCGTCCCATTGTCTCTACTATCAACGCCCCCACCTACAAACTGGCTCGTTTTTTGTCTGAAATTCTACGGCCTTTCACTGGAAAAACCACCTCTGCGGTACTAAACTCTACTGACCTGGTATCGACAATCAAGGGGATTTCCCTGTCCCCAGACGACCTGCTTGTCAGCTTTGATGTGGTTTCCTTATTCACCAAAGTTCCTGTACCTGACACCATCGCAATCATTGAAGACTTGGTTCATCAAGGACTGACTACTGGGGTACCCCCCCCTGGTGAGACACTGCTTAACCCATACATACTTCACCTGGAATGGAACTTTCTACAAGCAAACTGAGGGCACCCCAATGGGCTCCCCCCTATATCCGGTTGTAGCCAACGTTTTCATGGAGAAATTTGAGACTGACGCCATCCAGACTGCCACTCTACGCCCGACCTTATGGAAGAAGTACATAGATGACACTTTTGTCATCTGGCCACATGGCCGGCCTACTCTAGACCAATTTCTCGACCACATCAATTCCATACACCCAGCCATCAGATTCACCATGGAAGTCGAAAAAGATGGCAAGCTACCCTTTTTGGATGTCCTAATTATAAGGAGACCTGATGGTTCAATGAGCCACTCTGTCTACAGGAAAGCCACCCATACGGATGCTTACCTAAAACCGGATTCCAACCACCATCCATCCCAGAAAAATTCCCTCATCAAGACTCTATACCAGGGGTCCTCAAACTTTTTAAACAGGGGGCCAGTTCACTGTCCCTCAGACCGTTGGAGGGCCGGACTATAGTTAAAAAAAAACTATGAACAAATTCCTATGCACACTGCATATATCTTATTTTGAAGTGAAGAAACAAAACGGGAACAAATACTATATTTAAAATGAAGAACAAGTAAAGTTAAATCAACAAACTTGCCAGTATTTCAATGGGAACTATGGGCCTGCTTTTGGCTAATGAGATGGTCAATGTCCGGTTCCATATTTGTCACTGCTAGTCGTAACAAGTGATGCAAGTGTGCATCCGTTAGTCTAGATCTGGTTGGAGATTTCAAATGTTTCATTCTGGAAAAAGTGTGTTCACAGACATAAGCGCTGCCAAATATGGTTGCCATTTTGAGTGCATGGTTCCTGAGATGAGGATATGTCTCAGAGGGGAGAAATGCATAGAAATTATGAAGGCTGCTTGACTTGAATGCGTCTTTCAGAGAGTCACAATTCTGCAGTTCAGCCAGTTCCATTTGGTAAATTGTATCCACATTTTCAATGTCAATAGAAAATGGGTTACGGAAAAGCTGTATGTCCTGTTCATGGAGATGAAGCTCTTTAAATCTAAATTGGAACTCCTTTTGCAATTTTTCCAGTGAATCCACACATGTTTTGTTTGGGAATGCAACCAATGGTTTTTCCGCTAACAGATTTTGAGTTGTGGGGAGATGGCAGAAGTTTTCCTCCTTCACTTGTTTGACGAGGAGGCCTAATTTTACTTCAAATGCTTTGACATGTGATTGCATATCACAGATGAGCTTCCCCTTTCCTTGAAGTTGCACATTGAAACTGTTGAGTAGCTCTGTTACATTTGTCAGAAAGGCAAGGTGCCATTTCCATTCTGCATCATTGAGCTCTGGTACTTCTTTGTTTTTTGAAAACAGAAAAGCTGTAATCTGTGGAAGTAAGTCATAGAAACGTTTCAAAACTCTCCCTCGACTCAGCCAACGGACTTCTGTGTGGTACAAAACATCTTCATAGTCAACATTTAGCTCAGACAGAAATTCCTGAAATTGTCTGTGGTTTAGTGCATGAGCTCTAATGAAGTTAACAGAGTCCCACTTCAGTGATTTACTACACAGCGCTTGTTGGTGGATGAGGCAGTGTATGGCTATTGGATGAGAATGGTTATGTTTGTCCATCTCTTGGTTAATGCGAGCAATTACTCCTTTCTTAGACCCCACCATGCTAGGAGCACCATCAGTTGTCACACTGGCTAGTTTAGCCCAGTTCAGCTCCAAACCATTCACAGTTTGGCAAACCTTTTCATAGATATCCTCTCCTGTAGTTGTTCCTTTGATGCTTTGCAGTGCAGCAAGCTCTTCTGTGACTTTGAAATAGTCATTCGTCCCACGAATAAAAATTAGAAGTTGTGCAGAATCACGAACATCATTGCTTTCGTCGAGTGCCAAGGAAAAATAGGAAAGTTTTTTTGTGGAGTTTTGCAAATGCTGATGGAAATTGTCTCCCATTTCTTCAATCCTCCGTGTAATTGTAGGTCCTGAAAGACTCACTGTACTAAATAAATCGGCCTTCTCTGGACACATCTCTTTGGCAACAGAAAGAAGGCATTCTTTAACAAATTCTCTCTCAACGAATGGTCTGCCAGTGCACACTATTAGCTTGGCAACTTGAAAACTTGCTCGCAGTGATGAAATATTTAGCTGCTTCTGCTTCACAAAAGTATTTTGCTGAGTTGTTAATGTATTTTTCAGTTTTAATATTTTATCTTTTCTCACTTCTCCGACCAAACAATCATATTTATCTTTATGTTGAGTTTCATAGTGTCGACGTAAATTGTATTCTTTGAACACAGACACTATATTCTGGCATATCAGACACACAACTCTTTCCTTGTACTGCATGAAAAAGTAATCATAAGTCCACTGTTTTTTGAATATCCTACACTGAGTAAATTTTTCTCTTTCTTGACATCATTGTTTCCTAGGGAGTCAAAATTGCTATTAGTAAAATACCAATATATATACAGCGCTACAAAAACAATATACCAGCAATAACTTTGCCCACACAGAGACATACAGACTGCACTGCCCATCAATGCAGTCTGATTGGGGGAACTCTGCTTTTACCCCAGGCTCACACTGGTGCGGGTGCCATTAAAAAGTGAATTACACCTGCAGTTTTTTTCACAGATCGCAGCCCAATGAGTGCTCACCAGCGCAGTCCAATTAGTGCTCACCAGCGCAGCCCAATTAGTGCTCACAAGCGCAGCCCAATTAATGACCATGGGCCGGATAAATGCCCTCGGTGGGCCGCATGTGGCCCGCGGGCCGTAGTTTGAGGACCCCTGCTCTATACCATAGAGCCCAATGCATATCCGACCAGGAACACATTGCCAGTGAACTCAAACACGTACGCCAAGCTCTTCAGGCTATTGGTTACTCCGACTACACAATCCGCAAAGCCATCACTCCAACCATCATGAAGGATCCTGTTGAGGAGCCTTTCAAGACCATCGCCTTACCCTACATTGCTGGGGTCACTTAAAAGATCTCCAAAATCCTGATAAAACACAAGATCCAGGTCCGATTCAACACAGTACATAAAATTGGTGATCTGGTCCCGTCTGTAAAAGATGTGGTTCCAGACATACAGTACCCTGGCGTCTACAAACTAAGTTGCCTCTGTGGTAGCAGTTACAACGGAGAAACCAAACGACATGTCTCTGACCGCATCCGTGAACATAAAGCAGACTTGAAACACGGTAGGACAAACACCTCAGCCGTGGCAGATCACTGTTACAATTCAGTGGGCTCACATGATATTGACTTCTCCAAGACAGAGGTTTCTCTGCAAGCCATCTGGCTACCATGAGAGATTCGTTCATGAGGTTATCCACATATACAAACACAGAGACAATGTCAACCGAGAAGATGGATTCTGGCTTAGCAATCATTGGAAGGACGTAATAAACCATTTCGGATCTTAACTGATTGTGGTCACGTTTACGGTGACTTTCAGTCCGCGTTCCACTCACTGGCATTGTATTCTCCGCAGGGAATGGATTCTTTGCTCCGCTGCAAGTTTCCTTCACTACTCTCCCATTGACATATTTCGTTGCTTCCTCTTAGTATCTTTCACACAACGGTCAATGGTACAGTGTATAATAGCAAATAGTATAAAATTCATATGCTTAATACAATGTACAACGTAATATATAGTATCGTAATTGTATAGTGAATATACAGCAGTGTGATATACATTAGGGTAGGTAGAATAATACATAGTGTAATATTGCAATGTATAAGGTATAGGTGGTTTATAGCAATACAGTATGTAATTTAATGTTGGGTTTGTCTATGGCAGTATATAGTACGGTGTAGACTCGTGTTATGTAAGAGAATAAAGTTTAGATGGAAGCATATTATATTTTTTACGACGTAGAATTGTAATGTATTACTTACTGTTAGTAACTCAGCTTATTGTAGAGTATATTTAGTATACTGATGATACTATGTAGTTTATACTTTAGTTGTTTACGTGGTGGTTTTAGTTACTGCAGCTACATACTATTAACACTCCTTCCCTTTATTAATGCTACCCCTATCCCCTCCCTTTCATGCTGCTAATCCTGCATAATGCACGGGCGTAAGTAGTACTAATCACATACCTCCATTTCCCATACCCCCTCCCTTTGATGCTGCTAATCCTGCATAATGCACGGGCATAAGTAGTACTAATCACATACCTGCATTTCCCATAAATATGCTGAATTCCTCTTGATATGCAAATTCTTTTGTCAAGGCGCCCTTTCCCCCCCTTCCAACCCAGCTTAAATGTATGCTCCAAGCATGGTGCTGTTTCATTCAGACGCTGTCGCCTCGACAGACCTGGTTTTCACCTGAGGACGGCAGCTTGCATTGTGGCCGAAACGTCGTGAGAATAATTTTATTATGTTTTATTTTGATTATTTTATTACTTCCCTTCTACGTGACTTTACTGAAAGAACCAAGAAGATGTCTATCCACTGTTGGATGAAAGTTTCCCCACATCCTGTTATTGTTTACCAGCGTCAACGTTTTATAAATCAAGTGTCATTATGTTGTAAACGATGTTTTTGTATCCTAATTTAGTTTTCTGTTTTGTTCCATTTGTTGTGCGCAGTTAATTATTGTATTTAGTGTTCGGTGTTTGCTATTTTTTTTGTTATTATCATCATCCACTGCTGAAGAAAGCCTCCAAAAGCTGTTGTCATCTCTCAATTTGAATCCATCATCTCGGTTGAAGTTATGTCTATGCTTGTATATCTAGATGGCTTCATGGAGAAATTACTGGAATGATGTAATTAACCAAGTTAAACTTTAGCTGCCGTGTAGTTTACTGCTAGACAGCTAGTTCAGATTAAATTTTATAAACGTATCCATACTCCCAGTCTGTTACCCCACATTACCACACGTTGTTTTTAGCCTGCACATTTCAGTTTGAACTCTATGCGTTACTAATTTACCCGGCAGCATAACAAAAGGCGGCTTATCTACTTCCACCATCTACATTACAAAGTCTCAGTTTGAACTCCAATCGTTGCTCGGGGTACACAACGCTACCTCCCATCCCACACCCCGCCCCCACACTCACCATGCCCCTTCGCCCCATCCCCTCGCGACTATATAGTTACTCGTCACAGCCACCTCTGAGACACACTTAAGCGGTGTGCTTCCGCTAAGTTGTCCTGAACTGTGAACACCACACTCGTGGAAGCACTGAAACACTTCACAAGGAACGTTGAACTTAGATGCTAACATAAACAATGTTGTCATCAGTGGCTTAAAGGATCATGCACGAATATGCCGCTGCCTACCATTCTCACAGCCCTCAACCCTCAGATGTTCTCCGTGCTTTCCATTCCCATCACGGAGGTCTCAAACGCTACACGAACCCGCTATTATTGATAATTGCACCTTCTAAATTTTTTCGTCCTCTAAGTTGTGCTCCCTGATCATTCTGCACTGATGACTTCCCCTGTTCCAGTGAGCTTCTCTTCCTCCTGCGATTATTTTTTTAACTAATGGTTCTTTACCATATTCCCTATCACGCCTGCCCCGTATATCTCCCTTATCGTCCCTCTCACCCGACATCGAGCTCGTTGAACGTCTTGAGATATAATTCAAATGTAGACATTTTAAATTCCAAGCTGTATTGTAAAAATGTCCGGTACAAAAGTTCACGACTCTCGTCCTACAGTGATATGCTGGATCTGAGAGCACGACATTATAATATCCGTTTTGAATGTTCCTCTTCAAAATCTAATCTTGATTTTTTTTTTTAAACCTGGCATCGCATAGGGCAGGTCTGTGGATAGGGCAGCCGTCATCCTGAACCCAATAACCCGCTGGCAGGGCCTGTAGGTGGCACCACATCAAGCACAGGAGTTTTTTTTCGATTTGTTCAAATGTAGTTTTATTCCCCCACGAGCAAATCATTCCCCCATGCATTCTGGTTTACTCCTGCACGCAAATATGCTGAATAAGAAATTGACCTGATATTTTATGCGGGACCCTCATGAAAGATTATTTTGTGTAAAGTGATTGCAACGGTCATCATTCCCAATGCCATTGAAGAGACAACATCTCATCGTTGCTTCCTTTGGCGATATCTCACAGTGGTTGCACAGTTGACACGTTACCTCCAATAGCTGCTGGTACTCTATCCACCATCTGGCTTCAGGTCTTCCTCCCCTTAGTCACCAACCTCTGCGTGCCATTCCGATGCCCGTATTGGGAACCAGCCATCCATAATCCTGCACATGTCTCACTCACTCCAACCCGTAACTTGCTGATCAGCTGATATTGGACGTCTGTGAAAAAGAGCTTCATAGCTCATCAGATTTCTCCTGCAGTCTAAATATAGATTTTGATTCTGAACCTCCCCTCTGTGCAAACAATTACAATACTTTCTGGCCAATACTTTTATAAACGTTAAAATCTCTCACAATATTCACCAATTAAAAGCCTAAAATCCTGCACATTGCAGCTATACTTAAAATCCAGATGCTCTGTCGAAGTTACTTGGTTATAATCGAGCTCTCTGAACTGCACAATGCCACACAATACACCTACCTCGCTAATATCGCAAAACTAAAGATGACTCCTCCACCCTTCCAAACCGATTCACTATCATCGTTGTAAAAACAAAAAAGTGATGTCCTGCTCAAATGCGCATTGAGGAAATGCTGCCCTCATGTGTAAAGTGCTGAGTCAGTGATGGGAATTCCGTGTTGCTGTGGTAGTCTATCCGCAGGACAAACCGCGGTTGACTTTCCCACAAGATGGTTGGTATTTTATCGACCCCAGAAGGATGATGGACTGAATCAACCCCCGACAAGGGAATTGAACTTGCAAGTTTCCGATCGTGAGAGGCTCTCCCGCTGAACCTGCTATCACCATAATCCTGAGTGTTAATGACAACACACTCCTTATTTATCAGTGCTGACAATTATGCAATCAGGAGCCCAGCAGCACTATCAAGGCTGGTGTCGTAAAAGTGGGCAGTATAAAGCAAGATTAAAACAAATTGAACCGCAGGACGCCTCTGCAGTGGAGAAACTCCGGCCAGAGGTGAAGCAAGATGGCAAAAGTTGCTCTACCCTCTGAATGCATGACGAAATAGATGGTGCCCGTGAGCCAGTAATCAGCCACGGCAGTGGGAGGGGCTTACGTGACCCACAGTAGCAGGTCATTGGTTTGGTTCCAACACAAACACAAAGGGGGTTTGGGTACGGAAGCCTTATACAGTACTCTTTGGTTCTTTCGGTAAAGTCACGTATAAAGATAAAATAATAAATTAAATAATAACATACGACGTTTCGATTGCAACACAAGCAATCATCATCAGGTATAAATGAAATAGCAACACAAAATCTAACCAGAAAACTATAGACAGAGATATAAGCAGACAGATATCACCAAGATACATAGAGAGAGAGTAACACAGGCACAGAGAGGGAGATTGACTCTGTGGCGAGGCCTTAAATAGACAGAGGGGGGAGGAGGCAGAGAGCGTTGGAGGGGTTAGAGAAAAAATTAACATGTCAATGAATACGAAGAACGTCTGCAAAAATGCTAGTCAAATATTGACATTTAGTCCTGTGCGCTGCATTAAACGTGAATGCTCAGTGCACACTGCTCTCTAATAATTGCATCTTTGCGTCTTGCAGGCGCATAGAGATATTCACGGCACTGGCCACAAGCAAACCCCACAAAAGATTTGGGCTCCTATCTGCTCAATGGGCCCGGATTCATGAAAAAAAATAGGTGTATCAAAAATCATCTCAAATCGAAATAAACATATCAGGATAATTAGCTTTTTTTTAAACCAATTAATCTCTCTCACTACTATCTTATCTGCATCTTCTTCTCATTTCAATACATTTCTATTTTGTCCACATTTCACTGGTTTATCTCGTCTATATATATATTCTGTCACCTCAATGGGATGTTATACATTCAATGAGGGGAGCTAACAAAATAACCCCCAATAAAATCTGCTTTAGGGCCCTACAATGCGCCACACCAGCTCTGTCTACACAGCTGTGTGGCCAGGAGCCTTATTGCCGAGTTGATGAGGAATTTTCTTGAGGAATGGATGCCCGAGCTCTTCCTCAAGGAGGCCAAAGAATGATTGCATTTGTAATTTAATGATTAGTTAGGCACCGGTGCTTCTTACATAGGCGAGCCTCGTCAAGCCTACAACACTCAGCGTGGTCTTGCTAGGGGACATTAAGCGCAATCATTATTTCGGGGCTTTTTGCACCGTCCTGCAAATGATTTGCGAGCATCTGTCTTGGCATCGTCACCAAGATGTCGTAGAAAATGATATTCGAATATAAATATGTTCCTACCCAGTTCGAGTTCATCTGTGTGTTTAATCCAAGTATTTACTGGACATCTGTGAAAAAGAAATGTATAGCTCACCAGGCTCCACCCAGTATAGATCTATTAATAAATATTGTTGTAGTCGGAGTAGCAGTAGTAAAGTTACTACAGAATACACATTGCGGAATACACTGTTGATGAAATGGAGATATACTGAATGGTTCATTCTGTGAATTGTAGATTAATTAGGCTTTTCTCAAATAAAATGATATGTAAAATTAAATAATATGCATTAAGTTGTGCGTATGACCACAAAATATAACACGCTGGAATGGTTTTGCAATTTAGCCACCTCAAATCCCAGATGAGGATCAACCCAAGTCTTTAGCATTTACAAATGTCTTGCATAAACAATCACATTATTTTAATTATTACGCATCTTTTCAATAAGTGATCTATTTTATTTGGTTCTTTCGGTAAAGTCACGCAGATAAAAAAAATAAAGTGAATAAAAATATCACGTTTCGATCGCAACACATGTGGTCCTGATGACCGCTTGTGTTGCGATCGATACGTCGTGATATTTGTATTTACTTTATTTATTTTTTCTATCTACATGACTTTACCGAAAGAACCAAAGAATATGAATTCCTGCAGTCACGAAAGTTTTAAGTCTAAATTTAAGTGATACATTCTCTGGCTCGTAAATGCTTGTTTAAAGGCTGTTAATATGCAACATATGTTTAATTATTCTGGATATTCTACTGTAGAATGTGGCGGGGTCGTTTTTTTTTTCAAACTATGAAGCCCATGTGGAAATTTGTTGTAAATCATAAAAAGAGCCGACATGCAAAAAACGATTTTAAATAGTTGCAGATATAATGCAGAATTTACTTTAACATATAGATCTAACAGTTATATTGTTTGGTTAGAAAAAAATGTCATAGAAATATAAAAAGCGTGACATTTGGTTTCAAAAGAGTGACACTGTAATGGGAATCTCAAGCAGTGTGTGTGATTGAAGCCGTTATTCATAACGTGAGCACATTTTGAACGAGATGCGAATCTTACCTTGAGCGGGTTGCTCTGTTAAATGGACATCCACTCATGTCGACGTTTGGTAGGAAATGGCCTCGTTCTCTTCTTTCGACACTTAAAAGACACCCAATAGCTCCCGTGTGGGGGATGCCACCCAGAATTTATTTGAAATCTGCAAACCTCGCCCACTGTGGGATTGGCTCGGTGAGTCTACATGTGCTGTCCTATGGGAGGGCCGGCTACACAGCCACTGCCCTTAGCCCGAAAGCAAACAGCTGGGGGGTTGGTTGTCTGTGACAGCATGGGGTTTGTGGGCGACAAGCTTGGCATGAGCGACAGTGTGTGGGTATCTTACAAGTGCATGCGCATAGGACAGAGGTGGCACACTGCACTGCACTGCAAACCCAGGCAACCGAGTTCGATTCCCACTCAACCCAACATCAGTGGCAATTATCTGAACCAGTTCTCAGCCTCCCCTTAGTTTTACTCAGCCTCAAATGAGTACCTGGTGCAGTGTATAAACTTCGTCACTGGGGAAACAAAGGTGGGCCAGGTATAATTCTGGTCCCACCGCGTCATCGTTCACCGTGACGGTCTTCATAGGTCTCAAATTACGTTCCACCAGATGGACCGGGCAGTATAACTGTGGACATCATCAAATAAACGAAATGTTTCCATAAAATCCCTCAATCTTGGAATGATACGTCAAAATTTATTCCATGCGAAAACCTTCCCGTGCTCCACAATGCTGGTCATTCAGTGTGGTTTGTTGGCAATGGGAAGTGGTAGTGCTACGGTTAACGCGCTGCACTATGAACCCCGGTGACCCGAGTTCGATTGCCACTCACGGCCAACACCAGTTACGATTGTCTGAATCGGTCCTGAGCCCCCTCGAACGACTCAGCCTCAAATGAATACCTGCTGCGGTGTATAACCGTCGCTACTCGGGAGACTAAAGCGGCCGGGCGTGGTGCTAGCCACTTTCTCTTGCGCCGTGCCCGCCTTCATAGGTGCTCGCGAACATCTCTTGCCCCAAACAGTATGTTGAGGCTATACAGGGGATCTTTATCTTTGTTGTTGACAATGGCTGGGGCTACTGGGTCAGAATGCAGGGTGCCAACTACTGCATCATCACACCATCCAATCTGTAAATATTCTCTGGCTTAATTTACACCTACGTTTTACATTGGTTAAGGAATGAATCTTCGTAAATTATAATTCACAGCTGCCAAAAATCCACATTTAACTACATCGATGTTGCCTGCAGCTGTGTAAATCGAAAAAAAAAACTCTGCTTAAGGCTTAAGCTTTCGTGGTAGCATGGTGTATAATCACAGTGGGCTGCACTCCACATTGCCTGTTGAATCTCCCCTCACTCCGTCTTACCAGCAGCAGCTGAGTGGATCCACCACAGTGGAGCGATCGGCAATCTGGCGACTGGGTCATTCCATCCCCCTGGACACATGTAATCCCAGCTCTGGTGGAAGCCCCCAAACAAACCAGAACTGCTTCACTGGCACACTTTTCAAACATTATTTACTTATAGCAACCACAATAAAAAATATATGTTTACGAAAACACAAACAGGTTGAGTTGTCACCAGATGGAGCAACACAAACAATTCAAACGGTAGCGCGTAAGATGCACCACCATCATGAGTGTCTGGAGGATAACGATCGCCCGGGTAAGTTTAGCCGTTTCACTGTCCAGCCACAAATGGATATTCAGAGTCCCTGGTGCTAGATTCGCAGTAAACAGGGCTCGGCTCCAGCTGATCAAACCCCGCTTTAACACACACAAACATTTTCTCTGGAGCTTTGAGAAATGCAAAAAGGGGATCAGCTCCGGTTGATCAAATCCTGCATGAACAGATTGTATCTGAAAAGCTTCCAGAAATGTGTAAAGGGCTCAGCTCCTGCTGATCAACCCCCCGTGTTGGCACATTTTCTATACGGGAATTGAACGACGCTTTACAGAGGGGCTTACCTCCTGCTGAAAAAAAAACTCCGAAGTTAACACAAAGGTCGTCATCGTGGCTCTTCCTTAAAACCTGCAAGGGGCTCGGCGCGACCACGTGTCACGCGACGCAAGTCGACGTGAGCAGGGTGGGGGAAATGGTGAGGGCCGGCACCACACGAGGCCTTGCTGGCATGGCGAGCGGCTGCCCGGGGTAGCTCCCGCCTCTACCAGGCCCTCGTGCAGCCTTCGTTGCTCAATCTCCACGAGCAACTCCTCTGGGACACGTCATGCGACCCTCTGTCACACCACCGGGCCTGGCTGTGGACTCGACGGGTCTGCCCCCGGCAGGTCCCCCTATATAGGATAACAGTCCTTCCTCTACGACCCTCCTAGGGCTAGGGGGGTACTTCTCCCCCCCTCCTCCGAGTTTCAGTTTCATTTATTAGGTATAACCCTGTGAGTCATGCGGCTCTTGACTCGGGTGCAACCGCAACAAAACAAAAACATGAACAAGAAACATCTTAAAATGACTGCACGCAACAGAAAAATCCTGGAAAAAACAGCAAAGTCTTCCAGAAAAACACCGCATTTTACCTATGTGCGCCACAGGTTCATCACACACCCGACTGGGCAACCACTCCACAACCTCACGACCTCACGCAGGGGTTAATATTCTACCCCCCCCCCCCCGCTTCATTGAGTCGGAGGCGCCCATGAGATTAATTATCGATTCATGAGTGTAACTATGTAGGTGGATATCTCCACACGTATATGTGCGTTTCTGTGCGTGTGAGCACAGGCGAAGTTGGCGAGGTCATGGCGCTTGTTACATCTTAAGAGCCGCATGGCTCACAGGGCTATACCTAATAAATGAAAACTTGAAAAAAAAACTTGAAACTTGTTAGCCAGATAAGGCACCCCATATACGAAGCTGCTGTTGTAGAAGGGCACCCCAGTTTCCTGAAGATGTCCCCGAGAGAACCATAAACAACAGCATGTGTATTCCACATCAAGCTTGCCCCTGAATAGCCAACAAAGGGGCCTCCAGACAAAGGTTCCTTTGTTCCTTGGCTTGCTTGTGTGCTTATTTGCATGGCTGCGTTGGCACTTGTGAGTGTGTGATGACCATGGTGTTAATCTGTGAGAGCTGTGCCTCCTGGGGGGAAGGGGAGGGGTGCCTGCTCTGCACACATTAGCAGGTGAAGGGTGCAGGGTTCAGCACAGGGCATTGCCCCGTGGTATACGGCTCGCACTGGTCCCAACCCCACGGCAATACACGTACAATGTTGACAAACCAAAGCTGAGGCAGCGCGATCACCAAACCAGGAGCGACTGAAATGTGTTATTCCTAAAACTACATTTCCACATTATATAACCCCGTCCCAGTACTGACCCTGTTCAAGTGTCACACTAAATCAGTCCTGACCCCCCCCAAGGACAAAATCATGGATAAAGTGTCCTTCATAAGACAGTAACAATTAGAGGGAACAAAGAAAAGTGTAAATAATTAGTTAATCCTGTAAAACCTTAACCCGAGTCTATGATAACCTGTCGCACAATAACTAGTATAATGATATTTTTATACTTCCAGCTAACTGCATGATACTTTAAAACCTGGTAACCTATCCCACATAGATAAAAAAAAAATGATCACTAACTTACTGATATTCACCTGATAGTTGACTGACTGATTACACTGGTATACAATGTTTTAGACGTCGTCTGCTTCAGCGATGAAATGTGCTGTTTATTATAGATTTTGATGTGCTGAATTCAAATATGACAATTAAACAACTGATTCGCTACTGTTCCCAAGAAATGTAAGTGTTTACATTTTACGTCTATGTATATTGTGTAGATAGAGTTTTACTCATAAATTGTAAACCTATGTCTTTTTATGTGTATATGGTTGCTTTACATGATAAAATGTTACCTGTCCTGTTCATGTAACACTTTATAAATTAGCAAAAGGGTTATATTAATAAAATGTATTATGAAACAAAAGGCAACAAACTATTATGTATACATAAGTACATAGTTTAGTCCTTATTCAGTGTCTACTTGCCAGTTCTTGGCCTGTTTTTTTGTTTTCATTAAATGGAGCATCTCTTATCACTGTCCAGCAATAGTCTGCAAACATTGATGGGTTCCATTTGCCCTGATAGTGTTCCTCCATTGTTACAATGTCCTGGTGAAATCGCTCGCCACGTTCGTCGCGCACTGCTCCGCAGTTCGGAGGGAAAAAATCTAGATGAGAGTGCAAAAAAGTGTATCTTTAGTGACATGTTGCAACCAAGGCTTTTGTGGAGGTTTTGCCTTGTTGTTTCCGAGAAAATTTGTTGCCACTAACTGGAAGGCCGTCTTTTCCTTGCCATGCAGTGCACTGTCAAATGCATAATCTCGAAGAAGTTCACGAATCTGAGGACCAACACAGACACCTTCCTTTATCTTAGCTTAACCGTGGGCATTTTTACACGGAGGTACTTGAAAGCTGCTTGTGTTTTGTCCATGGCTTTGACAAAGTTCTTCATCAGACCAATCTTGATGTCTAGGGGTGGTAGCAAAATCCTCCTTGATTCAACAAGTGGTGGATGCTGAACACTTTTCCTTCCAGGTTCAAATGACTGTCGGAGTGGCCAATCTATCTTCATGTAGTGGAAATCTCTCGCACAACTATCCCATTCGCAGAGAAAATAACAGTTTTTTGTCTATCCAGTCTACAGACCAAGCAAGAGATCAACAACGTTCAAATCACCAATTGATGTTGGTCATAGTTTATGCACTTCAAAAGTTGTTTAATGTTGTCATAGGTTTCCTTCATATGGACTGCATGATCAACTGGAATTGATGGCAAATCATTTACATTATGCAGCAAAACAGCTTTAAGTCTCATCTTCGATTAATCAATGTACAGTCTCCACTCATCTGGATCATGAACGATGTTGAGGGCTGCCATCACACCATCGATGTTGTTGCAGACTACAAGATCAACTTCCATGAAGAAGAATGGGTCAAGATCCTTTTGACGGTAACGGAACATGGAACCCCTCACATCACCTGCCAGGAGATTCCACTGCTGCCGTCTTGAGCCCAACAGCTCTGCCTTACTCTTGGATAGTTCCAAATCCCTGATAAGGTCTTTCAGTTCACCTTGTGTTATGAGGTGTAGTTCAGAGGAGGATGATGGGAGAAAATCTGGATCATGTAACCTTGATAGTTCATGACCAGAAGTTTAATCCTCGTCTGACTCAAGTGAGAATTATTCTGGTGCATCAGGAACCGACAGTACTTATCCGTGGGGTACTGGGCGTATAGCTGATGGAATGTTTGGATAATGGACAATCTACTTTTTATTGATAAGGGGCCTTTCCCCTTTTATCTGGCAACAAAACAGGTGTGAAGTTGTTAAAACAACAAACTGAACCCTTTTACAAGGAATCATGCATGCAGAAGTAACAATTTCTGATATGATCTGTTGGCTCTCTCCGAATCATTGGCACTGCAAAAGGCATATATTTCATTTTTCCGTTCAACCACTGGCAAAGATTTGTTGCACTAGTGTTGCAGCATGTGTGCAGGGCCCACATCTTTTCCTGATCTCCAATTTTGTAGCCAAAATGAAGGCGCCTTTGTGATGCAAAAGTCACTTCACCACAAATATAGCAGAAGTTATCTGCTTGTTCACACAAGTACGAGGCATCTCTGCTCACTTTGGCTAAACAGAAATATGTCCCTGTGCAAAATCAATCACAGACAAATAAGAGAGCACACACTGTATAATTTCTAGAGCTGAAATAGGGCAATTTATTCAGCAGAGCGATTTAGGCCTAGTTATGATTGCATCATTCATGATTTCTAGGAATAACATGATGCAATTCATATAATGTATGATGCAATACCAGGTTCAGATTGCATCCATCATTGTTTTGGTCAAAAAGCAAATACTGTCCTAACCCAATAAATATGTATTCATAGATCCAGTAAAATATGTATTTTAGTAATTCCTGGTTTAAATTGAGATCCCTTCCCTTTATACCTCACTTATCCTCTGCCATTCCCAAGTCAAGGGTCCTATATACTGACCCAGTAGCCTCTCTTGAAAACTAGAGCCAATCAACAATTTTAAGCATCATTTTCAGTGACCCCGAATTAGTAAAGTTGGATTGTGTAAGTACAGTTCACGCCTTAGTGGCCGCAAGTAATGGTTACAGTGACAGGAGAGGCAGGGCTCTGAGACAGTAAACCAGGCAAGGAGAGCTGCGAGAGAAAGGGTCGAGAGTGGGGCAGGAGCTCAGCCCGGAGGAGTATATAGGGGAGCGTGGAACAGGGCTCGGGGCTGCCGTTGGGAGTCTGGGTCCAGATCGTCATCGCTGCAATTGTCGCTGTTCTCGTCATCCGTCATTATCTAATTTATTAAGACAACATCGTGGCTGGCGGCTACATCGACGTCTCCCTATGTAGTCAGCCAGCTATATAGAGAACGTCGTGTAGTAGCTACAATTAGTCAGCCTACGTCCTTTTGTGACACTTTTAATAAATATAAAACGTCAAGACAGCGTCTCCGAGTGCTACATTACATCTGGTGTCCGAAGTGGCAAAAAAAAAAATGTCTAAGAAGTTGAAACGTAAAAACCCACCTGTAGCATTTTCGAATGAGGAGGACGACCAGGGGACCCCCCAGGCAGCCCCGGGAACTGGGGTCCTGGTGACCGATCCCACAGGCGCGGGATGGACAGCACCGAAGACGGAAGGGGTGGGAGCCGCCCCTTCCCAGCAACAAGCCACGGAGGGGTGGTGGGAGCTGGCGGCTCAGGTAGACCTGCCCGATTGACGAGGGCCGCCGTGGGGTCGGCGGAGGAAGGTCTGGAGCCTGGGAGAGAGGTGACGGCAGCGGTGTGCAGATGGGAAGGGCGGCGAGGAGAGATGTCACGATGACCCCGGGAGTGGCGATCCCAGGAGGAGGCGACCCCTCTGCTGCAGAGATCCACAGTCATCTGCTTCCACTGTGGACAGCTCGGACACTTTGCGATGGGGTGCCAGAATGATGCCCGGACATCGTCGACGTCGCTGGCATCCTCCATCCCGTCGACAGCTACAGCCCAGCCCCAACAGGTGAGTCGCCACAAATTAGACACTCGGACACAAAAATCACATAAAGCATCTAGGCCATCACACATTTCAGAGGTCATCCCCACCCCTCGTCCCCTTGTCATGGCAGGCAACCGGCAAGGGCAGCCAGCAAATGGATAGCTGAATTCAGGCTCATAGTGGATAAAGCTGGTGCACCGAATGGTAGCAGCCACAGCAGGGTCGTTGGCGGTAGCCTCGTCCATCCAGGGGGTGGAAGTACGTGTCTTGGTAGATACAGATGCCTCAGCTACTATTATACCCGAAGCAATTTTCAAATCACTGCCATTAAACCATCCAAGTCACGCAGCATCTCGATTGTGAAGGGAGTACTCTGTGACCTGAAATTCTTCATCGGAGATGACCAAATCCCAACAGTGTCTGAGCAGCCGGTAAAAAGCCTTGGAAGGTGGTATGATGCAAGCCTGAAGGACAAAGACCAGGTGCAACAGCTGCGCAAAGACATCAGTAGTAGCCTACAGTCCATCGACAACACCCAGCTACCTGGAAAGTTAAAGGCCTGGTGTCTGCAGTTTGGTCTCCTACCCCAGGTGTTGTGGCCCCTAGCAGTGTATGAGGTTCCAATCTCAACAATGGAGAAGATGGAAAGAGGAGTCACGAGCTACTTAAAGAAGTGGCTCGGAGTTCCACGATGCCTTACCACCATAGGCCTCTATGGAGATGGTGTCCTCAAGCTGCCCCTCACCAGTCTAACCGAGGAATTCAAGTGTGCAAAAACCAGGCTCCAGATGACACTGAATGAATCTCGAGACCCAGTGGTGAGCAACAACGCGCCGACCTTGGCAACTGGGCGCAAATGGAGGCCAGGAAAAGCAGTCCAGGAGGCAACAGCAGCCCTCAGACATGCTGACATTGTGGGTCATGTTCAGCAAGGGAGAGGAGGCCTTGGGCTAACTAGCCGTGCTGCTTGGAGTAAGGCCACTGCACCAGAGCGGCGGAAGATGGTAGTGCAGGAAGTACGCCATCAGGAGGAGGCTGCAAGGTGGGCCAAGGCAGTCTCTCTTGCCAAACAGGGACAGTGGACTCGATGGGACAGTGTGGAGAAGAGGAAGATCAGCTGGAAGGATCTGTGGGCCATGGAAGCGAGGCGGTTGAGCTTTTCCATCAGAGCAACATATCACGTCCTTCCAACACCAGTTAATCTTCACCCATGGTATGGTGAAGATCCGGACTGTGCCCTCTGTTCCATGCCAGCCAACCTCAGGCACATTCTCACAGGGTGTAAAACAAGCCTCACCCAAGGACGCTACACTTGGCGTCACAACCAAGTCCTTAAAAACCTTGCGTCCGCCCTGGAGGACAAGCGAGCTGCCACCAACTCCCTACCACCCCCAGCAGCATCACACCCCTTACGGACGACCTTTGACCGCGAAGGGGCTAAACCACCGAAGAGCGGCTCTACACCATTAGAGCGAGACCAGCTGCGCTTGGCCCGCGACTGGAAAATCCTAGCTGACATTGGCCAGCAACTTGTGTTTCCTCCGGAGATCGCAACCACCACCCTAAGACCTGACATGGTGCTCTGGTCCCGTTCGCTCAAGAAGGTCTTCATGATTGAGCTCACAGTACCCTGGGAGGACTCAGTAGATGAGGCTTACGAGCGAAAACATCTGCGCTTTGCCGATCTAGCTGCCGAAGCACGGCATCATGGCTGGAACACAGAAGTCCAACCAGTGGAGGTGGGCTGCAGAGGTTTTGTGGCAACATCTACAACCAGACTGCTTAGAGACCTGGGAATTAAGGGCCAGAGCCAGCGTTCGGCAATCAGAGCTGTATCGGAGGCAGCAGAAGGCAGCAGTCAGTGGCTCTGGATGAAGAGGAAAGACCCCAGCTGGGCCCCAAAGTGAGAGGGCCAGGAGGTATGCAGTCAACAATGCTTGACTCAGGGAGGAGGACGCCCCTGCCATGCATTGTCCCATGGGATGTTGACTATCAACAACAAGGCAACTCCTATGACTAATTGGGAATGGGACACAAGCGTAGGATTGATCACCCTGTCGCTGACCGCCTTTGGGGAGGGTGTATAGCATGAAAGGCCGAAACACCCTAGGAACCAAAGGTTCACTACTGACGATGCGCTCCCCAAATTTCACCAGGCTCACTGTTCATGAACTCTTGGAAGTGCTTGCACAAAGGATAGTAACATCTCATCCTGTGTTTTTGGAATCATTGAGAAATCGTCGTGTGATGCTGGTGGTAAATGCGTGCATGGCGCCTAATGCAGGGAGTATGGGAATTGTGGGGCAGATAGAGGCCTGGATCAAAATTGGTGAAATTGAGATGTCAGGACCAGTATTGATCTCAAAGACGCTGGCGTTGCCTTGCCTCTTGGGCACCGACTTCTTGAGCAGGATGCCCCTGAATATTTTGACCAACCAAGGGTGCATTGAGATGCCGTTGAGGCAGGGAGTATGTTATTTGGATTCCCTGCATCGGCGTGCCGTGGAGAACATCACAGTTCAGGCCCTGGTGAGGGAATCTCTAGAGATTCTGCCCGGCAAGGAAATATTGGTCCCGTTGCATTCCCGCAAGTGGTTGAATCTGGCTGATCCTGAGGCAGGAATCCTTCTTACCTCATCTAATGGAGTGACCCGGGGGCTTATGCTGGTTTGGGCGCAAACAATTTCGCGGGGGAATCAGGAACCGTTTCTGCAAGTCCTTAATGTGGGTGTAGGACCAGCTGTAGTTCAGGCAGGAATGAAGCTGGCCCATGCAACGGTGGCGGGTAGCGAGGCTGTCGCCTCCGCTGCGGAAGCAATTATAGGTGTGCTAGAACAGGCAGTCGAGGCCGAGAAATGGATAGACAAATTGTGTGATGAGAACCCAAAATTGTCCCAGGTGCAGCGGCTCCAGTTGAGATCGCTAATGCAGGAGTTTTCTGATGTGTTCAGCAAGGGCAAATTTTACATTGGCCGTACCTCCTTTCTGGAGCACCATATTGACATGGGCAATGCAGCCCCTATTCAACAAAACCCATATAGGTTGAGCCTGCTGGAAAAATAAAATGTACAGCAGGCGGTAGAGGAAATGTTAGCAGCAGACATTATTTCTCCCTCCACTAGCCCTTGGGGGAGCTCCTGTGGTGCTGGTAAAGAATACCGATTGCACCCTGTGGTTTTGCATCGATTTTTGGAAATTTTATAAAGTTTCAGTCGCAGACGCATACCCGCTCCCACGAATGGACGATTCACTGAACGCGATGTCAGGCGCTTTTCTTCGAACCTATCTACGTGACTGCCAAAAGACCCAAGAATATGAATTCCTGTTGGGGTTTTGGCAACTTCCCTTGGATGAGTCATCCAAGCCGAAAACAGCATTCTGAATACCCCAGGGAATCTACCACTTTAATTGCCTTCCAATGGGGTTACATTCGACCTCTGCCACATTTTAAATGTTAATGGAATTGGTTCTGGCAGGCCTGTAGTGGAACTCGTGGCTCATTTATCTGGACGACGTCATTGTGGTTGGCCGCACTTTTGAGGAGCACAGTTGCGTCCTGTGTTATCTAGGGTGTGGTCGGCTAATCTAAAATTAAAACCTGCCAAGTACCATCTGTTGCAAACATCAATGCGATATTTGGGTCACGTTGTGAGCGATTATTAAATAGTGAAAGACCCCGACATTATAACATGCGTGCGCAAATGGCCAACTCCCAAGTCGGTACGGGAAGTCCGCAGTTTTCTCGGGTTTGCATCCTACTACCGACAGTTCGTCCCACAATTCGCAATGGTTGCAAAACCCCTCCATGCTCTGACTGCAAATGGCCAGAAGTTTAGATAGGGGAGGAGGAGGCTGCGCTTGTTGCATTACACAAATGCCTTGCCAGCACGCCTCCCCTTGAGTATCCAGAATTTTTCCTTGCCATTAATTTTGACACGGATTCGAGGGACGCGGGCATAGGAGCTGTCCTGTCCAAAGTTAAGAACGGAGTCGAGAGAGTGATGGCATACAGAAATCGCATCCTGTTGATCGTGGAGCAGCATTACTGTGTAACGCGAAGTGAACTGTTGGCCATGGTACACTTTGTGCATTAGTACAGACCCTACCTTTATGGGAGGGGCTTTGTGGTCCACATGGATCACGCAGCCCTCCAGTACTCCCTACTTGTAGACCAGCCCTCCGGCCAGCTTTCACGCTGGCTGGAGATATTACAGGAGTACTCGTTCCAGGTGGTCTATCAAAAGGGGTTACGGCACAGAATGCTGACGCACTATCTCAATTTCCATGGAGTGAATGGTGTACATGTTTATCAGGTACGAGGCAGTATAAACCACTGGTGCCAAAGTCGCCAGACTTCGTGGCGACGTTAAGTAGAGCTGCACCTGTCGGCGAGATCACGAAAAGGGATAAAGTGTTAGGCCTCAGGCATGCAGAGTGGGGACAGCTGCAGTTGGAGGATGTTTCATTATTGAAATTGCCTGGCGATTGTTTTGAAGATTGTCCTTAGGGAAGGACTGCTTATGCAGTGGGACGAAGGGTTGCAGCATTTTGGAATTGTAGTTCCCACTGCCCTGCGGGGTAAGCTAACGCGTGTGCTACACGAAAATAAATTGGTACACCTCGGCTTTAGAAAAACGTTGCTAACCCTGCAAAGAGTCTTTTGTTGGCCAGGAATGTTGCATGATGTGTACCACCTTGTTATGAGTTGCACCGACTGTGCGTGCCGGAAACCACCTGCCAAACAGTCTCAACCCCCATTGCGGTCCATCACAGTATCCTGAGTCAATAAGCTGGCCGTGCTTGACATTCTGGGACCTTTTCCCTGTACGCAAAAAGGGAATAAATTCCTCCTTGTCGAGGTGGAATCTTTTTCCCAGTGGCCAATGGCTTGGCCATTGGTCGACTAGACAGCTGCGTCCATAGCCTATGCATTTTTGAACGGCTATGTGATGGACAAAGGGGCTCCCGAGCAGTTCCTTATGGACCAGGGCAGGAACTGTTTCTCTAAGCTGCTGCGCGAGATGTGCGACATGCTGGGCACAAAAAATATGCAGACGTCGCCTTGCCATCCTCAGACAGATGGCATGGTAGAACGCCTCCGCAGGATCTTGACATCAATACTTTGCCAGGCAGTCAATGAGGCGCAGACAGATTGGGACTTCCACATTCCTCGGGTTCTTGCGGTATATAGGATGGTCCCTCATGCCTCCATAGGATTTTCCCCGTTTTTATTAATGTATGGGCGGGAAAACGAAACCCCCCATTGAGGCTAAATAGGGCACGGCCTCCAGGAAAAAGAAGTCAACCATCCCTGTGCCCCTGCAAGTCACGCTGGTTCAGGTATCGGAAGCACGCGAGGCAGCCAGAGAAAATTCTGCCAGGGCGCAGGCCGCTAATGAAAAGAACACGGCCCGCGAGGCACACATGCTCCCGTGGACAATAGGGGACAGGGCATGGTTGCACTGCCCGCAAGTGTCGCTGGATATGTCCCCTAAATTTCACCAGCCATGGCAAGGCCCTGTGGAAATTATAGAAATTAAGCGCCCACAGTGAGTGTCGCCGTTGGTTTGTCCACCCATCGCGCCTACAACCTTACGTGCATCCCCAGTTAGATAGTTCATCCCCAACGTATGTGCGGCCTGTGTCTGGTGTGTCCGGCGAGTCGGGGCGGCTGGCCAAAGTAATCGTACCCCGAGAAAAATGCGTTGTGCCGCCCACAGTTTCCGAGCCTTTGATGTCGGGGGAGCCCCAGGATTCCGCCATGGGTGATGGACCGCCAGTCGGGTACCGGTTGGTTTCTTCCGGGACGACCGAAGAGGAGCCCAGCCCTTCCAGGCTTGTGTGCAAGCCCCCGGTTTGCGAGCCCCCGTTGCCGGAGGAGGCTCAGCAACCCGCCCGGAGCAATAGACTGGCGTCAAGGACCGTGTCAAAGTGCTTTACATTCCGTTAGCGGATCATCAGAATTTGCATTGTGTTAATGTTGCAATCCTAGATTTGAAGTTTTCGTGACTTCAAGGATCCATACTCTTTGGTTTTTGCAGTAAAGTCGCGTAGGTAAAAAATAAAATAATTTAAAATGAAAACAAATAAATTAAATCACGACGTTTCGGAGGCAAAACAAGCTTCCGTCTTCAGGTAGAACCGTCACAGCAACATTTTTACTTTACCGAAAAAACCAAAGAAAATGTTGCGATCATTTAATCGGGAATATTCGCCGGTTGCTGCATTGATCGGGTTGGTTCACGCCACTTGCATTGTATTAGAAATGTGTGTGTTTTTATCTCGGGTGAGTCGGGTTATACCGCTCCTTCGTCCTAATATGCATTGTGTTCGTCAGTCGTCAGGATGATGTTTTAATGCATATGGTTCTGCCCTAATATTACATTTCAAAATTTGTGTTAGCCGGGATGGCTATTTTTTTTTTAGAAGGGAGTGATGTAAGGACAGTGCGCCGCTTAGTTGCCACGAGTGATGGTTACAGTGACAGGAGGAGGTGGGGCTCCGAGACAGTAAGCCAGGCAAGGAGAGCTGCGAGAGAGAGGGCAGATAACCACAACAGCACTTAATTCGTGCAGCGAAGCGGTACAAGATTAATATTTTGCAGTGCATAGCAAGAAAACACAAAATTATCTCTGGAGGTTTGATGGTCATGGTAACACTGTAAACACATATTTAGGAATAACAATGATGAATTACAGCCCTTTCTAAATCGACTGCTGGATGAAGGCATCTCCAAATTGTGTCGGCCTTGGGTAATGATTGACGCTTGGTGGGAGTATATAGGGGGAGCATGGAACGGGGCTCGGGGCTGCAATAGGGAGTCTGGGTCCTGGTCGTCATTGCTGCGATCATCACTATCCTCATCGTCGCTGTTATCGTTGTCATCATCATATAATTTATTTAGTAAACAACGTTGCAGGCAGCTACCTATATAGTCAACCAGCTATATAGGGAACGTCGTGTAGTAGCTACATTTAGTCAGCCTACATCCTTCTGTGACACTTTGAATAAATAAAAAACATCAAGACAACGTCTCCGAGTGTTGCATTACAATTGCATCATCCATGACTTCTCGGAATAACATGATGCAATTCATATAATGTAGGACACAATACCAGGTTCAGATTGCATCATTCATTGTTTTGCTCAAAAAGCAAGTACTGTCCAAATTCAGTCGTAGATTTATTCATAGATCCAGTGAAATATGTATTTTAGTCATTTCTGGTTTAAATTGAGATCCTTTTACTTTATAACTCACTTATACTGTCATTTTCAAGTCAATGGTCGTATATACTAACCCAGTAGCATATCTTGAAAACTAGAGCCAATCAACAATTTTAAGCATAATTTTCATTCTCAGTGACTCAGAATTAGTAAAATTGTTCTACAATTATCCCAGATGACCACAGCTTAATAGGGGAGAAAATCTCAGGCAAGGCAAAGACCGACCATGTGGTAGCTAGGCCTGAAGTGGCACTCGACAGAATTTATCTTGCTCTAGCAAGATAAACTCAACAGGGCACTGCATTCCCCACTTTACGAGGAATATCCTGGATATGAGGAGCCATTGCTTCACTCATTGAATTTACCTTAATTTGAAATTATATCCCGAAAACCACGGAGCACAGAGCAATATCCTGTCCCCTATTGGCCTCTCTAACCATATGGATCTGGGAAGCGAGGGGAGGGGACCAGCGGCCAGGAAAGGGGGGGGAAAGGTGGATAGGGGGGCGGGGCTAGGGGGTTTAACGAGCAGGTTTGGTCCGCTGGGGTCTTCTTCTTTTGTATGGCATTTTTGGGGATTACATCAGATTACAAATTAATGTCGAGATCTCATATTCAATCGACTGCTTCAGGAGTAGCCGCGTGGATTTGTTTTAAATCGCCATTGAATGATCCGATTGGGCAGCCGTTCGCGATATGCTGCACGGTCTGAGATGTCACACCATCGCAGTCAGAAACTGGACTCTAGTTAATTTTCCATCTATATAGAAAGTGTCCCACATCTACCATGGAGTGTGTCCAAATCCGCTTCAAGGAGGACCAGATCTTCCTTGGTAGGTCAGATCCGGGTTGAAGAATGGTGGGGTCACTGATGATGGAGTTTCTGAAGCAGGTTCATGTTTGCCCAGGCTTTCATTTATCGTTATTTGTGAGTATGGGCAGTCCTCGAATTACGAACGGGTACGGTTCCTGAGGCCCGCCCATACATTGAACTGTTCGTAAGTCGAAACACGACAATGTATTGTATTTAAATGTACATAGGTCAGTGTTATATAATGTGTTACGGTTCAACAGAGGGAAGCATTGTTCAACTCAGAAATAAGAAATAGGGTACATTTGCACATAAAGCTATGATAAATATTGTATTGTAAAGACATTCTATTCATGTTACTTTAGCTCATGTACCTAGTGACGGGGGGTGCTGTAGGGGCATAGCCCTGGCAATGGAGAGAGAGAGCGCGTGAGGACATGGCCTTAGGGTGAACCCTGGAGGACAGGTGACCGGACGAGGTGGAAGGGGCTACCCCCCAAAGGGGGCGAGAGGGACACATGATGGGGAACCACAACCCTCGAGAAGAATCGGGAATGGGGCGTGGCCAGGGGAGGAGCCCGGCCACGCCGGGGCGGATATCAGGATGTTCAGAGAAGCCGGCAGGGTCGCCGTCGTCGGAGTGCTGTTGGAAAGAGATGGGATCCGCCAGCCACGTCTTCGGTCCTCGGTCTTCAGGCGTCGGACAAGTCGTCGACAGCCGGGCAGCATGTTAGCTGACCTGGCAGATTATATAGTGTTCCCGTGTGTTATATAGCTATGTATGGTGTTCACCATCCTTAGTCGTTATCCCGTTGAGTGTAGACTTACCTGTTGTGTTAGTGAATAAAACGTGTTGCCTCCATACTCAAGAGTGTGTCTCAATAGAACCGACTACATAAATGTTTACAATGCTTTTTTATTTGTGTATCTTATAATAAGGCAAACATGTGAATTAACTCTCACAAAATTTAAAACGAACTTAATGAATTACAGACTGAAGATTAATATTACTCTACTAATAGGTCTGTCTGTATATTGTTTCAATCTTGTTTTGAAGCTTTCGTGACTGCAGGAATCCGTCATCAGGTGGGACAACCACAGCAGTTTTTTTTTCTTGCTGTGGTTGTCTCACCTGATGACGATTGCTTGTGTTGCGATCGAAACGTCGTGATCTATTATTTTTCTACCTACGTGACTTTACCAAAAGAACCAAAGAGTATGTATATCGTTTGTTTATCATTCCCAAGGATCAAACTAATTACTGCTGACCGCTTTCCGGATGACGTGATTGCTAAGCTCCAGGGTGATTTCAAGAAACTACAACATCAGCTAGTTGCTCTTAAATTAGTCCAGAATACCGTACCTCCAAAACCAAGGTGTTATGCTTCTCACCTGGACTAAAGCAGGAAGTAATTTTTCCCCAATTATATTCCTTAAATAATCATCAAATAGAGCAAGTCAAGATCTATAAGTATATTGGGGTAATCTTTGATTCAAAACGGAATTTTTAAGATCACATTGATTATATTGGTAAAAAGACAAAATAAAAAACTGGTTTTTCTGTATCGACACAAGCACTGGTTCCCCCCTATGTTCTGCTTGGAATTGATAAAAGCTACCATACTGCCTCTACTTTATTACTGTGACATCGTATATAAATCAGCCCCCAGTACTATACTGAAAAAGCTTGACTCAATTTATCATTCGGCCTTAAAATTTGCTTTGAAATGCCCATATAGAACCCACCACTGCGATCTCTATATTGGGTCAAACTTAACTTCTCTTAATGATCGACGGCTTGTGCATCAGCTATGATTTATTCATGATGTACTTACAAAAAAAATCAGTAGACTATCTGCTGGATCTCCTCACTGTTTCGAAAAACAAATGTGACCTAAGGTCTTCGCTCATTTACCAGCTTCACATTCATTATTGCCGTACAAATACTGGAGGAAGGGACTTTTCTATTGATGCCCCCAGGGTCTGGAATTACTATCGCCAATAAACTGCAACATGGATCACTACCTGTGAGATCTTCACTCAAAATTGCTCTAGAGAAGTTGTACATCCCTAGCTGCCACTGCTATTCAGAATGGCATGAAATCAAATTATCATTTCGGATGACCACTATAAAGTATGATCTTGAGTTTTGATTATAGTGTGCTGATCTTTAAAGGTGTATTGAAAAATGTTGATACTGCTACTGATACTCCTGCTGTTATGGAGTGACTCATGCAGCGAGCTATGGCTGCAAAGTTTGGTCGTACATGTTATGTATATCGTTTATTGTTAAATTTTAATAATAGTTCCTATGATCACTGTTACATTGTTTTTATAGCTTCATTTTGGTGATTTTTTAAAGTTTTGGTTTAGCCATGTTTGTTTGTTGTAGTGCAGAGTTAGCCTGATACATTTAATATAAATTGTCTTATGGTTGTTATTATTTGACTTGCATCCCACTGGGATTTTTGCACACAGCGTTAGAATACGGTGTTTTTTCTGGAAGACTTTTGCTGTTTTTTCCTGGATTTTTTTGTTGCGTGTAGTCACTTTAAGATGTTTCTTGTTCATGTTTTTGTTTGTTGCGGTTGCACCCGAGTCAAGAGCCGCATGGCTCACAGGGATATACCTAATAAATGAAACTGAAACTGAAAAATTCACGCATCATCCCATCGTCCTTGAATTGTCGATAAATTAATTACCACTGTTATGAGGTTGTTAACCTACATAAATATTGTATCCCACCATACCAATGTCGAATTTCTATCACTGGCCCCAATCTGCAAATGGAGAAGATCACTGCCCCAAACGTATTTGAGCATGCAGATCATTTTTACATTGACTTAAAAATAATTTAACTCGTGTTTTCTGATCATTTTGTGAACAAAATATGTGGACAATGCATCACATGTATAAACGTGTATCCATGTACTTCAGCGATTGATTTTGCTTTACATTAACGGTGCACATGATACTTCAGAGTGATGCTACTACTGTGAAGGGCGTCCCACTTGGCTCCAGATGGTCAATATCCAAGCTGCCGTGTTTCTGAGACTATTTTGTACCGGTAGAAATATCTAACGTTGAGACGTAAAAAACAGAATTATTACCTCCAAGTGCCCAAAGGAATATTTAAACTAAACAATCTCAAAATCCCCACAAACGGTTGATGTGTTTTTTGTTCTTTCACGAATGTTCACACATTCAAAAGTGGCCCGTGACCATATGGGACTTCCCGAAGGACAGAAAACGAATGGTTTTTGTTCATAAAGCATGTATACCTTCACACGGGACAGATTGTTTTTATTCGTTTTTCAATTGTTATTCAACTATAAGAGGTGTTTTGAGTTAGATCGCGTAAATATATGTGTCATTAAACCTGGCACCACCCGACAATATGAACATGCAATCTGCATGTGTTTGTCTCATGTTAAATCTATTTGACTCGTTTTCGACCTGCACAATTGTTTATGTGGTGATGCGGTGATGTTTATTTACATTTTTGAATTATTGAGTACCACGTACCTTAGCTTGCAGACACAGCACTGGACAATTGACATGAATGTATAACTGTCGGAGTGTAACATAATAAAATACAAGAATTGTATTTTAGTATGTTTTATTTTTATTATTTTATTATTTCCCTTCTACGTGACTTTACCGAAAGAACCAAGAAGCTGAATCCCTGCAGTCACGAAAGCTTTAAATCGAAATTTGTGTATTTTAAATCAATGCAATGTACCAAGACACACGAGACAAACGGCTGTCGTGTAAATTCTATAATTTAGCATCAAACAGTATAGGCTATGATGTCAATGCGATGGTCTGAGCAATCAAAATTTCTTTCTTTCTCTAACAGCACTTGCCCCAACAGTTTGTTAAAGGCTATATGGGGGATTTTTGTCTTTGTTCGTGTATACTATTATGGTTGTTTGTGGGTGAGTGCTTTGAGGTCCAGCATTCGCTGGACAATTGAAGAATCCGTGCACATTAGTGTGTCAATGAGTTACGATCCTAACGATCATTGTTCGATTTTTGGCCATTCACAACATCAGTAGCAAATTATTTTTTACTCACTCTCATTGTGCGTCTCATATAGATCGGTTCGAACATCACCACTACATTGGAGAGAAAATGCTGGCCACAAGACCCTATTGAGTGCTGTTCAGGTTTTAATAGGGTCGATTTCTGGCCAGAAATAACCTCAGTGTCAAATACTTGAACCTCTCCTGTGCCTTTCGTTAGGTCAACTTAGTCTAAACAGCGTGCGTAATCTGTCTTGGGAAGGCACCTTCCCTCGTTTCTTGCTAACCTTAATATCTGTGCTATTTTGAAGGGTTATTGCCCAAAAACGTCGCCTATTAATTATATACATTTCCCTATTATGAAAGTCGTATTGAATGTTGTGGGGGGGGGGGGTTACTCTTAAAAGTCATTCTCTAAGAGCACTTAACAATATGTTTGTTTCGGTGTTAGGCGAGCTTGGGTGTGGTTTGTAGTGTCTACACATTACAGTATCTAGATCCGTGTACGGGCATCTGCAAATGCTCTGTGTATAATTATTCTACGTATGTGGGAGAATATAAATGGCTTACTTTTATACATGAAGCAAAAGTGTGTGTGTGTGTGTGTTACACTCCCAGCTATCAGTGTTTAATTCCAAGCAATGCATTCCCAACCCAGTGGAAAGTTCCCATCTTAACCCGGCACCCCCAGTATATCGTAGATCGACTCAGAATAAATTGAGTAGATGAGGTTGTGAACCAACACCAGGACCGGCAAGTCACGCGACCGAGCGTGGTTCTGAAAACATCACCTTCCGTGTGCCATTCTGGTCTAATCTCTGCACTTCCTCCACAGCCTGCGTGGAGGAAGTGTGTGTGTGTGTGTGTGTCGCTAAACCTACGCGGCATGGGCTAGAAAAGAAATGGATTGATGTGGTACGGAAAGATATGGAGCTGATTGGACTTGATGATGACTGGTACCAGCTGTGTCAAAATCGGCCTCTGTGGATGAAGTTCGTGAAGGACGCTGCTGGAGACTTGGAGGCAGTCGCCCTCCAGAAACAACGGAGGACAGAGCAGCGATGCTCACAACAACGATTCGGTTAAAACGCAGAAAATTGGCGGAGTGGGAAGCACATTGGTGCATCTGGCTTTCATCTCAGTCAGTCAACCAATGGCACCTGGGTATGTTTTGTGACATCCTGCCAGCAGGCTTTCGACACTTCATTTATGTATGCACACGTATGTTGAACTTCTTTCACACATAGCCAACCATGATGATCGGAGGTGCGGGGGAATGACAACAAACTTAACAGAAAAAGTGCACCTAGCATAGCACAAGCGCCGTGGTGGTGACGTCGCCGCCACTTAGTGGCAAACGGCGGTTGTTGTGTGTTTCGTGTGCGTGTATATAATTGCGTAAGTATATTCAGGCACGTATGCAGCGTAGTGTAATGAGGGGGCATCATGTCCTTGGTTGTGTGGGTGTTAGTCGCATTGATGAGCATCGTTAAGTATTTGTTGAGGCAGGTAGCATGGGTGCATCGATCCATTTTCATCGATTAATATCGATGCTCAAGGCTTAAAGTGCATCGAAACGCACGTGTAATAATGGATGTTTTCATCTTCATGCAAAGTACCGTAGTGCGCATTATATACTGTCACATGACTGGTAAAAAGGAGAGAGCGGCACGAGGCTGACAACACAAACGAGGCAGGAAAAACGAGACGGAACTCACGAATGCAAACGAGGCTGTGCAAACGAGATGGCAAAATGAGAGAGTGCAAAGACATGGAGAGAGAGAGAGAAAGCGCGACACGGAATCAAAAGCAGTGCAAACAACACAACGAGAGCTGCCGGGTAGGCGAGATAGCTGGCTGCTGCGAACGAGATGACTCGAGTATAACAGTACTGCACAAACGATACAGTCCAAGCGAATCGCCCTCTACACCCAAACCAAAATTCACACACACTCGGTTATAACATCGACTCTTTCCATCGAATCGCGGCAACTCGACGACATCGCCGTGGGGGTGGGGGGGCGAGGGGATCGTCCCACCCCTTGCAGCAGGGAGGGAAGTACGAGTCGGTAGGTTAGGGATGGGTGGAGTGAAATGAGCGCCGATGGTTGGCTTAGCCGAGCGCGCAAGTAGCAGCAGCAGCAAGCGCAGCCACCCCCGGTGGTATAAATTCTGCCGCCGCCACCGCTCAGCACCCCCCACGCTGTGGACAGCGCCCTGCGGTCGCCTCGCTGATCGTGACCGAGAGGCAAGCGCCTTGGCAGTGGATCCACAGCCACACGGTGCCGATTTGACGGCGATGCCGAGTTGGCGTCGCGAAGCGTGGAGAGGGGGGAGGGTGGGACGTTTCGCTCGAGAATAGTTCATGAACGCGAGCGGGGATTACACGGGCATTGAGTTGACGCGAAATACAGACTCCGAGTGGATGATTGAATAGTGGCTCGGAGAGAAGGTGTTTAGTTTGAACCTGCTTGCTGCCGTTATACGGCGTTTAAACAAAATCGCGGTCGTTTTGCCCAATTGGCAAGAGTCGCAGGCAGCAGAACATTCCGGCGGGGTTTGTTCGCTGCGGGAACATAGAGTTGTCGGAATGAAGGGTCCTTAACACTGACGGGAGGTCGCGTTACCATCTGACACAAACAAACAAAACCCCCTATTGTTGGCACCGTGTCCCGCACAACCGGGAATGCCGCACTACGAGTGCGGCTCGTGTCCGTACGTTCCGCGTGCTGCATTACGCCCGCAATAAGGAGAGCGCCTTCACCTCTGGCATCTCAGTCAATCGGCTTTCGGACTGCAGAGCGAGGAGAGCCGCGCGGACGGCACGATGATGGGCGACGCCAACGCGACGCCCCACAACCTCACGCACGACGAGCTGCTGTTGAGAGAGCGCGGGCGCAGGCAGAGCGACTTTTTCGTGCCCATCTGCCTCAGCTACAGCCTCATCCTCGCCGTGGGCGTGGGAGGAAACGTTCTCACGTGCATCGTGATCGCCAGCAGGAAGGGCATGAAGACGCCCACCAACTTCTACCTATTCAGCCTCGCCATCTCCGACCTGCTCGTGCTGCTGCTGGGCATGCCGCTGGAGATCTACGAGATGTGGTCCAACTACCCCTTCCTCTTCGGCCGCCTGGGCTGCTACTTCAGGACGGCGCTCTTCGAGACCGTGTGCTTCGCCTCGGTGCTCAACGTCACGGCGCTCAGCCTGGAGCGCTACGTCGCCGTCGTGCACCCGCTGCGCGCCCGCTCCTCCAGCACCCGGCGGCGCGCCGTGCGCGTCATCGCGGCGCTATGGCTCCTGTCCGGGCTCCTCTCGCTGCCCAACACCCTGACGCACGACCTCAACTTCCTGGTGCTGCCCGACGGCTCGCCGCTCGACGAGTCGGCCGTGTGCACCGTGGTGCACTTCTGGCCCTACAAGTACATCGTCGCCGTCACCGCGTTCCTCTTCTACGTGCTGCCCATGGCCCTCATTAGCGTCCTCTACTGCCTCATGGGGCTGGAGGTGAGCTCTCCCGCGCCGTTTTCTCGCGCGCGCCTTCGGAGGAGGTAGGCGCGCCCACGCCGCGCTGCGCTTGCTGCGAGGAATTTTAGAGATGGCAGTACGCCAAGTGGGTTCGTAAAGCCCGTGACCCGTCTGCCTGAGTGTTTGTCCCTCGTACTGTGTGGGGGTTTCTCCCACGGCGCTAAAACAAAACACTCCTGGATGGTTGGTTTTAACCAAAGAACCCAATTCAAACCCCTCCTGAAACGTCTTGGGACTCGGACTTTCTGATTAGATAATTGCCATTTATAATGGTTTGCCTTGGCTCACGAGATTACTCATGAATCCATGCGAGAGTTTTGAGTTCGTTGAAAGCAAGTCCCATCCTCCACGAAATTAATGGCAAGTTTACAGTATAAATAAACGTAACTTTTATCCGTGCTTGAATATGTTGATTTGTAAACATGGAAATGGCCCTGTACACAAAAGTACATTCCGAGTCAAAGTGCCCCCATAACGAAGCCAACGTTGGTGGGACGCTCATTGCCGTAGGTGGTTGTGCGTCCCGTGGCAGCGCTGGAAATTCCACATTCCTATTGCGATAACTACAGATGCTAGAATAGAAAACATCCGTTATGAGACCCAGTGCAGGCTATTTTAACATGAGACTTGAGAGTAGATGGCATTGACGAAAATGGCATGTCCAAAAATGTACATGGGCATTGGTTGTTAATGGTGCGGTGTTTAGAAACAATTGGAATCCGTTTGCTTGTACCAGCCCGCCTCATTCACATATCCTTCAACTATTGTCTGATGCCAGTATTTATTTTCTATATTCACCACAACGACGTGAATTATTATTTCGTGTGATGCATTCAATTGTTTTGCGTCGAACTGGGACTCACATCTAACATTGACTGCCCTTGCCGAAAAATACCTGGCAGTTCAAGCAAGTCCGACTCTGCTGATGAGACACTACTGTATGTCTAGATCGGTCCAGAGTTTTTCTTGTGTTGATCCAATGCTGCTGAAATTATGCACTCCCAGGTGAAATGTCTGCTGAATTGTCTGCTTAATTCACAAGCAGAGGCATTCATTGAAGGTTTTTGGATAAGACTCGTGCTAGTAGTAAGGCTTGGGCTGCGCACAGGGCTAGAGCTTAGATTACAGTACATTGTGCATTGGGGATATATATATTTTGACTTGTTCTGTAACATGTGCATACTTCCAGCGTAGTACTTTCTAAACTGGAAATCGCGCGTTTGTATCACACTTCTTGTTGACATTGTGTATAAGCTGCGAATCATATGCAGAAGGGAAACACCCGTGCTCAGGGACAAATGTTGGTTCTTTTAACCACATTCATAGACAGACAGATATACATCCACCCAATCAGAAGCACTAGAGAGCACTCACTCACATGCTCTCATTCATAGTCCCTTACAGCGTGTGTATTATGTAGGCGTGTTCCGATTGTGACAGTGTTTCTTACCTCCAGTCCTCGTGACTCCGTCTAGACCAGTGTTTTTAAATCCTTTATATTAAGTTCACTTGCTTGCTTGCGCGCTTACGACCGTGCAAATCTTTCGTTGTTTTTTAACCCACTTCCCGTGATCCAATCGAGCTGACATTTTGCACACACACTTGTTGTGCGTGACAATTTATTTTCATGAAAATGTTTTCCAAAATTTTACACTTTTTAGGAAAAAATAAATTATATTTAATTACCAATTGCTTAATGGTGGCAGGCAATCATCTGACCCATAGGTGGCAGCCATCTCAAGCCAGAGGACGAGAGGACTCTAGCCGCCACGCATATAAAGGATTTTTTACCTTTACTGCTGCCTGCGCCCCTTGGGCTCTCAGAAATGGCATCTCGCACCCCCAGGGGGTGTGTGCATCCCAAGGTAATAACCACCGGTCTCGACGATGCTGTTGTGATTTCATCCCCACCAATTAGCAGCATGAGTCAGGAGGACCACTCTCACCCCAGTACATATTTACATTGGCATCGAACCTGTTTGTTAATGACAAAGACTGGCTGTATATACGCTCTTCCATTATGTAATGACTAAATATATTAACAATAAATGTGCAAGCAATTTACTTTAACAAGGCAAGACAAGTTCCCCGTATAGTCTTCACAGACTTGTGAGGCAAGTGCTGTGAGCAAGTAGCACCCATGAAGACCGGCAAAACACTCGAAGGGGTGGGTGGCCAGGAGATGTTTACACACCACACCAGGTACTCATTTGAGGCTTAATCGACCTATGGGAGGGCAAGGGCCGGTTCAGATAATTGCCACTGGTGTTGACCGTGAGTGGGAGTTGAACCCGGGTCGCCAGATTAGTAGCACAGTGCAGTAATTGCTCCGCCACCGCTACACACAAACACGTTAACCCATACCTCATCACACACAATGAGAACATAAAAGATAGCCTACACATCGCTCTTGTAAATAGATGTTCAAAACATCTGAAGGTGCACTTTGTTTGTTTTTTGCATAATTCCTCCGAGAAAAGAACAGAATAAATTGATCTTAATTAACACGGTGCGAATAACTCAGTTACTTTATATTAGGAGCAAATGTGGTACTTGGAATAATTAGGCAGTATGCCTGATGGACAAAGCCTGTTATTAGCAGTGATGAAACACGAATCAGAGTAGATTTAAATCGCAAATGGGGAAGTCGGCATGTCCATTGAGACTGCAATCTCTTTAAGGGAAACACGGGTTACAGAGACAAGTAAAAACGATCTAATGATGTGCGAATATCATAAATTAACTCAAAAAAGGAGGGAAAATCAAACAAATCAAGTGAAACGTGTTAGACGGACTACACACGCCGCTGAACCCCGTTCAGGAACGTGGGGGTGAGTTTAAGCAGGGAGGGTCGTGAAGGACGGTGCTGGGGAGTTGGAAGCAGTCGCCCTCAAACAGCGAGCAGAGCCCCGGGCGAAAGAGCAATGGGTTATCGCCGTCGGGAGCACAGTTGGTATATCTGCCAGCCATCTCATTCAGTCAACCCATGGCACCTCGAGTCTGTTCCCTGACCTACCGCCAAGCGGGCCTTTGACACGTGGCCTCAAAGCGCACCTGGCATGGCATAAGCGCTGTGGCGACATCACCGCCACTTAGCGGTGAACGCAGACCGTTGCTGTTGGGCGAGTTTAAACGACGTGGACAATAATCGTGGAGGAAATTCCCCTTTCGTGCAAAGGTTTTTGGGGAAGGAAGAGGGCGGTGCCATTTGAAGTTGCCGACGATCCCTGTGGCGTTGCCATCCCTGTGGGTGAAGAGAGAAAGTGTGCCGCGGAGCTTTGCGACCAAAGTGAACATACCCCCCCCCCCCGCGGCGGGGAGCGACACGCCCGAGCTGAGCCGAGCTCGCGCCAGTCAAGCTCGCTGGGAAAGTTGTGCGCTCAAGCCGCTGATGTTCATTTGGAGAGCCAGCTTGACCAAAAGTGCAACGTCTAACCCCTCCGCCCAAATGCGGCATTGTGCCACCAAGCAATAGTGAGCCGTGTAAAATGAGATGAATACGCATTATTCATTGCTTCGTAAATCGATCGTGATCATAGGGTGTGATTCATGTGTGTCGTTAACTTCATGTAAAATTTGGTGAAAAAGGACCGCTTGCACCTGTAGGATATAGCATTTTCATTATTACCTTTTATCACATGAAAGCCACCGTCATTTCATTTTTATATATTGTACGCGGTTGAAGTCGCGAAAGGCGTTGAAGCTAACAATGAAATTCTCAATACGAATGCAGCTGCACTTAATTCCTGGCATGCGAGCATCATGGCGTGCCCCAGGGAGAAGTGAGAGCTGGACAACGGTGGCTGATTAATTCATTCATTATTAATGAGGTCATTGTGTGCTGCAAAATTATTTGCTTCACGAATGCAAAGCTCCAGAAAAAAAGATTTCCGAATTTCTTGCTCACATCTTCCAATGATATATATAGTTTTGTATTGTGATCATAGGTCATAAACCTATTTGAGGGAGCCAATGGTAGCCTGGTTTACAGAAATCAGTGTTTCAGGCCAACCGGTGATTTCTATGCAGTTTTGTGACACCGCACACAGAGGGTACGGAGTCACGCGTCTGCAGATGTGCGTGTAAGTCTGGAGAGGTGTGCTGTGTTTGTGCATTTTCTCACAACATCCCCAAGATGGAGGAACTCCACCAGGCTTCAGTGCCCTTCCACTGATGCGTGAATTGAACCCAACATGTATTGGTGTAGAAAACTGCAGGAGACCACCTGGTCACATGGAATAGCGGCGGTATGAGCAGGTACCGGTAGTGAGATGTCAAAGTGCTGAAGGAGTCAAGTCAATGAGCTTTGAAGACGTGTAAAGACAGGTTGGCATTGCACGTTTCGTGTGTACACGTCGCATTGCTCAAACAGCTCTCGAGTGCATTGATCTGAGTGGTCCACGGTAATTCTATGATGCACGATTGTTTGTCCTAAATTGGCAGGCTTCTATTTCACATCCACATTGGCGACGTACAAAGTTGTGCTTCTGTACATGTACGCGCTTGCATATATTCATCAACAATAGACACATTTGACTTTGGGTAATGAGAGTGTCAGCCAGTGCCCGAAAGCACATAGGGTCAAGCTGCGTGCTCACTGGCACTGCATAGAGCAAGTCCCTTGTGTCTCGGTCTCACGCCGTCTCAAGATATCTCAAGAAGACAAACATACGCGGTGTGTTTGCAGGGGAATGTCATCAAGGCCAAGGCCGTTGATGCCATCCCACATTAGCAACAATTTCTACGCTCCACTAGATCTCCTGGCTGATAAGTATGTTTGCATGTGTAGTGTACTAATTCACAGCCTTGGGGGATAACCACACACCGGGTCGGGACAGCCAACATGCTGCCAGGCCCACAGGTTGAAGAGGGTGAAGATCACAACGACGACAGCACGATGAGTTCCACTCCAGATCGCAGCAGCCCCAATTGTGAGTCGGAGCTCGCCTTATATCTTGAACAGCATGGCCAGGCTCCGCCCTCAGCCCTGCACCCCTCTGGATCCCCCAGATGGCTCCTTGCCTTGCCCACAGGTGCAACTGGTAGAACAGGCTGTTACCCCTAATTCTATTGTCTACCAATCTCCCAGCAGCACGCGCTACAGTGACTCATTCCATGTCACTATCACCCCCCCCACCTCCCCCATGAGAAAAAACCCAACCATCCCGGCTGACTTCCATACGTCGCGTAGCGGGATGACGAACACTGCAATATCCACGCAATATTCACAATGTATGGCAACAATCCAGCCCCCAAAAATAACAGCAACCCAATGATGAGTAGGAGCGGTCATCTGAACCAAACCGTCTTGGAATGGGTCCGTGTCGCTGGTCCCTCGTATGGACTTGGCATGGGTCCCCCCAAGGACCCTGGAGGTGACTTACAGCTGGCCCAATGGGCACGGTCCCCCCCGGGACAAAGATGGAGGAGAGGAATAAAAAGGTGGCGGTTGTACCGTCCACCCTGGTCTGCCTTTGGGCGGCACCACCGGCGGTTCCATTGGCGTCGAGCCCTGGGATCCTGCAGATGGATGAACAGAGTCTCGCAGAGGCACAACCTCCGTAAACGTATGTCCATCCTCATCGGACACATCACACACCCGGCCATCATATGGAGATGAATTTCCCTCATGAGGTGGAAAATATGGTTTCAGTCGTGATGGGTGCACATACCAATGCCTGCGACCAACCTGGATCCATACACACCGAGGCCTCCTAACCTCAATTGCCTCCACCTGGGCCCTGCCATGGCCTATGCAATTTAGGAGATGTGCCCACGGGTACCTGGGGGCAATGCAGCCATGCCCTCTCCCCAGGTGTCCACAATTTCCGATTCCTTAAGCCAAGCCAATTTTTCATTTGCAGCCTGCCATTGGCCGAATTACTCCCGGACGCCTCCCATGCTTCTGTCAACCGCTTTAGGGTGAGGCTCATCAGTCCTGGCACAGCGACTCTTTTGCTTGGCTCAATGTTTAACTGGGCTTCCATGAGGGGGAGGGTGTCACATTTTCTCCCGTACATAAAATAAATGGGGAGAATCCGGTAGAGGCATGAGGGGCAATCCTATAGGCCGCAAGAATTCCCAGAATGTGTAGGTCCCAATCGGACTGTGCCTCGTTGACCTGTTGCCACAACATGGACGTCAGTGTCCTATGCAAATGTTCTACCATCCCATCAGTCTGGGGATGGTAGGGCGAGGTTTTAATTTTCTTTGTACCCAACAAATCACATACCTCTTGCAATAATTTTGAAGAAAAATTTCGGCCCTGATCCGTAAGGAGACGTTCCGGAGCCCCCTTATCTAATACATAACCATGCAGGAACGCGTCCATAATGGACGCCGCCAACTGATCCGGTAGGGGCCATGGAACCGGCCACCCCTACCAGCAAGAATTTCTTTCCCCTCAGAGTGGTAGGAAATGGCCCCAGGGTGTCGAGGGCAACAAGCTCGTTTACACGGGACACACCAATGGACTGCAGCAGTGGTCAGGTCAGTCTCGGCGGGGGCTTTCGGCGGGCACATTCTACACAACCTTGAGCATGTTGTGAACGTCCTCTGCCATCCCTGGCCAAAAGAAGTCCCGCTTCAACATAGCCAACATTTTCTGCACCCCTAGGTGCATTAATCGCACATGGGCAGCTCTCGCTACTCTACTCCTCAGAGCAGTTGGCACCAGGATACAGTACCGCTGTACCTCTGTATCCCAGTGCATAAGTGACCCATCTCGGAGGACCGTGGGGGATCTACCCTTCCTATCACTTGGTGCATCAACATGGCACCATAACTTTAGTAAGGAGGCGTCCTCCGCATGGAGGCACCCCTATTCCTCGTACGCAAGGCCAATAGTATTATCACGCGCCACCCCCAGTTAGGGTGGCGGAGCATCCATCCATGTGACTATGGTGCCCGGCTCCCTGCATCCACCTACTTACAACCACCGGCACCCATCAAACATGCGTACTGGCTCTTCGGCGAGTCCATGTTGCAGTGGCGTTCCCCTTTCCTATAGGCGACTTCGAATGAATAATCTAACAAGATTTCCAACCATTGCGAGAGTTGCGTGGACAGCTGGTCAACACGTAGCGCGTATTGCAAATCCCCATGATCTGTGTGCACCATAAACTGCCTACTCTAGAGGTACGGGCGGTACTTTTCTACAAATTACACGATAGCCAACAACTCGCGGCATGTAAAACAATAGCGCTGCTGTGCGTTATTGTAAGCGACCACACTCACCATCCCGTTCTCCACCTACAACAACATGGCGCTGATTCCAGTATCACTGGCATCTGTATCCAACATAAACGGCAAGGAGAAATCGGGGTATCGAAAGGGGGTGCGTTCACGAGGCTGTTGCTCAGCGCAACAAATGCAGCCTCCTCCTCAATACCCCACCGAAACCTCTGGCCCTTTGTCGTGAGAGTGTGGAGCGGCTTCGCGATTGTCGCAAACCTGGGCATGAAGCGGCGGTAATATGACACGAGCCCCACAAAACTGCAGACCTCACACACCAACGTGGAGGGTCGGCCACTTACGCATGCACACAGTCTTATTAGGGTCTGTAGCGATCCCGGACTTGCTAATAATGTGCCCCAGGTATTGAACTGATTTTGCAAGAGGTAGCATTTCTGCGACTTGAATTTCAAATTAGCCGCCCACATTCTAACAAATACCGCATGCAACCGCTGCAGATGCTCCTGGAACGTGCGACCAAAGACAATCACGTCATCCAAATAGATTAGACATGACTCCCATAGGAGCCTCGACAGTACCAACTCCATAAGTTGCTGGAACGTGGCCAAAGCTAAGTCAAGCCCCATCAGAAGCACGTTAAATTGAAACAGCCCTTTCGGTGTCCAGAAGGTGGTTTTGGGTTTTGAGCTTTCATCCAGGGCCAACTTCCGAAACCCTGACAATAGATCCAGGGTGGAGAAAAACTGCGCCCCCGACAAGGCATCCAACAAATCGTCCACCCATGGGAGCGGATACGCGTCCCCCACAGAGACTTTGTTTAGCTTCCCAAAAGTCCACACAGAATCGCAAAAACTCCCGTCCTTCTTTTTAACCAGGACAATGGGAGCACCCCACGGACTGGTTGACGGGAGATTATATCGGCGGCCAACATCGCATCGACCGCCTGACAAACGTAGTCCATTTCCTTCGGACTAGACCAAAATTAGTTCTGACGAATGGGAGCGGCGCCACCAATATCAATATGGTGACGCATACGGGATGTGCGGCCCACATCGAATTTACCCTTACGAAATACATCGGAGAATTCCCGAAACAATGCCCACAACTCGCCCCTCTAGTTCCATGACATATCCGGAATACCAACGCACAATGGATCCATCCACAAGTCATCCAACACCGCTTCCCGTTCAACCGCAGCCATGACCCGAGTGGTCACATCATCTGTTTCCTCACAACATGCAGCCGGCGCATGGGCCAACACCGTACCAGCCTGTATGACCGCAATATCTAGCCCAGCATTTAATACTTGCAGGAAGGGCTCCTGATCCCGCCTCACTATCGTCTAAGCCCTATCAAAGCAAGCCCATGAACTGCTCTATTCAAAGGGGTTAAAAGAACCTGACCCCCAGTGATTTTCTGGTCGAGCCGCTTCCGCAGCCTCAAGAGTACGAGCATCTGCGCACCCGGGGGAATCCTAACAGTTTCACGCACCAGGGCCCAAACTACAACATTAGCCATACACCACCCAGTAGGGGACTCCAAAAACTTCAACCGATGCCCCAACGGTAACTCCACACAACCCTAGTCAATTAAAATCCGGAGGGGCATCCTCTTCAAAAAAAATCCATCCCAAACAACGTATTGCCAATGAACTCGAAACCATTACCGGGCCCGTCCTTTCATTATCGCCAATCTGTATTGATGCCTTAATTTGACCCACAATGCCTAAACTCTCACCATTAGCGGCAACAAACGGATAATCTACAGGACTAAGGCAACCCACCGTCGATGGCAGAGTCCTAAAAATAAAATTGGAAACCATAGTGGACGATGTCCCCGTATCTATGAGCATCCGCACCTCAACACCCTGCACAAATCCACATACCATGGATGATCCCGCTGCCATGACACGGTGTGCCAGTGCGGACCATTGCCCGTACCCCCACGGCCAACCATCACGCGCCGAAGCACCACGTTCGTACCCCGTATCCCTATGAGGGGCGATGGCGTGTGCACCCGACACTGACTGCAATGGGGATGCATGAGGTGGCTGTGTTGGCCGGGTGTGTGACGTATCACGACCTGCCTTTGGACCCAGAGGAGGCCGGCAGGACGGAGGATGGTGAAGCAGAGAAAAACTGCCCCAAATCAGCATGGAGATGTGGCCCAGCAGGCCACACCTGAAGCAGGTAACGGGGCCCCGCCATGGCGGAGGCAAGGTCTCCCCCCACTGGTCCCGTCATCATTCCGCTCCGACTCTCCCCCGCGAGCTCCAACCACCCGACGCGCAGACCCAGGGAGATTTTCGGTGCTCCTGGTTGCCTTATTTTCCCGGAAATCCAGCTCTGGCCACTTCCTGAATTGAAGTCAGGTCCTCCTCCTCTTTGGCCGGCAAAAAAAAGGTTCATTTCCTGAGCCAACGTTAACAGTTTCTCTAACACCAGAGAATCCAGTCCTACCTCCTCCATCCTTGAGGACGGATCCTGGGCCAGCAACAGCAGTGCGCTGCGGAGGGCGAAGAGTGTCTCTGTCTCCCCCCAACTCTGGATGACAAAATTCCGCTGTGCGTTGGACGGCAGATAAAAAAATTGCCGCCAACTGGTCGTACACCTGACGCAGCGTCGTTCTGTCCGCCTGGGGGATGAAAAAAAACATCGCTAAGGCTGCATCGTCCAGCGCGGTGAGAAGAATATGTAGTGCCTCCGCATCGGACCACCCCACGAGCTCACAAGTGGTGGAGAACCGCCGCTGGAATGCCGCCCAATCACCCCCTGCAGCCTAAAATTAATTGAGAAACAGCAGCCACTGAGCGAGGCAAGGGGCCCTCGGATGAGCTGTCGGCGGCAGTTAAATTCGGCGTGACCTGATTCCTGCCCTCGGTCGGCAGTGATGGCGGAGTCGCCCGCTCGCTGCCCCCGAGCCGCAACCCCTTCCTTCGGCTCTTCCCTACCCAGCTGCCCCACCAACATCGACACTGTGGAGAGCAGCCCCATGATTTGCGTGCTGAGTGTCCGCAGCCCTCCTTCAACCGGCGGCGGCTCGGAACCGTCATCATTTGCCTGCTGCCCCACTGGGATCGCCACTCCGGGGCCCCCCACAGGGGTTCTGGCTGCTGGCCTTGCCTGGGAATCCTCTGTACCCAAGGATATGCAGGTGAGAGCTGTCTTCTTCGCGGGTTTCAGCATAGACTATTTCCCCCTCAAGGATTCGAAAGGAAACATAAAATTCCTAACAACCCTACAACGTAAAACAAATATTTTTTTCTTTACACTCCTGACACCAAATGTAGTGTACTAATTCACAGACACTAGTAGGAGGTACTCTCTCTCTTTTATTCCGGCCTTCACAGGGGATGACCAAACACCGGGTCGGGACACCCAACATGCTGCCACACCCACAGCTTGAAGAAGGTGAAGATCATACTATGACGGCATGACAAGTTCCACTCCAGATCGCAGCAGCCCCGACTGTGCGTCGGAGCTCACCTTATATCCTGAACAGCGTGGCCAGGCTCCGCCCTCGGCCCTGCACCCCTCTGGATCCCCCAGATAGCTCCGCGCATTGCCCACAGGTGCAAATGGTAGAACGGGCTGTTACCCCTAATTGTTTCGTCTACCAATCTCCCAGCGGCATGCACTCCAGTGACTCATTCCACGTCACTACATCTGTATATATATTACGGCATCTGTATACAGATTTATGCGTGTAATATTGGAAGCCCCCATAACTGAAATTTGCCAGATAATTTCAAAACATATGGCTGTATAAACACTCATATGATGCGTAGTTCACGTCGTTGATTTAATAAGGGGAGTACTTGCTCGCTTCTGATGTATGTATGTATGTTGAACTTCTTTCGCACAGTATGTAGAAAACTGTACTAAACGGAGGTGCTGAGGAAGGACAAACTAAACACAACAAAAAGCAGTTATAAAAAAATGAGTTTTTAATCTAGATTTAAAGGTGCATAGCTCCAGAGCGATCCAGACGGTCCCAGATGGGCATCTGAAAGGCAAGATGCGGTGACCATCTTTGTTCGCGAGTTATAAAAAGCCACTGCGAGGATGACCGGAGTTCGTGTCATGATGATTTAGCACGAGTCTTTAAGTTACTTCTATAAGGGGTTGCGATGGTATGAATGCAAACCAAATGTCACCCACCCGACCAATACAATTGTGTTCATACACCTCAATTTTCCTCATCTGCACATATAAATAACTGATGTGATGTGCTCGCGAGTTTTATTCAAGCCTGCTGTGAATGTTTAAGTGTCAGACTCGATTTGCCATTTTTTGGCCGTTTTCTTCCTAACAGCACTGAGGTTGCCATATAGCAGACCCCCTGCGAGGATGACCAGATTTTGCGTGATGGTTTATTCTCCTTGACGAAATCAGCAAATCATTGTGGTCTGGGACGGACATGGCTGTTGAGGATAAACCCTATCGCTTCCCTCTGCGTGTTGGAGGAAATGCGATGAATCCTATTCAACTCGTCGATGGGTATGAGTGCAGCATGACGCCGAGCACGATTCCCCACTTGAAGCACTGAAAGATTTAATTTCTGTACCCTATGTGTCAAAGTACCTTTTTGTATTCTTGCCTCCTTGTGTTTAACACATCTCCACGTGTGTTGCTAAACAGCAGGGGCTCAGCCACTGTGGGTGTCGCGGTTGTCTGGTCACCCCCAACCATCTTTACACGATGGTTACAGAGACACCCACAACATATTGGACAAAAACTCATGGTATTTGTGACTCCGCGTTTTTTCTCCCTTCAACAAGGTGACATCATAAGTCGCGATTTACGCTGATGACTGAACCTCTAAATACGCAGGAGCGCACGATCAATTGGCTTAGGAATGAGTCAGTAACCAGTAGTTGTGTGAATTCAATGCAATTATAGAACAGCAATTCAATTTCGTGAAACGTGTGTGTGTGTAAATAAGTTTCGTCAGTCCTATTTATATAGTGTGGCAACAGTGTTATTGCGTATGATGGCAAAATATTTAGGAGTTAAATGCCAATGTCGAAGTTTGCTAGTCATGAGAGGGCTTCAAGGAGAGAGTTGGTGTCGTGTTGCTTTTCTTCCATTGAAGGAGCGCAGACCACAGTGGGTTTACGATATCGTCCATAGCTTGGGTTGCCTGGCCACAGTCGCATAACTGTCGATTTCATTTTACCTTCATGAAGGAGACGCGAGCAGCATTGGTCTTGCGGCGATGCTCTGCTGCGGTCGATGGTTCCACCAGCGTCTTCGAGGCGGAACGTCAAAGCCGGTAACGGGAATTAATGACTGCAAGTAATGGGCCACTGTGCATCAGTAGCCATATCAATAACCAGGGGGAGCCATTCACCTGTCGAGCGTGCCACAACATCCCGAGTGTGGCTGTGCCTCCACTAAAACTGCCTGAGCCAATTTGCGTGGGCACAGCGTGAGTGCAGCTGTTTTATTTCCACAGCGTCTGACAACGTTTGCACAACATCACCTGCTGTTAAGTAGGCGTTTCAGATCCTGTTCTTAACATCCAGCAATACGTGACTGCATATTGAGGTGAAGGTCAAAGGTATATAAATGTAGAATTGCTCCCACAATTATTAATTGGGAAACGAAACCTATCACGTGTGGAGTGTATGTGCTGTGGTAGATTGTGTTATGTACTACATTTACACTATGAGACCTCCTTTACCAGTGGCAAAATATAGTAGTAGGTTTTAACCCTTTAAACTGGTACAAAACTGATACCTTTATACAAGGCATCATGTTTGCAATAACCACAACACAATTAGTCAAAATGCAAACAAAAAGAAACACCTCTGATGATGATAATAATATGCACTGTCCTTGAAGTTGATTGGTCCACACCCGAGACAGCTTTCCTTAGAGCCTAGTCTCCATTGGTGTTGGACCAGATGACACCAGAAGGCGTACAACTCAAAAACAGTGCACTATCAGAGTATTGAGAGCTCGGGGTAAGCATTTACACTATGAGACCTCCTTTACCAGTGGCAAAATATAGTAGTAGGTTTTTACCCTTTAAACTGGTACAAAACTGACACCTTTATACAAGGCATCATGTTTGCAATAACATCAACACAAGTAGTCAAAATGCAAACAAAAAGAAACAACTCTGATGATGATAATAATATGCACTGTCCTTGAAGTTGATTGCAAACATGATGCCTTGTATAAAGGTGTCAGTTTTGTACCAGTTTAAAGGGTAAAAACCTACTACTATATTTTGCCACTGGTAAAGGAGGTCTCATAGTGTAAATGCTTACCCCGAGCTCTCAATACCCTGATAGTGCACTATTTATGAGTTGTACGCCTTCTGGTGTCATCTGGTCCAACACCAATGGAGACTAGGCTCTAAGGAAAGCTGTCTCGGGTGTGGACCAATCAACTTCAAGGACAGTGCATATTATTATCATCATCAGAGTTGTTTCTTTTTGTTTGCATTTTGACTACTTGTGTTGTGGTTATTGCAAACATGATGCCTTGTATAAAGGTGTCAGTTTTGTACCAGTTTAAAGGGTAAAAACCTACTACTATGTGCTACATTGTTTAAGAACCCATATTTAATTCATTTATATAATATCTATACTCAGGCCTCTGCATTGCTTATTATGCATAAATTTCCTTGTGCCTTGGGACATCGTCAGGTTTCTCTTTTGATGTTCCCTATGGTGATCACATATTTTACATTTCACTCTTTCCCGTTCCAAGACGACTGCAAGTGACAGGGTGGGCGTCCCATTGATGCTGAGCAAGCGGCTCAGCATTAATTCTAAATATAGAGGCATAGCGCTGGTGTTTTAAAGACACTGTACTCATCGCAGAGAACCGTAACGACACGACCGCACTCTATGATAGCTGGCACCAAACTGTGCCACACGCCCTCCCGCAAGGCCTTGTCGGAAACTTGGTACCGAAAAAGTTGTTTTACTTTATTTTTTCTTCCGGTTCCGTTCCGATGACGTAGATTCACTAGGTGTCGAATCGAGGTGGGTAAAGCATAAATTCGTCAATTGATATAAATGTCTAAGCTCACGACACATGCATCACATCTCAAATGTATGAATCAATGTTTTTCGATTCGTATAAATTTGATGTCATCGGTTCAAGTCACTCCTGCAGCCACATTTCTATAGCCACTCAAAAATATATATTCCAGAATCGGATCACACCCCTAGATCATAACATTCTTTTAATCATCGTCGGCAGGTAAATCATTGGATCTCAATTTTTGCAGATGCTCATTCTGTAATTTTACAGGTCAGGTCTACCATTAAAAATAGGCTTTCTTCTAAATGGACTCTGACAAGGTCATAACGAACTAGCAGACACACCTGGTATGCAAGCGTATTGCAAATTCCTGTTTGGTTGGAGGACAACCGATGTGAATATGAAACTCATGCGGTCAAACCCCCATGACTGCATTACGCTTGTGCGTGAGTCATTGCCGAATGTCCTTTAGGATTGCAGGCTAAGCCAATTCCAACTTTCTGTTGCTGAATGCACGGAGCGTGCCGCGAGAGCTACGGGAGGCAGGGGTTGGGATTGTACGTCCAGGGCGCAATGTGATGTCTCATAGTAGTTGGTTGTGTTTGGGACGTGGATGCCCCATCCCTCCTTCCGAATTTTCCATCACGGATCTCTTAATTACAGGTTCTCCAATCAGCACGGTTGGCTACGTACAGTGCGAAAGAAGTTCAACATACTGGTAGCAAAAAACGATCGGCTTTAGTAATGACAATTCCCTACCACCAGGGCCAGATTCAGGCATAGGCTTTAGGGGCTACAGCCCAGGGGCCTCCGCCAGCTGGAGGGCCTCCAGAGATTCAGTGAAAAGTTATTTCATTTCTGAATGCTGAATTTTATCTGTTGTTAGCCTTGTAAAAAACAATTATTTAACTTTGTTTTCCTTTTGAAAATATTGCTGGGGGCCTCACAGTACCTGTAGCCCAGGGGGCTACAAAATCTTAATCCGGCCCTGCCTACCACCCGTCCCATAATCTTTTTATCACAAAGGTTATAATGATGATGGTGATGCTGATGACGATTTTGTATTTAACAATTTATTTTTACATTCATCATTCCACTTGTTTTACTCTTTTTCAGGAGAGTCCTGCCAAATTGTATTTGTTGTTAGCCTTGTAAAATATTTTTATTTAACTTTGTTTTCCTTTTGAAAATATTGCTGGGGGCCTCACAGTACCTGTAGCCCAGGGGGCTACAAAATCTTAATCCGGCCCTGCCTACCACCCGTCCCATAATCTTTTTATCACAAAGGTTATAATGATGATGGTGATGCTGATGACGATTTTGTATTTAACAATTTATTTTTACATTCATCATTACACTTGTTTTACTCTTTTTCAGGAGAGTCCTGCCAAATTGTATTTGTTGTTAGCCTTGTAAAAAAATTTTATTTAACTTTGTTTTCCTTTTGAAAATATTGCTGGGGGCCTCACAGTACCTGTAGCCCAGGGGGCTGCAAAATCTTAATCCGGCCCTGCCTACCACCCGTCCCATAATCTTTTTATCACAAAGGTTATAATGATGATGGTGATGCTGATGACGATTTTGTATTTAACAATTTATTTTTACATTCATCATTCCACTTGTTTTACTCTTTTTCAGGAGAGTCCTGTCAAGTGTTTGAATCAAGGGGCGATGGTCGCCATGGATATTTCTATTAAGTAATTGGCCGTGTCATTTTCTAATCTTTTCAAATTTGGACCATGACACCGGCACACAATGGTCACTCTCGCGAATGACGTCACGGGATCTTTAACGTCCACTGTGAAGCAGAAAGTGCACATATGTGTACGGTTGATATACCTACAATATTACATTATGATGACTGATGGTAATTGATTCATTCGAATATTGTAACTGATTACGTTGATTATGATGATGATGATAACAATGATGATCATGATTATGCAAGCGACTCCCTCATTGTAATTGGAAAGACCCAAAATTTTGACAATGAATCAACCACCATTGGAGAGCGAGTGTGTGTGTGTTCATGTGGGGAGTGGTGGTGTAATGGTGAGCGTGTTACGAACCCGGCGACCCGAGTTCGATTACCGCTCATGGCCAACACCAGTGACTATTATCTGAACCGGTCTTGGGCCTCACCTAAGTCAACTCAACCTTAACTGAGTATCTGGTGTGGTGTGTAAACATTGCCATTAGGGAGATAAAGGCGGCCGGACTCGTTGCTGGCCAGCCACCCCCTCGTGTGCCGTGCATGCCTTCATAAGTGCTCGCTAACGGCACTTACCCCAAAAGTCGGTTAAGGCTGTAAGGGAGATCTTTGTCTTTGGTGGATGAATAGTTTAGTATTCACGCACTATACATGGGGTGCAATTATAACAATTGCCCATAAACTCGATTCGTTTCTGATGAAATTACCAGAGTCCTTCATCCTCTGTAAATTGAGTAGCAAAAAACGCATGACGTAATTTTCAGAACAAGGCAATTGTTTTCCACATCATCAAGCAAATTCCAAATTACCTGCATGCAGACGACACGCGTTTCCCTTTAAAGGGGCTATGCCTCCTCGTGTGTATCGACACTGCTGCCAATGTAGCTCAGGCGACTGGTTTGAAAAGTATCCCTGGAAAATAAAGTGTTCAATTATAACGACGATGACGATGGATGACGACAATGTGCGTGGATTTGTATAGCTACATGATGATTCCTGCATTGCAGATTCACATACCGCCTATTAAAATCGTACTGGAACCTGCCCTAGCCTTTTGCTTTTCCTTTATGAAGTAAGCGCCTCGGGGCGGTGAGTCAACATATCAGCACTGGGATGATTGCGATGGTAAATTTGTACATCACGATGCAGGGCCTGTGCCGATTGTGAGTAGCAACACACATTCATTTGTGCCCAGGTCGCTTATCAAAAATAAACTAATACCTCAGTGGGCTTTGCCTGATCGGATGGGGATTGTTTAGTTGTATTTGTATGTTTTTGGGAGATTTGTTTGCATTACTTGTACTTTGCACTCCTATCGCGGTTTAGTACTGTTTGTTGTTGTGACGTTCTTATCCGCACCTACTGAAACATCTATGAAAATAGCTTCATCGCCCACCGGATTCCTCCACAATAAATAAATAAATATCCTAATTCTGATATACAGGGATGGGCAAAAGTGTCCGCTTCATCTCCGTTTCTACAATAAGGGGCCGTCCATAAATGACGTCACGCGATTTTGGACCATTTTTGACCCCCCCCCCCTCCCCTCGTCACACGGCATCACAAAAAGTCAGACCCCCCCTCAAATATGACGTCACAAAGCTCTGCCCCCCCCCCCCTCCAAAAAATATATTAAACATGCTTCAAATCGCTTTAAACTATTGTCATTGTAGCGCGTATTTTATGTGGCGCTGCACTCTGATGTTTTAAGAGAAAACATTTATTAAAAAGTCTATTTAATTAAGTAGTACGTGTTGTCTATATTTATTTAAAGTTGCGCATTTTGATGTGATGTCACATTTCTCAAACCTCCCCATCCCTAGTCAAACATCATCACAAATGTCTGACCCCTCCCTCCCCCCTAAGTGCGTGACGTCATTTATGGACGGCCCCGAAACGATTACGCTTGGCAGTGATCCTGCCATCACGTCATGGCCTATGCCGAACTTTCCCTCAACATTTTGAATCAACACGCGTTCAGAGTATTCGGCTGCTAGAAAATGTCACGCAATAAGCCAGTTCGTGGAGCTATCATTTGTGGTGGCCAGATCGCTTCTGAAAAAGAGCTGAATATAGCTCAGTAGGCCTTACCTGGTCAAATAAAAGCTATATATGTAGTACTGACAAACCCTAATGACACACCCACACGTTTCACGAAACTGAACTGCTGCACTACAATTATATTGAATCCACGCAGCTACTGGTTACTCACCCAGTACTGAGCCAATTGATGGTGCACGCCTGTGTATTTTGAGGTTCAGTCATCAGCATAAATGTCACCTCGTTAGTTTAAATATAATGTGCTTCGTCGCATCATCATCATTATCATCAACAGCCATTGCCTATCCACTGCTGCAAGAAGGCTTCCGAACGGCCCGGTGACCGCTACCATCCGTCTTTCGCGGTGGTCGTCAACTCCAAATCGCCAATTCTACCGTCGCTCGACGGTTGTCGCCTCCTCCGATCTCCGTTTCCAAAGAGCGCGTCTCTCTCCTCTCTCTCTCTCCCCCCTCTCTCCGACCTTCTTCGTGCGCTTTTCAGCATCTGCTGCGGTTGCCTTTGCCAGTGCCCACGTGGCCGATCTATGGCCGCAGTAGGCGGCCCGCGGCGACGGAGACGTCCCCCGAGGCCGCCGCGTCCCCCCACTCCCGATCCCCTCTTGCTGTCTCTTCGACGGTTCGGTCCCGAGCCGCCGCCCTCGATGACGGCTCCAGCTCGCGGAGGGGGGTCATTCCTTCTGCGGCGGCGTCCCTTGAGTTTCAACTTTGCTCAGCAAGCGCGGTTTTGTCGTAACGTCACCTTTTTTTTGTCGCTCAATCGATTCAGGGGCTAAGGGGCCGTCCATAAATGACGTCACACACCTGGGGGGGTCAGACATTTGTGATGTGTGACGATGGGGGGGGGGGGTGAGAAATGTGACGTCACATCAAAATGCGCAACTTTAAATAAATATAGACAACACGTTGTACTTAATTAAATAGACTTTTAAATAAATGTTTTCTCCTACAACATCAGAGTGCAGCGCCACATTAAATACGCACTACAATGACAATAGTTTAAAGCTATTTGAAGCATGTTTTATATTTTTGGTGGGGGGGGGGGCAGAGCTTTGTGACGTCATATTTGAGGGGGGGTCTAACTTCTTGTGACGCCGTGTGACGAAGGAGGGAGGGTCAAAAATCGTCCAAAATTGTGTGATGTCATTTATGGACGGCCCCTAAGAAGATGTGCCGGGCGGGGGGGTCCTTGTCGCTGTGCGTGACGCAGCTCCGCGAGGAGAAGCTGTGCTACGGTGAGAGGCGACCGCAGCAGACGGACCAACCCGGCAGCGCCGGGGACAATCGCCTGAGCGTGCAGCGCCCACCACGGCGCACCGTCACCAAGATGCTCTGTGAGTCCCCATCGACGGCACGCCTCTCGACACTCCGGTTAGCGCGGTTGGCTGCGTACCGTGCGAAATAAGTTCAACGTGCGTGTGTACGTCTAACGCGCACACATACACACGCGTATATCTATCATACACACACGTACCACACATGGTGCTCCGTCTAACCCACACTCACCAAACACACACGCATCTCACACACGTACACGTATGGGGCCGTCCATAAATGACGTCACGCACCTAGGGGGGGGGGGGTCAGACATTTGTGACGATGTGTGACGACGGGGGGGGGGTTGAGAAATATAACGTCACATCAAAATGCGCAACTTTAAATACATATAGACAACACGTTCTACTTAATTAAATATACTTTTTAATAAATGTTTTATCCTGCAACATCAGAGTGCAGCGCCACATTAAATACACACTACAATGACAATAGTTTAAAGCGATTTTAAGCTTTTTTTTTCTGGGGGGGGGGGGGACAGAGCTTTCTGACGTCATATTTGAGGGGGGGTCTGACTTTTTGTGACGCCGTGTGACTGGGGGGAGGATAAAAAAATCGTCCAAAATCGTGTGACGTCATTTATGGACGGCCCCTATCTCACACACACACGTATACACGTGCCCCGTCTCACCCACACTCACCACACACACAAGTAGCTCTTACACACACACGGATGCACGTGTCCTTCCCCGCACTTCCGATGACCACGCTTGTCTACGTACGGTGCGAAAGAATGTGAACATACACGCGTACGTACTCCGACGCGCCTCAGGCCCAGGTGGCGGGTGCTTTGCATGAATTTGGGTGGAACTCTGACGTGTTACAGTTTTTCAATGCATTCGTGACCGCATTGGCTGAGAGCTGGTAGCCATGCACATGGCCTGTAATCGAACACTGTGCAGCCAGTGAGGGTTTGGTGGAGCACGCAAATTTGTGAAACTCTCAAAAATCCACTGGGCTGCGATGTCGCCATCTCCGGGCTTTCCATTGGGTATTATGGAAGTACAGCAAGCTGATTAATTTCCATCTGAATTCCATCTGTGCTCTGGTTTCCTCCCAGATGTATAAACGCGCAGTCAAGGGCTTGGCCAAACATCCCAATCGAGGGGCATGGAGCTGGGGCCAATTGTTGGTGCCGGTTCTGGCTACCCTTCCCAAGCACGTGTCTGTGGCTCTCCATGCATCTGAATCTAATGAAAACCAAAAATATGCATTTTTTATGTAACGTTTAACAACACTTATCTACTCCCATTGTCGACAACAAAAGAGAATGGTGCCGCGGTGTAATGGTCAGCGCACTGGACATTCAATCAAAAGGTGAGCTTTTAAATCACCCGGTGTGGTCGTTAAAAACAACGGTGCAAGTTTCTTAAATCCCACCGCCGCCTCTGTCCACGCAGCAGTGTAAAAGGGCACCCAGTCGATTGGCGTGTCACGTGCGGTGGGGTATCGTGTGGGTACCCCCACCTCTTCCAAGACGTCTGGCCACTGTGTAAGGAGGCGGTCAAAATGCCCTCCAGAGGGGCTGTCTCGAGCTCCCTCTCGCAGAGGCCCCTTCTGTCAGCAGTGACGTGAGAGTGTCATCGCAGGGCTGCACAATCATGCGTTTGTGTGAGTCTCGGTGAATTGTGACTAAACTTGGTACCGAGAATGTTGAGTTTGTTCAGGTACGCAACAGTTTATAGTAAAAGTGAGTTTTTATTTTTGGTTTCTTTCCCCAAATTATTGTTAGAACGCTGCTATTGGCGTTATGTTAAGAGATGAGTACATTTCGATTTGGAATGGCTGGCAGTGCTTCATCCGCGATCCGCGTTTGAATCCAGATCTTCTTGAAAAATATCCAGGAACTAAGAGAAATACACTGGGCAAAGGATAGCAACTGAAATCACTATGTGACACAATTTTTGTTCCTGGGTAGGAAGTGTTATTTTGTAAGAAAATTACTATTATTCCCCACAAACTTTGCTTTGTGACTAGGACAGTGAAATTTTGAAATTGACCTATTTTCAATGAGAAAACGGGAGAATTTGTGTCTTTTCGTTCACATCAAGTCAGAAAAACAAAATATGAATCAAAATTAAAAAGCGTGTAAAATAGTTTTAGTTTAGTTTTACAACAATGTTGAATTGATAATTTGTGCAGTGAGAACTGAATCTTAATATTAAGTGATGTATTCATATTTGGGTACATATGTAGTGCTCGGACCGACACGACAGCTTCTTGTATTTCCTTGGTTCTTTATTCAATTATATACAGTGAGGGAAAAAAGTATTTAATCCCCTGCTGATTTTGTACGTTTGCCCACTGACAAAGAAATGATCAGTCTATAATTTTAATGGTAGGTTTATTTGAACAGTGAGAGACAGAATAACAACAACAAAATCCAGTAAAACGCGTGTCAAAAATGTTATAAATTGATTTGCATTTTAATGAGGGAAATAAGTATTTGACCCCCTCTCAATCAGAAAGATTTCTGGCTCCCAGGTGTCTTTTATACAGGTAACGAGCTGAGATTAGGAGCACACTCTTAAAGGGAGTGCTCCTAATCTCAGCTTGTTACCTGTATAAAAGACACCTGTTCACAGAAGAAATCAATCAGATTCCAAACTCTCCACCATGGTCAAGACCAAAGAGCTCTCCAAGAATGTCAGGGACAAGATTGTAGACCTACACCTGGCTGGAATGGGCTACAAGACCATCGCCAAGCAGCTTGGTGAGGTGACAAGAGTTGGTGCGATTATTCGCCAATGGAAGAAACACAAAAGAACTGTCAATCTCCCTCGGCCTGGGGCTCCATGCAAGATCTCACCTCGTGGAGTTGCAATGATCATGAGAACGGTGAGGAATCAGCCCATAACTACACAGGAGGATCTTGTCAATAATCTCAAGGCAGCTGGGACCATAGTCACCAAGAAAATAGTTGGTAACACACTACGCCGGGAAGGACTGAAATCCTGCAGCGCCCACAATGTCCCCCTGTTCAAGAAAGCACATATGCATGCCCGTCTGAAGTTTGCCAATGAACATCTGAATGATTCAGAGGACAACTGGGTGAAAGTGTTGTGGTCAGATGAGACCAAAATGGAGCTCTTTGGCATCAACTCAACTCGCCGTGTTTGGAACAGGAGGAAGGCTGCCTATGACCCCAAGAACACCATCCCCACCGTCAAACATGGAGGTGGAAACATTATGCTTTAGGGGTGTTTTTCTGCTAAGGGGACAGGACAACTTCACCGCATCAAAGGGACGATGGACAGGGCCATGTACCGTCAAATCTTGGGTGAGAACCTCCTTCCCTCAGCCAGGGCATTGAAAATGGGTCGTGGATGGGTATTCCAGCATGACAATGACCCAAACCACACGGTCAAGGCAACAAATGAGTGGCTCAAGAAGAAGCACATTAAGGTCCTGGAGTGGCCTAGCCAGTCTCCAGACCTTAATCCCATAGACAATCTGTGGAGGTAGCTGAAGGTTCGAGTTGCCAAAACGTCAGCCTCGAAACCTTAATGACTTGGAGAAGATCTGCAAAGAGGAGTGGGACAAAATCCCTCCTGAGATGTATGCAAACCTGGTGGCCAACTACAAGAAACGTCTGACCTCTGTGATTGCCAACAAGGGTTTTGCCACTAAGTACTAAGTCATGTTTTGCAGAGGGGTCAAATACTTATTTCCCTCATTAAAATGCAAATCAATTCATAACATTTTTGACATGCGTTATTCTGGATTTTGTTGTTGTTATTCTGTCTCTCACTGTTCAAAATAAACCTACCATTAAAATTATAGACTGATCATTTCTTTGTCAGTGGGAAAACGTACAAAATCAGCAGGGGATCAAATACTTTTTTCATCACTGTATTTATACTAGAGTAATACAAAAATGAATACAAAATATTTAGACACCAAGGTGCACTACCACAGGCGGGACTGGCCACAGCGGACCGATTTCTCTGTGGGGAGGAACAACGTCAAGTCGGAGCCACTGGTGGACCCCCGAAAGGTGCTCATGCCACCACTGCACATCAAATTGGGCTTTATGACACTTACTACCCAGGAACCAAAACAAATGTGTTACACAGTGTAGCCAGCAGCAGTAGACAGTGCCAGCAGGAGAAGCGAAACTGTTGACACGAATCACAATGCATGGATGAGTCAACACAAGAAACAACAAAAACATTGTAAACAAATTACGCAATAACTATTAATTTTCTTAATAAATATACTACCTTGAGTTGTTTTAAAAGACAATTACCGGCGTTCCAAAATGATGCCTACAAGCAGTTTCAAAGCTTCGCTAGTAATATACATCAGTATAGGCTGACACAGAAATACCATCTGTTATAGATATGAGTGTGTGATGGGTCCCATCAAAGAGCAAACATTGGGGTTGGGTAGGAATATCACTTGAGGACAGCGTGCTGTCAGCCAGTGTGTCTGCCACGGTGTAGAGATGTTAACTACCTCGCCTGGTATACAGGAGGTTGTGGGTTGATCCCGACCGCGACGCCTGTATATTTGGAGTTTGCATGTTCTCCCCGTGGCCGCGCGGATTTTTCTCTGGGTCCTCCGGTTTTCTCTCTCCACATTTAAAAGCAACGTGCGTTTAGAGAATTTGGCTGCTAGGAATTTCCACGTGATAAGCCACTTCGTTGAGCTATCATTTGTCGCCAGATAGCTTCTGAAAAAAATCTGTATAGCTATGTGGCCCTTACCTGGTCAAATAAAAACATTTTTAGTTTAGTTCAGACTGCCAGTGTCAGTCTTGAGGCTGTATCTGTTAGCATGGTGTTTATTCTGGATAAGTATTTAACTTTGCTTTCCCTGGAGCAAGGCTGTTTGCTGCTGCTGTATCAGAGCCAGCAGGTATAGCAGCGATAGCGATGGCTCCTTACCCAATGTGCGATGCGTCGCGGTGGCCTGGGTTACCAACCGGCACGTCCACTCTCAGCCTGGCGACAAGGTCAGGCCGATGTTTACCCACGCACTCACGCGATCTTGCGATGTGGTTTATGGAATGCCTTGCAAATTGGCAGTACGATTCTTTGCCAAACCGAACAGTTTCAAGTGGCATCCACACTTAGGTTGTGGTCTGCCGTAGGTGGCCGTTGCATCATGTTGAACGCACGGTGCGACATCAGCGCTGGGCAAATAAAATAGCCGAGAACGCGACGATGTCATGAGCCTGGCCAGTGCTTGGATGGGAAAACCCCAAGCACAGACAGCTTGTCATACGGCTTGTGGTGCTACGTGGGGAGAGCAGAGGGCAATGCATAGACATCGATAGCTGTCCAATATATATTGCTTGTTCAATGTCTTTGCACCCATCTTCACAAACGCACACCGACCGGCTTGGTGAAATATTGTCACATAACCCCCGTGGTCCCCCGCACCGGTGTGTGGAGGCCCTCATCCGGCACTGCAATTCAGAACAGTGTGCCATCAACAGCGCGATGCTTGTGATGTCTAACAAGGACCTCGCGGTCAAAGTCAAGTTGATACCCAGACAACGGGTGGGCGGTTCTCATCTCTATTGGTCACAGCGTGTGACTGGCAGACATTCCACATTCTTATGGCCAAGGCCAATCTCTATAGGACAACCACCGTTGTAATGTAGACTATTTATAAAACGGTGACTGCATCATTATCCGCACTGCATCTTATCGACGCAACACTGCAGCACATGCTTCCATTTGGGGCGCAACGTGGAGTCTATTTATTTTTTATATTCTGCTCTCAAACGGGTGACTTGGCTGAGAAGTGGTTTGACGCGAGTTTTTACTTTCACGCGGCGAAAAGGGCAGTGGACAGCAGACTCGCTAAGCTTTAAGCCAGGCGGTAATTTGGCTTTTGGGCCGGTAGGCACATAAATCGTGGCGCTATTCTTGGCGACTGAGAGGGAGAGCTCATTGCGGTATTGTCTGCGGAGTGGCGTTTGGCGGTGCCTGTGGCGGCGTATGCAGGCAGCGTGTCTCGCCTGTCCGACTAAACTCTGGCGATAGAATGTCGTTCCCGGCCTCCCTTCTTTCGTCTCCACTCCGTGCCACGGCGTCCCCTCCTCTCGCCCGTTAATTTGTGCACGGCGGGGGGTGGCAGCTCTCCCCCCCACCCACCCCCCGCTGCACGTCGGGGTCTCAAAATTGCCTCGCGAGTCGCGTTCATCGCTGCAAGGAAATTGTATCAATGCATTCACAGCCGGAACTTTCGGGTGAGCCTTGGGTAGAAGCGTTCGTTTTGAAACCAGGCAACCAGAAGCCGAGCCGGTGTCCCGCTCGCCGTGTCTTCTTGAATCGGTTTGTTCAAGCCAGTTGTTTATTTCTTTATTTAGCGAATGCTTTTACACGCGACTGCAATATAGTTAGAGCACCAGCCACGCAAGGGACATACATCAATAGTTAAATACACATGTCAGTGCTATATGTGAGTGGACACCAGCCCCGCATAGCCAGAGAGCCACGCGACAGCTTCCTCCTCCAGCACACTGCGGGCTGTCACGCCGTACGCCCCATCAATGTTCAGAAGCGGCACACACCCTGGCGATTCTACTCAAACCCCCCTGGCGCCTTGGGAGGTCGAAGCACTGTGGCAATCTGGACATACGGATCACTGACGAGGTCCTTGTCAGGCACACATCCACGCATCTCCATTCCACGCATCTCCATTCCTCGCCCTGCATACAGTCGGAGTCGTCGGGCCGTGGTGATATCCGCATTGGCTGTCGGGACCTCAGACACACGCGGGTTGGAGGCTTGAAGATGTCGAAGTGAAGGGGCGCCAACATTGAGGAGAAAACGTCGCTGGCTCTGCCGAAGCGCCCACCTGGAGCCACCCACAGTGCGGTGCCTCGGGTTCGTTGCGGCAGTGAGGACCAAATAATGGCGAGAAATTTCGCCGCTGCGTCGAATCATTCTGATGAGAGACGCACACGCGTAAGGGTTTGTCCGGACTTCTTAAAACAAGTCGTGCGAACTCTATTTGGACGTAATACTTTTTCACTGCATCAACAAAACAACCGTTTTGGAGCGTACATTAATGCCATTTCTGAGTCTCATTTACATATTTTCACGGTGTCCAATGCCGTCAACACTGTGTATAAAACAGACTTGTGCTGATTTGTGATTTAATGCATTCGCGCAACAGTGGGTACAGTGGAGAGCGACGGCGGCAGCAGTGACTTGTGCAAGGGGAATCGCTTGTGAACGTGCAGTTCGGCACTCACCATCACCAACACCATCAACATTGCGACCAATTCCAATTAAAAAACGCACACTTCGTGCACCGAATCACACAAACGCATATTAGCGCCGCCGGGCATTCAAGAAACATAATTTGGTCATTTTGGAATGATAATTGGCCTTTGGATACGAATGAAAATTACATAGAAATTATTCCGAAATGTTCACGGTGCCACAATCTCGTCGAGGCCCTGGTATCCATGCGTATAATGCCACCTAAAACGGGGCGTTGTTGATGACATGATGCTTTTGCCGTGAGAAACAGCATGCACCTGCCACTAATGGACATCTGCTCAAATTAAATGAGAGAATCGCTGTCGCGGGCGTAACGCCAAAACCACTTTAGCGCTGCCCTGAGACGCCTCCACTATTTCACACCTCAGCATCGGTAAATCGCTAACGGAGTGCCATTAGAGTATATTTAACTTGGCTGATGTATGCCGTGCAGACAGGCGGCGTTGTGTGTGCGCGTTAAAAAAAACCAGGCGCGGGGCACTGATCATCCTTGTAAAAGACTGATGGAAAACTTAATGGGATCTCACGTTGTAATTACGGTCGGGAAAAAAATATCTAATGGTTCCCATTTAGGACTATCCTTTAGGTAGCTGTACTGTGACGGCGAAGTTTAAACTTTAAGTGGAATGAAGTTACACCAGCAATCACGGTGCCATTGAAAGTCATGGAAACGGAGGTCTGCTCTATGGCAACCTCAGTGCCGTTAGGAATAAAACGGCCAAAAAATGGCAAATCGAGTCTGACACTTAAACATCCACAGCAGGCTTGAATAAAAATCGCGAGCACGTCACATCAGTTATTCATATATTCAGATGGGAAAAGTGGAAGCGTATGGACCCATTTTTTTTTCTGGGGTTGGTGACATTTGGTTTGCATTCGCCCCATCTCACAGCGCATTATGGAACTAACTTAAAGACTCGTCATAAACCATCATGACGCGAACTCCGGTCATCCTCGCAGCGGCGTTTGGCTAGCTATCAAACAAAGACAGTCACTGCATCGCGTGCATTAAGATGTGCTTCTGCAGCCGTCTGGAGCGCTCTTTCTTCTGATAGTAGGAAGCCAATGGAGTTTCGCACTTTGAAATCAATTTTGAAAACTACTTTCTCTTTAAAATGCTTTTGGTGTTTAGTTTGTTACCCTTCCCCCACACCTCCAATTAGCACGGTTGGCCATTTACGAAAGAAGTTCAACAATAATACAGATGCACAAATGTGCGGCGAGTTGTTCAATACTGGCCAGTGTGTGGATTGCAGAGCCACCAGGCACGCTACAAGTCATGGACAAGACCACGGAGAGACGCGGCGATACAAACGTCACAGTCTGATATGCGACGCCAGTGACGGTGCAGACCATGTTGAGTATCTCAATACCTACCGGCTGGTATCGTAATTGGTTATGCGATCCCAAATTTAGACTTAAAACTTTCGTGACTGCAGGAATTCATATTCTTGGTTCATTCGGCAAAGTCACGTAAATAGAAAAAAAAAATCTAAAATAAAAGCAAAAAACACAAGCGATCTTCTTCTCTCCATCTATCCCGTTCCCTTTTATGATTCCCCACTATTGCTGTTATTCATTCATCAATCCTTGTGTAGTGTACTAATTCAGAGACACTAGTAGGAGGCGTTATTCCTCTTGTTTATTCCGGCTCTCACTGCCATAGGGGATAACTCCATACCGGGTCGGGACAGCCAACATTCTTCAAGACCCACAACTTGAACAGGCGAAGACCACGACGATAGCAGCATGACGAGTTCCATTACCGATGGCAGCAGCCCTGACTGTGAGTTGGAGCTCGCCCTTTATTATCTCCAGAGTGGCCAAGCTCCGCCCTCGGCCATGCACCCTTCTGAATCCCCCAGAAGGCTCCAGGCTTGGCCCACGGGTCCAACTGGCTGCTACCCTTAAGTCCATTGTCTACTAATCTCCCAGCTCCACACGCTACAGTAACTCATTCAATGGCACGACACTTGTAGCACGCCCGTGCCATATAAATCACTCTACTCTGGTAACGGTGTGTAAGCTATGTCAAGCGCCTTGAGTGAAGGCGCACTTTAAATATTAGATGAAATAGGACAACAGTTGCTGGCTTCCAACAAAGTCGCACTTGTTTTTTTTTGTGATCGATCCAAGAGGAACGTAATACTTAATTAACCCCTGGCCAGGTCACGTGTGGGTGCTCCAGAGAACCCCGATAGAGTGTGCAGTAATGCCCTGACTGACGTGTTCGCCTGTTACATGGATTCACAAAACGTCGCCACTTTATTATTAACACCGCTACCTGATTCGCGTCACCTCAATCCCCACACTTACGTCGTTGACAGCAGCATCCGTCCTTTCTCGTTATCCGTCGCCTCTCAGCCTTTGCCTCAAAAACCTACCCTGTAAATAGCTTTGATTGACGTCGTCTCGATATTTGTCGTCGCACCTTTCAGGAACGCATCCCCGACGTAAGTCGGGGTATTGCTGTATTTGGCTGACCCTTCCATGCTGTTTAGATGTCTTGGGAGAGGTGGGAGTACCCACACTTTACTCCACCACTAACTGTGGTGAGCCAATTTATACTGCTATGTAAAGAGAGGCGGTGGGAGATTTCAGAAACGCTTCCCTTTTCAAATTCTGTGCTGTAAGTCCAATTGGTAATTTGGACAACCGACGTCTTCACTAGCAAAAAAATTATGCATTATATACTGCTGTCCAATGAGATGTTCATTTATATCTGTAGTGCTTGAGACACGCATCACGCGCTGGGTCGGTATGCGCGCACGTGGCGGACAGTGAGGGCGAACGAGGACATAGGGCGCTGATTGGCTAGCCGTTGTTGTTGTACAAATTAAGGTGGCGTGATAATTAAGGGGGACGTAGGTGGCCGGGGGTAATTGAGGACGCAGGGCATTGATTGGACGAAAGGGGCTGTTATCTGAGATTGGCGCCGGCGTGTCTGGAATAACAACACGACGTGGCACCGGGGGCTGGGGGCAAGTGGCGTCGCGGGGGATGACCTAATTAATTAGGGATAATTGGTTCGGGGATAAAGTGTGAGATGGTGGAGTGAAACGGGAGTTGTTGGTGCCTGGGACGAGAGACGAACGGATGGAGAGACGGAGCAGCGGATAGAGTGAGTACAGCGTAGGGTAGCAGTGGATAGTGAGTCCAGCATAGTAACGGAAGCATCAGTGGAGAGAGAGACAACGGAGAGTGACGACGGAGAGTTACGACGGAGTGTGACGACGGAGTTGATAAAGAGCAGCCGAGCTGGAGAGAGAGAGCGGAGAGGAGAGTCGACGGAGGAGCAGAAGGGAGCGAGCGAGGCCAGCGGTGTGCAGCAAGCGAGCGGAGGAACATTGAGTGATGTTGACGGAGAGTTGTGGGTTGGAATGTACGGAGGAACATTGAGCGGTGTTGACGGGAGAAATGTGGAACTACAGTGAGGGAAAAAAGTATTTTATCCCCTGCTGATTTTGTACGTTTTCCCACTGACAAAGAAATGATCAGTCTATAATTTTAATGGTAGGTTTATTTTGAACAGTGAGAGACAGAATAACAACAACAAAATCCAGAAGAACGCATGTCAAAAATGTTATAAATTGATTTGCATTTTAATGAGGGAAATAAGTATTTGACCCCTCTGCACAACATGACTTAGTACTTGGTGGCAAAACCCTTGTTGGCAATCACAGAGGTCAGACGTTTCTTGTAGTTGGCCACCAGGTTTGCATACATCTCAGGAGAGATTTCGTCCCACTCCTCTTGCAGATCTTCTCCAAGTCATTAAGGTTTCGAGGCTGACGTTTTGGCAACTCGAACCTTCAGCTCCCTCCACAGATGTTCTATGGGATTAAGGTCTGGAGACTGGCTAGGCCACTCCAGGACCTTAATGTGCTTCTTCTTGAGCCACTCCTTTGTTGCCTTGACCGTGTGGTTTGGGTTATTGTCATGCTGGAATACCCATCCACGACCCATTTTCAATGCCCTGGCTGAGGGAAGGAGGTTCTCACCCAAGATTTGACGGTACATGGCCCCATCCATTGTCCCTTTGATACGGTGAAGTTGTCCTGTCCCCTTAGCAGAAAAACACCCCCAAAGCATAATGTTTCCACCTCCATGTTTAACGGTGGGGATGGTGTTCTTGGGGTTATAGGCAGCATTCATCCTCTTCCAAACACGGCAAGTTGAGTTGATGCCAAAGAGCTCCATTTTGGTCTCATCTGACCACAACACTTTCACCCAGTTGTCCTCTGAATCATTCAGATGTGCATTGGCAAACTTCAGACGGGCATGTATATGTGCTTTCTTGAGCAGGGGGACCTTGCGGGCGCTGCAGGATTTCAGTCCTTCACGGTGTAGTCTGTTACCAACTGTTTTCTTGGTGACTATGGTCCCAGCTGCCTTGAGATCATTGACAAGATCCTCCTGTGTAGTTCTGGGCTGATTCATCACCGTTCTCATGATCATTGCAACTCCACGAGGTGAGATCTTGCATGAAGCCCCAGGACGAGGGAGATTGACAGTTCTTTTGTGTTTCTTCCATTTCCGAATAATCGCACCAACTGTTGTCACCTTCTCACCAAGCTGCTTGGCGATGGTCTTATAGCCCATTCCAGCCTTGTGTAGGTCTACAATCTTGTCCCTGACATTCTTGGAGAGCTCTTTGGTCTTGGCCATGGTGGAGAGTTTGGAATCTGATTGATTGCTTCTGTGAACAGGTGTCTTTTATACAGGTAACAAGCTGAGATTAGGAGCACTCCCTTTAAGAGTGTGCTCCTAATCTCAGCTCATTACCTGTGTAGGACTCGTACTCTCGTTGTCTTTCTCGTCTCGTTTATTCACGAGTAGAGTTCACACCTCCTCCTCATCATCGCTCCGGGTCTCTCCGTTCACTCCAATGCACGACCCGCCATTAACAACACTCCATGTCTCTCCGTTCCTACCGTACACTGTGTTCTCTCTATCCACTGCTACCGTACACTGCGGTCTCTCTATCCACTGCTAACCGTACACTGTGTTCTCTCTATCCTTATCGTATCTATTCCTGCTCACTGCTGCTCCATCTCTCTCCTGGGCACCAACCACTCCAGCTCCAATCCCAACCAAGACTCCCGTCTCTCTGTTACGCTGTCCCCTTCATCACCGCACCAATCAGTCCCAATCAATTATCTCGTCCCCCGCTTTGCTACTCGCCCCCAGCCTCACGTGACCATGTTATTGCCGCCAGGCCGGCGCCGGTCATTAGCCACTCACCCTTCTGACCAATCACCGGCCTGCGTCCTCAGTCACCCCTAACACCTGTCGCGTCTCTTAACGACCCCCCCCCCCCTTAATGCCACGACAACAACAACCGTGTCCTCAGATGCTCCCACTGTACTCTGCTCGCTTTCCTAGCAATAGAACGCGTGGCGCGTGATATTTCAAGTCATACACCTGTATAAAAGACACCTGGGAGCCAGAACTCTTTCTGATTGAGAGGGGGTCAAATACTTATTTCCCTCATTAAATTCAAATCAATTTATAACATTTTTGACACGCGTTTTTCTGGATTTTTGTATTGTTATTCTGTCTCTCACTGTTCAAATGAACTTACCATTAAAAGTATAGAATGATCATTTCTTTGTCAGTGGACAAACGCACAAAATCAGCAGGGGATCAAATACTTTTTTCCCTCACTGTATATAATTGAATAAAGAACCAAGGAAAGACAAAAAGCTGTCGTGTCGGTCCGAGCACTACATATGTACCCAAATATGAATACATCACTTAATATTAAGATTCAGTTCTCACTGCACAAATTATCAATTCAACATTGTTGTAAAACTAAACTAAAACTATTTTACACGCTTTTATTTAACTCACTCTGTCTGTTGTTGTTGTCGTATCCTCAAATCTTGTAACTTAATTTTAACCCACTTCCCAATGTGCTATCGACTGCAAACTTCTATCATAAAAAATAAAAATTTTAAACATTATTTTTTATATATTATGTTTCGGCTTGGGTGTAATTGTCCACGCTCAACTGACGTTGGCTGTAAATCACCACGGCCCCTTACGTTATGGCAAGCTTTGTGGCCACTTCCTGGAGTCGTGGAGTTCTGCCATTACGAGTACGGTATATTTCATTAAAGCGTGTTTAAATTTTTTTTATATTACTTATTTAATTCAACTAAACTTTTTATTTTACCAGCTAAGGCTCACTGAGCTATATAGCTATTTTTCTGAAGTGACCTGACCGCAAATAATTGCTCAACGAAGTGAAAATGTATAGAAACCAAATACTCGAAACGCATGTGTCTGAGAACTATTGTCAGCACCCTGAGAATATTTTTAAAGGGCGCTTTATAAATTATTATTATTGTAGTAGATATGGAGGAAAAACACGGAGGACCCGGATAAAAATCCATGCGACCACAGGGAGAATATGCAAACTCCAAATATATAGCAGGCATCAGGGTCGGTATCGAACCCACGACCTCCTGCATACTTGCACTTGGGTAAAATATTATTGGGGAAGGATTCTGGTCGAGAAGGCGATAGAGGTAGAGAGAAAGTGACGTGGGATATACATTGCGGCCAAGTCTGTGGCTCGTCTCTCTCCAAGATAAACTAAAATGAATGGAGCAATAAAGGAGGCTGCTTCGATTCCCCCCGAATCTTTCTTGCAAAAATATTCCTACATGAATGGATTCTGGTCTTTATAAAGGAAGGAAATTGAACAAGCGTCGTGGTCGTCAATAATTCATCGACGGTATACACGATGTATGCGAGGATGAAGTCACGCAAGTTGAAGGTTGCGTATATATTAATGCACAGACATCAATAGAAGTGAAGGTTGTGAAACGCCTTCCATTGAAATGGACATTATGGATGTAATAATTCAGTAAATAAAAACGTGTCTCCATGCACAGCATGTTGCAAGTGGTCCCGGTTTGTTCAGAACATTAGTAAAGTGCACATTTAATACAACGCAGGGAAAAAATTAACTTAAAACAATGAGCCGTACTTTTGACTTGACATGTATATAAACTCGTGGCATGCAGGGCAGAACAGAAAGTAGGTTGCTGCTTGGCTGCAGTGCATGGCTTTGCTGGGTTTTTTTTATCCTCTGTATGCATAGGTGTTCTCTGCTTACATTAGAATCTCTATCCAAATCTTTATTTCGACTGGAAGAATTCGATAACTTATGCATCTCTTTTTTTTACAGCTGTCTAGTAGTGGCGAGTTAGAGTTACAGCAACAAACAATACAAAAACACGAGAGAAGTGCAAAGTACAGGAAAGCTAAGCAAGTGAATAAAAAAGTACAAATTGCATAAACACTACATGCTATCTTGGGGCAATCGGGAACACACGCAGGGCTCTAAGAGAAAATGGCGTCACACCTCGTGACTTGTCTCCTCCTCCTCAAATAAAATGGCGTCACACCTCGTGAATGTCTCAAAGAGGGGGGGTCCCTCAAAGTCCTTACGAGGTTTCATCGGATGTTTGAAAATGTTTTTATTTTTTTCTAAAATAAAATTCTACTCGTGCACAAATGTAACGTGTTCCGTTTCGGTAGCACATTTTAGAGCTTTATTGAACAAATTTCAATCGCACGCAGCAAGTTGCTTTCACAATTGCGTTTGCAACGAAATCGATGTTAATTAGCTGCGTTACTCCCATAAGCAGCAAGGAGAGCGAGTGAATGAAAGCAAAATGTATCGCAATGCATGTTGCTTAATTCACGAATCCTGATGATATTCAGGTACCAACAAATAGCCAATATCTGAATGGACAGCGAAGCACTCCGTCGTGCCATTCGTTAGAGCACCTGTTTACACAATGATGGCAGAATTAGTAATATTTCTTTGTTTTGTTTACTATGCAAACACAATTACTTGTAAAGAGTAATTATTTACAGCGTTCCCCGATGTGCAGGCATTGTGTTGTCGGAGTGTTCTACTTAAGTGGAACAGATGCTCCGGCACACGCAGAAGACACAGAGAGTGCTGCTGGGAAAGTAGCTGCTTCTACAACTTCTTTTGTACGGCTGCTGCTGTAGATGCAGAGCAACGACTACAATTTCACATTCAGGTGGTGGTAAAGGCAGATAACTGCGGGCAGGAGCAGTAGCGGAGTAGTGTATCGCAGTGGTGATATCTTCTTCGTGTTTGTGGATCGGGGTATTGCATCGCTATACTGGAGAGTTCTTAATTTTACATCAACGCGGCGACCGAACATCGATCGTCGATCTCCCGGTCTCCAGAGCAACAGCACAAGCCAAGTAGCTGCTTGGTGGCCATGAAAAATAACCCGCACATGGAAACGAAACTTGCGAAGACGATGCTGCGATGGAGAACGTCCAGGATGAGATGCGCAGGTGCGGCTTTGCATCGCGGGGGCATTTTGCGCAGATATCGAGCGTGGCGCTCATGCGTGAAACGAACACAGCCTTTTTGTCGATCTTCTGGGCGAAGGCCTCCCAACGCACGCCGTTTAAGTCGTGGGGGTTGGGGCGGGTGGGGATCGCTCGCTGCCCCCACCAACCCGCAATGACCAGCATGGTGAAGTATGGTCTAACTGGTTTTTGCGGGTTGGTGGAGGCAGCTGGCTGCCTAGGACCTGTTCAAATCCGCCAGTACTTACATCAAGCCTTGGCTGGGAATCACACGGAGGCGGGCGAGTTCATAACGGTGGCAAGATGTGAACTACCTCGCCTGGTATACAGGAGGCTGTGGGTTCGACCCCGACTGACGCCGACGTATTTGTTGTTCGCTTGTCTTTCTCTCTCCCCGAGGTCGCGTGGATTTTTTTCCGGGTCCTTTGGGTTTTCCCTCTACATTTAGAATCAACATGCATTTAGAGTATGCGGCTGCTATACATTTCCACGTGATAAATCACTTCGTTGAAAAGAGCTATGTAGCTCAGTGGGCCTTACCGCGTAAACTAAAAATAGTTTAGCTTTTAAAATAATGTAATATTAGTTGATAACACAGGGCACGAACCACCATCCATCCCCGTGGTAATGCTGGTGACACAAGTGGACTTAAACGCCCCAAGAGCTCTGCTGGATGTAGCTGCCTTAATAAACATGCACACAGCTGCAATGGCCTCTGAATGATCCGAATATGTTCTCTCTTTTTTCTACTGTCTGACCGAATGCCTGCACAAGAAGACCACAAGCAACATTACCTGAAATTATAAACTATTCAACAGTTTTTGTTTTTTAACCAGGTAAGGCCCACTGAGCAGTATAGCTCTTTTTCAAGAGTGGCCTGGCCACCGACGTGGCTTATCGTCGTGTGGACATTTCTAGCAGCCAAATACTCTAACTGCATGTTTATAAATGTGGAGGGGAAAACCGGAGGACCTGGAGAATAATCCACTTATATTCGTTGAGCTTCTCTTCCTAATACATCTGCCAACTGTAGGGTACATTCTATCCTATTCCCTATTTAAAAAAAAAATAATCATAATAATGTTTAGTTACATTTGGTTTAACTCATGCAGATTGCATCTCACAATCGTTGAGGAACCACAGCTGAGCTTGGATGGCAGCCAGGCCATGGGCCACGCTATCAACGATTGTCCAAACTCTGTAGTCCTCTATATATTAAGATGGTACAGCCAATTAATGAGTGTTTATACGTTTTTTATAGAATCTCCCGTCATCTTTTCATGCCAAAAATCAGTGCTATCGAAGAGTCCGTCTCATGCCTTGCATTTGCTCTTTAAACTTAGCCTGCAATCATTGTCATCTCAAACATTGTTGCATTCCATGATCTTATTATATACATTATATGGCTTACTCTTTGGGTCTTTCGGTAAAGTCCCGCAGTCACGAAAGCTTTAAGTCAAGTATATGGCTTCTTAGATTTGGACACTCGTTTCCTTATGTTCCTTGTCATAATGATAACACTTTGGCTCAATCACAGCCATTTTAAATCCTTCCCGAAGTGGTTTTGTTTGCTTACATTACCCCCCTCCCTCCCTTTCTTCCCTCCTCTCCCCTTCCCTTACAAATCTGCTGCTCGTGAACGTTACCCCTATGGTGGTAGGTCAGTGAGCCCCAAGTGCCTCCAGTCGCCTTCCTTCTCCGTGGGAGTATCGTTCCGGTGTTTATTGCGCGCTCGTGACCTGTATTCCCCTCGTCCATGTTTGCGTTGTGAACGTATTGCGTCTATGAAAAAGGAAAACAACAAAAATCCTTCCCGAAGTGAGTCTGGGTCTGATGTTCCTTCTTCTAAGGCTTACTTCCGTCAAGGTGATGTCCCCGATTGTTTCACTGGTCCACATTTCCGCTTGTTTGTCTCTCAGTATAAATCAAAGCATGCATCCCTCCGTGCTTCTTTGCGCACTTTTCAGCTGGTACCATAAAAATTGCGACAGTAATTTTCTATGTTTTATTCACTTTCGCAGGGTGTGTGTGTGTGTGTGTTTAAATCCATGAAGTGAGAGAATGTCCCGAGTGTCCATTTGCCTACAAATGTCCCCTGGCAAGAACATATATAATATGACATAGAGTAATGCTTTCCTTACCCAGGGTCCAATCTCAACATTGATGTATATTTTAATGGAATACCTCAAAGCAAGTGTTGCTGTGATCTAACACATTGTGGCGTAGTGCGTGAAGCCTTCCCCGTGAGCTGGAGAGAGTGTGGTCAGGCCGGTGTGGGAACGGGTTTTGGGGGAGAACACGCCAACCAGGTCTAGCGAAACGTAGGCTATTTATAGACGGACCTCTCTCGGGATTGGCACAGGGACCGAACAATAGGCTGCGCAGCCCTATTAAAGGAGAGCCCGAATTTGTGAAGCAGAGTTGCATAGGGGAGGGGGAAAACCTCTGGAGGAGGAACGCGGGAACTCTGAAGCAGAGTTGCGTAGGGGAGGTGGACGACCCCCCTTTACCCCCCAAAAGCTTCCGTGTGTGTCTCGGGGAAGCGGTAGGGACCTTAGGTGTCAGTGGATGTGTGTGGCTGATCTTGTATTGATTCTATTCAGTTGATGTTTTTTTTGTGATAGCCTGCTCCACGGTTGTAACTCCTCTGCCTGGGATGGTCGATGTCAGCTCGGGGAGTAATAAAAAGCTGAAATACCTAACAGCCAGGACTCTGAGTGGTCGAACACCAGCGCAACTCTTTTCACCCCAACCGTCAGCCCTCCTGATTAGGCAACGTGGCACACATTACACATCTGATTGGCAATTACATGGTAAGGCAGGTTCCAATTTCAGTTTAGAGATTAATGCCCCTAAACCTTTGTATACAAATATAGGCTTACAACCCAGTTTGTATAATGTTCTCACTTGAAATTGTGGTCAACGTTGCCTCATCACATGAAGCAATTCCTCATACAGTACCACATAGTAATATATCTGTGCCATCTGCAGCGGGTTGAGCGGAGTGGCACGGTTTGTTTCTGTGCCACTGCTAACATAAGTGGCGATTGACATCTGAGCCAGTCCCATGCTGCCCCTTCACCCAGCCCACACTGATTGGTGTGGTGAAGCATGGTCAAACATGCCCACACGTCACACAGCAGGAGGAGGCCTTCATCCAGCAGTGGCTTGGTAAAAGTTTTGAATTAATTATGTTATTATTGCTATGATTGTCATCTTCAGGGGGAGGATTAATTCATCACAGACAATGCTATTCTTATTTCCCCATTGATTGCATTGCAGAAAGAGTCCTCTCGTTTCAAGGTTACAAGGAAATATACGCTGCCCTCATTCTGCATACGCCACTCATGCTTTAGTCCGAGATTAAACTTTTCCCTTAACCTAGTCCTCAGACGGTTGGATTATAATGAAAAAATACCGAGTTGAATATGAATAAGAATACATATTTTACGAGGACAGCTGTGTCCTGGATCATTCCATCCACCCTTGACCACAAATATAATTTTGGCATCAAGGTAAAGTCGAATCGGAGGCTCCTTCCCAATATTATATCCGCACTGCATGCGCGGCATTGCCTTTTCAGAATGTCTCCGTGCATTTGGGAATACAGTATTTAATTTTGCGGGTGATTTTTGTAAATGTAGCAACTGAGTTTGTGACACGTTCGCAATGACCTTCACGGGCTGCTATAATTACGTTTCCTTAATCTAACTGCGAACAATATTATTTATGGATTCTTAAATGACATTCGGCTAAGTGTCGTCAAAATGACGGTGCCTTTATAACAGCCCCACAAAACTGGCTCTATGCAAACTAGCTTAGCACCGTGTGCCTTAGTAGCAAAGGTAGTTGGTGCTGCTAACCGCTGGACTATTTAGCCACAACAACAACGTACACGTTCTGTACTGTTGGCTACGTACGGTGCGTTCTTTGGTCTGACACTGGTGAGACTAGGCCATGAAGAAGGCTGTCTCTGGTGCAGGCCAATCAGTTTCAATGACAATGCATAAATAATTATCAGAGCATGTTTGTTTGCATGCTCACCACAAGTATGTGTGGTTCATTCAGACACGATTCCTTGCAACAGGTTTCTATTTGGTGTTTGAACATCTTAACACCTTCTGTTTCATTGTCACAAAGGGTAAAACATATTCATATTTTGCATACGATGTGAAAGAAGTTCAACATATGTACATACGTGGGTAATGCACCACCACAGTGGCACAAGTGTAATGTCCCATAGTGAGACTTACACACGGACAAGTGTTGGGGAACATTTCGAGGAAGCGATCAAGGGGAGGAGAGAAAGGAAGCAATTAAAGGGGTCTGCAGGGATGGCAAGCATGGATATATGCACGCTGAGAATGACACTGAGACAGGAATGGGAAAAACGCGGATTAGGGGACATACGCAGGTTGCCGACGTCATCCAAACCGTTTAGAAAAAGTTCGTGGGCTTGGGTAGGACACGTCGCTAAGAAGGGACGATGGGGCAAGAATAATAACCGAAGTGGGAGCCATCCCATCGCTCCATCTCTCATCAGTGGATGTCTGAAAGGGCGTCCACTGGTTTGGAGATTAATGCAAAGCAAATCTGAAATCAGGCCTGGATATGTTATATTATGTATGAATGGAAATAGATTTTTGTTTTCGGAATGATCCGTAGAAACGTTTGCGCTTTTCACGCCAAAAGTGGTGTTAGGTGACATTGGGTGACGTCACTATCGTTAGCAGAAAGACATTTTACAGAGACATTGGTACATAATTATTGCACAATTGATGAATATATTAAATAAATTTTCATTGATACATTATGCCAATGATCAGAAAACCAGAAAATATCCTAAATCGTCCTGAAAAATCAGATAATCCGATAAACCTGCATTTTTTTAAACCCAGACCTCTTCCCCACCAGATTCCGTATTGCAAAGCAATCCTCTGGGGCAGGAAGTCGAGCAGAAAGTCGAGCAGGAAGTCGAGCATAGCCAGAGCGTGTGCGGTGAAGCTACGTTGCTGTTTGCAGTAATGGGATGATGAGTGCTGCACTCCATGCTGTGTGCGTGAGCAGTCGTGCTGGTGCTGGTGTTTGGGCTGTGCTGGGCTCCGTTCCACGTCGACCGTCTCTTCTACAGCTTCGTCACCAAGTGGACCGAGACCCTGGCGCTCGTGTTCAACACTGTGCACATCATGGCAGGTGCAGTGCGAGTGCGGACGCAGCCCCGACTCGAACGTGGGCAACAATGCATTGAGACCGAAATGTCTCTTTCTCAAGGGGGCCCAAAGCAGATATTATAGTTGTATGAGTCAAGTGAATGCAAAAATTATGCGACGGACAAGCTATGTAACTGAATATCAGAGTCGCTTGAAATAATTACGTTGATAGACAGCACTTGCCCCAACAGTCCTGTGTAGGCTGCTACATGGGAGGTGGGAATGGCTGTTTATATTTCTTACTTTCACCCCTGACTGCAAAACCACCGCGTCGTTTCTCCCCTGCAGGCGTCCTATTTTACCTGAGCTCCGCCGTCAACCCGATCATCTACAACCTGCTCTCGACGCGCTTCCGCGCCGCCTTCCGCGAGCTGCTCTTCCGCCAGCTCAGCCGGAGCACCTCGCTGGGCTCCAGTCCTGCCAAGCTGTCGCTGGTGAACCGCCACAGCCTGACGGCGCTCAGCGGCCAGACGCTCAATCTGGGCGAGCTCGTCGACCTGGGCTGCCCCGCGCCGCTGCTCCCGGCGCAGGCCAACGCCGCAGGAACCGCCGCGCGGACGGCCACACTACCGGTGACGAGGGAGAGCATCCATCACATCTGCCTGTGAAGAGGAACTGCCGGCTGTAAGCCACCGAGAAGCTCAGGAGGCCCGGATTGATGCAGCGGGGCCTTTTAGAGGCTGCAGCCCCAGTGTCGGATTTTTCGGGGTTCTAACAAACATATTTGAGTGCTTTTCTTAACGGTTGAAATGCAATACTGTGGCACTATGATACATGCCTGGTATGCAGAAGTGCGTGGGTTCGATCCCGACCCTGATGCCTGCTGTATATTTGGAGGTGCATGAAAGACAGTGGTGTTTGACGTCCTAAATTATTACCATGGTAAAAGTAAACGGGAAAAGTGCAGCCCTGCACTGGCATGCCACTACTGATGGAAAGGCCTCCGATAGAGGATATTTGACCTACCTCTTGCAGAATTAGAATCAGAATATGTATTTATACCCGAGGAATCCAATGAGCTATAAAGCTCGTTTTCACAGATGTCCAGAAGGGGCACGGGGTAAGAACGTTACAACAACACACAATACAAACATATGATCGTAGTGCAAAGTACAAGAAAGGTAAACAAATCACCAAATCACATACAACTAAACCATCCCCATCCTACCAGGCAAACCCCACTGAGGTATTAACTTGTGTTTCTAAAGCAACCTGATCATAAATGATAGCTCAACAAAGTGGCTTATCATTTGGACATTTATGCTAGCACAATAATCTACATAATCTCAATGCATGTTTCTAAATGTGGAGGGAAAAACCGGAGGACCCGGAGAAAAAAACCCACACCACCACGGGGAGAACATGCAAACCCCAAATATACAGCAGGCGTCAGGGTCGAGATCGAACCCCCGACCTTCTGCATACTAGGCGAGGTAGTTAACATCACAGCTTTAAATTGGTGAGAGCAACCCAAACTATACCCCAACACATGTGACCTGCCGATCGAACAACTGCAGAGTACCGATTCATAATGCCAAGTCGTCAGAGGCAGGGGAGCTTCAAGAAACCTGCTCCAATCGTTTCACCGTTGACCCCCGTCTTGCAAGTCCAGTTTTGCTCACCAGTACACCACAGCGGCAAATTAATGTAACGGTGTAAGGCCATTATCCGGACTATCTATAACATCATTTGCATTTCTAATTCTTGACTGTCGGGTATTGCACACGCTAGTTCGCTGTGCTCACTCTAAATGTGGACACGCAGTCTTTGTCATACAACCTCCTGCGATGCAGCAATTAAACAGACCGGTAGGGCATCACGCGAACGTCAAAGCAACACAAGGCCACCAGCAAGAGAACAATTACATGTGCCCACAATGACGACGAATTCCTTCACCCGAGATGTATGAGTACTCTTGTTTTAAATTAGTTGGGGGGAACTGTTTACGTGTGAAAGTTAAGTTTCAATCTGTCGTTCTCAAATCAGCGCTTAGCCCGTCACCGTGAGCGCACGATCGCTCACTCGGCCAGCAGCCAACTCAACTGCTATTTGTCTTTGTGTGTTGGCGTGACTTTGTCAGCTGTTGTACTCTTGGGACGAAAGTCAACGTTGGAATTGTGTTGACCACTGAATAACCCAAAATATTGTTGTTATTGTCCTTTAAGCACAGATTTAGAATATGTATTAGTACTGGAGGAATCCGATGAGCTCTAAACAAAAACACGATAGCAGTGCAGAGTACAAGAAAGGTAAACAAATCACCCAAACACAAATAAAACTAAACCATCCCCATCCTATCAGGCAACGATCAGAGGTATGAACTTCTTTTTCAGAAGTGACCAGGCCACAAATTGTAGCTCAACACAGTGGCTTATCATTTGGACATTTCTAGCAGCAAATTTATCTCAATAATCTCAATGCATGTTTATAAATGTGAAGGGAAAACCCGGAGGACCCGGAGAAATAAATTCACGCAACCACGGGGAGAGTGACATGCAAACATTGTTGCTCGAGAGGGGGGTGACGAACGGACACTTGGTTACGCCACCGAAATCAGAGGGGAACGTGACGGTTGTGCCAGAGGAACCCACTGGCCCAATTCGCCGTGTTGTTTTGTTTATCACAGCTGCAGTGTCTCGAGTCAAAGAAGCAATGGGCAGCACTGACCATCGCTGGCTTTGAACTAATGGTGGACAATCTACATTACTATAGCAGGGACTCATTAACACTAATCAACACGGCCAAGTCTGACTTTTTTGTTGTTGTGCACCCTGGAGCAGTGGCTCTCAGGAGTGTGGTTCCCTGGTACCCCCGGTCGGTGATCCGGGACACTCCTCGAGGTGGTCCGCGGGGCCCGTGATCCGGGCAATAATGACGTCTATTATACCTTTTGTTTCTGACATGAATTAATATTTTACTTATATTTGGTTAAAAAAAAAAGTTCGTTAAACTACCCTGATTAAACTACCCTAACCCTGATATATAAATGCCCCCCCTCCTCCCCCTTAAAAAACCTTATAGCTGCGTAAAAAAAAAAAACATGTTTTTATGTTGCGGTAATATTAATCATTTTGTATTACAGGGACTCCTCCACTTACGAACGAGTTAAGTTTCAGAGGTCTGTTCGTAAGTCGATTCGTTCTCGTGTCCAACTCTACTACTGTCGATTCCAAGCATGTGGTACGGCATGTACACGAAACACGAGGGAATGGCTTTAAAAGTTGTATCATGTCCTGTAAATGTAGATGTCACTGGTTCTTCACGTTCTGCATATGTAGATGCCACCACCACCATCTGTTGCGCGGTGGTTGAACTTACGACTCTCGGTCCAAACGGGTAACTGGGCATACGTATCTCTGAAAGTTCGTAAGTCGAGTGCTCGTAAGTGGAGGAGTCCATTTAGAGAGAGATATGAATGCGTTTTGTCACCAGGGGTGGGGGCGCTGTGCGGTCCACGGAAATGTTTGCATCGGCTGGATGGTCCTCGGGCTAAACAAGTTTGAGAATTTCCGCCGTGGCGAGATGACCGAGTTGACCCGTGAGTGGTATTTGAACATGGCTTTTCGGTGGCTTTACCGGTGGCTTTCTGGTGAACTTGGCTTTCCGGCGGGGAGGTGGGGCACCTCTGCTTTCGTGCCACCCACGCTGGGCTGCGCAGGTGCCGGCCCACGAATGAACGCACCACAATTCAGATGGGGTTGCACGATGTCTGGCATCACGAACCCCTGAACCTTTGTCCCCGTTGTGCAACGGGAACGAGATAAGTGGTGGCTGGATGCGCAATAGTGTTGAATCCATTTCCACCAACAGCCACGGCGACTGTACGCGCCGGGCAGCGAGTTCACTTTGTTATTGCGCGTGTTGCTAATTGAGGCAACTTCACAAATGAAAGCGTTCGAATATTTACATCCAAGACTCAGCCATATGGGATATCACGTGTTGCGTTTGTAGCTATACTGTAATCGGACTGGTCAGAGTAATTTAATGTGATGATATTCACATTCATGGCATCCAATCCAATGAAACTTGCATCGCTTTTGTAAATTATTTATGTCGTTATTGATTGTTATTTTGTAATTGTGCCTATTGTGAGTAAAGTTTGAGGCGTGTGTATTTTATGTGCAGTACGTATTTTCCCAATGTGAGGAAGAGCGATGGTGCAGCGGCTTGCGCACGGGCCACTGATCTCAACCACTCGAGTTCGACTCCCGGCTATGGCTATACCACGAGTAGCGAGTGATATCAGTACTGGCCCTGGTCCCTTCAGACAGTCCAGTCTAACTTACCTAAACATTTAAAAATATATATTGTACCAGGTAAGGCCCACTGAGCTATCTAGTATCTTTTTTTCAGAAGCGACCTGGCCACAAATGATAGCTCAACGAAAGTGGCTTGTCACGTGGGAATTTATAGCAACCAACTACTTTAAATGCGCATTGATTCTAAATGTGGAGGGGAAAACCCAGAGGACCCGGAGAAAAATCCACGTGACCACGGGGAGAACACAGTCACTTCCTTAGCCATCTGCTTCGTCATGCTGTATCACATTTGTTCATCACATGCCAATAAACATATACATTATAAGTTCTAGATTTGAAGCTTTCATGACTGCAAGGATTCATATTCTTGGGGTTTTTCGGTAAAGTCACGTAGTAAAAAGAATTAAAATACATTTTATTTTATTTCAATTATATGTCATTGTTATCCTCAGAGGTGGGTTATGTCCAAATTAAGTGCTCTTTCTGTACTGTTGTCAATGATTTAGCCTGGTAAGTCCCAAGTCTCAGGATTATGTTTCATGGCGGGATAGGCATTGGGGATGTTTGGACAATTTAATGCAAGATTGCTTGGAATATTTGAGAAGACGCAATGTATTATTGGTGGACCATCAATCAACTGCTGCACGAACGATTGGCACCTCACAGCCTTCGCAACCTCATGCCTTCAACACCAAAAAGACGGAAACAAAATCCCCCATATAGCCTTAAGTGCTGTTAGCGAGCACTTCTGAAGGCCGGCACTGCACACGAGAGGGTGGGTGGCCAGCACCACGCCCGACCGCTTTGGTCTTCCCAGTATTGACACACTGCACCAGATACTCATTTAAGGCCGAGTCGACCTAGGGGATGCCCAAGACCTGTTCAGATAATCGTCACTGGTGTCGACCGTGAGCGGGAATCAAACCCGGATCGCCGGATTCATAGCGCAGCGCGCTAACCGCTATGCCACCACCATCGTATTCACGGATATTCAAGCCAACACCGTGATCAGTGGGATAGGCATTGAGTGTGCAGACGGTGCAACGGCACTAGGATCCCACAGGCCAGAAAGGGAGGGAAATTGAACAGGGAGCCTCTTTTCATTTCTAGTACCAGGCCCCATGGCGACCAGCCTACGACACTGGATGGTGGTACATCTTACACTATACCAGCGCTTAAATATGCCGTGCATACACGAGATGCAGCACGACATCGTGTGCTGTCCTTCTCCTGCAACTTCGATTAGTATGGTTGGCTACGTACGGTACAAAAGAGGTTCAACATACATACAGATGGAAAACCGTGTGGTGGTATAACATGTATGTATGTTAAACATCTTTCACACCGTACATAGCCAACAGTGCTAATCGGAGGTGCGAGTGGACACAAAATTAGGAATTGCTTCTTCAAACGGACGATACAATACGGGCATCGAATTGTGACCTTGAAAATATATCGTTTATGCAAGTGTTGGTGCATGAAAACGAATTCTTTTTTTTTAGTTGGAACGCAAGACGGTAAAAAATTAACCTGTAAAAACAAAGTTTTTCACTATAAATCCTTTATATGCGTGGCGGCTAGAGTCCTCTCGTCCTCTGGCTTGAGATGGCTGCCACCTATGGGTCAGATGATTGCCTCCCACCATTAAGCAATTGGTAATTACATATAATTTCTTTTTTCTAAAAAGTGTAAAATTTTGGAAAAACATTTTCACGAAAATTAATTGTCACGCACAACGAGTCTGTGTGCAAAATGTCAGCTCGATTGGATCACGGGAAGTGGGTAAAAAAACGACCGAAAGATTTGCACGGTCGTAAGCGCGCAAGCAAGCAAGTGAACTTAATATAAAGGATTTTTTTTTTTAATCGCGACGAAGGGGGGATTCGAACCCACGCGTGCAGAGCACAATGGATTAGCAGTCCATCACCTTAACCACTCGGCCACCTCGTCTCATGCACTCACACACGCAAGCACATACAACCAGAACCAGAATGAAGACTTGCACGCACATACATACAAACAGACTCCCCCCCCCCCACACACACACAGTCATACCATTATTTTTTCCTAAAAAGTGTAAAATGTTGGAAAAAAATTTCACGAAAATAAATTGCCACGCACAACGAGTCTGTGTGGAAAATGTCAGCTCGATTGGATCACGGGAAGTGGGTTAAAAAACGACCGAAAGATTTGCACGGTCGTAAGCGCGCAAGCAAGTGAACTTAATATAAAGGATTTAAAATTAGACTAAATGGAATCTGAAATCAACTTATGACCCCTAATTGTGAGAATTCAAACTCGCTGAGATGCCGAGTGCTCCATGGCTGCTAGAACGAGGGCCGTGCACCAGCTCAGAGCTGAATGTGTAGCCGAGGCTGTATGACACATCATCAGTCTTGCATAGCCCTGCTTCCCTGCTGCCACATCAGTGCCTGAGGCTGTTAAACAGAAGACAGCTCTGTGCAAACTGACCTAAATAGATCCTCATTGGGCCTCAACATCTTTCACTTTAATAGCGTTTTGAACATTCTGTCCCCGAATTATAAATAAGGTCACGAATTGTTGTGTCTTAAATTACATTTTGAAACATTTTCCAATTGTTCCATATTACATTCATTACAGAAACTTGATTACAAAGTGACCTTTGTTCTGACCATAGGGCACATTGTTAAGAGATAAATATTTCAATCATTACATACAAATGGCACGAGAGGGCAAGATAAGCCAAAGCAAAGTTCTTGCTAACAATGTATACAGCACAGTGCAGAACTGTGCCACAGAACATTCGTGATCAGCAATTGTCAATCCACTGCTAGATGAGGACAAACTGCCGACATTTCTCATGATCCCGCGATGTAGAAGTCTGTCAAACACCTGCGGACGAGCATCTTGTATTTGGTCCATCGCCTCTTGAATACACTCCGGTAATCAGCTGCCCCTGCGGTTATAGAAAGTACTGCCCAGACCGTTGCATAACCCAGTGCCCATATGTTATGCTACATTTATCATATTCATGAAGTGATTTTAATATTTGTATTATCAAGCATGGGAAATATATATATATTTACATAATTTTTAAAATGACTAAAATTCATGACTTTCCATCATGATTTTAAAATAAATGTTAATGGGTAAATCGTTTACATTAGCTATTGACTATGTATGCCCAATTACACCGTGCATCTCCAGCTAATTTTGTACTGAGATTGTAATGCAGATATGTTTTCACTGTATAAAGGAGCTGCATTTTAAGGTAAAAAGATGAAACACGTGACCGTTTCGCAAATATAGGCTGCTATATCTGGGTTCATCGCGCGGGTGTTTTTGTCATAAACCATATTACAATTGGGCGATTTATATGTGAACCCCACGTTTTGATATCGGGTGACCACATGCAAAGCTGTGGCCAAAACTATTTTCAACAACAGATATCGATGAGCGCAAAACAGAGCAAATATCATGCGCGGTGATGTTGTAATTTGCGGCCGTTAGGCAACTCTATCTCATGCGATGATGATGTCCACATGATCATGTAAGCGGCTCGGTAGCTATGCTTATCATGTGTACATACTTGAGCAAGCCCGTGAAAGTAAAGGATACGCCGTGCAAGAAACAATTGCAGAAACCACTGCTATCATTGTGTAAACGTGCTGCAGAAGAATAGGCATGTTGAAGCAGCTTTGGGAGATGTTTACATGTTTATATGTCAATGTGTTTCTGGTGTTTACCAAACTGATGTCGTGTTAAATTTTGACTTAAATCTTTCGTGACTGCAGGAATTCATATTCGTTGGTTCTTTCCGTAGTCATGTAGATAGAAAAAAAGAAAGTCATCAGGAGGACGATCGCTTGTGTTGTGATCGAAACGTCGTAGTTTTTATTTTATTTTTTCTATCTACGTGACTTTACCGAAAGAACCAAAGAATATGATGTTGTGTTGATACAAAAATGGGACTGTTGAGTGGCTTCTACTGCAAGTGTAATCCATTCAACATCTTGTTCTTTGTATAATGTAAGTTCCAAATATTACACCGCATTTACGGTAACGTTAGTACCTGTGCTCTTCATGTAGAGTAATGTTGTTTTTTATATACATATAAAATGTGTATTTTCCCATTCACCACTGTTTAATCTCTACAAACTGTAATTCTTACAATAAAGATTGTTTGAAAATACAATGTACGGAGCATGTTTTGGACCCTGGTGAGACTAGGTCCTAAAGAAGGCTTTTCTGGTGTAGACCAATCAGTTTCAAAGACAATGCATATATAATTATCGGAGTATGTTTTTTTTTGCATGCTTACCACAAGTACGTGTGATTAATGCAGATATGATTCATCGAAAAAAACTTCCATTTGGTATTTGAACATCTTAACACCTGTTTTATTGCAGAAAGGGTAAAACCTGTTATTTTCTTGTACGGAGCATCTTTTGCTCGCAGGCATCTATATGGTTGCCATCTGTCCTGGCTTCATCAGGATCGTCCTCTTGTTCAGAGAACAGCTGTCTACAAGCCTTCCCAGGAAGTTAAGATGTCCCAATTTGTCGGTTGCCTAATAATTATAATCACACGCCACTCGGCAACACATTAACGTGTAGCTCTGCCATTTTCGGTATTGACAGATATTCTAATGCCCGTCATATGTCCTGGTTATATTTGCACCTCAATAAGTGACAAACCGAGGCTTAGGCATATAACAACCGCAATGGTTACACTTCAATGCAAACTTCATTTCCAATTAATCTTCAACCAGATTCCTGAAGAGTTCTGGCAATTGCATTTGTTTGTAATTTGTTCTTGAGGTGCCAGCGGTTTGGGGAGGTCTTCATCCAGCAGTGGACTGACCATGGCTGATGATATGATCTTTATTTAACCAGGATAGAAATGCGAGCTTCACATAATTTTTAAGGGTTCCTGGTACCATGGTGCCAGTTTATAAATTCTACTTAAAAATTGTTGATAGAAGAAAAACATTACATTGTTTAAATATATAATTAAATTGGTAAAGAATTAAAATCAATAAATACAAAATCAACATTATACATTTGAACGTTTTTTTATTTTGTACATGACATACATTCGTTGAAAAACCTATGTTTTTATAGACATACAGGAGAGCAAAATTCGATTTTCTATTAATGAAGTCTTCTCCACTTATATTCTTGGTTCTTTCGGTAAAGTCACGTGGATAGAAAACAAAAATCTAAATTAAAAGCAAATAACCCGCGACGTTTCGATCGTAACACAAGCGGTCTTCTTCAGGTGGAGAGAAAAGAGAAGACAAGCCTCCAAATGTAGCTGCTTATTAGGGCTCCAGTGGGCAGGGGAAATGGGCTGCGCGAAAGACCGGGGGAGAGAGAGGGAGTGGGGCAGAGATAGGAGGGGGGTAGAGATGGGAGGAGGGAGGAATTGCACTTCGGTAAACCCATCAGAAAATGGGGAGGGGGAAAGAATGGGGCAGAGACAGGGGGAGAGAGAGGGGGTGGGGCAGAGATAGGGGGGAGCGGTAGAGATGGGAGGGGGGGATTGCACCTCACTACGCCCATCCACACTGCTGATGGTAGAGGTTGACAAGGAAACACAAATTAAAATGACCAAAAGTGGTTAATGACATCTTTCCAATGATTATTGAGTTTAAAACCGTCGTCTCGGTTGAATTGTACCTGTATATATGGATGGCTTCGTGAATGAATCTTTATTGATAGCCAGTTGGCTTGCAAAGTACCATCGTCTTATATAAATCAATTTCATGTGAGCAAGCCGCATTAAAGTAATGATCAGATACGGCAGAAGTATTGGTCCTGCCGTATTTCAGATCTGCCTTGTGTTCACGAACACGGTCCGAGACATGTCATTTGGTTTCCCCAATGTAACTGCTGCCGCGGGTACAGCTTAGTTTTTAGACGCCGGCATATTGCATGTCAGGAATCTTGTCTTTCACAGATGGGATCAGGTCACGAATTTTGTGCAGTGTTAAATCGGACCTGGATCTTGGAAATATTTTCGGTTATCCCTGCTATGTAAGGTAAGGTGACGGTTTTGATTGAATCTTCAGATGCCTCCTTCCTCACGGTTGGGTTGATGGTTTTGTGGATTGTGTAGTCAGAGTATCCATTCGCCTTGAGAGCACGGTGTACCTGTTTGAGTTCACTGGTCAGGTGTTCATGGTCGGATATACATTGAGCTCTAGGGTGTAGCGTTTTGATGAGGGAATTATTCTGGGATGGATCGTGGTGGGAATTAGGTTTTAGGTAGGAGTCAGTATGGGTTACTTTCCTGTAGACAGTGGATCATTGAGCCAGCTGTTCTCCTTTTGATTAAGACATCCAAGAAGGGTAGCATGCCATCATTTTCTACCATGGTGAATTTTATTGCTGGGTGAATGGAATTGATGTGGTTGAGAAATTGTTTCAGAGCCGGTCGGCCATGTGGCCAGATGTCAAACGTGTCATCCACGCACCTCTTCCAAACAGAGGGGCGTAGAGTGGATGCCTGGATGGCGTCCGTCTCAAATTTTTACATGAAAATTTTGGCCACAACCGGAGATAAGGAACAACCCAATGGGGTGCCCTCAGTTTGTTTGTAGAATGTTCCATTTCAAGTGAAGTATGTATTGGTGAGGCAGTGTCTCACCAGGGATGATACATCAGCATTCAGTCCTTGTTGGACCAAATCTTCAATTATTGCAATGGTATCGGGCACATGAACTTTGGTGAACAGAGAAACTACATCGAAATTAACGAGCAAATCACCTGGGGACAGTGAGATGTCTTTAATTGACGATACCAGGTGAGCTAAGAACAGAAGTGGTCTTACCAGTGAATGGCTGCAAGATCTCAGACAGATATCGGGCCAGTTTGTAGGTGGGTGAGCCAATGGTGGAGACGACGGGATGAAGGGGTGTACCTTCTTTATGGATTTTGGTAAGCCAGTCTGGGTGGTTTAGCAGCAGGATTTAGGGAAAACATTTTGGTCTTTTCAGTTAAACACGTTCCTTCGGAATGGGCAGGTAGGAACTTGGTTGGACAGCGCGGCGTTCGGGGGGGGGGGGCAGTTGGATGAGTGGGCATGTTGACCCTTCCCCCCCACTCTCCCCGACATCGTCAACCAATCGCGGCGTAGCTTGGTGTTCGGTGGGGAGGTGCATGGGTGGACGGAATTCCGGATATGCACGACAGACAGACACAAAATCCCTGGTGGGCAGTGTGGGACCTGTTGTTCCTACCTGTGTAATGTGAGCAAGAACAGGGTGCTTGCTGGCCTCTGCGCCGCTCACACGCGCCGGGGTATTGGGAGGCGGAGCGTGTGGGAGGAGCCACTGCTCACCTCGCTCCAATGGGAGCGGGGTGAATGGGGGGGCGGAGGCGCAGGCAGGATAGAAGGTGGAGTTTGGGTCACGTGAGAGAGGGGGATATAGGGAGAGCCGGAAGGGGAGAAGGAGGAGAGAAGAAAGTGAACCACGGAGGGAGCCACGCTGGCGGTGGAAGGAGAAGTGGAACGATTGCCACGTGGTCGGGGGTAATAGGCGCACTGCGGTCCAGCGTGCGCGAGGTGCGGCCAGGCCAGATAGAGAGAGCCACCGGAGTGTGCGGGGTACCCGAAGGGTGGTGTGGCCAGGGGCGGGTGAGGAGAGAGCAAACGGAGGGGCCGACGGAGACGGCGTGGCGAGAGCCACACGGAGCGTGCGCGGGGCGCACGGCGAAGGAGACGGCGAGGGTCGGAGCGAGGACCAGCGGGTGAGCGGAAGGAACCCAAAAAAGGACCAACGGAGAGCGACAGTTTGTGAAGGAGTCATTTATTACACCCAGAGGTGGGACAAAGTCATTGTTATGCAAGTCCAAGTCGAGTCGCAAGTCATCAAATTCATGACTCGAGTCTGACTCGAGTCCAAGTCACATGACTCGAGTCCACATCTCATAGGTGGGACAAAGTCATTGTTATGCAAGTCCAAGTCGAGTCGCAAGTCATCAAATTCATGACTCGAGTCTGACTCGAGTCCAAGTCACATGACTCGAGTCCACACCTCTGATTACACCTGTATAACACTCTAGGTAACTAAGATTCACGCACACATACACTCAATCTCACACTCTGAGACTCACACACACACTCACTCTCACACAACCACTCACTCTCAGACTCACATCTCACACTCTCAGACTCACACACACACTCACTCTCACACACTCACTCTCACACACTCACTCTCACACACTCACTCTCACACACTCACTCTCACACTCTAAGACTCACACACACTCACTCTCACACTCTCAGACTCACACACACTCACTCTCAGACTCACACACACATACACTCACTCTCACACTCTCAGACTAACACACACATACACTCACTCTCACACTATCAGACTCACACACACACACTCACTCTCACACTCTCAGACTCACACACACAATCACTCTCACACTCTCAGACTCACACACATATACTCACTCTCAGACTCACTCTCACACTCTCAGACTCACACACACACACTCACTCTCACACTCTTAGACTCACACACACACACTCACTCTCACACTCACATAGACACTCACTCGCACACTCTCAGACTTACACACACACACACTCACTCTGACACTCTCAGACTCGCACACACCAACACTCACACACACGCACTTTTAGACTCACACACACACTCAGACTCGCACACACATACACTCACTCTCAGACGCACACACTCACTCTCACACTCTCAGACTCGCACACACCCACACTCACACACACACACTTTCAGACTCGCACACACATACTCACTCTCAGACTCACACACACACACTCACTCTCAGACTCACATTCACACACTCTCACACTCTCAGACTCACACACACACTCACGCTCACACTCTGAGACTCACACAAACACACTCACTCTTACACTCTCAGACACACAAACACACTCACACACACTCACACTCTCACTCACACACACTCACTCTCAGACACACACACACACTCACATCTCGCACTCTCAGACTCACACACACACTCACATCTCAGACTCTCAGACTCACACACACACACTCTCACACTCACATAGACACTCACTCGCACACTCTCAGACTTACACACACACACTCACTCTGACTCTCAGACTCGCACACACCCACACTCACACACTTTCAGACTCACACACACACACTCTCAGACTCGCACACACATACACTCACTCTCAGACTCACACACACACACACACACTCTCATACTCTCAGACTCACATTCACACACTCTCAGACTCACACACACACTCATGCTCACACTCTGAGACTCACACAAATACACTCACTCTTACACTCTGACACACACACTCACACTCTCAGACTCACACACACACTCACTCTCAGACACACACACACTCACATCTCACACTCTCAGACTCACACACACACTCACATCTCACACTCTCAGACTCTCACACACACACTCACTCTCACACACTCACTCTCACACACTCTCGCACTTTAAGACTCACACACACACTCTCAGACTCGCACACACATACACTCACTCTCACACTCTCAGACTCTCTCACACTCTCACTCGCACACACTCTCACACACACACACACTCTCACACTTTCGGACTCACACACTCTCAGACTCACACACACATACAAAGATCCCCCGTATAGCCTTAACAGAATGTAGGGGCAAGTGCTGTTAGCGAGCACCTATGAAGGCCGGAACGGTACACGAACGAGGGGGTGGGTGGCCAGCACCACGCCCGACCGCCTTTGTCTCCCCAGTGGCGATGTTTACACACCGCACCAGGTACTCATTTAAGACTGAGTCGACCTAGGGGAGGCCCAGGACCGGTTCAGATAATCGTCACTGGTGTTAGCCGTGAGCGGGAATCGAACCCACATACACTCACTCTCAGACACACTCTCACACTCTCAGACTCACACACACACACTTTCAGATTCACACACATACTCTCTGTCACACACATACACACATCATCACACTATCAGACTCACACACACTCACCCTCACACTCTCACACACACTCACACTCTCAGACTCACACTCACACTCTCAGACTCACACTCACTCACTCACCCTCACACTCTCAGACACACACTCACTCTCACATTCTCAGACTCTCAGACTCACACACACTCACTCTCAAATTCTCAGACTCACACACACTCACGCTCACACACACACTCACTCTCAGACTCACACACACACTCACTCTCACACTCTCAGACTCACACACACACTCACGCCCACACTCTCAGACTCACACACACACTCACCCTCACACTCTCAGACTCACAAACATATCCTCACTCTCAGACTCTCTCACACACACACTCACTCTCACACTCTCAGACTCGCACACACACACTCACTCTCACACTCTCAGACTCGCACACACACACACTCACTCACACACATACACTCTCACACTTTCGGACTCACACACACACACACACTCTCAGACACACACACTCTCACACTCTGACACACACACACACTCACTCTCACACTCAACACACACACTATCACACTCTCAGACTCACACACTCACCCTCACACTCTGAGACTCACACACACTCACTCTCACACTCTCAGACACACATACACTCACTCTCACACACACACACTCAGACTCACACACACATACATTCAATCTCACACTCAGACTCACACACACACTCACCCTCACACTCTCAGACTCACACACTCTCACTCTCACACTCTCAGACTCACACTCACTCACCCTCACACTCTCAGACACACGCACTCACCCTCACACTCTCAGACTCACACACACTCACTCTCACACTCTCAGACTCACACACACATACACTCACTCTCACAGACTCACACATACACTCTCACACACACATACACTCAATCTCACAGACTCACACACACATTCACTCACTCTCACACACACTCACTCTCACACTTTCAGACTCAGACACACATTCAGCTCGGCGTTCAGGGGGCGGGCAGTTGGATGAGTGGGCGTTTACCTTCCGCCCACCCTCCCCGACATCCTCAACCCCCTTAACTATCGGCCCCTCCCCCTTGCTTAGGCACCTCCCCTTACCCCCCTCCCTCAGGCCCCTCCGCTGATCCCCCCTCCCTTAGGCCCCTCCCCTGACCACCCCCCCCCCATATCCTTAGGCCCCTCCCCTGACCCCCCTTCCCTTAGGTCCCTCCCCTCTCCGTACCCGGAAGTAGGTCTCCACCAATCAAAGAGCTGTTTGTATTATATATTTATTTATGCACGACGGACAGTCAGACAGACAAAAAATCCCTGGTGGGCAGTGTGGAACATTGTTCCTACCTGTATTAAGCTGAATCAGTGATGATACTGTTCGTTTTTGTAACGAGGCAGTTGATAGGATCTCTTTCAATCTTGGTGTAGCTACCATCATTAAGTAGGTCCTGAATTTTGTTATTGTACACGTTTTTGTCCATGACTGTGGCATTACCCTTGTTGGCTGAGAGGATGACGATATCTTCCCTTTTTTAATTGAAATAATCCAAAGCGCTCCTCCTTACTGATGTTGCTGACTGGTATCTTAGCGCTTTTGAGGGTTGCAGCGATTTCCGATCTTGTCACATCTGCAGCGATGTGTCCACTTGAGCAATAATGTCAACTGGTATGTGTTTGGGGGTGACTGCAAAGTTACATCCTTTAGCCAAAACCGACTTTAGACGATCGGAGATTGGGCTATTACTAACATTGATAACCTTGTCAAGGTCTACCTTTTTTACGTGTGGATCTGGTTTCTTCTTGGAAAGGAGTTTGAATTTGGAAATCAGATTATCTTTATGTAATAAACTACTCTGTCAGGCTTTCTTGGTCTCCGTTGTCGTTTATTTAGGTTCTTCGTATCCCACCCCGTCGGTCCTCGGCCGGACCCGCACCGCCTCCGCCGCGCGCCCCGCGCACACTCCGTGTGGCCCGCACTCGCTGGTGGCCGCTGCGCTCTCTCCGTGTGCCCCGCACACGCCGCTAGCCACACCGCTCGCTCTGTGTACCCCGCACACTCCGCTAGTCACTCACTAGCCACGTGTGCCCCGCACACTCCGCTAGTCACTCACTAGCCACGTGTGCACCGCACACTCTGCTAGCCCCTCACACACCGCTAGCCCCGTCTACCCCACGCACACCACGTGGCAGATGGCGCCATCTCCCCCACGTGGCAGATGGCGCCATTTCCCGCACTGCCCAGCGTGGCTTCCCCTATTCTCGCTCCGTTCCAATTCCCCGATCTCTTCCGGCTCTCTCCATATATCCTTCCCATCACGTGACCCTGACTCCTCCTTCCCGTACTGCCCCCGTCTCCTCACCCCGTTCACCTCGTCTCCCATTGGAGCCGAGGTGAGCAGTGGCTCCTCCCACACGCTCCGCCGACCAGGCTCCGCCCCCCAATGCTCCGGGCCATGTGATTGGCGCGGAGGCCAGCAACCACCCCGTTTATTCTCGCATTACATTTACATTTAGCTGACATTGTAGCGGCTTATGAAGCAGTCATGTTATCTACATGTTCCCAATCAGATGTAGATATTTTTTGTGTCAATGTTAAGTGTAAATTCAAGAGTGTCTTGTCTGCATGATCCACTTCAGTGTAGAGCAGTCTAATTATCTCAGAGATAAGGGCCAAGCTAACTCTAAACAAAATTCGCTTGGCATTGGAAGATGTGACAGCAGCAGAGGTCAGTGTGAATGAAGTCGGTATTACCTTGTCGCGACATCTATTTAGAAATGTGAGTGACTCGATCAGGTGAGCTTTCTTGTCTCGGAGTTTGTTAAAAGATCTATCTTATGGTTATATGGAAACCCTCCCCGTAGAGGCGGTTAAATATAAACTTAAAACTTTCGTGACTGCAGGAATTCATATTCTTGGTTCTTTCTGTAAAGTCACGTAGATAGAAAACAAAAATAAAAAAACCCACGACATTTCGATAGCAACACAAGCGTTCTTCAGGTGGAAAGAAAAGAGGGGGCAAGCCTGCAAATGTAGCTGCTTATTAGGGCTCCAGAGTGAGTAGGCGCGGGAAATGGGCTGCGCGAGAGACAGGGGGAGAGAGAGGGGGTGGAGCAGAGATAGGAGGGTAGAGATGGAAGGGGGGGGGGGAATTGCACCTCGCTTCGCCCATCCACACTTCTGACGGTAGAGGTTGACAAGGAATCACAAATTCAAATCATGACCCAAAGTGGTTGATGACATCTTTCCAATGATTGCTGAGTTTAAAACCGTCGTCTCGGTTGAAATTGTGTTTATGTCTGTGTAATAAAGGACTCTTCCACAGTGTCGATCTCCGTTGTCCTTTATTTGGGTTCGTGTAATCTCGCTTAGGCCCGCTTCTCCTCCATCGATCACTCCACAGCCACCCTGCTGCTCCGTTCTGCAGCCACACTGCTGCTCCACCCTGCAGCCACACTGCTGCTCCGCTCTGCAGCCACACTGCTGCTCCGCTCTGCAGCCCCACTACTGCTCCGTCTCTGCAGCCCCACTACTGCTCCGTCTCTGCAGCCCCACTACTGCTCCGTCTCTGCAGCCCCACTACTGCTCCGTCTCTGCAGCCAGCCTTCCACAGCCCGCTAGCCCCCTGCGCCCTGACACCATTGGCTGACGGTGCTGAGGTCTCCCAACACGTGGCAATCGCGCCACCCTCCCCGTACTGCCCAGCGTGGCCTCCTACCGTTTCACTCCGTCTCAACTCCCCGATCCCCTTCCGGTTCTCTCCCTAAATCCTCTCCCCCACGTGACCCTAACTCCTCCCTCTCCTCACGTGACCCAGACTCCGCCCCCCTCAATCCTTGCTCGCATTACACGACCCCCCCCCCGATGAAAAACCCAGCCGTCCCCGGCTGCAACAGAATAAAATAATACGAGCAACTTATTAACCATCGGGCATCACTGGACAATGGAGATTATAAGAACAACAATCAACGAAAGGAAAGGGATTTGGAACGCGTGCGGGTCGCCGGCCCGTCCCGAACAGGCGGCGGCCCCCCTACAGACCGAGAACGCGACGGAGTTTTAAGAGCGACGGGATTAGAACCGCCCGCCGCTGTTGGAGGCCTGTCAAGGTCCCGTTCCCCAGAGAGACCCGAGACCCGAGTCCGGGGTCTCCCACAACCGTGTCTGTGGTGGGGTTGGAAAGGCAGCGGGGTCAAGTGTCCCCGTCGCCGTGGTAGGCCCACCCAGAGCAGGATTCGCTGCATCCGCCTGTGTCACGGTCGGTCGTCTGTAGAAGGCACGACAGGCGCGCTTGCAGGGTCAACAGGCAAAGGCAGAGGTGCGTCGGATGCAACAGACACCGGCAAGGCAACATCAGGAGATGACGCATCCGTCAGCGGGGCCACGTAGGGCTTCAACCGAGACATATGGACGTACCAGCGCCGCGATCCGAACCGAACACGCGCGGACTGCGGGTTAGGAACCTCAATAAGCTTAACCGGCCCCTGCCATGGTTTGTGCAGCTTAGGGGAGGTTCCCGCCCGCACCTGCGGGCAGTGCAGCCAGGCCATGTCCCCCACTCGCCAGGGGCATTTACCATTCCAGCGCCGGGCGCAACGTTCGTTTCATGCCTGGGTCTTGGCAGTAGCTAATCGGGCCCCCTCCCGTGCCTCGGTGACGTGTCGAACAGTGTCTTGAATGTACTCGGGGAGAGGCTTAACAGGACCCTTCGCCCCCGTACCCAGCTGTACGTCCACCGGCGGCACATTCTCGCGGCCGTACATTAGAAAAATGGAGAATACCCTGTGGACGCATACGGCGTCATCCGATATGCGGAGAGTACCCCAGGGATATGCAAATCCCAATCAGCTTGTTTCTCGTTAACCGTGTGACATAGCATGGCCGACAGCGTCCGATTAAGCCGTTCCACCATGCCATCCGTCTGCGGGTGGTAGGGAGACGTACGAACCTTCTTGGTTCCCAGAGCAGCGCACACTTCCGCCAACAATTTAGAAGAAAAATTTCGCCCCTGATCCGTGAGCAGCCTTTCCGGCGCCCCTTTGTCCATTACATATCCAAACAGGAAGGCGTCCGTGATAGACGCCGCCGACTGGTCGGGTAAGGGCCAAGCCATCGGCCAGCGGGAAAGATATTCCACCCCGACCAGCAAAAATGTATTGCCCCTAGCGGATGGCGGGAAGGGTCCCAAAACATCCAACGCCACCAACTCGTTAATCCGAGACACCTGTATGGACTGCACCGGCGGCACATATGGGTTTTTAGGCGGCTTCCGCCGGGCACACTCGGGACACGCCCGAATGTGTCCGACGACATCCGTCGTCATGCCGTGCCAGAAGTAGTCTCGCTGCAACGTCAACAAAGTTTTCTGCACCCCGAGATGTAATAGAGTGTCGCAGTGCAGAGTCCGAATCAATTCGTACCGTAACGACGACGGTACTACCAGACGCTAGCGATCGTGCAACCCCTCCCTCCACATCAGCAACCCATCCCGGAGAGCGGCCCCCGGCGTCCCACCGGACAGCAGTCCCCCCGCTCCCTTCGCAGCCCGACTCCGTAAAGCCCCCAACGAGTCATCAAGCAATTGCTCGCGAATCCATACCGAGCGCGGCAGGTTCAGAACCCCATCGGCCGGTCCTGGGCACACTGGAGCCTCAGGCACCTCGACAGCTGACACAACAGGCAGAGGGGGTTGCTGAACCGGCGTACACCTATTCGTACCCGACGCGCAAGCGCAAGGGGACCCCTGCGGTAATCTGGAGAGCGCGTCCACGTTCGCGTGACGCGACCCCTTCCGATATTGAATTTCGAAGGAAAATTCCTGCAGGGTTTCCAACCATCGTGCCAGTTGGCCAGATGGTTGGTCAACTCTCAGGGCATATTGCAGAGCCGCATGGTTTGTGCACACAATAAACGAACGGCCGTATAGATACGGCCGATATTGGCGGAGAAAATAGACAATAGCCAATAGTTCAATAGTTCGCGGCGAGTAACGCAGTAGCGGGTTTCTGCCGGGGACAGCACGCGGCTACCGTAGGCTACCACGCGTTCCACGCCGCCCTTGGACTGTGACAGAACGGCCCCGATCCCGGTGTCACTAGCGTCCGTATCCAGAATAAAAGGGCGATCAAAATCCGGATAGTCCAATGTCGGCGCCGTCGCCAAACGATCGCGTAGGCCTTCAAATGCCGTTTCCTCCGGCGGTCCCCAACTGAACCTCCGACCCTTCCCCGTAAGGAGGTGCAAGGCCCTAGCGATCATAGCAAAGTTCGGAACGAACCTGCGATAGTATGAGGCGAACCCAAGGAAGCGACGTACGTCCCCAACCGAGGCCGGGGTTGGCCAGTTGCGAACGCACGCCGTCTTCTCTGGGTCCGTGGCCACCCCGTCCGCACTGACTATGTGTCCTAAATAACGCACGGATCGTTGCAGTAGGTGACACTTTTTGGGTTTAAATTTCAGATTGGCGGAGCGCATCCTAGCAATCACCGTTTCCAATCTCTGTAAATGTTCGTCAAATGTGCGGCTAAATACGATGACATCGTCTAAATATATGAAACATGTCTCCCACTGCAGACCCGTTAACACCAGCTCCATGAACCGCTGAAAAGTGGCGGGGGCAGCATTCAAGCCCATCGGAAGATGATTAAACTGAAATAAGCCCTGCGGCGTACGGAAAGCCGTCTTTTCCCTCGAGGACTCATCCAGGGGAAGCTGCCAGAATCCCGAGGAGAGATCAAGCGTTGAAAAAAACTTCACCCCGGACAAGGCATCGAGGGAATCATCCATACGCGGCAGGGGGTACGCGTCTGCCACGGACACTTTGTTTAATTTGCGAAAATCGACGCAAAATTGTAGTTTCCCATCCTTTTTCTTCACAAGGACTACCGGCGCGCCCCATGGACTGTTAGACGGGGATATTATGTCAGCAGCCAGCATGTCCTCCACTGCGCCGCGAACATGATCCCGCTCCGTCGGGCTCAACCGATGCGAGTTCAACCGAATCGGAGCGGCGTCCCCCGTATCAATGTGGTGGGAAAGCAAGGAGGTGCGTCCCAAGTCAAAAATCATCCGAGCTGAACACGTCGGAATAGCTTAGCAACAGCGCGCGAAGCGCGGAGCGTTGTTCCCCGGTCAGGGATGAGTTCTCCCCGCACAACTCGGTAACCCATCGATCATCCTGGCCCGTGGGGCCCGAAACCCCCCCTACCATGTCCCGGCAGCCCCGGTCGTCGTGGCGTGAGCCAAAACCGTTCCGGCCGGTACGGTAACATTCTCCGCACTCCCATTCAGCACTTGTAAAAACGGAGGCTGGTCCGGCCGGACAATCGTTTGTGCCCCAACTAGCGCCGAGCCGCCCGTTATAGCCGTAGACGGTGATAACAAAACCCCCGCCGCTCCCTCAACGCCAGGCACGGGTTTCTGATATCTCAACGGAATAAGCATCTGCGAACCAGGTGGAATGTCAACAGATACCTCGGACAGCGCCTGCGCACCTGGCAGACAGGGGCAGACTGGCCCCAGGGTGACGGAAAGAACAAAATTTTCCGACCCCCCGGCAATTCAATGCAATTTTGATTAACCCTTATTTGAATGGGCATTTTTGCCAGGAAATCGGTCTGCAACAAACAGGGCACCACGAGGGACCTGGAAATCAAAACGGTCCCTGAAGCTGACACCCCCCCATCGATATGTTGGCGTCCACCTGGCCCACAATGCCCATACTTCCCCCGTTCACCACTATGCAAGAGTCATAAACCGGTCGCACTCTCCCCGGCGGAATGCCCAAGAGATGGAAAATGATGTCTGAGATAATGGTCGCGGACGCACCGGAGTCCACCAAAATACGCACCTCGACCCCCTGAATAGAACCAGGCACAGTGGACGACCCAGTAGCGGCCGCAACCACCCTCCGTGCCAATCTCCGCCACTGCGTCAGCGAGCGACATGGTTCTATCGGCGGCCCCCCGTTGTTAACGGCACACGGACCGCGCGGCGATGGTGATGCATGAGGTGACAGGCCTTGCCGGGTGTCTGATGCGCACCAACTTGCCTGTCCTGGATGGTCCTTTCGCGTCACGTCCGTGGCCGAGGCCTCCTGCTGGGGCGGCCCCGGGATGTGAGCCCAACAATCCCTGGCGAAGTGGCCCTTACGGCCGCAGCGGAAACACTCCACGTCGTTTCGGCGCGCGGCATCCCCTCTGTCCCGACGCTCTCGCGTCGGCGGCCCGGACCCCAGCCCTGCTCCCCCTCGATCCGGCCACCGGGCGGAGGCGGCCGTCAACTCCTGCGGACCCTTGTCGTCAGGAACGTAGACCGCCTTCTTAGGATCCCACCCTGTAGCACCGCCTTCGACGTTGGGGCCCCCCGTCCAAGCTGATACCTGTTTCCACCGTCGAAGGTTAAATTAGGCATCTAAGCAGTTAGCTGCAGCGCGGGACGTCAACTTATCATGGCCGCACACCGACATTGGGATCCCCAAGTCTCTAGATAATTCCAGCATCTTGCCCAATATGAGGGGTTCCAACAAATCAGGCTCCGTCTCAGGATATGCGGCCATAGCCAGTTCCAGAACGGCGCCTCGGAATGCCATCGGCGATTCTTCAGTCGCCCATTACCGCTGTACGAATCTACGATGAGCATTGTCCGGAGGCTCATACGCGTCCGCCATTTCCTCAAAGACCCCCTGTAGCGTCCTCTTCTTTTCGGCCTTGATGGAGCGGAAGAACCTGACGGACTCGTCGTCGAGAAGTGTTGGTAGGACTTCCAGGGCCTCCGCGTCCGTCCATTTGGCGGATCGTACAGCTGCTTGAAAACGGCAGGCGAACATGCTCCAATCGCCGCCGATGGAGAACTCTTTAACAGTTGTTAAATGATGGCTGCGGGTCCTTGCTCCGCCGTCCTCCGTCGATGGTGACTCGTGCGGCAGCGACAAGATGGCATCACTCCGCAACGTGTTCAAGATGGCGGCTCCCCGCGGTGGAGGGCGTAAGATGGCGGCTTCCCGCCGTTCCTCCTCGGCCACGCCCAAGATGGCGGCTTCATGCCGCGTGGTGGAGGGCTGACGGCGTCGGCAAGGCCCGGCCCGCTGTTCCCCGCTGGGCCTCCCTGAAGTCGTCGCCGGCGTCACGAGGTCGCACAACTGCGTCAACACCGCCTTAAGTGCCTCCAGTTGGGCCGCCACCTGTCGCCATCCTTCATCAGCGTCCACTTGCGCGGATGGACCCACCGAAGCGGCAACGTCCTGCACCCTCGGACCGTCGCACGTCCAAGCGTCGCTTCCCCCCTCCATCGTCGGTAGCGCCACCGCTGGAGGGAGGTGGTTTTCAGAAGATGCTGCAGAAGATGGTGCAGGGACGTTCTTTCTTCTGAGCTGTTTTGACATGCCGTTTCACTTCTGACACCAGTGTAATAACGGACTCTTCCACAGTGTCGATCTCCGTTGTCCTTTATTTGGGTTCGTGTAATCTCGCTCCCACGGCGTCCTCGCTCAGGCCCGCTTCTCCTCCGTCGATCACTCCACAGCCACCCTGCTGCTCTGTTCTGCAGCCACACTGCTGCTCCACCCTGCAGCCACACTGCTGCTCCGCCCTGCAGCCACACTGCTGCTCCGCTCTGCAGCCCCACTACTGCTCCGCTCTGCAGCCCCACTACTGCTCCGTCTCTGCAGCCCCACTACTGCTCCGTCTCTGCAGCCCCACTACTGCTCCGTCTCTGCAGCCAGCCTTCCACAGCCCGCTAGCCCCCTGCGCCCTGACACCATTGGCTGACGGTGCCAAGGTCTCCCAACACGTGGCGATCGCGCCACCCTCCCCGTACTGCCCAGCGTGGCCTCCTCCCGTTTCACTCCGTCTCAACTCCCCAATCCCCTTCCGGTTCTCTCCCTAAATCCTCTCCCCCACGTGACCCTAACTCCTCCCTCTCCTCACGTGACCCAGACTCCGCCCCCCTCAATCCTTGCTCGCATTACATCTGTACATATGGATGGCTTCGTGAACGAATATTTGCTGATAGCCAGTCGGCTTGCAAAGTACCATCGTCTTAGACAAATCAATTTCATGTGAGCCAGCCGCATTAAAGTAATGATCTACCTTGTGTTCACGAACACGGTCCGAGACATTAACTGCTCGCGCAGCCCTTTTCTCCGCCCACTCACTCTGGAGTTGTGTATCACCATTCCTCCCCCGCCCCATTGTCTGATCAGTGTACAGAGGTGCAATTCCTCCCTCCTCCCATCTCTACCCCTCCCCCCTATCTCTGCTCCATACCCTCTCTCTCCCCCTGTCTCAATTCCCCCCTCCCATCTCTCCCCCTCCCCCCTATCTCTGCTCCACACCCTCTCTCCCCGTCTCTGCCCCACTCTCCCCCTGTCTCTGCCCCATTCTCCCCCCCCCCCCCCCCATTTTCTGATGGGTGTACCGAGGTGCAATTCCTCCCTCCTCCCATCTCTATCCCCCCCACCCTATCTCTGCCTCACCCCCTCCATCTCCCGTTGTCTCTCTCGCAGCTCTTTTATCCCCATTCCTCCCCCCCCACATTGTCTGCTCGCAATTCCTCCCTCCTCCCATCTCGACCCCCCCATCTCTGCCCCACCCCCTCTCTCCCCCACCCCCTCTCTCCCCCTTTCTCTCGCGCAAGCCCATTTCCCCCGCCCACTCAGGAGCCCTTATAAGCAGCTACATTTGGAGGCTTAACCCCTCGTTTCTCTCCACCTGAAGAAGACCACTTGTGTCGCGATCGAAACGTCATGGGTTTTTTTTTGCTTTGAATTTTGATTTTTGTTTTCTAGCTACGTGACTTTACCGAAAGAACCAAGAATATGAATTCCTGCAGTCACGAAAGTTTTGTCTAAATCTTCTCCACTTGCGCAGGGATTGCCACTGGGCCTCAGTGTACACATCAGAACGGGCCAGTACGGGCACGGCTATGACAGAAGTCAAGGCAAACAAGTGCAGCAAGCGGAATGACTCGTACGGGCACGGTTGCTAAAATTACAGCTGGTTCATCCAGCTAACCCGTGCCCATCAATTTAATCGTAAAGCAAAGTTACAGCCCTATGATCGCTTGCTCACACCACAGCTGAGCCTTCAATCGAGGGGGATCTAGAGAGCTCCACTTGAGTATGTTGGCCTACTTTTACACACTGGTCAGACATCTTTAAAAGAGTTAAAACCAAACTAAAAACTTTTTTTTTACCAGAGAAGTACCAGTGAGCTATATAGCTCTTTTAAAAAAAACGACGTGGCCACAAATAATAGCTGAATGAGATGATTATGTAAAAATGTATAACAGCCAAATACTCTAAAACGCTCCAAAAGCATGTTTCTCAATGTGGAGGGAAAAACCGGAGAACCCAGAGAAAAATCCACACGACCACGGGGAGAACATGCAAACTCCAACTACACTGGCGTTAGGGCTGGGATCGATCCCACAACCTCTTGTATACCAGGCGAGGAAGTTAACATCTCATCACCGAGTTGGGAGTACCAACACTTCACCCCACCACCCATGACCTACCGATCAACTGTGGTGTACCCATTTATACTGATGAGCGGACAGCATTGGGAGGATTCAAGAAACGTGCCCCATGTTTTCAACTGCCAGATCAGACTGGCGACTTCTGCATCACAAGTCCAGTGTGCTAACCATTACATCACGGCAGCATCCCTGTATCCTCAAATTTACAAACCACATTTTCCACAAAGTGTGGAAGCACGTTTTCACTGAGCTCATCGGTTTTGCATTGTCAACAGGCTCTGGAACTCGTCTTGAGTAGTACCAGTCTTCATGGAACAGTTCCATAAGCATACAGATGGAGTAGAGTCTGATTGGTCGAGTCTCATTGGGGGATACGTGCATTACCCACCCTTTCCCATTCCGATGACGTACGTGTACGTCATCAATTTGACGTACACATTCGTCATCAGAATTTAATCGGAAGTAAAAGGCCATGCGGGAGGGTGTCTGGCAGTTTGGCGCCAGCTATCATAGTGTGGTCATGCCGCTATAGTTCTCTGTGGTGCGTACAATGTCTTTTAAAAAAGCAGCACTGTGCTGCTCCAAATAAATTAACGCTGAACCGCTTGCGTGTTCCGAGATTCAGCTGTGAACAGGACCCACCCTGCAACTTACAGATGTCACAAAATGGGAAAGGGTTAAAAAATCTCCACCGGCAAAACTTTTCATGCAACCACATTTTGGAAGATTCTTGAATCGTGCACCTGATCTTCACCACAATTTTTTTTAAATGAGAAAAAAGAATATCACCATTATTAGACATTGACTTCCCACTGTTGGTTAAAGGCCTCTCCGCACTGTAATCAACTGTCAGCCCTGCCATGTCACAACCCATCTCACTCCAGCACGTGTCCTTGGAATGGCTGGCCATGCTGTGGCACTATAAACGCTGTCATAATTATCTCATCACTCCACCTGTGCGGTTGTCCAACATTTTAGTTTAATTCATCATGAGTCCTTCCAGACCAATGATTTTTAGTAGAATATTTAAAATGACAAGGCCCTAGACCAGTTTCAACTTCACTGACGCTCATCGGCAGAGTATATGGCCTGCTAAATGAACGTCACAGTATGGTTTCATATTCCAGGGAAGAGCCGTCCACAAACTCAGTAGGACCCAAACATTACATTAAGCAAATGACACATACAATATTAAATTTCGAATGCCAAAAGTAATTTTAAATATATTTTCTCTGCAGCTATTACGAAATTAACTGTCGGATTGCGGTAATTTATTTCACTTAAAAAAAGGCAATTGTGGACTATTTTTGCTTGTTTGAATTGACAATCACAATTTAAATGGTAAACTTGACCCAGGAAACGTTTACAACTACTGAATGCTTCAAATATTACCAACGGTCATTATAGAACACTGGCACAAAATGCAGATTTTAAGCTCAAGTTGTTTGATAAATAATATAACCAACATAGATGTAACAATCCACACCCTGCCCCCTATAGTAATTCAGGGTTATGATTTCAATAACAATTTTCTTTTAAAAAAAGTGGTTACTATAGTGGTCGATAGTTGCTGCAAAAGTCATACGAATACATTACATACAACGTATACAAATTGCAAAACATCGCTTACACACGCAATTCAATCAATGTTAACTTACTCATCAATATTGATACTGTAATATTGTAACCTGTAAGAACAATGCCACATCCATTCCGTTCCTTTGTTCATTAAGGGGGTTTAAAACGAACGTCCAGGGACTATTACGGAGGTGAAAAACAATTTCAAAATATACGAACTGTGGGCAAATTAGGCCCACACCTCAAAAACGAGTTCCCCATCAGTGGCCTCAACGCAATAATCCACTAATGCACCACCACACCTTCCAAACTTCCATGAGCGACACAGCAGTTGTTAGGCAGGTCATTTGTACTTTGACAGGGTGACTCATGGGCAAGAACTGTTAAGCAGAAGCCTCTCTGCATTTGACAGGTGAAAGCATTGTTATCGCTTGTGTGTTGCTGATTGGAAGTCGCCTGCCTTGTCACTCTGCATGAAGCTTTATTATGCCTTTCCGCAAGTCATCTCGATGGCTAAAACAGGGCACTGCTGGTAAGAGCACCTAAGCAGGCTGCCAACATTTCAATTGCACAGCCTAAACATCATCTCAGCATAAGAAGAGTTGAAGTACAAAATAATTATAGCCGAGTATCGTTTATAACTTTTTTTGTGCTCGATTGCTGGGGGCCCAATTTAAAAAGGCAGCCACCCAGCCATGCTGACTCCCGAAGGCGGGAAACCTCCTACAAGCCATGCCCAACGTGACACAGTTTATGCCGATGTCACCAAGCCCTGCCCATCACCTCCCATCCCACATCACATATGGGAAAAGAGGTGACTGTTCTTCTAAAATATTGTGTTATCTGATTAGTCGAGTGGTGAAGCCGATAACTGATCATACTGGAATGGATGAACTAAATCATCGGGAGAACCAAGCTCGACAAATCATCAAAAAGTCTGAGCTTGTGCTGCCTGCAGGGACATTGTGATGGACGGGTGATGTTACACACCAACTGATCTGTTTTTGCCTCAACTCGTTGCATACATCAATATAGAAATGGAGGCATTGTGGATATAATTACAAGGTATCTAAGCTTTCATTCAATAACACCTGGGTCTGCGTGACATCTTTATCTGCTTTCACTATTTTATATGCCTGACTAGTTACACTAATCCTGGTGCAGACACCATGTCACGACTAATGGAAAATGACAGGTGTTGATTTAAAACATTACAATAGCATAGCATAGAGTACAGAATATGTAATATCTTTACGTCTTTTTTTTCGCTACAATAAACAAATTTAAGGTTCGCAAAATAACATTTTCTCAGTCTGCACAAAAGACACTTTATTAAAATAAAGGTGTACCGAATAATTGTATTATGCGTAACCATAACGTGACAAAATGGAAACATGAAAACAATAAATTACACATTTCACTGCATTAAACATCATTAGACACGGCAAAGAAAATCTCAAAGTAGAAACAGGGGCACGCATTTTGTCAGTGTGCTTTTCAAGGCTGTCAACATTTTACTTTAGATACAACAGCTGCATATTTTAATTATCTTAATCCATTACTATTGATTGGTGAAGTTGTCTCTCAATCCGTTGGAGAACACACACACTCCAGTGCTTGGTTTTTCAATAATGAAACACATCGGAGAACTTCAGCCCATTATTTGTGTGTGCAAATAGTGACTTGGGTGTTTGATGAACACATCTTACACAACTGCCATGCAAACAAGCGGCAAGTCAGCAAAATAATCTGAAAGGACGGTCCATTCAGAGATATGAAATTTGACGTTATACAAAAACATTGAGTTTTACCGTGTGTTGATTTGTACCGACGTGTAGGTAGGATGTACTCACTGGTACACGTGGTGATGTGCACAATAATGATGGGTGATCTTCCAACTGACCTTCTTGCTTGATTTATATTTCCTACCATACCTTGGACAGCACTCAAAATCAAACAAAGCAGCATTATATTATCTGTGGACCAATCAGAAGCACTCTATGCTTGTGTCAAATACATACCATAAAAACACAAATGTGTACATCCACACAAATATCCATTCACAAACATGCGGAGAAACCTTTGCTCATAACTGAAAGAGTAGCATTTCCCACTGCAAAACTCAGTTGCAGACAGACATATAAGCATGTGAAAGGCTCTAACAGAATGAGAACAATGAGGGCATTGAGATGTTTTTTTTATACTAATTATGTAATGTGAAAATATCAGGGGACACACGACTTGCCTAATATATTTTAAAATATATTTTTTTTCTATTTCAACATGGATTGTACAATGAAGAAACAAAATGACTGCGGTTGTGCACTGCACCTTGGAATCATAATAGCTCTTAAGACATGATTAGATGGACTTCCCCCCCCAGTAAGCACATTTCTGTTAAATCAAATGTATCGTTTATTATTCTGCTTGTTTAACCAGGAAAGCCTAACTGAATTTTGACACTCTTTCTCAGTAGGGTCCTGTCAATTGTTTTCAGTTAGGGGCGATGCTACTGCTGAGTGTAATCCCAAATGAGTAATTTTAAGGTAATTTTTCAGCATTGGGATGTTTGGCCAATAGCAGTTACATTGTATGGTGTGTTTTATCTCAACTATGCCCATATTTTAAGATGTATTGGGAATTTCTACCTGTTGGCTATACATTATTTTAGAATATTTTATTTTTGCTATATTGGAAGTGTGAGGAAATCTACAGACAAACACACAAATATGATGAGACACGCCAATCAAACAATTCAGATCTTCAAAAAAAAATAGATTCAACCACCCAACATTGCATCACAGCTAACCAGTGCTCCCCATCCCGAGGCACACCATCAACCCCAGTCTCTAAGAGCAGCTGTGGGCAAGGGGCGAACGTGGCGTGACAAGCTCACGTGGGCACGCTCGCCGGCGTGCTGTCAAAGCGGGGCACGAGCACCGCCTCGTCACTCGACAGCTGATCCTGAACTTGCTGCCGGAACAACTCCCGCACGCGGTTGAACTCCATGATGTCTCGAGGCTCTTCCTTCAGCCAGAAAGCGTCAAATTCGTGAAACAGGTAGCCTGCGAGCGCACGGGACAATTGCAGGACCAGTCAAGGTCAAGTTGCAATGGAAGATGAAAAATATAAATGGTGCAGATTCATTGTTCACAATTTTGCAGTGATGCTCGCTTGAATAATTTTAAGCACGACTGTTATGAGAATATTGAAAGCGATTGCAGCTATTGTAGGAATAAAAGAAAACGTGAATATACTTGTTTATCCAAACAATCCTCATGGCGTCTCAAGGTTATTTTCTGGAGGGTCCGAGTTGGAATGTATGGCCAATGTTTTATTGCGGCTGAAGCGTCATTTATTGTGTTTACTGCATGTGAAAAGGCAACCAGAGTGCCTGAAGTTCATGCATGCGAGTGCAGAACAATGTGATCCTGTGAAAAAGTGCAACGTGCTTACACGTCAATTCTGGATCAAATGAACTGCATTCGTCTATCAAATGACATATGAAGGTGGCAAGCAGCAAAACATAACAAAGATCCCCGCATGCTTTGCACGACAGGTTGCCTACCGTTTCCGCACACATTCTGCACAGAGGCTTGATAGCCACCAGTTCAAAATAGTAAATATTTGTGGGGGTTTTTTTTAGGCAGCAGAAAAACAAGACCGTATACTGGTCTCATCATCAAGACTGATCAATACATTACAGCCATTGGTGCCTACTGTTGCCATGAGTGCCTAAGGAACTTGTGTTGAGCAGCTCTCTCCCAACAAAATTTTGCCCAGCCTACGTACGACAAAAAATGCTTACATTTGGTGCAGTCGTCGTTGTTACAAAACACTTGCCATATATTTCCAAGATATATTACCGATTGTAAGTAATGGACTTCCGTGAGAATTCAACTGTTATGTTACGGCCACGAGTGTAAGTTATTTACAGTTTGATAAAATATGCTTAGCAGGATCGTACTGAACTCAGGAGTCTTGAGATCCAGTGACACTCTCACCATAGTGAATGTTTTTGGTTTAACACGTAGGCTTTCACGACCAATATCATCCATACGAGGTTTTTTGGGTTAGATATATAAAATATATAAAAATATATAAATGTGTCGTTAAAACCCGCCACCACCCGACACAGCCAACTAGTAAGGGTTGTCACGTAAACAGAATGTGCCAATTCGCCACTAGTACAGCACACCGGTGTGTTGGAGAGCCAAGTCACGACATTTACAATCTAAGTACGACGTTTCGCCAGTAATTACAACTAGCTTCATCAGGCGACAGGCAGATTTGTGGAGAAGTCTAATTGTTTCGTTCCTTATATAGAGGCGTAGATGTGGTGACCACGCTTATGCGCTCTTCCGCAAAGTGGGGGGAGGGGGGGGATTACTGAGTCAACGTACATTATGCATGTTAATTATGCGAGCCCTTTGATATGTTCCTTCCTGTCTATTGTTTTTATTAAAATAGCCGTACCAACGGTAATCCCTATTGAAGTATGCTGCCCTTTATAGGCATGCATTTAAATTATGTATTATTTCATGATTCGCTTCCACGCAACACTAAGGCGGTAGCTATCCGAAGGGTTAAAATTATTTTGATTTCTTTCAATTTCGATAGATTCTCGAATTAGACTTGGTCAGTCATAGCTAGTTTTGCACAGAACTTCAACATTATCAAAATCAATCAAATGTCCAACAAGGACAAAGTGTCCAACATTTACGACGTTAATATGCTACCATGGATCAGAAACTTGAGTTACGTTGCATCTTCCAACATGACTCTGAACACATTTGAACTAAGGGGCCATCCATTTAGAACGTACGCAAAAAATCTGTCAAAACTTCACCCCTCCCCCCCTCCCTGCACAAACACGCGTACTTTTTACACCCCCCCCCCAAAAACTGCGTACGTACGCTTAACCCCCCCCGCCCACCCGAATCCTATAGAATGGCCAATACTTAATCCACGCAGAAACAATCAAGGGTTCATAATATTAACGTGTTTAAGCAAACAGATAGTCCACCGCCGGACGATCTAACTCATTTGAAGGCCAATGTAGACAAATTATTATCGAGGCATCACCCCCCCCAACCCGTCTCCTATGCGTACGTACATTGACAGTAGACCCCCCATACGCAAGCGTACGCATTTGGGTTAACCCCCCCTCCCCCCTCCATGCTTACGTACTAAATGTATGGCCCCCTAAGTAGGTCTGTTTTCCGATGTGACTTCGCGTGAAGCTTTTGTTTTTCGAAGCTTTTGTTATTAAAGTCTTTTTGTGAGTTTTTACCTATTAAACCATGTTTTATTTTTTATTTCAATGTTTTTATACAAGAGCCCCGTACAAAGCATGAGCAACATGGGGAGAGAGGGGGGTACGGATATTGAAGCCCGAGGTAATGCCACTACAGGGCAGGGGATTAAACCCTGTGAAATACGGCTGATAAAAGTAAAAACACATCAGCAAGTACTGTTACTACTGCCTATGGAAAAACGGGGTCCGATTTCTGACAATCCTATTTCCGCCGACAGCGTTCCTTGGAAGGGCATTGTGTCGTAAAAGCGGAGAACGCCCGTGTGTACATTGTGAACCACTCAGCAAAAATTAACCCGTAAAAACAAAGTTTTTCACTATAAATCCTTTATATGCGTGGCATCGGTTTTATTTTATTATTCATTTCTGTTTTTCTTGAGTAAGAGTTTAATTTTTATCACATTGGTATTTTAAATGAAATTTGAAAAAAAATGTTCCTAAAAAGTGGAAAATTTAGGAAAAAATTTTTCACGAAAATAAATTGTCACGCACAACGAGTCTGTGTGCAAAATGTCAGCTCGATTGGATCACGGGAAGTGGGTTAAAAAACCGACCGAAAGATTTGCACGGTCGTAAGCGCTCAAGCAAGCAAGTGAACTTAATATAAAGGATTTAAAAATGGTCTGCATCCTTACAGAAGGCCTGGTGGAAGTGGACGAGCCGAGGTGCAGCCGGAATGATGTTGTAGAAGTGGCTTTTCATTGCGCCAGCGAACAGCAGAGTGTAGGCGAGCTCCGTGATGTTAATCCCTACAATGGCGTAGGAAAACCTAAAACAAGCGGCACACACGTGTGTAAGTCAACACACGCGTCGAACACATTGTTACTGGAAAATAACACAAGAAACTTGCCAACTAACGTGTACAGGCGCGCATGGCAATGCATCAAATGTAGTTTGACAAGTTTTCACATTTGGCTCATGATGTACGATGAAGAGGGGGGGCATGCACTTGTTAAAGTAAATCATCGGGTCCGAAGCAGAAAAAATATATTAAAATGGATACAAATTACACATGGAGATAGTTAGGGAATGGTAGTTAAGAAAATAATGTCAAAAGACATAATAGAATCACAATAGGCATCTGACTATTTGAAAGAACTGCGTAGCATTGCAGTGCAGTTGTTGAGAGGTAATTGGAATTGAGAGAGCTGCAGCAAGCAGATAACTGGGGGTCAGTGATGACATTTATGAGAAAAGTTAACCATAATGGCATAGGCACAATGCCTTTGCAAACAGTTCGGCCTAATTTGTAGCAGTATTGACCAATGCAAATAATAATATAACTATAACGTTTTTGGAAGACATGTTCTAAAAATACATTTTAAAGTAAGATGGACAATTATAATTATCAGTCCACACTGCAGCTTTTTGCCATGGGAAGCTAGTGTACAAAACAACATACTGTAAGCAAATATTTGAGTGTAGTGAAACAAGCAATGCAATTATAAAACACACAACAAAATCTGAAAAGGTTCATCGATGAAATAAATAGGTACGAAAACAATCACAACTAAAATAAATAGACAACATTGCAATAAAATACTGGACTGGAAATTGCATTGTAAAAAGTTGAAGGTTCAATGCATTTTTAGTATGACATCACGAAAGTCGTACGTGCTCAATTACAGAGTGGGTGTATCAGAATAAAATGTCACACACTGAGGAGGGCATCAATGCTCGACACATCCGAGGCAATTATGACAAGCACCATTGCACAGCGGGGTGGGAGGGGAGGTGAACAATTTTTCAATGGACCCCTGGCTTTACACGCGCTAAGTAGGCAGCGACCATGAGGTGGTGGAGGACTGCATTTATGTCATAATGTACATAATGACACCGGGGGGTTGCGAGACAAAGACCGAGATATGTATTCCATTAGCAGGTTGTTTGGGGGCTTTACTGATATCCAATCACCCTTAACATGCCCGCTTCTGGATGCTAAGCAGGACTGAGGCCGCTTCGTATTGAAATGGGCTGGCTACCAGGGCTTGCCGGGTGCTGTAGGCCACGTGCACAATCATTTTTTATTCTTAAATGTATTAGAAGTCATCTTCTTGGTTCTTTCGATAAAGTCACGTAGAAGGGAAGTAATAAAATAATTATTTTTTGTCAAGGCTCCCTTTTCCCCCCCTTCCAACCCAGCTTAAATATATGCTCCAAGCATGGTGCTGTTTCATTCAGACGCTGTCGCCTCGACAGAATTCTTTTGTCAAGGCTCCCTTTTCCCCCCCTTCCAACCCAGAATTATTTTTTTGTCAAGGCTCCCTTTTCCCCCCCTTCCAACCCAGCTTAAATATATGCTCCAAGCATGGTGCTGTTTCATTCAGACGCTGTCGCCTCGACAGACCTGGTTTTCACCTGAGGACGGCTGCTTGCGTTGTGACCGAAACGTCGTGAGAATTATTTGATTGTTTTATTTTTATTATTTTCTTACTTCCCTTCTACGTGACTTTACCGAAAGAACCAAGAAGATGAATCCCTGCAGTCACGAAAGCTTTAAATCGAAATGTATTGGGAGTGTTAATAAAATTAAAATGGGGTCAATGCAATGATGTGCAAACCAGAATTTGTGACCTAACATTTGAATTACAGAAAATATGAGTAATTCATAGTCACTTTCTTGTCTATTCATTTGAAAAACATTTCATGATATTTCTGCAATCTTCCTTGTAAATGTCTTATGGAAAAATATACACATGGTATGCCACATTATTTCCTTTGCAAGCTGACATTTGAACTTTGTAAATATTTGAGGGATACACGAAGGTGTACTGACGAAAAAAACATTTAGGTGAAACATTGAGCTTTAATAGCAACAAAAACCCCCGTAGAACAGTTTTCAGTTTATTCAGGAAACTGAATGGACAATTCAAAAAGACCCCTGAATGAAGGCCAGTCTTTCTTCTTTCACTCCCTGATGTGTTCATGTGAAATAGTGCGCATGCTGTAACAGAGGACTGACAACATTTGTAAAAATGCCTGAGCTTGAACCTTAACCTGGGTAGGGGACTTCAACGCAAGCTCTTAAAGAGTTTACTGAAAATGAACACAAAGACGACACTATCAATCTTTCTCTGCAGGTATACTATGTCAATGTGAATTGTGCACAACCTAATACGCTGAACATATGCAAATTTACTCTTGACATGGGCTACTTTGTTAACATTATTTTATCCAAGTGCCAAAACTATATAATACAGAAAATAGGTTTATTTGGAAAATGCAAATGAATGCATCTCATTAGCATTGGGTTACACAAGGAGCCCAATGGATCAGCATAAACTTCTGAAAGTCCCATGAGAAATATGAGATGTTGTAGGTAAGACCCTTCCATGAAGTGTTGGGACCAAAAACAGTTATAACTAAATTGTAAAATCATAAACTGCTTGATGTACAATGGGTAATTACAGCCAAAATGTTTCCGAAAATAAATGAAGTGCAACTTGACTAATTCTGGGTCACTGAGAATGAAATTTATGCTTAAAATTGTTGATTGGCTGTAGTTTTAAAGATATGCTACTGGGTCAGTATATACGACCCTTGACTTGGGAATGGCTGAAGATAAGTGAGTTATAAAGGGATCTCAATTTAAACCAGAAATGACTAAAATACATATTTGACTGGATCTATGAAAAAATATATGACAGTACTTGCTTTTTGAGCAAAACAATGAATTATGCAATCTGAACCTGGTATTGTGTCATACATGACATGAATTGCATCATGTTATTCCTCGAAGTCATGGATGATGCAATCATAACTAGGCTTACATCCCTCTGCTGAACAAATTGTCCTACATCAGCTCGAGAAATCATGCAGTGTCGTGCTCTCTTATTTGTCAGTGTTTGATTTTGAAAAGGGACGCATTTATGTTTAGCCAAAGTGAGCCGAGATGCCTCGTACTTGTGTGAACAAAGCAGATAACTTCTGCTATGTTTGTGGTGAAGTGATTTTTGCATCACAAAAGCGCAGTATAAGCACTATGGTTAAGAAAGCCTATCACCTCTATTTTGGCTGCAAAATTCGAAATCTGGACAAGATGTGGGCCCCATACATATGCTGCAACACTTGTGCAACAAATCTTCGCCAGTGGTTGAACAGGAAAAGGAAATCTATGCCTTTTGTAGTGCCAATGATTTGGAGAGAGCCAACAGATCATATCAGCAATTGTTACTTTTGCATGGCGCCTCCAGTTGGGAAAGGTGTGTCAAAGAATACCAAGTGGACTGTCCATTATCCAAACATTCCATCAGCTATATGCCCAGTACCCCACGGAGAAGGACTACCGGTTCCTGATGCACCAGAATCATTCTCACTTGAGTCAGACGAGGAAAAGGATGAAACTTATGGTCCTGAACCATCAAGGTCACGTGATCCAGATTTTCTCCCATCGTCTTCCTCTGAACCACTCCTCATTACACAAGGTGAACTGAAAGACCTTGTCAAGGATTTGGAACTACTCAAGAGTAAGGCAGAGCTGTTGGGCTCCAGACTGTTGCAGCAGAATCTCCTGGCAGGTGATGCTAGGGTTTCCATATTCCATGACCATCAAAAGGATCTTGTCCCATTCTTCTTCATGGAAGGTGATCTTGTAGCCTACAACATCGATGGTCTGATGGCAGCCCTCAACATCGTTCATGATCCAGATGAGTGGAGACTGTTCATTGATTCATCGAAGATGAGTCTTAATGCTGTTTTGCTGCATAATGTAAATGTTTTGCCAGTAATTCCAGTTGGTCATGCGGTCCATATGAAAGAAACCTATGACAACATGAAACTACTTTTGAGGTGCATAAACTATGACCAACATCAGTGGCAGCTTTATGGCGATTTGAAGGTTGTTGCTCTCTTGCTTGGTCTGCAGGCTGGATACACAAGGTACGAGAGATTCTCACTACATCAAAATAGATTGGCCACTCCGACAGTCAATGGAGCCTGGGATGAGAAATGTTCAGCATCCACCACTTGTTGAATCAAGGAAGATTTTGTTATCACCCCTACACAACAAGCTTAGTCTGGTGAAGAACTTTGTCAAAGCCATGGACAAAACACGAGCAGCTTTCAAGTACCTCCATAGAAAATTTCCAAGGTTAAGTGAAGCTAAGATAAAGGAAGGTGTCTTTGTTGGTCCTCAGATTCGTGAACTTATTCGAGAGGATGCATTGGATGGTGCACTGCGTGGCAAGGAAAAGACGGCATGGAAAGCCTTCCACAGGTAGTGGCAACAAATTTTCTCAGAAACATAAAGGCAGGACACTACAGGGAGTTGGTGAAAAACCTCAAGGCATACAAAAAGCTTGGTTGCAACATGTCACTAAATATAAATTTTTTGCACTCTCATCTAGATGTTTTCCCACCGAACTGCGAAGAAGTGAGTGACGAGCATGGCGAGTGATTTCACCAGGACATTGCAACAATGGAGAAACGCTCTCAGGGCAAATGGAGCCCATCAATGCTTGCAGACAATTGCTGGACAGTGACGAGAGATGATCCATTTAATGAATACAAGAGACAAGCCAAGAAGCGCCGAGTAGACACTGAATAAGGACTAAACTATGTATTTATATATGCATACGTTTTTAGCGTTTCGTTTCATAATACATTTTAGTTATATAACCCTTTCGCTGATTTTTAAAGTATTACATGAACAGAACAGGTGACTTGTTATCATGTAAAGCAACCATAAAGACATGAAAAGACCTAGGTTTATAATTTATGAGTAAAACTCTACTATCTACGCAATATACATAGATGTAAAATGTAAAAACTTAAATATCTTGGGAAAAGTAGCCAATCAGTTGTATTAAACTGTCATATTTGAATTCAGCACCTCAAAATCCACAATAAACAGCACATTTAATCTCTGAAGCAGACGACCTCAAAAAAATTGTAGACCAGTGTAATCTAAGATTTGTTTAATAACCTCGGATCTTTTGAGGCAGAATAAATAGAACTGAAGAAATGTCAAATTAATTTGTGTAATAGGTAAAGTGGTCAAAAAGTCCCACAATTGTGTTTAAACACAACGGTGCCATGTGGATTTCCGAATACATAAATAAAAAATCTCAGTCAAGACAACCAGCGGCGATCATGCTAGATATCCTGAGCTCATAGACACAGACAGACAGGTAACCCGAATAGTGAAGGAGTATGAATTAGTACAGCTGTAAGAGCCTAACAGGAAAAAGATAAGCAGTGTTAATGCCACTGCCAGTCTGGAACTTAGTCACCTCATTGTATTGGTCGAAATATTGATCCATCACAGTAAATGTAAAGCTTGACTTAAAGCTTTCGTGACTGCAGGTATTCATATTCTTGGCCCTTTCGGTAAAGTCACGTAGATAGGTTCAAAGAAACAAACAAACAAAAAAACAACGACGTTTCGATCGATGTTGTGATCGAAACGTCGCAGTTTTTTTTTTTACGTATCTACGTGACTTGACCGAAAGACCCAAGAATATAACACAGTAAATCATTCCATGCGTATTAGCATGCCTCACATTGTACAATGGTACCCCGGAGATCGAACTTAATTCATTCCAGAAGGCCATTCGAACACCGATTTGTTCGAACACCAAATTAATCTTCCCCATAAGAATTCATGTAAATTACATTAATTGGTTCCAGACACAAGAAATCTGTCATTATAAGGCATTTTTACACGAATTTTACAGTAATTACATGCATAAAATCATACAAAAAACAAGAAACACAATAAATAAATGGAATAAATGATCTCTATTCTTAATTCTATCGTGGTTCTCACAACTTTCGTTTTTGGCTTATCACTACCACTAACCTTCTTAGGAGACATTGTGTATGGATAAACACACAAAAACACTAAAATAAAGGAAATTAACGAAAAAGTTCAGGAACGATGTTTTGCGGGTAACTGCACTGGGTGAGAGCTACGCGTTAACTGAGCCTCTCACACAGTAAAACCTTTGTCTGGGCAAGCATCATGCACGGTGGCCATACGCGTCTCAGCCGTACAGGTTCTTTCAAGTCGCGATTGCCCGTTCGACCTCCGAATTTCGTTCGGTTTCCGGGGCAAAAAATGTTCGGAAATAATTCTAGATTTGAAGCTTTCGTAACTGCAAGGAATCATATTCTTAGGTTTTTTCGGTAAAGTCACGTAGGTACCTACGTGACTTTACCGAAAAAACCTAAGAATATGTTCGGAAATATTGTTCGAATACCGATTTGTTCGAGTTCTGGTGCATTCGATCTCCGAGGTTCTACTGTATATTCAAATACTATTTTTTTAAAGTGCTGTAATTCTGCTCACATTTGTAAAAATAAATATAATTACCAATTGCACACTCCCCAATGCTTGGAGTGATGGCACAGTGGTTAACGAACTGCCCTACAAACCAGGCAACCTGGTTTAGATTTTTGGCCATTGTAAACACCAGCGCCAAATGGCATATCAATCAGTCCTGGATCCCTTACTCCCATTCACCAGCCTCACTTGAGCAGCATGATGAAAAATGGCTAAGCAGCTCTACAACTGACACAGCTTGGAAAGAGGCTTTCACCGAGCAAAGAATTGACAAAATAAATAAATATGCCTTCAGCAATATGGTGCCCAGAAGAATCGAGCTGGTTGGGTGGCTAGGGTAAGATTGTCACCCTTCATCCCCTCAAACATTTACAATTTCCACGGAGCCACTACAAACACCAACGTGAGAAAGAGGAAAAAAACCGAACGGTATATAAAAAAAAAAAGATAAATGTAATGTTGCATTGAGATTCCTGTCCAAAACTAAATTATATTAACTTTTAGATGTTATGAATGCGGCAGGGGGCTTGGACCATGGAGCATTTGGCGCAAGCCTTGAAATATACCACACCAGTATTTGTACAACGCGACCCGATGACATTGTGACGTAGGTCAAAATGAGTCACATTCCCCTTGTGAGCAGCGCCTCTCAGCTGTGACACCCGTGTACGCAGATCAATCAGGGTTTCATGACAACCGACCCTCTGGCGCGTGAGATGAAAATTCATCACAGGGAAGAAAAAAATAAAGCAATCAAGCGCTTGTTTTTTGTTTCGCGATTAATTCAAATGCTTCTCATTTTTGCCAAAATGCGGCGGTACACACAAGTCACATAGAATAAACACACTGCTTTCTCACCTGCTGCTGCAATCCAACATCAATCGGGTCTGTGTGCTCTAGGTCTGTGTACTCCTGAACATAACAAAGCCAGCCTGCAACGTTCCAAAAACTTAACATAAATACATCTCCAATTGAAGTTTCCCACTGAGGACAATGAGATCTGCTAGATTGAGTGCGCCTGCTATTGCTTTGGGTAATCATAAAGCACCAGCGGCCCAGTGGGTTATCTATAATTATTGACATTTTGCACGCTTACACAGAACACCCTGCAGGGAAGGTGGCAATCTGTGCCGTACAGATAAATGAATCCAACATAACAGTACGACACGATGGCAACATTGCTCTTTATTACAACAACAAAAACCCTACAAGGTATTTTTGTTCGCATGGCTTAAAGCCTTTTGCAATAAACAAGCGTGCAAAACTATTGACTTTCAATACCACCAATTTTCCGGTTGCATTTGTTTCTAGATGACAATCTTGAACTCGGCTCAGCACTACGGAGTGTCTTCAGCACGGCACTGCCCAATGGCCCCAGACATTCGTTTTGACTGCAGATCATTAGTCGTGGTCTCTCTCCTCAAAGCTTTTTGCTGCAGCGGGTGGAATCCTTCAGAGTGACGAGAAAAACGCCTTGAAATTTAGTCTCAGGCACAATACAACTGCATTGAATGCTACACCGCTGCATAACTACAGATGCAGTTGCCCAATGACCTATGAGATTCAGACCGGCAAGAGACGGCGGGGAGGTGCATAACTTCAACTAAGTTATGCCTAATCATTCCTTGGATTAATCTGACACACTCAAGTGCGGGCAAATGTATATGGAGAACGGTGGGAGAAAAGGACATATTTGTTGAGTGGTATCCTTTGGGATAAAACACACACACATCACTTTAATCAAGACAATGGCTTTAACCCCATATTAATGCAAACCATTCAGATCGCAGCCCAAATGTACACAAACTCACGCATATTCGTAGCCTGGTATAAAATTCAGTGACATCAAAATAAAAAAAACGTGTTGCTCCTTTTTCAAAATATGTAACATGTATTGTTTTTTACAACGGCCTTGCATTTAATTTGCATATCCTGCACCTCCGATAAGCACGGCTGGCTACGTACGGTGCGAAATAATTTCAACATACATACATCTCCTATGCAAAAGATACGCGAAATGTCAAAAATCTTTCACCTGGTTATTAAGCAGCCCATCTATCTAGAAGGCGAAAATAATTACAAACAAACCTGACATTCTGCCCAAGCAATAACATTTGTTAGCTACAACAAATAGTTTGCAGGGTAATCGAAAAAGTAAATTCATTAGTTCTTGTAAAACTGTGCGCGCCATCATTGTGTCAGTGCGATCGGTTGCCGCAATCCTTGTCTCGACTTCATTTCCAGTAGCGTTGCACTTGATTAAGAGTGCGTACAAAATTCGAGGATCGGAACACAACGTTCAATGTGCGACCTCATTGGCAATATTTGCACGGGGTTACTTTATTCATGGGACCATTGAACGTTTGAACATCTGAATCATTGCTGGAAAGGGTAAATAAAGCATATTCTTGTTTCATCAGGGTTACACTTTGGTTCTGAATTAATCGCTGGAGTATATTCGTGCTCGCAGGTAAGTATGCTGATCTCACTGCTAATACGAGTTACACACATTACAAGGAAAAATGGAAGCGAGATAGCAGATGCGTGTGCAGTGATGAATTACGACTGTATATTTATAAACTCTTGAGAAACGCCAGCAATGTTTGTATATGGCATGCATACCTAGAAGAACAGTTTTCAGTAATGGTAAAAGGATCTCCCCCAATGTAACGAGCAATGTGGTGGTGCTAACATCCACTGGCAGCCCAAGTGGTGAGAATTCCATATTCCACAATGGAAACCAGCGCATCCATAGGATGATCAGAACAAATGCTATACGTGATAGATTATGCATACATATACAGTTCTGGATTCGCGGGTTTCGCATATTCACGAGTTACTAAGTATGTACTAATTCCCTATTTGTGCCCCACCGAACTCCAGTATTCGCGACTGTACGTATTGCCAGATCACCGACATCGGGGAGGTGCGCACAAAATGTTACTACATTTGAAACGGTCTGCTACGAAGAGAGGCATGCCCCCTCGGCTACCCGCATAGTCCTCCAGCTCGCAGTAATCCCGCTCTGAACTCGCTATTGTGCATTTTTACTTCATACGTACTTACAGTCGACTTCGTTTGTATATTTTAGTATCAACGATTTGGCTGCGAGGTCCATTAAAAAAAGAGAGCGTGTAGCCAATCAAGGAAAGTGTTGCGGCTAGCCCTCCCCAGAGTGCTAACATGACAACAACTGTGCGGAGTTGTTAAGGCCTGCATCTCCCGAGGAGTCATCCCTACTAGATTCCTCAACATCACCTCCTTTGTCTTCAATGTGACCCTCGCGAAGAGAGAGGGATTACTGTACAGTTACACCCTATTCAATTCCATTCAGTGGAATGGATTTATGGCAGTACCGAATACATATTTAAGCAGGGCAATTTTTTTAAATTTAAATTTAGGACATTTTCAAAATATATCAATTAATCGCTACTCTTCAAGTTCATCGTCATGAGAGACGAGATGTTGTGTTACTCTCCACCACATGTTTAATTTTCTTCAGAGAACTTTTTGTACTCAAATTTTATTTTGCTTATATTTATCTTTAGTCTGACTTTGTCAAATTCCCCGATCATTTCCTCTCATTAATGTCCAACAATTGTTATAACGACTATGTCATCGGCAAATCCGAGCGGGTTCATATATTTACCTTTACCTCTCCAACTAAATTTTCTGTAAATGTTCTACCTCAATAAAAATTATTAGCTGAAAATGGAATGTTCACAATAAACGAATATTCACAAACAAATTCCCGTGCAGATTTTCCATTTTCATCTATCCCATTTCTACAATTACACATTTCAATCAGATTTCAACAGATTGTGCATTGCACTCGGCACTAAAGGACTTTGTACGATTTATTCAACTAAAACTACTTACAAATTATATTTTTTATTATTTTCTTTCCTCAGAACTTAAAAAAACAGCAGACTATCCCTAGCAGCGTGTGAATATTCTTCCCAACTGACAGAAAATATTATTTATTAAAAAAAAATAGTCCAAGCTAGCCTTTTCCAGTTAATACATTTACATTGTCAAATTCATGCAAGTGGAACACACATTAAGGGGTCAATCAGCTAAACAAAAAGACACTTCTTGGCATTCCGTGCGTGTAGTGATGAAACTTGAGGCTGGGAGCGCAGGGAAATAACACTTTAAAGGTGGCCTCCACAACCTCCCGGGTGGCCCCCAGTACTATAGTCCATTTGCAAAAACATGCGAAGCAAGTTGTCTTTTATTATTACTAGCCTACATAGGGATGGTAACATGCAGCAGTGGATAGAGAATGCTTGACGGTGAGGAACATTTGAATGTGCGAGGGCTGTTTAAAAACAGTGACTTGAGCTCGTACCCCGATGCTGTTCCCAGATAGTGAGGGAAAAAATTATTTGATCCCCTGCTGATTTTGTACGTTTGCCCACTGACAAAGAAATGATCAGTCTATAATTTTAATGGCAGGTTTATTTGAACAGTGAGAGACAGAATAACAACAAGAAAATCCAGAAAAACGCATGTCAAAAATGTTATGAATTGATTTGCATTTTAATGAGGGAAAAAAGTATTTGACCCCTCTGCAAAACATGACTTAGTACTTGGTGGCAAAACCCTTGTTGGAAATCACAGAGGTCAGACGTTTCTTGTAGTTGGCCACCAGGTTTGCACACATCTCAGGAGGGATTTTGTCCCACTCCTCTTTGCAGATCTTTTCCAAGTCATTAAGGTTTCGAGGCTGACGTTTGGCAACTCGAACCTTCCGCTCCCTCCATAGATTTTCTATGGGATTAAGGTCTGGAGACTGGCTAGGCCACTCCAGGACCTTAATGTGCTTCTTCTTGAGCCACTCATTTGTTGCCTTGGCCGTGTGGTTTGGGTCATTGTCATGCTGGAATACCCATCCACGACCCATTTTCAATGCCCTGGCTGAGGGAAGGAGGTTCTCACCCAAGATTTGACGGTACATGGCCCCGTGCATCGTCCCTTTGATGCGGTGAAGTTGTCCTGTCCCCTTAGTAGAAAAACACCCCCAAAGCATAATGTTTCCACCTCCATGTTTGACGGTGGGGATGGTATTCTTGGGGTTATAGGCAGCATTCCTCCTCCTCCAAACACGGCAAGTTGAGTTGATGCCAAAGAGCTCCATTTTGGTCTCATCTGACCACAACACTTTCACCCAGTTATCCTCTGAATCATTCAGATGTTCATTGGCAAACTTCTGACGGGCATGTGTATGTGCTTTCTTGAGCAGGCGCTGCAGGATTTCAGTCCTTCACGGCGTAGTGTGTTACCAACTGTTTTCTTGGTGACTATGGTCCCAGCTGCCTTGAGATCATTGACAAGATCCTCCCGTGTAGTTCTGGGCTGATTCCTCAACGTTCTCATGATCATTGCAACTCCACGAGGTGAGATCTTGCATGGAGCCCCAGGCCGAGGGAAAATTGACAGTTCTTTTGTGTTTCTTCCATTTGCGAATAATAGCACCAACTGTTGTCACCTTCTCACCAAGCTGCTTGGTGAGGGTCTTGTAGCCCATTCCAGCCTTGTGGAGGTCTACAATCTTGTCCCTGACATCCTTGGAGAGCTCTTTGGTCTTGGCCATGGTGGAGAGTTTGGAATCTGATTGATTGCTTCTGTCAACAGGTGTCTTTTATACAGGTAACAAGCTGAGATCATGAGCACTCCCGTTAAGTGTGTGCTCCTAATCTCAGCTTGTTACCTGTATAAAAGACACCTGGGAGCCAAAAATCTTTCTGATTGAGAGAGGGTCAAATACTTATTTCCCTCATTAAAATGCAAATCAATTTCTAACATTTTTTACATGCGTTTTTCTGGATTTTTTTGTTGTTATTATGTCTCTCACTGTTCAAATAAACCTACCATTAAAATTATAGACTGATCATTTCTTTGTCAGTGGGCAAATGTACAAAATCAGCAGGGGATCAAATACATTTTTCCCTCACTGTACATGTTATCGATACTATACCCGGTTATGCCAGAGGTAAACAAGAACAATTGTCGCATTATTATTTTAGAAATGTTTGACTTATAAATAAAAGCCGAAAACCCCAACGGTGTTAGTTTTAGCTAAGATTGTTAAAATTTGGACCATGCAATAATATTTTCTGCAATCAAAACGTGTAAATGTAGTTTCACATACTTAGTTAAATAGTCAAGCGAGAAACTAGAACGATGACGCCTTTCCACGTGACAACCATCGGGAAATAATTGCTGCCACTGGAAGATGTACAACAACCAAGGTGTATAATTGCATACTGCTACTTATGATGAGACTAAGGTTTAAGGGCACTGTGTGCAACTGAATTAGCCTCTACAAAAGTATTCTGCACACAGTACAAGATTATGCAAGCATCTCACAATAAATGAGCACTGCCTTTACCAAAAGAAGACACGATGTGATAATTGGAAATGGTCTCAACAATGAGCAGATATAGAAGGGCCAACCCAATCCAAACAGCTAATTACATATTTATTTAAGATTGAAGACCTTCACATTTTTTCGTCTATCAAGGTAAACCAAGAGCCACCAATTGAATGTTGAAACAAGCATTACATAATTTTCTAACGAAGTCAAATAAACAGGTTTCAGAAGCAGACCTATATTTTCTTCCACAGACTATTCTCTAACAGGGTGATGTACTGCCCTGTGAGAGTTTAGAATGGATTAATTATATATGATAGATAATATAAAATACAAATAACTAATATTTAAAAAAACTTGTAAATACACGCTTTAATTAAATGTACCGTACGAGTAATGGCAGAACTCCACGACTCCAGGAAGTGGCCCCGAGGCTTGCCATAACGTAAGGGACAGTGGCGATTTACAGCCAACGTGAGTTGAGCGTGGACAATTAGACCCAAGGCGAAACATAACATATAAAAAAGATGGTTTAAAATGTTTTTTTTATGATAGAATATAGTATTGTCATCAGTATGACATAAGTATACCAAGTTTGCAGTCAATACCATATTGGCAAGTGGGTTAAAATTGAGTTACAAGATTTGATACGACAACAGACAGAGTGAGTTAAATAAAAGCGTGTAAAAAGAGAGCCAGGTTTCAGCCACCTGTGGTTGAACTATATACTCAAGTGTTGGAAGTTGCTGGTCTCAGCCCAGTTACCAATGACTCATAGTGTTTACACTAAAACTTTTAGTGAAAACCCACATATTTGGATTATAAATGTCTATTTTGTCATGCAGCACGCGTTCTCTACGTGGCATATAAAAGTGTAAATACCAACGACAGTATTCCCTTGTTATTATCCATGATTTTGGCTTTCAGCAGAACTCTATATGACTGCATCGAGAGAAAGTGATGAGATAAAGGGAGGTTAAAGAATGTCATGCGAGAAAGTGGTCAGATAAAATTAGGAGATAGCGATGATGCATAGCATCATCATAATTTAAGATAAGTCAATTTTATAAACTATTATTTAATACACTAATTTTTTTCTTCATGTTTATTATAACAATTTTTGTATTATGATCATTTGAATGCATTCAAAAGCTTATTTATGTATTTATTTAATATCATTATCCACGAAATGCGCTATTCACGAGCATCTCCGGAACGTCTCCTTCGCAAATAACCAGGGAACACTGTAGTATGAATAACCATTTCGTGCATCAACTTAATAACTACTGGATCTAGTGGAAGGAATCAAGTTATGGCAAGGTGTGGTGGCAGACAGCATTGGCCATGATGAAATGCTGAACTCGATGAAGCACTCAAACTAAGTATGTGTAGCGTAATAGCGCCATCTGTCGTCCAGCAACGGCAACTTCGGTGGGGTGGACGAGCATTACACACGCCGGTGAGCCCTTACGTGGATGTGTCCGTAGGGCAGAGGAACTGGGGCAAGGGTCACAGAGACCCCGTCTGGAAGCTCCTGGAATCCGCTAGTGGGTTCACGAAGGGAGGCGCGGCCAGGGCAGAGCCAGGCCGCGCCGAGGAGGGTAAAAGCGGACAGCGGAAGCGCATGGCTGCCGGTTCTGGGAAGTGGACTAGTCTCGTCGTTGCTGTCGTCTTCGCCGCCTACGTCGCTGCCGTCTTCGCTAGACATTGCGCGGCCGGATAGTTGTTGGCTGTCTCAGTCGATGCCGTTAGTGTAACACGGTCAGGGTTGGGTCAAGGTTAGCTGTACGACTTGGGAGAAGCGAGGGCAAACCTGTGAACCTGAAAGTGTGAATAAAGAAGGTGCCTCCTGAAGAACCTTGTCTCCCACTCCATTGATACTACATATGTATGCTGAACTTCTTTCGCACCATACGTAGCCAACCAGCGCTAATCAGAGGTGCGGGGCAATGACAGAATGTGCATGCTCATTTTCAATGACAAGCAATGGTGCTTACAATCCACCATATATTCCTTGCATGGGCCCACCCATGACGATCACTTTGTCAATGTCACGTAGGTCAATGCCACTGGTCAAGCATCGACCTGAAGATAGTCTGATACCCTCTTGAAGGTAATCCTAAACATCTGTACTACGGACCACTAATATTGTTTGTTCATGTTGTAAAATGTACATGGCAAAGTGTCTGCAGCCAGGAAATAGGAATACTGCCCAAAATTCCAAAACATCTCAAAAACGTGACACATGTAATATTCTGACTATTTAAAGAGCAGACACCTGAAAACCACATTCTTTACTTGGCTTTGCAGATTGACTTGCATCAATTAAATATTTAAGCAGGAGATACCAGTAGGGGTATCTGAGACTCAGATGCTGTTGTTACATGAGTACCCTTTTGTTAGCCACAGGCAATTTCCAAAGTAGATAACAGGCTGTAATACAAGTGCAATGGCTTAACCTAACAATTGATGTTACATGATCTTTGAGGTCAAATCTAAGGCAGAGTATGTCCTTTGGAAATGTCCCTTGGAGAATCAAACATTGACTCCAAGGAACAAGACTGAATGGTGACTTAACAACCAGGTTGTGCAGATTCTTACAAAGCTCAAAGGTAGGACAGTCAATCTTCCAATGTTAATGCAGTTCCTTCACATGCTAACATGCCATGCCCTGCTGTTATTGCATTTTGTCTAAACACAATCAGTATTTCTGATAGTAGGAATGATTTACACATATTGCAAAGACATTCTGGATAGCTATTGTCATAAAAATGTAAAAAGGGCTTCTGATATGGTATTTGAATAAAAAATTATTGCTTCCTAGACATTGCCCAGTGGATACATCACATGTGCATGACGTACAAGAAATCATGGGTAATGCTAACGACACAATAAGCCATGTCATCACTTGGTGTATTTGTGTATGATACATTAAACATGGTAAGTTTACCTGAGCTGTCTTTCCCTTGCCTCCCTGTATGACAGGTAGGCCAGCAATACACATAAAATAAATGAAATACATTAACAAAAATGTGGAAAAAATATTGGACTGCAAAAAACAGCAGTAATATCCTTTTGCATTACTATAAAAATTACCATTAATGCTTTTCATTTCAGTGTAACATTTTAAAGTTTGTATTTTACTTCTGAAGTTACCTTTTGTTTGATACAATAACTGGATCATACTTCTTAAAATCATAAATGATACCCATCTACACCATACAGGCACCATATTTTCTCCAAATGCTTCCCTTGAGAAGACGAGCTCATTACAATTGACTGTAGTCTTGAATTGGTTTTAAAGCAAGGTTTATACTACATTAAAGTATGTAGTATCCATACCTCCACAATAAAAGTCACACATTTTAACTAACCAACAATACAATCAATTGTCAGTCAAACACCACAATAGGCTGCAAATCTGTTGCGTACATTTTGATTGAGTAAGGGTTATGGTCAAAATCAAAAGGGCTGATCTTGATTTGAAGCTTTCGTGACTGCAGGAATCCATACTCTTTGGTTCTATCGGTAAAGTCACGTAGATGGTTCTCTCTCTACCCATGGTTGGGGATGCAGCTTTGCGGATTGTGCGGTCAGAATATCCATTCCTCTGCACGTACGCCAGGCTCTCAGGAGGAATGGATATTCTGACCGCACAATCCGCAAAGCTGCATCCTCAACCATGGGTAAAGAACCATCTGAGGACCCAATCAAAACCATCACCTTGCCATACATAGCAGGGGTCACCAAAAGGATTTCCAAAACCTTGAACAAACACAAGATCAAAGTTTGGTTCAATACAGTACACAAAATCCGTGATTTGATCCCATCGGTGAAGGATGCGATTTCCAGACATGCAATGTCCTGGTGTCTATAAGCTGAATTGTGTCTGCGGCAGCAGTTACATTGGTGAAATGAAGCGACATGTCTCAGACCAGGTTCGCGAACACAAAGCGGATTTGAACCCCCCCCCCCCCCATGAACTCCTGCAGCCACGACTCTACACCCCCCCCCCTTCCAGTGCCTATATAAAGCCACAACAGATAATTCTTTCTCAGCTGATGACGGACGCTTTGTTGCGACCTTAACGTCGTGTTCTTTAATTATTTGTTCGATCTACATGACTTTACCGAAAGAACCAGAGAGTATCAAAAGGGCTGTTTGACAATTCTAACACAGAAGGGCAGAAATATTTTAGCCAAAGGTTGTAGAAATGTATGTGCATGCATGGACAGTGTTGGGATGGTTTTAAAAAAATAAGTTACAGCAAATATTTATTAGCCGTGGGGTTTGGGAGTAATGCAACAATCATGAATTTGGTCATTAACGATGTGCAAAGACCGCTGCTGTCCTCAATTTGACCCCAGTTGATGACACCACAATTACTCCGTTAGCGTTTTGTAATTTAACAAGAGACTAATCGAAAAAAACTATAAAAGCAGGGCATCTGATTATATTATTTGATTACACACCGAATATGGAGTAATTATAAGGACATTAGCAACACTTGCCATTGGTAATGTGCCGATGGTAACACGTTACCAACAATGTGCTTGGAATATAATTCACAACAAAACTGCCAACCAATGTATATTCACGTGATCACTCATTAATTTAGTTATGTAACAGGAGTACATTTTAATAGAGGTGCAGACTGACAAAAATAAGCAAAACATAATGGAGGATGCAAGGTTGTAACACGCATAAGAACATATGGACACAAGCGCATGCAAATGGCGACACGCAATTACACTCACATGTATAGTGCATTGGTCGCAATATAATTTTTCAGGACACATTCATATCAATTTCACAAAATGACAATCATCAGTTTTCCATACATTTGCAATTGTTTCTCGCATTTGTATTATATTGTTTTGTGCTGTGCTGCACTTCTGGTAAAAAGAATGTTTACTTAAAAGGTATTCAACTGCAGGTCACTTTAAGCCTGACTTAAGTATTTAAATCATTGCATCTTTACAAACTATAACTTGTAGTAAGTAACAAAATACAAAGTTGAATAATTAAATTAACTAATTACATACTATATACCTTAACCCAAGAATTAGCGCAAAGGCCTAACAACTTAATGGGTAAACTTACGACTTAGAACTTTAATTCTAGTTTGTTATCTTATGATTTAGCAAACAAAGTATTAAATAAATAGCATCGGCGTTGGTGATCAAGATACGATATTTTGCAGAACATGCTATACAATTATCGTGAACCATATATCGTACTGCACAATGTGGCATCACATTATTGCGAAAAACCTGAAGGATATAAGGGAGTTTGCCAGTCCCACTACATTCAAATCTTATTGGTGACAGTAAATCATTGTGTGCCGCACAGCCAACCGATTGTCAGAAGAACATTTGCAGTTCAGTCATTGCTTTATCAATGCCGTACATTACATCATAGATTTTTAAGGACATTAACTGCAGTGGATAATACAAATCACATACACCATGCATATGTTTTGTACAGGCGCACAAGTGTATTATGCATGCATATAAATCCGATTGCATGCTTACATTTACATGTTATACAAGTCCGCCATGGTGCTAATATGGAGGTACCACACAATAAAACGTTGATTACTCTTTATGCAAACAATTATAAGCCAATAATTGTTCAGTGTTTTATTGTACCCAATGCATCTTCTTGTGAGACATTTTCTGAATGGGTCACACCCCACCGATTATAATCAATAAAGTACAACTTGTCCACAGATTGATTTGTGTACACAATTGCTCCTGCGATGCATTGATCCAGAATGGGCATCATTTGTGGACAAATGAAATATAATTTCATTTCAGTGATGAGCAAATTCACGGACTTGGGCTATTTACATTATGAAATTACGGGTGAGTGGTTGTATCTGACACAATTCGGCCATGCTTGCATCCAATCTCAAAATTACTGTATCCAAATGGCCAACGGAAGAGTCATTCGGAAAAGTGATCAGTATCAGATACTAATAGTCAGCTAATTATCACTAACTTACCAAATAAAAAGTGAATTTATCACTTTTTAGTGAAGAAAGTACTTTAAAAACTGGTAATCTAGTCACGTCGTGTTGTGACAGAGCTCTTGACATACAGTGAGGGAAAAAAGTATTTGATCCCCTGCTGATTTTGTACGTTTGCCCACTGACAAAGAAATGATCAGTCTATAATTTTAATGGTAGGTTTATTTGAACAGTGAGAGGCAGAATAACAACAACAACAAAATCCAGAAAAACGCATGTCAAAAATGTTATAAATTGATTTGCATTTTAATGAGGTATTTGACCACCTCTCAATCAGAAAGATTTCTGGCTCCCAGGTGTCTTTTATACAGGTAACGAGCTGAGATTAGGAACACACTCTTAAAGGGAGTGCTCCTAATCTCAGCTTGTTACCTGTATAAAAGACACCTGTTCACAGAAGCAATCAATCAATCAGATTCCAAACTCTTCACCATGTCCAAGACCAAAGAGCTCTCCAAGGATGTCAGGGACAAGATTGTAGACCTACACAAGGCTGGAATGGGCTACAAGACCATCGCCAAGCAGTTTGGTGAGAAGGTGACAACAGTTGGTGCGATTATTCGCAAATGGAAGAAATACAAAAGAACTGTCAATCTCCCTCGGCCTGGGGCTCCATGCAAGATCTCACCTCGTCGAGTTGCAATGATCATGAGAACGGTGAGGAATCAGCCCAGAACTACACGGGAGGATCTTGTCAATGTTCTCAAGGCAGCTGGGACCATAGTCACCAAGAAAACAGTTGGTAACACACTACACCGTGAAGGACTGAAATCCTGCAGCGCCCGCAAGGTCCCCCTGCTCAAAAAAGCACATATACATGCCCGTCTGAAGTTTGCCAATGAACATCTGAATGATTCAGAGGACAACTGGGTGAAAGTGTTGTGGTCAGATGAGACCAAAATGGAGCTTTTTGGCATTAACTCAACTCGCCGTGTTTGGAGGAGGAATGCTGCCTATGACCCCAAGAACACCATCCCCACCGTCAAACATGGAGGTGGAAACATTATGCTTTGGGGGTGTTTTTCTGCTAAGGGGACAGGACAACTTCACCGCATCAAAGGGACGATGGACGGGGCCATGTACCGTCAAATCTTGGGTGAGAACCTCCTTCCCTCAGCCAGGGCATTGAAAATGGGTCGTGGATGGGTATTCCAGCATGACAATGACCCCAAACACACGGCCAAGGCAACAAAGGAGTGGCTCAAGAAGAAGCACATTAAGGTCCTGGAGTGGCCTAGCCAGTCTCCAGACCTTAATCCCATAGAAAATCTGTGGAGGGAGCTGAAGGTTCGAGTTGCCAAACGTCAGCCTCGAAACCTTAATGACTTGGAGAAGATCTGCAAAGAGGAGTGGGTCAAAATTCCTCCTGAGATGTGTGCAAACCTGATGGCCAACTACAAGAAACGTCTGACCTCTGTGATTGCCAACAAGGGTTTTGCCACCAAGTACTAAGACATGTTTTGCAGAGGGGTCAAATACTTATTTCCCTCATTAAAATGCAAATCAATTTATAACATTTTTGACATGCGTTTTTCTGGATTTTCTTGTTGTTATTCTGTCTCTCACTGATCAAATAAACCTACCAGTAAATTTGTAGACTGATAATTTCTTTGTCAGTGGGCAAACGTACAAAATCAGCAGGGGATCAAATACTTCTTTCCCTCACTGTAACTGCAGGTTCAAATCCTGGTCAGGAGTCAAATGAGCCCTTAATCCTTCCAGGGACATCATAATGAGGACTACTTTTCAGGAAGTCAACAGGTTACTTTTTTCCAAATATTTTCATGTTGACCAATTATTTGACTAATTAAACAGATAATCGGTGGACTTATTGATATCTCAAATAAACAGATATCCCAGCTCCATTTGGATGTCAATTTTAAAAAAGCTAATGACATTCTAGATTTGAAGCTTTCGTGACTGCAAGGATTCATACTCTTTGGTTTTTTCGGTAAAGTCATGTAGGTAAAAAATAAAATAAATGAAAACAACTAAATATAATCACGACGTTTCGGGCGCAACACAAGCGTCCGTCATCAGGTGGTAAAGCATGGCCTACTGCTGATGCAGACTGTTTTAAAGATGTTAAATGGGTGTAGCCCAAGGGTTATAAAGGTGTGGCTGGGTCTAGTGATGTTAATGTCAGAAATTAGCATGACACCCTATTTTTTACAATAATTTTCAATCTTACTCATCCATAAGAGGTTTTTTGGGTTAGACCGCATTAACATAAATGTGTTGTTAAACCCGACGTGTTGGAGAGTAAACCCAAAATTGTAAATGTTGTGAGTTTACACCGGTGTGTGCTGAACTACTCTCCTTCCTTTGTGAGGTCAATTCCTGTTCTGTCCATCACGTGCACGCTATTTGCGTTACATGGCAGCAAGCCAAGTGGAATTGATAGCCTGGTTAGGCGACCTGATCACATGACCAATGAAACAATTAAAATATCTAACAAATAGTCGATAATAAAGTTTTTTTTGGGTTAGATCAAGAACACCTGTCGTTAAACCCACCACAACCAATTAGTAGGGGTTGTCACGTGTAAAAAAACATGTGCCAATTAGTTACTACTTCAGCACACCGGTGTGTTGGTGAAAAAACCCACATTTACAATTTGAGTATGACGTTTCACTGGTGATTACAACCAGCTTCATCAGGCGATTTGCCAGAATTTTCCAGAATCGATAAGAAGTCTTTCAGTTTCCAGTCTGAAGTAGAAACTAATTGGGATGTTTTGTTTAAGTGACAAACATTACTAATTGGCTGTGTCGTGTGGTGGCGGGTTTAACAACACATTTTCATTTACGCGATCTAACCCCAAAAAAAACTCTATTTTGGATAATGTTATTCGTGAAAACCTAAGTGTTAAACAATCTTACTCATAAATAGATAGCGCCAGTAAGTGATAGTTTTGGATCCTCACTTTAAAATGCTGACATTACTGCTTTGTTGGGGGGAGGGGGGGGAGTCAAGCGCTTGTGTAATCAATTGTGGGTGCAACATGAACGCATTAGAAAAACATTCCAGTTCATTCCAAGGTGGCTGGGATGTCGTAACACAAACCACCCCTGCGCCATGGTCATGGCACGGATGAAAAACGTGATAGAGAATACTTCATTATTTATACACGTCAATATTTTAGGGACAAAAATACATAAACACTAACATGTCAAGCAAAACAGTATTTGCACAATTTCTCTCAAGCATGTGATTTTCTATTAAGTCTATTGAAACACATTAACAAAAAGGCAGTGCGATTGTGACACTGGGATAATACATGAAATAAAGTGAAGTGTTTGTCACGAGGATGTGGTTTGCATTAACATTGAAACCATGACCCAATCCGAAAAGAGCCAAATTAACATTATCCTTTGCGGGTGGGGGTAGAAAATAATTGTTCAGTTGAGACAGTTGTTGAAATATCACGTTCAGTCAGCCTGGCCTTTTAAAGTACACTTAGTAAAATGTGAATGTGCATGTAGAAACAAGTATTTTCAGCAATCCCAGAAAATTTTACTCTGTTATAAATGTAAGTGTACAGTTTCCTTTTTAGTTTATCCCACAGAGATAATTATACGCAGATGCTGACGTTATTGTTACATACATATCCTGATCTTCATCCACACATTTTCTACAAAGATAACCCTGAAATCAAATGGGAGCTGTTGACCTGCTGTCACATGAAAACATTTATCATGGTGATTTTAACATTCCCACTGTGAACAATGGCAAAAAGTGGAGCATTTATTGTGACAGCACTGCTTAGTGGTGACGCGCAGGAAGAAATTAGCGTGAGACTCGTTGGGCAGAAAGCCACCAGCACGTAGAAATATTAGCTTAAGAAAAGAAAACATCAATCAAGAAAAGTTAAACATTCTGCATTTAAGCACTTTGCCTTGCTAAAAGTTGCTTAGATCACACCAGAGCATATGTAAGATGGTTACAATTCATAGTAAATGCCCAAGGCTCCAACAGCGAAACTAAAATAACTTATTATAAGATCGTGAGTAGAGCGACACATTATGAGCTGTGCTGGATGTCTTTCTGTTCGTGGTAACTTTTGTTGTTGGAACTTTTTGACCCTGTGCCCCTACTGGACATCTGTGAAAAAGAGCTTCATAGCTCATCAGATTTCTCCAGGATAAAAAAATACTCTGATTATAATGTATTGTTCTTCAAATTAAAACGTTGAACTAATTCACACAAAGGGACTTGCCATTCTAAATAATGTAAATTAATTTACCTTCATAGCTTAGAATAGAATTTTGGCACTCTAATATGTGAACACTTATGCTCGGAATTGTCAACACAGTACTCCTCGAGATGTCCTACTCATTGATCTGTACAAATAACCCTTAATCGTTAAGTTTGTTAAAACTGAGCAACAGAACATCGGCTAATTTCTCAAGAGTAAAGCGACCATTCACGGCGATAGGAAAAAGTCCTTAATATGTGATTTTACCGAAAGAACCAAAGAGTATGAATTCCCGCAGTCATGAAAGCTTCAAATCAAGATAGGATACTTTAAGTTAAATGGTCTAAAATATTGAAAGTTTAATCAAAAAAGTTTTTCAAATGGATAATAATTTTTTTACATAAAATCGGTCGATATATCGGCAATCGGTGGCCTAGGACTCTCAAAAATCGATATCGGCATCGGACCCAAACATCTGGCATCGCTCGGGCTCTACAAATATATTTTAGTTTGGGGTAATGTAAGATAATCCATGTTCTTTGGGTCTTTCGATCAAGTCACATAGCTATAAAAATAATAAAATGAAAAAAAATCACGACGTTTCGATCGCAACACAAGCAATTGTCTTAAGGTGAAAAAATACAGCAAGCGGACTGCTGAGGCAGGAAGAAATATAGCAAGAGAGCTACTGCAGCCAAAGGTAGAGCTACTGCAGCCAAAGGTTATATATGTTTGAAGTGGGCGGGACTAGAGATGGAATTCCATCTCTGAAAACCTTCAGGCTACCATCAAAGATTTGTACATGAAGCCATCCAGATATATAAACACAGAGACAAATTAAACCGAGAAGATGGGTATAAGCTGAGCAATCATTGGAAGGACATTATTAACCAAGAAAAGTCGTAACTTGCTCTGGTGCTTCCATTCTTCTCTGCCGTCTGACTGTTATCTCCGACTCTCTGAGTTGAATTGCCCTGTTAGGTGCCTCTGCATTAACGGGCTGGGGTCTCACGAATATGGCCACCTCTGCTCCCTTAGCCTCGATGGTTCTCTGGCTGTGTGATGGGCTGTGTATCTCACTTGCGCGACCACCGTTGCAGTGATTATCTTGCGTGGACGTGCTTGCCTCCCAGCGCAGTTGGCAGCACTGCAGCTTGTGTTACACATAGACATGACATTAACTTACTAATTAACACAACTGACGTGTTTGCGTCCGGGGATGGAATTCCTTTCCAGCTCAGACCCCGCTTGCTTGCCCATTACCAAATATATAACCTTGTTGTAACAGCTCTCTCGCTGGTTCAGCAGTTACACTGCTGCATTATTATTTTTTCCGCCTGAGGACGACCGCTTGTGTTGCGATCGAAACGTCGTGATATATTATTTTCTGTTTTATTTTATTTTTCTACCTACGTGACTTTACCAAAAGAACCAAAGAGTATGGATTCCTGAGTCACGAAAGCTTCAAATCAAGAAGTAAAATATAGTTTAAGTAGATTTAAATAAAGACAATCTATGCATATAAAATACCACTGCAACAACTGCAGGAACATACCAGAATGTTTGAATACATATTTGTGATATACACACACACACATGTACAATACAATACATCATACGAAGCTATATATTTGCTGTGCCATTTGCTAAAACCATGATGTCTGCAACAGTGTGCAGGTGCTAAAACAGGCACGAGACATCCTACTCTAAACTGGTGTACAAAACGTTTACGATGCATAGTGCACTGGCTTGTCATGCGCTGTACAGTCTTGGCTAAAAAAAAGTTTCCACAGGTTTAATTCTTTATATAAAAAAAAATATTCAACAACACCATTTTGCACACAAGCAAGCATGCTGGGTGACTGCACCAATGCTGCCAGCCATCCATCCATCCATTTACAATCCCTGAAAGATCTTTTATTTTGCGATGATAAATCTATACATTTGTTTTAAATGTACTATTTCTCTCACTCCTTTGTTTAGAAATTAGCTCCTTGATTCTACTATTACTACTTGTAGACTAGTTTTCTAAGTGTGTTTGATATTCATTCTTCTTTAGAAGAATATATATTTTTTATTTTATTTGTATTTTTATTTTACCAGATAAGGCCCACTGAGCTATATAGCTGTTTTTTCTGAAGCGACCTGGCCACAAATTAAATAGCTTATCATAAGCCAATAGTGGCCAACGAAGAGGCTTATCATGTGGAAATGTATAGCAGCCAAATACTGAATGTGGAGGGAAAAACCAGAGGACCCGGAAAAAAATCCACACGACCACGGGGAGAACATGCCAACTCCAAATATACAGGCATCAGGATTGAGATCGAACCGATGACCTGCTGTATACCAGGCAAGGTAGTTAACAAATCACCACATGCAAGTGCTCCATCCATCCTCCAGTTGGTCCCATGTGAACCGCAGCTTTATACTTCAAAGCATCCCACCAAAGTGTTTTTTGCAACCTCTGCATGTATTTTTTTGTGAAGGCTTTGGTTTATGTGAGTTTGAATGACTCCATGAATTTTCAATGAATAAAATGCCTATGCTACAGGCACTCCACAATACAGTTTTTTTTGGTTGGATCGTGTAAATATATAAATGTGTCGTTAAACCCGCCACCACCCAACACAGCCAATTAGTAAGGTTTGTCACGTAAACAGAACATGTCAATTCGTTACTAGTACAGCACAATGGTGTGTTGGAGAGCAAAGCCACGGCATTTATAATCTGAGTAAATTAACACTCTGCTCCGATTTCTCATTGTGTCCAAAGCCAAAATAGTAATTATTTTAGAAATGCACACAATTACACTCTAACAAGGTATGCATTCCTCCTGTAAAATTATGTAAGTATGTGCACAGATAAATAAGAGTATGTAGCAAAAAATATCGTCAATAAAAATGTCTGATGTTATCCCACGAGTTCAAATGTGACATACGAAAATGGTACCATGATAATAATTCCGTTATGATGAGTTAAGACAGAAACAGCATAAGTAGATAAATTGGATGTGTAACACTGTAGAATATGCCTTACCCATATTTAGGATGATGGGAATGTGACAGCACTTGTCTTGCTGCAGTCGTGTGTTCCTCTGCAAAGTACCTAAAATAATACAATGACAGAATTATTACAAAGTTAAATCGGACATAAATTGATTTAGGTGGAGCCACACCACCAATGATGTAGCGGTGTATCACTAAGGTATCAAAACTGTATTCAATGAAAAACTACAATTTCATTTTAAATGAACACTGTGGTTTGTGATTACTATAAGATCTTCAGTAACATCGCAACTCCGATTAGCGCGGCTGGCTATGTACGGTGCGAAAGAAGTTCAACATGCATAAAATGTCCAAACAATGCAGGATGAAAATGTTGTTCCAATTATTTCACAAGTAGTACTAATCGCATATCTGCATTTCCCATAAATATGCTCAATTCCTCTTGACTGAGAAGATGGATTCTGGCTCAGCAATCATTGGAAGGACGTAATAAACCATTTCTTAACTGATTGTGTTCACGTTTACGGTGACTTTCAGACCGCGTTCCACTCACTGGAATTGACTATATATCTTGTATTCTCCGCAGGGAATGGATTCTTTGCTCCGCTGCAAGTCTCCGCTCCCTACTCTCCCATTGACATATTTTGTTGCTTCCTCTTTGTATCTCTCACAAGACGGTCAATGGTACAGTGTATAATAATAAATAGAATAAAATTGTAATGCTTAATAACAATGTACAAAGTAATATATAGTATCGTAATTGTATAGTGAATATACAGCAGTGTGATATACATTAGGGTGGGTAGAATAATACATAGTGTAATATTACAATGTATAAGGTGGTGTATAGCAATACAGTATATAATTTAATGTTGGGTTTGTCTATGGCAGTATATAATACGGTGTAGACTCGTGTGATGTAACAGAATAAAGTTTAGCTGGAAGCATATTATATTTTTTGCGACATAGAATTGTAATGTATTACTTACTGTTAGTAACTCAGCTTATTGTGGAGTATATTTAGTATACTGATGATACTATGTAGTTTATACTTTAGTTGTTTACGTGGTGGTTTAGTTACTGAAGCTACATACTATTAACACTCCTTCCCTTTATTAATGTTACCCCTAGCCCCTCCCTTTGATGCTGCTAATCCTGCATAATGCACGGGCATAATGACTTTAAACCCCTCTCCAAACCTCCTACGCATTTCACAAATAGTACTAATCGCATATCTGCATTTCCCTAAATTCCTCTTGATATGCAAATTATTTTGTCAAAGCGCTCTTCGCCCCTCCATCCCAGCTTAAATAGTCGCTCCAAGCCTGGGGCTTGTCATTCAGACGCTGTCTACTCGACAGACCTGTTCTCCACCTAAGGACGGCTGCTTGCGTTGTGGCCGAAACGTCGTGAGAATTTATTTTATTATGTTTAATTTTTATTATTTTATTATTTCCATTCTACGTGACTTTACCGAAAGAACCAAGAAGATGAATCTTTTTTATATGTTATATTTCGGCTTCGGTCTAATTGTCCACGCTCAACTAACGTTGGCTGTAAATCACCATGGCCCCTTACGTTATGGCAAGCCTCGGGGCCACTTACTGGAGTCATGGAGTTCTTCCATTACTAGTATGGTACATTTCATTAAAGAGTGTTTTAAAAAAATAACTTATTCTCGTTACTCTCATGAGACTTATATGGTCATGCAACTATGTCACTCCGGTACTAGAGTGGGAGGTGGCAGCATTGATACGGCTCACTTTGTTATGCAAGAAATCACGACAAATGCCATTAACGCGGTGACTGGACATCGATCATCAATCTCCCAACCTCCAGAGCAACACTGTGTGTATGCCAGTACTATGACGGTGTGGCTGACCATGATTTTTAAGTCTTTTTAAATCCTTTATATTAAGTTCGCTTGCTTGCTTGCGTGCTTGCGTGCTTGCTTGCTTACGACCGTGTAAATCTTTTGGTCGTTTTTTAACCCACTTCCCGTGATCCAATCGAGTTGACATTTTCCACACAGACTCGTTGTGCGTGACAATTAATGTTCGTGAAAAAAAATTCCAAAAATGTTGCACTTTTTAGGCAAAAAAAAATTATTTTACATATATTCAAATAGAACTCATTCGTGGCTTTGGCTGAACGTCACAGTGTAAGAGCCCAGAACGTAACCCCTCCACAGGCCGTGGCGGAGTAGCGCAGTTGGTAGCGCCCTCGCTTCCTATGCCAAAGGTCGCGGGATCGATCCCCGCGTCCTCCACAGGCGAATATATTTTTAAATCCTTTATATTAAGTTCGCTTGCTTGCTTAGGACCGTGCAAATCTTTCGCTCGTTTTTTAACCCACTTCCCGTGATCCAATCGAGCTGACATTTTCCACACAGACTCGTTGTGTGTGACAATTAATTTTCGTGAAAAAAAAAATTCCAAAATTTTACACTGTTTAGGGAAAACAAATTAAATATTTAATTACCAATTGCTTAATGGTGGCAGACAATCATCTGACCCATAGGTGGCAGCCATCTCAAGCCAGAGGACGAGAGGACTCTAGCCGCCACGCATATAAAGGATTTATAGTGAAAAACTTTGTTTTTACGGGTTTACTTGTTTCTCATGAATGAAGCTTCAAATTCTTGCCTGACAGATCAGGAAACACTGCCTATGAATGTGGGCCTTAACTGGTAAAAAAATTATCATTTAGTTTAGTATATCTGAATATATGTAGTGGTGTTATTTCACGCTGACAACTTATTTTTTTCTCCTGTGTCACTTTTATTCGAATAGAACTCCTCGCGTTCAACACCACGTAACTCCTGTCGCAACTCTCCCGCTTGCGCTGCTCGCCTGCTTTGCTCCGTTCGCTTCGCTCTCTCCCTGCCTCTCCACTGCTAGCCTGCTCTCTCTCTTACTCTCGTAGCCTCTCCGCTGCTAGCCTGCCTCTCCGCTGCTAGCCTGCTGTCTCACACTCTGCTAGCCTGTCTCTCTCTGCTAGCCTCTCCGCTGCTCGCCTGTCTCTCTCACTCTGCTAGCCTCTCCACTGCTAGCCTATCACTGCACACTCTGGTAGCTTCCCACCGTACACTCTGCTAGCCCCTCCACTGTTATTACTATACACTCTGCTAGCGTCTCTGCTGCTAGCCTCTCCCTATATACTCTGCTAGCTTCTCCACTGCTAGCCTCTCGCTATATACTCCGCTAGCTTCTCTACTACTAGCCTCTCGCTATATACTCCGCTAGCTTCTCTGCTGCTAGCCTCTCGTGATATACTCTGCTAGTTTCTCTCCTGCTAGCCTTCCGCTATATACTGTGCTAGCTTCTCTACTGCTAGCCTCTCGCTATATACTCCGATACCTTATCTGCTGCCAGCCTCTCACGATATACTCTGCTAGCTTCTCTCCTGCTCGCCTTCCGCTATATACTCGGCTAGCTTCTCTACTGCTAGTCTTCGCGCACTCACACTTAGGATCCCGCTAGCTTCTCTACTGATAGCCTTTCTACCCTCGCCTCTCCAACCTCGCCCTTGCCTCCAGTGGGGGTTCAGCCATCACCGCTGGAGAGGACGAGGTGTGGAGAGTGGGGCACTAGACTTCTCTCGTGTTCGCTCTTCTCTTTGCTCCAACCAACTCACCCTCCTTCCTCACATGTTCCGTATTAATCCTGCTCCTCATTAAACGCCCTAATTAAGCTGGCGTCCTCCCATCGCCTCTCGTACGTGGCGTCCGCTGCTATCGCTTCAATCTGCAGACTCCGAGGCGCCTACACCGTGTCTGCATTTGCAGCCAGCCAATCACCGCTATGCAATCTAATTGGTCGTCTCTCTGTATTGCTTTCACACCGCACCTGTTTGTCCTGGCGTGAATTCACTGTCCGCGGCTCACACGTGCATGCACATTGTTTGCAAAACCCCCAACGCGTTACTCCACTACATATATGTATGTTTAACTTCTTTCGCACCGTACGTAGCCAACCGTGCAAATTAGCGCAATTAATTATTTGTATTACATCTTCCTTAAATTGCACTAATCATAAACCTCTGAATCCCACACACATCCTCCTCTTACACCTTTTAAATAGGACTTAGATAAATCACAATCAACATGAACTCATTAACACATTAGGGACATTCTTGATATACTTGATGAAAAAATTGACAATCTCAAGACAATAATAGAATTCCCTGTTGTTGTTCCTGATCTTAATGCATTCGTTTTATACCTCCAAGGCAACTTCGATAAACATCACAACTGATCTGACTTGAAAAATGTCTTGATCATGCAGTCGAGAATAAAATATTTCCTCAAATAAAATCGTTAAAGAATGTTGGCACCACTCTTGTCCCTTCATCCGATGCAGAAGTTCTCTACTGATATAAAAGGTCAAATTTCAATGCCATTTCAAGTAAAAATGTAGGGTTGTTAATGATATGTGGAATGTTCATCTAGCTTATCTGGGCTTCACATGTCCAAGAAACAATACAATATCACATGCAACATTGTTTCATGTCAAAGTTTGAGATTTTGTTCAGACTAGCCAAATGTGAGCTAGATCATCCATTGTTGAAACATTTAATGAAATATTATAGCGTTCTATAAGTGAGATGGTAATATCAGGTGTGATATTGTCAAAATTATATTACTCAAGCCAACCACACATGTTCCAAAAATTACCTTTAAGTTTTCAGTCACATCATAGTAAGATAGTGCAAAATTACTATCCATACAGAACAAGCTGCAACGAACAATTAACACCGTTTTACGAAGGGAGAAACCATTCACCCTCTAACAGAATTAGAGCGTTTTCCATAAATTGACATTAAAAAACATAACCATCCCAGATTTTGCCAAAGAACGTTTTGAGCGTCAATTCCTCCAAGACATTAAATATCAAAGCAAATTTTACCATTGAACAATATACACGTAGCTGTGCCACTCAACAGTTTGAAATGCTACAAGTTATCATAATTAATTGTAACTTCAGCTTAGCCGTGCTAAAACCCTGACTGAACGATGTCTCAGACTGAGCGTGCGTGCATGAGCCGCTGGCCAGGGAGAAGCACGACGCCTTGATTGACACACGTCACGCTGCACATGCAATGACACATGATGGAACGTCCAATGTCACCAATTACACACGACAGTGGAAGCATCACGGTACAATGACCGATGTATGAATAGCAGCAGATCCAAAGGGGGACTCTTACACGAGCTGGCTGTACAGCAGCTGTAAAAGGGGCTGAAGAGAAATGGGTTTCCAATTGTTGAATTTTCTCACGACAAAATCCGACCTTCATGGGTTCAAATAACATCTGAGTTAATTTTCCTTTCCAATATAATTTTTGTTGAAGAGGTACCAATGTCTTCGTGGTCAACAATGGAGGGAATCAACAAGATTATGTGTTTATTCTATCAAAAAGTGAATGGCCGGCTATCTTATCTATTATCTTACTAATCTCCCTCCCATTTTCTTGGTTCTTTTGGTATCAACTATCAACTCCCCCACATACAAACTGGCTCGTTTTTTGTCTGAAATCCTGCGGCCTTTCACTGGAAAAACCACCTCTGCGGTACTAAACTCCACTGACCTGGTATCGACAATCAAGGGAATGTCCCTGTCCCCAGACGACCTGCTTGTCAGTTTTGATGTGGTTTCTTTATTCACCAAAAATCCTGTACCTGACACCATCGCAATCATTGAAAACTTGGTTCATCAAGGACTGAATACTGGGGTACCCCCCCCTGGTGAGACACTGCTTAACCAATACATACTTCACCTGGAATGGAACTTTCTACAAACAAACTGAGGGCACCCCAATGGGCTCCCCCTATCTCCAGTTGTAGCCAACGTTTTCATGGAGAAATTTGAGACTGACGCCATCCAGACTGCCACTCTACGCCCGACCTTATGGAAGAGGTACGTAGATAACACTTTTGTCATCTGGCCACATGGCCGGCCTGCTCTAGACCAATTCCTCGACCACATCAATTCCATACACCCAGCCATCAGATTCACTATGGAAGTCGAAAAAGATGGCAAGCTACCCTTTTTGGATGTCCTAATTAAAAGGAGACCTGATGGTTCAATGAACCATTCTGTCTACAGGAAAGCCACCCATACGGATGTTTAGCTAAAACCGGATTCCCACCACCATCCATCCCAGAAGAACTCCCTCATCAAGATTCTATACCATAGAGCCCAATGCATCTCCGACCAGGAACACATTGCCAGCGAACTCAAACACGTACGCCAAGCTCTTAAGGCTAATGGTTACTCAGACTACACAATCCGCAAAGCCATCACTCCAACCATCAAGAAGGATCCTGTTGAGGAGCCTTTCAAAACCATCACCTTACCCTACATTGCTGGGGTCACAAAAAAGATCTCCAAAATCCTGATTAAACACAAGATCCAGGTCCGATTCAACACGGTACATAAAATCCGTGATCTGGTCCCGTCTGTAAAAGACGTGGTTCCAGACATACAGTACCCTGGCGTCTACAAACTAAGTTGCCTCTGTGGTAACAGCTACATTGGAGAAACCAAACGACATGTCTCGGACCGCATCCGTGAACATAAAGCAGACCTGAAACACGGTAGGACAACACCTCAGCCGTGGCAGATCACTGTTACAATTCAGTGGGCTCACATGACATTGACTTCTCCAAGACAGAGGTTATCTGCAAGCCATCTGGCTACCATGAGATTCGTTCATGAAGCGATCCACATATACAAACACAGAGACAATTTCAACCGAGAAGATGGATTCTGGCTCAGCAATCATTGGAAGGACGTAATAAACCATTTCGGATCTAAACTGATTGTTGTTCACGTTTACGGTGACTTTCAGACCGCAGTCCACTCACTGGCATTGACTTGTATTCTCCACAGGGAATGCATTATTTGCTCCGCTGCGGGTCTCCTTACACCGCTCTCCCATTGACATGTTTCGTTGCTTCTACATACTATTAACATTCCCTCCCTTTGTTAATGCTACCCCCTACCTCCTCCCTTTGATGCTGCTAATCCTGCATAATGCATGGGCATAATATGAATTTGAAACCCCCCCCGCCCACCTCCTACGCATTTCCCATAAATATTCTAAATTCCTCTTGATATACAAATTATTTTGTCAAGGCGCTCTTCTTCCACCTCCAACCCAGCTTATATATACGCTCCAAGCTTGGCAGTGTTTCATTCTTCACCTGAAGACGGCTGCTTGCGTTGTAGCCGAAACGTCGTGAGAAATATTTTATCATGTTTTATTTTTATTATTTTATTACTTCCCTTCTACGTGACTTTACCGAAAGAACCAAGAAGATGAATCCCTGCAGTCACAAAAGCTTTAAATCGAAACTCCCTCCCATTCTCCAGATATATAATTCCCTCTCCTGCTTCTCCAGACAGGAAAGGCTATTTTGCCATCCATGCTCATGGCTCCTTGCTTTCGTTTAAATCTAGCTTTTGTCAATAGCTTACACCCGATATCATTCAGAGCTCCCCTCTGACTATGGCTATTTACTGTTTTTATGGGGGCACAGGTTTCCCTCGCTTTACGCGGAAGATGCATTCCAAAAGGGCGCACAAAGCGAAACCGTACGAAAAAAATCTGCCTGTCGAGTAGCACATGCAGTACACACAATGTCGTCCCATGTCTGACATCACAACCACATTTGAGCGAATTCAAACCACATATCGCGAATTTTGGGAAGAAATAGGTTGGCCGTATATATGCAAAATGGCACAAACCGAACCCGCATAAAAATCCTGTACTTGCACAAATTATACTTAAGTCTGCCTATTTCTCATATTTTATTTATGTTTAATTGTTCCAACTGCAAATAATCTTAAGCCTTGTCTTTTTGACACTACGAAAGGAATATGCATTCCAATAATTATTGCTATTGACAAGAGCTAGCTATTTAAGATCGAAACAGGAGGATTTCTCCAGAATTCTGGCTGTCGCCTGATAAGGCTGTTTGTAATACTGGCGAAACGTCATACTCAAATGGTAAATATTGTGGGTTTACTCTCCAACACACCACTGTGCTAAACTAGTAACGAATTGGCATGTTCTGTTTACATGACAAACCTTACTAATTGGCTGTTGGGTAGTGGCGTGTTTAATGATGCATTTATATTGACGCAATCTAACCCAAAAACCTCTATTATGGACAACAGGACTCAAGAAAAAGCAGTATGCCGATTCACATGTACACAATTCTTTATAAGCTACTGCCATCTGCTGGGACATTTTTGTAAAAGTGGAATACACAAGTGCCAAGTCAATTGTAACAAGTGGCTTTGTCCCTCGTGTTATCTGGAAAGCAATGTTCCAAAAAAAACGCGGTTCCTAGAAATTGGTAACGTAATAACAGTGGTTTGGCAGCCACTGTGATAAAATTGTACAGCGCACACAACTGCAAGAATATTTTTTTCACTTTCACAAGGTCAAGATGAAACGTTAGACCCCACAAACAGAAAGGTACTGCTTGCTTGAGAGACCTGTTCACTTACATTGATTGTTTAACACTTAATGGCAGCTTACAGTCACATATATAGGTGTACTCAATTAAATTAATATTGAGTGAAAAGTGGCCAAGCTGAGCCAAGGAGGACTGCTATTTTGAGCAACACTTTTAATTAATTGTTTTTAAAAACAAGGTGTATGAGTATTCAGCCGCATGTCGCAACGACGATCAAATCAAATTGGTCAAGGTTCCCAGGAATGTTTCAAATGCCCACACGCCCACGCAACAAGAGCAACGTTTTACAAAAATATTTTTAGCTGACAAAGCGTGAACCAATTTCAGACTGCGATGATTGTGACAAGCTCACAGGAGATTAAGGAGGCCCAGCATGCCCATGCCTCGGAAGTCGGTGCTTGGGTCGTCCCCCTGGAAGCCAATGTCCCCCCACTGCTTCGTGATGCGTGCCTTTAGTGTCACCTCCGGCATAAGGAGGGCCCAGAGCTGCATTGGCACAGCAGAAAGAGGGACAACAAATTAAGCCATTGCTGCTCAACCACTTAACTCGTGCCACCCACAAATGATAAAAAAAAAAAAGTTGGTGATGAGATTCCTGTTTCGCTCGGTTTTCATCGTAAGCTTTAGGCTATTATCCAAGGCTCCGTAAGATTTATCAATTGTATTCCATAAAGATGGCTATGAGCCACAGTGGACAATATGTATTTCAGAGCACTAAACCAGCATTATTGTGATTTTGAGATAGAATCAAGGACATCAACATTTTAACTTCAGCAACTATATTGGATGTGGGGTATAAATAAAGTATTAAAATTCCATACCAATGAAATAAAAAAACTAAACCAAGGAAGCTGATACCATAGAAAATCTAGAACGATTCATGTGGTTGACTCTACACAGAACTGTGAAAGAGTCCATTGAAATACACCAATTCACAATGGAGACGTGAGAAATAGAATCATAAACTGTTTGTAAATTACCTTTAATAGGGCCTCTTCATGCGTTTTATTTTCCGAGTCATATCGCTCCTTCCGTATCTCTTCCACCTCCTTTGTGAGTGCGTGATACCCTGAGATTTGCAGCAGACAGGCCTGCAGTACTGGTGCAAACCTGTAGCACAGTTTCATACCAATAGAATAATACACATGATGGCAGCAGGTGATGGGTTTCCCCCCCTATTTATAAGCACATTAAACCTATATGAAAGCAGACCAATGAATGTTCTGTGTGCATGCATTTTAAATACACCATGTTTGTAATGAGCGTTCCACAAATGCAATTTTTGTATTTGCCTAAATCGGAGGTGGCCAAGCAGTGATGGCACTGCTGAGATCCTGGGTAGATCCTGTGTAGGATTTCGCACAAATCCCTCCTACCTCCACCCACCAAACAGTATAGAGTAAATGAGTATACAGGGGGTCCCCAACATATATCGGGGACCCTCTGTACCACATTTAGTTCATCAGCAGGTCACGTGTGGTTGAATTAAGTGTGGGTACTCCCCTCTCTTCCGAGATGTCTGGTCAGTGTGGTAAAGTAGGAAAATACCCCCTAGAGGCGCTGTAGAGCTCTCTTCTGGAGGCCCGTTTGCCAGCAGTGGCGTGAGCAAGACATTGCAGGGCTGTACATTTCCCTTTGAACATTGTTGTAAGTAAATAGGTAAACAGAGTTTAAGCATCATAATTTCTACACGTGTTACACCTCGAATAATTGTAGGCATTAAGCCACGTGCGCTTCACAGCGCAGGCAAGGGTAATACCTACTCTTTGGGTCTTTCAGTAAAATCACGCAGATAGAAAAATAATAGAACATGACGTTTCGATCGCAACACAAGCAATCATTTTCAGGCGAGAGAAAGAAAGCTACTGAAACAAGGTCTTATATAGGCCTGAGATGGGTGCAGCCTCAGGGTAAGAGGGCTGGGCTAGAGATGGTCTCCCTGAGGCTGTGGAAGTGGCTATTGTATTGTGCGAGATTAGCACGTCGCTGCCACTGCATCGGTGACTTGCCAAGTATGTCACTGCATCGGTGACTGAGTTAGTAGGACATCTAGCCTGTCAATACAAAGACATCCAACCTTCTACGTGACTTTACCGAAAGAACCAAGAAGATGAATCCCTGCAGTCACGAAAGCTTTAAATCGAAATTTCTATGTTTTAGCATTTAGTAATATGCCTGGATAAGGTAAGCCCCCTTGGAGCGGATACATCTAGGCAAGCGGGCAATACAGATAAGCAGCGTCTCATACCTTATCTAACCCAGTTAGTGATGTCACACTTGGCAATAACCATGCATGAAGGATGCCTATAATTCAGTGCCTTGGAGGCATGGGTTGGTGGAGGGCTTAGATTTGTTGTAAAATATACAACTGTTCTAATGAATACTGTGCACAAATACATTATACGTTGCTATGGAGAATAATAGGTAAAAGCAAGTAAAAGCACAAGGTCTCTACTTAGTTTTCACACAAATTAAAATTACCTTCAGTAAATCAGCCCACCTGCCTTCGAGACCAACATTATCAAGCTGCATTTGTCCAAGTAAACTCTGGACCAATTTTTTGCATCTTGGATTAAATAAAGTGCCATATTTTATAGGCAGCGCTCTTGGAAATGGAGTCTGGTAATCCAGCGGAATTTGTCTAACAATCCTGATGGGATAAATTGTGATTGGAAAAATGCTAATTAATGTTGGTCTGGAATGCTGGTGGGCTTGTGTGTGGAGACAGAGAATGGAGTTCTGCTTATACATGTATTTGGTTCAACCCCTCGACTTTAACATTATCTCAATGGGAAATTAGAGTTCTCTTTCAGTAATTGAGCGAGGTAACACATCCTTTTTGTATCGCGTGGGATTCCTGGAATTAGTACCTATTAAGCCTTAAGATTATAGTGTGAGACACTTTGCCGTAAAATGCACAAATATACCGAAGGATTATGAGCTAATATAAATGTAAAGGATAATCACTTTAAATGAAACGCACGTGGGATTCGTAGATGGGTTGATTTTTTTCACGTGCATTATCTCCTCTGCTGTTTTCTCCACTTCAGGTTCACTGACCTTCACGGCCGAGCAAAGCACCTTTGGAACATAAGCACAAGCGTTACTAAAACCATTCTCCACTGCTGAATCAAGGCCTTCCCATGCCATCATTATCCATCATACGTCTGCGATTCTACAACCCAGCTCACTGCAGCACACCTATCTCATAAATCCATCTCCACAGTAGTTGTCCTCTCGCGTGTATTCACTCTTTTAGTTGTCATTCTGTCACCAGTCTTGTTCATTGGTAATCATCCCACCGCGGTGGCAAAATGTTAACTTCCTCGCTTGGTATGCAGGAGGTCGTAAGTGCGATCCCGACCGTGACCCCATGCTGCTGTATATTTGGAGTTTGCATTTTCTCTCTCTCCCCCCATGGTCATGTGGATTTTTCTCCAGGTCCTCCAGTTTTTCCCTCCACATTTAGAATCAACATGCGTTTTAGAGTACTTCGCTGCTATAAATTTCCAAATGATAAGCCACTTCTTTGTAAGTTTCAATGTTTCTGTTCCATATATCAAAGCTGGAACTATGTAATAAATCAAAATGTTCTTCTTGAGGTATATTGGTGTGCTGTCCTTCCCCCGCACCTCCGATTAGTACGGTTGGCTATGTACGGTGTCAAAAAAGTTAAACATACATACATTTTGATCTGGATTTATAAACATGCAGAAAGTATTAGCCATTTAATATTTTCTGACAACATAGAAATTTGAACAACCTTTTAAATGAATTACATTAAACTATTAAATAACTACACAAATATTGACTTAGAAATAGGAGCACCTGCCTTGGGTCTAATTTCGGTTGCCTGAGCCTAAAATGTAAAACTGTTGCAGTATACAGTAGTCAACATCAACAGTGGGAAGACAATGGTGGCTGGTTGTGAAGGTTAAGTTACCTAAATATGTAAAGTGAATGTGATGACGGATGGGCATGCCTAGTTATGGCAGTGGTTGTAGGTGTGAGTGTAAATATTACTGCTGAATTTCTATTGTAGAAATAGTTGTGGTGGCAATCTTAATACAATGCTTCATGAAGATGACCGCATGCAGAGTTATGCAGTGAAAATGAAGGGAACAGTTATCTCGCAATGTCATATTTTCTAAATGATTGTAACAGCTTACCACATTCTTAGAAGCAGTCAACGAATATTCTGCAAGAGACAGAAAACAATGGTCAAAAACCACACTTAATGTGGTGCCAATGTATGTTATGCACAGTCATATTAATAGAGGAGAGGTATTGCAGAATATAAAGGGACCTGCTTTATGTTTGATGAATATAAAGCTGCACTCAGTGACACCTCATTTTAATTATGAGCCAAGCCAGCAAAATATAAAATGAAATGCATATTTATGACACTATCAAGACATCTTTGCAAATGAAAGCTGCCAAACTAAAGCATCAAATAAAATGCACTACTTTAGTTAAAAAAAACAATGCCTCTATTATGCAAGAATCAAATGTAGTTTTATTACAAAGCAGATGTTACAAAAGCTTGGACCAAGTGCTGCATTGATTGCTAAATTGCTAGTACCATGCAAGCAATAAAAGCAATGCATGTTCTGTATTGTGAATAATTTAAAAACACAAGGGGCCCCATGAGTGCACTTCACCAGAGATCAATCACTGCATAATTCTATACTTACTTTCCAAATCAAAAATAATAACACGAAACTTCACAATGCCTGTAAAACTAGACTTCAGGCAGTATCATTTAAGATTCCATTACATTTTCTAGAACGTACTATACGTACAACTATGTTACCAAGATGAGATATGCTGAGAGCATACTTTCTCTTATTGCAAAAGTGACATCTTCAGGAGAGATAATCCCATAACATGACACCATAAACTAATTCTAATATACCAGCCAAAATATGCCCCTCCATAGCTGTTATGTTAAATAAGGTGAAATCCCATTCCACGATGGTCTTTAGTGTGGTCACTGTTGACCAACTTACTGAACTCTGTTTTAATAATGGTATTTGCACTCTCAGTTGGGAAATAATTTCTTAATTTATTTTGACTTAAAACTTTCGTGACTGCAGGAATTCATATTCTTTGGTTCTTTCGGTAAAGTCACTTAGATAGAAAACAATAAAATATAAATATAAAAACCAAAAACTCATGACATTTCGATCACAACACAAGCAGTTGTCATCATTCTCTCCGCCTGATGGGGCGACACGATCGCAACACAAGCGGTCGTCATCATTCTCTCTGCCTAATGACGCCCGCTTGTGTTGCGATCGAAACGTCGTGACTTGTTGTTTTTTATTTAAAACATTTTTTTTCCTATGTGACTTTACCGAAAGAACCAAAGAATATGTTCTCCTCTTTGGATCTTTCAGTAAAGTCATGTATAAAATAAAATAGTAATAGAATACGAAGTTTCGGTTGCAACACAAGCAACCATCATCAGGTAAGAATGAATGATAAAACACAGACACGGAAACAACACAGGCAGACACACATGCAGAGAGAGACACACACAAAGACACACCGGGTGTGACGCACACCAAGGAAATACAGACACGGAAACATAGGCAGACAACATGCAGAGAGACACACACAAAGACACACCGAGCGAGACACACACCAAGATAAAACAGACACGGCAACAACATCGGACACACACCAAGACAAACATAAGGACAACGACTCTGTGCTGAGGCCTTAAATAGAGAGAGGGTGGTTGCTTGTGTTGCAACCGAAACGTCGTATTCTATTATAATTTCATTTTATTTTCTAAGTGACTTACTGAAAGAACCAAAGAGTAATTCCTGCAGTCACGAAAGCTTCAAATCTAATGTTCTCCATTTATATTTAAACCTTTATTTTGCCAACGCAATTTTCTAAGGAGATGTTTACTCACAACTTATTCTAAAGTCAACAACTTTACGAATAACTTCGGATCTAGCGTGGCTTATGATGCAAATTAAGATTATGATAATAATAACTCTTCAGGCACTGAGGCCCCACTCAAGCAAGAGCATTTCACATTGGCTGTTTGTACCGATTGCAAGGGCTCGTGTCGCCCCAGTCTTGTGCCGGTAGCAGATCCTCTGCAGCTCACAGCGGCCGCTGAGCTGGCGGAAAACCCACTTAATCCACCCACGCAGGAATCCTCCATAGAGGAACAGCCACAATCGCCACAGCATCTTGCCTGGCGACAAGTAAAAATGCGAGTCTGCAACCCTGCAAATTAAGTGAATATTAATAGCATGCACAGATACAATCTCTATTTTTAAATCAACTAAATGCAACTGCGTCGCAAGACAAAATAGCGCACATATTTTGAACGCAATTGTGAAAACTGTACAGTAATTCCTCGTTTAACGTGGTAGATGCATTCCTAAAAAGTGCCGTTAAACGAGGAATTACTATGGACAGTAAGTCCCCGGGTTGCGTAAGTCCCGACTTATGGAAATCCGACTTTACGGAAATGCTCCTATAAATCATGTAAAAAAATTCAAGATACATAAATGTTTGCATTAGTTACGTAAGCGTAAATAGTGCAGCGCGGTGAGGTTGAGGATGAATACCGTCGTGCGAAGCGTAAGCCCCGCCTTACGCCTCGCTCCACCTAAACGTTGCCTTCACTAAGCCCGAGCTTCACGAGGATTTAGGTGAATGGAATTTTTAGTAGTGTTACGTAATTATTTTGTTGTATAGCATAATTGTTTGTTTTCTATGCTTAGAACTCTTTTTTCCCCATGTTTCTGTTGCTAGTTTTCTTCATTTTTAGTAGATTTCATGAGCTATTACTGTATGTACTTTAACACAATTACACTTCGATTCCTTATGGTCTCCGCCAATAGCGATCGGAGAAGTCTAGGCCTAGCCTAATGCACGGTAAATGAGCATTCAGAAGTGACTTTCTGTTAGCAATTAATATTAACATGTTTCGTGGTTTCATAAACAATTGGATACAGTATATGTTCCATTAGTTTCATTATGGTGTTAGGGTAGATATTCAATGAAATAAAAGAATCATAGGAAGTGCAGAGCATACGTACAGCGATACGATACAAGGTAGCGATGGAAAACGGACGACAGCACGATACAGCACTGAGAGAAAACGAACGAGTAATCGGGTAGGGGAGGCACAACTATTTACGGCTATGGGATTTATTCTTGATTTTGGGGGGAAATTGTTTAGGTTTCAAAATACATCAAAATTTGGGTGATGGATCGTTCTCGGGAACCTAACCCTTCCGTAACCCGGGGACTGCCTGTATACATTACAAGACATACATAAATAGTAAAGCTAATTTGAATCACATTTGCACTTCAAAATCAGCCTGCAGTCATCCCATGGTCAGATAAAGAACAGAGATGACAGTTCGCCACCGTGTACTGTATCATCCCGTGCATATACTCAGAATTCCCATACCTCTCAGCCGCTCAACTCAAATAGTTCATCGTCGACCGCTCAGAAACCGCGCTACAACGGGCGCGTTCACGTCATAATGGGCGAGTTCCACGTCATAATGGCCGCGTTCCACGTTATATCGAGGTGCATTCCGCGTTATAACGGGCACATTCCACGTTATAACTGGCGCGTGCCGCGTTGTGCGAAAAGCGTTCCCGAATATAAGAACTGCGTCATTGCGAGAACGTCGTGGTAACCATCCGAGACCTGTTCCCTTCTTCGCCTGCCACACAATCGTTATTCTCGAACATTGGCTCTCGTTCCTACTCGCGATGTTTCCTGTGACGACTTTTCTTTCTTGTTCAAAGGTTTTGACTGCAGCTGCTTCGGATTATTAAGGTGCTGTGCTCCTGCTGGAGACTCATAAATCCACACTAAGGCACGCATAGGATGATTAAGCCGTCAATGTTAATGCCCGAAGGTTCGTCGTGCCAGACTAAGGTCCACTTAGGACTCCTAGAGATTAAGTGTTAATGTCCGAGGCTGAGCTTGGAAAGCGAAATTGGAGCGGTGAATCACCTAGACACACACAACACGCACTGGGCTGGGTCATTTGCACAGTACTGAGTGATAGATGTCATCGAGACGAGTCATACTGGCAGAATGAACGAAGCCACTCGCAGTGGTTTATCCGAATAATCTTCAAAGCTGCCCTCATGACCCGCTCCTCTGCATCTTGAGGCTTCGCCTCGGTTTCCATGCAAGACTGGGGCACAGGCTTCGACTTTGAACCCACCTAGACGTGTTTTCGCACGAGTTAACGCATTCATCACCGCAATGCTGTACGGAGGTTCTCAGCCGTTTTGGTATTGCGCCCCCCCCCAATCAAGACCCACGGCTCCCCGCAAACCCCACTCGGGACCCAACACAACACGAAGGTTACCGAGGCCACAACACACACAGAGAGCTCGGATGTCCGCGCCGCTCGTCAAGTGTCTTCTTGTCAGACGTTCATTCCCGCAACGTGGCACGGACGATGCCTGCACTTTAACACAACAGCATCCACAACAGCAGTGGTAGCGTCAACGCGAGCGCTAATCAGCCGGCTTCGTCGTTGTCATGAGCCATGCTGCATCATCTGCTGGATTAAGGAGGCCTCCCCAAGCCGCCGCCGCTTTCCCGATGTTTTATTTCATGGCTTGTTGGGTTTGAATGAGGTCCAGGGCAGTCACGCAGCAACTCATTACTCATCATCACGCCATTTGGCCGAGAGTGCCCCCCGTGTACGGACCGCTCGCTTGAGATGTGGCTGTGGCGGCTTGGCGAGGACTTCGCCCAGCAGTGGATAGCGCATAAGCGATGATGATGACGAGTTGCTGCGCAAACTCGAGCAAATTTGCGCACTTTCAGTCGGCGGTCAACGTTTCGAAGCGGGAACTGCGATCACTCAGAGGAATGGCGTCGCCGCCCTCCGCCCCCCGTGGATCAAACACATCACTCGAGACGCTGGAGGCCAAGAGCAGCTGATGCGACGTTTGGCGCACGGTTCATCGCACACTATGAGTGATGAATGAACGAAGAACGAATGAATGAGGAGCGATGAAAAAACCTAAGAATATGAATGAGGAGTGAATGAGGAGCCCGCGGTTACCTGACTCACAGAGCCAGCAGCACCACGTGACCTCCCCCCCACCCCCGCGTTGCCACGGCAACACGAGCTTCCGGTTATGGAATCGAAAATCGAAACAAACCGTCGTCGATAAATTCGATTACACTTTGTAGCCGATCCGACGCGGATGCTGGCGTGTTGTATCATTTAAATAAAGGCGATTCCTTATCGATTCCAACCCACTACGCCCCAGGGCGTTGCGGAGTGGTGTGAGAGAATCTAAATATGACGATTTATACTGCAGGGAATCGATCTGCAGGGTGGCGGGGTGGTCTTGTCAGAGCAGAGGTTTTTACCTGCGAGCGGGCGACAGCGTTGTGCTCACAATTACCTATTTCCAATTCATTACACAACAAGTAATTCCATTTAACGCGTAGACTTTCGCGAACGATACCGTGGTTTACAACTAACTCACAGCCACAACTTGCTTTCATAAACATCTGTAAAGTACTGCAATTGTTTTCTCTATATAATTGTCTTTTTGTTATGTTTACGGGTATTAGAATTACTCTTTGGTTCTTTCGGTAAAGTCACGTAGAAAAGAAATAAATTAAACACTAGAATACGACGTTTCGATTGCAACACAAGCAACCGTCATCAGGTAAGAATGAATGAAAAAACATAGTAAACTTAGAAATGTAATGCCATACAACACAGAGAGTCGGCTAACACAACAGTCAACACCCTACCTGGTTGATTACGTTCTTACAAAGATTGTGTTGCAATCGAAACGTCGTATTCTATTTATTTTACTTTCTTTCTACTTGACTTTATCGAAAAAACCAAAGAGTAATTCTTGCAGTCACGAAAGCTTCAAATCAAGTATGTACATGTATTATAATGTTTGATTTAAAGCTTCCGTGACTGCAGGGATTCATATTCTTGGTTCTTTAGGTAAATTCACGTAGAAGGGAAATAATACAATAAGAAAACAATAAAACATTCTCACGACGTTTCGACTGCAACACAAGCAATCATCATCAGGTGTGAAATCAACACCTGATGATGATTGCTGTTGATTTCACACCTGATGATGATTGCTTGTGTTGCAGTCGAAACGTCGTGATAATTTTTTTTATTGTTTTATATTTTTATTATTTCCCTTCTACGTGACTTTACCGAAAGAACCAAGAATATGGGTATGTAATGTTTAGTATAATTTTTACGGGTATGTAGTATAATGTTTACCCGTATGTATTATGTTTACGGGTATGTATTAATTGTGATGTCGCTTTGGGTGACAAGATTTTTGCCAAAAAAGGCCCCTTAACTGTATCGAAAGTTCAGTGTTCAAGTGCCATTGTGTAGTGAGTCCAACTGAGTCGCAGACGTTCTTTAGAGGCAACACATTTATTTGTAACATCAACACGTAACACAAAGGGGTAACTGCCCTTTCACCGGATACAAGCCTAGGGTGGTGGCCACCCAGCTAACTGCTCTATACAGAGGCGTAGCTGGGGGGGGGGGCAGGGAGGTACATGTGTCCCCGGGCGCCAAGGTAAAGGGGCGCCAAAATGAGGCTTACAATGTTACATTATAACTTATTGCGGCGGGCGCGGCAGCCTGAAACTACTGCACAAATCTATACCTCAACCTAAAAGTTTATATATCCCGCCACACACAGCCTACACGTCATGTAATTACATTTTGGTACGCGCGCCTATTAAGAACTTACATGGAAGAACGTCCCAAACAACAGACAGGCACAGTCTTTCAGCCTTAGTCACTGGCCTGTTTTTTGGTGGCGGAAACTACGACGGCCTGAAAGACGCTGGAGTGCACGATCAGAAGCTGTTAAAGCTATCTATGAAGGACTGGATGAACTAGTAGGGCTGCTAGACAAATTAACAGGACCCTGCGGGGTGGGCTGGTAGGAACGAATAACCAAAGAATATAAACATAATGTATTATTACACTTGTTTTGCCAGGAAAGCCCCACTTGAGTATAAAGGTTTTTCTAGGGTCCTGCCAAGTGTTTGCAGTAGGGGGCGATGTTGCTACACGTAATCGGACGATACGAAGGGAGAGTTTGAGGCCGAGTTCTAGGCTTTAGGCCTAGCTGTAGGCTTTAGGCCACTGTGAGTTAATTTTTAATTTAAATGTTTTAATTATTTATGTCAACGCTTTAAATGTAAATGTTTCTATTTAAAAACATCAGGGAATGTAACATTGTTAAACATTAACTCCCTTTCACACACGCGGGGGTACGATACGAAGGGAGAGTTTGAGGCCTAGTTCTAAGCTTTAGGCATAGCTATACGCTTTAGGCGGCTGTGAGTAAACTTTAATTTTAAGTTTTAATTAAAAGCTATCTCAGGGAATTATAAGGGAATGTTACACTTGCTTAGCCAGGAAAGCCTCATTAATTTAAATGGTTTAATTAAAAGCTATCTGAGGGAATTATAAGGGAATGTTACACTTGTTTAGCCAGGAAAGCGTCACTGAGTCTAAAGGTTTTTGTAGGGTCATGCCAAGTGTTTGGAGTAGGGGGCGATGTTGCTACACGGACGGACGGACGGACAGGCGGACAAACGGACGGACGATATAATCTGTTGTAGGCTGGTCCACTTCGTTCCTACCAGTATCAGAGGACGTAACTATGACGCCTGAAACCAGAAGTGATGCAGAACCGTTACAGGCATGCGTATTAAATTTTTACTTCATAGTTTTATTACATTTCTGGAATGTCATTCTTGGACAAATTGATCGTGTTCAGAAGTGCTTACAGGATCCTACTATGAATTTCAAGGAAGCAACTGATCTTAAATCTTTGGAGCATGAATTTGTCAAGCTTCGTGATGATTTGAGCCAAGTTGCTGTAGTAAACGCCAAAACAAGATGCACAGCCTGGGGGATCGATGTGGACAGAAGAATTAGGCGACGTCGGAAGATGCCAGGAGAACTGGCAAGAGATGCAGGACTTTCAGCAGAAGAATAAATTGTGCGCATTATGAAGAGCGTATTTTATCGACTTCAACAGGAGATGTCAACACGGTTTTTACGACTAAAAGACCTGAACACAAAATTTGGATTTCTGCTGGACGTCAAAACTCTTCTATCCAACACAGATGTCGATGCAATTCGTCGAAATTGCACAGATTTTGGAAATTTCTATGACACCGACATCAATGGCCACGAACTTTTCACAGAAATTGGAGATTGCAAAATGCTGCTCAGTAACCGGAATGAAGTTCTACCAGAAACTCCTTTGGATCTTCATAGTTTTATTGTGTTTTATGGAGACGACATATTTCCGAATTTGCGAATTTCACTGCAAATGTTATTAACAATAGCAGTTTCAATTGCAAGCTGTGAGCGGTCGTTCAGCAAATTGAAACTTATTTTGTCGCATTTGCATGCTTCAATGGGACAAGATCGTCTCAGCGATCTTGCTCTTCTTAGCGTTGAAAGAGAAACATTGGAAAAAAACAGATTTTGATTACGTGATTGACCAGTTTGCGACAGTGAAATCAAGAAAAATGTATCTTTTGTAGACTATGTCAACCAGTCTACGACAGTGACTGAGTGAGCCATGTAATATAATTTCTATAAATTTGCTTCTTTAAATACAATGTTTCATTCAAATTTAAATTGTTATTCCTTATTCGATGTAGTAGGAAAATGTGATTAAACGGGGGGGCGGGGGGGGGGGCGCCAATTTTATAGTTCGTCCCCGGGCACAAAATATCCTAGCTACGCCTCGGGCTCTATATGTAGGAGTTACAGCTACGAAGGGTCTGACCCTCACTCGGGTCCCGGCCACGTGTTGATGCCTGTAGAGCTTCCAGCTTGTAGGCGTAGAGTTTCCAGCTTGTAGGACGTAGAGGTTCCAGATAATCAAATGCAGCGACCCCGGTCCCTGTATCCCCCTGGGTCGGGGCCGCTCTGCCCTTGGCCCCGCCCTTGGCCCCGCCCGCCTTCTCGAGCGTTCCAGCTCCCTCTCGATCCCCTCTTGAGAGCTCTCCCCGGACACGTGATCGCCCCCTAGCCGCCCCACCTAGGGGCCTCTCTGTGGACACTCCGGATCACGTGTCTACGGGGTCAACCAGAGTGCCATGGCCCAGGACAACCCTGCCCCTGGGCTGACACTCTCCCCCTTCCCCTTGTGAGAGCCCGCACTGCACGCTATGCGTGGTGCCCACACTATCCCAGCGCTCACAAAACCCCGCTAGGGCTGGTTCTAAAATTAAGATTGGTACTATACCCGCCTACGGGGTGTACGCGATGACGGTATTTCGCATGCCCGGCCCTCTCGGGCCAGCACCATACAGTGACATCCCCGATGTCACTACAATTGTATTGAGGGACTACTGCTGTGTGGTGTTGTCGTGGTGTGGTCTGAGACTTTTGTCGTTTTTGATGCCTTTCCCAAGCTTGATAAATTAGACATATACAGTACATACAGATATATACATATTTTGTGACTTACCTTTTCCTCAATTTGCACTACTATCGTGTTTTATTGTATTTTTGCTGTTGTAATTCGTTGACTCACCCATACTGGACGACATCTATGAAAAGAGCTGCATAGCTCATCGGATTCCTCCTGCGGTCTAAATAAAGATGCGGAGTTTGAAGCAAAAGTGTATTGACGTGACTTTTGAGTCCAATTGATCGCATTAGTAAACTTTGTGTCCTAAACCCCTCCACCCGACACAGCCAATTCAGGCATTTTCCAGAAATGGCAACTTAGTCTAACCCAACCATCTATTTTATACGTTGATTACGTGCTGTATTTAGTGGTAATTGGGAACACTGATTTATGGTGCTAGGTTGTTGGCGGATCTAGAGACTTCCCAAGGCAGTTGGGGACAGCCCCGAATTCCAAGCGTTTAAAATAGGGCCGCACATTAATGTAATAAAACCAATGAGCTTCCACAGATACACATTTCCCCTGGTAAATGTCAGCTATTGACCAATGTTCTGGGGCATAGCCCCCCCCCCTCTACTGTGCTCCAAACAGGCGTCTTATACGATACGCGCTCTGTGGTCCCAGTGGAAGCTTTTTTTTGTAAATTTCCATGGTGCATTTTTACAGGCATGAAGTTGTGTTTGTATGCAAGAGTGCCCTCTTTCTAGATTTGAAGTTTTTTGTGACTGCAAGGATCCATACTCTTTGGTTTTTTCGGTAAAGTCACGTAGGTATAAAATATAAAATAAATAAAATCACGACGTTTCGGGCGCAACGCAAGTGTCTGTCATCCTTGGCTCCTCCCCCCTCCCTCATCTATATAATCCCTTGTTACAAGCAGCTATTTTGCCTACTTCAGCAATTGTTTCTTTCTGTGATTGTCCCCACCTGATGACGGACGCTTGTGTTGTGCCCGAAACGTGATTTATTTTATTTTATACCTACGTGACTTTACTGAAAGAACCAAAGAGTTAGAGTGCCCTCTGTCCGAGATTTAATGTGGTTTGCAACCATATCGCAAGTCTCACATAGGTTATGCGGTGTGGTTTAGCCCTTTAATTGCTCACCCAGGGCACCGCCTCCTCGTCTAAATAAGCAGACAATATCCCTCCTTCACGTATATATCCCTTTATATAAATAACTTTATTTTATACATCCCGTCAGCAGCACAGGGAGTACCTAATTTTATCAGTGAATGTTTGCAGCACAAGCAAAACTCTGGACCTGTTTGAACATCCAGTTCACCTACTGTGTTTATTCATCCATGACACATCTGGAATCGTCCGTATTCATTCAAATTCATCACTATTGAAGATGCTTTAGTAAACAACTACTATATTCGCTTTGACTGACATGTCTAGATATGGGATATCTGATTAAGTAACTAATTATCGGTTTTATTTAATGACTACTCAGAAAACATGAACATAGTTGGGAGAAAAATGGTTTCGCCACTCGCACGTGCTGCTTCATGACAGGTGATGGGCAGGGCTTGGTAATGTCATCAGCATTATGATACATTTTATTGTGCAATTTTATTGAGGGACTATCTTGTCTTGGTGTGGTCTGGCTCTGTTTTTGTTGTTGTTTTGACTGCCTTGCCCAAGCTTGGGAATTGTTATACTTGTGCAATTTTAACTAATATACTGTATGTATATTTATTTTGTATTATTTGCTTACTTTCTACGCTTATCTTTTTTTGTATTGTTTAACGTTCTCAGGTGCCCTGACTGGACATCTGAGAAAAAGAGCTTCATTGCTCATCAGATTTCTCCATGATAAATAGAAATTCTGGTTCTGATCATCTGTGTTACGCTGGGAATGGCTTGTAGGGGTTTTCTTGCCTTCGGGCAAGCACAATATGGGGGCACCCACCATTTGCAAAGGAGTCTAAAGAATAAACAACAACAAAAGTAGTCGATTTCAATGTTAGTCAATTACCAACTTAATCAACTCATCGTCCCAGCTCCACACATGTTTACACTTTTGCGTTGCTCGTGCATGTTTGGGTTCACAGCTTCTGCCAGCCTTGTGACAATGGCTCTACTCGCTGCCCCGAGCCTGTTGGAGATCATTTGGGCCGTCATTGGCATGGGCTTTGTCATTGCCTTCGCCGTGCACGTGTGCGTGAGGGATCCGCCCGCGCTGCTCGAGGATTTGATCCGCTACGGCAAGAATAAGGGCGGGCAGCGCGCCACGTGGATGCGCGCCCTGGATGTGCCAAAGCGGTGCGTGCGCAGCACCGAACATCATCTGTCCGTCCGTCCATTCCTTGCACTTCCTCATCCACTCATTAATTTGTTAATTCATTTGTTTCCCCAATTAAAACACCTCTTGTTCAACCAATAGCTCACTAATAGTTCAAATGAGATGTAATAGGTGATTTGCAAACATTGTACTTTCAGGCCAATTTCAGCCAGGGCAGCATTGTTACCAGTGATGACACTAATGCTGCTTGCATTGGCCGTAATGCACTACCAGGTGGTTCATGCATTTCTACGTGGTGGCTGTCGTCTCGCACGTGACACTCTTCTCGCTGACTCTCCGTGCGCTGCTGCTGGGCTCCCCGTTTCCTGGCTGGCTCGAGTCTCTCCTGGTTGCCTTTGGCAGCCCCACAAACAATTTTCCCCATGGTGAGCACACCTACAAAACAAAATCACATCTACCTAGTAATGGCAGCCTTTTGTTTGTTTTTTTTCTCGGGGAGAGAACCTAGTTTAAGATGCTGAAACAAAATAAATGTGAGCACACTATCATAGTTGTGATATGTAACTGACAGGCACTGCCGTGGCGAGATGTTAACTACCTCGCCTGATATGCAGAATGTCGTAAGTTCCATCCTGACTCTGATGCCTGTATATTTGGAGTTTGCATGTTCTCTCTCCCCGTGGTCGCGTGGACTTTTCTCCGGATCCTCCAGTTGTTCCCTCCACATTTAGAATTGGCGTGCATTTAGAATATTTGGCTGCTGTAAATGTCCACATGATAACCCACTTTGTTGAGCTATCATTTGTGCCCAGTTCGCTTCTGAAAAACAACTACATAGCTCAGTGGGGTTTACCTGGTAAAATAAAAAAAAATAGTTCAGTTGAGACTTGCCACTCATTGTGTTATTTCGTATCTTCTACATCCCGCAGTGGTTTTAAGTCCGACGGCCTCTGTGTCTTTTTGTTGCAGGCATGGGGCTGTCGGTTGTGCTTGCCCAAGCCCTTATGGTACTGCAAGTAGCGAGGCGACTGGCCGAGTGCCTGTGTCTCAGCGTGTATTCCAACGCAATAATGCATGCAGTCCAATATGGATACGGTATGCTCTACTACGTGATGATCGCCTTCACGTTGTTGTGTGAAGGCCCAAGCATGGGAGGAAAAGGTCGGAAACTATTTTGGTGAAGAGGAAATTCTGCAACATGTTTAACACTCAGGATGCCTACACTAAGTTATTTGCAGCACGAATAAAATGTCTATACTGTTTTCATTTTTATATACTTGTTGAAAATTACATGCTCTTGAACTCACTTTGTTAATGAGCTATTTGTTAAATGATATAGACTTTTTAACAATTAGTTTATTCGTTTAACTTTTACACTAGACTTCACCTTTCCTGCAGCATCTCTCAAGTCTGGTCTATTCCTCATTTGAGCATGGAGACAATGACTGGATCATACCGTGTTAATTTACATGTGTTCCTACTTTTTTCCCAAAGATCTGCCAATAGGCAGACGACTAAAGACAAGATGTTACTATCTTGTACCAACCCTGAAATGAAGACCAATCAATGCTGTACTACAATACTAATGTGCCAACAATGTGTTGTCAAGAGTTGAGTGTGTGGCAGTTGCTGGCCCAGTGGAGATGGTACCACGTGGCTGGCTCTGTCATGTTTGCCTGGGCCACGCTCCACCACCATCGGAGCCACATCATCTTGGCCAATCTGCGAAAGGACAAAGCTGGTACGTATGTATGTTGAACTTCTTTCGCACGGTACCTAGCCAGCCGTGCTAATTGTAAGTATAACTTCCTGGAGTGCAACTGCAAGCATTCCCTTCGAAAATTACAGTAATGCCCATTGTTGATTGTCAGGAAAGACTGTTGAAAACTCATTTTTCATGTGGATGATGCTTTTGGAATATTTTTTCAATTCCGTTAATGATTCAGAGTGCCTGTAGGAAAATCGACGTATATGTGTCAAAGCTTCACAAAGATTCAAAATTCCGTTGATTTACTGTGATCTGGCCACCTTGCAGCCCAAACCTGCAATGCCTGGTATTTCCCAAGAGTCTTCCATTCAGGTGTCAACCAGACCAACCCTGATAGCTTTTGAGATCTGACGAGATTGGGCGCACTTAGGATGATATTTGGTTATTGGCAAGGAAATTTTGTACAGTGTTCCCTCGTTATTCACGAACTTGCTATTCATGATTTTGGCTACCCGCAAATCACATCTGGAACTCTAAACGACTGCATTGAGAGAGAGAAAGAAAGTGATGAAATAAGAGAAAGTGATAATATACATTGATGACAGATAAAGTGATGAGATAATTGTAATGTATTTAATAATTGATGTATTTATTTAAGGTAATTCATAAAAAAAATAGTTTTTTTAGGCGAATGTCATTCTCCGCGAAATGTACAATTCACAAGCATCTCTGGAACGTATCCCTTGCAATTAATGAGGGAATACTGTAAAATACATTGTATTGGCTCAATGGAAGGCCACATTGCTCAAGGCAGCACAGTATATAGCAGTGGATCTTGCGACACAATGAATATCTATGGGACCCTTTTGCCATTATCAAGATATTGAATGATAAATACAATGCCAAGTAATGTGTGGTTTATGCAGACTTAATGCCTTCGTAGTATTTGTCTATTTGGTGTTTGAACATCATAAGGCATGTATTTGTGCCAGATAATGCACATTCAATGACAATGCATTTGTCAGCCACGATGTTATATACAGTACAACTCTCCTGACCTGTGACTATGGTGGCATCAAAAGGCATTGCCTGTGACGATGTCTTCATTTGTGGTACCCTGCTGCATATGTTTCCCCCCTCAAAATCATAATGGTTAATTTCAGATTCTCACTAACCCATCTGTATTATATATGCCTCCTTTATTTGTCCTCCATATTCAGTTGTCTCAATCCTCTCGTCTGCTGTACAACATGACATGCAATTGCCTTTAGACATCCTAAAAATCCCAACGATTGTACGTTGTGCTGATGCTATACAAGTCCACACATGAACGTGCGATGGCCGTTTTACCAGGGCGCGTGGTTCACACGAGGTACGTGGTTCCACATGGAGACTGGTTCGAGCTTGTCTCGTGCCCCCACTACCTGTCCGAGATCCTGGTCTACGTGGCGATCGCGGTGGTGCTGGGCGGCGTCCACCGCACGTGGTGGGTGGTCCTCTTCTACCTCATCGTCAGCCAGTCCTTGGAGGGACGCCTCATGCACGAGTCGTACCTCAGCCGTTTCCCAGACTACCCGCAGCATCGCCGGGCCATCCTGCCCTACCTCCTGTAATAATCAACTGGCACACAGATCTTCTAAACCAGTGTTTCTCAACTCCCAGGCCTTGCGATTCCCCATGGTACAACTTTCTATGGTAGTCGATCCTTTCTTTTTATCTACCATGCCTCCCATGCAGTAAATCTCTGGTGCCAGAACAAAGGATGTGTTTGAGATCTATAAATAAGAGAATCACTTGGTGAAAGAATATTTGCAGACTCAATGCAAAATGCACAAACATTACAATGCAAACAATATGTACGAACAAATGATAATAAACAATAGTGAAAAAATTAACTGTGTGAAACTACTCTAGTGTTTTGCACTACATTTGAGTTATATGCTATTGGAAAATAATTTGTATCAAAATTTGTATTTATTTAGAGGAGCATTCATAATATTTCCAAGTAAGCTGTTAAGCACCACTTGGGTGCTAAGACACCAAAATGCATGTTTCGTAGTTCTTGTGTCCGCCACGCTTCCAGAAATCTCCTGGGCCAGCACCTCTTGTCCCACGTCACTGCCTTCGGTTTCCATGATAAAAGGGCAAGTAAGATATTTGGGTCGGTGAAAATTGCGGTCATACAATATTCTCGGAATGGTGGCTTCGACTCCGTAATCCCAGCTATTCTTATGTTCCCATGACTGCAAATCTGGGAGAGATACCGCCCCTCAGATTAATATTGTCTCTTCCATATAGATTCAGTGGAATTGATTTGAAAAAAAACGCTTAACCTTTGAACACTTTGTTTCCAGTGTCATTTTTATATTTTCTTTTATTTTTAAAAATATTTTAAGTGCAATTTTTAGGTGGGGCACCACCCCGACACCCCATACAGACCAATCGCCATTGAGGTAATGTAGAACGTTTAGTACCTGGGTCATTCCCAAGGCTGATTTAGGGGAAACGCTTCAGGAGTTATACCATACATCAATGACAATCAGTGCATAATTGGTGAAAAAAAAGGCTGATATCAGTTTTCAGTTGACAGAGCTACTGAAAATGTATTTTATCTACATTATTCACGACCCAGATCATTTGCAAATATAATAAATTCCCTTGTCTCTTAATAATTCTCACCTGGTTAAACAAACTTGAGTTAATAAGAAATTGTATTTGATCTTGAATGGCTTGCAATATAAACTATGGTTTTCAAAAACATGACTTATTTTTTCACAAAGCAGCCATTCATGCGGGGATCAAATTGTGCAATTGTCTGTCGTGCAGTTCCTCAATATGTTTTCTATTTGCTGCCTCATTAAATGTCCACATTTTAGAAGTCCCATGAAGCGATGGGCAGGTTGTCGTGCTGTACATAATTGCACACATTGCGTAACTCTACCCTGTCAGTGAAAATCCACGGTACAACTACCTGTAAGATATTACTGCATCAAACCCAGAATCTGTTAATTCCTCGTGAAAACCATGGTGTACGTCGCGTTCTAATGACATTTTCAACATGAGATTTTTTCTCTCCAAATATACTTATAAATAAGCATTTCCCAGTCTTGTGATGTGCTAAATTATTAAAATAAAACATTACCAATGTTTTAATTATAATGATCTAGTACCACGCATTTGTTCATTTAAAACATCGAATGAAACCTTCATATGAACTTGCAACCTTCTGATTGTGAGTCGAAATACTCAGTCATTAGTGCCAACCAACCAGACGAGAGGAGTTAATTGTAAACATATGCGTCCATTGATAATGGATTTCCACAACTGATTCAACATGTCACGTACTGGACACAATGTGCTGTGTGTTTTCTGCAGCCATTGTTACTGTTGCTATGACATGCATAATTGTCTTGGCCAACCCTGACTCTCGACAACCACATTCAGACTGCAGATTTGTTAATATTTGAGTTAAAATGTGTTTTATTGTCATGGGTCTAAATACTGCGACAGGCATGTCACAATTCATGCACTGCCCCTGGTCACAATTTGGGGTCGTGATTTCATTTAAGAATCAATTATTCTGGTGCCAGAGAGACTCGAGACGTACAGTTCCAGTCTTCTGGTGCTAAACACCATTGTGACTCCATTTACGTCACTACACAGACATTCGCAACAATAGAAATCGATCTATTCTCAATAAATATTTGATGCATGCATGTGTTGTGCAGTAAAACCACGCGTAGATGAGGAATACTATAAGGGCTGTTGCCTTTCATTAACACTGTTACTCTCAACACTCTTAAGCTCATACCAGAGGTAGGTGCTCTCTATCTTGTTCCTTACCCCGGACCCCGAAAACTATCTCCTACTCTCGGCTATCCTTTTGGGGCTCTCTCATTCGTCTGGCCGGAGCAGGGGTTCATCCAACACCGCTCGGCGACGAGGAGAGAGAAACCCTCTCTCAGCCGGTCCTCACTGAATACTCAGAACCCTACTTCGGCTATCCCCTTGGCTCTCCCACTCGTCTGCCCGGGACAGGGGTTCAGCCAACACCATCCGGCGACGAGCAGGGAGAGACCTCTTGCAGCCGATCCTTGCCCTGGCTCCCCACAACGACCACGCCTTTGTCACGGGGTCCCCCTTAAGTACCCCTTTGGCGGCTCCTCCCCCTAGCTCGGACCAGCCTTTGTTCCCGAAGGTACCTATTACACCACCCGTGACATGACATCATCTTTGCTAACAACCCGCTTCGCACATCCCTCTGTTTTCCTCCTTATGGTTGCTCACAATACTCCTACATATGTATCATGAATGTGAGAATTGCCAAGGAAATAATCTGCATTATTTGAAAAAGCAAGCATTGTATAGTTGAATATGTGAGTGTTCATTACAAAGTGTACAGACAGTTCTATAACGCAGTAGTTGCACTCTTGAAGAACACCACGTTATGGAAAAATCGCATTATAATATATAATGTAGGGTAAAGCACAGTCTGCGATAACACACGAGATGCGTACGCAGACTAAACAAAGACTGAGGTGCGTGCGTAGCATCTAGAAGCATCCAGCAGCATCCTGCCTTGTGCGATGTGACGCCGAGGCAGCCGTACAACCGCTTATTCCTACTCGCGTGATGTAGTTCCGGTCACTCAATTATATCCAATTCGCATTGGTGTTATAAAAAATGTTTTCCATATATCCAATTTGGATTATGAAAACATGCGTTACAGGGGAACAGACTAGTTCTTTTGATATCGTAGGTTTGAAGATAAAGACAGGGCTCTAAGTGTATTCGTGATTGAAGCAATTTCATTGCTTACTGTTTATGTTGGCAACATTATTTTTGTCCAAAGATAATCATATCTAGAGAATGACTTTGCACGTGGACAAGCCATATATAATTAATTCTAATAAGTGAAAGTCAATTTGGTGTAAGTCAGTAAGACTTCCACGTGCAGCATATGCATGCTCAGTATCAAGTATGAGATTGTGCTGTAAAGGCCCGGGATACAGCCATATTGCTTAAATGCTGTCGTATGACCTAAAGCAGGTTTTGGTCTCTGTTTTTCTGTCATCAAGCCAGTTGCATCCCTGATGAGACCTGGCCTTGAGGACTATATGTTAATTTGAGATGTGTCATAAAATGACGTTTTAAGGGAATTATTCAATCATTTTAAATTATTTAATTTTAAACCATATACATCGTACCAAAACATAACTCTTTTCTCCATGATACTATAAGCTACAGACAGTTGAAGTTTTTCATCAGGCCCTACCATTTTATGGTCACGTGGTTCTATGCACTCATTTGCCCTTTGTAATTAGGAAAAGAAGGCTCATGTGGCCCGATGAGAAATATTTTAAGGCATTAAATTTCAGAAGCAGATACCCATTATATCGCCAGCCCCACTGCGGCGTGAAGTTACATATGATGTGTTCCATTCAGAGGTCGCAACCGGGTACCCGATACCCGTACCCTACCCGATACCCGGCTACCCGTACCCGGCCGGGTACGGGTACCTGTTTCCGACCCTGGTGCGGCCGGGTACGGGTAAGGAATCAAAACCCGTTTGCGACCACTGGTTCCATTACAGGAAAGCAGCCACACGGTGGCCTTCAGGAACGTGAGTTTAGGCCACACGAGTAGAGCGTTGACTTGTGCCACAATTCCTATTGATCGGAAGTGAAGCTCTTAAAGTATAAATACATTAATTTCAAAAAACCTTGTCATTATACATAGTGTTATTCTAACAGTAAACAAACCTGTCCATCCATATTTGTCAGGCCTGACTACTGTCTATTGCAGGTATTAACAATGGTAACTTGGCCAGCTACCTTTTTATTTTAGTAATTTAATTTTATTGATCAAAACACTGGGGTTGGGGTGGTGTACAACTTTTGTGAAAGTTGAGAGGCGCCAGCTCGGACAGACAACCAACGCCGACGTCTAGGACGGTATTGTTACGTGGTATGTCAGATCCCTTTTCTTCAGGGAAGGCGGGGGGGTCAGTCTCTTTTCAAGTTCAATCACGTAAACTCGGGGTCTCTGGAGTGGCATTCACGAGGGGGCCCCAGATCTGGGTGAACTCACCTTACCTCTTCCTCAGTTTCAGACTCCAGTGTTCTAAAGCTGCTAGGACGAATAGGGAGTTATGCCAGAGGGTGAATGAGGGTGCTCATAAAGAAGGGTGTTGGTGTCTGGTGATACCTTGGGGTTTAAGGCCCAAGAGGGAGGATTCAATGCTAGGTAGTATCTTGGTGCCAGACATCATAGAGAGATCGGTTGTTTTATCATCGAATGTCCTGATGGTGGGACAGTCCCAGAAGGCGTGAATGTACGTTTAGATGGTGTTGGCCAACTACCTTAATTTCAACTTTCCATGCAAAATATAACAACAAAGATACCGCTGCTGATCACTTTAAACTTTCCAATGTACATTTTTTTTTCACCTAAAATGTCATAAAATAACATTGCTTCATCTGTGACAAGTATAATTGCCTTTCTGCTAATAATATATGGCCCTCATTGGTAATCTGGTGGCCTCCAAGTTTTGTGTATGAAGTCTAAAGATAAAATAATAAATTAAATTAAATAATAGAATACGACGTTTCGATTGCAACACAAGCAATCATCATCAGGTATAATGAAATAGCGACATAATATCTAACCAGAAAACTATAGACAGACATATTAGCAGACAGATATCACAAGATACATACATATGTATCTTGTGATATCTACATACATATGTATCTTGTGATATCTGTCTGCTAATATGTCTGTCTATAGTTTTCTGGTTAGATATTATGTCGCTATTTCATTATACCTGATGATGATTGCTTGTGTTGCAATCGAAACGTCGTATTCTATTATTTAATTTAATTTATTATTTTATCTTTAGACGTGACTTAACCGAAAGAACCAAATAATAATTCCTGCAGTCACGAAAGTTCTAAATTTAAGATTTTGTGTATGAACTTTGTGAGAAATAGATACGTTCCATGCACCATGGAATGTGAGCACAACTTTCTTAATGTATGTATGTTGAACTTATTTTGCGCCCTTACGTAGCCAACTGTGCTAATACAGCAACACAAGCCACGTTATAAAACAAATATATTTATTGGCATGCCTCTTCGCGGGCAGATTTCAAAAATAAGCAACATTTATTACGTTTTTTTATTTAATATTTGCTTTAAATGTGCAGGAAAGTGATGAGGACATTTCTCTGAGTTAACGAAGGCACATGGTGGTGGCCATATATTTTTTGGTTTGGAGAAAACCTAAATTTTTTTAAAAATACCTCAGTGAACAAAAAGTCTAGATCTTCAAAAGGCAGGACTGGTTCAGATATTACTCTGCTGATGTTATCCGTGGCTGAAAATTGAACTCGGATCACCACATTCATAGTGCAGTGTGCTAACTACTGCACCACTCCTTCATGTAACTCCCTGTAAACACCTCAACAATAATCCATAATCAAAGTTTGCTTGGGTTAGATCGTCTACGTATAAATGTATCATGGGACCTTTTTACCAGTATGAAAAATAAGTTTTACCCTTTCTGGTAATAAAACAGGTGTTAATATGTTCAAACACCAAATAGAACCCTTTTGCAAGGAATCGTGTCTGCATTAACCACACACGGTACTTGTGGTGAACATGCAAACAAACACGTGGCTCTGATCATATATGCATTGCCCTTGAAACTGATTTGCCCACACCAGAGAGACAGCCTCCTTTATGGCATAGTCTTACCAGTGTCAAGGCCAGAGAATGCCAAAAGGCGAACAGCACAAAGACAATGCACCTATCTCAGAGCATTTCAACATATTTTATTTCCATAAAGGGTAAAACCTATTTTTTTAAATTAAATTTGTCCTTAAACCAGTCACCACCCGACACAGCCAATTAGTAAGGTTTGTCACGTAAACATAACGTGCCAATTAGTTACTACTTCAGCACAACATTTACAATTCGAGTATGACGTTTCGCCGGTGATTACAACCAGCCTCATCAGGCGATTAGCCAGAATTGTGGCCTACGTGTTAAACTGATCTCAACTATGAATTTCCCCTAATTCACAAATTAAAACTCTCTACATCAAGAGAGAAACCTCAAATTGCATCAATACTGCAAGTAATCATTAAGAGCCTGTTCTCATTAAAATCGAGAGTACAACAGTCAAATGTTCTTATAATTAAGGTTGCTTATTTTAAAGCATGTCATGTGACTGGTGGGTCAATCACGTGACTGATATGTGAAGCTGTACATGGGTTGACACAACACACTTTCTCTGATGCAAATTACATATCTGTCCAAGATTATTTTTTAAATATCGCAAACACAACATCTGCCAACTAATGCACACATTTTACAGCCACATGATATATATAAAATTGAAATGCTATATATATGCCAGGCGGTTTTCCACGAGTAATGGCACCTGATTGTACTCAGTCGAAGGTGAACAATATTCACGCGCAGCCCTCCTTGTCTAAAAAAAAAACATTCACTTTGAATGCTAATGTTTGTATCAACTGATTTACAATATTTGAATAAATACTTTATGGAAACGATGTTTACACCTAATGCATGAATAATAATTTTAGTAAATTTTGCAAAAAAAGTGTCAGATACACAACATGTTGAAATCCATTGTAATTACTTTTTAAATTAAAATTGCCCAAGGTAATTATCAGCTGGTGCACATAAAACATAAATATGCCCCCACTGTTGAAGATTACACATTCAACATGTTTAAAATAGACATTGATTTTATTTGATTTTAATGTTATGGTGGTAGAATATGTCAGTAGATGTGTAATTTGCAGGCAAGGTCTTCAGTTTAAATATGAACGCATGTTAAACAATTCTCGTTATGATATTTAAATACCTTGTTCGTTTTTCAGAAGCACATGCTCAGGAAACCCGATGGCAGCTCAATAGAGTGCGTGTATTCTCATGTTGATCTGTCTTCATTTTGACCGTGGTAAAGATCATCAAGATCAGACATTTCATTTGTGAGGTATCGGTACATGGTTACGCAAGGTCGAGAATTGGTAATCATGGCATAGCACCAAGTACAAAATTACCTTCACTTATCAACTATTTCACGAGGTCTTTAACGTCTGTTATCGAGCGGGTGGTACACTCTGGACATGACCCACAGCATTACTCAAACCATCAGCATGTACAAGACTCTTTGGCACTTGTGACGGGTACTGTAAGATCCGTCCAGTGCTCACCAAGCCGCCATTGGCTTCTGGTTACCGAACGAATACATTATAAGGTCGCACTCATTACATATAGAAGTGATTGCCACAATGAACCAAAATACCTTGCTGATCTCATCAAAGGAGCATAAACCATCACGTGAAGTCCGGTTATCCTTGCAGCGACTTGGCTGCCCATCGAACAAAGATGGTCACCGCATTGCGCACTTTCAGATGCGCTTCTGCGGTCCGTCTGGAACGTTCTCCCTTCCGATATTAGGAAGCCACTGGAGCTGTGCACTTTAAAATCTAGGTTAAAAAATATTTCTTATAAACTACTTTTTGTCTTTAAAGAAATTCAGCGTACGTACATACGTACAACAGTGCTGTGCACACGAGCCCAGAAGCCAAGCACGCTGCCAATGAGGCTTCCAGCATCAGCAGCAGCGTTCAGTTAGACGCGGTGCCCTGTCAGCCACCACCCCGCGACCATTGCGCAAGGGCCATCGAAAGTCACACAAAAAACTATTTAACTATTGTGCTGCATTTCTGAAATATATATCGTATTAACTTTCTACAAATTCATTTTAAAAAGTGCTTTCTATGTCAGAAATTACTGTGCAATTAAAATTCATGAGGTAAAATAACCTCCCATCACGTGACACGAGGGAATGGACGCTCCATCTGGTCACGTCGATTAGGTTTCTCTGACCCAACGCAAGAGGCACACGGTAATGCTGCGTGAAGTGTGTGTTCACCATGCCAACTCTGATATGTTTATATCTGCACATTTTAGCTGAATGTGCTCGGCTAATTACAGTGACGCTCGATAATAATTTTTTTTTGTGCAGCGCCGAGAACACAAACTCACCGCAGGTGAGAACACGGTCTGATCCTCGCGGTCAATTCTGGTGGCCACCCAGATTTCCACCCAAGATCTCAGTGCTGGCTCACGACTGACGAGACTCTTCACTCCCTGAGCCACCAACACAACATCTAGAAAAGTGCTCTGTGTAACATCTATTTGTTGTCCATTAACATACTTGACAACGAACCCAGCTCATTGCTCCACTATGTCCAACCCATTTTTTTCGAGCGACACGTTTCCCCATTAATGCCCCGCCGATTGAGACAAAGCTGAGCCAGCCCAGTGCCCCGATACCTGAGCTTTACAAGCAGCCACTAAGAGAGTGAACTTGACTTGTGCCGGCTTCGCCTCCTTGTGCCAAAGCCACGCAATCAAAGTGTCCATTAATACAGTGTATTCCTACGGCCCTAAAGTGTAAAATAATTTGTAAAACGAGGTAAAAATCTGAATATTGTTATCCTCCTAGGCTGTGGAGGTTCTTATGGCAACATATGCCGTAAATGTAATGTTTCATGGCCGAAACTATAAATAGTAAATATTGATGATGACTGTTTCCCTTTTGATCATTTATAGCATAACACTGCACTGGCAGTGAAGCTGTCACTATGCCTGTGATAAGAGAGGCACGGCATTCTCAAATAATTGTAAAAGTAAAACAATCAAATTATTGCCTACATCTCGGTCAAGGTCAAAAAGTCATAGCAGAAAATGGCATTGATGCGATGAAACGTCGTCAGTGCCTACTTCCTTTATAAATACAGTTTTAAACATAGGAGTCTCTTCCCTTTGGATATGCTCTCCAAAATTATATACATCTCAAATCAAGAGGCGTACATTCACGCGTATGGCTCAAACTGTAAGACGACTAGATTTAAATTGCTGGTTCGTTGATCGAACCACAACATATTGCTATATGTCACATGTTAATCAATTGCAGTATTCTCATAAAAAAATCCTCAACATTGTACCATCCCAATTGTCGCTATCAGCACAAAGGTCCCAGAATAAGCAATGTTCCACTGTGGATCCCTCCTGTGATCAGAAGTTCCACACGTCAACCCCGTATGATGCGCGACACGCAGGAAGGCACCTTTGGCTCCTTTGCCTGACAATCTCCGACAGTCTGTGCTACCACAATGAACACCATCTTTGTTGCTGACAGATGACCCCCCCCCCCCCTCCGTAGCTTTCGGGCTTTAATGACTACAGTGTGCAATTGGTCATTAAGGGCTTGTGTTTCTTCGTGCAGTGCGTGGAGCGTGGGGTGGAGAGCATCGCAAGGATGATGTCAACTTCCCCGCGGGTGGGGTGTTAGTAACACCACAGCACGTGGCCATCAAGGGCATCGACGAGTATACCAAGGAGCCAATTAAAATAGGATTCAGGAATGTGTACATTTGCACAATCCACTTCACCATCCCACATGGTCCTAAGAACACATGGGGGGTGCTACTTAATTGTCCTCGTTTGCAGGGCGAGCGGTTCTGTCCGTTTCGTTCATCTGCAGTGCTTTTCGCAAACACGCTGCGTTTATACTTCTAATAAACTCCACAGAGGGCCGCGCGCTCGCGGCAGCGCTCGGTTGTTAGCTTCGCAGATTTCACCGCGTCATGCTGGAATTTCGCAGACGGGACGGGAAGCGGAGCATCGGTGGTGGGAAGCGGAGCATCGGTGGGCCGCTCGGTGGGCCGCTCGGGTGTTGCGTGCGACGGCCCCGACGAGCCAAAACAATCCGTACGGGGGGTGGCGGGCTCGGGGCGGGCGGGAGGGGCTCGCCGCTGAGTCGGCTAGTCGGCGCTGCTGTACATGGGGTTCTCCCACGACTGCTTGGCGAGCATCATCCCCCGCTTGAGTTGCTCGAACGTCACGAACATCACGATGTTCCAGGAGCCGAGGCGCAGGAACGAGGGGATGAAGCTGCGGGGAGGGCAGAGCGAGCACGACTCCGGTTAGCATACGGTTGGCTGCATACCGTGCGAAAGAAGTTCAAAGTACATACGTACACATTATGCAGCTTCAGCCTGGGCTACAGTCCTGTCATGGCAGAACGGGCCACTAATGATCCCAAAGTTGCGCATTCAAAGGTCTTTCAGAGATTGTCTCAACTAAAGATATCTTTGGGGTCAATAAAAATATGCGTGCCACGGTGGCGAGATGTTAACTACCTCGCCTGGTATACAGGAGGTTGTGGACTCGATCCCGACCCTGGCAACTGCATGTTTGGAGTTTTCATGTTCTCTTTCTCTCCCTGTGGTCACGTGGATTTTTATCCGGGTCCTCTGGTTTTTCTCTACACATTTAGAATCAACATCACGCGTTTAGAGTATTTGGCTGCTATACATTTCCACGTGATAAGCCACTAAATTGAGCTATCAGTTGTGGCCAGGTCACTTCTGAAAAAAGCTACATAGCTCAGGGGGGCTTACCTGGTAAATTAAAAATGGTGTAGTCTCAGTTTAGTTTTAGTTTGGTGCCACTTTGTGGTTGTATTATTGATTCATGGGCCTTCACTACCGAAATGTGCAATTTTTTCCACGGGTGTTGAGCCACTAGTGAAGATGAGCATCGCTCAACACTCGTAGGCACCTGGAGACAGACACTTTGGTTCACACTAATGAGACCAACTTTATGAACCTGCGAGAGCCAGCTGAAATTGCTTTTAGAAGTGATCCATTAAAAATGTTTTAGGTTCAGACAAAATCCGTTTTAATCGTGGGTAATTTCAAATGTGGAATTTTACTCACGGTCTTTAATGCTCAGCTGTTAGCACAAAATCCGTCTCGCCTAATCCGATGCCGAAATCGTTGGGCAGCACTGGTCAATGAAACATTAACGATGCCAACTGGATTAGTGACTTCTAGTTGAAGGTGAATTGACCACTTGCTTCTAACAAAGTTATCGATTACTTATACAGTACGTGTACTGAATTAATAGCGTCATTCTGACGCTATTAATATCATTCAATATAAAAAAAATCAGCTGCATGACTCGACACTGCTCACCCCCCCCCCAACCCTGAAGGCGCTCACAGGTGCATTCCATGAATATTTGTTTTTCTGATCAGCCGTAACACTGGCGTTTACCACAATGTCAGGCACGCTACTGAAAGATGCATTTACACCACGCCTGACTAAACTGACTGGATATTATATTTGCATGTACAGAGCAATTAATCAAACACACGTCGTCACACTTTTATCAAATATAGTGCGCACACATCGGTGTGGCACTGGGACAGAACACCATGAAGATAAAGGTGCCGCCCTAAAATCGCTCGCTCACGTTACTGCTGGCTCTAGAGAGCCCGTCTAAAGGGTGTTTTGGCCTACTCTTCCACGCTGGCCAGACATCTTCGAAGAGGTGGGAGTACATACAATTTGCCCTACCACACGTGAGCTGCCAATCGACTAACTGGTGCACCAATTAACACTGCTGGGTGGACAGAGGCATTGTGGGGAATTCAATAAGCCTGCACCATTTTTTCAACTGCCATGCGTGGAGACTGAGCCGACTACATCTGGATTGCATCCTGTGTTTCGTACACGTGTTATAGTATCTGATTGGGCAGAGCTGTCGCCAAAGAGCGTGACTCGCAATGAGAAATATAGTTTTTAACACGTAAGATTTCACAGCCAATATCCATAATAAAGGTGTTTTTGGGTTAGATTGCGTAAATATAAATGCGTTGTTAAACCCACCACCACCCGACACAGCCAATCAGTAAGGTTTGTCACGTAAACAAAACGTGCCAATTTGGTATTACTTCAGCGCACCGGTGTGTTGAGAGTAAACCCACAACATTTACAATTCAAGTGCGACGTTCCGCTGGTGATTACAGCAACCAGCCTCATCAGGCGACAACCAGAGTTGTGAAGAAGTCCTCCTGTTTCGTTCTTAAACATGCGAGTTGAAGTACTGGTCATGAGTGGATTGAGCCGAGCATCTATAGGTGTTGAGAATGTAAGAACCAATTTTTAAACGTCAACAGTGGCCATCCTGTGCAGTGATTGGCCTCAGTCATGGGAAGGAGGAATTTACAGCCACTGTCTCAGGGCTGGCTAAGGAGTTTAGCACGGCCACATTGCTTGCTTGCGCATGAAGACACAGAGACTTTCGCTATGTACCCCAAAAAATCACCTACCCTAATTATAAGGTCACATTCCCCTAAATCATCACCTACCCTTAGTAGAATGCCATGTACCCCTACATAAAAACCCACCCTAATTATAATGTCATGTAGCCCTCCATAATCACCTACCCTTAGTAGAATACCATGTACCCCTACATAATCACCTACCCTTAGTAGAATGTCATGTAGCCCGACATAATCACCTACTCTTAGTAGAATGCCATGTACCCCTACATAATCACCTACCCTTTGTAGAAGGCCGTGGGCCCCTCCATGGAGATGAGGCACAGCGCGCAGTTCATGGCGCTGCGGTACTGCCCGGGCTTGGAGTTCATGTAGCGCGTCTTCACCACGTCCACGGGCGACGCCACCACGGTGGCGCAGAAGCCAGCGCCGAACGCCGCGACGAGGTGGCACGGCAGGTTGTCTGCAAGGCACAAGTTTTGGCATTCCGATTTTGAGGGGGGGGGGAGGGTTGATTTTAACTGCTTGGAGAATTTCCAAGTAAAGCACCCTCAGACGGCAGCTAAAACCTCGATTCGGTGATATCGAGAGAGAGAGAGAAAAATTGACCTAAAGGCACACTTGTTTTGGTCAAAATATGTTTGATTTTAAGAGTGGCATCGTACGAAGACTCGTGATGTTTTCGCAAGCGATGTACACGAATCTCGTAAAAGTGGCTGATAGAAAAGTTACATTTTAAAAGTACGACATTAATGCAGCTTCAAACACATTTTTTGAAATATAGGATGTATGTTACTGCTATTTCACATCAATATTCAGCAACACGTTTTGGCACGCGACTTGCTATTCATAATACACAAGTATATCCTGTGGTTATAATCTAAATTGGTTATTTTATTTGGGTGGGACGGCAACACTTGTCTCTTCGTACAGTAAACCCTAAAATCTGGCTCGTCGGGTTCCCATACCCATTGGCTCGAGGGTACTGCATAAATCAATTCACGAAGCTCTCAGTGATTTGAATCAACTGGGACCGGACCTAATTTAAAACAAACGTTACATTTTTGATTATCCATCATAGACTTCGAAATTGAAAACTAATCTCTTTAGGGCAGCTCTTTTGTCCTTCCCACGCACCGCCGATTAGCACGGCTGGATACGTACGGTGCGAAAGAAGCTCGACATGGATGCAAACGAGCTAGAGTATGTTTAATTAATGAATTCGCCAAATAAGCTCGCGACATTTTTTGCACATATACCATCCAAGTATTATAGAGAGCAATGTATATTACATATTGATCGTTCGTGGCCCTTGGTCAATCCAATGCTGGATGAAGGCTCCCCTCAATCTGTGTCGGGCATAGACCACACCTCACCATCTTATTTCTCATATCACAAACCGCCCACGTGAATATATCCCCGCGGGCGGGCGTTACCCCACGTGTTACCTACCCGTCAGCAGATTGTGCTTGAGGAGGGTCTCCTTGATGATGTCGTACGTCACCAGCTCGCCGCAGTTCACGATGGCGTTCCGCGTGATGTTCGGCAGGGTGCCTGTCACAGCAGTCACAAGTACATTAGGGGCCGTCCATAAATGACGTCACACGATTTTGGACGATTTTTGATCCCCCCCCTTTCGTCACACGGCGTCACAAAAAGTCAGACCCCCCCTCAAATATGACGTCACAAAGCTCTACCCCCCCCCCAATGTGGCGCTGCACTTTAATGTTGTAGGAGAAAACATTTATTAAGTAGAACGTGTTGTCTAGATTTATTTAAAGTTGCGCATTTTGATGTGACGTCACATTTCTCAACCCCCCCCCCCCCCCCCCATCGTCACACATCATCACAAATGTCTGACCCCCCCCCCCCCCCCAGGTGCGTGACGTCATTTATGGACGGCCCCTTAGCGGGAGTTCGTCGCTGTGCACAGGGCCATGGCTTGCGTCAACTGACCACCTCATCCCTCAATTCCCCACCTCGTTCCTGCCTACAAGGCTACATCCAGGTTAATTGATTTCCCTGAATTTTTTATTTGTAAGTTTTAATAGTATAACCTTTTAATAGTCAAGGCTTTATTTCTGTGCGCACACAGGGACCATTTAATTCCCACACAATTAGGAAATGCTGTGGGTGCATTATCTTATCCGGGATTTATATGAAGCTTTTGTAAAAGCGCTTTACAAGAATTATAAATGGTCCATTAGTTATAGGCTGATGGGGAAATTGGATTTGAGTGTTGGAGAGGGGAAGGGAAGGCAAGGAAGGGTGATGATAGGGAAAGGGAGGAGCGAGGTTAGGATGGTGAACTGAGAGCGTGATTAAGGTTTTAAGGACGGGGACGGGAAGTAGTAGGGGAACATCTTATCCGTGTCATCTGCTTAAAACATTGTTTTAAGAACCTCGTGACATTGCTTGCATGAGTAGACTGTTGGGTATCGATGTCATCCACATATTTAGAACTTTGACCAACGACATCCCGCTAATTACTCAAGCAGAAACATTAGTTTTTTTCCGAGAGTGAACTGAAACAAAAATCTTTCCTCATTTTGTTTGACATGAGAATAGTGTAGTTTCCTTCACATCGACAATTCAGTGCACAAACTTCACAATGAGAAGGTCGGTATTGTTATTTGACTTGACACGAGTGAGTGTTGGCGGCACAAGGGCCCCGGGAATGACGAGCCCCCACTGGTCACCACTGGTTGCTTCTGAAAAAGCAGCTACTAGCTCAGTGGGCTTTACCTGGTAAGATAAAAAAAATTGTATATTATTTTTAAGCAAATTATTTCGCTTTCACATACTTTACACCCCTATGTGTTTTTCTACTGTTTGTTGTAACGTTCTGACCGCCCCTACTACCTCACCTGGTATACAAGAGGCTGTGGATTCAATCCCTACCCTGACTCCTGTATATTTGTAGTTTGCATGTTCTCCCCGTGGTCGTGTGGATTTCTCTCTGTATTCTCAGATTTTTCCCTCCACATTTACAAACATTCGTTTAGAGTATTTGGCTGCTACAAATTTTCACGTGATTAGCCACTTTCGTTGAGCTATCATTTGTGGCCAGATCACTTCTGAAAAAGAGCTACATAGCTCAGTGGGCCTTACCTGGTAAAAAATAAATAGTTTAGTTTTTTTATTGGACATCTGTGAAAAAGAGCTTTATAGCTCATAGGATTCTTCCAGCGTAAATACATTCTCATTGTGAGCTGGGCCCCACGTGACAACAGCACCCTGCAACAGCAGCAGCAGCAGCCACGCACGCACCTTTCCACAGGCCCCGGACGCCTTCCTCTCGGCCGATGGTGCGGTAGGCGGTGAAGGCGCTCGTGTAGCGGCGCGGCATGCCGAGCTCGCTCCGCTGGGCCTGGAAGCGAACCTTGACCACGTCCGTGGGCTGCGCGATGGCTACGGCCAAGGCGCCTGTTGTGCAACCGGCCAGGATCTTGGTCATCATGCCCGCCTCTGCAGCACACGGGGACAGCCTTCGTTACGACTCGAGATCAAGGTCAAGAGGTCATTGCAGCCAGTCTCAATGATGCCATTGTGCCTCGCCTTCATTCTGCCATATCTTGTAATGACAAGTGACTGGTAAATTGGCTGAGTGATGGAGCAATATTCCCAGGCACCGCAAACTCCGAGATTGACTGGAGAGAGGAGAATAAATGGGTGCGCCACAGGCTCGAGAAGAGGTAGGTCAAATGTGGTGTACGAAGGCTTGAAGATGACCGGGAAACAAAGACGGCCAGGTATGGTGCTCGCCACAACTCCCTCTTCGTGCGCCATGCTGACCTTAATAGGCACTCGCTAATGGTGCCTGCCCCAAGTGGCGCTGCGCTACGAACCTGGCAACCCGGATTCGATTCCCGCTAACGCCCAACACCAGTGACGATTAGCTGAACCGGTCCTGGGCCTCCCCTAGGTCAACTCAGCCTCAAATGAGTACCTGGTACAGTATGTAAACATTGGCACTAGGGATACAAAGGCGGCCGGGCGTGGTGCTGGCCACCCACCCCCTCGTGTGCCATAAGTGCTTGCTAACAGAACTTGCCCCAACAGTCTGTTAAGGCTACACGGAGGATCTTTGTCTTTGTGAGTGTGTGCGCTGTGCCCGCTCACGTTCTCCCCCCCTGGTGTAGAAGTCCTTGACGGTGTCGTAGAGGCCGATGCGGATGGACGCGAAGCACATCTGGCGCTGCAGGCCAGCCACCAGCCCATTGTAGAGGCTGCGGGGGCCCTCCGTGCGCACCATGGAGGCGATGGTGCCCACCAGGCCCCTCTGCCGCACGACTCCCGGCGCCAACGCACTGCCACAGGGCGTCTCCCCCTGGATCTATCGGGGTGCGGGGGGGTAACGACACACGGGCGGTCTTTTGCACGTCACTTAATTTCGCACCGTGTGTAGCCAACCACACTCATCGGAGGTGCGGGTGAAGGACAAGAAATTAAACACACACAAAAGCAGTGATAGAGAAATTATTTTCAATCTAGATGATGATTTGAAAGTGGACAGCTCCGGTCGCTTCCGAATATCGGAAGAAAGAGCATTCCAGACGGGCTGCAGAAGCGCATCTGAAAGCTCGCGGTACAGTGCATGTGCGCCAAAGCCACTCCTGAGCTCTGCGCAGTACCTAGCCAGGCATGGTGCTGCACGCCACAGATTCGGAACTTTTTGGAAGCAGGGGTTGGTGGATCACGCCCCTATTTGCGTGAAACTCTCAAACCGGCTAGGCTGTGCAGTGGCGAGGATATGGCAGCACATGGAAATGAGCAGTTAAGCGGTCTGTGCGGACCATTCAGCATAGTTTCCTCATTGTGTGGCGGGTTGTCTCCGGGCATTCCGGTTTTCTCCCACATTTGCAAAACATTCATTAAAGGAATTGGCCAACTGTCGCAGTATGGGACTCTCCTGAAATTGAGTCCTGAAAACCCGGCGAGGCTTAACTGGGCAAATAAATAATATCGTTACAATTATTGGTTTATTATATATAATGTATGTCTTGCTCTCAAACAAATATAACGTTTCATGCCACAACTGCTCTCCACTCTTTCCTAGATTCCATCAGATCTTGAAACTCAATCGAAAAATCACACTTTACTTGTTTATGGGAAAGCCCCATTGAGATCCCAAGGTTCACTATGAACAGCATCGCACAATTTCACACAACGTGGCCTTGACAATCCGATTCTCACCCTGGAGTGCCAATGACCTAGCCTCCTCCATTCTGCACCCAACACAACCTCCTCGTTCTTATTCAGCCAACATAACTTTACAGCCACTCTTCCGCTCCAACTTGCAAGTTGTTTACCCTATTCTGCGCAAGAAATAACTCCACATCCTTTTGTAGTTTTCTTACACTCAAACGACTGCAGCTCGGTAAGATTTCACTCACTTCTAACGTAGACTCTTTCTTCCTGCCTCAAAAACTTCCTGGAACAATATTGTTGGCCGTACCCAGTTTATTACACTTCACCACTGAAGCAAAACACCTCTTACCTTCCTGCTCACATACAACATTGTGCGTGCATCGTTGTATTACTCCTGCCACGTCTGACATGTGAATCACACGAGATGGTAAACATCGGACGAGCTGTAAATAGCTCGTCAAGACGATGCTGTTTTCAGTGCCAAGCCAAACCAGGAAATCAACTCATCGATGAAACGAAAACAATATTAAAATGTTATTATTATTTTTATTAAATTTGCATCACATTGGTGGAGAACCCGTTGGTCTGCAACAGAAAATTAAAACTCACATTCCTGTAGTCAGAGCACTGACATTAATATTATTTTAAGTACTGTAAAAAATGCCAGGATAATATGTACTGTATTGTGATGTTTTTTTTAATATTCTCTAGAATGTAAAGAATATTCCGGCGAAAGAATTACATAAATAGGAGCACAAAATTAAAAAATAGAGCTTTTTTGTTTTCGCCAAACTTATTCAGCCGTTTCAATGTAACTCAGTGTTTAAATGTTGACTAAAAGCTTTCGTGACTGCAGGAATTCCTATACTTTGGGTCTTTCGGTAAAGTCACGTAGATAGGTTCAAAGAAAAAAACTACGACGTTCCTGATGACGAACGCTGGTGTTGCGATGGAAACGTAGTTTTTTGTTATTTTCTGTAATTTTCTTTGAACCTATCTACGTGACCCAAAGAATATGAACTCAATGTTTATTTGCCACATGGAAAATCTTGTTTAGCCAGTTACCCAACTACTTTCGGTGGCAATAGCCCGCAGTAGCCACTACCAACAGAGTTACCGTGGGGGTGGAGAGAAGCCCAGCAAGCAGCCAGCCAGGAAACTCGAGGCATAGATTATTTTAATAGTACATGTAGTATGATTATTCGAGAAACTGTTTGCCACAAAAGCTCCAAATTATTAAAAACTACCAAAAAAAGGTATTGATGTTGGTCCATCTCTCACACTGGACATTTAACAACACTTGTGGAACAACAGCTGCACTTTGTGGGAAGAGTTAATATTTGAGTTGCGGAGTGCATGTGACGCAAGTGTAAACGAGGCTCGAGAGGGAAGCTCCACGCCCATGTGTGCAGAAAGCATGTGAGACGCACAACGACTTTGTGTACGGAAACTGCTTTATTTGCGTTAAACGGGCTCCCACATTCTCTCGCCAATGGCATCTGGTGATCCAGCAGTGTTTGTTTCACAAACCGGACAGCTGATGAGACCCGGATGGCCGATACCGGTCCAGAGTTTGGTCGCCTAGACGGGTGCTGCTCGATAATGTTGGCCTGGAAAGCCATTGGGCGATTGAACTAATAGCCGATTTATTATTGACTAGCTTTACTACCCGGCTTTGCCCGGGGGACTTGGATTCACCATGCCCGGCCGCCTTTGTCTCCCCAGTGAGGCTGAGTCGACCTCGGGGAGGCCCAGGACCGGTTAAAATAATCGTCACCGGTGGTGGCCGTGAGCGGGAATCGAACTCGGGTCGCCGGGCTCGTAGCGCAGCGCGCTAACCATTACACTATAATGAGTTACGCTTCCACATGCGCGGGTCACGTGACAGATTTGACGTCACAGCTCAATTGCCGTGCTAAAAATAAATGCATTATTGAGCCCCCCCACCCCCAAAAAAAGTGTTTTTTTATTACATGGTGTACAGTCTGGAAAGTACCCACATGGCAAATTTCAAGTTTGTTGCATGTTGGGAAGTACGCTAAACATTTTGACCACACACACACAATCACAACTTTACCTTTTATATATATGGAGATGTGTCGAGACAGAACGGAGTTCTGATTTATTCACTGTGTTTTCGCGTAAATGGAGAACACGTTCACGTCCCAGATGTAGCCCTTACCTGGAGGCGAACTTTGGCTGTGTCCAGAGGGAAGGTGATCATGTCCGCCACGCACGCTGCCGTGCCAGCACTCAGGAACTTGACACCCAGGGTGGGTTGCACATCGGTCGGCTTGAATCCAACCATCTTGAGACTGGCAGAGTGATCGGCGAAGATTCCAAGAACAGCGAAGCTCCCAAGGACACTCGTTCCTGAGGACGATGGCAAAACATCAATGGTCAAGACTCCGCAGAGCGTACAACATTAACACGAGGGCCATGTTCATCTTATTGCCTGGATTATAAAACTCACTTCCTTCCCTTGTATTTTAAAGTAAACATTTGGGGTGCGTCTTATACTTGGGCAGGTGTGTGTTTTGCACGTGACCAGATTTGTTATTTTTTTTTCGACACGGTGCACAAGTTTGGTTTCCGGAGCACCTTATGATCTGGAGAATACGGTGCATCAGCTAGCCAGGTGATGCTGTGGAGCGCCGGGCGGCTACAGGATGCGAGTTCAAATTCTGGTCGGAGGTCGACTCAGAAAATCAAATCGTTCGGGTCAATAGCTTCGTATTTAGAACAAGCAATCTTGATGTTTTTTCACCAAGTGGTACTCATTTTACTGCCCATGGAGGAAACTGAGTCAACCCTTGGCCAGTAATTTTTTTTATTAAATGGTCAGTGTCCCCGCCGCTTAAATGCGCGACATGCTGGTGCCCAACGCCACCGGTGGCTCCGAGCAAGCGCCGAAGTTTCCTCATTGCGAGCGCTCCTCTCTCCGGAGCGCCGCCACGATTGGCTTCCCACAAAGTAGTCGTGAATGTATCGACGCAACTGAGGATTTGTACGTAAGCAATTCCAATTGTGAGTGGACGACTCGATACAAAGTCATCATGTGGGAGAGGTGTGCTCACCTCCCATATTCAGCATTGATTGCTAAATGGGGATTCCACATTTGTATGGAGGGGGAATAGTGACTACGTCGGAGCAGATTTGTAGTAACTGGACAAACATTGCACCTATAAGCACAACTCATGTTTCACTCTGTTTCAAATCGCCAAGAGTACGTGGGAGATAATTATCAACAAGAACACATTCTTACGTGGTATTAAACACACGACTGTGCCTCTTGCTACTCAGCGAACTTTTAACGATTGTAATGAGAACCGTACGTGACTGCTTCCAACTTCAATTACACACTGAGTGATCAGTTATCCAGCACATCAAGGAAGAGTGGTCCTGCACCGAGAATGCGTAAACGCAGCCGCTGACGGGAGGGGAATGAGGATGTTTTTCTCTAAAGCACTCTCAGCCTGTACTCACATCCCCATTCCACCACCCATCCCGTGATGTTTGATGTTAATAAAAGTCTAATAAAATTTATGTTTCAAAAAGCCACTTGTTGTGACAAAAAAAAAACGCACGTGTCACCAAAATGAAAGAAATGTACGTGATTGTGCAAAATTATCATTGTATTATCTGGATATGGGAAAGTCACACACATACCATCACGTGCATACACAGGGACACACACACTCGGACATATGGTCACAAGGCAAGAGACAAAAATTCCCCATGTAGCCTTTATTAGACTGCTGGGGCAAGTGTTGTCTGCGAGCACCTATTAAGGCCCGCAAGGCGAAGAGGTGGGTGGCCAGTTCAGAAATAAGTTCAACAACATGCATGCATAACATCACGCCCTGGTCGCCTTTGTCTCCCAAGTGCTGATGTTATACATACCCCACCAGGTACTCATTTAAGGCTAAGTCTACCTATGGGGTAGGGGGAACGCCGGTTCAGATATTTGCCGTTGTTAATGGTCGTGAGCGGGAATCGAACTCGGGTTGGCGGATTCCGAAGCACGGTGCGCTAAACACTACGCTGCCTCGCCGCACATGACCACACGGTCAAATATATAGTAGAGATGTCACGCGCGCATATCATCATTCGTACACATGCAGTCACAGACACCACGAACCCGGCTATTAATATCCAGAGACATACACGTTACATAGTCATACACATATTGCCACGGCATCTTGGGGAAACATCATACATACACGCAACGACAAAGATCACCCATATAGCCTTTGCCACTGTTAGGGCAAGTGCTGTACACACACATATGCCCACAATCATACATACACAACTGCATTCATGATCACGCACACGTATACATCATAAACGAACATATACACGACTTAACACAATTACATAATCATGTATGCGTACATAAATATAGAGTCCACACATACACGATTTCTATTATATAACCACATGATTACACATACACATGATCACATCTACACAAGACCATACACATGGCAACACAAAGAAAAGACCAGTCACATCGAACCACATGACCACTCAATTTACCCACCACACAGATACGATAACGTACACATCAAAACTCACACACACGTGCATATGATCACGTATACATTCACATCATCACTCATACATGCACACCATATATCACACACCATAACTCGCACACTAACATATGATCACTCATACATCATAACTCACACACATACACGTGATCACACACTCACACGGACACATCATAACTCACACACACGTACATATGATCACTCACGCACACACACGATCGTACACTCACACAGACACATCATAACTCACTGACCACTCACATCGCCATCACTCACGCACACGCGCGCATCTCACGCTCACACACCAACAATCGCCAAGTGGCAGTGACGTCACCGCGGCTCTTGTACCAGGCCACGTGCGCTTCGAGGCCACGCGAAGTGTTGAAGGCTCGCAGCCAGGAGGTCACGGGACCGACCCCGCCGGGTGCAGCCGTGGGGTTGACCGACTGAGACGAGATCCCCCCCCCTCCGCCAACAAGACCCACACACTCAACTCCACTCACCTGCCGCTACCGCTGCTGCTGCTGCGCTCAGCTGTTGAGGAATCTCAGCGCTGAGAGGCGGTGGCTCTCGGTGACAGCCGCTCACGCTGGCGGTAGAGGGCGCGCCGCTCGCTGACACGGCCACTCACTACGACTGCTGCTGCTCGCTGCTGGTGTGAGTGAAGTTCGTCGTGGTGGCCGTGGTGGTGGTGGTGTTGGTGGTGGTGGCTTCCCCGTCGCCTCCCCCAGCCCGTTTTAAAGCACACAGAGGCCAATCAGCTGCGTTGCTTCACTGGCGCTTGGGTCAGGCGAGGGGACACGCCACGTGCGGTTTGCACCGCCGACGCGATTATTCGAGGTGGGGGTTATTTTATTGTATCCTTCGCTTTCTTTACTAAAACGCAGTTGGCTCAGCACCGCTGGGCCTGAGCGTCAAGCGGCCAGCAGACGAATACGACGCGAGAGTGGACAGCAAAAACGCGCCTCCTCCAAGTGGGCGACCCTCTTCATTCCATCGGGGGCTTCGGGAGGAAGCGATACGGGACGACGATGGCGAGAGGGAATTCCAAAGTGGAGCAGTCGAGAGAGTTGTTTTTAAGTCATCAGAATGTTCATTTATCCTGGAGGAATCCGATGAGCTGTGAAGCTCTATTATTCTTCTTCTTTTTTTTTACAAATCTCCAGTAGGGGCACTGGGTCAGAAAGTTAGAAAAATGCAAAACACAAACAACGACCGGAGTGTAAAGTATAGGAACGGTAAGCAAATCACAAAATAAATACGTAAAATAGATCAAGTACATGAGTTCACATTGCATAAGCACACCAAATACAGCAAGCATTTGGCAAGGCAGTAAAACAACAGAAAATGTTAAGCAAGGCTGCAAAAAACTCAAATCTAAGAGAAGTGTTGTGGGTGAGTTGTTGTGGCCTGCTGTGTGGTGAGTGGGTGAGTGTGTGGCTGTCACCTGCAGTGTGGTGAGTGGGTGAGTGGGTGGTTGTCACCTGCAGTGTGGTGAGTGGGTGAGTGGGTGGTTGTCACCTGCAGTGTGGTGAGTGGGTGAGTGTTGGTGTGACCTGCAGTGTGGTGAGGGGGTGAGTGTGTTGTTGTCACCTTTGGTGTAGTGAGTGGGTGAGTGTGTGGTTGTCACCTGCAGTGTGGTGAGTGGGTGAGTGTGTGCTTGTCACCTGCAGTGTGGTGAGTGGGTGAGTGGGTGGTTGTCACCTGCAGTGTGGTGAGTGGGTGAGTGGGTGGTTGTCACCTGCAGTGTGGTGAGTGGGTGAGTGTGTGGTTGTCACTTGCAGTGTGGTGAGTGGGTGAGTGTGTGGTTGTCACCTGCAGTGTGGTAAGTGGGTGAGTGTGTGGTTGTCACCTGCAGTGTGGTGAGTGTGTGGGTGAGTTGTGTTGTTGTCACCTGCAGTGTGGTGAGTGGGTGAGTGTGTTGTTGTCACCTGCAGTGTGGTGAGTGGGTGGTTGTCACCTGCAGTGTGGTGAGGAGGTGAGTGTGGTGTTGACACCTGCAGTGTGGTGAGTGTGTGGTTGTCACCTGCTGAGATGGGAGTGGGTGAGTGTGTTGGTGTGACCTGCAGTGTGGTGAGTGGGTGAGTGTGTGGTTGTCACATGCAGTGTGGTGAGTGGGTGAGTGTGTGATTCTCACCTGCAGTGTGGTAAGTGGGTGAATGTGTGGTTGTCATTTGCAATGTGGTGAGTGGGTGAGTGTGTGGTTGTGACCTGCAGTGTGGTGAGTGGGTGAGTGTGTTGTTGTGACCTGCAGTGTGGTGAGTGTAGGTGGGTGTGTGGTTGTCACCTGCAGTGTGGTGAGTGGGTGAGTGTGTGGTTGTCACCTGCAGTGTGGTGAGTGGATGAGTGCGTGGTTGTCACCTGCAGTGTGGTGAGTGGGTGAGTGCGTGGTTGTCACCTGCAGTGTGGTGAGTGGGTGAGTGTGTTGGTATGACCTGCAGTATGGTAAGTGGGTGAGTGTGTGGTTGTCACCTGCAGTGTGGTGAGTGGGTGAGTGTGTTGGTGTGACCTGCAGTATGGTGAGTGGGTGAGTGTGTGGTTGTCACCTACAGTGTGGTGAGTGGGTGAGTGTGTGGTTGTCACCTGCAGTGTGGTGAGTGGGTGAGTGGGTGGTTGTCACCTGCAGTGTGGTGAGTGGGTGAGTGTGTTGTAGTCACCTGCAGTGTGGTGAGTGGGGGAGTGTGTGGTTGTCACCTGCAGTATGGTAAGCGGGTGAGTGTGTCGTTGTGACTTGCTCTGTGTTTGTTGAACACACCACTGACGATGAGACGACACAGTCTGATCAACCGAGCCATAGGAATGTGGAATTTCAACATCTGTCTCAGTGCTGCGAATAGGAGATGAGCACCGCCTTAATGCTCATTTGAGCAGCGAATCACTCTGAGTAGGATTGTGTTTTCATCGTGCTTTGGGGCGCACGCTGAAAAGGAAATGGTATTTCCAATGTATAACTACTGCAGAGTCTGATTTTCCTGGTATGTAATTTGAACGTATTTCGCACCGTACAAAGCCAACCGTGCTAATCTAATGGAAATCTAGTGACCAATGAGAGGTTTTACCTTTGGATCTAGGGGTCAGTTTGCTTACACAGATGATTCAGAATGTCTCTTGGACACGATTTAGATTTACGAGGTATGAACTAGACATTGCTTTATCACCGGTTAAAATCGAGCAACAACATTTCCAACTTTTTTTTTATTATGGACAAACTCCCAACTCATGTTTTGTCTATACACTAATAGAATTTGATCTACAGTTAAAGTGCCCCTGCGCAAATGTGAAATAGCGATTAACTCCATTGACGGCCCTGAGCCAGTGGTGAACATTCCACATTCCCATGGCGGGGGCAGAATATCCACATGACGATCACTATGGATGTTTTCCCAGGTGATAGCGTATCAACCCCGATGGAATGATAGGCCATCTAACACGAGTTCACTTTCCCTCTCTCTACTCGAAGCCGATACCACACCGTCCCAGACGTCGCCCGGTTACCACGTGGGTAGAGCAGCATAAACTCTGCCCTTTGCCCTGTCCCCTGCACTCTCGCGTGTGTGTGTGTGGCACCGCTGGATGACAGCATTGTGCAAAGGCCGATGACGAAAAGGGATTTAGGACTTTCCCAAAGGACACATTTTCGTTGTCAAGGCCATTCATTTGCCACGTTTAAGGCCATGACACACTTCACTCGTGTTCATTCAAAGTAATGGTGGTGTGATTCCAGAAAACTTTCTTTCAACAGAGCACAAGTTTCCGTAAGGGGTTAACACCATTACGGTTTCAGGACTTTTACGCAATGGCTTCTCCCCTTATCAGTTGGCACATTCTCAGTTCATGAATAGCAAAGTTCACTCTCATCAACGGGCACGATTGACTTCAGTCGACCATGCAAGGATGCACAATCTACATGCGTTCACAAATAGTGATGCACGCTCGAGTGCGTTGCAACCCTTTTAGAAAGTCCTGGACAATAGTGAATTCTGCATCAGAAAATGGTCATGACTGGATATCAAAACTGGATCCACCCTTGTTACTGTTGCTATTTCCATAACAACAGAGGAAACGGGGCGTTGCCATGGATTTTTATTCATCTTAAAATGTGTATGTTTGTCGCCAGCTTAAGTTTTGCATTCTTGATTACACTTAGAACATGATTGCTTAATACGCGAGTGTTTACTTATTGATCCTGTCTTAATGATTTAATTCCTGCATTGCCATGGCATCATTATTCTAAGTTCTACCCATCACAAATAGACGTCTGGTGACTAGCGATGGTCAAGCCGCTGCTGAATGAAGGCCTCCCCACACCATGACAGCGAAGCTCCCAAGAAAGGTGAAGCTCCCAAGGGCACTCGTGTCCGGGGACGATGAAACACCCAATCCTGAAAGAACATCAGCCATTATGACTCCACAATGCGTACAACATAAACACGAGGGTCACGTTCATCGTATTATCTGGATTATAATACTCACTGGCCAGGTGATGCTGTGGAGCGCTGGATGGCTCAAGGATGCGAGTTCAATTCTGGTCGGAGGTCGACTCAGAAATCAAATCGTATTTAGGACAACCAATCTTGGCCTTTTCCACCAAGTGGTCCTCATTTTATTGACCATGGAGGAGACTGAGTCAACCACTGGCCAATAATTTAAAATGAAATGATCAGTGTCCCCGCCGCATAAATGCGCGACGTGCTGGAGCCCAACGCCACCGGTGGCTCCGAGCAAGCGCCGAAGTGTCCTCATTGCGAGCGCTCCTCTCTCCGTAGCGCCGCCACGATTGGCTTCCCACAAAGCAGTCGTGAATGTATCGACGCAACTGAGGATTTGTACGTGTAGGGGTGTTACGGAGGAGCTGTATGTGTAGGGGTGTTAGAGAGAGAGCCGTTATGCATGGCAGCTTATGGGAAACAAACACAGTGGGCGGGGCTACGTGAGTGCACGGGGGGGGGGTGCTCTCAACGACGTCCGCACCAGGCAGCCCGGGGCCCCACCCCTCAGCGGGGGTGGAGTATAAAGGGGGATGTGTCAGAGGGCTCGGGGCAGAATGTTTAAGTAAACTCTTGAAGACCGAAGACTGCCTAGCTAGAGCCCTGGACTCCCCTGGGACGCCGCCCTTGTCAGGGCCGCGCAGGACCGAGCCAGCGGCGTGGTCCCGTGAACCAGAGCCAGGACTCTGGGACTCCGGGTACCGTAGCCCGACTGACCAGTGTCGGGCCAGACAGCCTCCCCTAGCCCAGTATTTGGAGGATTAGGAGGCAGGCTAGAGGTAGCTAGCCGTGTGTTCCCAGCTATCCGGGTGAGGGGGCCGATACCCCCTCCAGTACTGTATGTCCCCAGTGACTGTTGTGAAATAAATATGTGTGCCTCTACTCGGGTGTCCACGCGTCCTCAACGGTACTACATACGTAAGCAATTCCAATTGCGAGTCGACGACTCGATACAAAGTCACCGTGGAGGAGAGGTGTACTCACCTCCCATGTTCAGCATAGATTGCTAAATGGGAATTCCACATTTCTATGTAGGGGGAATAGTGACTCCGTCGGAGTCGATTTGTATTAACTGGACAAACAACATTGCACCTAAGCACAACTCGTGTTTCACTCTGTTTAAAATCGCCAAGCGCATGTTATAGCCCGTAACAACAAGAGTACGTGGGAAATAATTATCAACAAGAACACATTCTTACGTGGCATTACACACACGATTGTGCCGACTGCGACTCAGCAAACTTTAGCGATTACAATGATAACCGTACGTGACTTCTTTTAAAGCAATTGCACACTGAGTGATCAGTTATCCAGCACATCAAGGAAGCGTGGTCCTGCACCGAGAATGCGTAAACCCAGCCACTAACGGGAGGGGAATGAGGATGTTTTTCTCTAAAGCACTCTCAGCCTGTACTCACATCCCCATTCCACCACCCATCCTTGCTGATCTCATCAAGGAGCATAAACCATCACGCGCCCTCCGGTCATCCTCACAGCGGCTTTTGGCTCGCCATCGAACAAAGGTGGCCACTTCATCGCGCCCTTTCGAATGCACTTCTGCGGCCGTCTGGAACGCTCTTTCTTCCGAAATTAGGAAGCCACTGGAGCTATGCACTTTTAAATAATCTAAATTGAAAACTAATTTCTTTATAACTGCTTTTTGTGTTTAGTGTGTTGTCCTTCCCTCGCACCTCTGATTAACATGGTCGGGTACATACGGTGCGAAAGCATATATACAAACTGTGACGTGTGATTTTAATAAAAGTCTAAAATAAATATTAAAAACATGATATGACAAAAAACGCACTTGTCACCAAAATGAAAGTGTCATCTGTAGGGAATGCACATGACTGTGCACAATTATCATCGTATTATCTGGATACGGGGGAAAGTCACAAAAAAATCCCATCACGTTCATACACATGTAATATCGTTGAGGACTCTTGGACGCCGGGGTTGAGGCACACGTATTTATTCCGCAACAGTTGTCACAACCGCGGACAAACAACACTGGAGGGGGTATCGGCCCCCTCACCCGGCTAGCTGGGAATACACTGCTAGCTATCTCTGACCTACCTCCTAGTCCTCCACTAACGGGCTAGGGGAGGCTGTCTGGCCCGACACTGGTAAGTCGGGCTATGGTACCCGGAGTCCCAGAGCACTAGCTCTGGTTCTCGGGACCACGCCGCTGGCTCGGTCCTGCGCGGCCCTGACAAGGGCGGCGACCCAGGGGAGTCCAGGGCTTTAGCTAGACGATCTTCGGTCTTCACTGGTTTAGCTTTAACATTGTTCCCCGAGCTCTCCGGCTCATCCCCTTTTATACCAAAACCCCCCGCTGAGGGGTGGGGCCCCGGGGGATCACAACTCCGGGCCAGCCCCCCAGGCTGCCCGGTAAGGACGTCGTTGAGAGCACCTCCCCGTGCACTCACGAAGCCCCGCCCACTGTGTTTGTTTCCCGTGTGATCCTATGTATACAGCCCCTCCGTAACACCCCTACACACACAAAAGTTTGAGAACAGTATGAAAAATTTGCGTTTCTTACTAGGCAAGGACATCTATTTCTTAGTGTTCTACTGGTAATCCAATAAGGAAGATTGTTTGATGATTTAGCATTATTCCAGGCGACATGTCTATTTTTCATTCATTCAGAAATGTTCAGATCAAACCAGGGTGGATGATCACCCTTTATTCTACATTTTTTAAGGCGGCATGTTTGTCAAGGATTTTTTAATATTTCCAAGCACTTTCAAAAAGTTTAACTTTGCTCACCATATACAGTGTCATCTATAAACGCTTGAATGCCAACATTTTAAATGATCATTTTAAAATGATATTATGAGGTGTTTTAGTTATTTTCGTATTACGAATGCAAAAGATAATGGCATCGTTATTGAGATGGTTACCTAAGACTCCCACTTTTGAAAATATACAGGGTGATTTTTTGTGAGTAGGATATCAAATATAGACGAGCGATCTGAGTTTATATATTGAGTCTAATGGTTCAAGTAATCAGTTGACTTCGAATGTACTGGTGTGTCAAGTTGAATGCGTCATGTAGTAGGTTTAGCCAATTCCAATGTAGTTGCCCTGTGATCAATATTTAACTTTTAGGACTGGGTGACGAAACATTATTCAGAGATCCATTTGTTATTTGGCTATTTGGCAGTCCATAGCAACACATCAGAGTAAAATTGTGATGACCTGTAAAATAAATAATGAGCATGATACGTTGAAAAGAGCCTGGGTTAGATATAGTAGTAAGTCGTATGCAATGTAGGTCATTGTTTCACATATCGGAATATATCCTTCAACTGCTATCGAACCTTAGGTAGGTTTCTTGCCAATGTTGAACTATAACCCTCGCCACCAGACAGAGGCAGTGAAATCAAGTTGTCACGTTGGGGAGAATGTGCCGGCTTATTTTTTTTTTTCAGCAAAGGACGGAGGAGGAATTTAAAAAATTAGCAAAATGTTGACATTTGTTGCACGACGTTTTTCGTGGAGATTACATCCAGGATAATCAGGCGTTAACACAAGCTCACCTTAGTGATATCTAAAAACGTTGTAATAAGCTCACAATAAATCATATGAAATGGAAAGCATGTGCTGTAGCAATAAACCCAAAAGTGAATCATGTAATGGAGATAAACCTGCAACATAATGGTGTTTGAAGAGCTCTGTTATAATATTTAAAAACTGTTAAATCAATGCCTTCTTACATGAAATTATATTATTTTAAAGTCTGAATTCACTGCTCTATAACCTGATAATCCGTTTGGTTCCAAGGAGACATCTCATTTTTACAGGAGCAGTAGCTTGCAAGTTACAAACTTGTACATAAACGAGTCAATTGGAATTAAACTACGTTGTCTCCCTATGTTAGGCAGATGTTCTAAGAATGCTTAGTTTTGTTTGTGTCCTTCCCCCACACCTCGGATTAGCACGGTTGGATACGTACGGTGAGAAAGAAGTTCAACATAATGATATGCTTCTAAGTAAAATCCGATTTTTTTAAATGAAATCATTACACACACCATGTCAATCCCCACAAATCCAATGCATCTGCATTCATTCACACCTGACGACGGTTGCTTGTGTAGGGGTCTTACGGAGGGAATATGTGTCGAGCTGATATGTATGGGATCCAACGGGAAACTAGCACAGTGGGCGGGGCTACGTCAGTGCACGGGCAGGTGCCCTCTACGACGTCCGCGCTTCGGACGTTACGATCCCCCGGGGCCCCACCCCTCAGGGAGGGGGATGTATAAAAGGGGAATGTATCGGGGGGCTAGGGAGAGTTTTGTTAGCTAAGAAGAGAAGACGGAAGACGTCCCAGATAGAGCCCTGGTCTCCCCCTGCTACGCCGTCCTTGTCAGGACCGCGCAGGCTCGAGTCAGTGGCGTGGTGCCAGAGCCAGAGCCAGGGTTGGTCTGGACTCTGAGTACCGGGCCCGACTGACCAGTGTCGGGCCAAGATAGCCTCCCCTAGTCCACGAGAGGAGGACTCTGAGGCAGGCTAGGGTTAGCCTAGAGGTGTGTCCTCAGATAGACGGGTGAGGGGGCCGATACCCCCTCAGTGTGTATGTCACAACGTGTGGTGTTAAATAAACAAGTGTGCCTCCAACTCCGGTGTGAACGAGTCATAAGAGTTACTACATCTGGCGTCAGAAGTAAACAACCAACATGGACACGCGCCGAACAGCTCGGGCCGGGGTACAGGAGGCGGAGGACACCGCGGGAAGTGCGGTACCAGAGACGGCTGAGGGGGCCAACGAGCAGCCGGGACCGAATGCGTCCTTACCGGGCCATCGGGAGGAAGGGGAGTCGCTGTCCGACGGGCTGCGGCTGGCGCACGCGAGGTTGGCGGAGCTGCTATACGCTGCTGCCGCCACACTCGAGACCATCACTCGGCTGGGGGCTGCTGGACCACCGCGAGGCGAGGACAGCCGACGGCCGTTGCACCTTCCCGCCATTTCTAACGACGGCACTTTTGAAAGTCCCGCCATCGCCGCAGCAGCTGCCGAGGGCGTGGCCAACCTCAACTTGGGGTCCGACATCGACTCCACTGGAGCTGCCGCGTCACCGCCTTCGGACGGAGCGTCACTATCTGCGCGACAGGCGATTACAGCTGCCGTTCGTGCTGACGCTCGGCCGAGTCGCGGGGACATCAAAGTGCGGCCCTCCACGGCGGTCGCGGCACTACACCAAAGACTACCCCCGCTGAAGGAGTTCGTGGCTGAGGAGGGCGACTGGGGGGGATTTCAGCGGTGCTTCCTCGCGCATCAAGAGATGGCGGGGTGGTCAGACGACGAAGCCCTCTGCGCACTACCGGCGCTCCTGGACGGCGACGCCCTCGCCGCTCTTACGTCCGCATCGAGGGACAAGCGCTCTACTCTTCAGATGGCGCTGCAATTGCTGGCTGGGGTTTACGGACCATCGGCCGAGTGTAGGCAGCGATTCTACGACCGCCAGCGGGGTGCGAAGGAGTCGCCCCTCGCCTACCGTACCAGCCTTCTGGCGCTCGCAAAGACGGCCTTCCCTCGTATGGATGACCAAGGCGTCGACGCCATGGTCACCGAGAAGATCCTTCTGCTGGCGGACGACCTGGACGTCGCCATCGTCGCGCAGGAGGACGTGGAGATGGGTTCCCTCCAAGCGGCGCGCCTCCTCCACGCCAACCTCCTGTCGCAGCGAAGGAAGGCCAGCAGGGCAGCTGCCGGCCGTACGGTGGCTGCCGTCACCTCACCGACGGAGGAGGTCTACGCCGCCGACTTCCGACAGCAGCAACGGATGGGAGCGCGGGCGGACCGGGATGGCCCGACCCGCCCCGACCGCCCGTCTTCACCACCTGCGCTCCCGCGCTGCTATAACTGCGGCGTCCGGGGCCACGTCGCCTTGGGGTGCCGTTCTCCTCGACAGCGGGGGACGACGCCTCGCCGGGACGCCGGCCCTCCTCCTCCTCCTCCTTCTCCCAAGCTCCACCGACATGACCCGGCGAGTCGCGGCACCCCACATGTTTGGCCAAAGCACACACCCGTTACACATGTACACACCGCAACGAACGGGGGGCCAACATTGCACACCATGGGGCCAACACGAACCACTATGGGGACCAAATTCGAACCAGCCCAGTGGTCCGTGTTGGCCCATCGCGTTCTAGCTGCGCCGTCGGGCTCGTCGGCCGTAGTAGGGTATATTGACGGGGTCGAAGTGCGTATCCTCGTCGATATAGGTGCGTCGGCAACCATCATTTCGGAACTAATATACAACATTCTCCCTGTCCAAAGTCGTCCCTTGCTACCGGTTAATGTGCCATTCTACGCTGCTAACGGGGGCTCACTGGGTATCATGGGGCAGATTCGCGCGCAAATTTCGATCGGTGATATTAAATTGTCCGGCCCTATTTTTGTGTCCTCCTCGCTGGCGGTTCCGTGCCTGCTGGGGACGGATTTCTTGGGCAAAATGCCGATTCGGATCATGATTAATCAGGGTTGCATTGAACTCCCGTCGGGACGGCGGATGGCGTTTTTGCCTTCCCCTACTACGGATCGTTCGGCGCTCGCGACGGTACCCGCGTTTGTAGTTCAGACGGTTCGCGTGCCGCCAGGGGCACAAATGTTGGTACCCCTGAAGCTTCGTAGGCCCTTCGCTAAGGGTGTTGGGGACCAGGGTGTCCTGCTCGGCCCATCTAGGGCTGGGGTTAGCGGGCCGCATTTGATTCCCGCTCAGACCATTGTAAGGGGGGACGGGGACCCCTTCATCGCGGTCCTCAATGTGGGGTCGCAGGCCGTGGTAATTCCCCAGGGGACCGTGCTTGCTCACGCAACGCCGGTGCCCTGTGAGGAGTCTGTCGCAAATCACGTGCATGCTGCCACTCTGCCGACTCCACATTCGGACACCGATGAAGGGTGGCTTGAGGCGCTTTGTGCGGGATCGACGGACCTGTCGGATGTAGAGCGTCAAAAACTTAGGACACTATTGCGCAAATTCGCCGATGTGTTTAGTCAAAACAAATTCGATCTGGGCTGCACCCATTTGCTGCGTCACCATATTGATACTGGTGACAGCGCGCCCATACGCCAAAATCCCTTCCGGCTGAGTCCCGCCGAGAAGGACCATGTCAAATCGGCTGTTGATGACATGTTAGCCGCCGATATCATTTCTCCCTCTACCAGCCCGTGGGGAGCACCGATCGTTCTGGTAAAGAAACAGGATGGATCGTTGGGGTTTTGCGTCGATTTTCGCCGCCTCAACAAAATTTCCGTTGCTGACGCATACCCGCTTCCCCGTATTGATGAATCACTCGACGCCTTGGCGGGGGCGCGATTCTTCTCCACATTGGATTTGCTTTCGGGATTCTGGCAGCTTCCTCTGGATGATGAATCTAAGCCTAAAACCGCTTTCCGTACGCCACATGGTCTCTTCCAATTTAACCGGTTGCCGATGGGATTACACTCGGCGCCGGCGACTTTCCAGCGATTGATGGAATTGGTTTTGGCTGGATTGCAGTGGGATTCGTGTTTAATCTATTTGGACGACGTTATCGTCTTTAGCAGAACATTCGACGAGCATCTCCAGAGGTTGCGGGCCGTTTTCCTCAAAATGCGGGCTGCTAATTTGAAATTTAAACCCCAAAAGTGTAATTTGTTGCGCGAATCGGTACGTTATTTGGGGCACATCGAAGGGCGCTCGGGTATTGCTACCGATCCTGCCAAAACGCAGTGCGTCAGCTCCTGGCCGACTCCCACCTCGGTGGGAGAGGTCAGGAGCTTTGTGGGTTTCGCGTCATACTACCGACGTTTTGTCGCGGACTTTGCCACCATTGCTAAACCCCTGCACGCTTTGACGTCAAAGGGGGTCCGTTTCCATTGGGGACAGGAGGAGGAGGCTGCGTTTCGCTCACTTCGGGACGCTCTGGTTAATGCCCCTCCCCTGGTTTATCCAGATTTCTCAAAACCCTTTGTGCTCGATACTGACGCGAGCAACACAGGTATTGGGGGCGTGCTGTCCCAGGTGGTCGAGGGCGTCGAACGGGTGGTCGCGTACGGTAGCCGAGTGTTGTCTCCAGCGGAGCAACGATATTGTGTCACGCGTCGGGAACTGCTGGCAATTGTCTACTTCATCCAGCAGTACCGGCCGTATCTGTACGGACAGTGTTTCACCGTCCGTACAGACCATGCAGCGCTACAGTACGCCCTGCGAGTCCAACAACCATCGGGACAATTGTCTCGATGGCTGGAGGTTCTCCAGGATTTTGATTTTCAGACCACGTACCGTAAGGGCGTTCGCCACACCAACGCGGACGCCCTGTCACGCATGCCGACCACCCCCGAATGCGCATGCCTCCTGGAGTCGGGTCGGTGCAGGCATCCTGCTGAATTGCCTGTCCCGGTCTTGGTGGCTGCTGATGACGCAGCATCAAGGACTAATTCTATCGCACAACAGGGTTCTGATTCCCTGTTGGGGTTGCCTGCTACGGAATGGGGCCGGTTGCAAATGGAAGATACTTCCCTCCTTGCGTTGCGCCGCCGCGTCAGGGACCGGGGGCGGGGGAGGGGTGATGCCGACGCATGGGAAATGCTCGGTGGGTTGTTAATGCATTGGGACGGGAAATCCCATCGCCACCAGCTGGTGGTCCCTTCGGGGTTACGGGGTAGGGTGGTGTGGGCCGCTCACGAGCGCCTCCTCCACCTGGGTACCCAAAAGACCCTGGCCTTGCTCCAACTTGATTTCTTTTGGCCGGGCATGACAAGGGATGTCGGGGATCTGTTAGCATCGTGCCCTAGATGTGCGCAGCGCAAACCACCAGCGAAGGAGTCGAACCCGCCCCTGCAATCTATCAGGGTTTCCCGGGTGAACGAACTCGTCGCGCTGGACATTCTAGAACCGTTCCCCGCCACCCCTAGGGGAAATAGATATTTGCTAACCGGGGTTGAATATTTCACGCGCTGGCCTATGGCCTGGCCCCTGGCCAACCAGTCGGCGGCAGCCATCGTGGAGGCCTTTGTCCAGGGATACGTCCTTGACAAAGGTGCTCCCGAGAGGCTGCTGACCGACCAGGGTAAAAAATTTTCAAGCAAATTGCTCAAACAGGTCTGTGACATCCTTGGCACTAAAAAGATTCGCACCTCTCCATATCACCCACAAACCGACGGGATGGTAGAGCGGTTGCATCGTACCATCACGTCGATGCTGTCGCAGCACGTTTCTGACTCACAGACGGATTGGGATTTGAAAATTCAGGGGGTCCTGTCAGCATACCGGTTGGCCCCCCATACTGCGACGGGATTTTCCCCCTTTTTCCTTATGTATGGCCGCGAACCGGAGCCACCTGTTCAGGCCCAACTGCAGATCCCGGCGCCGCAAGGAAAAACTCAATTGGCCGAACACGTTAAATTCAACCTGGAAAAATTAACGGAGGCTCGGGATGCTGCCATGCAAAATTCTGCCAGGCGGCAGAGGGCTAATGAGCGCCTCAGAATGGGTCGCGCGCATGTAATACAGTGGAAGCCGGGGGACAGGGCATGGTTGCACTGTCCCCAGGTACCGCTCGCGTCCTCCTCTAAACTGCTGCGACCGTGGCGGGGTCCCGTCGAGGTGGTTGAGGTCCTGAGACCTCAGTGCGTGCGCATTCAATGGGGGAGGCGCCGGTGGTTTGTACACCCTGCCAGGCTAAAACCCTTCGTTGCGGTGCGAGATCCCACTACACACGCGCGTGGCCAAGCATGTGGGGGGGCGTCCGACTCAGAGGGGTCTTCTCCGTTGCTCCCGCCTAACGTGCTGCCGGCTGTCCCACCCCCAGGCGCACCGGGAGTGACGGGCTCACGCCCGACGACCCCCGCAGGTGATGCTGAGGGTCTTGCGACGTCGGCAACAGACTCGCTCTGTGATGAACACCTGCCGGCCAACGACCTGCCGGCCGACGACCTGCCGGCCGCGCCTGTCCCGTGTGACGGGCCGGCGGCGAGGACGCGCGCAAAAATGCGCAAACTCTTGTGAAAAAAAAAAGAGAGAAGAAAAAAAAAATTTTTTTTTTTTGGGTCTTTTGTGGTTTCTCTTTCCGGTGTACATTCGCATGTTGTGCTCACGGTGTGGGGCGTCCGTGCTGTGTTCCCGGCACGTGCCGCGCTGCGTTGTACGATTATTGTGTTGTGTGTGTTGTGTGTGTTGTGTGTGTTGTGCGTCGTCTGTGGGGGGGCTGGGGGGGGACTCCAGGTAAAGATACACGTGTATATACGCTCGTCCTACGGTTTTCGTATTTATTCGCGGGGGGGGGGGTTCGTCGGATTATTTTTTTTTCTTTCTTCCTGGTGTTCTGCTCGTTGCGTTATTGTTGAAAAAAATGAGGCACACGCTGGGGTATCGAGGGCTGAATAAACTTTTATTGTCGATGTTGCAGCCGGGACGGCTGCGAGCTGTACAGGGGGGGGTGATGTAGGGGTCTTACGGAGGGAATATGTGTCGAGCTGATATGTATGGGATCCAACGGGAAACTAGCACAGTGGGCGGGGCTACGTCAGTGCACGGGCAGGTGCCCTCTACGACGTCCGCGCTTCGGACGTTACGATCCCCCGGGGCCCCACCCCTCAGGGAGGGGGATGTATAAAAGGGGAATGTATCGGGGGGCTAGGGAGAGTTTTGTTAGCTAAGAAGAGAAGACGGAAGACGTCCCAGATAGAGCCCTGGTCTCCCCCTGCTACGCCGTCCTTGTCAGGACCGCGCAGGCTCGAGTCAGTGGCGTGGTGCCAGAGCCAGGGTTGGTCTGGACTCTGAGTACCGGGCCCGACTGACCAGTGTCGGGCCAAGATAGCCTCCCCTAGTCCACGAGAGGAGGACTCTGAGGCAGGCTAGGGTTAGCCTAGAGGTGTGTCCTCAGATAGACGGGTGAGGGGGCCGATACCCCCTCAGTGTGTATGTCACAACGTGTGGTGTTAAATAAACAAGTGTGCCTCCAACTCCGGTGTGAACGAGTCATAAGAGTTACTACACTTGTATTGCAATCTAAACGCCGTATTCTATTATTTATTTTCTTTCTACGTGACTGTACCGAAAGAACCAAAGAGTATAATGAACACTTTTATTTTACCAGGTCAGGCCAACTGAGCTATACAGCTTTTAAAAGCGACCTGACCACAACTGATGGCTCAATTACGTGGTTTATGTGCAAATATTTTTCAGCCACATACTCTAAACACAAATTGATTATAAATGTGGAGGGAAAAACCGGAGGAATCAGGGAGAAAACACACAACGTCCAAATATACAGGCTTCAGGGTCGGGATCGAACCCACGATCTCCTGTATTCAACGGGAGGTAGTTAACATCTCGCCGCCGTGGCGAGAGGTTAAACAGGGGCTCTGCATCGTGTGGCCTTTGTGCAGTGAGCTGCAGGTTTTGTTGACGTATTTTTCTTGTCTCTCGCGACTGCATGAAAACACTTCATGAAAAACAATGCACAGGTCACACACAGTTGAGACCAAACGGTTGAAAAACAGGCACCGAGTGTGCAAGTTCACAGTGGACGACGCACCCGTATCTGTGTCCAGATAAAAAGAGGCCTGTTTGACTTGTAGAAAAAATTGCCGTATTTGGGGCTTGTTTTTCACTTGTTTGCGTCGACTGCGTGCCCTCTCCTTGCAGACGTTCGCCTCGCTGCTCTTTGAACGTGCGCACGCAGCACAATGTGAGAGGGCGCGATGGTGATAAGGGAAGTCCGACCGTGAGAGGTACACGTGGGGGCTTCGCGACTACATCAGCAGGTTTTGTGCCCTGGCGATTTCGGAGGGCTCGGCCTCCCGAGCTGACCCAATGGAATCGTCGCTCGTGGAGGGCAGGACGTGGGAGTGACCACTCGGCGTTGTCAAATCATTCAACCCGTTAGGGTGGGTGTGTGCCTCGCCGTGGCAACGCGATTACTTTACTGCTTTCGGTCGCATTGGCCGTTAATCGGGCGCTGTTCGAACGGCCGTGCGTCACCAGGCGTGAGCTGGGCGTGCTTCACGTTGAGGTCTGCGTCGTAAAAACCCCTAACTCCGTCGAAGTTGAGGATATTCGCACCCAATTATTTGAATGTCCCCAAAGGCACATCTGTAATATGCATTTGGATAATTTCGCTGAAGACACGAGGCGAGTGTTGTTTTGTATAAAGTGCGGCACATGTTCTAAATTGGGATGGTTCGCGGATGCCACATGAGCTTCCGAGCGAGGTAGTTTGATGTTTCATCTGCAATCATTGTCTGGTAATTCCTGCAGGCATTCGAATCCTGTCATGTGAGGTGGACTAATAGATGCCGTTACACCTATCACAAGACCTGCAGAACTCCAACCCAGTCTAAGCGGACCCTAAATGTATTCCCTGCAACTCAATTTGAGAATCCAGGTTCTTCCCAAGGTCCTGTCACATCGTGTACCATCACATTACAGGGCATGCTAAAATACGAACCATTGGTTTTACAAGATGATATAAACATAAACGTGACTATAGGTGTTCTAGAGTGACTATGGGGATTATTGGCAAGACAAACATAAACAGTATTGTAAAAACATGTGATATGCAATCGAGGTAAATGAGTGTCCTTATCTAGGAAAGTAAACCGTGATTATCTCTTGCTGTAGATATTACACAACCATCCTTGTATGCGAACGAGACGCATTGTAGCTTTAAAAAAGCATATGGCCAAGAAAAATGTTTACGTATAGCGGTGGTGCAGCAGTTAGCACACTACGAAATCGGATACTGGTTCGAGTCCGGGCCATGGCGAACATCAATGGCGAGCGATATCTTAACCACTTCTGGCTCTCCCTTCACTATTTAGCACTGATGAGTGAGTGTGGTGAAGTGTATTGTAATAATTGCATCACAAACATGGCAGGAACAGGTTTTCATCCAGCAGTTGCACGTAAACTATTTGGTTGCAGAGAATTATGGGAAAAACATGAACATCCTACCATTCATATTAAGGTGACCATGATCATATCACCCTAAATTGGTTAGCACAATAACAATCGCCAGTTAATTGTATGAATGTTGAACTTCTTTCACACCGTACGTAGCCAACCGTGCTAATCCAGTTTCCAGTTTTCCAGTTTCATTTATTTGGTATAGCCCTGTGAGCCATTCGGCTCTTGAATCAGGTGCAACTGCAACAAACAAAAAACTAAAACATGAACAAGAAAACATCTTAAAGTGACAATGTGACTATGTGCAAACTGAAAATCCAGGAAAAGACAGCAAAATATTGCAGAAAAAGCACCGTACACCAACGCTGTGTGCAAAAACTCCCAGTGGGATGCAAGTCAAACAACAACCACAAGACAACTTAGATTAAGGCCATCATTCTAACTCCGTACTACAACAAGCAAACATGGCCGAACCAATTTTTTTTTCTAAATCACGAAAATAAAGCCATAAAAGCAATGTAACAGTGATCATAGGAACTGTGACCGAATTTTCACAATAAACGACATAAACAACATGTACCACCAAACCCTGCAGCCATCGCTGGCTGCATGAGTCACTCCACAACAGCAGCCAAAGACAACAAACTAAATTTAAAAAATCAGGGAACATATTTACATTTTTATAACATTTTTGAAAAACAAAATCAATCCACCATAGTAACTAAAAAACAGATAATTGTTTTTTTACCCTTTTATCTGGCAACAAAACTGACACCTTTTTTTACAATGAGTCATGTTTGCATTGACCACAATACCTGCAGTCGGAATGCAAACAAAAAACATAACTCTGATAATGTATGCACTGTCCTTGAAATTGATTGGTTCACACCCGAGACAGCTTTACTTAGAGCCTAGTCTCACATGATGTTGGACCAGATGACGCCAAAAGGCGCACAACTCAAAGACAATGCACCATCAGAGTATGAGAGCTCGGGGTAAGCATTTACACCATTGGAACCTCATTTGCCAGTAAAAAAAATGATAATTGCTTTGTCTCTGCGCTGTTGGTAGGAATTACTAAAATGCGAGTTCCTGTTTCAGAATGACCTTGGACCAGTGTTACTACTTAACTATGTCCACAAAAACACAGCAGTAAACACCATTAGAACAAAAAGAACAGATTCAGTTTTTTAGTGGCAGAAAGCTGTATTTGAATACTGCTTTAAATACCGCTTGCTTTGTCAATGCACAACACAACTATATTGAAAACTAAAGATGGTTACTGGGTTCTGGTCATCTTGACCACCTGAATGTGAAATTGTAGTTGTTGCTTTGCATCTGCATCAGAAGCCATACGGAAGGAGATCTGTTTTGTTCAAATAAATGCGGTGTATTTGATTAAGGTTGGTTTGAACAAGCGATATATATATTTTTTTTATCTTTAAACGCTCTACTAAATACTACGAAATACAGTTTGTATTAATTTCATTAATATATCATGACTATTATAAGAGTGTTTAACCAGGAATGCTTCGTCGAGTCTTAGGACTATTTTTCAGGAATTCAGCTCACGTCGCCGGGGATTGTAGCGCAATGTGCTAACTAGTGCGCCACCACTCCTCCGACAACATAATTGTACGCTCTTATTTTTATTTCAATTCCATGAAGTATGCAAATACACGACAATCCTCGACTTACGAACACCAGACTTATGAACACCCGCACGTACGAACAAGCTTCCATGAAATCGTTTTTTTTACATCGACTTAAAACGTGAACTCGCACTTGCAGACTGAACCGCGGAACTAATTTGTTCTGTGGAGCGATCCTTCGTGAGATGTAATGAGTCAGCCTCGCACTAGGAGTGTTTCTGCATACATGCGCACATGCGCACGTGTGTACGTGAGAATGTGTGTGTGTGTTAAAGCCAAACCCCATTTGGCGGAGCCAGGAGATTGAATCCTTACCCTTGGGTTCCTCCAAAAACAGTAAAAAACCACTGCGGGTGGCCACGTGGAATGTTCGAATGCTCACTGCGGAGGAGATGCCGCCATTCCTCTGTCGGGAGCTGGACCGGTACCGCCTGGATCTCTGTGTTATTCAGGAAGTCCGGTGGAGCGGCTCTGGCTCCAGCCACCATGAGGGGTGGACAGTCCTCTACTCGGGGCAGGAGACTACCAAACAACAGGGAGTGACTCTTCTTCTGAACAAAATAATGAAGGGGGTGTGGGAGCGTGGCAATGAGGTGTGGGAAGCAGACTACTTTGGGCTCGCCTTGCCATCAACCAGAGGCGAGGAGTGGTGGTCGTGGTTACTTATGCCCCCACCGAAGACGAACATCTGTAGAGGGATGCAGGCAAGGCCGATGAGTCAGATGCCTTCAATGACCTCCTGTCACAGGTGCTAGCTAAAGTGGCCCCACGGGATAGAGTCATTATGTTGAGTGACGTTAATGCCCAAGTTGGTCATGATGCTGGCACCTGGGCCAGATCAGCCCAATAACAACGGTAGGAGGATGCTAGATTTTTGTGCAGCCCATGGGCTTGTAATTACCAACACGCCGTTCCGGCATCAGCGCATCCACACAACATCATGGATGCATGCCGGGTCCAAGCAAGAACATCTGCTGGACTACATAGTGACGAAACAGCGTATGCGGGCCCATGTCCTTGACACCAGGACCATCCGTGGCACTGATCTGCCCATTGACCATCGACATGTCATTTGTAAGATGCGTCTGCCATTCTTCCACTCCGGTGGTGGGTTTACACCCAGGACCCCATTCAAACGCATAGTAGCCTGGTCTCAGCTAGCTGATAAATGTTGCAAGCGACTATTTCATCATCGCTTGCGGCTGGGGTTGACATCGTCCCCCACTCCTCCTGATCTCGAGGGGAAATGGGCGAGGTTTAGGACTGTGGCTCATGCAGCTGCAATGGTGGCATTGGGTACACGTTCCAGACCTCCCCCAGAGACCCTAGCTGACAGAGGAGATGTTCAGGCTGGCTGAGAAAAAGCGACAGGCCCACTCTCATCGTCTACAGCATCCCATGTCAAAGAATGAGGCTTACCGCAGCCTTCGCTCAGAGGTTCGGAAAGCCGTGAGGCGCTGCAAGGATGCCGACCAGAGTTCGATTCTAGCTCACGACCAACACCAGTGACGATGCTCTGAACTGGTCATGGGCCTCCCCGAGGTCGACTCAGGCTCAAATGAGTACCCAGTGTGTAAAACATCACCACTGGGCAAAGGCGATCGGGCGTGGTCCTGCCCACCCACCTCCTCGTGTGTTGTGCCGGCTTCATAGGCACTTCTCGCTAACAGCACTTGTCCCAACAGTCTGTTTAGGCTATACAGGGGATCGTTGTCATTGACGTGTGCCGGCGCGCGTGCCCAGTGTGTGTCGTGTGTGTGCACGTGCTTGTGTGTACAACTATGGTGACTCATTGCGCCCCTTCAGACAAACAAGCCAGCGTCAGAACTCGAGGTAATTGGAAATAAAACTGATTTTTTTCTATTTATGTTACTTTATTGTATGTTTTTATTTACTATACAGCATTTATTACAGAATTTATTATTATTTATGAGTGTAACAATGCTTCCCTTTTGTTGATCCATATCACATTTCATAACGCTAACTGTATGGGCATTTAAATAGGGAATGTCCCCACTTACGGACGGGTCTCAGGAACGAATTATGTTCGTAAGTCAAGGACCATCCGTAATTAAAGTACTGCATTTGTGTATTCCTCAGATGTTCATAGAGATATAAGTGAAACTTTTTTTTACACAACTTCTGGCACAATAAAGTTTTTTTGTGTCCAGTTGAGTCTATCTCAAACTAGGTTTTCGTTACACATTGTAGCAACACATTCACCCGTCCACAAGAGCAATGGGCACAATGGAATCAGCCTAACTCGCAGAAACGTGGCTGTTTAATAATCTATAAAATACACTGGAAACATAAATAACACATTCCTCAATAACTATTGAACTATTTACTCTCGAACTTTTTTTTTTAACCAGGTAAGGCCCACTGAGCTATGTAGCTCTTTTTCAGAAGCGACCTGGCCACATACTAGAGGTCAACGAAGTGGCTTATCACGTGGAAATTTTTAGCCACCGAATATTCTAAACGCATTATTATAAATGTGGAGGGAAAAACCGGAGGTCCTGGAGAAAAATCCATGCGAACATAGGGAGAAAATGCAAACTCCAAATAAACCCACAACCTCATGTACACCAGGCGAGGTAGTTAACATCTCTCCAATATGGCGCCCACTGCCTTAAAAAGTATCAAATAGGCAACGTTTTGGGCAATGGGCCTTTGTTCTGCCTCTCTGACCCATGCGATGTGAAGAAGGGTCATTGCCCGAAACGTTTCCCATTATATACGGGTTCTTTTCAAGGCCACAATGTTGTTGACGCACGTGTTGGGGTTTTCGGGTAGGGATAATTTATGCTTGTGGCACTGCTTCCAACTGAGTATTGCCAAATAACTGAACCCATAGCATATCTTAGCAATTTGATTCACCCACGTGAATCAGTCGTCTTAACAACAATAATGTGAGCTCACGACCTTCCAATTGTGAATCCCTGACCATTGTGCCAACCAGTCAAATCTCAGACTGTTTGCACCTGTAATGTATATCTCTGGAAATTTGCCACTGGTGTTGGCAAGTGGGAGCCGCAATCATTTTTGGGCTAGTTTACAGTTGAAATGTTAGCTAATGCAGTGATAAGATAGCCCTGGAATGACAGATTCAGCATAGTACGTGTGATGAAACATCTGGTATCCAGCCACGTGTTGACCTCAGCATGCTTGGGCCAGCATCGTAATAATGTTCAACAGGGTCATGACCATTTGCACTGTATAATTAAGGTTTTGAAATGTATCTATGGCAAGCAAAACATAATAATTACAGTTCTCAACTTACAACCGTTGGTCTATCCACTGCTGGACGATTATCTCCCCATGAAATGTTGGCCTTGCATAAATAATAACTCATTTGAACTAAAGTTTCAGTAAAAACCCAAGTGACTGCTGTACTTTGGCCGAACATTTGAGTCCCTTCTTAGTTTACAAACACACTGCCCTGGCATTACTAAATATGCACTGTGTTCATGTACTACAGTATAGTTATGCACGGAAGAAGATAACCTGTGTAGCGACTTATATTGAGTCACTATGGTGTTTAGCGTCAGCTACTGTCACAAGCGTGGAACTGTACGTCTTGAGTCTCTCTCTGGCACCAGAGTGGATATGGCATGGAAGCGGGCACTAGGGGGCATAGTTCTGGTGAGGGTCGGAGAGAGAGCAAGTGAGGATGTGATACTCTGTGTGAACCTGAGAGGGCACGTGGCCGGGGCAGGGTAGCAAAGTTGCCCAAAAGGGGGCTCGAGGGACACGTAATATGGCCCAGAGCCTTCTCGTAGGATCTAGAAGGCGGCGTGGCCGAGGGCGGAGCGAGGCCATGCTCGGGTGCATAAAAGGGAAGTCCCGAGAGTGATCAAGGCTCTCTGTTGGAATGGAACCCGTCAGTGCTACGTCTCTTCAGTCTTCGGTCTTCGATGTTACGCTCGGCATCGTGGGTCAGGCAGTGTGTTACTGACCCGGTTATGTAGTTACCCCGTTGTGGTCTACTTAATCGTGTAGTTATCGCCTAGATGTAGAACCCGTTGTGACGTTTATGAAGTTACCCTATTGGGGTGTTGTAATAAACGTGTTGCCTCCAAGAAGAAGTGTGTGTCTCCGTTCAACACTTCACCTGTATAGACAATATTCCCCCTGTTGGCTTAGCAACTGCTGGAACAAATCTTAACTCTGAGCATTTGTTAAAGCTAGTGTGGCAAGAAGGATGAGAAGTTTGACCAGCCCGACACCTGACTATCTTTCTCTTTCCCAGTATTGATTTCACACAATGCACCATACATACTCATGTAAGGATGAGTCGACCAAGGAGATCTTCAGGACCAATTCAGGCAAAATTGATAATGATGATGTGTGCAGCCCTACCACACTTGTACTCCGTTTTAGCCAGGTGAGCCAAAGTCAGTTAAGCCACCGATCTCATTCTGGTGTTTCCCATGGTTGCACCGGGGTCAATGGAGATCATAGTGCAATGGGCTAAACTCCAAAGACAATACACGCGGTAAAATTAAAAAAATAATATATGAGAGAGTGCAAACAAGACAAAACTATCACTTGAGTTGAATCACGACCTTTAATTGTGACTCCAGGTGTGTCCCACTTAACGCGCATCTTTTCTACGAAAATTCGCTATTACGAGCAATATCAATTTAAACCAATTTGTTCACAAAACGAGCAAATGTTCACGTGACGAGCGGAGACCGATAGCATGCGTTCTGTGATGCCGCCGCTATGAAGCCGTTCAGCAGGCAACCCATCTACGACCTCGCCACCACCAAGCGACGGAGCCGACCCCGCGTCCCCCTCACCTCACCTCACATGAACACACCCGCACGCATTTCCCCCCCCCCCCCCCCCATAGAGCTCCGAGGGGAGGTCACCTGGCCGACCGGTTTTTATCCGAGAAGCCCTTATCGGGATGAACTTTCACGGTTTCCGGCGACCAGGGAATTGGACGACCTCCCCCGACGCTACTTTGCACCGCGGCGCTGCGACCGGCCTTAAGATGGTATGGTCGCGGCGAAGGGCATTCGGCCACCGCGGTTGAAACGCATCCTTCCACACACACCCCCACGGGTCGACGAGACAGGCAGAGGAGGGATGGGGCGGCATACTTTAGCGTGCCAAAGCGGGCTCGAGTGCGTAGGTGCCATTGTTAGGGAAGTTAAAGGATAGGGCTGGAATTGCAAATAATCAGAGAGGCAACTCAGGCACATAATGCGCAATTGATGGGGCAGGTGGTGGAGACATGCGGAGGCTCCGCGCTTAACTTCCCCAGCAGGCCGTTGTGATGGACGCCGCTGCATAATGTGCATGACCAAGGCGCCATACATGAGAAAGGGATTAATTAGAATTAAGGCCACACACGCAGCGCATCTGATTAGCATAGCAAGGGCGCCCGGAACCGCCGCACTCGCGCTGACGGGCGCGCGCCCATTGTTAAAGAAAAACTGGGAGGGGGCCACCACCACGCTCGGAGCCGCATCCCTTTGATGTAAAAACGATAAAAAGGGGGCGCAAAGGAGAGATCTGTCTCTTAATCCAGCACCAGGCGACAAGACGCTCTCTAGCCCAGCGACCCAGACGTACGTGAGACGCATCGAGGTATGCTGCGAGCACGGGATCAACGGACCGCCGTGGGCACCTAATAGTGAGTAAGAAGGTGAATTAGGATCATAGCCGATAAATAGGGAATAGGTCCAGGGGTAGTAGAATAGGCCAGCCTTGTCGATTCATACTGATTTAACATCAATTCCCAGGTAGCAAACAATAAATCATTCATAGCTGATCGTGGCCTCGTGTGATCTCGTTGAGAGGTGTGTCGTGTGTGGAGCTGTGTGTGGGTGTGGAGAGGGTGTCGCGTGTGGAGCTGTGTGTGGGTTACAGGTGCGCGAATAGGAAAGGGAGGTATCGTGGTAGCGTGAAGGGGGGCATAATACTACTCGGTAACTAACCATGCCTACTACGCGGACCCGCAGTGGAGGGGAATCCTCGAGCGACGGCTCCCACACCATGGGCGAGGAACCCAGCAGCGGTTCACCTAGCAGCGGGGGGGCGAGTGATGATGTTAGCCCGGCCGTTAGCATTATCGAGGGAGGGATCTCGGGGGCCAGCGACCCCGACAAAGTGGTGTCAGAAACGGGACGATCCCCCGCACCCCCAAGGGAAAGAGGCCCCCCAACCCAGATTAAAATCAAATGCACATTTACGGGCAAAGGAATTCCATCATGGAAATCGTTTGCCCGCAGCATCAGGGGGGCTAAAAAGGTTAATGGGTGGTCAGATGAGGAGGCGTTGCAACAGTTAGAGCTACATTTAGATGGGCGGGCAGCTGACTTTGTGGAAGCTTTGCCCGCAAGCGCACAAACTCAGTGGGAAGAATTAATGTGCCAACTCGAACGGCGCTTCGGCACCTATGACGAAGAGGAGGCGCAGGCGGCCTTAGAGGCACGCCACCGCCAACCCGGTGAGGATCTGCGAGATTACGCCGAAGACGTACGCACGCTGACCCAGCTCGCGTACCCAGAGTACGAGGCAAAGATAATTGAGGGCCTCGCCGTCGGTAAAATCCAGCGATATTTGGCACGCACCCCATGGCGGCAGCCAAATGTAGACGGTGCATGCCTCTCCTTTAACACCCTCGTCGAGCGCGCGCACAAATGCGAGAAACTCTCGGGTAAGCGCGCGCAGCCTCGAGGTAGGGGACGGGAGTGCGCTATAGCGAGCCTACTCTCCGACGAGGAGGAGGAGCTCACCATCGCAGTAAAGGGACGGACAAGGGAGCCCCAGAAACCCAGCGAGACAACCCCGGGGTGGGTAGCCGGGCTACAGACTGGCATAGGAGATATACGCGAGGAAGCAAATCCAGTCCGAGATGGGGGAGCTGCGCTCCACGGTGGGAGGGCTAACGGGAAGGGTAACCCAACTAGAGGTGGAGTCCAGGCAGCGACAAACTGGGAGAGGGAGCGGGCAAGGGGCCCACTACGGAGCCGCCCCCCCCTCCCTGGACATGTTATATGTGCAATCGCCGAGGGCATCTAGTGAGGGACTGTCCTGAACTCCCCCGAGCTAGGCAGACGCGGGGGTTAAACTCCAACGCCCCCTAGAGAGCGGACCAACTAGGGGTGCAATCGACGCGGTCCCAATACAAATAGACGATAATGAGAATAATGGCGAGCGAGTGATCTCCACACAGGTTCCAGCAACAACACCCACGGAAACGGTGGCTCCTGGCGACTGGCTGTGGGAGCTGGTGGCGGGGATCACGGGGGCCACGTCGCTGGTGGAAGGGGAGGTAAACGGAATGCGTACCCGAATCCTGCTGGACACGGGGGCGGTGGACTCGCTCGTGAGCGCAGTGCACTGCAGCGCGATCGGGGTCGACGTGCGTCACCTGCAGGCACCGGACCGCGCGCTGCACACGGCGAGCGGAGCCGGAATGGGGTTGCTGGGGAGAGCCACCCTAGAGGTCCGCATAGGCAGTCAGGTGTGCACCTAGGAGTTCTACGTGTCGAGTGCGTTGTGTCACGAGTGTATCGCAGGTACCGACCTCCTAGAACAGCTGGGACTCAACGTGTAACCCCGCCAGCGATGCGCCACCATGGAGAGCAACGGCGAGCGGATACCGTTCCTGGGACGAGAACCGACGCGCCCCCGCTTCACACCTGTGGCCGCTATCCTGGCGATGGCAGTCACCATCGGGCCGCTCACCGAGATGCTGGTGCCGGTAGCAAAATCCCCCACCGACCCCGCGCTCCGACCATCAGGGGAGGTAATGCTAACTCCTCACCCGGAGTTGGCAAAACGGTATGGGGTCGTGGGATCCGCCACGTTGGTAAACGCAGATGGGGACTGATTGTTTATGCGGATGTTTAACCCTCACAGTACCCCAGCGATACTGCGACGGCGCACCCCGATCGCCACCGTACACCCCCTGCACGCACGCCACTCTAACGAATCGGTGTTCGCACTCTGGGCTGAGGACCCCAGTCGTTCTGAGGGGGACCAGGACCTGGCCTGGCGAGTCGTCCCGACTCCCCGAACCGAGGTCGTCCCCCTGCTCAACGCGTTACATGTACCATGGGCGGATTTACCTAAGGGAGAGGCCGATCGGCTGCGCGAGTTACTGCAGGAGTATGCCGACGTGTTCAGTGAACACGACTCGGACGTGGGTCGGACCGACCTTGTTAAGCACCAAATTGACACCGGTGCAGCCCGACCCATCAAACTCCCTGCGTACTGAGTGGGCGCACCCGAACGCACCCAGATCAAAGAGGCGGTTGGGGACATGCTTCGCGATAACATAATTCAGCCCTCGGCGAGCCCATGGTCAGCCCCGGTGGTACTAGTAACGAAAAAGGATGGGTCAACCCGGTTCTGCGTCGATTACCGTAAACTGAACGCAGTCACGCTCGGCGACGCCTTCCCCATACCCCGCATCGACGACACTTTTGACAGCCTCGCCGGAGCGCGATATTTTTCCACCCTCGATCTCGCGTCCGGGTACTGGCAGGTGGAGATGACGGAGGAGGATCGGCCAAAAACCGCATTCACCACCCCGATGGGACTATTCGAGTTTCGAGTACTCCCGTTCGGACTCACCAATGCGCCCGCGACGTTCCAGTGGCTGATCGAGTTGGTGATGCGGGGCTTGCAATGGGAACAGTGCCTGATTTACTTGGACGATGTGATAGTGTTCAGTAGATCTTTGCCTGAGCATTGGTCCAGGTTACGAGAGGTATTCCAGCGACTGCGAGCGGCTAATCTCAAGCTCAATCCACGTAAGTATTACATCGCACAACGCGAGGTGGGGTACCTCGGGCATCGCGTCAGCGAGGCAGGCATGCACACCGATCCGGAGAAGGTACGCGCCGTAGTGGAGTGGCCGCGGCCAAGAAATCTGATGGAGATCAGATCATTTTTGGGGCTCGCCACCTATTATTGTCGATTTGTAAAGGGATTCAGCGAGATTGCACGCCCCCTCACCCAACTCACCTCCCCTAAGCACCCCCATCAGTGGACGGGGGCCTGCCAGACGGCCTTCACTACTCTCAAAGACCACCTCACCCACGCCCCCACCCTCGCTTTCCCCGATTTTACCACTGATTTTATTTTGGACACCGATGCCTGCAGCAGCGGGCTGGGCGCGGTGTTGTCACAGGTACAGGATGGGACGGAACGAGTCATCGCGTACGCCAGCCGGACCTTGAGTGGGGCCGAACTGAATTATTGCATGACCCGCCAAGAGTTACACGCCGTGATTTTCGCATGTAAGCAGTTCCGGCCGTATTTGTACGGCAGGAAATTTCGCGTACGCACTGACCATTATGCTCTGCAGTTTCTTCTTACATTCAAGGAGCCGCAGGGGCAGATGGCCCGGTGGTTGGCGCAGTTGCAGGAGTACAACCTGCAAATCGAGTATCGGGCTGGCCGGACACATGCAAACGCGGACGCCTTGTCGAGGCGGCCCACGGTGTATGCCGAGACAAGGGCGGAGGAGGCCTGCCCGTATTTCACGGGGGGACGCTGCCGGCAGGCAACGGAACCCCGAGAGGCTGCGGCCACTGACCCCCCCCCAGCGAGAGAGAGTGCAGTGTGCGCCACAGAGACCCTCACAGGTGGCACCGAGGATCCCGTCGACCGCCCGGCAAGCGCGGGACCCACGGCTCGGGACCCGGTGGATCACCCCGCCCCGATCGGACGGATCCAGGAGGACGTCGGCTGCGCCTTCCCGGGCCTGAACGACGAGCAGCTGAGACAGACCCAGCAGCGGGATCCGGATCTGGCGCGGTGGAGGTGGCACTACGGGAGAAAAAGAGCGCCCTACCAGGACCCTGGAGCGGTTTGTATGGCCGGTTGTGTGTGCAGAACGGGGTGGTACGGGAGTTAACCGAGGCCGGCCAGCCGGGGTGCATCTGTGTCCCTGCCCAGGTGCGACCCCAGCTGCTACGGCTGGTGCATGACCACCCACTCGGGGGCTACGATGGGGAACGACGCACTCGAGAGACCCTGCGTCGCCAGTATCTCTGGCCCAAACTGGCACAAGATGTGGCCGCCTGGGTACAGGGCTGCCGCACCTGTCAGCAGTGCGGGCCGAAGCCGGCACGATATCAGGTACCCCTAAGGCCGTTCCGCGTCAGCCGCACGAACCAGCTGGTCGGGATCGACCTACAAGGGCCATTCCCGCGGTCCCATCGAGGCAACCGGTATATCCTAGTCGCAGTAGAGTATTTCACCCGCTACCCCGTGGCAGTGGCCATCCCTGATAAAACGGCCCTGGTGGTGGACCGGGCATTCGTGGAGCATTATGCACTTAAGCACGGGATCCCAGAACGAGTCCTCACTGACCAGGGTAGCGAGTTCGAGGCCGAGCTGTTCCAGGCACTGTGCCGAGAATTCGGAATCCAGAAGGACCGAACCACAACGTACCACCCCCAAGCGAACGGTATGGTAGAGCGCATGAATCAGACCCTAGCGGGGAAACTCAAACGTATGGCGGCCACAAATCAACGGGATTGGGACGAACACCTCCCCTACGCCCTTTTCGCCTACGCCACCACCGTACACACGTCGACGGGACAAACCCCGTTTTTAATGATGTTCGGCCGTGAGTCTCGTTTACCCGCAGATCTGCTATTCGGCGTTCCTTCCCCCCAGCCGGAGGAGGGAAGCCGCCCCGTGGAACACCTGATGGAGACCCTGCGAGAAGCCCGAGGCCGAGCATACCCGCAAGGGGAAGCCGCGCATCGGCGGCATGAACAGGGCGCCCGACCCAGCATGGAACCCCCCTTATTCCTGACAGGCGCTAAGGTATGGCTACACACCCCTCGCGTCGGGGCCGGTCAGGTGGGGAAACTGACGACCTACTGGCGGGGACCCTGGACCGTGGTGCGGCAGATCTCCCCCTGGACGGTACTAATCTATGGCGGAGAGAGGGGTCGGGAGACGGTGGTCAACGTCCGCCGCTTAAAACCATGGAAAGCTGCCCCGGCGAGAGAGAACCCCGTCACCCAAAGGGCCCGGAATCCCGGGGTACCCGCACCCCCCGTGTTTGGGGACCTCGCACGCTACATGGGCCCCGCCAGGCCCCCGGGACGCCCCAATCCAGTCAGGAGACGGCGCGGACGACGGCCCCTAAACCCCTCCGCTTCTGAGTTTGTACCCCAGCCCGCAGGTACCGAGGGACAGGGAGAGCCGCTGGAGTGGAGGAGGAGGCCGCTGCAGGAGCTGCAGAGGATGGAGCCACCCGCCCCGAAACCAGCCACGAGGTCCGGATGGATCCCCCGGACCCCGCAACGTTTCCTCGTGGGCGCGGCTCAAGCAAGGTGCTCCAGTCAACCCGAGACGGGGACCAGCACCTCGGAGGGCTATGTGATGCCGCCGCCACGAAGCTGTTCAGCAGGCGCCCCATCTACGACCTCGCCACCACCAAGAGACGGAGCCGACCCCGCGTCCCCCTCACCTCACCTCACATGAACACACCCGCACGCATTTCCCCACCCCCCCCCCCCCCCCCCGATAGAGCTCCGAGGGGAGGTCACCTGGCCGACCGGTTTTTATCCGAGAAGCCCTTATCGGGATTAACTTTCACGGTTTCCGGTGACCAGGGAATTGGACGACCTCCCCCGACGCTACTTTGCACCGCGGCGCTGCGACCGGCCTTAAGATGGTATGGTCGCGGCGAAGGGCATTCGGCCACCGCGGGTCGACGAGACAGGCAGAGGAGGGACGGGGCGGCATAGTTTAGCGTGCCAAAGCGGGCTCGAGTGCGTAGGTGCCATTGTTAGGGAAGTTAAAGGATAGGGCTGGAATTGCAAATAATCAGAGAGGCGACTCGGGCGCATAGTGCGCAATTGATGGGGCAGGTGGTGGAGACATGCGGAGGCTCCGCGCTTAACTTCCCCAGCAGGCCGTTGTGATGGACGCCGCTGCATAATGTGCATGACCAAGGCGCCATGCATGAGAAAGGGATTAATTAGATTTCGATTTAAAGCTTTCATGACTGCAGGGATTCATCTTCTTGGTTCTTTCGGTAAAGTCACGTAGAAGGGAAGTAATAAAATAATAAAAATAAAACATAATAAAATAAAATAATTCTCACGACGTTTCGGCTACAATGCAAGCAGCCGTCTTCAGGTGAAGAATGAGACACTACCAAGCTAGGAGCTTATATATAAGCTGGGTTGGAGGTGGAAGAGCGCCTTAACAAAAAGAATGTGCATATGAAGAGGAATTTAGCATATTCATGGGAAATGCGTAGGAGGTGGGCGGGGGAGTTTCAAAGTCCTATTATGCCCATGCATTATGCAGGATCAGCAGCACCAAGGGGGGGTGCAGGGAGTAGCATTAACAAAGGAAAGGAATGTTAATGATATGCAGCTGCAGTTACTAAACAACCACGTAGAAAACTAAAGTATAAACTACATAAAAAACTAAAGTATAAACTACATAGCACCATCAGTATACTTACTATACTCTACAATAAGCTGAGTTACTAACAGCAAGTAATACATTACAATTCTACGTCGTAAAAATTATATAATATGCTTCCATCTAAACTTTATTCTCTTACATCACACGAGCATATACCGTACTATATACTGCCATAGATAAACCCAACATTAAATTATATACTGTATTGCTATAAACCAGCCGTGGCAGATCACTGTTACAACTCAGTGGGCTCACATGACATTGACTTCTCCAAGACAGAGGTTCTCTGCAAGCCATCTGGCTATCATGAGAGATTCGTTCATGAGGCGATCCACATATACAAACACAGAGACAATTTTAACCGAGAAGATGGATTCTGGCTTAGCAATCATTGGAAGGACGTAATAAACCATTTCGATACACATTAGGGTGAGTAGAATAATACATAGTGTTATATTAAAATGTATAAGGTATAGGGTGGTTTATAGCAATACAGTATATAATTTAATGTTGGGTTTATCTATGGCAGTATATAGTACGGTATATGCTCGTGTGATGTAAGAGAATAAAGTTTAGATGGAAGCATATTATATAATTTTTACGACGTAGAATTGTAATGTATTACTTGCTGTTAGTAACTCAGCTTATTGTAGAGTATAGTAATTATACTGATGGTGCTATGTAGTTTATACTTTAGTTTTTTATGTAGTTTATACTTTAGTTTTCTACGTGGTTGTTTAGTAACTGCAGCTGCATATCATTAACATTCCTTTCCTTTGTTAATGCTACCCCCTGCACCCCCCCTTGGTGCTGCTGATCCTGCATAATGCATGGGTATAATATGACTTTGAAACTCCCCCGCCCACCTCCTCCGCATTTCCCATGAATATGCTAAATTCCTCTTCATATGCACATTATTTTTGTTAAGGCGCTCTTCCACCTCCAACCCAGCTTATATATAAGCTCCTAGCTTGGTAGTGTCTCATTCTTCACCTGAAGACGGCTGCTTGCGTTGTAGCCGAAACGTCGTGAGAATTATTTTATTTTATTATGTTTTATTTTTATTATTTTATTACTTCCCTTCTACGTGACTTTACCGAAAGAACCAAGAGGATTAATTAGAATTAACGGCACACACGCAGCGCATATGATTAGCATAGCAAGGGCGCCCGGAACCGCCACACGCGCGCTGACGGGCACGCGCCCATTGTTAAAGAAAAACTGGGAGGGGGCCACCACCACGCTCGGAGCCGCATCCCTTTGATGTAGGAAGGATAAAAAGGGGGCGCAAAGGGAAGATCTGTCTCTTACTCCAGCACCAGGCGACAAGACGCTCTTCAGCCCAGCGACCCGGACGTCCGTGAGACCCATCGATGTACGCTGCGAGCACGGGATCAACGGACCGCCGTGGGCACCTAACAGTGAGTAAGAAGGTGAATTAGGATCATAGCCGATAAATAGGGAATAGGTCCAGGGGTAGTAGAATAGGCCAGCCTCGTCGATTCATACTGATTTAACATCAATTCCCAGGTAGCAAACAATAAATCATTCATATCTGATCGTGGCCTCGTGTGATCTCGTTGAGAGGTGTGTCGCGTGTGGAGCTGTGTGTGGGTGTGGAGAGGGTGTCGCGTGTGGAGACGTGTGTGGGTTACAGGTGCGCGATTAGGAAAGGGAGGTATCGTGGTAGCGTGAAGGGGGGCATAATACTACTCGGTAACTAACCATGCCTACTACGCGGACCCGCGGTGGAGGGGAATCCTCGAGCGAACGCTCCCACACCATGGGCGAGGAACCCAGCAGCGGTTCGCCTAGCAGCGGGGGGGCGAGTGATGATGTTAGCCCGGCCGTTAGCATTATCGAGGGAGGGATCTCGGGGGCCAGCGACCCCGACAGTTCCATGGAGGCCGTGCTGCGTGCCCCGCATGTGATTTCCATATGGGGGAGGGGAGCCTCGTGGTGGCACTGGAATGGGTGGGGTGGGGAAGGGAGGGAACGGTCGGCGGGAGGCGCAAATGAATCGTAGAAGCTGAGGACAGGCACCTACCTACCTGCAAGCAGTGGTTATTCATGTGTAGTGGGATAAATTCAGGCGCACACTGGAATTTGGAGGCAACATGTGTGGTAAGTGTTAGATTTGATGTTTGATTTATTTGAAAATTAGCATTCGTATTTAGCAATTTGTTTTAAAGTTGTTCAAGGGTGGACATTTTTGGGAAAGAAACGTAACTCAGCTTTTAACATGCAAGTCAATGGGAAATCGATGAGTGTTTAACGAGCTTTTGCTTAACAATAAATTTACGCAGGAAGTATCTCGCTCACTAAGCGAGACGCCTGTATTCATCAATTCACGACATTACATGAATCATACATTGCTCCCCAGTGCTCAGTGCACAGCTGTTCTGACACAAGAGGGCCTGGTGTGACCATCACAAAGGCAAAGATTATAATCCGTATAGCCTTAACAGACTGTTGGGGCAAGTGCTGTTAGCGAGCACCTATAAAGGCCGGAACGGTACATGACGGGGTGGGTGGCCAGGCCACGCCCGACCGCCTTTGTCTCCCTAGTGGCGATGTTTACACTCCGCCTCAGGTACTCTAGGGGAGGCCCAGGACAGGTTCAGATAATAATCGACAATGGTGTTGACCGTGAGCTGCAATATAAACCCGGGTTGCTGGGTTCGAAGCCCTGCTAGTACTGTACCTGGTGTGTTGTGTAAAACAACTGACATGTCCTGGGAACGTTTGGACAAAGGGTTGAACATTGCTTCTAATAAACTTACGTAACATGCTTTGTGTCAATTTCGAAATGCAAAGCTCTTTTTTCGGACTTTGCAACTAGATGGTAACTTCCAGCTCATTCTAAGGACATGCATTGGCATTTATTTAGTTGAACAGTTTTAGCACATTTAAGTTTCTAAAAACATAATATGGCTTCATAATTTCGTATGAAAAAATGTTGATGCAACGCTATTAGTTTTTTAATCGGTCCGTGGTAAAAGCGTTTTAACTCTCGGCACTCTGCCATTGGAATCGGTAGGGCGGGCACGCATGCTTCACTGCATACGCAGGGTGAGCAGAAAGTGATGCTGACTGGACTTCAAACTTTGCTCCTTTACCCCAAGAGGCTTCCCGTGCTTCCACCAATGTCACGACTTCGGCAGGCAAGTTGTGCCAAGTTCGTAGTGATGGGACCTCCATACAAAAACCCCAAGTGGGGTTGGTTGTTGCTCAAAATCATACGTAAAGCAAATACAAAATTAAACTGTCGTTATTAAAAATCTCACACATAAAGAATGTACGTCACCATGTTAAGATGCTGGAGTGGGAAACAACGCTGCACTGACAAATTAAACTGCAGTTTATTGGTAAGGCTCATCCCATTTCTAACCCCAACTCTGTCCATCAACATATTTCTCGTACATTTGTTTTACATGTACTCAATCATTCACCAAACAGCATACCCCAGGTACCCAAACCAATTGTTATCAGTGGGGGTGGTGTTTTGTATTATATTGTTCAATATTGTTCACAACAGGTTCTCCTGTGATGGAGCGCGTTGGAGACGTGGTTGGCAGGGCTGTTAAGTTGAGAGAAGTCGGATGGATAATGCAAGGTCTCATTGCATTTTTTTTATTTTAGTTCTTTTTCAGAAGTGACCTGGCCACAAATGATAGCTCAACAAAGTGGCTTATCATGCAGAAAATTATAGCAGCCAAATACGCTAGACGCATGTTTCTAAATGTGGAGGGGGGAAACCAGAGGACTTGAAGAAAATACACGCAACCACGGGGAAAGTGACATTCAAACTCCAAATATACATTCGTCAATGTCGGGATCGGGATCGAACCCACGACCTCCTGTATACTAGGCAGGGTAGTTAACGTATCACGGCAGTCGGTCAATCGAGATGAAGAGATGCGACACAACACGCGATACAACCCCAGAACATATCTGAGGGCTGTACAGCACAACCAGAAAAAACTTTACACCGTCGTAGTGAAGTTTGTGCGCGACGGAGTGGAATGAGTGGGAGGACCTGTTATTTGTATGAGAGATGGCTCAACTGTGCGTGTCACGCACGCAACGCGTGAAGCTCGACAACCCTGGGTTTGTGGAATGTGTAGAGTTCATTGTCGTGTGACGTTTAGCTTGCTGGGTGAAGGCGAAAATTAAAAGTACAGAAAGTAGAGATCAGACCAATTTGTATATGAATATGATGGGTTGGTGTCTCATGTGTGAAAAATTCCCATGAAAACGTTTCCAAAACATTTCAATTAAGAACTTAAAAAAAACACCTTGTAACTTACAGAGAATGTCCTGGATAAATAAAACCGAGTATTAACATATTACGCATTTAAGCTAGTCCTATTGTTTTAACAGTTGACACTGCATTATTTTTAATTGCTCAGAAGTGAGGTGGCCGTGCGGCAGAGGGGAATGCTTAGACCCATGTCAAACACTTAGCCACAACGTGCAGTGCTTTTATTGGTAGGAAACACCTGGTTCCACCAGCCCACAGGGGATTATTGTGTCCGTCCGTCCGTCGTGCATCAAAAAATGGAGGGGTCAGGCTGGGTGGAGAGGGGAGGGTGGGGAGGGGCTGGGTGGGGAGGGGCTGGGTGGGGCTGGGTGGGGGGTGGGAGGGGTGAAGCTGGATGGGGAGGGGTTGGTCACCCCGTGGTGCCCTTATAAAACTCAACGTTTAACCTACTCACGCCGGCTTGTGCAGCGCCCTCACAGTCGGCCATTTTTGCGGAATACACCACGCCGCCGTTGACCCTGGCCATTGACCGAGCAACCCAACGTTCCTACCAGCTCCCTCCGCAGCAGGAATGTGTCACTGATCTGTAAACCACGGATCTCAATGACTGCACACGAGAATGACGTCATGTACATTTGCATTTGCAAATTCGATTTTTCAGCCTCGTTTAATTTCATCATATCGCCGCCAGTCACGAGCTGTTAAGTCTCTCGCCTGGTATGCAGGAGGTCGTGGATTCGAACCTGATCCTGACCCTGACGTCTATTATATATTTGGAGTTTGGATGTCTCTCCACACGGTCGCGTGGATTTTTATCCGGCTCCTCCGGATTTTCCCCGTGCATTTAGAAACATGCGTTTAGAAATGTCCACGTGATAAGCCACTTCGTTGAGCAATCCTTTGTGGCCAGGTCGTTTCTGAAAAAGAGCTATAGAGTTCAGTGGGTCTTACCTGGTAAAAGAAAAAATAAAACATGTTTAAAATAGTTTCAACAGCTTACGTGGCAAATCAGTCCGATGTTCCACAGACACTGCCCTGTACAGCTGCAGTGAGCACACTATAGGGCTGCGATGAGTTATCACCCTGAGGGACACTGGGTGAAGGCTTTGTGGTTCCACGTGGTTTTTCCTATAATGGATTAATTCCTTAGTCTGTGCATGCGTGTCTACAACACGCGTGGGTTATAATTTGTAATAATTTCTTTTTTTGATAAATGTTATGGAATATTTTTGTGTATTCATTACGTTGACACATTGCGAAAATATAATTTAGCACTGTTTCAGTTAATCACATATGGCCAATTGGTATACAGCACTATACAACAATCTATCAATGTGGTGCAAAGTACAAATTCATGTTTAACCTTGTGAATGGCCACTAGTTTTTAGATGTGAATACCGTATGTAATTTACACCAACTTGTCTGTAAAGACGGGAGGTGTATGTTTAGTGGTGTCTGTGAGATAAGTTACGCGACTTGAAACACGTGACAAGCGATCAACGCAGGGTTAACGGATCACGCAGATTAATTCCGCGCTGTGAGCCGATTGATCCAGTCGGCAGTGAGGTGGCCAGGAGATGGCAGTCTAGCGATTGGCTTCGTGACCTCTCCTTGCAGACTTGATTTGCATTCCTTTCTCTGGGTACTGTTCATTTTTTTCTTCTTCAGGCATTACACCAACTCAACAGGTTTGTATTCTCATCACCATGAACCAGACTACCTACAGCTGGATGAGGGAATTCCCAAGTCACCACCACATCTCACTTGTGATGCAACGATGCGTCTGACATTGCTCCATCGCCACAGTGGACATCCTTTTGCAAATGTTCCTGGCGTATTATTTAACAAAGAAGGAAAAATCCAAATATTTATTTGAATTCATTACATTTTATGCTATTGGGGTCACTGTCTTTCCAAAACGAATGGTAAGCATAAGCTCATGAATCATTCAATTATGGTATTGAAATGTGGAGCTGACATTAAAGTGCATGTAAGTTTGCACATAATTGATACCATGGCCTTAATCCATGAGGCTAATGTAATACAATAGGGTCTTTCACATCGGTGCAGTCTGAGCACCCCGCCCCATTCCCTCCCACGTCGCTTCACCGCCCCTCCCCCCGTGCCGTCCATGGGGCTGGGCTGGAAGGCCGGAGTCACCCGATGTGCGGTCGGTGGCATGACGATGGGCAACGCCTCGGTCGTGACGTCGCACCGCATGAGCCCGACGCTCAAACTTTCATCTGCGGGAGCAAAGGAGACGTGGATCTTTGATAGAGAAAACTGGAGAAAAAATAAAACCTGCCCATTGTGCAAATACACGTGGAGAAATGTGTGATCTGAAGTACATTGAGACGGGAAGAGGAGCCATGTGGACTCGGTAACAAACGGAAACATACTGACCGTTAAGGAAGGTGAGCGGGCTTGAACAGGACACATCGCGAGAAGGGACAATGCCCGAAGGACGAGGCTGGTGCCGGAATGGCAGCCAAACGCGAAAAATGCACATGGGAAATCAACCGCCGTGGAGATGAGGCGATAAGATTGGTTCATATGCATGAGCGAGGTGGGTTGCAGCGTCAAAGGAAGGTGATGGATGACGATGGGTAAGACTTTATCCAGCAGCGAATTCACAAGACGACAGTGACAATGATGAGACAAATGAGGATCCTGGAAATGAGTTTTATGAAGTTGTGAAACGCGAGTATATATGGTGATTTTTTAAGGAGTACTGTATCAATAATGCTAATCTTGCCTCAGCGAGGCAAATGAAAGTTCAACGTATGTTGAACTTCTTTCGCACCATACGTAGCCAACCATGCTGATCAGAGGTGTGGGGGAAGAACAAACGAAACATAAAAAGCAGTTCTAAAGAAATTAGTTTTCAATCTAGATTTGAAAGTGCATAGATCCAGTGGCTTCCTAATATCGGAAGAGCATTCCAGGTGGCCTCAGAAGTGCATCTGAAAGCACACGATGTGGTGACCATCTTTGTTCCATGGTTAATCAAAAGCTGCTGGCGAAGAGGACCGACTTAGCCTGATGGTTTATGCTCCTTGACGAGATCAGTAAGGTATTGCGTGTGTAACCTTATAATGTATTCGTTCGACAACCGAATGCAAATTACAGTTACATTTTTCATATTCCCATTTATGTACACCATATAATTTTTATTGTCTTACATTACACTGCCAAAGGTCGCTGAAGACACTAGTGGTCAGAATGTTTACTACAGGGTTAGTTGAGCAGTCAGTAGTTTGATACTTACCGTTGTCCATTAATAGCATGGACATAAAACACCTTTAATATAATTCAAGTAGGCTATTGTCTTTAAGCCCAAATAAGTGACTTTTATTTTAAAAACCGACGAACTACTTTAATTTGAACAGGTAAGGCTTACTGAGCTATATAGCTCTTTTTCAGATGCGACCTGGCCACAAATGATAGCAACAAAGTGGATTATCACATGGAAATCTATAGCAGCCAAATACTCTTAGACGCATGTCGATTCTAAATTAGGGAAAAACCGGAGAACCCGGAGAATCCACATGACCACGGGGAGAACATCCAAATATACAGGCATTAGAGTCGGGATCGAACCCACGACCCCCTTTATACCAGGCGAGGTAGTTAACATCTCTCATAAATTCACCTGTAACAAAAATACAAGTGAAACTGTCCTGACAAAAACCCTGGCTAAGTGAAGAACCTGGCCATCAAGCATTGTCACTGTCTCAAGGCACACATTCGTCTGTCAGCTCTAAAGGGGTCAAGAGCCAAGAAGGTGACAAGATTGTTACTCATCTTCTTGGTTCTTTCGGTAAAGTCACGTAGAAGGGAAGTAATAAAATAATAAAAATAAAACATAATAAAATGAAATAATTCTCACGACGTTTCGGCTACAACGCAAGCAGCCGTCTTCAGGTGAAGAATGAGACACTATCAAGCTAGGAGCTTATATATAAACTGGGTTGGAGGTGGAAGAGCGCCTTAACAAAAAGAATGTGCATATGAAGAGGAATTTAGCATATTCATGGAAAATGCGTAGGAGGTGGGCGGGGGGGGTTTCAAAGGCATATTATGCCCATGCATTATGCAGGATCAGCAGCACCAAGGGGGGGTGCAGGGAGTAGCATTAACAAAGGAAAGGAATGTTATTGATATGTAGCTGCAGTTACTAAACAACCACGTAGAAAACTAAAGTATAAACTACATAAAAAACTAAAGTATAAACTGCATAGCACCATCAGTATACTTACTATACTCTACAATAAGCTGAGTTACTAACAGCAAGTAATACATTACAATTCTACGTCGTAAAAATTATATAATATGCTTCCATCTAAACTTTATTCTCTTACATCACACGAGCATATACCGTACTATATACTGCCATAGATAAACCCAACATTAAATTATATACTGTATTACTATAAACCACCCTATACCTTATACATTTGTTTCTACTATCAACTCCCCCACCTATAAATTGGCTCGTTTTTTGTCTGAAATTCTACGGCCTTTCACTGGAAAAACCACCTGCAGTACTAAACTCTACTGACCTGGTATCGACAATCAAGGGGATTGCCCTGTCCCCAGACGACCTGCTTGTCAGTTTTGATGTGGTTTCCTTATTCACCAAGGTTCCTGTACCTGACACCATCGCAATCATTGAAGACTTGGTTCATCAAGTACTGAATGCTGGGGTACCCCCCCTGGTGAGACACTGCTTAACCAATACATACTTCACTTGGAATGAAACTTTCTACAAGCAAATTGAGGGCACCCCAATGGGCTCCCCCCTATCTCCGGTTGTAGCCAACATCTTCATGGAGAAATTTGAGACGGACGCCATCCAGACTGCCACTCTACGTCCGACCTTATGGAAGAGGTACGTAGACGACACTTTTGTCATCTGGCCACATGGCCGGCCTGCTCTAGACCAATTTCTCGACCACATCAATTCCATACACCCAGCCATCAGATTCACCATGGAAGTCGAAAATGATGGCAAGCTACCCTTTTTGGATGTCCTAATCAAAAGGAGACCTGATGGTTCAATGAGCCACTGTCTACAGGAAAACCACCCATACGGATGCTTATCTAAAACCGGATTCCCACCACCATCCATCCCAGAAGAATTCTCTCATCAAGACTCTATATCATAGAGCCCAATGCATCTCCGACCATGAACACATTTCCAGTGAACTCAAACACGTACGCCAAGCTCTTAAGGCTAATGGTTACTCCGACTACACAATCCGCAAAGCCATCACTCCAACCATCAAGAAGGATCCTGTTGAGGAGCCTTTCAAGACCATCACCTTACCCTACATTGCTGGGGTCACAAAAAAGATCTCCAAAATCCTGATTAAACACAAGATCCAGGTCCGATTCAACACAGTACATAAAATCCGTGATCTGGTACCGTCTGTAAAAGATGTGGTTCCAGACATACAGTACCCTGGTGTCTACAAACTAATTTGCCTCTGTGGTAGCAGTTACATTGGGGAAACCAAACGACATGTCTCGGACCGCATCCGTGAACATAAAGCTGACCTGAAACACGGTAGGACAAACACCTCAGCCGTGGCAGATCACTGTTACAACTCAGTGGGCTCACATGACATTGACTTCTCTAAGACAGAGGTTATCTGCAAGCCATCTGGCTATCATGAGAGATTCGTTCATGAGGCGATCCACATATACAAACACAGAGACAATTTTAACCGAGAAGATGGATTCTGGCTTAGCAATCATTGGAAGGACGTAATAAACCATTTCGATACACATTAGGGTGGGTAGAATAATACATAGTGTTATGTTGAAATGTATGGTTTATAGCAATACAGTATATAATTTAATGTTGGGTTTATCTATGGCAGTATATAGTACGGTATATGCTCGTGTAATGTAAGAGAATAAAGTTTAGATGGAAGCATATTATATAATTTTTACGACGTAGAATTGTAATGTATTACTTGCTGTTAGTAACTCGGCTTATTGTAGAGTATAGTAAGTATACTGATGGTGCTATGCAGTTTATACTTTAATTTTTTATGTAGTTTATACTTTAGTTTTCTACGTGGTTGTTTAGTAACTGCAGCTACATATCAATAACATTCCTTTCCTTTGTTAATGCTACTCCCTGCACCCCCCCCTTGGTGCTGCTGATCCTGCATAATGCATGGGCATAATATGCCTTTGACCCCCCCCCCGCCCACCTCCTACGCATTTCCCATGAATATGCTAAATTCCTCTTCATATGCACATTATTTTTTGTTAAGGCGCTCTTCCACCTCCAACCCAGTGTATATATAAGCTCCTAGCTTGGTAGTGTCTCATTCTTCACCTGAAGACGGCTGCTTGCGTTGTAGCCGAAACGTCGTGAGAATTATTTCATTTTATTATGTTTTATTTTTATTATTTTATTACTTCCCTTCTACGTGACTTTACCGAAAGAACCAAGAAGATGAATCCCTGCAGTCACGAAAGCTTTAAATCGAAAGATTGTTACTACACCAGACAAGGTGCACTTCGTCACGGGTCAAATGTCATCATGATAAAATACTTCTTTCTAGATTTGAAGTTTTCGTGACTGCAGGGATCCATACTCTTTGGTTCTTTCGGTAAAGGCACGTAGAAATAAAATATGAAATAAATTAAATCACGACGTTTCGATTGCAACACAAGCAATCATCGTCAGGTGTGAAAACTACAGCAAGAAAAATTGCTGTAGTTTTCACACCTGATGATGATTGGTTGTTGCAATCGAAACGTCGTGATTTAATTTATTTTATATTTTATACAGCAAGAAAAATTTTCTTGCCGTAGTTTTCACACCTGATGATTTTCACACCTGATGATGATTGCTTGTGTTGCAATCGAAACGCCGTGATTTAATTTATTTTATATTTTTATTAAATACTTGTTTAAATAAGCATTGGATTACTCAAATTTCTGTTGATGGTTATAAGCCAGTGGTGGAAACTCCACGTTACCATGGTGGGATCAATATTTGGATAAGACGAGCAATGTTGCATTCGTTTTATTCATCCTTGACGGATAATGGGCGGAGCCAATCCCTCTCTGGAATTAATTTCTACATCTCCTGATTATGAGTTGAGTACTCGGTGCAACAAGACACGTGGTCAGATGGGGGTGATGTGGCAAATGTCAAAGATAGCATTAGATGATTAACCTACAATAAATTCATGCAACTACTGTGACGTTCGAGTGTTCTGTAGCTCTTCTCAGACTACAACATGCTTTGGTAAAAACTTACATAATCAGCGAAATGTCATAATTGTGGGCTGTGTAAACAACTTGGTGGTGAGTGCAAAGACCACTTTTTGCTGTTGATACTGTTTTCATTCCCCTCATTAGAACAGCCTCATGTTTGTGTGCTGTTAGTTGCTTTATACTAGCTTAAACACAAATTACGTAACATTGAATGTAAGGTTACACAACCAACCCATAGCCGTTAGTCTGACATTTTTACAAGGTGTATCAGTCCAAAATCCTTGATTTTGCCATAATCAATTAAAAGTGAGGAAGTGGACCAGTGTGCGAAGCAAATTATGGCTATTTGCTTTTGTAAGTGGAGAATTGATTTGTCAATGGTGATATGCAGATACAATGTATGGATTTTTTTTATTCCGTGATTTACAAATGCCCTTTAATTCATACTCGGCCACCTGCTCTGTCACAGGCATGAACATCAACGGACGAAACCAAGTGATCTCACGATACCACACATTGTTCCTACGTCATTTTTACACTCCCTTCATGAATAAACTTCAATGGGCCATCACGCCACTTGGAGCTCTATCGCAGGGCTCGCTGACTGCGAATCGGGAAAGCGTGGTCCCCCCTCTCTGTTGAGCCACTGTCGACTTGATCATCTTACCCCGCGATATGCGTACTGCTCGTCACTCTCTCTTCGTCTTTTTTTATACTCTTCTTTCCGCAAAAATTTCCAATCGGCGCGTCCAGAACAGTCACAGGAGAGGTGAGATAGGGGCCCGCTGCTCCCAACCAAGTGGGAACCCCGTGTAGGGAAGGGGAAGAGTGAAATTTTTTATGAGGTGGGGGGAAGGGGGTAGGGACTTGGGTTTTCCTTTTACATTATAACTCATTTATACCGGACATGACGATCCTTTTTATTGGACTGGTTCTGTTTTTGAAAAACCTTCAAAAACAAAACTTGATGTGAAAAGACTGCACGCAACGCATACAATTCATTCATTCCAGAATGACTTGGATTATTTTTTTCCCCTCTCAATTGTATTGTCTCGTACATTCTGCGATGTTATTTGTTCATATTTTTCTGTGCATAATACACATGTTGAGTATAAAGTACGGTACACAGCCTAGAAAAAAAGCATAGCTTTCGTCTAAATGGAATTTCTAGTATAGTACTGAATTGTCAAGTCACTTCACAACTGATTTCAGTCAAATATCGTATGATTCAAACTAACATATTGTGCACGACCCATAAAAATTATTTTTTATAGGAATCCAGTTTCTGCTAAAAATTACATTAACATCAAAGGCTCTGCGCGTCCTGCACGCCTTTGATCTGCCAAGAAAACTACGGTGCTTCATCTTTAGCTTCAGAACAGCAACTGGTCGATGCGTCACACCTCCTCAAGTGGAACATTAAAGGCAACACAGTGTGACTGCGGGCCGCCCGAACCAGACAATGGAACCACCGTATTGCGAACCACTGCATCCTACGCCCGCTCTCCAGCGGACTGAGCAGTATTAGTCCAGAAGCTATCGCACGGCTCACAGACTTAAAACTTGGACGCGTGATTTGCCGATTTGCCATACGATAGAAGCAGCGCTGCCCTCTGCTGTTCAGCATGGCTACCTACTTTATGATGAACATTCATCAATATCGTAACGCTGTGGCCTTACAAGGAAAAAAATATACAATAGGTGACGTTCCCGACAATGATCCTTCTTCATAGCAAACAGAGAGTCAAGACAGAGACTGCACTTTAAACAATGGGGTCTGATGAAAATTAAATTTAAATGTAACTGCCCTAGGTGGATAAATCTGAGAAATGGTCAGGTACATAAATACAAAACTAAAATACAGACACCTGAAAAAAAAATGGATCGGGTTTGTCAAGCACTCAATAATACAGCTATGCATTGCTAAGTGTAGGGTGAACACATCTCTCACGAATGATTGTCATATTACATATTTCTAAAACCATCCAAATTTGATGTTCTATGAACCATGTAACAGTCCACCAGCAGACACCAAATTATCTCTATTATGTTAAAATACATCTGCTTAGACTATTTACCAGGATCCAACATTATGGGAACCTCATTTGCCAGTAAAAATATAATTTTTTTTTTACCCTTCTATCTGGCAACAAAACTGACACCTTTTTACAAGGAGTCATGTTTGCATAGACCGCAATACCTGCAGTCATAAATACAAACAAAAGACATAACTCTGATAATGTGCACTGTCCTTGAAGTTGATTGGTCCACACCCGAGACAGCTTTCCTTAGAGCCTAGTCTCACATGGGTTGGACCAGATGACGCCAAAAGGCGCACAACTCAAAGACAATGCCCCGAGCTCTCATACTCTGATGGTGCATTGTCTTTGAGTTGTGCGCCTTTTGGCGTCATCTGGTCCAACCCATGTGAGACTAGGCTCTAAGGAAAGCTGTCTCGGGTGTGGACCAATCAACTTCAAGGACAGTGCACATTATCAGAGTTATGTCTTTTGTTTGTATTTATGACTGCAGGTATTGCGGTCTATGCAAACATGACTCCTTGTAAAAAGGTGTCAGTTTTGTTGCCAGATAGAAGGGTAAAAAAACAATTATCAGGATCCAACATGTTGTTAGGAAAAAGTCTTCAGAACTGTTAACTCTTTGTATAAAGTACATCACTCTAAATTAAACACAGAGGCTTTCGATACCTACGTTATGATTCACAAAATCAATTACAAATCATAAAGCACTGTAGCTGCATTTGATTCATTTAATAATTCAAAAAACCAATTCTCCACGTACATTTTCCTTGTGATAAATAATAAACACAATTTATTAATGCACACATTTCACAAATCGGAGGCACTTTTCAATCAAGAACTCAGAGGCATGTGCGCACCTTGCATATCTTCCCCACAAAACCTCTAACTCGGTTGCATGTAACCTGTGCTTGCGCACAATTTGGCAATGAACTAAAGTAACAACCTTGCCCAACCTTATCTCAAGCCATTTTCACACCCCAGAGTACAGGATTTCAAAGTGCAAGTTCTTCTGACCTTACACGTGAAGAAAAAATTATGACCGTTGACTCATTAACAGGAGTCTACCCAGCAGAGTGCATCCCCTATCTAAACCATGACAGCCTCCTTGTGAGAACATTTTTTTTTACAACATATAGATAACTTCAAAAATTGTACACTGGTTTAGTGCATACGTACAACTACCACAAACAGCTTGCGACCACCAACCGGACACAGCCAGTTGACATGGCAGTAAAGCGTTTTCAGTGTCCATTAGCGAAGTCTTTAAAAAGTGTACTATGTGTAAAGCTGCACAGCCGCATTTAAAGTTTCCAAGTAATTTTCCAATAAATAGAGATTATGTGAATATTATTTAGATTTCTAAGTGACTGTAATACAGTACTTGATGTCAAAACAACCATATTAAAATTGAAATGATCAAAACAAGGCCCGAAAAAAATCACATTGAAATAATACACATTTCAATGTAGCAGGAACCTCTCTGAAAGTATTGAGACTTGGACTTTCTAATGTAAAAACCATCATGATCCTTAGGATATAAAAGCAAATCCTTTTTGCACTGAGTTTGCGAGAGAAAATCAACTGCCCTGAGGTAAATCTACACATACGAGCAGAGAATACTGCACACTTCTGAAACCAGGCTTCTTACTGTGCAGTAGGTGTATCATGGTCCCCATCCCTGTGTAATAATCCTTCGAGAGACGGCTTCGGAATCAGTCCTTTTATTTCCACTCCACAATACACTTTGCTCACTCACTCTCCGTTGCTGGCAGACGACGGAGAGAGGGCAGACTACGCACTCAGTCCCCACCGCGCACGTGGCACCCAGAGCCCCCGTCCGCGTGTGACCCTGCTCTTGTCAGTTTCCAGTCTGCTCTCGATCGTTCTCTCTCACTCGCTCTTAATACCTTCGTCACGTGGTTCCCCCAGCCAATCGTTCATGGACAGCTTCGACCATTTTCGATGGTTCCCTGTCAATCCCGGGACCACGCCCCTCATCCGGCTCCCCATTAGCTGGGGCCCCGAATGGCTAGGCCAATCACTCCTGATGACCTGTCGTGATGACGCATGGGCCATGGTCCCTATCTCAACCCTTATTGGCTACAAGCAGGACCGGCAAGCCAATCCCTACGTGAACCCTCTATGGCTGTTATTACATCACCCCCCCCCCCCCCCGGTGAAAAAATTTAGCCGTCTCGGCTGGGAAAAGGGTGAAGAACCAATTCCGCAACATCTTATTAGGGCACCAAGGTGCGTTTAACAATTTGAGGGTGAACCGGCGTTCCCGCGCCTAACAACATGTAAAACAGTCACCCATAATAATTATTTAAAAAAATCACAACATACATTAGGGCGCCCCTGCAGCGCGGTAACGACAGGGAATCAGCGAACGATCAAACGTTAACGAAACGGAAGAGATTTCGACCGCGTACGCGACGCGGGACCCTCTCCGCTCCCAGCGCAAGGTCGCTTTGCTTCCGGATGAACAGGAGGTGGCAGGCTCGAAGAAGAAGTCGGTTGTTGGTGCTTGGTCACGTCCAGGGCGGGCCCCGTTGGAGGGGGGGCAGCGGGGGCTTCCTCAGCCCTCAGAATCTGTTCATCTGCAGGAGGCACAACACAGACCCCCCTGGGATCAACGGGCGTGTCAAGCGGCGCAGTCGGCCCAGCAGAACCCGGCAGGTCAGCTATTGGGGATGAAGGACCGACACGCGCGTCAACATAGGGTTTAAGTCGCGAGGAATGAACATACCACCGACGTTTACCGTATTGAACGCGGATACTTTGCGAGTTCCGAACATCTACGAGCGTCACAGGCCCCCGCCATGGCCTGTGCAGTTTAGGGGATGTGCCCGCCGGTACCTGGGGGCAGTGGAGCCACGCCAGGTCTCCCACTGACCAAGGCATGCGAGTATGCGATCGACGCGCGTACCGTTCGTTCCTTGCCTGAGCACGGGCCGTCGCACACCGGGCAGCCTCTCGCGCTTCCGTTACTCGTTCAAGCGAGTCACGCACGTGGTCAGGCAGGGAGCGGGACGGTTGTTTACTCGGCGTACCCAGTTGCACATCGATGGGTGGAACATTTTCACGGCCATACATCAAAAAAAACGGTGAGTATCCCGTGGACGTGTGCGGAACCATGCGGTATGCCGCCAAGACGCCTGGTATGTGCAAGTCCCAATCGGTTTGCTTTTCACTGACCGTGTGACAAAGCATAGTGGAAAGGGTACGGTTGAATCGTTCCACCATACCATCTGTTTGTGGATGGTATGGGGAGGTGCGAACTTTCTTTGTACCTAGCGCGTCACAAACTTCCCTAAGCAATTTAGAGGAGAAATTCCGGCCTTGATCTGTGAGCAGCCTTTCAGGTGCCCCCTTGTCCATGACATACCCGTTCAAGAAAGCGTCGGTGATGGACGCTGCCGTTTGGTCGGGCAGAGGCCAGGCCATCGGCCATCGAGAAAAATATTCCACCCCGACCAGAAGGTATTTATTGCCCCTAGCCGACGGGGGAAACGGCCCCAGAATGTCGAGAGCCACTAATTCGTTGATACGGGACACTTCAATGGAACGCAACGGTGGTACATAGTGGTTCCGAGGCGGCTTCCTTTTCGCACAGTCATGGCACGAGCGGACAAAATCATTGATGTCCGCCGTCATACCGGCCCAGAAAAAATCCTTTTGCATCGCGGCCACAGTCTTTTGGACGCCGAGGTGCATAAACTTATCAGCGTGCAGAGCACGGAGCAGGTCGTAGCGAAGCGAAGTAGGCACCACCAAGCGTGGTCGTTCAGACACCCCGTCGGTACACATTAGCAATCCCGACTTACCCCGGAACATCTGCCACTTCCAGCCCGCCAATTGCGATTTCTGTTTCCCAACCAATTTACGTAGCGGAGACAGCGAGGCATCGGCCTCCTGCTCGCGCAACCAGACCGCGTGCGGCAGCCGTAAGGTATCATCGGTGTCCACCGACACCTGCTGGTCCTCCTCTTTCGTTTTCGCCCCTGCGTCGTCCTCATTCGCTATCGCCCCCATAACCGGACAGGGCGACGTGGGCGGTGCGGCGCAGCGGTGCGTGCCCGTCAGGCAAGTGCACGGAGGAACGGGCGGCAGCCTTGAGAGCGCATCAGCGTTCGCATGACGGCCCCCCTTTCGGTATGTTATATCGAAGAAAAATTCCTGTAACGATTCCAACCACCGGGCCAATTGGCCTGACGGCTGATCCAATTTGAGGGAATATTGCAAAGCCGCATGATCAGTGCGGACCAGGAATTTCCGTCCATACAGGTACGGTCGGTACAATCGAACAAAATGGACAATTGCCAAAAGTTCCCGCCTTGTCACGCAATATCGCGTTTCCGCAGGGGACAGAACCCTGCTGCCATACGCCAGCACCCTCTCAACCCCGTCCTTACGTTGCGACAAAACGGCCCCAATGCCGATATCATTAGCATCCGTATCAAGGATGAACGGCTGTGAAAAATCTGGGTAATCTAACGTAGGCGCCGTGGCGAGGTGGTCCCGAAGTGCCATAAAGGAACTTTCTTCCTCCGCCCCCCATTTAAACCTTTGATTTTTGCCAGTCAGAACGTGTAATGGTTTTGCCAACGTCGCAAAGTTCTTAACGAAGCGGCGATAATAGGAAGCGAATCCAATAAACCGCCGAACATCACCCACTGAAGTGGGTGTGGGCCACTCACGTACACACTTCATTTTCAGAGGGTCAGTGGATACACCGTCCGAACTGACAATATGACCCAGGTAATGGACGGAGTGTTGCAGGAGGTGGCATTTCCTCGGTTTAAACTTAAGGTCAGCCGCACGCATTCTTTGAAAAACTGTCTCAAGGCGTTGGAGATGTTCCTCGAACGTGCGGCTAAAGACAATTATATCGTCTAGATATATGAGGCACGTTTCCCACTGCAGTCCCGCCAGCACCAATTCCATGAGCCGCTGAAACGTGGCCGGAGCCGCGTTCAGGCCCATCGGCAACCGATTAAATTCAAAGAGGCCTTGCGGCGTGCGGAATGCCGTTTTGGGTTTTGACTCGTCATCGAGGGGAAGCTGCCAGAAGCCCGAGGACAGGTCGAGGGTGGAAAAGAATTTAGCACCCGTCCGCTACCGAGATTTTGTTCAGCCGGCGGAAATCAACGCAAAACCTCGTACCACCATCTTTTTTCTTAACCAAAACGACGGGCGCGCCCCAAGGACTATTGGATGGCGAGATAATATCCGCCGCCAGCAATTCATCTACCGCCCCACGCACGTGTTCCCTTTCCGCCGGGCTCATGCGGTGAGGGTGCATACAGACAGGCGGCGACGCACCGGTTTCAATATGGTGCGACAAAAGCGATGTGCGTCCGAGGTCCAAATCATTTCTGCTGAACACATCAGCGTACTGCAGCAACAGCGAACGCAAGGCGTTCCTATGTTCATTTGACAAGGAAGAATTCTCTCCGCATAAATCCGCGATCCAGCGTTCTTGTGAACGATCATGCGGAGGCCCATCCGCGGGCATCCGAGCGCGCGGCGGTTTTTCACAAGAGGCGAAATCGGTAGTGGCGTGAGCCAGCACCGATCCCTCCGGAACAACAACGCGATCAGGTCCCCCATTCAAGACCTGTATGAAAGGTGCCTGACCTGGGCGCACGATCGTTTGTGCCGCCGCCAAGGAAAAAGATTTCGATACGGAATTTGATGGGGATAATAGCACGCCTTTCGCACCCCTTCCCATTTGAAGTGGTTTTCGGTAACGCAGCGGAATAAGCATTTGCGCTCCCGATGGAACCTCCACCGTAGCCGCAACTACAGCAGTAACTGCGTTACCTGTAGGCGCCTTGGCCAGCAGGGAAGGCAGGAACGCCATCCTACGACCCCCCGGCATTTCCAAACAGTCCTGGTCGACCCGTATTCTCAACGGCATCCGGCGCAGGAAATCCGTACCCAACAAGCATGGAACAGCTAGCGAGCGAGAAATTAACACAGGTCCTGCGGCGGTAATATTTCCGATAGCGATGCTCACATCCACCTGTCCGCAGATACCCATGTTCCCCCCATTGGCGGCAACACACGCATCATTAACCTTGTGTATCCGCGACGCAGGAATGGACAAATGAAAAATTACATCCGAAATGATGGTAGCCGATGCGCCAGTGTCCACCAAGATACGGATGTCAACGCCGTCGATGGTACCTCGTACCATCGACGAGCCCGACGCCGCAGCCACAATCCTGCGAGCCAATTTCTTCCACTGTGTAGCAGAGCGTGTCAATGGAGCAGGAGAAGTAAAATTATCCTTAGGAGTGTAAGAATGAGTGCGAGTGGATGAGTGATGTGACATGACCTGCCGGGTGTGCGATTTGTGCCGACTCGCCCGAGGTTGTTGCAGTTCCGCAGCAGGTGGAGATGGAGGTCCCCTCGGCGGAAGAGGCGAAAGCAGAGGCCGGCAGCGGCGGTCGCGGGCGAAATGGCCTCGTCTGCCGCACTTGAAACACGCGGCCGACGTCGGCCGGCGGTCGGACGACCCAGCCCTTGCGCGCGGACGGCCCGTGTAGTCGCCACGCTGGTCGCGCAGCCGCCGTCCCGGAATCCCGTGCGGAACAGCAGCAGCCAGCACGTCGTCGTCGCCCGAGTCGTCGGAGCAGTGGACAACCAGTCGCGGAGACCACCCCAAAGGCGGCCCACCGATATCGGGTTTCCCCGTCCAATCGTTCATGGACAGCTTCGACCATTCTCGATGGTACCCTGTCAATCCCGGGACCACGCCCCTCATCCGGCTCCCCATTAGCTGGGGCCCTGAATGGCTAGGCCAATCACTCCTGATGACCTGTCGTGATGACGCATGGGCCATGGTCCCTATCTCAACCCTTATTGGCTACAAGCAGGACCGGCAAGCCAATCCCCACGTGAACCCTCTATGGCTGTTATTACACCTGCATGCTCCACCAACCCACCCTCGATTAGCTAAATATCAATATGACATCGTCACACATCATAGGAATTACCCAATAGGCCCACCAACTGATAAGTTACTGCCTATTGTGTATTTTTATGTTTGCTAATACTGCCATACGACATATTATTCTGGTCAAGCAAGGACACTACTGATAGTGTTTTGAGGTTTTTTTGGCTACAAACTGTTGAAGATGTATATGGTGTTGAAATAATAATCTTTTGATTACAAGGCATGGCAGAAAACGTGTCATTCTAAGTTGTAAACGACTACAGATACGTTTACATATTTTCCAAGCTGTACACGTTCAAATGTTTGAAAATCCTGTCTTCAAATATCTACACCAGACATCCATATTACAACCAAGCAGCCAATATTGGAAAGCCACTAAAGCTATGCACGTTTAAATCAAGATTGAAAACGAATTCCTTTAAAATTGCTATTTGTGTTTAGTTTGTTGTCCTTCCCCCGCACCTGCGGTTAGCAGTTGGCTACGTAAAACGCGAAAGAAGTTCAATGTACATACATAGAATCTGTAGAGTCAAGCCCAATTGTGTCGCTAAAATATGAAAGCATTCTTGTCCTCCTGTGTTGCAGTGCATTAACAGTCGTGTGAATTAATACATTATTTATCTGGAACAAACTTACCTTCCAATATTGACAAACCTCTTGAGATGAGCATGTTGCAAAGAATGGAACTCACTCCAATGCAGACAAAGTAAGGAAAAACATTCACCCCAAAATTCATAATAAGCATCTTGAACCAGTCATTGATCTATTTTTTGGTATCTGAAACTTAAGGCTGACAGCCAGCTGTGGTGTTTTATAGAAAAATTGTCATCTCTCACACTTCACAGAAAAATCTGCCCGATGTTATTTCAGACAGTATACATAATAAAAAGCATTCAAAGATATGGTTTCAGTATGTTTAATTGGAAAGTTGGGAAAAAGGGGTCACCAATTACGACATACAATATATAACACTTGGACACAACATTCAGGCGATAACGTTCCAAAAAATGCTTGATTTACAAATATGGAGGCTTCTGTTTTACAAGAAAACAGAGCGCCACCTACTGAAACCATAACGGCAAAACAAATAAACAACAGTTGGAATTTGAGTATTTCCTATTTGCAATTGGCATATATTCTTCAGAAAGAAACATGTTAAATACCACCTATAACCAAGCAGCCACCTGATATTTCCCCAGTATGTTGCATGATTTTATGATTTCGGAATGCTCCGTTAAAACGTTAGGTGGTAATTTACACAGGCTGTCAGCAACGTTAGAACTATGAACAGCTTTGCTGCTCCTGTGGCAGTATCGACATTTGCACCTGCAGGTCACGATCTTGTCTCCCAACCTGGATAGGGACCTCCACTTTGAGTCATCAGTCTTGCTTGCCGTCACGCCACTGCCGAGAACCCTCGTTCCATGCAACGTAAACGAACATGGCCAGCACCACGTGCACCGCCACCACTGCCACGATTGCTGCATAGAAGTAGCTGTCGCGGTTTGACATACCCAGTGATCCTGCAAGTGTAGAGAAATGTTATCAGTCACACCAATGACACTCGCACATTCTAATCCTTAACAAGTCTCCATAACAATAGCAGCATCGCCAAGCATTTGCTACTTGTTGCAGAGATTTGCAGTTAAATCACCAAATCTCCCTGGTAAGTACTGCAGGTATATTAACCATTAAATATACGCTGTCTGCATCACAGGGAACTTTAAATATCCCGCGACGTTTTAAAAAATAAGAGTAGACCAAGTGTGCCACCGTCATGGTCCAACATCACCCCCTACTAATGCCCACTTTGCAGGCCAGTGTTGCATTACATTGTGCACCACAAGCATCCCCTACAGATGAGCATTTGAATGAATGGGATGGAAGGCACTTTGAGATGCTAGGGCGTTTGAGTGCCCAATAAATGCAAATCTGTATCCAAATCCGAAGATGTTTACGCCACATAATATAAGGTGGCTGGGTGAATCAGACGGCTAACACTGCGGGCACTGATTGACACCACTAAAATCCAAATTTAAAACCATGGCAACTTCCTGTGATCAAACCAGCATTCAAGTAGTTTAAGCACAGTTAGATGCATTTAAGACTTCACACAAAAAACATAATAAATAATGTGACAATTTACTTAATACAAATATTTAGGTATGCAATGTGATGTATCTCTACAGCACAGCATGATGTGCACTCCCTAGGGTGGATAAAATACAATGTAAGCACCCTATTAGTTCTGTGATCTCAGTTTTCAGAGATCAATATTTAATTTGAAAGTTCCAAAGGGTCGTCTCGTGCGAGACGTGTGAGGATGGCGACAGCACAACTGGACCATAATTGATAACAAAAAAGTGTAAGTGTTGATGACGATGCTGGTGGTCTTACTTAGAGGTCGCAATCGGGTACCCGATACCCGTACCCTACCCGATACCCGGCTACCCGTACCCGGCCGGGTATCGGGTAGGGTACGGGTTAGGAATCAAAACCCGTTTGCGACCTCTGGTCTTGCTGCAAGGACAAGCTTCTCCTGGATATCCTTCCCACGGCAACGATCGTGCCGCACGGCCACGCCGATAGAGGACTTAAATGCGAGTGGAAAATTCATCCATGCATCTGCCCTTACTGCGGGCTTGATTGCACCCAAAAAGGTATCCTATTAGTTCGTAATTCTATCTATTTTCCGGGACTTGCGCCTCCACGTCTAATTGTATTTATGTTTTCCACGGTAATAATGATAAAACAGGGAATGATATGAAAGCTCAAACGATATCACCTGAGCATAAGATGATCATGGATATATTCTTCCCCAGATGCCAGATTAGGCAACCCATAAAATGTCTCCAAAATCAGGAATAACATGTACCAGTAGTTCGAACCCTTCAAGATATGATGTCATCATATACGTGGTGATCGCAATTCAAATGCAGATCACGTAAAACAGGAAAATACCTACCCTCAAAGACATAGACCTTGGTTGCAAAGTAGAGGCCGATAGGCATGGTGATCATGAGGATGGTGAAGAAGAGTAGGGTCTTGAGCACGGGCAGCAGGGAATTGTCAGAGCTGTTGGCAATATGCACGTATTACTTCCACAATAACCCGTATCAATTACAGCATCCACAGCTTCAATTTGGCTTACACGCGTGGAAGCACTGACAATTTAGATTTACTCTGCATTGATTGAAGCAAATAAATATTTTTCAACAATGGAAACCTCTGTATAACTGCGTAAACCATACAGCAATATGGTCTTATTCTTTTGTTAAAAGTTTAGATTTTTTTTTATTGACGATGATATTGCACAATCAATTTGTTTCAAGATATAAACTCACCTTGTTAAATTATTGTATTCATTTGTCATTTACTACCTGGTATCATTGACTTAAGAAACAGATCGTACATTAAATATGTTAACGAATGCAAAATGTAGATTAGCATCAGCTCTGGTCTGTATTTACAAGGCAGTGTTTACAGCTGACAAGCAGAAGGCTGAAATTCAGAACCAGAGAGGGCTCGCCGAAACCCACTCCATCAGACTTTGTCGGTCAAACAAGCGCTCACGCCCAGAGGTATGCAAACAGTTCTGCCCAAAAGCGGCTGATTCACGCAGAACGATGTACAGCACACACTGATACATTCAACGTGTTCACTGTATACTTCAGTTTGATAATTAAGTACTGTACCTATAATTTTCATTAGTTAAAAATCTGTTATTAAAAAGTGTCCTACCATCATCAGGGATGTGAGCTTGAGCTTTGAGTACAAACATAAACAAACATTATTGCATGGTCCCAGAAATACCTCAATCACAGACGGCGATAAACCTCGCATCGCATACATCACCAACTGTATGCGATGATACACGTTCAATGAAACTTAAGACACGTTGGATTAAACCCAAGCCACCCATTAGGATACTACACTTCAGGCAGCACAGAGCACAGGCTAATTGCGTTTACAAGGTTTCTGCTCTGCGTTCTCGGTCGCGTCTTCCATTCAAACCTGACGCGAGGCCTAAGCCCCCGAGGCTTTTCCCGTCTTGCCTGGATTGCGTGCCGCGTACCACGCCACTCGTGTTCCCGACCAAATCGACAAAGAGCGTCTCACCTCGCGCTATCGTCCACCAACACGCCTTTTACACTGGGAGACGACATCTTCGTGAGTGCTGTATATCGTATGTTTTTGTTTTAATATGTTGACGTTATTAATTGTAAACGTTTTAAACGCGCGCTGATTCACCGCGGTACAATCTCGATCGTCTTCCCCAAACACGGTCACGTGTCTTCGTGATGACGTCCCGACTTTAAAGGATAGTGCTTGTCGTGATGGCGTCACGATAGCTGTGACGTAATTACGCCAAGCTTATCATGACGTAATCACGCTAAGCAAGTACAGCGTGATGACGTGCCAATCATAGTCAGCAAGGGCCGTTGCGCCGAAACGTTGTTGACCTCTTGCGTGCAGCGTTCGCATCAACTTCTCTTGGCTGCCATGCACCGGCGTCTCGACTGATTTGTTTGGCGCATTCCTTTGAGGGTCGCAGTTCTCACTTCGTAACGTCGACTGCCAACCGAAGGGATGACGTCACCAACGTGAAATGAAGCGTGATGACGTTTGCCGCACGCACGGCGGTTTGCATGATGACGTCATGCACGTAGACAATGACGATGCCGTGGTTGGCCACGCGGTGGCGTGACCGGAGATAGAAATACAGGAACAGCTTCAAGAGACGTAAAAACGTTCGTGACTGCAGGAATTCATATTCTATGGTTCTTTCGGTAAAGTAAAGTAGATAGAAAAAAAAAATAACAACAATAAAATAAAAAAAGTGAATAAAAAATAATCAAATATCACGACGTTTCTATCGCAACACCGCTTGTGTTGCGATCGAAACGTGATATTTTATTTTGTATTAACTTTATTTTACATTTTTATTATTGTATTGTTATTATTTTTCCAGCTACGTGACTTTACCGAAAGAACAATATAATATAAGTTTCAAGAGAGCAGACAGTTATACATTAACTCGACTCATTTACAAACCAGCAGCACCATCACAACTAAATTGTAAAATAGTATGACTCAATAACCACTCGAAGCAATACCATGTGGAAATAAATTGACTTCTTTTAATACAAATATTTGAAATCATTTATTTAAAAACATTCCATTTATCCGTCTCCACATGAAAAAAATTCATTCCATCATCGGGCAATTCGCCCTCAAATCTTTGCACCTGATGAGTTAATGAGTTAATGATGACGTCACCCTGATGCTGCTCTATATAAGAACGGGAGACACAGCAGAGCCTCACCATTCTGGCGAATTGCCCGATGATGCTGGAAGCAATTACCAGCGAAACGTCGTACTCAAATTGTAAATGTTGTGGTTTCACGCTTCAACACACCGGTGGGCTAAAGCAGTGAACTATTTGTCTTTTGTCAACGTGACACTTTTTTTACTGATTGGCCGTGTCGGGTGGTGGAGGGTTACGACACATTTATAAATAACGCGATCTAAACCCAAAAATCGTTGATTATGAACATTGGAAAGATGTGATTAACCATGCAAAAAAGATGTAACTACACTTATTTGGACCATCTTATTTGACAGACAACTATTACAGGTCATTGATAGACAGCCAGTTTGTTGTTTTACCAGTTTTAGTTTTTTACTTGCTTTTCTTTTTTCACACTTTTGTCATGTTTGCCATGTGTTAGTTACAAACCGCACCTCTCCATAACAAAGGCTCAGTCCTTTGTTATACAGTCTACTCTTGGTCTTAAGCCTCACCTTACCATATTAATAAAAAAGTGTGCCGTTCCTGTACCTCCCCCCCTCAACCATTATATATACGGGGTAGTATTTCTTGTGATCTCTCATTTACTTGATACAGCTGTCGTGGCTGTGACGGTTCCACCTGAAGACGGAGGCTTGTGTTGCTTCCGAAACGTCGTGAATTTTTTAATTTGTTTTATTTTACTTTTATTAATTTAAAATGTTTTACCTACGTGACTTTACCGAAAACACCTAAGAGTATGAAACTCTGGACTGATTTACACAGCAGAGTGAAATGCCGTGTAAACTTATATTTTCTACATTCACCATTTGGGTTCCTCCACGTCCAGTTTACGGATTCAAAATTGAACAAAAAGGGTGTCATTACCTTCATGCCTGCTGGGCTGCGGATTAGTAATCGTTTTCATTCCTCCGATGCCAAATTTACAAACCATTCTCCTGTGGAGGCCGACGCGCGCACCCCCGCCCCCGCTGGGCGGGCGGGGCGCGACGTCCGCCCCCTCCCCCTCCCCTCCCTCCTCCCCCTCGTCGGCCGCCTCTCGCCGGGCCCCCGCCGATCGAGTGATCCCCCCCACCGCGCCTGCGCAATCTCTGAAGGACATCGCTCACTGGCTAGCTTACCACCGCGCAAACGGCTACCCGTACCCGGCCGTACCCGGCCGGGTACGGGTAGCCGTTTGCGTACGGGTAAGGAATCATACACGTGCACGCCTCGCACACACACACTCAAATTATCAACCAATGCTGCAGCCTTGCGCGCTCTCTCGCGCACACCGTATCCCCGTGCAGTCGCACCAGACACAAATCGCAGACACCAGGCCAATGTTCTACCCACACTCACAGAAATCACACTGCACCGATACTCTGTACTAAAGTTTATTAACGGCGCAAATATACACAACCTGGAGGGGGAATATTTTGCGAGAAGAGCTTAGCCTAACTCTGCCTACGAACCCAGTCACTCAAACGTCCTACCACGTACCTCATAGCTGTACTCACGGTGTCGCACGGACGCTGTGAGAGTCGGAGAGAGAACGACGAGAGAAAACTTCACCTATCACTGCCTCATAGCAGCACTCGCTGGCATCACACGGATGCTTTGAGCGGCTCGAAGAGGCAGGACGGCAGGGGGTGGGTCTTGACGGCCCGGAGGTTGAAGACAACTGCCCAAAATCGTCCCGGGATACTCTTTTTATTCTCTTTTTATTCTCTTAAACTTCAAAGGCCCAGGGTGACGCCGCCCTGCGTAGCAAATCGTGTGCTTACCTGTGGTTACCGCCCCCCTGTTGCCGTGTACTCCGTGTTGTTGGCCACCCATTGTCCCTCGTTGCCCATTGTCTGGAAGGGCACCCGGCTTACGCTTTTCTTGCTTAATATTCCGCCCTCCATCCTCCCCCAATGTTGTACCTCATTGCGGTTGGCCCAGTGAACTTTTCCTTTCTGCGCCCGTACAAGTTTAAGCCAATTTTAGGGGCACCGCAATGTAACCTGTCCTGCGAGGGTCAGCCAATCTCCTGGCACCGGGAAACCGTGGGTCTTCTCTTCTAGGGGTTCTTCGGATTAAAACCCGATGTGCCGGGCAATCCCCCGCCAGGACACTACGTGTGTGCGTTGCGTGCGGGTGTGTGATTAGTGCAGGGGCCGGGAGGGAATCGCAGCACTTGCGGAGTTGCTCTGCGGTCGTGGCACCACACTCCCAGTCTCTTCCTCTTGCCTACCTTTGCATTGAAAGCACCCATTAACAGTTTTTTCCTTTAATTTAGAAGTTTGTGAATATCTTCATACATGTGGTCTACTTCTACATTTTCGTGACTTGTTGTTGCATCTATTTGATTTACCTCATCGGGATTTGAGACTCAATGCAAATTAGGTGACCATTTTAAGTACTTGCTATTCCCAAAACTATACATGGATTGAATGCTGGTGTCCTTGAATTTCAGTAATTGGATGATGAAATTGCAGAGTAAAATACTGTACTGGGTTATCAGTATCTGCCTTTAATAATTATCTGATTAAACATGCTATTTGTAACACTCATCACTGCACAACAATTATGAACAGCATCAGCAGAACGTGACAGTGATGAATTGGAATACAAAGCAAGCACTCAAGTGAAACAAACCAGCCCATTCCAGAAATGTTTATTCTCTACACTACAACATGAGCATCTCATAAGGTCTTGTGCAAGCACGCCAGCAATTAAAACCCACAGGAAGCAGTACAAATACTGTATAGGCATCCGAAAACCAAGAAGTAACATTAATACAAATATAGGATCCATTAATTTTATGAGATCGCATGCTAACACAGCATACAGATTCGTATAGGTCTGTGCAGCATCCTGGATTTGTAAGGTGCATGTGCGACGCATATCATGTATGACACGAATGCTTTAGAAATACATAAGTGGCCATGAACATATAATGTAATGCTATGCGACCAGATGACCAGATTTTACTGTGGTTGACGATCTGAACTTTCATTCCGGCTGAGAATCAAAAATCCAAAACAGTTGAAAATCAATACTAATTCTCATACTGCAGCAGCCCTCATCCGTTAGTGGATTGACCATGGTTGATGACGTTTGTGTCATTGGTCCTTGTAGAACCTCAGGTGCTCAAGATGCCTGCATTTTGATTCATGGCCAATTGTATTTAAGGAATGGTTTGCTTGTAAGAAGGAATGCGAGTATCCAGAGAAAATGTACACATCGGGAAGTTTACCAAGCTATTAGCTGCACTGCAATCTCCTGGACAGGTGTTTTTTGGAGTTTAACCAAACTATTATCTGCCCCAACTATTGCATCCAAATCCCTGGATTGGTAGTTATACACGTTCCCAAGCCAATTTTACAATATATTATTTTATTTTCTCCAAATCAAGACTGATATAAATCACATATTTAGTGCACTAGAGAAGCATAAGTTTATATTTACTGTATTATGCTTTTAACCAGGCATGCCCAGGACGGCATAAAATTGGGTTAAACTTGGCCAGGTGACATGTAATCAGTGACTCAGAGGTGTGGTTGGAGTGTCCCACTGAGATCACATCAGATGCACAAATTGAAAATAAAGTAAAGCTCCAAATGTGACTGCAGCTGTATGCCTCAAACAATGGACCATACCACTGCCATAGGTTGTCCAATGGAGGAATGAAGGAGCTACAGACTGCCTCTACAAACACCGTCAATTGGTACAATAAACTGAACCTAAATATCAAAACTTCTTTTTTAACTTTCGATTTAAAGCTTTCGTGACTGCAGGAATTCATCTTCTTGGTTTTATTATGTTTTATTATTTTATTATTTCTATTCTTTTTTAACGTTTATACTTAGCCATATGCACAAAGAAGTGTATAATCTTGTGGTTGTGAGGTCTAAATCTGTAAAATATATGTATTATAGATGCCGAGTAAATGCTTTGTAATATCACACGTGTTTCATTGTATGTGTGTTGAACTTATTTTGCACCGTATGTAGCCAACAGTGCTAATCGGAGGTGTGTGTGCTTCTACATTGCACAAAGTAATTTGTCAATCCATTTTTTATTTGGGATATGATTTACAAATATAGCAAAAGCTAAAAAAGCAAAGTAATTCTTGTGAAAATTATGCCTCAGTTAGATTATGTAAGGTGTTGGATCCTTGGAGCTGTCACACATCTGGATGTGGACATGGGAGGTGATTCCAGGGTAAACGCTCTGCATTTTCAGCAGACGCCCAACTTTATGGCCGCTGGAAATTGAGCCGGTATAGCGGTCAGGATGGATGTAGAAAATCTTGATGCAGAAGTCTGGAGAAACACAGAGTAAACCAGGAAATGTTACACGTACTTTTAAACAAGTACGATTTGTCGTCCGCTTGTAATGCAAGTGGTGCGTTGATTGTTATTTCCGAGCGAGCTTCTGATGCCCGCAATGGTTATTCTGTACTTCTTCAGCTGGCTAATTATCACCTTTGGATAACCGATTACCTTTCAGTGTAAAAAAATATCCAAGTTGTGAAACGATATCTGTTCCCCACGTCTATATTCGGTGCCTGACGGTCGTAGCTAACATGAGCTTGGCTGCCTGGCACAGAAATTTGGACAAAACTCAGGGCCGGATTAAGGTTCTTGTAGGCCCCAATAACTTCTGTTTCGTAGGCCTTCAGTGATAACTTTATACAGTTTGTACTGCTGCCCCATGTTAATATCGTCGCTTGACAGATGTCATTAATGATACATTTATTATTTAGTCTGTGCCCTAATTTGATGGGAGCGCGTTGTGTACTGCAGATAAGCAGATTTTATTTGAAATTGTTGAGAGAGAAAAACCAAAGTAAGCTTAAAAATATTATCCGCGAAAATTTCTTCAACAATTTTTAACTTTGATTATCATATCGGATGACGCAGCTTTTAAAAGATGCTGTTCATTTTCATCGATAGCATAATTCAATATTCTGACAGGATGACTGCATGGCGAGTGCCATGTTTCTTTACTTCTGTTGAAGATTAAATATTTGTTTGACTCTAGATTTGAAGCTTTCGTGACTGCAAGGATTCATACTCTTAGTTCTTTCGGTAAAGTCACGTAGGTAAAAATTTTAATTAAAATTAAAATAAAACAATAAAAATCACGACGTTTCGGAGGCAACACAAGTCTCCGTCATCAGGTGGGACCGTCACAGACAGATTAGCTGCATCAAGTGAGGGAGGGATTCAGGGTGTAAGCTCTTAAGTACCAGTTAAGGGAGGAGGGGGGGAGGGGCTTATCAGAATGTGGTAGCCAATGAATGGAAAGTATTGGGAGGGGGGGGGCTATCAGAGGGACGGGGTACTCGTGGTCGAGGTCAAGGACGTGTTTGTGCGCAAGTCACTGTGGATGTACATAATAGGAAAGGAAAGAAAATGCCCATGTTTATACCAATGTTGGCTGACAATAAAGAGAGCACTGTTATATGTTAGGGATGTTAACACTCGGTAAAGTAAAATAGTGTCTGTCAGATAAGATGGTCCAACAATGTGTAATTAAATCTTTTTTTTTTCATGGTTGACAACATCTTTCCAATGATTACTAAGTTTGTACCCATCATCACACGGCAAAATTGAGTCTTCCGCCGTTGCCGATCATTGCTACAACGCGGTGGGCTCTCATGAGATTGTTTTCTCCCAGACTAAGGTGCTCTGCAAACCCTCTGGCTACCATCAAAGGTTTGTACACAAAGCCATTCAGATATACAAACACAGACATAATTTCAACCGTGATGATGGGTACAAACTTAGTAATCATTGGAAAGATGTTATCAACCATGCAAAAAAGATTTAATTACACATTGTTGGACCATCTTATCTGACAGGCACTATTTTACTTTACCGAGTGTTAACATCCCTAACGTTTAACAGTACTCTCTTTATTGTCGGCCAACATTGGTATAAACATGGGCATTTTCTTTCCTTTCCTATTATGTACATCCACAGTGACTTGCGCACAAACATGTCCTTGACCTCGACCACGAGTACCCCGTCCCTCTGTTAGCCCCCCCCCCCCCTCCCGATACTTTCCATTCATTGGCTACCACATTCTGATAAGCCCCTCCCCCCCTCCTCCCTTAACTGGTACTTAAGAGCTTACACCTTGAATCCCTCCCTCACTTGATGCAGCTAATCTGGCTGTGACGGTCCCACCTGATGACGGAGACTTGTGTTGCCTCCGAAACGTCGTGATTTTTATTGTTTTATTTTAATTTTAATTTCATTTTTTACCTACGTGACTTTACCGAAAGAACTAAGAGTATATTTGTTTGACTGTGTATGGTCGCTTTACTTTGAGGAATTAGCCGATTGTTCTGTTACCCAGTTTAACAAACGTAACCATTGAGGGTTAGTTGTACTGATCAATGAGGAAGACATCTCCAGGAGTACTGTGTTGACAATGCCTAGCATAAGTGTTCGCATATTAAAGTGTTTTGTTTTTAGATATTAAAGTTGCTTAACGCAGAAGAGTTTGAGTGGTGCCTTCCTAAGTTCATGCATAATAATCCTAATGAAAAGAGCTGTATCCTGCGTTGAGATCTGAATTTTGAGACCTGATATAAAACACACTAAAACATAATCAGTAAAAGTTAAAGCGAGAATCATTGTATTATCACGATTGATAATACAACCCTAGACAATGAAGCCGAGCCTAATTATCATAATTGCAAACATTAGCATTGATAATTGGTTCTTTACCCTTCTATCTGGCAACAAAACTGACACCTTTTTACAAGGAGTCATGTTTGCATAGACCGCAATACCTGCAGTCATAATACAAACAAAAGAACATAACTCTGATAATGTGCACTGTCCTTAAAGTTGATTGATCCACACCCGAGACAGCTTTCCTTAGAGCCTAGTCTCATATGGGTTGGACCAGATGACGCCAAAAGGCGCACAACTCAAAGACAATGCACCATCAGAGTATGAGAGCTCGGGGCAAGCATCTACACTATGGGAACCTCATTTGCCAGTAAAAATATGATAATTGGTTCTTTACCCTTCTATCTGGCAACAAAACTGACACCTTTTTACAAGGAGTCATGTTTGCATAGACCGCAATACCTGCAGTCATAATACAAACAAAAGAACATAACTCTGATAATGTGCACTGTCCTTAAAGTTGATTGATCCACACCCGAGACAGCTTTCCTTAGAGCCTAGTCTCATATGGGTTGGACCAGATGACGCCAAAAGGCGCACAACTCAAAGACAATGCACCATCAGAGTATGAGAGCTCGGGGCAAGCATCTACACTATGGGAACCTCATTTGCCAGTAAAAATATGATAATTGGTTCTTTACCCTTCTATCTGGCAACAAAACTGACACCTTTTTACAAGGAGTCATGTTTGCATAGACCGCAATACCTGCAGTCATAATACAAACAAAAGAACATAACTCTGATAATGTGCACTGTCCTTAAAGTTGATTGATCCACACCCGAGACAGCTTTCCTTAGAGCCTAGTCTCATATGGGTTGGACCAGATGACGCCAAAAGGCGCACAACTCAAAGACAATGCACCATCAGAGTATGAGAGCTCGGGGCAAGCATCTACACTATGGGAACCTCATTTGCCAGTAAAAATATGATAATTGGTTCATTACCCTTCTATCTGGCAACAAAACTGACACCTTTTTACAGATGACGCCAAAAGGACAGTGCACATTATCAGAGTTATGTTCTTTTGTTTGTATTATGACTGCAGGTATTGCGGTCTATGCAAACATGACTCCTTGTAAAAAGGTGTCAGTTTTGTTGCCAGATAGAAGGGTAAAGAACCAATTATCATATTTTTACTGGCAAATGAGGTTCCCATAGTGTAGATGCTTGCCCCGAGCTCTCATACTCTGATGGTGCATTGTCTTTGAGTTGTGCGCCTTTTGGCGTCATCTGGTCCAACCCATATGAGACTAGACTCTAAGGAAAGCTGTCTCGGGTGTGGATCAATCAACTTTAAGGACAGTGCACATCATCAGAGTTATGTTCTTTTGTTTGTATTATGACTGCAGGTATTGCGGTCTATGCAAACATGACTCCTTGTAAAAAGGTGTCAGTTTTGTTGCCAGATAGAAGGGTAAAGAACCAATTATCATATTTTTACTGGCAAATGAGGTTCCCATAGTGAACATTAGCATTATTCATAAATTACATATTTTTCATTGTATTATCACGATTGTGAATACAACCCTCGACAAGAAAGCCGAGCCTAATTGGCATAATTACATACACTTGCATAACTTCATACAATTACACCTTCATTTTATTTTCACGACTGCTAAAACTCCGAGACAACAAAGCAGAACCCAATTAACACAAATGCATAATTTGCTTAATTACATACATTTACATAATTTCTTTTTAATTATTTTCCAAGACCTAATATATATAACAACATTCCTGTGGCTCCAGCGTCATCGTCAGATGGAGAAGCAGGTAATCCTGCCCCTTCGTATGAGTAACTCCACCACTGCTCACCCCAAAGAGGACTCGATCAGCAAAGCTCTTAAGCCATCTCTGTTAAGATTGATCTAATTATTTAGATTCATTATGAATCATACTTAATGTTAACTTATGACATGCATGTTCGTACTGTTCATGACATTTAGTCATGCATTTTATTTCCAGAAATGTTGAGGAGGTACGTAACCCCTGATTTTAACATGTCTGCAGGAAACCAGAGTCTGCTTTAAGTAATTTAGTGTGATGTAGCATTTTCCAGGAATGTATCCCTTACATATAGCGGGGGATTCCTGTGCATTTTTAAGGCAGTATAATTGATGAAGGTGTTGAGGATTTCTTTTTCTTAATTGTGCACCACTGCTGACGCAGCAACATCAACACGTAACGTGTTTACCCTGGTGCACTGCGAGATGAAGGATTGATTAAGAATGTAGAATTACCGTCGTTGGAAAACTCCACTCCATCATTGATGACATTGTCCTTCTTGTAGGGCTTGGCCTGGCGTTTCACTTTCCCTGAGAATGGTGCATTCACGACAGAGCCATCCGGGCACTCCACATCCACTCCCATGTGTTTGTGGCCAGATCTGTAGTAAAGAAAAGAGGTCAAATTCTGCATGTTAAAATATAGAGCATATAAGGGGTATAGTTCCTATGTGCCCTTGATTAATTATCAATGCAAAGTAGATTATGTATATAAATAATAGAGCCGTAATGCACAAGTGAGTACAGTATTGTTATCATGCTCGTCATTGCATTGTTTGTTGTTGTAACTTGTCGACCCGCCCCTACTGAGCATCTGTGAAAAAGCGCTTCATAGTTAATCAGATTCCTTCAGGATAAATACAGATTCTGATTGCTGATGGCTCTGAACTATTGATGAAAATATGGTTGGAGTCAGCCCCTCCCCCCTCACATAGGACACCCAATGTCCACTTCCAGCATAATGGTAGTCATTTATTTACCATGCAGGGTTCATGGCTCTGTCGGCATGGAATTGCACATGCAACTTTCTGGTTATGTCACGTGTGGAAACCAGAGGGGTGGTAACTTTTTTAAAGCATTGGCCACATTGGAATCTTTTAGCTCCCCGCGGGGCGATATTGTCACGTGGAAACACGCGTTAATTGCAAATGAGAATTGAGCCAAATGTGCAAAATCGGCGATCATAAAAAAAATGCATAATGATATAAAAATACATGCATTAATGAGTAATGTATCCCTAAAATGTCGCAAGTACATTTTGCAGTAATCACAAACTAGCCATCACCTTAAATGTATGAACTATAACTAGAGGGCACTAGGGATAGTTAATGGTTAAAACATTAATTCGATTACACTCAACGAACACCCCTGTTGTGAACAAAAATAAAGGAATTGTGGACTGAACAATTTAATTGACCTACAATGACTAAATTAATTGGCCTCGTATAGCCCCAGTGTGTGTGACGAGTGAATGAGGAGTCTTACCGACGTGCCCCATAGCTACCACAACCATATTTGTCGCAGCCTCTCAGCTTGTTGGCCGTTTGTCCATCACAAATCGGACTCCACTTTACATTGCCAGTGGCTGCTGCTGCTAAATTTGAACACAAAGAACACGTTTCGTTACAGAACTGCACATTAAAAACATATTCTCTATGCGACCTTTTTGCCAGTATCAAAGTATGAAAAAAATAGGTTTTACCCTTTCTGGCAATAAAAGAGCAGGCGTTAAGATGTTCAAACACCAAATAGAAACCTTTTTCAAGGAATCAAGTCTGTATTAACCACACTTACTTGTGGCAAAACATGCAAACAAACATGCTCTGATAAAATTTTCATACTTTAATACTGGCAGAAAAGTCCCATAGATTTCCAGTGTACCTGCTCAACCCGAGCTATAAATGCTCTGATATTTGCATTGGCTTTGCACTCTTTCGCCTTTCGGCGTTCTCTGGTCTGGCACTGGTGATTCAAGTCCATAAAGAATGCTGTCTCTGGTGTAGGCCAGTCAGTTTCAAAGATAATGCATATATTATCAGAGCATTCTTGATTTGAAGCTTTCGTGGCTGCAGGAATCCATACTCTTTGTTTTTTTCAGTAAAGTCACGTAGGTATAAAATGAAATAAATCACGACATTTCGTTTCGGGTGCAACACAAGCAACGCTTGTATTGCGCCCGAAACGTCGTAATTTATCAGAGCATGTTTGTTTGCATGCTTGGTTAATGCAGACTTGATTACTTGCACAATGTATCTATTTGGTGTTTGAACATCTTAACACCTGTTATATTGCCAAAAATGGTCAAACCTATTCTTATTTTTCATACTCAAGAATACACAATCTTCACTTTTTTCTTATTTGCCACAAGAATTTGCTATATTTTGCAATGTTATTACAAAATATAAAAGGAAAATTTATGAATGTGTCTGTTCAAAATGTTTGGCGTACTTCCCGACATGCAACAAACTTGAAATTTGCCATGTGGGTACTTTCCAGACTGTACACCATGAAAAATTATAAAAATAGACTTTTGTATTTTTATGGGGGGGGGGGGGGGGGGCGCAATTATGCATATATTTTGTCATGTGACCCGTGTGCGGAAGCGTAACGGAGTGTGCCTGCTGATCGCGGATAAAGTGAAATACAAATGTGTTGCAGGTCTTAAGCGTTCTTCGCGCAGCATTGCTTTATTATTTGAGTCGTTTACTGCCGTACGCACCCTGAAAGTTGTGTGTGTCTGCAGCAAGCGCGTGTTTGTGTACCTATGGACGCGCGTGCATTTGTGTTTGGGGGGAGCGGTAGTGTAGTGGTTTGCGCGCTGCGCTACGAACCCACCGACCCGAGTTCGAATTCCCGCTCGCGGCCAACACCGGTGACGATTATTTGAACCGGTCCTGGGCCTCCCCTAGGTCGACTCAGCCTCAAACGAGTAACTGGTGTGGTGTGTGAACATCACCACTGGGGAGACAAAGGCGGCCGGGCGTGGTGAATCCAAGTCCCGGGCGAAGCCGGGTAGTCATGGTAGTTACAAAATAAGCCAGAGTGCATCCATACTCAAAATGAGCATTGGGAAGTGTTCATCAGTAATAGTAGTCCATAAGCCAGTTCTGGAAATTCTGCATTCCGATGGTGCAGGCCAGGCACTCTATAAAACAATGGTACTTTTGTCGTGCAGGGTATCAAGGATCACACGTAGACCAGATTATGTTCAGGGCTGCCCGCCGTTTATTCTTTCTCTCTCTCTCCACACTTCCCCCCGTCGCGGGCGCTCGCTATCACCGCTCCCTCCAACTCTCTCCTCCCTCTCCTCTTCCGATCCCCCGTTTTTATCCCCCTTCTTCGGGCTCCTCCTTTTACGTCCCCCTTGACGCACTCGCCCCTCGTTCGGTCCTCGCGGTACTCCTCTACACTTTTATAAGACTGAATTTTTTTTTTCAATATTCCCTAATCAATACCTGCATACTAACAGCCATGGCGTGGATTCAAAACATGACATCTAACAAGAGCACGGAAATGCATTCTAAACATTACACTTAAGATTTAATAAGTGCAAGTGTCTAGAAACAATGCAAATCGGAGACATTTCCTTCAGAAAAAAACAAGTCGGCTTGGGCAGGACACCATTGCTCGAAGGGATGGTGGCCAATTTGCATGGCCATCACGATGGAATGTAAGCGGAGATAAGAGTCGTGGGATCAGTACGGTATATCTACAGATGCAAGGCTGTAGCATCCCAGGACCGTGATGTTTAGCGGCAGCAAGGGCGGAGGAAGCCTTCACACAGCAGTGGAAAGAAACACTGCTGGAAGTTAGTAATGCTAAACAAAAAAAGTGGCGCAGCCCTCATATGCCGTCCAACTCTTACACATCAGGAGCACACATTGGTGAAATTCGTTTAATTTCGCTCGCAACCTTGAACCCACGCTACACGCACGTACGGGGTCAATTCACATTGACCCCTTTCAGACGACACCATTCGCGGCCCGCGTCATGTAAGCGGTGTTGCCGCGGCGTGTGAAATGCGGACTCACGCATGCAGCACTGTCGGTTGGCGGGTCCGCCGCACCTGCCCTTGACGTTCTTCCCATCGCAAGCCACGTTGGTGTACTGGCACACACCACCATCGCCCTCGCACTGCGCATCCTTGGCGTAGGCGGCAGCAGCCAGACCTGAAAATGCTTATTGGTTAAAAAAACAATCATCAGGAACGAACGGCGATGCCTGAAATCAAGTGTGCCCTGTCACTAATTTTTGCTCATATAATAATTTGTTGTTGTCAAAGACTGGAAATATTTCACCTTTTTGAGACGAGGTTTGAATAATATTGCATAAAGTACACACTAGCACGGCACAGTGGACCTGCACTGTGGTATTTATATAATCATGCCTCGAACGCACTGACATTATTTACAACAACAAAGTACATCAGAACCTACCAGGACCCAAAAGTACAATGAGGACGAGGAGACTCATTGTCACGCCTGAGTTGAGCTGTTGCTGTGACCAACAAGACGTAATGGCCGTCGTGTGAGGGGCTGCACTCTCACCGACTTCGCCTTGAGTCGTGTGCCCCACTTTATACAACTCACACACGGAACAAGTTTTTCCGCGTGTTTTTGTAACGCCCCAGATTTTGTCCGATGCTGTTACGTAAATAAATGGATTAACGCTGTGCGGCACACCACATCACCTCCGGTCACACTTCCTCCTTTTGCAGCAGCTGCTGTTGTTGGCGTGGCGCCACGGGTAGAATACTCGACAAGGAGTATCAATCATCAACTTCGGTTATTCCCACAGAAGCGAGATGTTGGATAGCCATGGAACAGAGACGGGTCACCGCATCGGCGTCTTCAAGATGCGCTTCTGCGGCCGTCTGGAACGCTCTTCCAATATTAGGAAGCCACTGGAGCTATGCACTTTTAAATCAGCTAGATTGAAAACTTTTTTTTTAAGAGCTGCTTTTTGTGTTTAGTTTGTTGTCCTCCCATCCCACATCCGATTAGCACGTTTGGCTAGGTATGGTACTAAATAATGTTTACATGATATACAACAGAAGACACTGAGCAAGAATGTAAATTAAAGCAAATTACTTGGTGATACCGCGTTGGCAGCAGTGCACATGCACACACATTACAAAAAAACATTCGTCAATAACCCTGTCTCAAAAAGGAAATATACGTAACGATTTGGGCAATGGTCCTTCATACCACATCCAGAGAGATAGTGGCTACATACGGCGCGAAATAAGTTTAACATACATGAATACGAACAGTCCTTGACTTACGTACACAATTAGTTCCCGTGTCTGTTCGTAAGTCGGAACACAGTCATCTACTGTATTTAAATGCCTACACACACAAGCACTCAATCCCAGCACGAGGCTGACTCATTTACATCTCGCGGAGGATCGCTCAGCTGAACAAAATAGTGATGTGGTTCAATTTGCAAGTGTAATGAGAGAGCACACCGCTGTGTGACGGAAGGCTGCATAGGCGTTGCCTCATTGGCGATAGCCAATCAGGGCTATGGGTTCCATCTGGGCTGAAGTTCACGGGCGGAGCTCGCGGGGGTATGCGGGAACCATCGGGAAGGTTCTGAGGGGGGCGTGGTTAGAGGCGGGGCTTCGCTCCACCGGGAGAGATATAAGGAGAGGCGAGAGGGGGACTCGGGGTTGGGTGTGGAAGCCTGGGTCCGGACTGCGTTTCCTCCGCCTCGTCAGCCACCGACTACGTGGCAGCCTCGAGGACAGCGAGCGAGTGTTCTCTGACACCGCCACGGAGCGGGATGTGGGGAACGCGAGGGCGAGAGAAGCCATGTGCGGGTGGAGAAGCAGCGAGCGCATGCCGCGGTGTGGAAGAGAGAGAGAGAGACCATCTGGGAAGAGCGTGTGAAGCCGAGCAGTCGCAACTAATAAAGAAAGACGCAAGTCACAACAAGTGGTGGAAGTCCTTTATTACAACTGGAGTCAGAAGTGCTTCTTTTTGAAGTTGCCAACGCTACAGAGCGTGAAGATGTCTAAACACCTCAAAAAGAACAACCTATTTGTGGCGTCTTCGGACGATGACGACTCGGCCACCCAGGACCTGCCGACCCCGGGTACCGTGGACCCGGTTACTGCAACCACGGTTGGGGCGGTCGCCGCGCCAGAAATGGACGGCGCGGAGGGGCCTTTCTCGTCTTCGCGGGCGCCCGACGGCTGGAAGCAGGTGGCGGAGCAGCTGGACTCGCTCCGCACCGTTCTTCTCCAGCTTGTGACGCAGGTCGCGTCATCCGCGGCCACGGAGCGGCCACGGGATGTGTCGCCGAGGAGCGGCGAGCAGGGGCCTCTTCAGGGGATCTTTGGAAATCCCTCTCAGGAATCCACCGCCGCTATTACGCATGCGGTGGACGCCACGCGGCGGGAGGCCGCCATTTTGGGCGCGGCTGCAGCGGCGCAGCCGGAGCCCGCCATTTCTCCGGAGCCCGCCATTTCTCCAGAGTCCGCCATTTTTCCGAAGCCGCATGGCGGGCCGCCATGCGTGGCTGCTGCTACTGGATGCGGGGGTGTGGGGCGCAGCCACCGTCTTTCTCAAATCTAGGAATTTGTCGCTGTGGGTGGCGACTGGAGCGCTTTCACATGGCGCTTTGAATCGGCGTTCCGTTCGGTTCACTGGATGGAAACAGAGGTCTTGGATGCGCAACCTACCGTACTCGACGACCAGGCGCTGGCGGATTTCCATTCGATTTCTCCAGGCAAGAGGAAAACCTTGAAGGATGCGTATGCCGAGATGGCCGAGGTCTACGAGCCGCCGTCTGATACCCAGAAGAAATTCATGCAGCGTAAGCGGCACCTTACTGGCACTGGCGGTGGCTGCTTATCCCAATGCCAAGCCTGAAACGCTCGATCCTCTCATCTTGGGAAAGATGCTGTAACTGGCGAAGGACATGTGGGTTTCACTATCTGTATGCGGCCATGAGTCGCTGACGTCCCGCTGGGCCGCCAAGTGCCTCAACGCGCAGGATAACTTACAACATTGGGCCCAGATGGCTGCGTGGACGGGAGACCCGACTCGTGACGGTGAGCCTAAAGGTTGGTCACCATTGAAGGTCATCCACGTCCTGGACGACGTGGGTGGCGGGGACCTGATAGCCACCGTTCCTCGTTGGGACCCGCGGCGGGGGGCTGTCTCTCGCCGTCAGGGGTCCTACAACCAACGCAATGGCGAAGAGGGGACTGCTCGGCGAGCTGCGATCGCATGTTTCAAGTGTGGCCGCCTGGGCCACTACGCCCGGGGCTGCCGGAGTCGGCCTCGTCCTTTGACGCCTCCTGCTGCTCCGGCTCTGGATCCAGCTCCCCCATCGGCAGATCGCAACACCAGGCAGGCAAGTCGGTACACATCGGACACCTGGCCTAAATCGTCCCTTCATGCATCTCTTGACGCGCGTGGATGTTCACCTCTTCGCGATTCGCATTCGGTGGCTGGGGATTCACCTTTTTCGATAACGCAATGGAGGAAGCTGACGCGACGTGTTGTGGCTGCGGTGGCGGGATCTTCGACGGTGCCCGGGTCCATACAGGGGGTAGATGTTCGCATTTTGGTAGACACGGGCGCATCCGCCACTATTATTTCCCATGTAATTTTCCAGCTCCTATCTATTCCGGTTCCGTGGGTCCAGCCAGCTTCTGACGCCAGCGTCGTTGCTGCGTCAGGCCCCATTTTGATTTAGAGATCTTTGGCAGTACCCTGCTTGTTGGGCACGGATGTTCTCAGGAAAATGCCTGTTAAAATTCTTGTCGATCAAGGGTATCTCGAGTTACCCGCGGGACGTAAATTGTTTTTTTTTGCCATCCCCACTCTGTCGCTCGCCGACATGGGCTGCCGTTCAGGCACTGGCGGATGTCACCGTCGAAATTCCTCCGGGATCACAGATGCTTGTTCCGTTGCGGTATCGAAAGGGGTTCTGCGGCGCAGATGCGAATGAGGGTATGCTCTTGGCCCCCTTCAAAACCACTACTAAGGGTCTCTCTCTTGTCGGCGCTTAAACGATTGTCCGGTCTGGGCAGGACCCATTTTTGCAAATGCTCAACAGGGGTCCGGAGGGGGTGGTGGTCCCTGCAGGCACGGTACTGGCCCATGCCACTACCGATTTAACGATCCGCCAGGATGACGTGTCCGGTCGCTTGGTGGGCGCGATTCGGCCGGCCACGTTATCGGACGATCGTTGGATAACATAACTATGCGGCGAGAACCTGTCATTGTCTACTACTCAACGCGGGGAATTGCGGGCGCTGCTCACCGAGTTCGCCGACGTTTTTAGTAAAAATTATTTCGATTTGGGACGCACGTTGCTTTTGTCCCACCACATTGATACTGGGGATAACAGCCCTATCCGCCAAAACTCACACCGGTTGAGCCCTACAGAAAACGGACGGGTGCAGAGCGCGGTGGATGAGATGCTAGCCGCTGACATTTCTCCATCTAACAGCCCGTGGGGGGCGCTGGTCGTTCTTATCAAAAATAAGGATGGCAACCTCTGATTCTCCGTTGATTTCCGAAAACATAATAAGGTGTCCGTGGCCGATGCGTACCCTCTGCCACAGATGGATGACTCCCTCGATGCGCTGTCGGGGACTGGCCTACCCCCACTTGTGTCGGGGACGTTCGCAGTTTTGTGGGGTTCGCGTCATATTACCGTCGGTTCGTTCCACAGTTTGCTAGGATCACTAAACCTCTGCACATACTCACTGCTAAAAATCAGAGGTTCAGCTGGGGACCGGCTGAGGAGGCTGAGTTTGTGGCCCTTCATGATCGCTTAGCGGCTGCGCCGACGCTCGATTACCCAGATTTATAATTGCCGTTTATATTGGACACCGATGCCAGCGATATGGGAATCGGCGCCGTCTTGTCCCAATCCAAGGATGGTGAAGAAAGAATGGTTGCGTATGGCAGCCGTGTCCTTTCACCGGGTGAGAGCCGCTATTGTGTGAGGAGAAGGGAACTGTCTTTAAAAATTGAGCAACCATGTGGCCAGCTGTCTCGCTGGCTGGAGACCTTGCAGGAGTTCTCCTTCGATGTTATTTACCGTAAAGACTCCTGGCACAGTAATGCGGACACACTCTCTTGGTTGTCTCATAGTGCCCTGTGTGCGTGTTCGTCGGGTACCGGCCGGTGCACGCGCGTCCCTCCGCCCCCCCGTCCTGTCATGTCCACGGTGACAGGGCCAGCTGACGGCGTCTTGCTTCTTCCGCGCTTGGTGTGGGTGCGCGAGCAATTATTGGACGACTCTTTAGTTTCCTTGTAGCGCCGTGCTGATCGCTCGTTAGACTCCTCTGTGGCGGATGACGACGATCGAGTGGAGATGCAAGACGGACTTTTGATGTCGAGGGAAGACCTGATTGGCCGGTGGCGTGTGGTTGTTCCCATTGCGCTCCAACATGAATTGGTTCGAGTGCTGCATGCCGAGAAGCTATTACACTTGGGCGTGCAGAAAACCATGCTCACGTTGCAAAGAGATTACTTTTGGCCTGGCATGACGGCCCAAATTGCTGAGGTTATCCACGGATGCCCCGACTGTGCTCGACGGAAACCACTGCGGCAAAACTATGTCCCATCCTTACGGTCTATTTCTGTTACCCGTATTAATGAGCTTGTAGCCCTTGACATCTTGGGCCCGTTCCTAACATCCCTCCGGGGCAATAAATTCCTCTTGGTGGGGGTCGAATATTTTTCACGCTGGCCGATGGCGTGGCTGTTGCCAGACCAATCAGCGACCTCCATCACCGAGGCGTTTTTAAATGGTTACATTATGGACAAGGGTGCCCCAGAACAATTGCTCACAGATCAAGGTCGAAATCTTTCATCAAAATTGCTGCGCAATGTCTGCGACGCATTGGGCACTAAAAAGATCCGGACGTCGCCGTACCATTCGCAGACGGATGGGATGGTCGAGCGCCTAAATCGTACCTTGACCGCCATGCTTTGCCACATTGTCAGTGAAAAACAGGCCGATTGGGACTTGCACATACCCGGCGTCCTCTCCGCCTATCGGATGGCCCCACACGCTTCCACCGGCTACTCTTTTTTTCTCATGTACGGCCGGGAGAATGTCCCGCCCATTGACGCACAATTAGGGACGGCCGTGAAGGAGCCCAAGCAGACCCTTCCCGGACACGTTCATGATTCCATATGTCGCGTTGCTGAAGCACGGGAAGCGGCGCGAATTGGTACAGCCAAAACTCAGGAGCGCAACGAGTGTTGCGTGCGACGGTCTGGCCGCGTGATGTCGTGGTCTATGAGTGATCGGGCCTAGCTCCATTGCCCTCAGGTGCCGGTGGGCACCTCTCCGAAATTGCACAGGCCTTGGCAAGTGCCTGTGGATTGGTGGATCCCGTCATTGGTTCGTCCATACATCCCGCGCGTCGGTTCGTCATCTCCAAAGATTGGCATGCCGGGGTCCAATGTGTCCGACTCGCTTAACCATTTGCCGGTTGATCTCTCGAAGGTCTCTGTTTTGCTGCCCACAGCCGCCTAGGTCCTGAGGACTTCTGTTGCTGACAGCTCCACGCGAGCCGGCCCCATGGAGGACATGCCCGCCGCTGCACCGTCGGTGCCTCCACCTCTCCCGACGTCAGAGCCGGCGGGGCCGCACGGCAATGATAGGGATGGTCCGGCGTCGCGGACCCGTTCTAAGTCCGTCCGATTTCGTTAAATTCTGGTGTTGCTCGGTCATGCGGCATTCTTCATGTTCGTTATGCTTGTTGGGTTGTTGTGCTTGTCATGTTCTTCGTTTTCGTTATGCTTGTTGTGTTGTTGTGCTCGTCAGTATCTTCGGAATTGCTCTCCATTGCCTGGTCTTACCTTTTCCTAGCCGGGACGGCTTGGTTTTTTTCTCCCGGGGGGGGGGGGGGGGGTGGTAATATAATGAGAGAGCACACCGACGGCGATAGCCAATCAGGGCTATGGGTTCTGTCTGGGCCGAAGTTCACGGGCAGAGCTCGCGGGGGTACGCGGGAACCATCGGGAAGGTTCTGAGGGGGGCATGGTTAGAGGCGGGGCTTCGGAGAGATATAAGGGGAGGCGAGAGGGGGACTCGGGGTTGGGTGTGGAAGCCTGGGTCCGGACTGCGTCTCCTCCGCCTCGTCAGCCACCGACCACGTGACAGCCTTGAGGACAGCGAGTGAGTGTTCTCCGATACCGCCACGGAGCGGGGTGTGGGGAACGCGAGGGCGAGAGAAGCCACACGCGGGTGGAGAAGCAGCGAGTGTGTGCCGCGGTGTGGAAGAGAGAGAGACCATCTGGGAAGAGGGTGTGAAACCGAGCAGTCGTAACTAATAAAGAAAGACGCAAGTCACAACAAGTGGTGGATGTCGTTTATTACACAAGTAAAAGTTTGCGTGTTAAGTTAATGGTCAAAAAACAATTATTTCATGGAAACTGGTTCATAAGTGCGAGTGTTCGTAAGTCGAAGACTGACTGTACGTAATTTTGCTCTTTGCGAAGTCACAGAAATCAAGGCAGAAATTATAATATATATTGGGATTGGACACATCCCCACACATCCCCCCCCCCCAATATTCAAATATGCTCAAAATGTCCCCCCCAATATATTGCTATACAATAGATTTCTGTTTATATTATTGTGAATATGGTTGTGTAATAATCCTTCTTGAGACGGCTTCGGAATCAGTCCTTTTGTTTCTACTCCACAATACACTTTACTCACTCACTCTCCGTTGCTGGCAGAGCCCCCGTCCGCGCGTGACCCTGCTCTTGTCAGTTTCCAGTCTGCTCTCGATCGTTCTCCCTCACTCTCTCTTAATACCTTCGTCACGTGGTCCCCCCAGCCAATCGTTCATGGACAGCTTCGACCATTCTCGATGGTTCCCTGTCAATCCCGGGACCACGCCCCTCATCCGGCTCCCCATTAGCTGGGGCCCCGAATGGCTAGGCCAATCACTCCTGATGACATGTCGTGATCACGCCTGGGCCATGGTCCCTATCTCAACCCTTATTGGCTACAAGCAGGACCGGCAAGCCAATCCCCACGTGAACCCTCTATGGCTGTTATTACAGTTGTACTTGATCAATCCCTAATATCTGCCATTACATGCAATGAAACAAGAAAAGATAAAAAAGAAAAACAGAGCAATGTAATACAATACACGATGAGGCATTGTAAAAAATAAATAGATAGTCCATCATATGTGTTAGTGAATATTTTAATATTTTAGGCAAGAAATTATTTATTAAATTGAGATTTTTTTTTTTTTCTGGGCAGGGGGACCCTCAGACCCCCTGGAAGATTTGGTCCCCCCCCAATGTTGACTCCATGGCTATGCCCTTGCACTGAACTATAAACCGCGGTGACACAGTCTCCCGCGCTCATTGGTAAGCTCACGGCAGTGGTGTTGACTCATCATTCTGGCACGAAGAGCAGTACTTCCTTGAGGCACTGGGCCTGCGCCCTTGATTCAGCACGTGACGGTGACGACACGGATGCAGATTAAGGAAGCAAGGGCATTTGTTGCGAAACTCCAAAACATTCACGTTGACGTGCGTGGGGCAGTTTCCCTGGATCCTGAAATCCATCGCGCGCAGCGACATTAACCTCAAACATCTGTGGTTAAAAGTAATGGAATTTCGGGAATCTCAGGAGTTAAAGGGTTTTTTACGACCAATAAAAGAAGCGTCACTGTGACAGATGTAGACTGTACTGTCTTGATGGGGTCCACATTTTAAGGGAGCCCCTCTGGAGGGTAATTGGCCTACTCTTCCACGGTGACCAGACGTATTGAAAGTGATGGGATTACTTTACCCCAACCACACGTGACCTGCCAATCGACTGTGGGACGTAAGAAAACGTTTTTTTTAGGACCTAAAATCCAACACTGTTTAAAAGTCTCCCTACCGCTAACCCCGGTCGCCAAGACCGCATCAGCACATTACATCACTGTGATGTAAACACGACCATGCACTGCAATACCCGCGACATCGAGGGCTGCTGTGGCGCCGGCTGATTGCACCAGCACTCTCTTGGTCCGCATCTTTCATGGCTAAAAACATTTGCGACACATCGCGAAAGTGTAAAGGGCGCGTCTGTGTGGCATGTCAATAACGCTGGCGTTGGATTTTTTTTAAGGGTTATGTAAAACAGAAATGAATATGCAAAGGAAAACAAATTAGGGGTCAATTAATTGGGGGTCACGATACATCTGGACCATCCTGTAGATTAGGACCGTTTACAAAACCCATTTCCTCCGCTACACCGGCACATGTGAATTGTGCTGGATACACTCTCCCCCCTGATTACCAGTGCTCTTGGTGTCTCTTCAGAAAGGCTGTTCTTTATTTTCTGTAGTAAAACAAATTGTGTATTTGAAATTATGTTGAAGTTATTTTTTTGTTCCGAACTGGTGTTGTTGTATGAGTCTACTTTTAGAGCGCCGTGTGTGAGAATGTATATGGTGTCTTGCATGTGTAATATCGTTGAGGACTCTTGGACGCCGGGGTTGAGGCACACGTATTTATTTCGCAACAGTTGTCACAACCGTGGACATACAACACTGGAGGGGGTATCGGCCCCCTCCCCCGGCTAGCTGGGAATACACTGCTAGCTATCTCTGACCTACCTCCTAGTCCTCCACTAACGGGCTAGGGGAGGCTGTCTGGCCCGACACTGGTAAGTCGGGCTACGGTACCCGGAGTCCCAGAGCACTAGCTCTGGTTCTCGGGACCACGCCGCTGGCTCGGTCCTGCGCGGCCCTGACAAGGGCGGCGACCCAGGGGAGTCCAGGGCTCTAGCTAGACGATCTTCGGTCTTCACTGGTTTAGCTTTAACATTGTTCCCCCAGCTCTCCGGCTCATCCCCTTTTATACCAAAACCCCCCACTGAGGGGTGGGGCCCCGGGGGATCACAACTCCGGGCCAGCCCCCCAGGCTGCCCGGTGCGGACGTCGTTGAGAGCACCTCCCCGTGCACTCACGAAGCCCCGCCCACTGTGTTTGTTTCCCGTGTGATCCTATGTATACAGCCCCTCCGTAACACCCCTACATCACCCCCCCCTGTACAGCTCGCAGCCGTCCCGGCTGCAACAACGACAATAAAAGTTTATTTACCCCTCGACCCCGCGTGTGCCTCACAATTTTCTTCAACCATAACGCGAACGAGAACAACAACAAGAACCAGAAAAGCAAGAAGGGAAAATAACCCGACGCACCCCCCCCCCCGAATAAATACGAATTCCGTAAAACCAACGTATATACAATTTGCTGGGAACCCCAGCACACACACAACACACAGTGAACACAACATACGTACAATCCAATGTGCCAGGAACACACCACCGACGCAGCACACAGTGAACATAACATGTGAAATTTTTTTTCTCTTTTTGTGCATCACAGGAGTCTGCGCATTCTTGCGCGCGTCCTTGCAGCAGGCCCGTCACACGGGGCAACCCCGGATGGCGGGCCGTCGGGTGGCAACTGTCCATTTCCGAGTGAGTCTCCTCTCGATGTCGCGAGACCCTCGGCATCCCCCGTAGGGGTTGTCGGGCGTGAGCCCGTCATTCCTGGTGCACCTGGGGGCGGGACAGCCGGCAACACGTCAGGCGAGAGCAGCGGAGACGGACCCTTTGAGTCGGTCGACCCCCCACATGTTTGGCCACGCGTGTGTGGAGTGGGACTTCGCACCGCAACGAAAGGTTTCAATCTGGAGGGGTGCACAAACCACCGGCGCTTCCCCCATTTGATGCGTACGCACTGAGGCCGCAAAACCTCAACCACCTCGACAGGGCCCCGCCACGGCCGCACCAGTTTAGAGGAGGTCGCGAGTGGTACCTGGGGACAGTGCAGCCATGCCTTGTCCCCTGGCTTCCACAGTAGCACGTGCGCGCGACCCAGTCTGAGCCGCTCATTAGCTTTCTGACGTAGGTCGGAATTTTGCATGGCAGCATCCCATGCCTCTGTTAATTTCGCAAGGTTAAATTTAACATGGTCGGCCAATTTAGTTTTACCCTGCGGCGCGGGGATCTGCAGCTGGGCCCGAACAGGTGGGTCAGGTTCGCGGCCATACATGAGGAAGAAGGGGGAAAATTCCGTTGCCGCATGGGGGGCCAATCTGTATGCTGCCAGGACCCCTTGAATTTGCAGGTCCCAATCGGTCTGTGAGTCCGAAACCTGCTGTGACAACATGGACGTGATGGTTCGGTGCAGACGCTCGACCATCCCGTCAGTTTGCGGGTGATAGGGAGAGGTACAAATTTTTTTCGTGCCCAGGAGCTCACAGACTTGTTGGAGCAGTTTGCCGGAAACATTTTTTGCCCTGGTCGGTCAGCAGCCGCTCCGGAGCACCTTTGTCCAGGACGTATCCCTGGACAAAGGCCTCCACAATGGCTGCTGCCGACTGGTTGGCCAGGGGCCAGGCCATAGGCCAGCGCGTAAAGTACTCCACCCCGGTCAACAAATATCTATTTCCCCTGGGGGTGGCGGAGAATGGGCCCAGAATATCCAGCGCGACAAGTTCATTGACTCTGGAGACTCTGATAGACTGCAAAGGCGGGTTAGACTCCCGTGCTGGGGGTTTCCGTTGCGCACACCGAGGGCATGACCCCAACAGATCTGCGACATCCCTTGTCATGCCCGGCCAAAAAAAATCAAGCTGGAGCAAGGCGAGGGTCTTTTGGGTCCCCAGGTGGAGGAGGCGCTCATGAGCGGCCCACACCACCTTACCCCGTAACCCAGAAGGGACCACCAGCCGGTGTCGATGGGATTTCCCGTCCCAATGCATCAGCAGACCCGTGACCATTTCCCATGCGTCGGCATCACCCCTCCCCCACCCAGCATCCCCGACGCGACGACGCAACGCGAGGAGGGAGGTATCCTCCATCTGTAGGCGCCCCCATTCAGTGACAGGCAACCCCAACAGGGAATCTGATCCCTGTTGAGCGATCGAATTCGTCATTGACGCTGCGTCGTCGGCGGCCGCCAGGACCGGAACAGATATTTCACCCGGATGCCTGCAACGACCCGACCCCAGGAGGCATGCGCATTCGGGGGTGGTTGGCATGCGCGACAGAGCGTCCGCATTGGTGTGGCGAACGCCCTTACGGTACGTGGTTTCAAAATCAAAGTCCTGGAGAACCTCCAACCATCGAGACAATTGTCCCGATGGTTGTTGAACTCGCAGGGCGTACTGTAGTGCCGCATGATCTGTACGGACGGTGAAACGCTGACCGTACAGATATGGGCGGTACTGTTGGATGAAATAGACAATTGCCAACAGTTCCCGACGGGTGACACAATATCTTTGCTCCGCTGGAGACAACACCCGACTACCGTACGCGACTACCCGTTCCACGCCGTCAACCACCTGGGAAAGCATGCCCCCAATACCTGTGTTGCTCGCATCGGTGTCGAGCACAAAGGGTTTAGAAAAATCGGGGTAAACCAAGGGAGGAGCTTTAACCAGAGCGTCCCGAAGGGAGCGGAAAGCAGCCTCCTCCTCCTGTCCCCAATGAAAGCGGACCCCCTTTGACGTCAAAGCGTGTAGGGGCTTTGCAATTGTCGCAAAATCCGCGACAAAGCGTCGGTAATACGACGCGAATCCAATGAAACTCCTGACCTCTCCCACAGAGGTGGGAGTCGGCCAGGAGCTGACGCACTGCGTTTTGGCGGGATCAGTAGCAATACCTGAGCGTCCAACGATGTGTCCCAAATAACGCACAGATTCGCGTAACAGATGACATTTTTGGGGTTTAAATTTCAAATTAGCAGCCCGCATTTTGAGGAAAACCGCCCGCAACCTCTGGAGATGCTCGTCAAATGTTCTGCTAAAGATGATAACGTCATCCAAATAAATTAAGCACGAGTCCCATTGCAATCCAGCCAAAACCAATTCCATCAATCGCTGGAAAGTCCCATCGGCAACCGGTTGAATTGGAAGAGGCCGTGCGGTGTACGGAATGCAGTTTTAGGCTTAGAATCATCGTCCAGAGGAAGCTGCCAGAATCCCGAAAGCAAATCCAATGTGGAGAAGAATCGCGCTCCCGCCAAGGCGTCCAGCGATTCGTCAATCCGTGGGAGCGGGTATGCGTCGGCAACAGAAATTTTGTTGAGGCAGCGAAAATCGACGCAAAACCGCAACGAGCCATCCTGTTTCTTAACCAGGACGATCGGCGCTCCCCACGGGCTGGTAGAGGGAGAAATGATGTCGGCGGCTAACATGTCATCAACAGCCGATTTGACATGGTCTTTTTCGGCGGGACTTAACCGAAAAAGATTTTGGCGTATTGGCGCGCTGTCACCTGTATCAATATGGTGACGCAGCAGATGGGTACAGCCCAAATCGAATTTGTTCTGACTGAAAACGTCGGAAAATTCACGCAGCAGTGTCCTAAGCTTTTGACGCTCTAAATCCGACAGGTCCGTCGATCCCGCACAAAGCGCCTCGAGCCACCCTTCATCGGTGTCCGAATGTGGATGCGGCAGAGGGACAGTGCCTACGTGATTCGCGACAGGTTCCTCACAGGGCACCAGCGTTGCGTGAGCAAGCACGGTCCCTTGAGGAACCACCACTGTCTGCGACCCCACATTGAGGACCGCGATGAAAGGGTCCCCGTCCCCTTTGACGATGGTCTGGGCCGGAATTAAATGAGGTCCGCTAACCCCGGCCCTAGATGGCCCCAGCAGAATTCCCTGGTCCCCAATGCCTTTAGCGAAGGGCCGACGAAGTTTGAGAGGCACCAACATTTGTGCCCCCGGCGGTACGCGAACCGTTTTAACGACGAACGCCGGTACCGTCGCGAACGCCGTCCGAGCCGCAGTGGGGGACGGCAGAAACGCCATGCGTCGTCCCGACGGGAGCTCAATGCAGCCCTGGTCTATTAAACTACGAATCGGCATTTTGCCCAAGAAGTCCGTCCCCAGCAGGCACGGAACCGCCAGCGAGGAGGAAACAAAAATCGGGCTGGACAATTTGATATCACCGATACAAATTTGTGCTCGAATCTGTCCAATGATGCCAAGTGATCCCCCGTTAGCAGCATAGAATGGGACATTAACCGGCAGTAAAGGACGGCTCTGGACAGGGAGAATATTGTAAATTATTTCCGAAATGATGGTCGCCGATGCTCCTGTATCGACCATGATGCGCACCTCAACCCCGTCAATGTGCCCCACCACGGCTGACGACCCTGACGATGCAGCCACAACGCGATGGGCCAACACGGACCACTGCCTGGGTTCGATCTGAGTCCCCATAGCGGTGCGTGTTGGCGCGACGGTGCGCAATGTCGGCCCCCCGTCCGTTGCGGTGTGCGAGTGTGTGATGGGTGTGTGCTTGGGCCAAACATGATGGGTGCCGCGACTCGCCGGGTTATGTTGATGGAGCTTGGGAGGAGGGCCGGCGTCCTGTCGAGGCGTCGTCCCGCGCTGCCGAGGAGAGCGGCACCCCGAGGCGACATGGCCCCGGATGCCGCAGTTGTAACAGCGCGGGAGCGCAGGCGGCGATGACGGATGGTCGGAGCGGCTCGATCCGTCCCGGCCCGCCCGTACTCCCGCCCTCTGCTGCAGTCGATGGTCGATGGCGCAAACTTCTTCCGCCGGGATGGTGGCTGCAGCCACAGTACACCCGGCCGCTGCCCTGCTGGCCTTCCGTCGCTGCGACAGTAGGTTGGCGTGGAGGAGCCGCGCTGCCTGGAGGGAACCCATTTCTGCATCGTCCTGTGCAACGACGGCGATGTCCAGGTCGTCCGCCAGCAGGAGGATCTTTTCCGTTACCATCGCGTCCACGCCTTCGTCGTCCATTCGTGGGAAGGCCGTCTTCGCCAGCGCCAGGAGACTCGTACGGTACACCAGGGGCGACTCCTTTGCACCCCGCTGGCGATCATAAAAGAGCTGCCTGCATTCCGACGATGGTCCGTAGACCGCAGCCAGCAACTGCAGCGCCATCTGTAGCGTGGAGCGTTTGTCCTTCGGCGCCGATGTAAGAGCGGCGAGGGCGTCGCTGTCGAGGAGCGCCGGCAGCGCGCAGAGAGCCTCGGCATCCGACCACTGCGCCATTTCCTGGTGCGTGAGGAAGCGCCGCTGGAAGCCGCCCCAGTCGCCCTCCTCGCCCACAAACTCTTTGAGTGGAGGTAGCCGTTGGTGTAGCGCAGCGGCCGCCGTGGAAGCTCGCACTCCGCTGTCCCCGTTACTCGGCTGGGCTTCGGCGCGAACGACGGATGGCATCGCCGTTCGCACCAGTGGTGACGCTCTGTCTGCTGGTGATGACGCGGCAGCCCCTGTGAGGCCGATGTCGGACCCGAGGTTCAGGCCGGCCACGCCCTCAGCAGCTGCTGCGGCGATGGCGGGAGATTCAAAGTTGGGCTCCGTTGAAATGGCGGGAAGGCGCACCGGTCGTCGGCCGTCCTCGCCCCGTGGCGGTCCACCAGCCCCCAGCCGTGTGATGTGTTCGAGCGTGGCGGCAGCAGCGTACAGCAGCTCCGCCAGTCTCGCATGAGCCAGCCTCAGTCCTTCTGTTGACGGCTCCCCTTCATCCCGATGCTGCGGTAAGGATGCGTCCGGCCCCGGCTGCTCGATGCCTTCTTCAGCCGTCTCGGGCTCCACAATTTCAGCGGTGTCCTCCGCCTCCGGTACCCCGGCTCGAGCTGTCCGGCGCGTGTCCATGTTCGTGGTCGTTCACTTCTGTCACCAGATGTAATATCGTTGAGGACTCTTGGACGCCGGGGTTGAGGCACACGTATTTATTTCGCAACAGTTGTCACAACCGTGGACATACAACACTGGAGGGGGTATCAGCCCCCTCACCCGGCTAGCTGGGAATACACTGCTAGCTATCTCTGACCTACTTCCTAGTCCTCCACTAACGGGCTAGGGGAGGCTGTCTGGCCCGACACTGGTAAGTCGGGCTACGGTACCCGGAGTCCCAGAGCACTAGCTCTGGTTCTCGGGACCACGCCGCTGGCTCGATCCTGCGCGGCCCTGACAAGGGCGGCGACCCAGGGGAGTCCAGGGCTCTAGCTAGACGATCTTCGGTCTTCACTGGTTTAGCTTTAACATTGTTCCCCCAGCTCTCCGGCTCATCCCCTTTTATACCAAAACCCCCCGCTGAGGGGTGGGGCCCCGGGGGATCACAACTCTGGGCCAGCCCCCCAGGCTGCCCGGTGCGGACGTCGTTGAGAGCACCTCCCCGTGCACTCATGAAGCCCCACCCACTGTGTTTGTTTCCCGTGTGATCCTATGTATACAGCCCCTCCGTAACACCCCTACACATGTGCAATTATAGCGGTATTGTCTAGACCAGGGGTCGGTAACCTACGGCTCCGGAGCCGCATGCGGCTCTTTACGGGCTGCTTCTTGACAATATGTACGTATGTACAGTATGTACTCAGATGCATTGCGGCTCTTGAAATACTGAATTTTGTACCGAATTGGAAAGAAATGGCTCTTCTTGTTATTTTGGTTGCCGACCCCTGGTCTAGACCAACAGATCAGGAGCTGAACGCGTGGTCACATTATAGTTTAGACCAGAGGTCCCCAACCCTCGGGCCGCGGACCGGTATCGGTCCGTGGCCTATTAGGAACCGGGCCGCACAGCAGGAGGTGAGCGGTGAGTCCGCGCGTGACCCGCCCCCATTATTTTATTTACCACTTCCATCCGTGCCTCTTTCCCGCACTGCGCACTTGTCTCAGTCACTGTTTTGGTAAGCCCACAAGCGGACCCTAGCCAAAATGAGTAAAAAACAAACGTCGCTGGAGAGCCTCTTTGAAAAGGGAGAAAGACCCAATGATTAATCCCCCCCCCCCACCCCCCCGGTCCGTGAAAAAATTATCTTCCACGAAACCAGTCCCTGGTGCCAAAAAGGTTGGGGGCCGCTGGTTTAGACCACCAACTCAAGGAGTTAAGATGTGGCCTTCCCAACAGGCAGCAGGGAAATCAGAGAGGAAACTGTAGACTGGTTTTGTCTTCACGAGGACTTATCAGTCCCCTTCAGTGCAGTCATCCATATTCATCATGGGACCTCTCTTGCCAGTATCAAAATTAGAGAATAGATCTTTTCTGGCAATAAAACAGGTGTTAAAATGTTAAAACACCAAACTGAAACCTTTTGCAAGGAATCATGTCTACATTAGCCACATATACTTGTGGTGTTTTAACATTTGAAAACCTCTTTTATAGCCAGAAAGGGTAACACCTATTCTTACATCCATCCATCCATAATATAGGGTTTTGGGTTAGATCGCATAGATATATAAATGTGTCATTAAATCTTGACTTAAAGCTTTCGTGACCACAGGAATTCATTCTCTTTGGTCTTTCGGTAAAGTCACGTAGATATAAAAATAATAAGTAATAATGTCGTTAAAACCCGCCACGACAGCCAACTAGTAAGGGTTGTCACTTAAACATAACATGCCAAATTCGTCACTAGTGTAATAAAGGTCGCTGAGGCAACTTCTGGAATCCGGTCTTTTATTCACTTTTCATTACAGCTCTCCTTCACGCTGCTGACCGGCAGTGTGAGAGGGATAGAGAGAAAGAGACGCGCAGCCACGTGGCAACTTGGAGCCCCGCTCTCACGTGGCCTCCTCCTCTGTTCGTTCCAGTTCTGACCACGTGTTGTTCGTCTCCACCCCTATTTAATACCCGGGTCACGTGGTACGTTTCCACCAATTCTGGTTAGCCTCTATGGAATATTCCAGACTCCATCGTAGGCTCCCGGGACCACGCCCCTGACTCGTCTCCCCATTGGCTGTGGCTAAAGCCAGCGGAACCAATCCTCTACAAACAGCTGTCACCTTTCCATTACGTCAGGGCCACACCCCTAGGCTTCCCCACATTGGCTATGGACCAGGACCGGCAGAGCCAATCATCGTGACGAGTTGTAATCCATCTTCTTGGTTCTTTCGGTAAAGTCACGTAGAAGGGAAGTAATAAAATAATAAAAATAAAACAATAAAATAATTCTCACCACGTTTCAGCTACAACGCAAGCAGCCATCTTCAGGTGAAGAATGAAACACTGCCAAGCTTGGAGAGTATATATAAGCTGGGTTGGAGGTGGAAGAAGAGCACCTTGACAAAGGAATTTGCATATCAAGAGGAATTTTGCAAATTAATGGGAAATGCGTAGGAGGTGGGCAGGGGGGTTTCAAAGTCATATTATGCCCATGCATTATGCAGGATTAGCAGCATCAAAGGGAGGGGTAGGGGGTAGCATTAACAAAGGGAGGGAATGTTAATAGTATGTAGAAGCAACGAAACATGTCAATGGGAGAGCGGTGCAAGGAGACCCGCAGCGGAGCAAATAATGCATTCCCTGTGGAGAACACAAGATACACAGTCAATGCTAGTGAGTGGACTGCCACTCTACGCCCGACCAAATGGAAGAGGTACGTAGATGACACTTTTGTCATCTGGCCACATGGCCGGCCTGCTCTAGACCAATTCCTCGACCACATCAATTCCATACACCCAGCCATCAGATTCACCATGGAAGTCGAAAAAGATGGCAAGCTGCCCTTTTTGGATGTCCTAATTAAAAAGAGACCTGATGGTTCAATGAGCCATTCTGTCTACAGGAAAGCCACCCATACGGATGCTTACCTAAAACCGGATTCCCACCACCATCCATCCCAGAAGAACTCCCTCATCAAGACTCTATACCATAGAACCCAATGCATCTCTGACCAGGAACACATTGCCAGTGAACTCAAACACGTGCGCCAAGCTCTTAAGGCTAATTGTTACTCCGACTACACAATCCGCAAAGCCATCACTCCAACCATCAAGAAGGATCCTGTTGAGGAGCCTTTCAAAACCATCACCTTACCCTACATTGCTGGGGTCACAAAAAAGATCTCCAAAATCCTGATTAAACACAAGATCCAGGTCCGATTCAATACAGTACATAAAATCTGTGATCTGGTCCCATCTGTAAAAGACGTGGTTCCAGACATACAGTACCCTGGCGTCTACAAACTAAGTTGCCTCTGTGGTAGCAGTTACATTGGAGAAACCAAACGACATGTCTCGGACCGCATCCGTGAACATAAAGCAGACCTGAAACACGGTAGGACAAACACCTCAGCCGTGGCAGATCACTCTTACAATTCAGTGGGCTCACATGACATTGACTTCTCCAAGACAGAGGTTTTCTGCATGCCATCTGGCTACCATGAGAGATTCGTTCATGAGGCGATCCACATATACAAACACAGAGACAATTTCAACCGAGAAGATGGATTCTGGCTCAGCAATCATTGGAAGGACGTAATAAACCATTTCGGATCTTAACGGATTGTTGTTCACGTTTACGGTGACTTTCAGACCGCAGTCCACTCACTGGCATTGACTGTGTATCTTGTGTTCTCCACAGGGAATGCATTATTTGCTCCGCTGCGGGTCTCCTACCATCGCTCTCCCATTGACATGTTTCGTTGCTTCTACATACTATTAACATTCCCTCCCTTTGTTAATGCTACCCCCTACCCCCTCCATTTGATGCTGCTAAACCTGCATAATGCATGGGCATAATATGACTTTGAAACCCCCCCACCCACCTCCTACGCATTTCCCATAAATATGCTAAATTCCTCTCGATATGCAAATTCCTTTGTCAAGGCGCTCTTCTTCCACCTCCAACCCAGCTTATATATACTCTCCAAGCTTGGCAGTGTTCCATTCTTCACCTGAAGACGGCTGCTTGCATTGTAGCCGAAACGTCGTGAGAATTATTTTATTATGTTTTATTTGTATTATTTTATTACTTCTCTTCTACGTGACTTTACCGAAAGAACCAAGAAGATGAATTCCTGAAGTCACGAAAGCTTTAAATCGAGAGTTGTAATCCGTCAACGACCCGGATATAACCTCACATTACACTAGTACAGCACACCGGTGTGTTGGAGAGCCAAACCACAACATTTACAATCTGAGTATGACGTTACGCCAGTAATTACAACTAGCTTCATCAGGCGACAACTATAATTGTGGAGAAGTCTAACTGTTTTGTTCCTTATGTGGCACATTAGGAATGGATTACTCTTTTAATTATGTCATTGTGCAGCAAGGGAGTAAAGTGTGGTTCTGTGAAAGTCCTGATGTGCTGTGCAGTGCATAAATGCATGTGTGTACAGCAGCATGTGATGACTGAGTCGAGCCTGTAGGTGGCTGGCAGGGTTATTGAATTACCGCACGGATATACGTCACATGGTACAGGTAGGAACAATGTTCCACACTGCCCACCAGGGATTTTTTGTCTGTCTGTCTGTCTGACTGTCTGTCTGTCTGACTGTCTGTCGTGCATAAATAAATATATAACATAAACAGTTCTTTGATTGGTGGAAACCTACTGCCGGGTACGGAGAGGGGAGGTGCCTAAGGGAGGAGGGTCATTGATTGGTGGACAACTACTGCTGGGTACGGAGAGGGGAGGTGCCTAAGGGAGGAGGGTCAGGGGAGGGGCCTAAGGAAGGGGGGAGTCAGGAGAGGGGCCTGAGGGGGGGGGTCACCGGAGGGGCCTGAGGGAGGGAGGGTCAGGGGAGGGGCCTAAGGGGGGGTCAGGGGAGGGGCCTAAGGATATGGGGGGGGGTGCTCAGGGGAGGGGCCTAAGGGAAGGGGAGTCAGGGGAGGGACCTAAGGATATGGAGGGTGGTCAGGGGAGGGGCCTAAGGTAAGGGGGGTCAGGGGAGGGGCCTAAGGGAGGGGGGGTAAAGGGAGGGGCCGATAGTTAAGGGGGCTGGCTACCTGCCTGGCTGCCAGCGTGGTGGAGATGTAGCTCAGTGGGAGAGCGCACATTTTGCATGTGTGAGGCCCTGGGTTCAATCCCTGGCATCTCCATGTCGAAAGCTTTTATTTAATTCATTTTTCCAGCAAAGTTTGAATTCCAAAATCAATTGGCTGTGTCAATGTCCCTGTAATAGGGGTGCACATGAACTCTCGTAAATATTACCCTATATGAACGATACCTTCGGATGAATTTGTGTTGATTTCAGGAACTTGTTATTTGTATAACTAGCGATGCACACAGTGATCAAATGGTTTACTTAAACATTTGTCGATGAAAGCAAGTGCTTAAAAGTATCCGGAACACTTTTATTTCCGAATTAAATATTTCCAAGAATAAATTAATTAGGACAGCATTATAGTATCCATCCACATGTATTCTTGTTATTTATTTTGTTTCAAAGAAATACATTTTGCTTGGACTCTGTGCAGACTCGATGTGTCCAGGGCCCAAGGCCAACAGGAGAGTGAGTGGGTGACAAGGGAGAGGAAGAAGCTGATGACGAAGTTTCACCCGTACCAAGGTGGAACTGCGCCCCGGGAGAACCAGAATGGAGATGTAGCTCAGTGGTCGAGTGCACGCTTCGCATGTGTGAGGCCCCGGGGTCAATCCCCGGCATCTCCATGTTGGATCTGGAATCCATGTTGGAAGTTTTTTTTCAATTTATGTTTCCAACAAAGGTTGATTTTCAAAATCAATTGGCTGTGTCCATGTCCCTGTAATCGGGGTGCACATGAACTCTCGTAAACACATTCCTTGCGGAGGGAGCTGGAAGGAACGTTGGTTTTCTCGGTCAATGGCCAGGGTCAACGGCGGCGTGGTGTATTTCGCAAATATGGCCAACTGTGAGGTTGGGCACAAGCCAGCGTGAGTCGGTTAAACGTTGAGTTTTATAAAGGCACCACGGGGTGACCAGCCCTTCCCCACCCTCCCCCACCCAGCCCCTCCCCTCCCCACCCTCCCCTCTCCACCCAGCCCCACCCTCCCATTTTTTGATTCACGACGGACGGACACAATAATCCCCTGTGGGCTGGTGGAACCAGGTGCTTTCTACCAGTATAACCCTATATGAACGATACCTGAGGGTGAATTTGTGTTGATTTCAGGAACTTGCTATTTGTATAACTAGCGATGCACACAGTGATCAAATGGTTTACTTAAATTTTTGGAGATGAAAACCAGTGCTTAAAAGTATCCAAAACACTTTTTTATTTTCCATTTAAATATTTCCAATAATAAATAAATTGGGAAAGCATCGTAGTATCCATCCACATGTATGCTTGTTATTTCTATTTCTTTCAAATAAATACATTTTGCTTGGACTCTGTGCAGACTCGATGTGTACAGGGCCCAGGGCCAACAGGAGAGTGAGTGGGGTGACGAGGGAGAGGAAGAAGCTGATGACGAAGTTTCACCCCGTATCGAGGTGGAACTGAGCCCAGGTAGAGCCACAATGGGGATGTAGCTCAGTGGTAGAGTGCATGCTTTGCATGTGTGAGGCCCCGGGGTCAATCCCAGGCATCTCCACGAGGTGATATTTTTCCAGTGGACAATTTTACTCGAAGGAATATGCGTGGCTTGTTTTCATTCGTTATGGTTGCTGAGCACAGATCCAGAAGACCAACATGTCAGCAATGAACAGCACTACAATCAAAGTTGTAGTCGATAAGAGTTAACATGTTTATGGCATTCATATTCTTGGTTCTTTTGGTAAAGTCACGTAGAAAAAAAATAATTCAAACATAAAACAATAAAATTTTCACGACGTTTCGACTGCAACACAAGCAATCATCATCAAGTGTAAAATCAAAATATTTATGGAAATTATCAAGATAATTAGAATTGGAACCGTAGGATGGACTTCGAAATTTGAGCAGTGCGTGGAGGAAGCCAAGAGAAAAGTGTTGTGACCTGCCGAGTGGTGGTCGAACGGAGTGGGTGAGAAGAAAATCAGTTTGGAGTCCTCATCGCTGAAAGATGACTCAACGAGTGGAATTATACTAGTAGGAACACCAGTTTCACACTGCCCACCAGGGATTATTTGTCTGTCGTGCATCGCCCCTCCCAAACATGTACGTTCCGGGATTGGTTGAAGTGCATCATGTGACCGCGAGCTTTCTGTCGTGCACGAATGTGATGTACAACCAAGTTACTACCTGCCCACTCCGAAAGAAAGTGTTTAATGGCGACTCGGGAGAAATGCTGTTTGTAACACACATGCTGTTGAATTTTACAGGTGTAATGCGGGCGTAAACGGCCTCGCGGATATGACGTAACAGGGGGGAGGAGTTGGGTCACGTGGGGAGAAGGGAGAGCTCTTAAGGGCGGGAACCGGAAGAGACGGGAGGAGAGTGTAAGAATAAAGATGGGAGGAGGCCACGCAGGGCAGGGGGTGGAAAGTGGCGTGATCACCACAGGACGGGACTCGGCACCGTTGGCCAGCGGTGTCCGGGCACGGGGGAGACGGAGAGCAGCGGTGGGGCTGCAGAGAGAGCAGCCGAGAGACTGCAGAATGGGCGGAGAGGCTGAGAGGAAAGCCAGCAGTGGAGCTGCATCGGGAGCCAGGAGAAAAGGCTACGTGAGCGACGGCAGCAGAAGGGCTGCCGAGCGGGAGGTGGAGAAGGCTCTGAGCGAGGGCCGTGCGGGGCGAAGTTGTACGAACCCAAATAAAGGACAACGGAGACAGACACAGTGAAAGAGTCCTTTATTACACAGGTAAAGGACCCAAAGGTTGTTTTTGATCGTTATATAAATGTTCTAGACTTGTTCTAGACTTGTTCTAGACGTTAAGCTTGGCTTTGAATTGTTCGTTTGTGATATATGCAGTTAGAGGTGTTTTAGCACTATGCATTGTCAGGAAGACGCACTGTAATTACCTACTGTCATTGTAATTATTTAACTCTAATACTGTTTAGTCTATAACCATGCCCATGTACCCAGAGTATGACTACTTGCAATGCTATTGAGAATAGAACACATGTAAAGTAGTAAGCTGTACAATTGTGATATACAGTACGTATACTGTACACATACAGTACATATAATGGGTGGAAGATACCGATATAATTGCATGGGATAAATAGACATACAGTTTAGGATTAAAGGAATATTCGAAGTGAGGTGCAAATGTGATTGTCAAAGACAAAGATGGTTTATCAGTAGTAGAATTGGGTTTAAGAGAAATCTGTTAATGATTAACGGGATTTGGACACCAGTCACATGGTTGATGGCGACTCGGGAGTAATGCTGTGTGACACACGTGCTGTTGCATTTTACAGAGTGACGGTGCTGTTCTTCACAAGATTGCTATTAACCACAATAAATGTGCTTGCCCTCGATTTGGAGCACCTGCCTACGTCCTTCATTTCGAGTGTGCAAAACTTATATAGAGGCGTATATGTGTTGACCACGCAGCTGCGCTCTTAAACAATGTGGGGGAGGGATTACTGAGGATTACTGAGGCATGTGCATAATGCATAATGCGAGCCCTTTGATTATTAAAATAATGCACATGCATAATGTAGGTTGCCTCAGTAATCCCCCCCCCCCACATTGTGCAAGAGCGCAGCTGCGGGGTCAACACATCTACGCCTCTATATAAGGAACAAAACAGTTAGACTTCACAAATCTGGCTGCCGCCTGATGAAGCTAGTTTTAATTACTGCCGAAACGTCGTACTCAGATTGTAAATGTTGTGGCTTTGCTCTCCAACAGACCGGTGTGCTGTACGAGTGACGAATTGGCATGTTCTGTTTACGTGATAACCCTTACTAGTTGGCTGTGTCGTGTGTTGGAGGGTTTAACGACACATTTATATATCTACGCGATCTAGCCTAAAAAACTCTATTATGGATATTGGTCGTGAAAGCCTATGCGTTAATCTTACATCCATATTTCGTTTTACTGAAACATATCATGAATGACAAAATGTAATAAAAGCTGAAAAGGTCGCAAGAAATCATGCATATAGGGTTGAAATTACATTGAGACTGGAACCGTATGGATTTGAAACATTTTTGCAGGTTAAAAACTGTTAACAAAAGGAATTGGCAGGACACGTCGCTATAAGGAATGATGGCAGATTGTCCAGTATAATCGTTGAATGGCAGCCAAGGAATGGAACACATCAAAGTGACCATCGACTGAGGAAACGGGGTAAGAAAATTATCTTCTATTTAGGATTTATATAGCGACCTTTTCATCTCGTGCAGATGCAAGGGGGATTATCACATCGCATGATCGTGAGTTGGCTACAGATCGGAGAGGCATTCATTCAGCAGTGAAGTTAACCATGGTTGATGATAATTAGGCACTAGGTTTCAAAGAATGTAAAATAACAATTTCAGAACGAGTCCTTGTATGGAATCCCAGAAGGAGCGATTTAAGAGGAAAGAGTAGAACGAGGGGGAGGAGTGTGTTAGAGACGACTGCAGAGTCATTGAGGCGCTCCAGGTATCCACGGTCTATTTTTTACTTTTTTAATTTATTTAACAAGGTAAAAGCCACTGAGCTACATAGCTCTCTTTCAGAGGCGACCTGGCCACAAATGATAGCTGAACGAAGTGGCGTATCACGTGGATATTTACAGCAGCCAAATAATCTAAACACGTGTTTCTAAATGTGGTGGAACCCCGGAGAAGAATGCACGTGACCACGGGGACAACGTGCAAACTCCAAATATACAGGCGTCTGGGTCGGGATCGATCCCATGTCCTCCTGTTATACCAGGTGAAGCCGATAACATCTCGCCATCGCAGCGCCATTAACATCTCGTCTGAAGAGAGGTCATTTTAGTGGAATGACTCCAGCAGAAAGAAGATTGCACTCGGTTATGGACGCCATGGATGAGAGGCGCTTTTGGAGAGGTGGCAGAAGATGACCCTCTCTGTAACTTTTCCAAGGAAGGGGAGGTTCGAGGTGGAGAAGAAGTGTGTCGGGATGTTTGGCTAGAGTGGGTGTGTTGTTCAGCATGTGACTGAACCGGTTTTATGACTGTAAACTTTGTGATATTATTTACAGCAGTGGTTCTTGACCTTTACCGCAGCTTGCACCCCTTTGGTTCTTATAAAGGGCATCTCGCATCCCCAGGGTGTGCGTGCACCCCAGGTTAAGAACCACTGATTTACAGCATACACATTGGCTTTACGTGTTCTCACATTATTAAATTAGAACGTATCATGATACTATTATTGGACAAGGAAAACTTTGCACAATACAGGATTACCATTACCTGCATATACATACTGTAGTATATGTGAATACAATAATATGCTATATGTAATATGTTCCACCACTGTGTGGCGATGATGGACAGCAGCATCAGCTGCATGTTTCATATGAATTGGCCCGGACAACAAGCAGGCAAGCACTCACGAGGGAATTAAATGAGCCTATCCCAGAAACAACCTTTATTTTCTACAGCACAATATGATCACAAGAGACTACAGTATTTGCAATCACATCGACAAGTTATGAGCAAAGCAAGCAGTAAAAATGCTACATTGGCACCCGCAACCCATTATAATCAAAATACCGTTAATTCAGTTATATTATATGCATGAACATTTCATGAAATTACGGGTTCATGCATCATACCGGATCTGATTTTCTTTAATTACACGCCGTTTTGGTGTTCTTGACAGGTTAGTCATGGGGGTTCCTTGGGTCTTCATTTCCTCCAATGGTCTAAATAATTTTACGAAACATCCCAATTAGAATCCCACAAAAGGTTTGGCATTCAGAGTGCTGTGTAAAGTAATTACGATATGTATACACCTTGTGTATATTCTTATCAAATTCCCACAATGAAATTTAAGCAATTATAGCTGTCAGATTCTCCTTTCACATATTGGGCTCTCACTTGAGATAATTTCGTGCAAATTAAGAGTGCAATTTAGTGGTTGTGTGGTCAACTGGCTCTGGAAAATAGATGTAGTTATGGAAACTGAGAAAGTTCTGTAATATCGCTCGTTTCATTGCACAACATTTGTGATTTATTTGCACGTGATTAATAGCAACTATATCAAAACCTAAAATCAGATCTGGAATGATACTTAAAAAACCCCGTATTCAGCAATTCATGCCTTTGTTATTTTAAGAAAAATGTTGGATCCTTGGACTTATCACACATCTCGATGTGGATATGGGAGGTGATTCCAGGGTAAACCCTCTGCACGTTCAGCAGATACCCAATCTTCTGGCCAATGTCAACTGGGCCGGTATAGCGATCAGCATGGATGTATAAAATTTTTATGCAGAACACTGCATACACACAATAAAAGAGACAAACACCGAACATGTTACTATTGGAATTTAAATATCATTTTAAAATATATTGTGCTCAGTTCAATCTCAAATTGTCAAACAATAGGGCAATAGGAATTATCGTGGATGAACCTGCACCTTTATACACAAGAGATGTTCCACAGCACGAAAACATAAATGTATTTTTTCAAGCTGCAAAGTTATTGAATATAATTTTTTTGTTCAGTTACAACTTGGCATTGACTGGTTGGTCTACATACTGATACAATGTCTTGTTTCTGATATTAATCGTTCTTCCATCACTGCTGGTCAATAAATCCCAAATGGAAGACAATTTACTTCATACACCCGTACATAATTTTCTCAGGCCCCAACGATTGCCAGGTCGTGAGGCTGTATCCTCTTTGTCCATGCCATGCCATACACTTTGTGTATGGCATGGCATGGACATGCGTATAGTGGAATCACATTGTAATGATGTTGACATAATGCATCAAGGTTTAATAGGCTACACATTCATCATAAGGTTAGGCTATATACTGCAAGAACATGTAAAATAAACATGTACAATCATTGAATAGCATCGTGCAAAATGGGATTAATTATAACAAGTGTGTAACATTACCAGAGTTGGAAAGCATCACTCCATCATTGATGGCATTGTTTTTCTTGTAGGCCCTGACCCAACCCTTCAGTTCTCCTTTGAATGGTGCATTCACTCTGGATCCATCAGGGCAAATTATATCCACTCCCATGTGCTTGCCATGTGGACTGTATTCAATGAAAAATAAATAATTTTCACATATTAAAATACATATACGGTACATATATTGTTCCTATCATGGCTATATCTCAATCAAATAAAATATGCCAAGTGTCGCAATATTGTTATCAGGCGCGGGTTGTCCACTAGGGGCGTTGGGGCACCGCCCCACCAAGCAGCTGGAGATGAAAAAAAATTATCATAAAAAAACGTTTCTATTAATTGTTTTGTTTAAAAATATGAATATGATTCTTTCAACAACAGGCCCACCTAGTGGAAATGTCACGAGCCGCCACTGATTGTTATGAAACTTATCGCTCTTCTTGGTTCTTTCGGTAAAGTCACGTAGAAGGGAAGTAATAAAATAATAAAAATAAAACATAATAAAACAATTCTCACGACGTTTCGGCCACAACGCAAGCAGCCATCCTCAGGCGAAGAATGAAACACCCCAAGCTTGGAGCGTATATTTAAGCTGGGTTAGAGGGGGGGGAGGTGGGAAGAAGAGCGCCTAAACAAAATAATTTGCATATCAAGAGGAATTCAGCATATGGAAAATGCGTAGGAGGTGGGCGGGGGGGGTTCCAAATCAATACTATGCCCGTGCATTATGCAGGATTAGCAGCATCAAAGGGGGGGGGGGGAAGGGGGGGAGCATTAACAAAGGAAAGGAATGTTAATAGTATGTAGCTGTAGTTACTAAACAACCACGTAAAAAACTACAGTATAAACTGCATGACAAACTAAAGTATAAACTACATAGCATCATCAGTAAACTTACTATACTCTACAATAAGCTGAGTTACTAACAGTAAGTAATACATGAAAAATTCTACGTTGTAAAAAATTATATAATATGCTTCCATCTAAACTTTATTCTCTTACATCACACGCGTCTATACCGTACTATATACTTCCATAGGCAAAACCAACATTAAATTACATACTGTATTGCTATAAACCACCCTATACCTTATACATTTTTAATATAACACTATGTATTATTCTACCCACCCTAATGTGTATCAAAATGGTTTATTACGTCCTTCCAGTGATTGCTAAGCCAGAATCCATCTTCTCGGTTAAAATTGTCTCTGTGTTTGTAAATGTGGATCGCCTCATGTACGAATCTCTCATGATAGCCAGATGGCTTGCAGAGAACCTCTGTCTTGGAGAAGTCAATGTCATGTGAGCCCACTGAGTTGTAACAGTGATCTGCCACGGCTGAGGTGTTTGTCCTACAGTGTTTCAGGTCAGCTTTATGTTCACGGATGCGGTCCGAGACATGTCGTTTGGTTTCCCCAATGTAACTGCTACCACAGAGGCAACTTAGTTTGTAGACACCAGGGTACTGTATGTCTGGAACCACATCTTTTACAGACGGTACCAGATCACGGATTTTATGTACTGTGTTGAATCGGACCTGGATCTTGTGTTTAATCAGGATTTTGGAGATCTTTTTTGTGACCCCAGCAATGTAGGGTAAGGTGATGGTCTTGAAAGGCTCCTCAACAGGATCCTTCTTGGTGGTTGGAGTGATGGCTTTGCGGATTGTGTAGTCGGAGTAACCATTAGCCTTAAGAGCTTGGCGTACGTGTTTGAGTTCACTGGAAATGTGTTCATGGTCGGAGATGCATTGGGCTCTATGATATAGAGTCCTGATGAGGGAATTCTTCTGGGATGGATGGTGGTGGGAATCCGGTTTTAGATAAGCATCCGTGTGGGTGGCTTTCCTGTAGACAGAGTGGCTCATTGAACCATCAGGTCTCCTTTTGATTAGGACATCCAAAAAGGGTAGCTTGCCATCATTTTCGACTTCCATGGTGAATCTGATGGCTGGGTGTATGGAATTGATATGGTCGAGAAATTGGTCTAGAGCAGGCCGGCCATGTGGCCAGATGACAAAAGTGTCGTCTACGTACCTCTTCCATAAGGTCGGGCGTAGAGTGGCAGTCTGGATGGCGTCCGTCTCAAATTTCTCCATGAAGATGTTGGCTACAACCGGAGATAAGGGGGAGCCCATTGGGGTGCCCTCAATTTGCTTGTAGAAGGTTCCATTCCAGGTGAAGTATGTATTGGTTAAGCAGTGTCTCACCAGGGGGGGTACCCCAGCATTCAGTCCTTGATGAACCAAGTCTTCAATGATTGCGATGGTGTCAGGCACAGGCACCTTGGTGAACAAGGAAACCACATCAAAACTGACAAGCAGGTCGTCTGGGGACAGGGCAATCCCCTTGATTGTTGATACCAGGTCAGTAGAGTTTAGTACTGCAGAGGTGGTTTTTCCAGTGAAAGGCCGTAGGATTTCGGACAAAAAACGAGCCAGTTTGTAAGTCGGGGAGTTGATAGTAGAGACAATGGGACGAAGAGGTGTATCTTCTTTATGTATCTTTGGCAAGCCGTACAATCTTGGTGGCCTGGCTGCAGAAGGTTTCAACGAGAACTGTTTGGTCTGATCAATTAATGCGGTTGAAGCAGAAATGATGTTGTTGGGTTTTGGAGACGAGGCTGTTGGTGGGGTCTCTTTTTATTTTTGTATAGCTGCCATCGGTGAGTAGTTCTTGAATTTTGTTGTTGTATTCTATTTTGTCCATGATGACAGTGGCATTGCCTTTGTCGGCTGAGAGGATGACAATGTCATCCCTCTTTTTTAATTGAGCTAATTCAAAACGCTCATCTTTGCTGATGTTGCTAGCTGGCATCTTAGCGTTTTTGAGGGTTACAGAGATTTCCGATCTTGCTACGTCTGCAGCGATGTGACTCAAGCCCTTGAGAGCTACATCTACTCGAGCAATTATATCATTAACTGGTATGTGTCTAGGTGTGACTGCAAAGTTTAGTCCTTTAGCTAAAACGGATTTCAAACCTTCAGAAATAGGACTGTTACTGCGATTAATTACGACTTTGTTAACATCTAGCTTTTCAATGTGTGGGTCCAGTTTCTTGTTTGAGAGGCGGTTGAATTTGGAAATCAAGTTGTCCTTACATTTAGTCGACATAGCGGCAGCTGAAGAGGCAGTCATTTTTTCCACATGTTCCCAATCCGATGTGGACATTGTTGCACTCAAGGATAAGTGTGATTTGTAGAGTGTCTTGTCTAACTGATCTAGTTCGGTGCGCGTAAGTCTGATTTTCTCTGAGATAAGAGCTAAGCTAGTTCTAAACAGAATTCGTTTCGCATTAGAAGAAGTTACAGCAGCAGATGTTAGTGTAAATGCGTTCGGTATTACCTTAGAGTCGCGGCATCTCTTCAGAAAGGTGAGAGACTCGATTAGCTGAGCCTTCTTGTCCCGGAGCTTGTTGAAGGATCTCAAAGTTATGTGGAAACCCTCCCCGTAGAGGCGGTTAAATTTCGATTTAAAGCTTTCGTGACTGCAGGGATTCATCTTCTTGGTTCTTTCGGTAAAGTCACGTAGAAGGGAAGTAATAAAATAATAAAAATAAAACATAATAAAACAATTCTCACGACGTTTCGGCCACAACGCAAGCAGAAATTTAACCGCCTCTACGGGGAGGGTTTCCACATAACTTTGAGATCCTTCAACAAGCTCCGGGACAAGAAGGCTCAGCTAATCGAGTCTCTCACCTTTCTGAAGAGATGCCGCGACTCTAAGGTAATACCGAACGCATTTACACTAACATCTGCTGCTGTAACTTCTTCTAATGCGAAACGAATTCTGTTTAGAACTAGCTTAGCTCTTATCTCAGAGAAAATCAGACTTACGCGCACCGAACTAGATCAGTTAGACAAGACACTCTACAAATCACACTTATCCTTGAGTGCAACAATGTCCACATCGGATTGGGAACATGTGGAAAAAATGACTGCCTCTTCAGCTGCCGCTATGTCGACTAAATGTAAGGACAACTTGATTTCCAAATTCAACCGCCTCTCAAACAAGAAACTGGACCCACACATTGAAAAGCTAGATGTTAACAAAGTCGTAATTAATCGCAGTAACAGTCCTATTTCTGAAGGTTTGAAATCCGTTTTAGCTAAAGGACTAAACTTTGCAGTCACACCTAGACACATACCAGTTAATGATATAATTGCTCGAGTAGATGTAGCTCTCAAGGGCTTGAGTCACATCGCTGCAGACGTAGCAAGATCGGAAATCTCTGTAACCCTCAAAAACGCTAAGATGCCAGCTAGCAACATCAGCAAAGATGAGCGTTTTGAATTAGCTCAATTAAAAAAGAGGGATGACATTGTCATCCTCTCAGCCGACAAAGGCAATGCCACTGTCATCATGGACAAAATAGAATACAACAACAAAATTCAAGAACTACTCACCGATGGCAGCTATACAAAAATAAAAAGAGACCCCACCAACAGCCTCGTCTCCAAAACCAACAACATCATTTCTGCTTCAACCGCATTAATTGATCAGACCAAACAGTTCTCGTTGAAACCTTCTGCAGCCAGGCCACCAAGATTGTACGGCTTGCCAAAGATACATAAAGAAGATACACCTCTTCGTCCCATTGTCTCTACTATCAACTCCCCGACTTACAAACTGGCTCGTTTTTTGTCCGAAATCCTACGGCCTTTCACTGGAAAAACCACCTCTGCAGTACTAAACTCTACTGACCTGGTATCAACAATCAAGGGGATTGCCCTGTCCCCAGACGACCTGCTTGTCAGTTTTGATGTGGTTTCCTTGTTCACCAAGGTGCCTGTGCCTGACACCATCGCAATCATTGAAGACTTGGTTCATCAAGGACTGAATGCTGGGGTACCCCCCCTGGTGAGACACTGCTTAACCAATACATACTTCACCTGGAATGGAACCTTCTACAAACAAATTGAGGGCACCCCAATGGGCTCCCCCTTATCTCCGGTTGTAGCCAACATCTTCATGGAGAAATTTGAGACGGACGCCATCCAGACTGCCACTCTACGCCCGACCTTATGGAAGAGGTACGTAGACGACACTTTTGTCATCTGGCCACATGGCCGGCCTGCTCTAGACCAATTTCTCGACCATATCAATTCCATACACCCAGCCATCAGATTCACCATGGAAGTCGAAAATGATGGCAAGCTACCCTTTTTGGATGTCCTAATCAAAAGGAGACCTGATGGTTCAATGAGCCACTCTGTCTACAGGAAAGCCACCCACACGGATGCTTATCTAAAACCGGATTCCCACCACCATCCATCCCAGAAGAATTCCCTCATCAAGACTCTATATCATAGAGCCCAATGCATCTCCGACCATGAACACATTTCCAGTGAACTCAAACACGTACGCCAAGCTCTTAAGGCTAATGGTTACTCCGACTACACAATCCGCAAAGCCATCACTCCAACCACCAAGAAGGATCCTGTTGAGGAGCCTTTCAAGACCATCACCTTACCCTACATTGCTGGGGTCACAAAAAAGATCTCCAAAATCCTGATTAAACACAAGATCCAGGTCCGATTCAACACAGTACATAAAATCCGTGATCTGGTACCGTCTGTAAAAGATGTGGTTCCAGACATACAGTACCCTGGTGTCTACAAACTAAGTTGCCTCTGTGGTAGCAGTTACATTGGGGAAACCAAACGACATGTCTCGGACCGCATCCGTGAACATAAAGCTGACCTGAAACACTGTAGGACAAACACCTCAGCCGTGGCAGATCACTGTTACAACTCAGTGGGCTCACATGACATTGACTTCTCCAAGACAGAGGTTCTCTGCAAGCCATCTGGCTATCATGAGAGATTCGTACATGAGGCGATCCACATTTACAAACACAGAGACAATTTTAACCGAGAAGATGGATTCTGGCTTAGCAATCACTGGAAGGACGTAATAAACCATTTTGATACACATTAGGGTGGGTAGAATAATACATAGTGTTATATTAAAAATGTATAAGGTATAGGGTGGTTTATAGCAATACAGTATGTAATTTAATGTTGGTTTTGCCTATGGAAGTATATAGTACGGTATAGACGCGTGTGATGTAAGAGAATAAAGTTTAGATGGAAGCATATTATATAATTTTTTACAACGTAGAATTTTTCATGTATTACTTACTGTTAGTAACTCAGCTTATTGTAGAGTATAGTAAGTTTACTGATGATGCTATGTAGTTTATACTTTAGTTTGTCATGCAGTTTATACTGTAGTTTTTTACGTGGTTGTTTAGTAACTACAGCTACATACTATTAACATTCCTTTCCTTTGTTAATGCTCCCCCCCTTCCCCCCCCCCCTTTGATGCTGCTAATCCTGCATAATGCACGGGCATAGTATTGATTTGGAACCCCCCCCGCCCACCTCCTACGCATTTTCCATATGCTGAATTCCTCTTGATATGCAAATTATTTTGTTTAGGCGCTCTTCTTCCCACCTCCCCCCCCTCTAACCCAGCTTAAATATACGCTCCAAGCTTGGGGTGTTTCATTCTTCGCCTGAGGATGGCTGCTTGCGTTGTGGCCGAAACGTCGTGAGAATTGTTTTATTATGTTTTATTTTTATTATTTTATTACTTCCCTTCTACGTGACTTTACCGAAAGAACCAAGAAGATGAATCCCTGCAGTCACGAAAGCTTTAAATCGAAATTTAAACTTATCGCTGTGGAGGCCCTGAATCCCTGATGTCTGTTAGGTTTAGGTCGGTGTCTCCAAGGAACTCTCGACTTCCTACCAATACGTGGTTAATGTATTAACCCTGCAGGGTTGCTGAGCGAAGTCAACCCTCGACATGAACTTGCACTCACTGCGTTCCGATGACTTTAAGTGCTATGTTAAGAATGCCAGCTGAGCAAATCATATTCGAATTGGTTCCATCAAATAAGATGGTTTTAATCTGGCCTTCCCATGCCTCCGTTAAAATGTGACGTGTATTTGTTGTTATCAATTACAAAGCCATTGAAAATAACGGCAGTGGGTGTTTTATCAACAGTTTTTCACTGATGTAAAAATGAAACCTGTTTTCTTCATCTTCATAAAGGTGAGACGTACCTATGCGATAGTAAATGACCTATGGCTAAGTGTGGGCTTCAGTGTAAAATGACCCGTAAAATTAATACAGTAAAACCTCATGAAGCCTGAATTCGGGGTAAGCCAGAAAGGACACCAAAACAAATACATCAATAAAAGCACCAAAAACCCCCATTGGAATACGGTTCGCACACTTAGGCTGTAAAGAAACATGCCAATCTTGTGTAGGTAATGAGAGATGCACGTATTGTGTAAGACACTCTTGTAATACAGTCATTACAATTTAAGTCTACATGAGTACTGGAATAGTCATTCTACAGCTACGAGAATAAATTTACTCAGAGCCATGAAATGCAAAATGATTGTCCTCCACTCAACACCAATGCATTCTTACGTAAAATTAAATCAGGTTCTAGCATCGAATCAGTGTTACATAACACCATGTCTGCTTGCACTAATTTCACAAGAATGGTTTAATTGCATTCTTCAAGACTGTCATCTAAAGATAATCTGCTGCATATTTATTGAGACAATTAACTACTACTTGAGAAAAACTCTGTCTCTTAAAATCGTTATACACAGTATAATAACAAACAAAATATTGCTGAAGATAGAACAAGAGGACAGGAAATTACTTGGGATATTGAATAACATTTTACAACAATAATTTGCAACAATCATTTTCAATTGCACAAAACAGCCAATTTTCTCCAGCAAATTTGGAACAGATGGACTGGACAGTTCCAGTCACCAGAAGTAAAAATTTTGCCTCGCGTAGTCTCGATCTGAGCGAATGAAAACTCTTACCGATGGGACCTGTAACGTCCACACCAAAATTTACCCTCGCAGCCTCTCACGCCATTCTCCACGTCGCCATGACAGAAGGGCTCCCATTTTGCTGTACAGTATCATAACACAACGTACAGTGTATGGTTAGGTATATAAGTACACATTAAGAACACATTATCAACGTTTGCTTGTTTGTTGCAATTTTTTTATAAAAACCCAGCGTTCCATTTGTCCGTCAACTAAATTATAAGAGCCTTTCAGAAGGCCTCAATTAAAACGTGGGGGTAAAAACTAGATCCAACAGGTTTACAACAATTTTGGACCCCCCCCCCCTAAAAATGTTTTTCTTTTGTAGGCATATATGCCTACACACCCTGCATACAATGAGTCAGTAGTATCTGTACACATGGGGCGGGGGAAAGAAGACGACATCAGGAGGGGCGGCGGACGAGGTGCGAAGCAATGAGAAGCCCTCCACAGGAATTTTAAATGATATGTTTTATACATATAACGTTATTCCAAAAATGACTAGTGTCCCTATAATCAATATGAGGATGGGTCTTTGTGGCGGATGCTAGGGTTTTCATGGCAAGACAAGATTAAGCAATGCAGAAGTCGGGAAGGGGACAGGGCAGCTAAGAGTTATAGATATGATCAAGACAAAAACGGCCGCGGTGGGTGTGTGCTATATGGGGAAGGAAGGCATTGGAATGGTCTCCACGGGTCCCGTGACCAAGGGAAGACACAAATCCAGATGGTGAAACACTGTTGGAAAAATCTTGGAGCTCGTGTGCCTGTGCATTCGGCTGCATGATCTGGTTGAGTGTAGAGACCATGATGACATCTGGATATTGATCTGCACTTTAAATACTAGACTAACTAGTGTAGTAATGTACAGTACATGGAAAGTGAAGGCAAGGTAAAAAGCAAAGAGTACACGAAATGAAGAACAAGACATGAAAAGGGACGACAATGCCAACCCAAAGATGGAATTTACAAAAGGTTTTGGGAAAAGAAGAAATGCAACTCAGTATTTAAAGACATCAGAACAATACATGGCTATATGCACGCAGCAAAAAGGGGTTAGTGTTAATTCATGTGGTATCCATTTCGTTTTAATGTCCCTTTCAAACTGATCGATTTTCTGCTCGTTTTACTTCATGTTGTGTGGAATGCAAGAATGCAGGCTTGTGGATACTCACGGACGCAGCATTGACAGTTGACTCCACTGCAAAATTCTTTGACACTTATGCCATCGCATTTGTCACCAGTGTACTGACACTTTCCACCAACACTGGAACACTTTTCACTATACTCTTGGCATGCTGTCAAAATCCCCCAGCAACAACATACATTTTAAAACAGAATTGCATTCAATCCTCCATGCTACTGAATGGTAATCTATTGTATATTCAGTATTTTTTGTGCTAGTTTACACAAGCAAAACTGAGATTTTTTTCCATACAACACGTCATATTAAAATGAAGCCATAAAGTTATCAACCCATGTTATACCTTTCATTGAAAATAATGGCGTTGCATAAAACTACAGCGTAAGCTACTTAAACATTCCTGAGTTTATAATTTATCCATCAGCATAGACTGTAAAATTGACAAAGTATATATTTCGAAATTAGATATTACCGTTACAAAAAATATTCAATACATTTTTTTGAAAGGCAAAATAATGTTAATGGCTTATTATTAAACAAACCCGCCAAATATCAAAAGGACCTCATAACTCTGAAAATTACCAGTGGAAACCTCAGAAGTGCTTTCCTCTTCTAAAATACCAGCTATTCAAATTAGCTTTTGCGACGCGTCCTTTCACGCTGCTGCCCCACGTCTGTACTGGAATGCCCTTACCTCTCTACTTAGACTTGGTGCTCTACCCTTCCCTCTGCCTCCATAATTTTAAATCACTCCTGGCTCAGAATGCACACAGCTCGGCTGCTGCTCTGTACGCAACCCGCTTGCTGCGGCACCATTCCCGTGAGGTTTGATTTTCTCGCTCAATCGAGTTTGCCTCGCCTCGTGCACATCTCCTCTTCAACCCTGCATTACCTCGTCATTGGTTTTGTGCAATACGCCTGTTTTATTTTGTTAATAATATTATTTTGTCGTCTTTAAAGCGCTCTTTTTTCCTCCACCTCTGACGAGTTTTGATTCTTTGTTGCCTCTTCCTCTGTATGGATCGCTATGATGTTGTTGTTCTGTGCTGATGCACCATGAATCTTCTTTGCAAGCTAGCTGGATAACTGGCTAAATGGGACTTTCCGTGTAACAAATCAAGATTGATTGATTGAATATGCTGTAGTCAATGAGGGATTAAAAAAATAACTCCAAAGGCGTTATTCACTTAATATTTGCTGCATCGCGGCTACAGCACCTCCACACAGCAATGATTTAATTAATTAACTTAACTTGTGCGGTGCCAACTCCATATCTGTCAACCCCTTATAAAGTGCCTACCTTTTTACAGACCGATTCAGACCTCATTGGTCACTCCGGGCCCTTATAAATCTCAATGTTTATCTTACAAAGTCTTATCACAAGGGAGAAACACAAACAAATACGCTTTTTTGTCCGTATTTCGCCGTTTAGACCTGAAAACTCAATTTCCCTGTACAAGAATACGAGTAAACCGTATGTGTTGACAGCCATTCAACTCTATCCCATGCCTTGGCCCCAACTCTCCCTATTATGAGGTCAGTTCCTGTTCTGTCCATCACGTGCGCGCCATTTTATCCTTATGGGGGTACGCCGAGGTACTAACTTATACAAAATGGCCGAGGCAATTAAATATTTTTTTTCTGGGACGCTATTTTTTCCAGGGGTGTGCTTAACTCCGCGACTGGGGTACCAATCAATCCAAAATCAGTGCTACTCCGCGATTTCGAAACGCCAAACATTAGCATAAAAATCCGTTATGGAAAAATTTAACTTTGAATATTGAATTGTGTACAACTTGTCGAGATGAGTCTATTGCCGCATCGCCGACCATTAACAGACTAGAGATCACTGCATCACGGACATTATGCGAGAGCCGGGTACTATGGTACCCCGGAGTACCGCCTTAAGGTTAATTTGTCGTTACATGGCAGCAAGCACAAAGTGGAATTGATAGCCTGGATTAGGAAATTACAATATCTAACACAGATAAACAGCACATAACACATTTTTTTGGGTGGGTTATATCGGGTAAATATAAATGGGTCGTAAAACCCACCACTACACGACCACAACCAGTTAGTTACTACTTCAGCGCACCGGTGTCTTGGAAAAGAAACCCACAACATTTACAATTTGAGTACAACGTTTCGCTGGTGATTCAGTTACAGGTCCTCCAAACAGTAGACAGATCTGTTGTGTCACCTCAGTTCCAACTTCTAGCCCCCGCTCTCCCCCTTTGTTAGGTTACTTACCATCGCGCTTTGAATACCTAACCTTAAGCCAAAAGAAGTCCGGTCATCCTCGCAGTGGCTTTTGGCTAGCCATCGAACAAAGACGGTTACAGCATTGCACGTTTTCAGATGTGGCCGTCTGGAATGTTCTTCCGATATTAGGAAGGCACTGGAGCTATGCACTTTTAAATCTAGATTTAAAACTAATTTATTTATAACTGCTCTTTGTGTTTAGTATGTTGTCCTTCCCCCGCACCTCCGATTCGCACGGTTGGCTACGTACGGTGCAAAAAAGTTCAACATACATACAGCAGAACACACACAGCAACAATGGAGTTCAGAGCAAATTATCTTGTGATACCGCGTTGGCAACAGTGCACATGCACACATACAAAACTCACATTCGTCAATAACCGTGGCTCAAAAGGAAGTATAGGTGACGATTTGGTCAATGGCACTTCATAGCACATACAGCAGCCAGTGAGATAGAGTGGATAATGAGAGTTGGAGAATGTGCTTTACACCATTTTTTATTTAAAATGTTTGCTTATGAACAGTTTTTTTAGATTATATATGAATAGTTAGCTATTAATAACTATTGGGCAATGGACAAAATTCTTCAGTCAAAATGTTATTTCTAAATAAACGAATTTGTATTAAAAGCTACAGAATAAAATATTGCTGTCACACTGCATTACATGAAGCCCTGTTGCATTGAGGTCAACAAACAAAAATTAGCATAATTCACATCGTCATGTATTCTTGGCCAATTGTAAATATGTGAAGATCAAAGGAACTTCCAAATATTTTACATCCCTGAACTTTGCAAGCAGGGTAGAGGAACATACATTTGTTTTATATGAGTGTATTTTTATCTCTTGCTGTCCAATTTTACTGAGAAATAAAATGTGTTCATTAAATAATGTGCATTCCATTAGTAGGCACACCATATATGAACTTACAAAGGGATATGGTTTGTCTAGCACTCAATAACAAAGCTATGTTTTAAGTGAATGACGAGTGTTCACATAGGCCTGCCGACTTGTGTGCTTTTTATGGTCTCATTCCCACCATAAATCAAGACACTACCAACATGTCACTGACGCTGTTGTCCCCACTGTTAAAGAGGTGAGCCACTGGTTTAGACATGTCTGCACAGCAAGCTGATAGAAGATGTTGGGCAAATCTGTCGTCATGAATGCAGACTTGAAGATACTCACGGGCGCAGCACTGACAGTGGCGTTTTTCAGAGCACGGGTATGGGATGTACGTTCCTCTGCATTTCTCACCAATGTACTGGCATACTCCACCAAATATGGAACACGTTATATTCTGTTTGCATTCTGTTAGCACCCAGCAAAAGTAGAAATATTAAATTAGCATTACATTATTTCCTTTATGTTATGAAAGAGGATTCTTTTTTTGTATTACACAGACTGTAAATTCTCAGTCTCCAGTTTGGGACCTATGACTCAATCCCCCCACCCATTCTTCTCTCTCATTACACAAATTACATCAGAATTGGCTTCCTACAACTCCATCCTGTATCATTGTGGAATTGGTGATGTAAAAATTCTTAAAGGGTTAATGAACGTCTGCACCGTTTTTAAACATTCAGGCTGGCCTGCCTATGAACCATCCTGGGTTTAACCAGACATGATGGTATGAAGAGCTAACATCCTTTAAAGATCTGGACACAGTCCTGTCAGTGAGCTCTTCTGGCAGGCGAGGCTGCATTGGCTGGCTCATGTATGTATGCTGAACCTCCTTTGCACTGTACGTGTGTAGCCCATATGCTCAAGCAGCTTCCATTTGGCCAGATATAGTGGGCTAGACAGGCATGGCATGGCTAGAGAAGAAATGGGCTGAAGCAGTACAGGATGATCTGTAGCTAATTGGACTTGCTGATGACTGGTACTAGCGGTGTCAATATCGGCTTTTATAGAGGAGGCTTGTAAAGCATGCTACTGGGAAGTTGGAGGCAGTCGCCCCCCAACAACAACGAAAACCACAGGAGCGACGCTCACAATGGGCAAAACTTCGAGCCTATATAACGCATCCAATTGACACAGTGGGGAGCACAGGTGGTGCACCTGCCAGTAACCTCAGTCAACCCACGATATCTGGGTCTGTCCCGTGACCTGTCAGTGAACGTTCGACATTTCACCTGACCTCAAGGTGCATCTAGCCTGGTAAAAGTGCCGTGGTGATGTCCACCGCCACTTCGTGGTGAATAGCGGTTGTTGTTGATACTCCTGCACATTGGTGCTAACCACACCATTGCTATTGAGACGCAACCGCGCTCTTGCACCCACTCAGCACGTGCAAATATACTGTATGTATGTATGTGCTGCATGTGTGCGGAAGAATATAAAAGTTTATTTGTTAAACAAATGGTAGAACTTAGAAATATTGAAACAAAACGTTTAATCTTTGAAGTCTGCTCTACAAACTTGGCAATTTTTGATGATTAATATTTTGCAATTTTGGCACTAGGCATGCGCATATAAACGTCGTGATTTTCAATGGAATCAATATCATCGCTTTTTTAAATAGTCTGTGGCAATAACTACCCAAACAAATGTAATCAAAATTAGTGGAGGGCCTCATCCTGAGAGACAAACAAGCTGCCAAATTTATTCGAGATAAATGTTTTGTCCTTCACATTATGAATCACACAAAAATGCCCCTTTTGCTTAAAGCACAGATGCATACATAACCATAGCTATGTGGCAAGTACAGATACAATACACACTAATTCCACATTTTGGTTATATTTTGCATACAGTTATTTTAGTCCCGATATAAAAAATAAAAAATATATCATTTTGCTTGGAAAGAATATCTGCCATATCAGACTAACATTCATTTTTCAGTCCACAACTCATTCTATTTCTTTTATTTAAAATGATGGTGTTGCATGAGTCTAGAATACATGTACATTAAATTATGCCAATTGTTTCCAATTCAGCCCTAAGTATAGAATGCTAAATTGACTCTCAGTACATTTTAAGAATAGACCAGAGTATCCTCAGGTCATATGACTTAGTGCTGTGTTTAATGTAATAATTCAGACTTATTTATAACTCACCAATGCAGCACTGACAGTTTTCTGCATCCAGGGAGCACATGTCCGGGTAGTATTTTCCATTGCATGTCACGTTCGGGTTGTTCTTTTCCTGACAAATCTCACCAAGCGCCTGACACTTTCCACCCTGCTTACAGGCTACATGCAGTCCCATCACGTGAAAGGGGAGAAATCGGTCAGCCACAGTCACTCGGCGTGAGAGGAGCATTGCCCAACCTCCAATATGTTGACAAGCAGAACATATACCCATAATGTCACTTTTAATCCCTCATTAGTTCACCCTTAAAGCATAGCAATTGGTTGAATTCATATACTATTAATATCACACTTGCTACATCCACGCATCCTAAATTACAGCAAAATTACAACATCTCATTTGCTCTGAATCTACAAATATTTCTCAATTACACCACCCAAGGCACATCTGTTCCATAAAAACTTTTCAATTATAACATTCTGGAGACTGCTGAGCTCAAGAAATGTAGAGACCTGGAGCCTGAGTACCAAAAGGCCTATGCCATTCTATAACTTGCATAGGTCAAAACTTGTCCAATCTCCGATTCCATATGGGATATAAGCAAGATAATTTGCGTAAACTCCGTGATAACGTAGGGGTGGTCAGGGCCCTTGGTCCCTTTATTTAGCTTTCAAATATATGAGGCAGCAGAAGAAAGCTTCTCTGCAGAATCAAGAGATGAATTCTCACCTGGTTAAACAAATAAACTTGAAATCAAGCAACACAACTCAATACGGTACTTAAAATACATCATAACAATAAATGGGAAGATGAAAGTAGCAAATAGGGGGGTTATTCTGAATTAGTGGGAGCTGTTTCATTTCAATCTGTCCCATTAAGACCAATCTATTATCTGCTCATTCATTTAGTGTTGTGTGCCATGCATGAATGCAGGCTTGTGGATACTCACGGAGGCAGCACTGACAGTTGTCTCCTCCAGGGCATTCACCACCGTTAACGTATTCGCCATTGCAAGTGTCGCCAGCGTACTGACACTTTCCACCACGGCTGGAGCACTGTTTACTATACCGTTGGCACCCTGTTAACCCCCCCCCCAAGCAGCAACACAAATATTAAAACAATGACATACAATCCTCCGTGCTATTAAACTCATTCTATTTTGCATCATGCCTTTTTTAGTTTTGGTGTAAAAAAAAGAGCAAAATGTAGACAATTTTCCAGATAAGAACACTATAAACAATTAACTTTCTTCAAGTTGGCGACTTACATTTTCCCAATTATTTCCAATGCATCCGTAATCATAATGCAACATTGTGCACACAACATTTCACAGACATAATTAATCGTGACTCTGAGGCAAAGAGCCAAGAGCGGTGTTACTCAAAAGCCAGGCAAAAAAGGGAAAGCCTTTAAGTCTCTTGAAAAAACATGTGTAGATTGAACGCTGCTGCGAATATCCAACAGGATTGCTTTCCAGAGGGAGGCGGCTGCCACAGAGAAACAACACCTAGCAGTGATGGTCCTAGTCCTTGGCATATTTAGGAGGTTGTGATTCACACTGCAGTGTTCTACCACACGCTGTAGTACAGGGTGACAAGAGTGAAGAAATATACAGTGGATTACTGAAAGTAAATGTACGGTGGTAGAGGTAAGAAATCTTGTAGCTGACCTTGCTGGTGAAAACAAGTCAGTGGAGGGAGTGAAGGGAAGCGAGTAAATCTATCCGAGGATGACATACGCCAAGGATTACGTGGGCAAGATTTTATCGCAACCGTTGAGAGTTTTCATTTTACTTGATGAAGATCGAGATTTGAGCGGGGCCAGTTTGTCCAACGGTGATCAGCTTCAAGCTGATGAGTTGGGTGAAGGGGATAAGATGGAGAGGGATTTGGCGAGTAGATGCTCAACGGTTGGAAAATTGATGCTGCTTAGAATGTGTGAATACAGGGTAGTTTTGATTGCGATAGGCCCGGGTCATTGTAGCGAAATAATAAGGTGGTGGTCAGAATACAGTACTTTGAACGACTGGATCGCAGAGATGCAATGGCCCGGCTCAGGTTCAGTCAAGATATCAAGTGGTCTCTCAGTGCCTGTGGAAAATACTCGGATTGGACCAGTTTTTGCAAATTGTCAAGTTGTGGCAAGATTAATTTGCCTTGAGACAGCTGTCAGTGGTGGTTGAATTTGATTGTGGTTGGATAATTTTTTTTAAGTTAGTGGAAAAATTCTACTGAGTATTTTTATAGCGTAGAAAAAATTACGTCCGATGACTCAAACCATTATTCAGATAAAGGAGGAAGTGCCGTATGTCACACTTGAAGAAGCAATGTCTTTCACAATAGCAAATAAGTGAAACTTGAACAAAGAGATGCGTTGTACCAAAATGGCCTTCTGAAATGTTTGTTTTGCTCCCGGCACTTCTCCTGAATCTGCCTCAGGACAAACACCATGCCTGTGGTTCCCCAGTTGGCTCTGAAGCCACACTGGGTCTCTGGGAGGTGATCTTCAGCTATTGCGGGTACCAGTCTATTCAGCAGTACTCTTGCGATGATTTTGCCAGCGACGGACACGATAATTGGAACAGTCTGATTTCTCCCCTTTGTTCTTGTACAGGGTGATGATGACTGCATTTTTGAGGGCTTGAGGGAGTTTACCCTGCTCCCAGCAGCGGATGAAGAATTCATGGAGTTTGGTGTGCAGTGTTGGGCCTCCGTTCTTTCATACTTCAGGAGGTAAGCCATCAACTCCTGCAGCTTTACCACTCTTCAGCTGTTTAATGGCTTCCTTAGTCTCTTGTAATGTTGGTGCCACATCCAGTTCAGTTTTCACTGGTTGTTGTGGGATGCGGTCAATCGCTGGTTCTTGGACTGAGCGGCTAGCATCGAATAGCGTGTAGAAGTGCTCAGACCAGCGGTTCAGGATTGAGTCCTTTTCAGTGAGCAGTTCTTTCCCGTCTGCACTCCGCAGGGGGCTCAGGATTTGGTATGATGAGCCATATACCGCTTTTAGAGCTTCGTAGAATCCCCTGTAGTCGCCAGTATCAGCGTAAACCTGAGTTCTTACTTGCGAGGATGGTCCACCACTCGTTCTGAATCTCTCGAAGCTTGCGCTAGAGGGTGCTGCATTCCAGGCGGAAGGCTGCTTTTTTATGCGGGCAGGATGGTTGGGCCAGGTGGGCCTGGTGTGCTGATCTCTTCTTTGACCACAGCTCCTGGACTTCTAAGTTGTTCTCATCGAACCAATCTGTTTTTCTTCGTGGAGAATCCGAGGGTATCTTCAGATGTTTGCAGAACAACAGTTGTTATGCGGTCCCACAGCACTTCAGGAACCGGAGGCGAGTCTGCTAGGCAGCTCGGTTCCTCTAGCCTAGATCGTAGGCTTTTTGGAAAACTGCTTTCAACGCGGCAGACTGAAGGCTGCAGACTTTGAGCTTCTTCCTCGGGGCGCTACCTTTCTTTGGTTTGGGCTTAAAGTGGAAGCTGAGTTTGAGTTTTCAGCGGACAAGGCGGTGGTCTGTGTGACACTCGGTGCTCGGCATTACCCTGGTGTGAAAGACATCTTATACTGTACCTGTTTTCTAATTTACATTGCATATATTGATAAATGTGTGACATACAATTGATTATTCACTCTTATCATTTCAGACCAAACTATTAGCTGCTCATTTCATTTAGTGTGGTGTCTAAATGAATACAGATTTTTTTTTTTTAGATACTCACGTCTGCAGCACTGACAGTGACCTGGGCCAGGGCACTGCTTCTCGACGTATGTGCCTCTGCATTCCTCGCCAGTGTACTGACACGTTCCATTACTTTCCGTACAGTTGATACTTTGTTGGCATGCTGTTAGCACAGTAAAAGTATTTAAACAGAATGACGTGCGATCTTACATGCTACGAAACCGCTTTCTATGTTGGTCTATTGCCTTCTCACACTGCCTTAAAGGAAAAAAACACAATAGGCAACGTTTTGGGAAATGATCTTTCTGCATAGCAGATAGACTCGAGAGATAGAGTCGATGAGAGTTGGAGACTGCCTTTTATATATGGGGTCTGATGAGAATAACAAAAAATCCTGAACAATTTGTCATTTTGCATACCTATTAGCAGCTACTGAGTAACAGTCAAAACCTTCAATAACCAAACATGTATTACTAAATAAACTAATTTGCATTCAGAGTACAATAAAAATGGTAATGAAACATTGCATTGTGAGTAACTATATTGCATTAAGGTAAATGAAACATTTAGCATGAAGCTCTTAATGATGCATTCCTGAGCAACATTTTTATTTCAATAGGATTACAGTGCCTCTCAATAAATGTTTGGATCAAAGGCACTTTCAAAGGTTACAAATACATGAACCTTGTAAGCAGGGTGCAGGAACTAAAATCGTCGGTTTTCACAGCCAATACAATGATAGATATTTGTAGTTTCATGCCAACATTCTTATAATTAGTGTTGATTCATAATAAACGTTTTTGGGTTAGATCGCGTTATTTATAAATGTGTCGTAACCCTCCACCACCCGACACAGCCAATCAGCAAAAAAGTGTTACGTTGACAAAAGACAAATAGTTCACTACTTTAGCCCACCGGTGTGTTGAAGAGTGAATCCACAACATTTACAGTTTTTGAGTACGACGTTTCGCTGGTAATTACATCCAGCATCATCGGGCAATTCGCCAGAATGGTGAAGCCCTCACTTGCTCCCTTTCTTAAATAGAGCAGCAGGGTGACGTCATTATATAACTCATGCAGGTGCAACGATTTCAGGCAGGGTGGGGGAGTATTGTTATTATATAATATATTGGTAATCAGTCAATTGTTATGATTAGTAATGAGTTGTAATGTGTGTTATTGTAATTATATGCTACGTATGCTACGTTAGTAATCAGTTAATTAGCATGTGTTTCCCCTATAAGGAAATGTAAATTGTATTATTTCATAATACGCTTCCAGGCCGCAGTAAGCCTGTAGCTGTCAGAGCGATTAAAGTTATTTCTATTTCCCTCAATTTCAATGGATTCTTTAATTAGTTTTTGCCAGTGGAGGTTATAAATAAAGAGATCTAACCCAAAAACGTTTATTATGAATAATATTGGTCGCGGAAGCCTACGTGTTAAACTGATTAGTGTTGATGTCATTCGGTTTAATATATTTTTTCATAAACTAATCCAAACACAAATATGGATCGCGGTAGAGGAATTTATGGGAGACAAGTTAAAAACGATTATCAATTTAGCTTTTGCTGTCCACTTTCACTGGTAAATTAATTGTAATGTAACAAATGCGTGCTTCAATCGGAGGTTACACCAATTGAAGCACACGTTGGATTACATAGAGGGATACAATAAATATCGCACTCAATAATAATACCATGTGTTAAATGAAGGTCAGGCTTTCATTCAGTCCTGCAGGCTGAACGGTATTCAGTTTGAATAGGAAGGCAGCCTTTCTGACCTTTTCTGGTCTCATTCCCACCAGAAATCAAGACACATACAACATGTCACTGAGGCTATGGGCTCCACTTCTAAATCTATCGCCATGAATGCAGACTTGGAGATACTCACGGGCGCAGCACCGGCAGTGGTCTTTTCCAGGGCACTTGTTGATGATGTACATTCCTCTTTTGCACCCCTCACCAGTGTACTGACATTCTCCACCAATGGTGGAACACGTTTCATTCTGATTGCACGCTGTTAAAACCCGCCACCAACATCAAACATTAAAAGAGAATGACATTCTATCATCCATGCTACTAAACAGCATTTGATTTTGTATACAGTTATTATTAATCCTGGTGAAAACAAAAAGCTAACCTGAGATAATTTTGCAAGGAAAGAACGCCGTCATACCAAAAGAAAATCTTTATTATAGTTCCCAACCAATTTCATGCCTTTTATTTAAAATAATTAAGTTGCATAATTCTATAATGCAGGCAACTTGTATTTTCCCAATTGTTCCTAAACCAGCCATCAGTATAGAATGTAAAACTGACTAACAATTACATTTTAAAGTAAAAAAAAGCATAATTAAAACGATTAAAATACCATCTATTGTGCACTTTTACAAAAAAAATAACCAGTAAACAATGGGATAGCTAATTGGAAACACTATAACCAATGGGATATAAAACAAATCTTAGATGAGGATTTCAACACGCACTGCTTGCATGTTAAGCTAAACCATCTGATGTCCTATTCATTCAGCTACAGGACCTCCAACAAAGCACCTCCAAACAAGAGGCCGACCGAAATTTGGTTTCGTTTCGGCGCCGAAAGTTGGCAAATGGCCTCTTTCGGCATACTTTCGGTTTCGGCCGAAAGTAAATTTTGAACTTTCGGTTTACTGGTATGGGATGTACGTTCCTCTGCATTTCTCACCAATGTACTGTCATACTCCACCAAATATGGAACACGTTATATTCTGTTTGCATTCTGTTAGCACCCAGCAAAAGTAGAAATATTAAATTAGTTTTACATTATTTCCTTTATGTTATGAAAGAGGATTATTTTTTGTATTACACAGACTGTAAATTCTGAGTCTCCAGTTTGGGACCTATGACTCAGTCCCCCCACCCATTGTTCTCTCTCATTACACAAATTACATCAGAATTGGCTTCCTACGACTCCATCCTGTATCATTGTAGAATTGGTGATGTAAAAATTCTTAAAGGGTAAATAAACGTCTGCACCATTTCTAAACATTCAGGCTGGCCTGCCTATGAACCATCCTGGGTTTAACCAGACTTGATGGTGTGAAGAGTTAACATCCTTGAAAGATCTGGACACAGTCCTGTCAGTGAGCTCTTCTGGCAGGCGAGGCTGCATTGGCTGGCTCATGTATGTATGTATGCTGAACCTCTTTTGCACTGTACGTGTGTAGCCCATATGCTCAAGCAGCTTCCATTTGGCCGGATAGAGTGGGCTAGACAGGCATGGCATGGCTAGAAAAGAAATTGGCTGAAGCGGTACAGGAGAATCTGTAGCTAATTGGACTTGCTGATGACTGGTACTAGTGGTGTCAAGATCGGCTTTTATAGAGGAGGCTTGTAAAGCATGCTACTGGGAAGTTGGAGGCAGTCGCCCCCCAACAACAACGAAAACCACGGGAGCGACACTCACAATGGGCAGAACTTCGAGCCTATTTAACGCATCCAATTGGCACGGTGGGGGGCACAGGGGGTGCACCTGCCAGTAACCTCAGTCAACCCACGGCATCTGGGTCTATCCCGTGACCTGTCAGTGAACGTGCACCTAGCCTGGTAAAAGTGCCGTGGTGATGTCCACCGCCACTTCGTGGTGAATAGCGGTTGTTGTTGATACCATTGCTATTGAGATGCAGCCGCGCTCTTGCACCCACTCAGCACGTGCAAATATATGTATGTATGTGTGTGCTGCACGTGTGCGGAAGACGTTTATTTGTTAAACAAATGGTAGAACTTAGAAATATTGAAACAAAACGTTTAATCTTTGAAGTCTGCTATACAAACTTGGCAATTTTTGATGATTATTTTTTTGAAATCTTGGCACTAGTCATGCGCATATAAACGTCGTGATTTTCAATGGAATCAATATCATCGCTTTTTTAAATAGTCTGTGGCAATAACTACCCAAACAAATCTAATAAAAATTAGTGGAGGGCCTCATCCTGAGAGACAAACAACCTGCCAAATTTACTCGAGATAAATGTTTTGTCCTTCACATTATGAATCACGCAAAAATGGCCCTTTTGCTTAAAGCACAGATGCATATGTAATAACAGCCATAGAGGGTTCACGTGGGGATTGGCTTGCCGGTCCTGCTTTGTAGCCAATAAGGGTTGAGACAGGGAGCATGGCCTCTGCGTCATCACGGCGTGTTAGCAGGGGGGAGTGGCCTGGACATTCAGGGCCCCAGCTAATGGGGAGCCGGATCAGAGGCGTGGTCCCGGGATTGACAGGGAACCATCGAGAACGGTCAATGCTGTCTACGGAGGATTGGCTGGGGGGTACCACGTGACGAAGGGATTAAGAGAGAGAGAGAGAGAACGATCAAGAGCAGACTGGGGAACGATAAGAGCAAGAGCCACGCGCGTACGGGGGCTCTGGGTGCCACGTGCGCGGTGGGGACTTGGTGTGAAGTCTGCCCGCTCTCTGTTGTCTGCCAGCAACGGAGAGTGTGTGATTAAAGTGTATTGTGGAAGTGGAAATAAAAAGGACCGATTCCGAAGCCGTCTCAGAAGGATTATTATACATACATAACCATAGCTATGTGGCAAGTACAGATACAATACACACTAATTCCACATTTTGGTTATATTTTGCATAGAGTTATTTTAGTCCCGATGTAAAAAAGAAAAAAAAAATATCATTTTGCTTGGAAAAAATATCTGTCATATCAGACGAACATTCATTTTACAGTCCACAACTCATTGTATTTCTTTTATTAAAAATAATGGTGTTGCATGAGTCTAGAATAGATGTACATTAAATTATGCCAATTGTTTCCAAATCAGCCCTCATTATAGAATGCTAAATTGACTCTCAGTACATTTTAAGAATAGACCAAAGTATTCTCAGGTCATATGACTTAGTGCTGTGTTTAATGTAATAATTCAGACTTATTTATAACTCACCAATGCAGCACTGACAGTTTTTTGCGTCCTCGGGGCACATGCCTGTGTAGTATTTTCCATCGCATGTCACGTTCGGGTTGTTCTTGTCCTGACACGTCTCACCAAGCGCCTGACACGTTCCATTCTGCTTACAGGCTACATCCAGTCCCATCACGTGAAAGGGGAGAAATCGGTAAGCCACAGCCACTCGGCGTGAGGGGAGCATTGCCCAACCTCCAATATGTTGACAGGCAAAACATAAACCCATAGTCTCACTTTTAATCCACTTTTAATCCCTCATTAGTTAAACTTTAAAGCATAGCAATTGGTTGAATTCATATACTATTAATATCACACATGCTACATCCACGCATCCTAAATTACAGCAAAATTACATCTCATTTGCTCTGAATCTACAAATATTTCTTAATTACACCACCCAAGGCATCTCTGTTCCATAAAAACATTTCAATTATAACATTCTGGAGACTGCTGAGCTCAAGAAATGTAGAGACCTGGAGCCTGAGTACCAAACGGCCTATGCCATTCTATAACTTGCATAGGTCAAAGCTTGTCCAGTCTCCGATTCCTTATGGGATATACGCAAGATAACTCCGCGATAACGTAGGGGTGGTAAGGGCCCCTGGTCCCTTTATTTAGCTTTCAAATATATGAGGCAGCAGAATAAATCTTCTATGCAGAATCAAGAGATGAATTCTCACCTGGTTAAACAAATAAACTTGAAATCAAGCAACACAACTCAATACTGTACTTAAAATACATCATAACAATAAATGGGAAGATGAAAGTAGCAAATAGGGGGGTTATTGTGAATTAGTAAGTAGGAGCTGTTTCATTTCAATCTGTCCCATTAAGACAAATCTAGTTCTGGTAGTAACCTCCTGGGTTACACCAGCCCACGGGGGGATTATTCTGTCTGTCGTGCATTCCAAATATGGGAGGGGTGGGTGGGGCTGGGTGGAGAGGGGAGGGTGGGGAAGGGCCAGTGGTGGGGAGGGTGGAGGGGAAGGGTAAACATGCCCACTCATCCAACTCCCCCCCCCACCTGAACGCCGCGCTGTCCAACCAAGTTCCTACCTGCCCAGTCCAAAGGAACGTGTAACCTACTCACGCCGGCTTGTGCCCGCCCTCACAGTCGGGCATATTTACGGAATACACCACGCCGCCGTTGACCCTGGCCATTGACCGAGCAACCCAACGTTACTACCAGCTCCCTCCGCAGGAATGTGTTATCTGCTCATTCACTTAGTGTTGTGTGCCATGCATGAATGCAGGCTTGTGGCTACTCACGGAGGCAGCACTGACAGTTGTCTCCTCCAGGGCATTTCCCTTTGACATATCCGCCATCGCATTTGTCGCCAGAGTACTGACACTTTCCACCACGGCTGGAGCACTTTTTACTATACTGTTTGCACCCTGTTAACCCCCCCCCCCAAGCAGCAACACAAATATTAAAACAATGACATACAATCCTCCGTGCTATAAAACACATTCTATTTTGCATCATGCCTTTTTCAGTTTTGGTGAAAAAAAGAGCAAAGTGTAGACAATTTTACAGATAAGAACACTTTGTCATTAAACAATAAACTTTCTTCAAGTTGGCGACTTACATTTTCCCAATTGTTTCCAATGCATCCGTAATAATAATGCAACATTGTGCACACGACATTTCACAGACATAATTGGTCGTGACTCTTAGGCACAGAGCCAAGCCCGGTGTTACTCAAAAGCCGGGCAAAAAATGGAGGGCCTTAAAGTCTCTTTGAAAATGTGTAGATTGAACGCTGCTGCGAATATCCAGCAGGATTGCTTTCCAGAGGGAGGCGGCTGCCACAGAGAAACAACACCTAGCAGTGATGGTCCTAGTCCCTGGCATATTTAGGAGGTTGTGATTCACACTGCAGTGTTCTACCATGTGCTGTAGTACTGGGTGACAAGAGTTAAGAAATATACAGTGGATAACTGAAAGTAAATGTACGGCGGCAGAGGTAAGAAATCTTGTAGCTGACCTTGCTGGTGAAAAAAGCCAGTGGAGGGAGTGAAGGGAAGCGAGGGAATCTAGCTGAGGATGACATAGGATTCATTACGATAGGCTTGGGTCATTGTAGCGAAATGACGATAAGGTGGTGGCCAGAATAGGGTACTTGGAAGGACTGGATTGTAGAGAGGCAATGGCCCGGGTCAGGTTCAGTCAAGATATCAAGTGGTCTCTCAGTGCCTGTGGAAGATACTCGGTTTGGACCAGTTTTTGCCAATTGTCAAGTTGTGGCAAGATTAATTTGCCTGGAGACAGCTGTCAGTGGTGGTTGAATTCGATTGTGGTTGGATAATTGTTTAAGTTAGTGGAAAAATTCTACTCAGTATTTTTATAGCGTAGAAAAAATTACGTCCGATGACTCAAAACATTATTCAGATAAAGGAGGAAGTGCCGTATGTCACACTTGAAGAAGCAATGTCTTTCACAATATCAAATAAGTGAAACTTGAACAAAGAAATGAGTTGTACCAAAATGGCCTTCTGAAATGTTTGCAAATACATTAAATACCATTTTGCTGTCATGTGATCCAAATCTGTTGCATCAGAGTAGATTTGTAACATTTAAATAGCGTACGAAAATACTGTTTTCTAATTATATTGAATATATTGATAAATGTGTGACATACAATTGATTATTCACTCTTATCATTTCAGACCAAACTATTATCTGCTCATTTCATTTAGTGTGGTGTCTAAATGAATACATATTTAGTTTTTTAGATACTCACGTCTGCAGCACTGACAGTGACCTGGGCCAGGGCACTGCTTCTCGACGTATGTGCCTCTGCATTCCTCGCCAGTGTACTGACACGTTCCATTACTTTCCGTACAGTTGATACTTTGTTGGCATGCTGTTAGCACAGTAAAAGTATTTAAACAGAATGACGTGCGATCTTACATGCTACGAAACCGCTTTCTATGTTGGTCTATTGCCTTCTCACACTGCCTTAAAGGAAAAAAACACAATAGGCAACGTTTTGGGAAATGATCTTTCTGCATAGCAGATAGACTCGAGAGATAGAGTCGATGAGAGTTGGAGACTGCCTTTTATATATGGGGTCTGATGAGAATAACAAAAAATCCTGAACAATTTGTCATTTTGCATACCTATTAGCAGCTACTGAGTAACAGTCAAAACCTTCAATAACCAAACATGTATTACTAATTAAACTAATTTGCATTCAGAGTACAATAAAAATGGTAATGAAACATTGCATTGTGAGTAACTATATTGCATTAAGGTAAATGAAACATTTTGCATAAAGCTCTTAATAATGCATTCCTGAGCAACATTTTTATTTCAATAGGATTACAGTGCCTCTCAATAAATGTTTGGATCAAAGGCACTTTCAAAGGTTACAAATACATGAACCTTGTAAGCAGGGTGCAGGAACTAAAATCGTCGGTTTTCATAGCCAATACAATGATAGATATTTGTAGTTTCATGCCAACATTCTTATCATTAGTGTTGATTCATAATAAACGTTTTTGGGTTAGATCGCGTTATTTATAAATGTGTCGTAACCCTCCACCACCCGACACAGCCAATCAGCAAAAAAGTGTTACGTTGACAAAAGACAAATAGTTCACTACTTTAGCCCACCGGTGTGTTGAAGAGTGAATCCACAACATTTACAGTTTTTGAGTACGACGTTTCGCTGGTAATTACATCCAGCATCATCGGGAAATTCGCCAGAATGGTGAAGCCCTCACTTGCTCCCTTTCTTAAATAGAGCAGCAGGGTGACGTCATTATATAACTCATGCAGGTGCAACGATTTCAGGCAGGGTGGGGGAGTATTGTTATTATATAATATATTGGTAATCAGTCAATTGTTATGATTAGTAATGAGTTGTAATGTGTGTTATTGTAATTATATGCTACGTATGCTACGTTAGTAATCAGTTAATTAGCATGTGTTTCCCCTATAAGGAAATGTAAATTGTATTATTTCATAATACGCTTCCAGGCCGCAGTAAGCCTGTAGCTGTCAGAGCGATTAAAGTTATTTCTATTTCCCTCAATTTCAATGGATTCTTTAATTAGTTTTTGCCAGTGGAGGTTATAAATAAAGAGATCTAACCCAAAAACGTTTATTATGAATAATATTGGTCGCGGAAGCCTACGTGTTAAACTGATTAGTGTTGATGTCATTCGGTTTAATATATTTTTTCATAAACTAATCCAAACCCAAATATGGATCGCGGTAGAGGAATTTATGGGAGACAAGTTAAAAACGATTATCAATTTAGCTTTTGCTGTCCACTTTCACTGGTAAATTAATTGTAATGTAACAAATGCGTGCTTCAATCGGAGGTTACACCAATTGAAGCACACGTTGGATTACATAGAGGGATACAATAAATATCGCACTCAATAATAATACCATGTGTTAAATGAAGGTCAGGCTTTCATTCAGTCCTGCAGGCTGAACGGTATTCAGTTTGAATAGGAAGGCAGCCTTTCTGACCTTTTCTGGTCTCATTCCCACCAGAAATCAAGACACATACAACATGTCACTGAGGCTATGGGCTCCACTTCTAAATCTATCGCCATGAATGCAGACTTGGAGATACTCACGGGCGCAGCACCGGCAGTGGTCTTTTCCAGGGCACTTGTTGATGATATACATTCCTCTTTTGCACCCCTCACCAGTGTACTGACATTCTCCACCAATGGTGGAACACGTTTCATTCTGATTGCACACTGTTAAAACCCGCCACCAACATCAAACATTAAAAGAGAATGACATTCTATCATCCATGCTACTAAACAGCATTTGATTTTGTATACAGTTATTATTAATCCTGGTGAAAACAAAAAGCTAGGATTACAGTGTTCCTGCACCCTGCTTAAAATAGTTCCCAACCAATTTCATGCCTTTTATTTAAAATAATTAAGTTGCATAATTCTATAATGCAGGCAACTTGTATTTTCCCAATTGTTCCCAAACCAGCCATCAGTATAGAATGTAAAACTGACTAACAATTAAATTTTAAAGTAAAAAAGCATCATTAAAACGATTAAAATACCATCTATTATGCACTTTTACAAAAAAATAACCAGTAAACAATGGGATAGTTAATTGGACACACTATAACCAATGGGATATAAAACAAATCTTAGATGATGATTTCAACACGCACTGCTTGCATGTTAAGCTAAACCATCTGATGTCCTATTCATTCAGCTACAGGACCTCCAACAAAGCACCTCCAAACAAGAGGCCGACCGAAATTTGGTTTCGTTTCGGCGCCGAAAGTTGGCAAATGGCCTCTTTCGGCATACTTTCGGTTTCGGCCGAAGCCAAAAAGTTAACTTTCGGTTTACTTTCGGTTTCGGCCGAAAGTATTTTTTTTACTTTCGGTCTGGTTTCGTTTTCGGCCGAAACCAGAAATTTAGTTTCGGTCGGCCTCTACTCCACACAAATATCTGCAGTGTCACCTCGGTCCAAACTGCAGGCCACCAGTCTACTTTAAAGTCAGTAGGTACTACTATAGAGTCACTAGATACTACTGACTAATGTATGTAGGGTGTGTAGGTATACAGTATATGCCTACAAAATAAAATTGGGTGGAGGAGGGTAAAAAGGTTTTTGGAGGGGGGAGGTGTGGACATTTTTTGGAAACCTAGATCAACTATTTACCCCCACTTTCTTTAACTTTTTGATTCAGGACTTTTGAAAGGCTCTTATAATTTTGTTGACGAACAAATGGACAGACAAACGGAACACCGGGCTTTCACAATAGCTTAGTCTTTGTGGATGTATATATTAAGAGAAGACAAGTTTTGAAATATATATTTTCCCCTGAGCAAAGCTGGGTACTTCCTGCTAGTTTTCTCTATTTTACACTCCTTTCGTGTTTTTGTATTGTTTGCTGTTGTAATTTGCTGACCAGCCCATACTGGACATATGTGAAAAAGAGCTTCATAGCTCATCGGATTCCTCCTGCAATCTAAATAAAGATGCTAAGTGATCACCACGAGCAAGTCTAGCCAACAACTCTACTTTTTGAGCTACCCTCATCAATTTTTTATGCCTTTTACACTCACTCCACTCACTTGACCTTTAGACTCCCATGATTAAATGGAAAAAAACACCACAAGTAAGGTAAAAATAGCGCAAAAGGCAAATGGCGCATAAAGAAGAGTAAAAACTTCAGCGTTGTAGATGGCGGCACATGAGCCACAATCGACCACAGTACCGCGCAAGTAGAATACACCTCCGCTATGATGTGTTGTTGCCACAGTTGAAGGGGAAAACGGACGTAAGTTAAACTGGTATACACATAAAATCGCGAATAATAAAATTTCGCAAAAGAAAAATCCGCGAATGGAGAGGCTTTAATGTTTTTCTCAAACTCTTATTGAGTTATAACTAAACTAAATAATTTGTATATTACCAGGTAAGGCCCACTGAGCTCTATAGCTATTTTTCAGAAGTGACCCAGCGACAAATGATAGCTCAATGAAGTGGCAATTTATTGCAGCCAAATACTCTAAACGCATGATTTTAAATGTGTAGAGGGAAAGTGGAGGACTCCGAAAAGAATACATGCAAATTCCAAATATACAGGCGTCAGGGTCAGGATCGAACCCATGCAATGCATACCAGGCGAAGAAGACAACATCTTAAGTCTCATTTTGCTGTTGTTAGGCTATTCCACTCTGATGCATTGGAGCTGATTTGTTACATTTGTGGATTGGAAGAGAATCTTATATGTACCACTAATCCATGCTAGAAGGGAAGTAATAAAATAATAAAAATAAAACATAATAAAACAATTCTCACGACGTTTCGGCCACAACGCAAGCAGCCGTCCTCAGGCGAAGAATGAAGCACCTCCAAGCTTGGAGCGTATATTTAAGCTGGGTTAGAGGGGGGGAGGTGGGAAGAAGAGCGCCTAAACAAAATAATTTGCATATCAAGAGGAATTCAGCATATGGAAAATGCGTAGGAGGTGGGCGGGGGGGGTTCCAAATCAATACTATGCCCGTGCATTATGCAGGATTAGCAGCATCAAAGGGGGGGGGGGGAGGGGGGTAGCATTAACAAAGGAAAGGAATGTTAATAGTATGTAGCTGCAGTTACTAAACAACCACGTAAAAAACTAAAGTATAAACTGCATAACAAACTAAAGTATAAACTACATAGCATCATCAGTATACTTACTATACTCTACAATAAGCTGAGTTACTAACAGTAAGTAATACATAAAAAAATTCTACGTTGTAAAAAAATTATATAATATGCTTCCATCTAAACTTTATTCTCTTACATCACACGCGTCTATACCGTACTATATACTGCAATAGGTAAACCCAACATTAAATTACATACTGTATTGCTATAAACCACCCCTATACCTTATACATTTTAATATAACACTATGTATTATTCTACCCACCCTAATGTGTATCGAAATGGTTTATTACGTCCTTCCAGTGATTGCTAAGCCAGAATCCATCTTCTCGGTTAAAATTGTCTCTGTGTTTGTATATGTGGATCGCCTCATGAACGAATCTCTCATGATAGCCAGATGGCTTGCAGAGAACCTCTGTCTTGGAGAAGTCAATGTCATGTGAGCCCACTGAGTTGTAACAGTGATCTGCCACGGCTGAGGTGTTTGTCCTACCGTGTTTCAGGTCAGCTTTATGTTCACGGATGCGGTCTGAGACATGTCGTTTGGTTTCCCCAATGTAACTGCTACCACAGAGGCAACTTAGTTTGTAGACACCAGGGTACTGTATGTCTGGAACCACATCTTTTACAGACGGTACCAGATCACGGATTTTATGTACTGTGTTGAATCGGACCTGGATCTTGTGTTTAATCAGGATTTTGGAGATCTTTTTTGTGACCCCAGCAATGTAGGGTAAGGTGATGGTCTTGAAAGGCTCCTCAACAGGATCCTTCTTGATGGTTGGAGTGATGGCTTTGCGGATTGTGTAGTCGGAGTAACCATTAGCCTTAAGAGCTTGGCGTACGTGTTTGAGTTCACTGGAAATGTGTTCATGGTCGGAGATGCATTGGGCTCTATGATATAGAGTCTTGATGAGGGAATTCTTCTGGGATGGATGGTGGTGGGAATCCGGTTTAAGATAAGCATCCGTGTGGGTGGCTTTCCTGTAGACAGAGTGGCTCATTGAACCATCAGGTCTCCTTTTGATTAGGACATCCAAAAAGGGTAGCTTGCCATCATTTTCGACTTCCATGGTGAATCTGATGGCTGGGTGTATGGAATTGATGTGGTCGAGAAATTGGTTTAGAGCAGGCCGGCCATGTGGCCAGATGACAAAAGTGTCGTCTACGTACCTCTTCCATAAGGTCGGGCGTAGAGTGGCAGTCTGGATGGCGTCCGTCTCAAATTTCTCCATGAAGATGTTGGCTACAACCGGAGATAGGGGGGAGCCCATTGGGGTGCCCTCAATTTGCTTGTAGAAGGTTCCATTCCAGGTGAAGTATGTATTGGTTAAGCAGTGTCTCACCAGGGGGGGTACCCCAGCATTCAGTCCTTGATGAACCAAGTCTTCAATGATTGCGATGGTGTCAGGCACAGGCACCTTGGTGAACAAGGAAACCACATCAAAACTGACAAGCAGGTCGTCTGGGGACAGGGCAATCCCCTTGATTGTCGATACCAGGTCAGTAGAGTTTAGTACTGCAGAGGTGGTTTTTCCAGTGAAAGGCCGTAGGATTTCGGACAAAAAACGAGCCAGTTTGTAAGTGGGGGAGTTGATAGTAGAGACAATGGGACGAAGAGGTGTATCTTCTTTATGTATCTTTGGCAAGCCGTACAATCTTGGTGGCCTGGCTGCAGAAGGTTTCAACGAGAACTGTTTGGTCTGATCAATTAATGCGGTTGAAGCAGAAATGATGTTGTTGGTTTTGGAGACGAGGCTGTTGGTGGGGTCTCTTTTTATTTTTGTATAGCTGTCATCGTTGAGTAGTTCTTGAATTTTGTTGTTGTATTCTATTTTGTCCATGATGACAGTGGCATTGCCTTTGTCGGCTGAGAGGATGACAATGTCATCCCTCTTTTTTAATTGAGCTAATTCAAAACGCTCATCTTTGCTGATGTTGCTAGCTGGCATCTTAGCGTTTTTGAGGGTTACAGAGATTTCAGATCTTGTTACGTCTGCAGCGATGTGACTCAAGCCCTTGAGAGCTACATCTACTCGAGCAATTATATCATTAACTGGTATGTGTCTAGGTGTGACTGCAAAGTTTAGTCCTTTAACTAAAACGGATTTCAAACCTTCAGAAATAGGACTGTTACTGCGATTAATTACGACTTTGTTAACATCTAGCTTTTCAATGTGTGGGTCCGGTTTCTTGTTTGAGAGGCGGTTGAATTTGGAAATCAAGTTGTCCTTACATTTAGTCGACATAGCGGCAGCTGAAGAGGCAGTCATTTTTTCCACATGTTCCCAATCCGATGTGGACATTGTTGCACTCAAAGATAAGTGTGATTTGTAGAGTGTCTTGTCTAACTGATCTAGTTCTGTGCGCGTAAGTCTGATTTTCTCTGAGATAAGAGCTAAGCTAGTTCTAGGCAGAATTCGTTTCGCATTAGAAGAAGTTACAGCAGCAGATGTTAGTGTAAATGCGTTTTGTATTACCTTAGAGTCGCGGCATCTCTTCAGAAAGGTGAGAGACTCGATTAGCTGAGCCTTCTTATCCCGGAGCTTGTTGAAGGATCTCAAAGTTATGTGGAAACCCTCCCCGTAGAGGCGGTTAAATTTCGATTTAAAGCTTTCGTGACTGCAGGGATTCATCTTCTTGGTTCTTTCGGTAAAGTCACGTAGAAGGGAAGTAATAAAATAATAAAACAATTATCACGACGTTTCGGCCACAACGCAAGCAGCCGTCCTCAGGCGAAGAATGAAGCACCTCCAAGCTTGGAGCGTATATTTAAGCTGTAGTATAGTAAGTATACTGATGATGCTATGTAGTTTATACTTTAGTTTGTTATGCAGTTTATACTTTAGTTTTTTACGTGGTTGTTTAGTAACTGCAGCTACATACTATTAACATTCCTTTCCTTTGTTAATGCTACCCCCCTCCCCCCCCCCCCTTTGATGCTGCTAATCTTGCATAATGCACGGGCATAGTATTGATTTGGAACCCCCCCCGCCCACCTCCTACGCATTTTCCATATGCTGAATTCCTCTTGATATGCAAATTATTTTGTTTAGGCGCTCTTCTTCCCACCTCCCCCCCCTCTAACCCAGCTTAAATATACGCTCCAAGCTTGGAGGTGCTTCATTCTTCGCCTGAGGACGGCTGCTTGCGTTGTGGCCGAAACGTCGTGAGAATTGTTTTATTATGTTTTATTTTTATTATTTTATTACTTCCCTTCTACGTGACTTTACCGAAAGAACCAAGAAGATGAATCCCTGCAGTCACGAAAGCTTTAAATCGAAATTTAATCCATGCTACATGTACTACTACATTTGTGAACTACAAAGTGATTATTTGAATGTATCCTCTAACACGAAACTATTCTCAGCTCATTTCCCTTAGTGTTGTGTCTAATGCATGAATTCAGACTTAGGGATACTCACAGATGCAGCACTGACAGTTTTTTGATCGAGGGCACATGTCGGGGTAGTATTTGCCATTACAATGCATCTTAGGGTTTTTCTTGTCCATACACTTTTCACCAATATCATTACACTCTCCACGCTGCTCGCATTTGCCAGGAGTAGATACTGAATTTTGGAAATATGAAAACAGAATGACATTATCCTCCATACTACTAATCAGCATTCTGTTGTGTAAAGTATATACTGTATATTTCTGGTGGAATAGACGCAGAACTGAGATGATTTTACCGGTGAGTGACACATATAATATCAAACAACAAACTTTCCTCAAGTCCACAACCCATGTTATGCCTTTCATGCTTTAGCATACCTCTAGAATGCAGCAGGTGGCTTAATTTTTTCCCCAAGCCAAGTGACTTAATTTTAACAGTCACATCGTACATTATTAGTTACACACTATACCATTAAATATTATCCATAGGGTGGGTAAACGAAAATAAAACAAACGTGAGGATTTCTAAGCGGATTATTCGTGTGTTCAGCTAAGCTGTCTCGTGTTTTATCCCCATAACTACATCACCTCCGCAGAGCAGATACGAATTTGTTTTACTTAACTAACAGCTGGGGTGTCATCTCAACTCCACCCCCTATAATCCCCAATGCCCCTTTCGTAAAGCCAGTTATCTCCCTCAAATTGTGACCCTAATCCTAAACGCCATTGAACACCTAGAGACAACGGAGTGTACGCAGGTGTCTTTGGTCTGATTCACACCAGGAAAAAAACTGGTGGGAAAGAAAACCACCTTACAGACTTTGCATCACAACTTAACAATCAATGTTCTTATGCTGTCCTTGCTCAAATGAACAATGTGTGCAGAACTCATCTCTTTAGATGGCTCTGAGCCAGTGGTGGAAATTTCACATTTCCATGGTGGGGTTTAATCTCTGTATGGGAGGACCACTGATAATAAAAAATGATCTAACCAGTAATACGCTCGTTTAATCGCCTAAACTATGCAGTCGATCCAACAACCAAAGGATCTTCTGGATTAGTGCATCCTGTAAACGATTGTTTTAATAATTCAAGTAATGGACAAGTTTATATTTCATTACATCTCAGCCAACTGATAATGAGTGCTAATGAATGGCCTGACACATCATACATGGTGGAATAAAATCTGGTAAATTCGACAGAATGCAAAACAATACAGTGATACCTTTATTTTTCTAACCATAAACCATTCAGTCACGAATGTAGATCGAAAAAAATAACCATCAGGACTTTTCAACCTTTAAATATTTACCAATAAAAATATGCATGAAATTAAGCATTTCCATTATGGGGCGATTGCCTTCCAATTCTGATAAATGTGTGAACTGCAAAGTGATCATTTGAATGTCCCCTTTGACACCAAACTAGTATGTGATCAGTTCACTTGAGCACATACTAGTCCATTGACTAATTGAGAGCAGGGATTCTTAAACTATGATGCCGTAAAATGTTTACACCTTAGCACATAGGAACAAACTAACAAAGCCGGACCTTTTTTCGGCACGGGGTATTTCTTGCATCGCACAAATAATTAAATCAGTGTTATATTACTGGATTTAAATTACACTTACACTTAGTTAGCATGGAACATTTAACAAGGAATAAAATCATAACAATGAACGAAATATTAAACATTTACTCTACAGTTTAAACCAAGTTACTTACAATCACTAGTGTACTTAATTGGCGGTTTGCTCGTTGTATCTGGAGGGCCGATGGAACTTGTTGGATTAAGCGTATCTAAAATAAACGTTAAAAGAGAGACAGCATGAGCAGAGTACACAGTTGACCGAGACATCCGAGGGCACGGGGTCACCGATTGCATCAGACCACCGCACTGTGTGGCACTGACCTTGTGCTGTCCTTGTTTTAAATTAGATTTCTACATTTATTGAACACATTTTTAACTCGTTAAACATATATGTACATGAAAAAATACAGCACAGAATCACCACCATCAAATCACGTGATTGATTATTCCATGTGGATTGACTGCATTATCTGCCGGGCACAGTTGATGAACACACGAACGGTGTTCTAGCCTGAGATTTTCTATGTTTTCCCAGGTATCATTTTCAGCATACCTCCAATTTCGGATTACTAGTCTGAACTTATACATGACAGATCAAACCATAACACATTACAGAGACATAATCTTACAGTTAGTGGATTCATTTTGTGCATATTTTATGAGAACAAAACAATACATTTGAGAAATCGAACCATTAAACAGATGAAGTAAACGACTACCTTTGCATTATGAAAGAGTCAAACTTCCTGCAGTAGATAAAATAACAAGACACTCTTAGAAATGCAGCCAGTTGTAACACAGTTTTTGTTCCAACAATTTTTTACATGGAAATTAAACAGTGGTATGCTGAATTGTGCTAAAGAACTGATGCATCAGAGTAGATTTGTGAAATTCAACGGTTGAAACAGAATACCGTACAAATGCAGTTTTAAATGTGCGAGATGCAAAGTGATCATTTACATTTTTCCTTTCACACGAAACTGGTATGTGCTCATTTCACTTGAGCACGTACTAATTCCATTTACGAGTGGAGATCAGTGATTCTTAAACAATGGAAATGTAAAAAATTTAAGCAGTGGTCAACATTTGCACATTCACCAGTTAACGTGAATTACATCACTGCAAACTGAACATAGATACATTTGCATAATGTTTTACATAATATAGCACAGTTTCTCAAAGTTGTACAAGTTTGGCCCAACCCTTTTCTAGCATCCATCAAATAATTAAGTAAATATACTATCACTACATTTAAATTACACTTAATTAACACGTAATATTTAACGCTTAATAGAATAATAGGAAGTATTAAATATTTGCTTTTTAAACATTGTGGCTGCACAGCTCCATCTGAGTCACTCACCATTAATAGTAGGCCATCGATGATGTTTGGTTTTTGGTTCTTTGGTTGTTGATTCTTCATGGTCCACGTGGCGACTTGTCAATAGAAAATCCATAAAAACTGTAAAGAGAGACAGAGAGCATGGGCAGAGTACACGGGTGACATCCAACACACTCAAATATTGCGATGATTAAATTATATTTGTATATGCACAGCTTCAATTATGCTGAACAACTTTGATGCATCAGAGCAAATTTCTCAAATTTAAATAGTGAAAGCAAATGCACTGATTAATGTGTGAACTGCAAAGTGATCATTTTAATGTTTCCTTTCGCACGAAACTAGCATTTCACTTGAGTACATCATTCGAGTCCATTTTCAAATGGAAACTAGGCATTTTTGTAAACTATGCTGCTGTAAAATTCTTCAACCTCAACACGTGCATATTTATCAATTAACCTATTGATGGAATTACGCTATAGATTCATATCATTGCAAATACAGCAATATTTTCGAAGGCGGACTAATTGGAGGTAATAGCTTTCTAGGCATAGGGGATGTCTTCCATCTGACTAACAATGAAATCATTAACATTTCTGAATTTAAATTACACTCACGCTAAATTAGCGCGTAACATTTGACACGAGAGCTGAGTAATAGCAAAATTGTATTCTTAAATATTTGCAATAAAAAAAATCACAACTGTACAGTTATATCCTTGACACTTACAACTAGATGTTTTTGGCGGGGTGGTGTCTTGATCTGAAGGGTCTAAGGGATGTTTTGTTACTCTTGAAGTAACTGTGAAGAGAGAGAGCACGGGCAGAGGACGCGACATTATCGGACTACTTTACGGGTGTGATGTTAACTTGCACTTTCCTGTTTTTATTTTAGATTTCTCAATACGTGTAAGACGTTATATCGTAAACCGTATGTATATAAAATAAATGAAAGGCAATTCATTCACTCGGAGGAATACATATTCTTAACAGAGAGCAGTGCAACATTACCGTTAGATAAGGTCATAATAATAATAGACTAATGAATGTGGATTGACTGTGGTACGGCATATGGTGCCGGGCACACTGATGAGTATACGAACAGTGTTCTGGCCTGAGGTTTTATATTGGTTACATTTTGACTTAAAACTTTCGTGACTGCACGAATTCATGTTCTTTGGTTCTTTCGGTAAATTCACGTAGATAGAAAATAAAATAAAAACTCATGACGTTTCTATCGCAACACAAGCGCAACTGTTTATAAAGGCTTGAAATGAACGCAGCCCAAGTATCTCTACCAACCCTCTCTCGCCCTATCTCTCTCCCTCCCTCTCTCTCTCCCCTATCTCCCCCCCCTCTCTCTCCCCCTATCACCTCCCTCTCTCTCCCCATATCTCTGTCCCCTCTCTCTCCCCTAGCCCTGCGCCCTCTCTCTCCCCCTTTGTCTGCTCCTACATTAGCATTGCCTGCCCCGCCCATGCCGCTGACACACTTGGACTGCGCCGCTCAGCGCGAGCTCCACGGCTCTTGTGCCCCGCCCACTCACAGCTTTGGCTCGTCCATTCATGCTGCTCCACAGCTATTGTCCCCCACTCCTTCTGACACTTGGGCTACGCCCATTTAAAGCCTTTATAAACAGTTGCAGTTGGAGGCTTGCCCCCCTTTTCTCTCCGCCTGATGACGACTGCTTGTGTTGCGATCAAAACGTCGTGAGTTTTGATTTAACAAAAAATTCTACGTGACTTTACCGAAAGAACCAAATAATATATTTATATTGGTTCCCAGGTAGCATTTGCAGCATACCCCATATTCCACCTTGCTAGTCTTAGCTCATACATGAAAGATGAAACCATAACACATTACAGAGACAGAATAGTAAAACTCCCGAGCGGCCGCGCATGCCGTCTCCACAGGCTTCGAGTGCGGAGGATCCGTCAACCCGGCCTACTGCTCTCCGTGAGGAGCCGGGTTCGGCGGAACATTTGCAAATTCTCCCCGGGACCTCCAGGGTGAGCGAGCCCATCTCCCCTTGGGCCCGGCATCACGGACTCGCTCAAAGACTCGTTTTTCGTGATCCGGGTGTAGTACCAGCCCTAGCGGGGCTTGGTGAGTGCTAGAATAGCGCGGGCACCACGCATAGCGTGCAGTGCGGGCTCCCATAAGGGGGGAGCGGGAGAGTGTCAGCCCAGGGACAGGGTTGCCCCGGGCCATGGCACTCTGGTTGACCCCGTAGACACGGGATCTGGAGAGAAGGCCCCAGGTGGGGGGGCTAGGGGGTGATCACGTGTCCAGGGAGAGCTCTCGAGGGGGATCGAGAGAGAACTAGAACGCTCGAGAAGTCGGGCGGGACCGGGGTCGCTGCATTCGACAAGCTGGAAGCTCTACGTCTACAAGCTGGAAGCTCTACGTCTACAAGCTGGAAGCTCCACGTCCTACGAGGCATCAACACGTGGTCGGGGACCCGAGTGAGGGTCCGACCCTTTGTAGCTGTAACTCCTACGTATAGTGTAGTTAGCTGGGTGGTCACCACCCTAGGCTGTATCTGGTAAAGGGGCAGTTACCCCTTTGTGTTAAGGTGTTGATGTTAAATAAACGTGTTGCCTCTAAAGAATAATGTCTGCGACTCAGTTGGACTCACTACATACCAATGGAAATCAGGCATTTTTGAACTATGGTGCTGTAAAATTCTTAAACCTCAGTACTTTTCAACATTTACATGTTTATAAATGAACACATGGGTGAAATTATATTGTTATAATACATAAATATTTTTGAAGGTGGACTAACAGCTTTCTTGGCACGGGGTTGTCTTGCATCCCACAAATAATGGAATAAGTTAACATTACTGCATTTAAATTACACTTACACCTAACTAGCACCTAACATTCAACACTTAATAGCTAAATAACGACTCAATGTTTATAACTGCCAGATTTTCTATTTAAATATCAAAACTGTACAGTTGAATCAAAGTTACTTAAAAATTTCAATCCATGTGGAGTCTCTTGATCTGGAGGGTCGAAGGGAGGTGTTGCTCTTGTAGTAACTGTGAAGAGAGAGAGCACGGGCAGAGTACACCCACGAGTACGGCTTCGACGACAGCATCGGACTACCTCACGGGTGTGATATCAACTTGCATCCTCCTGTTTGTTTTATTTTAGATTGCTAAATACGCGTAAGATTTTAATTCGTAAACCGTATGCACGTAAAATAAATGAAAGGTAATTCATGAACTCGAAGGAATAAATATTCTGAACAGAGAGCATTGCAGCATGACCATCACATTAGGTGATAGACTAATGCATATGGCTTGACTGTGGTACAGCATATGGTGCCAGGCACAGCTGTGGAGCATGCGAGCAGTGTTTTGCCCTGAGGTTTTACATTGGTTCCCAGGTAGCATTTGCAGTATACGCCATATTCCGCCTTGCTAGTCTGAGCTCATACATGAAAGGTGAAACCATATCACATTACAGAGACAGAATATTGAAACTAATGGATGAAATTTGTGGATATTTCTTGAGGAAAAAATAACACATTTCAGCAATCAAAGCATTACTCAGATCAAGCAGAGGAATATATATATGATATCACATTTGAAGTACGCACTGCCTTCACATTATGAAATAGTATAACCTGCACTAGATGCAATAACAGAATCAACTATAAAATAATTGTAACCAGTTGTGACGCTTTGGCTTCGTGTTCTTGCATTCATGTAGCATTTCTCTCTTGGCGTGAACAAAAGCTTCCACTGCTCATTTGTGTTGAGTTCGAGTCAATCTTTCTCCCATTCCCCTTTTATCTAAAACATTTTTCCTCAACACGCGTGCATGAGGTCTGGTCAATGGCCACACAACGATACAATATCTACTGTCCCGCAATACGATCACTGAGTTCTGCGACAGAATATACAGCACAACAACAAAGTCCACATTCCGCAATGATCTAGTAATTTATACAGCTCAACCACAAAAAACTCAAACCCTGCCAATATTGAATTATATATACACAGCTTCAATTATGCTAAACAGCCCTGATGCATCAGAGCAGATTTGTGAAAATCAATTAGTGAAACAGAATACCCTACGAATGCACTGCTAAATGTGTAAACTTCAGAGTGATAATTTTCCCTTATCCTTTCACACCAAACGAGTATGTGTTCATTTCACTTGAGCATATACTAGTTTATTTTCAAATGGAAATCATGGATTTTTTTACTATGGTACTGTAAAATTCTTAAACCTCAGCACTTATCAACATTTACATGATCATAAATTAACAATGGTGAAATTGGATTATTATAATTGCATAATACAGAAATATTTTTGAAGGCAGACTAATTGTGGGTAACCGCTTTCTAGGAACGGGGTTGTCTTGCATCCCAAAAATTATTAAATAAGTTTAACATTACTGCATTATTATACTTACACCTAAGTAGCACCTAACACTTAATAGCTAAATAACGACTCAATGTTTATAATGAAAGATTTTACAATTTAAATATCAAAACTGTACAGTTGAATCAAAGTTACTTACTATCAAATTTCAATCCATGTGGAGTCTCTTGATCTGGAGGGTCGAAGGGATGTGTTGTTGTGCCTGAAGAATCAACCTCTAAAGAAACTGTAAAGAGGAAGAGACAGTACGTGGTTGTCTCAGACATCCAACAGCATCCGATTACCTCACGGCGTGGTGTTAACTCGCATTCTCCAGTTTTTATTTTCGATTTCTAAATATATTTAACACATTTATTTTGTTAAACATGTGCACATAAACACAATGTATGTATATAATTCACTCAGAATAAAAATATGAATAAAAGAGTGCATATCATCATCATCATCAGATCACGTGGTAGGCTTGTTCAGCATGATGTGGTGCCGAGCACAGCTGATGAGTACACGACCAGCGGTCTGGCCACGAAGTGTGATTTATTCAGGTAGCCTCTCTAACATGCCTCAATTCCAACCAAATGTCTGGATTCATGTCTGGCGTTGAGAGGTTTATCTGTAGAGTACTGTATTGTTAACAATGAAGGTATCCCATTCGTAAGCACAATAACTGGTTTTGATAGGGTACATCCCATCAAATGGGAGGCTGAAATAAATAAAGGAGGTTCATTATTGTTCATTCAGAAATGGTAGCCCTTTGCGAAATTTTTTTTAAATTCGTATCTTTTTAGGGTTAGCTTGCATAGGTATGTTCATTTCTAACTTTTACCCTCCACCTGACAGTCAATCTAATCAAGTTGTCACGTGGCCAAATATGCTGGTTTGGTTTATCAGAAAAAACACAATGTAGAAAAGCGAGCAAAATGTTGAAAAATGTGTACAACGTTTACCTTGAGATTACATCCAGCACTATCAGTTGTTAACACAAGCTCAGGTCTCGCTTGAAAGAGCTTCCAGATCCGAATTCTTAAGTAGGTGCTATAACATCATCAGCACAGCGTGCTGGTGAGTCTGATTAATATAGAGACTCCATTTTACGGTTTCGTGAACATAGGCTTTCACGAGTTACATGAAGGTGGAATGTGTTCATAATTAAGCTGCAGTTATGCAGTGGTGATTCGACTTAAGCCTTAATTGGTCAATAGGCTTAGTGAAATTAGCATTGTGGAAATGTGCAAAATGAGGATTTAAGTGATACCGGTTGATGGAAGAGATTGTTGTAGTAACATTATTATACTAATTGATCGATTGCTTTAGTCTAATTGCCTAAAGATGGTTGCTGTCATTATGAATTGAGTTAGGTAGTATTTCATAACGTGTTTAATTTACTCTAATTTTAGGTTACGTGGTTCCCACTAGCACGTCATTGAGAGCTGTGCGACTAAAACACAGCAAGTTAGCACAGTAGAGGGCACAGGTGATGCATCTGTCAGTCAATCCATGGCACCTCGGTCTGTCCCGTGATCTCCTGCCAGCGGGCCTTCACGTAGCCTTAAAGTGCACCTAGCCTGGTGCAAGCGTTGTGGTGCAAGCGCCTTGGTGACGTCACCGCCACTTGGTGGCGACTGACGGGTATTGGTATTGGGGTACAGCTGACAGAGCATAACCTTGGCGTTAAATGTGGAACCCTAAAACATAATAGAGACTGAATAGTAAAATTTGTGGGAAATGTTATGCAGATTAATATACAAAAAAAAATCATATATGCCAGCAATTAGATCATTATTCAGATGGAGTAAATATCCAACGTTACACTCGATGACATAAACCTTAAATGTTGCAGAATGGAAAAAATGGGAACCTGAACAGGAGAGGTTAATTGTTGGAACAAATTTAGTGGATGCGTTGACTAAATGTTTAAACAGAAACGAAGTAACATTATGCAGCCGTTTACCATTAACCTCATACATCAGAGTAGACTTGTGAAATGCAATGTGTAAGAGAATATTCTACGTAACTCTTAATCCATGCTACGTGCACAGCTAAAATGTTAAACTTTAAAGTGATAATTTTAGGACCATTTTTATATCATGTACAGTAATTCAAACAAACTGCATCTCACAACACCGCACAATCTGGAAAACACTGAGGCACATAGTTTAAGATGTTCTCAGCCAATTAATGAGTGTTTATACACGTGGGAGGAAACAAAAACACCAATAAAAAAACAACTTTCTATCCCATACAGAAGGGATAAATGGAGATTATTCTGCACTTTGCTATACTGCATTATCCAGGCAAGCTTGGATATAGCACCACGGAAAGGGAGTTTTGCAACATTTGTGTGATCCGCCAAACCTCCTCTATGCAGTGTTGGAATATAGGCACAAGTCTGCACCTGTCCTTACCGAGCAATCCATTATAATAATTGGTATTGCGTCTAATGCATGTGTAAGGGATGTCACGAGTTGGAATGGAGATAGACAGTGAGTTAAGGGGCATGGAGAAGGTTCCTGCTGAAATGAGGGAGATAGGGGGGCGGGAACAGGGGAGAGGGGGAGAAGCAGGCGAGGAGATATAGGAGGGGGCATCAAGGGGCTGGGGCATTCTGGCAGGGAACGGATTGGGAGAGGGCTGGGAGCAAGTGTGGGCTGGAGGCGAATAAAGGACGCAGCCCCCCAAACATCGTGTTGGCTCTGCTCTAAACATGCATGCTGACTTGTGGATACTCACGGACGCAGCACTGCCGGTTGACTGGTCCACCGCACTTGCCCACGACATACGTGCCATCGCACGTATCATCATTGTACTGACACACTCCACCTTCACTCGCACACTGAACGTCTTCCTCGTTCTGAGCCACAGCCAAGCCTGCGAATGCACAGCATTAACAAATATTGGTGATGAACAGCAATCCCGAAAAGCAAAGTGTATCCTAGCATGTCTTGTGCTTCTTATCAATTCATATTTTCAAATATTATTAATACAAACAAATATGGTTTCACATCTCCCATGTTGAAAAACGTTATTTTATTGTATATAACGTATTTTAGTCCTGGTGCAAAACAAAAATAAAAACTGTGATCACATTTTGAGTGAAGAACACGTAGAATATAAAACCACACACTGTCTTCAAGTTCCCAACACGTTTCCTTCGAATTGAAAAGAATGGTATTACCAAATTCTATAATGCAAGTGACTTTACGTTTTACAAATTGTTTCCAATTCTGCCCTCAGTGTAGACCATACAATCATTTACTGAATATGTCAAATTTGAAATCCATCTAAAAATAAGAGATCCCAGGAGAGGCAGGAGGGTTTGTCTCCTTCACACTTAGACAAACTGGAAAGCAGTGGACTTAAAACTTCTATGAACAAATCACTGCGAGCGGTGTAAAAGCCAATTGACTTAATGTTCGCAGAAAAAGCGTGCATTATTAACACATTTAAATTCGCATGTTTACTATTTTAAAATGTGAAGTAACGTGATTGACTATCAGAAAAACGATCCTTCGATCATTGGATGTTTCCAATCACTATTATTTTAGCATTTGTTTGAATATAGAGAACTAAACAGACCGTACCAGGTCCCAAAAGGACAAGTAGAATGAGAATATTCATTGTCCTCCTGTTCTCCTTCAACAAGACCAATGCAATATTGGAGAAGTTTCAGAAGCACTGCCCTCTGATTTCCCGACTCTTATGCCAAACATTATATAGCAACATGCAAATTGCCAGTCATGCTTGTATTGCATTAAAAATATTTGAATTCCTTTGACATTAAATATTAAAGGATTATCCTTCTCATTGTAGTTATTGCACTCGCTGTATTGAGGGCCCGATTAATATCTTGAGTAGACAACTGAAACACATCGTCCAAAAAACTTGACCTATTGTATATAACCGCGCCTAATTGATGCATGAGGTGACATTTCTGCTTCGGTTCAGTATTGGCCATTTTTAGACATGCCATGACTCACCTTTTATTTAAGCTTTAGTACCCACATTATTTTAATTTGTCATTCCAATAATAGTTTCCCAGCTCTTGATATCATTATGTTGTTTATACAGCTGAAATAGTGATTTAGTTCTAGCGAATGTACATGTACAGCCTTTTTGTCAATAGTTGATTAGGACGCATTAGTCTTGTGCTGAATGTTCAGATACGAAATATAAAGCATTCTAAATTATGCCAAAATGGGGAGTCACCCTTCAATACATTTGTTTTAAAGTAATGCACCACTGAGGATCCACCTGTATCTCATTTAATTTAAGATTGGGTTTGATTCAAGAATTGATTCCTGTTTAACACGGTGAAAAGGTGAGAGATGGAAGCCAGACTGGACTGCGGCCGACGTAAAAAATAAACATCTCATACAGGACCCTAACCTCGAACCTCCAGGTTTCAACCTTGCACGCCACCAATGGTTGACCATCAACCGAATCAGGACCGTGCATGGCCGATGCGGCCACCTGATGCACAAATGGCGCATCAAAGATTCGGCGGCCTGCGAGTGCGGCACCAATCCCAAACCATTGACCGCATCACAAACACTCCGCTGCTGCTGTTGTTATCTTCACTCCTTTAAAGGAGGAATGGACAATATCCATTTTGCGTCTGAACAGACAATTGAGTGGATAACAAATCTACAATTACATGTTTTATCTGCTGCTATTGATATATATGAAAGAAGAAGTAGATTGTAGAAAAAAAACTACAGCAGTGGCTGCAGGGGTCACGGTAAAGCAAGGAAGTATAACATCAAAATAACATACTTGCGTATTCAGTATTTGCAACATGCTTGCGTTGTAAATACTGAATACATTATACCAAACATGATGAAAATGACCATTCACAGGTAGGAATTGTGTGTGAATGTGACAAATCAGAAACCAAATCATCTCGATTTTAAGCCTTTTTAATTCCAGCAGAAACGGGGGAGGGGAGGGGGCAGATTTGTATGGCACGTTCGCTGGCATTTTCACGTCGGTTTAAACTGATGGATGTCCAACCAATAATGGAGTGTAATGCATGTTCAAGTCATGCATTATACAGAATCAAATTCCTCTCACAAAATAGTATGTTGACATTAAATACAGGCTTATCCTTATCACTGCAGTGCTTTTAATCGCTATATATAGAGCCAGATGAATATGTTGACTCGACAACGGCGCCAAACAAAAAAGTATATATAAACAATACTTTGCCACTTTGTAGCTAATGGAGACAATCGATACGTTGTTTCGACAGCTAAAATGAACATTAATAACTTATCTACACGTACAACCTCTTTGTCAATCGACAGCTGGTTGACAGCCTCCCCACACCTGTGTGGGGTTGCGTTACTTGACCATTCTTCACTACACTGATCATTGCGGGTTGAAGGCAGTTGCAATATAAGTACAGTACAGCAATAGACTTCGCTACAATGCTCTTTACTAGCCACTACGAAGCTCCGTAAGGCCTGAAAACGTTTTTGTGTCTGATGCTCACCCATTCAGGCTCAACTCTGCTTAGCTTCTGAGGGGAATAACCAATACCATTAGTTGTGTATTGGTCGTTGTGAATACTCCTATTCTACTCGTGTGTATGGAAATATGTTCAGGAGCTAAAATCATATGTCGGGGTTTGCTAGTGACGAGAAGGCTTCAGGAGAGAGTTTGTGTAGTTTTGCTATGTCTTCGTTGAAGGAGCACAGACTCCATTAGATTGAAATATGATGATAGTTTGCGTTCTAAGGCCACAGTAATACTGTGGCATATGTTAAATTTGCCATACATGACGGAGATGTGCACATCGGCCTGCTGATATTATGATGTGATTGATGGTTCCACCCGTGTCTTCGAGGAATGCCAAAACCAGGAGGTGCGATGTTTGGGTTTCGAATAAGGTGCTTATTCTGGATATCCGCGTTGTTCCACTCTGTTCACCAACATTCTTCTGGCTCGGAGTGAGATTCTAGGATGGTGAGAGTGTGATCCCAGAAGGGGGATCGGGACTTGAGTCATCGTCGAGGTACGTTGTTGAGGTCTTGGTTGATGGATATGTTGTTGTCCTTGGTAAGAAAACGTGTCAACTCTCTTGCAGTTGGAATGTCTGTAGATATTTTGGTGACAGAATGATCGCCATAACAGGGAGCCAGGTGATTAATGTCGGTTTCAGTATTCCAGTTATTATTTTTGCATTATTCAATTGTGCATCTAGCAGTTTTGTGTACGACTTCCCGGTCCAGGCCTGAGTACAATACTATGCTACTAAGTAGATCAGTGAGCGGGCGGCAGTTCGCAGCACTACAGCTGTGGTTTCCCAGGTTGTTCCTGCAAGGGCCTCTCCATCGACATAGATAGTCGAGGGGATGTTTGGTTGGTCCGATAGCAGTTGGTGGAGGACCTTGGTTTTGGTGATGTTCACGGTTAAGGCACATCTCGTAAATGCATCTGGATGTCCTGTGTGGTGTCAGTCCCCGCACGGCAGTCGTCCACAAACTGCAGGTAGAGGGTGGAGAGCTTCCCATCCGGACGGTCTTGGTTACTGATGCCAGATGGAAGGCGATCGCAGACAAGTAGCGTGAACATGACCAGATAGATGGTGAATAATGTGTGGACAATCACGCAGCCCTGTTTGACACCCATTCGCATCTGAAAGGCATCTGTTTCATATCCCCCACTTAGCACGGTGGCGATCATGTTGTCGTGCAGGAACCGCAGAATGGAGTCAAATGCCTTGGCTAGGTCGATAAATGCCAATAAGAGTTATTGAATCTGTCGGGCAGCGAATACCATATCTGCAGTGCCCGAGGATGGTCAGAATCTGCAATGTATCTCCGGCAGGACCTCCTAAGCAACGGTATCCAGACCACGGAGCAGGATGCAGACCAGGATATTTCCTGCTTTAAAGAAGCGGGAGATCCCCCTGTAGCTTTCACAGTAAGACTTGCCCCCCTTCTTGAAGATTGTTACAATAGTCACATTTTTGAGGTCATTGGGAAGGTCTTCTTCCTCGCAGATATGGAGGATCAACTTGTGGAGCCTTGAAGTGAGCTGGTGGCTGCCAGCTTGAAAGACTTCAGCTGGAATGCCATCCTGACCACAGGCTTTGTTTGACTTTATCAACTTGATTGCACGCCTCAGCTCACCATTGGTTGGTGGCTCGCTGAGGTGGTGCTCCATGGGGTGTTGCCGTATGGCGTGGAGGGTCTCATCTGTCATGGTGGATTTCCTGCTCAATATCTTTTGTAATGCTATTTCCAGCATTGACGGATGGCATTGTCATAAATCAGGAGCTCTGATCTATGATGTGACCTGATAGGGTTTTGTCCTGAAATCTGTAGCTGAATGCTGTACACCCCTATGAACTCAATCAGCTCACATCAAGCTACAGTGGCCAAGATGCTGGACAAGGTGCAACATGTGGGACTGGAGTTGCCCCCTCATGTCGGTATCTTCAAGCCTCCAGCAATGCGCCTGAAGTCCCGAGACCCAGTGTGGGCATTACCACAGCCCAAAGACTCCGAGTATGCGATATACCCAAACTGCCTGGGGCGAGGAATGGAGATGCGTGGATGTGCCTAACAACGACCTCATCAGTGATCCGTCTGTCCAGATGCCTGACTTCGACTTCCCAAGGTGCTAGTAGGTTCAATTGAACCGCTTGCGGAGTGACCGATGGGGCGTACTAGGTAACAGCCTGCAGTGTAGGAGACTGTAGCACACATCATCTCTGACTATGAAGTCCGTCAGGGCGTGCCGGGCAGATTTGTTGCCCTACACGTGCTAGAGGAGGCTGTCACATGGCTCTATAGCTACGTGGGCTGACATCCACTCACATCATATCAACATATATATTTATTTTTCTTCACTATGGGAACCTCATTTGCCAGTAAAAATATGATAATTGTTTTTTTTTGTTGCCAGATAGAAGGATAAAAAAACAATTATCATTTTATTTTTCTTGTGTATCTGGTGCTTTGTGTAAAAGCATTTGTTAAATAAGTAAAAAGAAACCCACGGCTTCCTCCCCTAATTCCTGGCTCCTCACTCCCAGCCACAAATCTCCCTTTATTCACACCTTGGACCATATTCTCCTCATCTCCAACCACCAATCGCTTCTCTTCATACCTCGAGAGTTTCTCCCTGTCAACTCAGTGCAGTGATTAACATCAGCTTGCAGGGGGGTAGGGAATGCTGATGTAGTGGGGACCATTATGGGGGTCTGTTATAGCATGTTAGTGCTAATACCTACGTGATCTGGGGGTAGAAATACTCACGGCATCCCAGGTTACAGTTAAGATGACGTCATGAGGGACAGGAAAGAGAAGGCATGGCGAGAGAGAGGGAACGCCCAGGGAGAGACTGGGGATGCCACTGGATGAGGCGGGGCGATCGGGGCGCTTCCTGGAGAGATTCAGAGTGGAGTGGACGCGTGCGGCGTGAGTTTGCGCTGAAAATAAAGAAGAGTGTGTCATCTCAATTTCCATCTGGTGGACTCATTACAACTGGTGGCAGTGGTGGGATTGTGAAGATGCCTCGACAGAGTAATTGAAGGACCCTGACCAAGACCCCAATAAAGAGGAAGAACATGTTCCTCTTCCACTCCTAGTGCCCCACACGGCCGTTATCTGGAGACAGCACGGTCTACAGACAGGGTCGGGATGGCTCCCGAAACATAAGAAGACGACGAAAGGTGAGGAGCAACTCGTCAGAGAGCCGTCGACCCCGCGAGAGAAGTAGGCTCTGGAGAGACTGAGTCGATCAACTCACCGAGACGGTAACGCTACTCCTGCAATAGTTTGAGCTGGAAGCCCCATAGTGGGGATTCCATGGGCAACAGCAACGGCCGAGATGGTCATCGCCCACGATGGAGTGCTGGAGACATTGGCGCTGGGGATTGAGGAGCCAGCGCTGCTGACGGATGAGAGCGTAGCACCACGACCAGCGAGATCCACCCTCACCAGGCTGGCGAGCCCATCAGAGGCTTCGAAATTGCCACCGATAGAGTCCAGAATGCAAAGAGACAGAGAAGGACAACCTCCGGAGGGAGTAGAATTAACTTTGATGGGGTCGACAACGATAGCCACCATCGGAGCGGAATTGGCATTAAACGTGCGAGGCTCAGCGGAAATGGCCACTCCGAGCCTCTGCGGCAGAGCATTGGAGCCACATAGGGAAGCTTACGGACAACGGTCCAAAGCGCGTGAAACAGCCGCCGCCCCGGCCGCAGGAATTAATTTCAGAGCAGCGACGAGGAAAGGGCGTTGATCGACCATGTCGGTTAGGCAACGTAGAAACGTTTGTAGTTAAAGGAGGGGACTTGGGGAGCATTTGTTCATTTATTCGAGGCAGCATATACATACCTCGAGTGGACGGAGTCTGAGGAACTGAAGGCTCTCCCCATGACCCTTAGTGAAGACGCTCTGCTTATATTTTCCTCCATCCCCGCAGAGAAAAAGAAAACCCTGCAAGCTGCTTATTGTGATGTGGCAGAGATTTCAGATATTTTTGACCCACCATCCAGCACAAAGAGACGATTTCAGAACCGTCGGCGGGTAGAGAGGGAGTCAGCCTTGGCCTCCAGGAGTGCTCTCATAGCCTTAGCACAAGCTGCTTTCCTGGGCTTGGACGCGAGGGCCCTGGACTTTATGGTGGCCCACCTTGATGCTAGCGCTGGCACAGGATTTAACAATAATCTTGGCGGTCACTCATGAGGACGAGCAGACCTCATTGTGGATCGCGAAGATCACAAGAGCTGATGAGGAGGTTTATGAGGCCACAACGTCAAGGAATTGGAGGGTGTCCGGTCAATATTGGACCAAGAAAAGGACGCAAAAGTAGAGGGGGATGTCGGGCCACCTGGGGGGGGAGATGTTGGCGGCTGTGAGAGGGACATTTCAGGGCCCTACCCAGGGGAACCGTCGCTGGACGCCCCAGGGACTTGGGGCATCCAGCGACCTGTCATGTGGCCATACGGGCCACATATCCCACAGGTAACATATCGATGCTGCTCCATTAGGGCTGCCTTCGCGCCAACAGCCGTTCTCTACCCCTACGTACAACCAGCAGGCGAGTCGCGGCACCCCGAACACCTCGACAGTCCCCATCACAGACTTCTCATACACACCATCAGTCGATACACCCACCACATTCCGATGATCACAGCCATCATCGTATATACACGACTTTTCACTACAACGATGGCCAGATTCGGGTACACAATGGTGCAAATTGGCAAAGAGGGTAGTAGCCGCAGCTGGAATGTCGGTGGTGGTAGGCTCAGTGGGGGAATTGAGGTTCGGATGCTGGTCGATACAGGAGCTTCAGCGACTATTATATCCTTGTATGTTTTTGATGTGTTTCCCCACAGGGCCCAGCGGTTGCGACCCATACAATTATCCTGCGTAACGGCAAATGGGGGATGCATGGGAATTGTAGGACAGTTGGAGACCAAAATCTGCGTGGGAGAACTGGTCATTTCGAGACCCGTACTTGTCTCCAACACATTAATGGTTCCCTGTTTGCTGGGGATAGACTATCTAAATCAACTCCCTATCAAAATTGTTATGAACCAGGGGTGGATCGAAATGCTATAATTTTTACGCCCGGACAATGGCACCCGGACGTCGGCTCAGGTGCAGGCAGTCATCAAGGAAATGCTCATGGTATCCCCAGCATCATAAATCTTTTGATATCGCACTCTGCTGTTGACGGCTCGACTAGAAACACCTATATTAGTATCACCAGCGATGGCGATCATGGACCGACACGCCCTGGTAGGTGCGGACACCATCTTGTGTCGCCACCAGAAACTATTTATCTAAGTTTTTAACTCGGCAGATACACCTATCACGAAACATGGGGGAACGGTTTTGGCGCATGTCCGGCCCATGCCAGCATGGGGCGGATAAGTGCAGGCAGTAATAATGGAAGATGAAACTGATCCTGCGTGTGAGGAGGCTATGCCCTGGCTGGAAGCTATGACAGTGCAGGATGCTAATTTGTCCGAGCCACAGGGTCAGGCCCTTCGGACATTGTTACAGGATTTTGAGGATATATTTAGTAAGAGACCGTATGATTTATGGCATACTAATTTAATGTCACACCACATAAAGATGGGAAACCCGCCGCCCTTCCGCCAAAATTAATATGGCATGGGGCCGTGCGAGAAAGCTCACGTACAAAACGTGATCAACGAGATATTAAAAGCTGATATTATTTTGCCATCCACGAGCTCATGGGGGGCCCCTATCATCCTGGTAAAAAACTAGATGGTTCATTGCGGTATTTCATCCACTTCCGTCGACTGAATAAGGTCAAGATCGCAGTCGCTTATCCACTACCGTAGATTGTCGATTCATTGGATGCTTAGCGGTTGCCAAATACGTTGATACATTGGACCTATTATCTGGGTTTTGGCAGTTACCAATGGATGAGGATTCGAAAAACAAGGCTGCCTTTAGGACACCGGAGTGGTTATTTCATTTTAACTGTCTCCCCATGGGATTACAAACGGCCCCAGCCACATTCCAACAGCTCATGGAACTAGTACTAACAGGTCTCCAATGGGACGTTTGCCTGATATATTCGGACGATATAATTTTGTTTGGACGATCCTTCCAAGAACACTTAGACTGGCTGAGGCTGGTTTTCTCATGTATTAGGGAAGCACATCTTCAACTCAAGCCTTTTAAATGCTATCTCGCACAGCCTTCTGTCAGATACCTGGGGCACATAGTTAGCACAGCGTGGGTAGAAACTAATCACGAGAAGACACAGTGTGTTAGAGAATGGCCAACCCCCGTATCTGTACCAGATGTTAGAATATGTATAGGCTTTGTTTCTTATTACTGTCGGTTCGTACAAGATTTTGTGGCCTTTGCAAAACCCCTACACACACTCACAGCTAAGGGGGAGAAGTTCCAATGGGGTACAGAAGAGGACAGCTTTTAGAAATCTGTGGACGCTCTTCACGGAGGCACCACCATTGGCATGCCAAGATTATTAATTGCCCTTCACGCTGGATACAGATGCAAGCAATGTGGAGATTGGGGCTATCTTTACTCAGGTGCAGTCGGGAAGAGAGGTGGTAATAGCATATGGCAACCAGGTATTGCCATCGGGCAAACAACGCTACTGCATAACCAGGTGAGAACTCCTGGCTGTTGTGCATTTTGTGCGGCAATTTCAGCCATACCTATGTAGTGAGTCCAACTGAGTCACAGACATTGTTCCTTTTAGAGGCAACACATTTATTGTAATACCGTGAAACAAAGGGGTAACGGCCCCTTTACCCAATACAGCCTAGGGTGGTGACCACCCAGCTAACTACACTATACAGTGGGGTTACTGCTATGAAGGGTCGGACCCTCACTCAGGTCTCTGACCACGTGGTTGCCTCGTAAGACGAACAGCTTCCAGCTTGAGACATATTGCTTACCGCTTGTAGGTGTTGAGCTTCCAGCTTGTAGATTGCAGGGACCCCGGTCCCTCTCAGGGACCCGTCTGATATCCCCCTACGGTCAGGGCCGCTCCGCCCTCGGCCCCGCCCGCCTTCTCAAACATTCTCGTTCCCTCTCGATCCTTCTCCAGAGCTCTCCCTGGACACGTGATCACCCACTAGCCCCCCCCCCCCACCTGGGGTCCCCTGTGTGGACACTCCGGATCACGTGTCTACGGGGTCAACCAGAGTGCCGTGGCCCGGGGCAACCCTGTCCCTGGGCTGACACTCTCCTGCTCCCTCTCGTGGGAGCCCCCATCACATGCTGTGCGTGATTCCCACACTATCCCAGTGCTCACGAAGCCCCGCTAGGGCTGGTATTACATACAGCCACCCACACGGCACTGTCCACGATGTAAGAAAATTGAACAGCACAGCCCTTCTGGGCCGGCACCATACAGTGACATCCCTGATGTCACTACACCTGTAATAAGAGCCTATGTCAGATTCACGTGGTGATCGGCTTTGCCGGTCCCGCTTTACAGCCAATGGGGGGAGAGCCTGGGAGCATGGCCCCGGCGTGATCACGGGATGTCAGCTAGGTGATTGGTTTCGTTGGTCTTGGCCTCAGCCAATGGGAAGACAAGTCGGGGGCGTGGTCCCGGGAGTTGATGGGGGATCTGGAACATTCGGCACAGGCTATTGAGGATTGGCTGGAATGTACCACGTGACCCAGGCATTAAATAAGGGGAGAGAGGAGAGACACGGGGTCAGACACGGAACTAAGAGAGGGAGAGGCCACGTGCGAGTGGGGCTCCGGGTGCCACGTGGTGGTGGATCTCTGGTGACTGTCTGCCCGCTTCCCGTTGCCTGCCAGCAACGGGGAGTGTTTGTGAACTGCAAAGGAAGTGAAATAAAAGGACCAATTCTACAAGCCGTCTCCAGCGTGTTATTACATTGGTGTCAGAAGTTCTTCTGGGACCGTTTGGACGATCTTCAATATGTCCAAGCACCTCAAGAAGAAGAACCCACCCGACCCTCCATCGGAGGAAGTTGTGGAGACGGACGACGACGATCTGCTAGGAGCTACGGCTCCTCTACCTCCGACGGCCGCTCTCCTCGACGCCGCTCATTGCCGAAGGGAGGAAGAGGCAACCACCTCAAGGGCAAACGAAGGATGGCGGTTGATGGCGGAGCAGATCGAGTCACTCCGCGCGATTCTGCTCATTCTGGTGATGGCGGTCGCGTCCTCTACGGGCCTGGGTCGGCCGCCTGTGGTTCAGCTCGATGCCGAGGACCAGGATCTTCGGCGGGAAACGATGTCCGCCATTGCTTCTGCCACGCCGGGGGAGGCTTCCATCTTGGGCGGGGTGGCGGCGACGGAGCCTTTCGATGCCATCTTGCGCGAGGCTGCTACCACGCGGCCGCCGGACGCCATTTTGTCGGAGACGCGCAGAACGCGGGAAGCACAAGTGGAGATGCCCGCGGCGTCTGCCTGCCACCGTGGACATCGTCTTCCATAGATTAAGGAATTTATCGCCGGGGGCGATTGGAGTGCTTTTACGTGGCGCTTTGAGTCGGCCTTCAGATCCGTGCGATGGACGGAGGCGGAGGCGCTGGAAGCGCTGCCCACGCTGCTGGACGATGTTTCTCTGGCGGTCTTCCGATCCAAGAAGAAGACGCTTCGTGATGCTTTCGCAGAAATGTTTTACGACCCGCCGACGGCGGCCACGAGGAAATTTATGTCACGTCGTCGAGGATCGGAGCAGTCGACCTTGGCTTACCGGGGGGCGCTGGTGGAGTTGGCCATGGCCGCTTACCCCGACGCGACGGCGGATCACCTCGATCCTCTCATCCTTTCCCATATGCTGGAGCTGTCCCAGGAACTCAACATCTCGCTGCCGGTATGCGGCCATGAACCGCTTACATCGCGATGGGTGGCGGGCTGCTTGGACGCTAAATTTAACATCAAGCGCTGGGATCAAATGGCGGAATGGACCAGGAAACCCGAAATCGACGGCCCACCTTTAGGGTGGTCTCCACGACGGGTTGTCCACTGCTCCGACGACTCTGGCGACGACGAGATGGTGGCTGCTGTTCCACACTGGATCCCGAAACGGTGGCTGAACGACCGGAGTGGTGACTACGCAAGCAAACCACGTGCGGGGGCCGGGTCGACTGACCGCTGGCCGACGATGGCCACGTGCTTCAAGTGTGGCCGACGAGGCCATTTTGCCTGCGACGGCCGCTGCCGACCTCTGCCTTCGCCGCTTCCGACGAGTGGGCCTCCATCTCCTCCACCGGGCACGGAGCCGCGACACCCTCGGGCGAGTCGGCGCAAATCGGACACCCGGCAGGTCGTGTCACATCATTCATCCACTCACACACATAGTTGCACTTCCAATGATAATTGTGATTCTTCGGTGTCATTAGCACGCTCTACTACACAATGGAAAACATTGGCTCGTAGGGTTGTGGCTGCGGCGTCGGGTTCGTCGACGGTACGGGGTACCATCGACGGCATCGATGTCCGGATTTTGGTGGACACTGGTGCGTCTGCCACCATCATTTCAGATGTTATTTTTCATCTTTTGTCTATTCCCACGTCACGAATCCGCAGGGTTAATGACGCGTGTGTAGCCGCGAATGGGGGTAGCCTTGGTATTTTTGGTCAAGTTGATGTGCGAATTGCTATCGGTAATATTACCACAGAAGGATCGGTGTTAATCTCGCGCTCACTGGCCGTCCCATGCCTATTACGCACCGATTTCTTGTGCCGCATGCCACTTAAGATACTGGTCGACCAGGATTGTTTAGAAATGCCGGGGGGTCATAGGATGTCGTTCCTGCCTTCCCTGCTGGCCCGTTCGCCGCCGGGTAACGCTGTTAACGCCATGGTCGCTGCCACAGTAGAAGTTCCATCGGGCTCACAAATGCTTATCCCGCTGCGTTACCATAAACCCCTTCAGGTTAAGGATGGTACAATGGGTGTGTTATTATCCCCATCGAATTCGGTGTCTAAATCTTTTTCCTTGGTGGCGGCCCAAACGATCGTACGGCCGGGTCAGGCCCCGTTTATACAGGTGTTGAATGGGGGGCCAGACCGGGTCGTTGTCCCGGCTGGATCGGTATTGGCTCACGCCACTACCGATTTCGCTACTTTTGACGGAAAGCCACATATTAAAACACACACCGATAGACCGCCACGCGATCGTTCACAGGAACGATGGATCGCAGACTTGTGCGGAGAAAATTCATCTTTATCAAACGCGCAGAGGTCTGCTTTGCATTCGTTGTTACTACAGTATGCTGACGTTTTCAGTAAAAATGATTTGGATCTCGGCCGCACGTCGCTTTTGTCGCATCATATTGACACCGGTGCGACACCTCCGATTTGTATGCATCCGCATCGCATGAGCCCTGCAGAAAGGGAACACATGCGCGGCGCGGTAGACGAAATGTTGGCGGTTGATATTATTTCGCCGTCCAACAGTTCGTGGGGTGCGCCGGTGGTACTGGTTAAGAAAAAGGATGGTGGGACGAGATTTTGCGTCGATTTCCGCCGGTTGAATAAGATATCCGTGGCGGACGCATACCCTTTACCACGGATGGATGACTCATTGGACGCTTTGTCAGGGGCAAAATTCTTCTCCACCCTCGATCTGTCCTTGGGCTTTTGGCAGCTCCCCCTCGATGACGCGTCGAAACCCAAGATGGCATTCCGCACGCCACAAGGCCTCTTTGAGTTTAACCGTTTACCCATGGGCTTAAATGCGGCTCCAGCGACGTTCCAACGCCTGATGGAACTGGTACTGGTGGGACTACAGTGGGAGACATGCCTCATATATTTAGACGATATTATCGTTTTTAGCCGCACGTTCGAGGAACACCTCCAACGCCTGGAGACTGTCTTTCAGAGGATGCGCTCGGCTGACCTAAAGTTTAAACCAAAGAAATGCCACCTTTTTCAACACTCCGTCCGTTACTTAGGTCATATTGTCAGTTCGGACGGCGTGTCCACTGACCCTCAGAAAACACGATGTGTCCGAGAGTGGCCTACACCCACTTTGGTGGGCGACGTTCGGCCCTTTATAGGCTTTGCATCCTACTATCGCCGGTTTGTTAAGAACTTTGCCACGCTGGCTAAACCACTGCCTATTCTGACGGGCAAAAATCAAAGGTTTAAATGGGGTCCGGAGGAGGAACGCTCTTTTCACTCGCTCCGAGATCACCTCGCCACGGTGCCTACGCTCGACTACCCAGACTTTTCCCAGCCGTTCATCCTTGACACGGATGCTAGCGATATCGGCATCGGGGCCATTTTATCGCAACGTAAAAACGGAGTTGAACGAGTGGTTGCATACGGCAGTAGGGTTTTGTCCCCGGCAGAAACACGATATTGCATGACAATGCGGGAACTTTTGGTGATCGTGCATTTTGTTCGCCTGTACCGGCCGTACCTGTGTAATAATCTTTCTTGAGACGGCTTCGGGATCAGTCCTTTTATTTCCACTCCACAATACACTTTGCTCACTCACTCTCCGTTGCTGGCAGACAACGGAGAGAGGACAGACTTCGCACCAAGTCCCCACCGCGCACGTGGCACCCAGAGCCTCGTCCGCGCGTGACCCTGCTCTTGTCAGTTTCCAGTCTGCTCTCGATCGTTCTCCCTCACTCTCTCTTAATACCTTCGTCACGTGGTCCCCCCAGCCAATCGTCCATGGACAGCTTCGACCATTCTCGATGGTTCCCTGTCAATCCCGGGACCACGCCCCTCATCCAGCTCCCCATTAGCTGGGGCCCCGAATGGCTAGGCCAATCACTCCTGATGCCATGTCGTGATCACGCCTGGGCCATGGTCCCTATCTTAACCCTTATTGGCTACAAGCAGGACCGGCAAGCCAATCCCCACGTGAACCCTCTATGGCTGTTATTACATCTGTATGGAAGGAAATTCCTCATTCACACTGATCACGCGGCTTTGCAATACTCGTTGAAATTGGACCAACCATCAGGCCAATTGGCACGGTGGTTGGAATCGTTACAGGAATTTTCCTTCGATATCACATATCGCAAGGGTGCTCGCCACGCCAACGCGGACGCGCTCTCCAGGTTACCACCCATTCCCCGTGTACTTGTCTGACGGGTATGCACCGCTGCGGGGCGCCGCTTACCTCGCCCTGTCCAGTTATGGGAGCGATGTCGAACGAGGATGGCCAGGATGTGCCAGTGGATACTGATGATACCCTGTGGCTGCTGCACTCGGTTTGGCTATGCGAGCAGGAGGCCGATGCCTCTCTGGCTCCGCTGCGGAAATTGATCGGGAAACCGAGAGCTCATTTGGCGGGATGGAAGTGGCGGATGTTCCGGGGCCAGGCGGGACTATTAATGTGTACCGATGGATTGTCTGACCGACCACGCCTGGTCGTACCTACATCCCTTCGCCATGATCTGCTTCGCGCTCTGCACGCTGACAAATTAATGCACCTCGGCGTGCCAAAGACTTTGGCCACAATGCAGAAAGATTTCTTTTGGCCCGGCATGACGGCAGACGTCAACGACTTTGTCCGGTCATGCCATGATTGTGCGAAGAGGAAACCGCCTCGGAAACATTATGTGCCGCCATTGCGTTCCATTGAGGTATCCCGTATAAACGAATTAGTTGCTCTGGACATCCTTGGGCCGTTCCCTCCATCCGCTAGGGGCAACAAATACCTTCTGGTCGGGGTAGAATATTTTTCTCGATGGCCTATTGCCTGGCCTCTGCCTGACCAGACGGCCGCGTCCATCACCGATGCTTTCGTGAATGGTTATGTCATGGATAAAGGAGCACCCGAGAGACTGCTCACGGATCAGGGACGTAACTTCTCCTCCAAATTACTCAAGGATTCATCTTCTTGGTTCTTTCGGTAAAGTCACGTAGAAGGGAAGTAATAAAATAATAAAAAAGAAAACATAATAAAATAAAATAATTCTCACGACGTTTCGGCTACAACGCAAGCAGCCGTCTTCAGGTGAAGAATGAGACACTACCAAGCTAGGAACTTATATATAAGCTGGGTTGGAGGTGGAAGAGCGCCTTAACAAAAAGAATGTGCATATGAAGAGGAATTTAGCATATTCATGGGAAATGCGTAGGAGGTGGGCGGGGGGGGGGGGGTTTCAAAGTCATATTATGCCCATGCATTATGCAGGATCAGCAGCACCAAGGGAGGGTGCAGGGAGTAGCATTAACAAAGGAAAGAAATGTTAATAGTATGTAGCTGCAGTTACTAAACAACCACGTAGAAAACTAAAGTATAAACTACATAAAAAACTAAAGTATAAACTGCATAGCACCATCAGTATACTTACTATACTCTACAATAAGCTGAGTTACTAACAGCAAGTAATACATTACAATTCTACGTCGAAAAAATTATAATATATGCTTCTATCTAAACTTTATTCTCTTACATCACACGAGTATACACCGTACTATATACTGCCATAGACAAACCCAACATTAAATTATATAGTGTATTGCTATAAACCACCCTATACCTTATACATTTTAATATAACACTATGTATTATTCTACCCACCCTAATGTGTATCACACTGCTATATGTTTACTAAACAATTACGATACTATATATTTCTTTGTACATTGTATTAAGCATATAAATGTTATACTATTTGTTATTATACACTGTACCATTAACCGTCGTGTCAATGGGTGAGTCGTGGTGGGAAAAAACTTGCAGCGTAGCAAAGAATCCATTCCCTGCGGAGAATACAATGCCAGTGAGTGGAACGCGGTCTGAAAGTCACCGTAAACGTGAACACAATCAGTTAAGATCCGAAATGGTTTATTACGTCCTTCCAATGATTGCTAAGCCAGAATCCATCTTCTCGGTTAAAATTGTCTCTGTGTTTGTATATGTGGATCGCCTCATGAACAAATCTCTCATGGTAGCCAGATGGCTTGCAGAGAACCTCTGTCTTGGAGAAGTCAATGTCATGTGAGCCCACTGAGTTGTAACAGTGATCTGCCACGGCTGAGGTGTTTGTCCTACCGTGTTTCAGGTCTGCTTTATGTTCACGGATGCGGTCCGAGACATGTCGTTTGGTTTCCCCAATGTAACTGCTACCACAGAGGCAACTTAGTTTGTAGACGCCAGGGTACTGTATGTCTGGAACCACATCTTTTACAGACGGGACCAGATCACGGATTTTATGGATCTTGTGTTTTATCAGGATTTTGGAGATCTTCTTTGTGACCCCAGCAATGTAGAGTAAGGTGATGGTCTTGAAAGGCTCCTCAACGGGATCCTTCTTGATGGTTGGAGTGATGGCTTTGCGGATTGTGTAGTCAGAGTAACCATTAGCCTTAAGAGCTTGGCGTACGTGTTTGAGTTCACTGGCAATGTGTTTCTGGTCGGATATGCATTGGGCTCTATGGTATAGAGCAGGGGTCGGCAACCTACGGCTCCGGAGCCGCATGCGGCTCTTTACGGGCTGCTTCTTGACAATATGTACGTATGTACAGTATGTACTCAGATGCATTGCGGCTCTTGAAATACTGAATTTTGTACCGAATTGGAAAGAAATGGCTCTTCTTGTTATTTTGGTTGCCGACCCCTGGTATAGAGTCTTGATGAGGGAATTCTTCTGGGATGGATGGTGGTGGGAATCCGGTTTTAGGTAAGCATCCGTATGGGTGGCTTTCCTGTAGACAGAGTGGCTCATTGAACCATCAGGTCTCCTTTTAATTAGGACATCCAAAAAGGGTAGCTTGCCATCTTTTTCGACTTCCATGGTGAATCTGATGGCTGGGTGTATGGAATTGATGTGGTTGAGAAATTGGTCTAGAGCAGGTCGGCCATGTGGCCAGATGACAAAAGTGTTATCTACGTACCTCTTCCATAAGGTTGGGCGTAGAGTGGCAGTCTGGATCGCGTCAGTCTCAAATTTCTCCATGAAAATGTTGGCTACAACCGGAGATAGGGGGGAGCCCGTTGGGGTGCCTTCAGTTTGCTTGTAGAAAGTTCCATTCCAGGTGAAGTATGTATTGGTTAAGCAGTGTCTCACCAGGGGGGGTACCCCAGTATTCAGTCCTTGATGAACCAAGTCTTCAATGATTGCGATGGTGTCAGGTACAGGAACTTTGGTGAATAAGGAAACCACATCAAAACTGACAAGCAGGTCGTCTGGGGACAGGGAAATCCCATTGATTGTCGATACCAGGTCGGTAGAGTTTAGTACCGCAGAGGTGGTTTTTCCAGTGAAAGGCCGTAGGATTTCAGACAAAAAACTAGCCAGTTTGTAGGTGGGGGAGTTGATAGTAGAGACAATGGGACGAAGAGGTGTATCTTCTTTATGCATCTTTGGTAAGCCGTTTAATCTTGGTGGCCTGGCTGCAGAAGGTTTAAACGAGAACTGTTTGGTCTGATCAATTAATGCGGTTGAAGCAGAAATGATGTTGTTGGTTTTAGTGACGAGGCTGTTGGTGGGATCTCCTACGTACAAACTAGCCCGTTTTCTATCAGATACTCTGCTCCCTTTCACAGGCAAGACCTCTTCGGCAGTACTCAACTCAACCCAATTAGTCTCTATGGTTAAGGACATGGTACTATCTCCTGATGACATCCTCGTCAGCTTTGATGTAGTATCTTTGTTTACCAAAGTCCCAGTACCGGACACCCTAACAATAATTGAGGACTTAGTCCAACATGGATTGAATTCTGATGCACCTGCGCTGGTTAGGCATTGCCTCACCAACACCTATTTTACCTGGAATGGCACCTTCTACAAACAGAATGAGGGTACCCCTATGGGCTCCCCTTTGTCACCAGGTATAGCCAACATGTTCATGGAAAAGTTTGAATCAGACGCCATCCAGACATCCACCCTACGTCCTTCCCTGTGGAAGAGGTATGTGGATGACACTTTCGTCATCTGGCCACATGGCCTCCCAGCATTGAACCACTTCTTGGACCACATCAATTCCAGACACCCATCCATCAGATTCACCATGGAAGTGGAGAAAGACGGTAAACTACCATTCTTGGATATTCTGTTTGAGAGGAGGCCTGACGGATCCTTGGGACATTCTGTCTACAGAAAAGCCACCCACACAGATTCCTACTTGAAACCGGATTCCCACCACCACCCATCTCAAAAGAATTCTCTCATCAAAACGCTATACCACAGAGCCCATGGCATTTCTGACAAACACCACCTGACTGGTGAATTAAGACATGTACATCGGGCCCTCAGGATGAACGGATACTCTGACCGTACTATCAGCCAAGCTGTCTCTCCCACCACACAGAAACAGCCACATGAAACTCCGACCAAAACCATCACGTTACCATACATAGCTGGCGTGACCAAAAAGATCTCCAAAATTCTAAACAAACATAAGATCCAAGTCCGATTCAGTACAGTGCATAAAATCCGTGATCTGATTCCATCTGTGAAGGATGTCGTTCCTGACTTACAGTATCCTGGAGTCTACAAATTGAGTTGCATTTGTGGTGATTGCTACATTGGAGAAACGAAACGTCATGTTTCTGATCGTGTCCGCGAGCACAAGTCAGATCTGAAACACGGCAGAACTGATTCTTCTGCCGTTGCTGATCATTGCTACAACTCGGTGGGCTCTCATGAAATTGTCTTTTCCGAGACCAAGGTTCTCTGCAAACCTCCCGGCTACCATCAAAGGTTTGTACACGAAGCCATACAAATATACAAACACAGACATAATTTCAACCGTGATGATGGGTACAAACTTAGTAATCATTGGAAAGATGTTATCAACCACGCAAAAAAAAGACTTAATTACAATTTTTTGGACCATCTTATCTGACAGGCACTATTTTACTTTACTTTACCGAGTGTTAACATCCCCAGTTATTTTTTAACAGTACTCTCTTCATTGTTCAGCCAGCATTGGTATTAACATGGGCATTTTCGTTCTTTTGTCTATCATGTGTATTAGAGCTTCCCTCCCCCTCTCTGCCCATTGTGTTGGCGTGTGCGGCAGTTGGCCGCTTGCGCATAATCGCTCCATTGTGTTGGCGTGTGCAGTAATTAGCCGCTTGCGCACAATCGCTTGCACGCCGTCGCCCACCCTTTTGGCCTCGCCCCCCCTCCCTCCCGATACGTTCCATTCATTGGCTACCATAGTCTGATGAGCTCCCCCCTCCCTCTCCTCCCCCCCTCAACTCGCTTTTAAGGGATTACATCTTGAATCATTGCCTCACTTGATGCAGCTAATCTGGCTGTGACGGTCCCACCTGATGACGGAGACTTGTGTTGCCTCCGAAACGTCGTGATTTTTTATTTTATTTTATTTTATTTTCATTCATTTTGATGTTTTACCTACGTGACTTTACCGAAAAAACCTAAGAAGATCGTTGAGTAGTTCTTGAATTTTGTTGTTGTATTCAATTTTGTCCATGATGACAGTGGCATTGCCTTTGTCGGCTGAGAGGATAACAATGGCATCCCTTCATCTTCTTGGTTCTTTCGGTAAAGTCACGTAGAAGGGAAGTAATAAAATAATAAAAATAAAACATAATAAAATTATTCTCACGACGTTTCGGCCACAACGCAAGCAGCCGTCCTCAGGTGAAAACCAGGTCCGTCGAGGCGACAGAGTCTGAATGAAACAGCACACGAGCTTGGAGCATATATATAAGCTGGGCGCCTTGATTTCCGATAAATATGCTAAATTCCTCTTGATATGCAAATTCCTTTGTCAAGGCGCCCAGCTTATATATATGCTCCAAGCTCGTGTGCTGTTTCATTCAGACTCTGTCGCCTCGATGGACCTGGTTTTCACCTGAGGACGGCTGTTTGCGTTGTGGCCGAAACGTCGTGAGAATAATTTTATTATGTTTTATTTTTATTATTGTATTACTTCCCTTTTACGTGACTTTACCGAAAGAACCAAGAAGATGAATCCCTGCAGTCACGAAAGCTTTAAATCGAAATTTAATGTCATCCCTCTTTTTCATTTGAGCTAATTCAAAACGCTCATCTTTGCTGATGTTGCTAGCAGGCATCTTAGCGTTTTTGAGGGTTGCAGAGATTTCAGATCTTGCTACGTCTGCAGCGATGTGACTTAGGCCCTTGAGAGCTACATCTACTCGGGCAATTATATCATTAACTGGTATGTGTCTAGGTGTGACTGCAAAGTTTAGTCCTTTAGCTAAAACGGATTTCAGACCTTCAGAAATAGAACTGTTACTGCGATTAATTACGACTTTGTTAACGTCTAGCTTTTCAATTTGTGGGTCCGGTTTCTTGTTTGAGAGGCGGTTGAATTTTGAAATCAAGTTGTCCTTACATTTGGTCGACATAGCGGCAGCTGAAGAGGCAGTCATTTTGTCTACATGTTCCCAATCCGATGTGGACATTGTTGCACTCAAAGATAAGTGTGATTTGTAGAGTGTCTTGTCTAACTGATCTAGATCGGTGCGTGTAAGTCTGATTTTCTCTGAGATAAGAGCTAAGCTAGTTCTAGAAATAATTCGTTTAGCATTAGAAGAAGTTACAGCAGCAAATGTTAGTGTAAATGCGTTTGGTATTACCTTAGAGTCGCGGCATCTCTTTAGAAAGGTGAGAGACTCTATTAGCTGAGCCTTCTTATCACGGAGCTTTGTTGAAGGATCTCAAAGTTATGTGGAATCCCTCCCCGTAGAGGTGGTTTAATTTCGATTTAAAGCTTTCGTGACTGCAAGTTTAGATGGAAGCATATTATATTTTTTACGACGTAGAATTGTAATGTATTACTTACTGTTAGTAACTCAGGTTATTGTAGAGTATATTTAGTATAATGATGATACTATGCAGTTTATACTTTAGTTGTTTACGTGGTGGTTTTAGTTACTGCAGCTACATACTATTAACACTTCTTCCCTTTATTAATGCTACCCCTATCCCCTCCCTGTGATGCTGCTAATCCTGCATAATGCACGGGCAAAGTAGCACTAATCACATACCTTGCATTTCCCATATCCCCTCCCTTGGATGCTGCTAATCCTGCATAATGCACGGACATAAGTAGTACTAATCACATACCTGCATTTCCCATATCCCCTCCCTTGGATGCTGCTAATCCTGCATAATGCACGGGCATAAGTAGTACTAATCACATACCTGCATTTCCCATATCCCCTCCCTTGGATGCTGCTAATCCTGCATAATGCACGGACATAAGTAGTACTAATCACATACCTGCATTTCCCATAAATATGCTAAATTCCTCTTGATATGCAAATTATTTTGTCAAGGCGCCCTTTCCCCCCCCCCTTCCAACCCAGCTTATATATATGCTCCAAGCACGTGTGCTGTTTCATTCAGACGCTGTCGCCTCGACAGACCTGGTTTAACCTGAGAACGGCTGCTTGCGTTGTGGCCGAAACGTCGTGAGAATTATTTTATTATGTTTTATTTTTATTATTTGATTACTTCCCTTCTACGTGACTTTACCGAAAGAACCAAGAAGATGAATCCCTGAAATCACGAAAGCTTTAAATCGAAATTTTACTCTTTGGTTCTTTCGGTAAAGTCACGTATAAAGATAAAATAATAAATTAAATAATAGCATACGACGTTTCGATTGCAACACAAGCAATCATCATCAGGTATAAAATAAATAGCAACAAAAATCTAACCAGAAAACTATAGACAGACATATAAGCAGACAGATATCACAAAGATACATAGAGAGAGAACACACATCGGCACACAGAGAGAGAACGTCTCTGTGACGAGGCCTTAAATAGAGAGAGGGGGTGGGGGCGGAGAGAGGGAGGGGTTAGAGAAAAATTAGCATGATGATTGCTTGTGTTGCAATCGAAACGTCGTATGCTATTATTTAATTTATTATTTTATCTTTATACGTGACTTTACCGAAAGAACCAAAGAGTAATTCCTGCAGTCACGAAAGCTCCAAATTAAGGTTAATTTGAGAAATTAGCATGTAACTGTAAGATAGGAGAGCGGCCTCCTCGACGAGGGCATGGAAGTGGCTATGTTAATGTGATAAATTAGCATGTAAAAGTAAGCTAGGAGAGCGGCCTCCGAGACGAGGGCATGGAAGTGGCTATGTTAATGTGAGGGATTAGCATGATGTTAATGTGAGAAATTAGCATGTAACTGTAGAAAAGAAGGAGAAGAAGAGCGGCCTCCTCAACGAGGGAGTGCAACCCAACGGATGTAATCAGAAGGGCCTGTGAGTATGAGAGTGCAATGCAACGGACATGTGAGCATGAGAGATCTAAGAGAGAGGCATAGAGAGAGAGACACAGAGAGACGAAATAACAGCTGACATATGCAGGTTGGATGGAAACATCACAGTCAGTTAAGACTTTACCTAGTTAATAACGTTCTTCTAATGATTGCTCAGTTTGTACCTATCCTCTGGGTTGAAGTTGTGTCTGTGTTTATATATCTGGATGGCTTCATGAACAAATCTCTGAACTTAGCCAATGCGTTTGCAGAGTACCTCCGTCTTGGAAAATGTTATTTCGTGTGAGCCCACAGCTTTAAAACAATTATCGGCAACGGCAGAGGTATTGGTCCTACCGTGTTGCAGATCCGCCTTGTGTTCACGGACGCGGTCTGACACATGTCGTTTCGTTTCCCCAATGTAACTGCTGCCGCAACCACAGCTCAGTTTGTAGACACCAGGATATTGCATGCCAGGAATCATATCTATTACAGATGGGATTAAATCACGGATTTTGTGTACTGTATTGAAACAAACATGGATCTTGTTTTGTTTAAGATTTTGGAAATCTTTTTGGTAACCCCTGCTCTGTACGGTAAAGTGATGGTCTTGGTTTGATCCTCAGAAGGTTGTCTCCACATGGTTGGGGAGACAGCTTTGTGGATTGTACGGTCAAAGTATCCGTTCATCCTGAGGGCTTGGTGTACGTGCTCCAACTCACTGGCTAGGTGGTGCTTTTCGGAGATGCAACGGGCCCTATTGTGTAGTGTTTTGATGATGGAATTCTTCTGGGCTGGATGGTGGTGGGAGTCAGGCTTTAGATAGGCATCCATGTGGGTGGCCTTCCTGTAGACCGAAGGTCCCAACGAGCCATCAGGTTTCTTCTCGATCAAAACATCCAGGAATGGAGCTTGCCATCCTTTTCCACTTCCATGGTGAATTTGAGAGACGGGTGCATTGAATTGATATGGTTGAGAAATTGGTTTAGTGCTGGCAGGCCATGTGGCCAGATGACAAACGTGTCATCTACGTATCTCTTCCACAAGGAAGGACGTAGGATGGATGTCTGAATGGCATCTGTCTCAAAACTTTCCATGTAAACATTTGCTACCACTGGCGATAAGAGAGAACCCCTTGGGTTAACCCTCATTTTGTCTGTAGAATGTACCATTCCAGGTTAAGTATGTGTTGGTAAGACAATCCTTACCAAAGTTGGTACATCTGGATTCAGTGATTGCAATGGTGTCAATTACAGGTACATTGGTGAACAGAGAGACTACATCGAAACTGACAAGAAAATCATCCGAAGACAGTGAGATGTCCTTGATTAGAGAAACCAAGTTAATTGAGTTAAGTACAGCTGATGTGGACTTGCCAGTGAAAGGAAGCAGAGTCTCAGACAGAAATCGGGCCAGTTTGTAGGTGGGTGAGTTAATCGTGGAGATGATAGGACGGAGCGGGGTACCTACTTTGTAAATTTTTGGAAGGCCATAACATCTGGGTGGTCTAGCAGCCGAAGGTTTTAGGGAGCTCTGCTTGGTCTGATCGATTAGAGAAGTCGATTTAGTGATGATATTGTTGGTTTTAGTAGCTAGGCAGTTGGTAGGATCTCTGTTGATTTTGGTATAGCCGCCATCATTAAGAAGGTCCTGAATTTTGTTGTTGTAAGTCGTTTTTATCCATGATGACAGTGGCATTGCCCTTGTCGGCTGAGAGGATGACAATGTCATCTCTGTTTTTTTTATTTAGAGAGTTCGAAATGCTCGTTCTTGCTAATGTTGCTAATGGGATTCTTAGCGTTTTTGAGGATAGCAGCGATTTCAGATCTAGCAATGTCTACCGGGATGTGTCCCAAGCCTTTGAGGGCTACATCAACCTGGGAAATTATATCATCTACTGGGATATGTTTAGGGGTTAAAGCTAAATTCAACCCTTTAGCTAGTACCGATTTTAGGCTGTCGGAAATTGGGATGTTACTCTGATTGATGATAATCTTGTTAACATCTAACTTTTTAACGTGTTGCTCTGGCTTCTTTTTTGACAGGAGGTTGAATTAACTTTACATTTGGTTGACATTGAAGTAGCTGAAGAGACTGTCATGTTATCTACATGGTCCCAATCAGAAGTGGACATTTTTTCTGTTAATTTAAAGTGTGATTGTAAGAGAGAGTAAGAGTGCACCCAATACACTCACCAAAAACCAGGTTACCGCGAACACCTACACCTTCATCCCTTCATTCACCATCATCACTGCTGAGGTCGGGGAAGCCACTTGCCGCGGCGAACCAAGCTCAAGAAGGTTGCCTACCTTCCCCAGGACCGCCCGTGACCAAGGAGGTGTGGCAACATCCAACGGAGCCATGGCTACATGTCCTCGTTACTCGGGCATGGGCTCGAGTGATGCTCCCACGGTCATGAACAACCACCGCATGCAAGACCACAGAACCACTGAGGAAAAGGATATTGTCATGCCTTTACACCGGAGGTTGTCGTCGGTTGTTCGCTTGTTACGGTTGGAAGGTCCAGTTGAACCTTGTGTGTACTATCTTCTCTTACGATTACTCATTTATTACTATCTTAAATTCTGCCCTGTATACATACACCCCACACCTACACACACAAAATGACAAGACTCTGGTTGAGTTTGTAATTGCTTGTTTATGCAAATTTGTATCCCCCCCCCTTCATATCTCCCTACTCCGCTACTATCGGAATTACGCTGAATCCCTTTGATTCGCACGAGTTGTGTTGAGTCAAGGATGACTTTTTTTTTTGGGGGGGGGGGGGGGGGTGATGTAGTGCTAATACTTACGTGATCCATCATGTGGAAAAGGAAAAAACAAGGTGGGGTGAGAGAGAGAACGCCCAGGGAGAGAGTGTTGACATCACCAGATGAGGTGGGGTCATCGGGGCGCTTCCTAGAGAGATTTGGAGTGGAGTGGATGCGTGCGACGTGAACTCGTGCGGAAAATAAAGAAGGGTGTGTCATCTCAATACTTCGTCTGGTAGGCTCATTAGACATGGATTGGCCCATAGGCGGAGTTTGACTTCTATATTTGGAGGGGGACAGGGGTTCGCTTTGTCCCTCACATTTGGAATTGCGGGTGCATATAATACATTTATTTTTTATTGTAATCTACTGAAAATAAATCTAGATTGAAAGCTTTCGTGACTGCAGGAATTAATATTATTTGGGTCTTTTGGTTCAAATTAATACAAATAAAATAAACAAAAAACGACAACGTTTCGATCACAACACAAGTGATCGTCATCAGGAGAAAAACAGAGGGGGAAAGCTGCTAAGAGCAGACTGTTTAAAATGTTTAAAATGGGTGTAGCCCAAGGGTCTTTTATCCCGACTAGAATAAAAAATAAAGATGTATATGGATACTATTGATGGTGGCAGTTTCCTTCATCCAACAGTCCAAGGGTCTACACCAGATATGGGCAAAGTACGGCCCCCGGGCCGTATACGGCCCGTTAGGCTTTTTAATTCGGCCCGCCGAACTTTTCCAAATATTATTATTATTCAAGTAAATTTTACCTTCCTCCTGTAATGCCCCATTTCCCCAATAGATGGCGCACTTTGACCGGGAGTGTGGTGTACAGTAGAACCTCTGGTCACGACCATAATTCGTTCCATAACTTTGGTCGCAACCCGATTTGGTCGTGACTCGAACCTAATTTCCCCTTTGGATTGTATTTAAATACGATGAATCCGTTCCAGACTCCTACGAACTGTATGTAAAAATTGTTTTTTAAAGATTTTTATGCACAAAAAATTAACCCGTAAAAACAAAGTTTTTCACTATAAATCCTTTATATGCGTGGCGGCTAGAGTCCTCTCGTCCTCTAGCTTGAGATGGTTGCCACCTATGGGTCAGATGATTGCCTGCCACCATTAAGCAATTGGTAATTAAATATAAAAAAAAATTCCTAAAAAGTGTAAAGTTATGGAAAAATGTTTTCACGAAAATAGATTGTCACGCACAACGAGTCTGTGTGCAAAATGTCAGCTCGATAGGATCACGGGAAGTGGGTTAAAAAACGACCGAAAGATTTGCACAGTCGTAAGCACGCAAGCAAGCAAGTGAACCTAATATAAAGGATTTAAAAATAGCTAATTATGCCGTAGAATTCATAGTATAATAGTAAACTAAATGTAAAATCATTGAATAACACTGAGAAAACCTTGAACAACAGAGAAAACTAACATTGCTGCGTCAAAGTTTAGAATCGTTCAACAAGATGATTGTTTCGTCTGCTACATCAGTCGGTCGATTCTGGGAGAGAAAGATAATATTCGTATGAGCAATTCATGTTTCTATTGAAAGTAAGTTAACAGTAATATTTGGGTACAGTATTGTTTTTGGAAGCATTCACCGTAATATCGTATGAATGTTTACTTCACCGCATCATCGTATGAATGATGCGAGAAGAGATTAACGGGTTCTTATGTTAGCGATTTACGTACTCAGCGCTTTCGCTCTCTAAATTACGGCTTGAATGAGGGGGGAGGGGTATGACTACACTCACAAAATTAATATCTTACTAGGAATTTTATATAACAAAAGTTATATACATAACTGTCACGCTTTGTGTTGTTTGTAAACAAACAACAGGTAATTTGGTGCTTACAAAAAAAAATGGCGAGGAAGGGGAAATCGGCCGCCGCCGTGTTTGATCACCACCCGAGTTTGTGTTCGTGACCAGATTAAAAAAAATTGTGCATTTTTTGGTCGGAACCCGATTTGGTCGTGGTCAAAAGCGTTCGTGACCAGAGGCTCTACTGTATAGGGCTCGAAAGGGCACATGATCTCGCAATGCATTGTGGGCCGTCAGCGCCATTTTCAGGGTTTGTTTACATTGCTGAGTTAGATAAGGTGCTCCCTTCACTTTTTCGCTTTGCCCTGTGAGCCCTTCTGTAAAATGAGCGGATCAAGGAAACGAAAAGTGGACAATGAATGCCGAGTGTTTAACACGGAGTGGACAACAAAATACTTTTTCACTGAAGTCCAATCGAAGGCTGTATGCCTGATATGCCGAGAAACTGTCGCAGTTTTCAAGGAGTACAACATCAGCCGTCACTTTGCTACGAAGCATGCTAACTACGCTAGCAAGCAGTCAACGCAAGAACGGGCGGCTACGGCTCAGAGGTTGGCAGCTAATTTACAGACTCAGCAACATTTTTTTCACCGACAAACTGCGATTCAAGAGTCAACTACCAAGGCAAGTTTTTTGGTGGCATTCGAAATAGCAAAGGCTAGCAACCTTTCTCCGAAGGTGAGTTTGTAAAAGAATGCATGGTACAGACAGCAGACATCTTGTGTCCGGAGATCAAAAGCAAATTTTAAAAAGTCAGTTTATCACGCAGGACTGTGACTCACCATGTGGAACTGATTGATGAAAATATAGCCAGTCAATTAAACAAAAAGTCTGATTCCTTTGAATTATATTCACTAGCACTGGATGAAAGTACGGACGTAAAAGACACTGCTCAGCTCCTCATTTTTATCCGAGGCATTGACGACAGTTTTGCGATAACAGAGGAGTTTTTGACCATGGAGTACCTGAAAGGAACAACGCGGGGAGAGGACTTGTATAACCAGGTATCTGCTGTCATCGAAAGAATGAAGCTACCTTGGAGTAAACTTGTCAATGTCACAACGGATGGATCGCCAAATTTAACTGGAAGAAATGTTGGGCTACTGAAAAGAATCCAGGATAAAGTGAAAGAGGAAAACCCTGTCCAGGATCTTATTTTCCTTCACTGCATCATTCATCAGGAATCCCTGTGTAAGTCTGTATTGCAGCTTAATCATGCCGTGAATCCAGTCGTAAAACTTGTGAACTTTATACGAGCAAGAGGACTTCAGCACCGTCAGTTTATTACGTTCCTGGAGGAAACTGATGCGAATCATCAGGACTTGCTGTACCACTTTCGTGTCCGCTGGTTAAGTTTGGGGAAAGTTTCACAACGAGTGTGGGAGCTGAAAGAGGACATCATCACATTTTTGGAGTTGATGGGGAAATCTGACGAATTCCCTGAGCTAAGCGACAAGAACTGGCTTAGTGACTTTGCGTTTGCTGTGGACATATTTTCACACATGAATGAACTGAATGTGAAACTGCAGGGGAAATATCAGTTTGTTCACGACATGTACAAACATGTGAAAGCCTTCAAATCCAAGCTCACTTTGTTCTCTAGAAAAATTGCGAACAAATCTTTCGCTCATTTCCCCACACTTGCCATGCAGGAAGAGGCACCGCGAAACGCAAAAAAATACAGCAAATAACTTGAGGACCTGCACGGAGAATTCTGACGTAGGTTCTCTGATTTCGAAAACATTGAACAGTCACTTCAGCTGGTGTCCTGTCCCCTGTCACAAGGCCCTGAAACAGCACCACAGGAGCTGCAGTTGGAACTGATAGATCTTCAGTCTGACTCCGTCCTAAACTGAATGGCTTTTATGCTTCACTTAACAGAGCCACGTTTCCAAACCTCCGGAGGACTGCACAGAAGATACTGACTTTGTTTGGCTTGACTTATGTGTGTGAGCAGACATTCAGCGTCATGAACGCCAACAAAGCCCGTCACAGATCAAAGATAACGGATCAGCAACTCAGATCTATCCTGAGCATTGCCACAACCAAAATAACTCCAGACTTGGATGCACTGGCAAAAATGGGAGATCAACAACACTGTTCCCACTGAAACTGAAAGTGATGATGTGTTGCTGCAGCGAGGTTGGAGCCAAATATCCAACACACAGCCTGTATGGCTGCTCTAACCTTCATATTCGTGCAATTTGTTAAATTGCCTTGCAAATAAATGCTTTGCTACCTGTTAAAGGCCAAATCCTTTCACGTAATGATTTTTACGTGTCATTTATATTAGTTCACACAAACACTCCATCCATCTGTTCCTGGCCCCGCCCCTCTGTCAAATTTTAGAACCCATTGTGGCCAGCGAGTTAAAGAGTTTGCCCACCCCTGGTCTACACCCATTTTAAACCTTTAAAGCAGTCTGCTCTTAGCAGCTTTCCCCATTTTCCTCCTGACGATCGCTGGTGTTGTGTTCGAAACGTCGTAGTTTTTTGTTTATTTTATTTTTATTAATTTGAACGTATCTACGTGACTTTACCGAAAGACCCAAAGAATACTGAAAATACATTAATGAAGATGACCAGTTTGGGCGGGGTTTTGCCCCCCCCCCCCCCCCGCAAACTCCACCCATGGATTGGCCTATACAACAAGCAGGCACTGACTAGTCAAATAAAATGAGACGATAGCAGAAATAAACCACCTTTATTTTCTACAATACAGTATGATCTCAAAAGACTATTTGCAATCTCATCGACAAGCAAACGGTACAAATACTGTATCGGCACCCGCAAGCCATTAATCAAAAATACCATTAATAAAGTACCATTTAATATGCATGAATACTTTATGATATTACAGATGTTTGCATCATATCAAATATGCTTAATACACAGGATGCATGACATGAATGCTTTAGATCTACACTCGTCACCCTGAACATGTCATGCTATGCTACCACTCGACCAGATTTTACTGTGGGTGACTATCTACACTTTAAATTAAAAATAAATATGTATATGGATACTATTGATCGTGGCAGTTTCCTTCATCCAGCAGTGGATTGAGCATTGTTGATGGTGACTTTGTCATGTATTTGTCCCAGCAAAGTCTGTTAATATGTATTTAAAGAATGTTTTTTGCATGTGGGAAGAAAAATGTGCTCAGAGAAAATCCACACATAGAAGGGGGTAATTTAGAAATTTCCCACTTGATGGTTCACAAAGCCATTGGCTGTAATGTCGTCTCCTTGGAATTTTCAGTTATCTATTCACTCACCCAATCCTTGCCTCCTAAAGCACTGGATTACAGTTATTATACAAGATGACCAGTTCAATAAAAAAACACTCTTCTGAATTTATTCAAAGGTAGGAGTGAAATTAACCACACTCAGTGCGCTCCAGAAGCGTTCATTTAAATTGTAATGCTTTTCTATGTACCAGGACGAAAGCAAATTGGGGTAAACTTGGCCAAGTGTAAAACCATACAATTATAACACGATTATCAGCGTGTAGCACTCACCTTGAGGAACAGCAGCGTACTGCTAGTGGGTTTCTAATTAGGGAAGTTCCGATTTACTTTAATTGCACACTGTTTTAGTGTTCTAAACACGTTATTCGTGGGAGTTTCTCAGGACTTTGTTTTTCCTCAAACGCAACAAATGCTCTCATTTTACAAAACATCTCAATTAGGATCCTTCAAAAGCTTTTGGGATTCAGAATGTTGCGTAAAGTAATGAAGATATGACTAGAATCTTATCAAAATAATGGAATTGAAGCCATTGTAGCTTTAAGAGTCTCCTATCAAATATTGGGCTCTCACTTGAGATAATTCCGTGCAAATTAAGAGCGCAGCTTAGAGGTTGTGGTCTAGTGGTTCTGGAAAATAGATATAGCTATGGATACTGAGGAAGTCCTGTAATATCACTCATATTTCATTGCACAAAATTTGTAATCTATTGTGATTAATATTAGCAAAACCTTAAACTAGTCCCAGAATGAAACGTAAAAAGACCCCGTCTTCAGCAATTCATGCCGTTGTTAATTTAAGTAAAATGTTGGATTTCTGGATTTATCACACATCTCGACGTGGATATGGGAGGTGACTCCAGGGTAAACTTTCTGCACGTTCAGCAGATACCCAATTGCCTGATCACTGTCAACTGCGCCTTTATAGTGGTAAGCGTGGACATGGAAAATCTTAATGCAGAAGACTGCACACACACAATCAAAGAGACAAACACCGAACATGTTAGTATTGGAATTTAAATGTCATTGTAAAATACTCAATGTCAGACAATAATGCACTGTGTATTATCGTGGATAAAGCCACACATTTCCACACAATAGATTTTTTTTAATGTTTCAAGCTGCAAAGCTATTACTTATCTATGTTTTTGTTCAGTTACAACTTGACAAGCATTTATTGGTTGGTCCACATTGATTAAATGTCTTGTTTTTTATATTAATCATTCTTCCACCACTGCTGATCCATAAATCCCGCATGGATTATACTTCACAGACCCAGAAACATCTTTCTAGGCCCGTAATGATTGTCAGGTTGTGGTGCTATATTCTCTCTGTTTATTCACTCAAACTCATGTGTTTGTTCATAGCACTGCATATATATGTGTATAGGAGAATCACATTTTAATTATGTTTACTGAATGCATTAAAGAGGTGTATTAGTCTTCACATTCATCATAAGAAGCTTAGCCTATGAACTGCAAGAACAAGTAGTATAAACATATACAATAATTGAATAGCGTTATGCAAAATGGGATTATTTATAACAAGTGTGTAACATTACCAGAGTTAGAAAGGATCACTCCATCATTGACGGCATTATTTTTCTTGTAGGCCCTGGCCCAACCCTTCAGTTCTCCTTTGAATGGTGCATTCACTTTCGAACCATCTGGGCAAATTATATCCACTCCCATGTGCATGCCATGTGGACTGTATTCAATAAAAAAGAGGTTATTTTCACATTAAAATACATATACTGTACAGTACACATGTTGTTCATATCGTAGTTGTTCATGTAAACATGAGTGTGCATCTCAATAAAATAAAATATGCCCAGTGTCTCAATATTGTTACGATGCTCATCTCTGTGGAGGCCCTGAATCCCTGATGTCAATTGGGTGGAGGTCAGTGTCTCCAAGGAACAACCACTCTCGACTTCCTACAAGGTCGTGGTTATTTTATTAACCCTACATGGTTTATGGGCTTAGTCAACCCTCAATAAGGACTTATGTCAAGTGCTATGCTAACAATGTCGGCTAAGCAAATCATATCTTAATTAGGTTCATCACATAACCACAAGAGTTATAATCTGGCCTTCCATCGCTTGGTTCAGTGATTGGATCCAAACTCACGTGGATTTATTTATTGTTATCAATTACAAAGCCATTGAAAATAACGGCAGTGGGTGTTTCCTCAATTGTTGTTCACTGATTTATAAATGAAACCTGTTTGCTTCATATTCATAAAGGTGAGACATTTACCTATGCGATGGTAAATGATCTTTGGCTAAGTGTGTGCTGCAATGTAAAATGTCCCGTAAAATTAATACAATAAAACCTCATGAAGCCTAAATTCGGGGTAAGCCAGAAAGGACACTAAAAGAAATAAATATTGAACGCCTCAAAAACTCCCGCTGCTTTTTCAACTGCACGTTAGGATTTCATTTTTAAGCAAAATATGCACATCTTGCGTGGGTAATTCGAGATGGACTTCTGAAGTGTAAGACGTTATTGTACTACGGTATATACAATTGATGTAACAGTAATATCATGTTTTCTATTACTGGAAGAACTTTACTCTGAGCCATGAAATTCAATATAAGCGATGTGCCTCGCTCCACTCAGCATCAAATGCAATTGTCTTACAGAAAAATAAATCAGATTCTATCATCAGATCAATTTAGCGTAATGTCCTGTCTGCTTACACATTGCACAAGGATGGTTTGATTGTATTCTCAAAGATAGAACGTGTATCGTCTGAAGATAACTTACTATAAAATGTATAAGCAAACTAATAAACTGCTATAATAGCTGAAAACTGTCTCTGATAAGTATTACGAGCAGTTTCGTAATCACAAATGACATATAAAGTTATAACTACTGTATAACAAGAGTGTTTGGACTTACTTGGAAGACTGAATAACGTTGTCAATTACAGACATTGACAACCACTCTTTTCAATTGCACAGAACGAACACATAATATGGTAAATTTGTAAAAGGTGGGGCTGGACCATTTTAATCGCCAGAAGTAATGGGTGTGCCGCACGTAGCCTTTGAGCGAGTGAAGACTTACCGATGTGCCTTGTAGTGACCGCACCCATATTTACCCTCGCATCCTCTCACGACGTTCACCACTTGGCCGTGACAGAAGGGTTTCCATTTTGCTGTACGGAATTATAGAACACAAAGTACATAATTATGTATATCGATGTGCACATTCAGAACACATTCTACACTTTTTGCATGTTGGCTGCATTAGTTGCTATATATTTTTGACATTGTTATAATAAGGTCATAAGTGTCTCCGTATTCAACATGAGCACTCGGTAGTGCTTCCCTATAGAATGGCAGTCCTAAACCAGTATTGGAAATTCTACATTTCTAATGAAAGGACAAACTAAAGAAAAATCACGATTCGCTTCCGAGAAAGTGTTACGTCAACTTTGACATCAGAAAGAGTAAGAACTTGATACACAGCGTTTGCATGTTGCCAGGCCTTCACACAACAGTGGAAACAAGAGCCAGCACGAGAGACGAAGATAAAGAAGAATTGAAGAGGTCTGGACGAGAGCTTAAGACGAGTGAACGGTGCTTACTGCACGCAGCTGCCGGGCGTGCGCCACCTGCTGTGCGTGTGCCTGCACTGTAAGCCATCAGCTCGAGTCGGAACTCGGTTATCTTACTGGGGTCGTCTGCCGTGGTCCGGATAAGTGCAAAATCCGGCAAGCCCGGGATTTTTGTTACTATAACTAAACATTTTAAAAATGAGGGTTCATGAGTTTTCAAGAGTTTTAGGACTGAAGGCGTGTGGATACTCACGGACGCAGCACTGACAGTTTTTTCCTCCAGGGCACATGTTCAGCATGTTTATGCCATGGCATTTGTAATTATTGTACTGACACGATCCACCAACCTTTTTACACCTTTCATCTGCTTGGCACCCTGTTTGCACCCAGCAACAGCAGACATATTAAAGTAGAATGCCTTTCAATCCTCCATACTAATAAACATAACTCTACTTTGTAAACAATCTGATTAGCACCGATGCAAGAAAAGTACAACATTAGATGTTTGCCAGTGGACACGTAATATCAAAGTATAAGTCCTCAATCCATGCCTTTCATTGAATAGAATGGTGTTGTGAACTTCTAGAATGCAGGCGACTTCCATTTTCCAAATTGTTTACAATTCTACCTCCAGTGTCGTCGATACTGCATAATCAACTCAAAATAAATTGAAACAGGAGTTCAATCGAAAACTGGAGATTGTAAATGTTGTGGCTTGGCTCTCCAACACACTGGTGTGCTGTACTAGTGACGAATTGGCATGTTCTGGCTATGTGACAACCCTTACTAATTGGCTGTGTCGGGTGGTGGCGTGTTTAACGACGCATTTATATTTTATGCGATGTAACTAACAAAACCTATATTATGGAGAGATATCATTTTTTTATGCAAAAACATTGCTTTATTCATAACACGCTTTATTGTTAGAACACTGCACTAATTGTTTTTTTAAAACGTACAAAAATGGCTTATTGGAAACGCCCTTTAGGCTCCGGGCTTTGTAACAAATAAAACCGAGGCAGACGTTCCAAGATGCGTTCTTTGCTTGTGTGAAACCTAAGTCATTGTCATCATCATCATCAGCTACGCTCAATCTACTCCGAGATGGTCTGCTGAAGGCGTCGCCGTCTATTATAGTTCGAGGATAAAATGCCTATCACGTAGCTTCTGTCTGAACACAAGCTGATTTCATCGTTACATCCCTTTGGTGGAAATCTTCCCTGGCGTGTTCCCTCCTCTGGATGTCGCTTCATCATTAAATCAGTTCATGTGCAGGTGCTGGGTGGACTGTCACATCAAGAGCATCCTGAGAGGTGGCGGTGGCTTGGGGAGGCCTTCGTCCAGCAGTGAATTTACCATGGCTGATGATGATGATAGCTAATCTGGTTAATTATTTGTCTGAAGTGGTGACAACTATTTATGTGCTCTTCCGGCTATTTGAATTTGTTAACTAGAATTAACTTAATATCAAATGCCTGCTCATATTTATTTTGAACGTTGACTCTCTTGGTTTAACCTACAATTGGCTTAACCCTCTGCTTTGGCTACATTGAAGTGTAACTTGCATCCCACCGGTTCGGGTTTTACTTTAAATAAATAAGTCAATCCCGTCAGAAGTAATACAATACAATGTGATCCTTCGATCACTTTAAACATTTACTTCTAACGAATGTTTACACAAATCAAATTGCATTATACTGCCGTTAGTTTGCCCAGTGGAAGAGAATGCATACGTAACTTATAATTTGTGCTATATATGTACCGCGAAGTGTGTGGACTACAGAGTGATTGTTTCAATGTATCTTCCCACGTGCATTAGTTGTGTCTAATGCACGAATTCAGACTTGCGGATACTTACGTAGGCAACACTGGCAATGTCCTGGTTCGGGGCACATTTTCGGTCTGTATTTGCCATTGCATTTCAAATTAGGGTTCCAAATGTCCTGACACTTTTCACCAAGGGACTGGCAAAAGTCACCCTGTTTGCATTGAGTAATCACTGTAAAATGAGAATATTAAGACAGAATAACATTAAATACTGCATGCTAGCAAACATTATTATATCGTGTGGTATATTTATTTTTGGTGTAAAAGATGCAACACTGAAATAATTTTCCCAGCAACAGACACATCTTATCTCAAGCCACACTTTTTCTTACATTTCTTAACCCACATTATGGCTTTCATTGTAAAGAATGGAGTTGCTTAATTCTATCATGCATACCACTTAGTAAGTGTTAAGTTTTCAACAGAAAATGTGACGTGTGCATTTTTATTTGATTTAATACTTTCTATCGTATATTAAGAAGGGTTTACAAAGCAAAAAAAACGGAATTGCTCCTAAGTAGGGACACGATACCCAGTTGGCCTTCTGAATCAATGTGTCCAAATTACCATTTGTTTGAACAAGCCAAATTACTGGGCCAGTTTCGACATCACCAAATTTCAGCAGCCTGTTAAATGTCTGCTGCCCTTTGGTAAAATGTCATAATTGGATGGACGACTTTCAGTGGCAAATACGTATAAGAAATTCGTATGGCAATGCAATATAATGTAGTGGAATAATGTTATTTTAATAACTGTTGACAAACCAAGGATTCTTAAACTATGACCCTGTAAAAATAATAAATCTCAACACTTGTCAACATTTGCATACATTTTCAATTAAAAATATGTATGATATTACTGCGTATATGGTATGTCATGATTTAAATTGAGATCATGCAGAACTCCTCTCATTTGCTATAATGTGGAGGGATGGACATCGCAGATCCTATTATCCGAGCTATCCGTGGATTTTACCCACTTATCCATGAAACATTTGCAAATACATGCAAATAGGATGCATTCTTGTACAGGGAAATTGAGTTTTCATCTCCATACGGCATACTGCGTCTCAATACGGGCAACAAAAAATGTCTATTTGTGTTTCTCCCTTGTGATGGGACTTTGTAAGATGAACGTTGATATTTAAAGTGCACGGGGTGACCAATAAGGTCTAAATTGGTCTGTAATAAGGTAGGCACTGATAAGGGGTTGACATGTATATAGGATGATATTCTTTGCTTCTTTCGGTAAAGTCACGTAGATAGAAAACAATAATGAAAATCAAGTTTATTGTTTTTCGTGAAAAACTTTTTTTCGGTTAAATTCACAGATAAGTGTCATGACAAATTTCCCCAAAGTGAACGCTGGGTAAATGAGTCGGTGAAGGCCCACTCGTAACTTGAAAACAATATGACTACTTTTGCAAATAAAAACCGAAACGAAAATGGATTCCAGTGGCTACTGAAGCGCCACGTTGCTTTGGCGATGTGTTGGAGTGGAATTGACATCTATATGGAGGTTTTGAACAGCATCGGGAATTTTGTGTTACGCAGGATGTGCGATTCATGTGCAGTCCGTGTGTGCACATTGGTGGCATCACGCATAGCGCACGCACGGTGACGATGGCAACGGCGTGTGACCTGCACGTGTGATGCGTACACTTTGCATATGCACAGCTCCCTGGCCATAGATGTTATTGGTGCACATGTTATCAGTAGATGAAGGATTAAATGCCAATATATTAGAATTAGAACAAACACTTGCAAGGTTTTTTTTTCATGAATAGACACTGTATCGATTCAGTGAACGTAGATTTTCGTGCTATGTTTGGAAAATCTCATCTATCCCACGGATATAAAAAAGAGAATTTGCCACGCGACTCTGTCCACGGAAAAAATGCGAACAGGAAGCAGTTCTCCCAGTCGGGAAAGAAGAAAATGCAGATTATTGTGAACAATCAAGAAGACGAATGTAATAAATACAGTACCATTGAGTCGTTTAAAAAAAATCCCAGTCACTTACCATGGCCATAAGGCGGTAGTTGGAGGCTGTATCTGAGCGGATTGTCGTTTTCTGAGGGTAAATAAACACGAGGATTAGAGCATGCGGGTGACCGGCATCCCATTGCATCAGTCTACCGTGGCGATGACATACTGTACCTCGCTAATCTCAAGGAGCATAAATCATCACGCAAAACTCTGGTCATCGGCGCAGCAGCAGCTTTTAAATGTACGCGTCTGTGGCCGTCTGGAACGCTCTTCCTTCCGATATTACGAAGCTACTAGAGCTATGCACTTTTAAATCTAAAATGAAAACTAATTTCTTTAGAACTGCTTATTGTGTTGATTGCCGTTTCCCGCACCTCCAATTATCACGGTAGGTTACGTACGGTGCGAAAGAAGTTCAACATATATACACTGTATTTTTATGTTTAATTAATGAACTATCCTCGAGTTGCCTTTCCAGCCTACCCTGAATTCTGCCGTTATTAAATACAACTCTCGTACATCAAAGCAGATTTTGTTTTAAATTTAATGCATTAAAATACCTTGCATAACTTTTATTCCATGCACTTCAGACCAAACTGCCAGCTACTCATTTCACGAAATGTTATGTTTAAGAGATGTGAAAGGGAATCCACACGAGGCAATCTTCGGGTAAGGAATTTATTGAAGTTCCTCAAACTACAACACATAGGCACTGACAGGAAGCCTTCTCTTCTAGAGCCCCGGGCACGCGTCCTATACCCCTTATATAGCCACTGCCCGCAGATCTCTCCAGAACTTTCCAGAAGGTCCATTTAACGCAGTGGTTTTTAACCTGGGGTGCACGCACCCCCAAGGTGCGAGATGCCCCTTCTGAGAATCAAAGGGGTGCAGGATGGCGTAAAGGTTAAGAGCCACTGCTCTAACTCCTCCTCCTTCCTTCCTTGCTGCCAAAATCTCTCTCCTTCAACTCCTCAGTCAATCCCCTTCCGCCTTCTTCCCGGCTGCATTCCCACCTCTTTTATCAATTCAGGGTCTGTGTCTCCATATCCTCACCCTAACCTCAATGTGTCACAACACCACCCTTACACATTGAATGTAGACTTGCAGATACTCACCGAGACAGCACTGCCGGTTGATTGGTCCACCGCATTTACCCAACTCGTACGTGCCATTGCACGTCTCATTATTGTACTGACACACTCCCTCTTCGCTCTCACACTGAACGTCTTCCTCGTACTGAGCCACAGCCAAGCCTGGAATGCATAGCGCGTGTTAGTGATGAACAGCGACACCTAGAAGAAAAGTCTATCCTGGGACGTCTTGTACTTATTATCAATTCATATTTTCAAAGATTGGTAATATTAAAAAGTATGGGTTTACATCTCTCATCCTGCAAATAGGCATTCAATTGTATAAAACATATTATAGTCCTGGTGCAAAATAAACAAAACTGTGGTCACTTTTTGAGTGAAGAACACGTCTAATATCAAAGCATAAACGTTCTTCAAGCCATCAACCCATGTTTACCTCTCGTTACAAATAATGTTGTTGGCAAATTCTATAATAGAAGTGACTTAACATTTCCCAATTTTATTCAAATTCTCCCCTCAGTGTAGACCGCACAGTATCATTTACTGAACGTGTCAAATTTGAGGTACATTTGAAAATGAGAGATATATCCCAGGAGAGGCCGGAGGGTCTGTCTCCTTCACACTTACCAATTGACTTTAATGATGTACGAATACATCCCTGTGGTGAGTGGTGCAGAAACTAACTGACTTAATTTTAGCAGTAAAAGCGTGCGTTATTAATATTTATAATCACTTGGTTACATTACTCCCTTAGAACCCATCTCTTCCTACTGCTACTCCCCACCAATGTCATCCAGCTACATCCAGGCCTACTCCATCACTATCCCACCCCCTTTGACTACCCCTATCACTACCACTATCACTACCCCCATCCCCTATGACTACCCCATCCCCTTTAACTACCCCTTTCACTACTCCTATCACTACCCCAACCCCTATCACTACCTCAACCACTACCCCAACTCCTATCACTACCCCAACCCCTATCACTACCCCAACCCCTATCACTACCCCAACCCCTATCACTACCCCAACCCCTATCACTACCCCTACCCCTATCACTACTCTAACCCCTATCACTACCCCTATCACTACCCCCAACCCCACCTTGACCACTCCCGCGTGTTCTGCTGTCACCATGACTACACCACCACTTGTAATCACCCCACACTTTATTTCAACCACTATCATCTTTTGTATAATTTTACAATTGCTGTAAAGTGTCCTCAGAATAAGGCGCTGTATAAATCTATATTCGATAAGCGTGTATGCTATATTCAAATGTTCAAAATGTTAGGTAACATGATTGTCTATCACATAAACGAAACATCGACCTGTGGATATTTAAAATCACTGCATTATTTTTGCATTTGTTTCAATATAGAGTACAGTAAAACTAATTTTGAGACAAACAAATTACTGTCAGCGAAATAACTGACGTTTGAGAAATTCTACTGTCGTATATATTTACTGATATCAATGATATTTTAAACGGGTAATGAATTTTATTTTATTTTAAATGTACCTCGCATGTACATGTTATCAATGAGAAGATTTGTGGAAGTGCTTAGGATACTCCACACTCATTCAAACTACATAACTACACTGCATTTCTGGCATCTTAATATTTGCCAGTTTACTTTATTACACATTTATTTTTTTTATAAAAGAACCTACCAGGTCCCAAAAGGACAAGTAGAATGAGAATATTCATTGTCCTCCTGTTCTTCTCCCTTAACAAGACCGATGAAATGTTGTAGAGGCTTCAGAAGCACTGCCCTCTGCTTTCCTGACTCTTACGCCTCGTATTATATAGCAACATTTATGCAAATTGTGCATTAGGCTTGAAGGTCACGATGCGTATTCGATGTTATTTTTCAATAAGCTGACATTAAATATTACAGGATTAGCTGTCTCGTGTTAGTGATTACAGTCGCTGTATTTAGGGCCAGATTATATTTAAAACAACAGACTGGGTCTCGTCATTGTCCATATCAATATTGGAAGACCCACAGCTAAATATTCTGATTCTCATTAATATCATGACAAAACAACTGAATAACATATTTCAAAAGACTTGACCCATTGTGGGTAATGGAGCCAATTGCGGCTAATTGATGCATTAGGTGACACGTCTGCTTCGGTTCAGCATTAATATTATTGGCCATTTTTAGACGGATGCCGTGGATTACCTATTATTTAAGCTGTAGTGCCCACTATCTTTGAACGTGTCATTACACTTATCGTTGTCCAGCTCTTGATGTCGTGTGCAGCCTTCTTGTCAATGATTGAATAGGATAGACAAGTCTGGTTTTGAATGTTTAATTACGAAATACACAGCATTCTAAATTCCGCCTAAAGGCGAGTCACCTTTCATTTAACATTTGATCAGGTTTGTTATTTGATTAGCCATTGTTAACAAAAATACGACAGCAAGCAAACAAGATACAATGATGCTTACACTGCAAGTCCAAAAATTATACCCAACGCAATGAATATAATCATTCATGGGTAGAAATCCTAAATGTGTATCAATGTGATACATGAGAAACCGATCCATCTACATTTTTGGGGCTTTAAAATTTTGGCAGAGACAAGGGAGAGATTTTTGCGGCACGTTTCTTGGCATTTCTATCTCGGTTTAAACCATTTAGATTGATGTACAACGAACAATATAGTGCATCAGAGGCAGGTTTGTCAAAGTCTTGAATTATAAACATTAAAATTCCATTCACAATATGCTAACATTAAATACAGGCTTAGCTTAATATTTAGTTCGAGATTAATATATTGACAAAACATAAAAAGTCACCTAAAAGTCTTGACCCATTGTAGATAGTCGAGGTGATTGCAGCTAATTGATGCATTGATATACCGTTGGCCATGACTTACCGTTTATTTAAGCTTCAGAGCCCACATGGTTGTCATTTGTCATTACACTAATCGTTTTTCAGCTGTTGATGTCATGATACGTTGTTTGAGCGGCTGAAATAGATCGTCATCACTTATCTACACGTGCAGCATCTTAGCCAATCGACGACTGGATGACAGCCTCCCCAACACCTGCGTACTTGACCATGCTTCACCGCACTGATCATTTCGGGTCGGTGAAGGCAGGCAGCATAGAAGTGCAGTATAGCAACCGACTTTGCTGCAATGCTCTTTACCAGTCAATCAATAGCTCCACCATGCATGGTGCTCACCCATTCGAGCACTATCCAGGCTCAACAATGCTTAGCTTCGCAGGTGAATAACCAACACAGTTGCCCGCATTAACCGCAGGAGGTGAACACGTAACATCCTCGCCCTTTGTTAAGTCCACGTTTCTGAGCCATGTCACAGCAGGTCATGGGCACTGATTGAAAACTTTGTTCTTTAGGCACATTTTTTGTGTGTTGGCTTTCATAATGAAATTCGGTTTTCCAAAAGCACTCTAACATGCTCTCACTTGACTGCAGTATTCAGTCGTTATAGTAATAGGTTTTTACCCTTTCAACTGGTACAAAATCTGACACTTCGATTTAAAGCTTTCGTGACTGCAGGGATTCATCTTCTTGGTTTTTTTCGGTAAAGTCACGTAGAAGGGAAGTAATAAAATAATAAAAATAAAACATAATAAAATAATTCTCACGACGTTTCGGCTACAACGCAAACAGCCGTCTTCAGGTGAAGAATGAGACAGTGCCAAGCTGGGAGCTTATATATAAGCTGAGTTGGGGGTGTAAGAAGAGCGCCTTAACAAAAGAATGTGCATATCAAGAGGAATTTAGCATATTCATGGGAAATGCGTAGGAGGTGGGCGGGGGGGGTTTCAAGGGAGGGGGCAGGGGGTAGCATTAACAAAGGGAGGGAATGTTAAAGCAATGAAACATGTGAATGGGAGAGTGGTGACAGAAGACCAACAGCGGAGCAAGTAATGCATTCCCTGTGGAGAACACAGTTAATGCCAGTGAGTGGATTACGGTCTGAAAGTCACCGTAAACGTGAACAACAATCAGTTAAGATCCGAAATGGTTTATTACGTCCTTCCAATGATTGCTGAGCCAGAATCCATCTTCTCGGTTGAAATTGTCTCTGTGTTTGTATATGTGGATCGCCTCATGAACGAATCTCTCATGGTAGCAAGATGGCTTGCAGAGAACCTCTGTCTTGGAGAAGTCAATGTCATGTGAGCCCACTGAATTGTAACAGTGATCTGCCACGGCTGAGGTGTTTGTCCTACCGTATTTCAGGTCTGCTTTATGTTCACGGATGCAGTCCGAGACATGTCGTTTGGTTTCTCCAATGCAACTGCTACCACAGAGGCAACTTAGTTTGTAGACGCCAGGGTACTGTATGTCTGGAACCCCTACCTCGCACCGACAGAGGTCACAAATATCTGCTAGTAGTGGTGGAGTATTTCACGCAATGGTCGGTGGCGTGGCCCATAGCAGATCAACCACTCAGTCAATAGCAAAAGCTTTTGTACGTGGATATGTTATGGATAAATGGGCCCCTGATAGACTTCTATCAGACCAGGGTAAAAAAAAATCCTCAAAACTGATACAGGAAGTGTGCGACATCCTAGGCACTAAGAAAGTACACAATTCTCCATACCACCCAAACCGATGGGATGGTATAATGCCTAAATCGCACCAGGTGGTCAATGACACTCAGACAGACTGGGACTTACACATAGGCGGGGTTCTGGCGACATATCGGTTGGCCCTGCATGCATCGATGGAATATTCTCTATTCTATTTGATGTATGGTAGGGAGCCGGACCCTCCCATGGAGCACCAGCTTTTTTACCTCCCAGCTGGAGCTGCAAAATGGCCTATAGCAGTATGATGGGTCATGCAGCAGTGGAAGACGTCGAGGGAAGCGGCACAAACTGCAGTGGCTTCTGCCCGTTCCGCGAATGAATGGGTTAGGTAAAAGGGAGTGACGCCCCTGCCTTTCATAGTGGGAGATAGTGGGTGGCTACACTTTCCACAGGTCCGCTTAGGGGCCTCACCCAAAATTAACTGTCCGTGGCAGGGCCCTGTAAAAGTGGTAGAGATTCTTAGGCCTCAATGTGTACGTGTCCGATTGGGACATCAGCGATGGTATATACATTCTGCCCATCTAAATCCTGAGGAGCACCCAATACTCTTTGGTTCTTTCGGTAAAGTCACGTAGGTATAAAATAAAATAAATCACGACCTTCGGGAGCAATACAAGCGTCCATCATCCGTGAGAAAGCATGGCCTGCTGCTGAGGCAGACTATTTTAAAAGGTTTTAAATGGGTGTAGCTGAAGGGTTATAAAGAAGTGGCCAGGGCTAGTGATGTTAATGTGAGAAATTATCATGTAAATATAAGCTAGGAGAGCGGCCTCCGAGACGAGGGCATGAAAGTGGCTATGTTAATGTGAGGTATTAGCATGATGTTAATGTGATAAATTAGCATGTAACTGTAGAAAAGAAGGAGAAGAGCGGCGTCCTAAACGAGGGAGTGCAACTCAACGAATGTAATCAGAAGGGCATGCGAGTATGAGAGTGCAATCCAAAAGCCATGTGAGCATGAGAGTGCAATCCAAAGGCATGAGAGTGAAATGCAACGGACATGTGAGCATGAGAGATCTAAGAGAGAGGCATAGAGAGAAAGACTCAGAAAGTCGAAATAACAGCTGACATATGCAGGTTGGATGGAAACATCACAGTCAGTTAAGACTTTACCTGGTTAATAACGTCCTTTCAATGATTGCTCAGTTTGTACCTATTCTCTGGGTTGAAGTTGTGTCTGTGTTTATATATCTGGATGACTTCATGAACAAATCTCTGAACGTAGCCAGTGGGTTTGCAGAGTACCTCCGTCTTGGAAAATGTTATTTCGTGTGAGCCCACAGCTTTAAAACAATTATCGGCAATGGCAGAGGTATTGGTCCTACCGTGTTTCAGATCCGCCTTGTGTTCACGGACACGGTCTGACACATGTCGTTTCGTTTCCCCAATGTAACTGCTGCCGCAACCACAGCTCAGTTTGTAGACACCAGGATATTGCATGTCAGGAATCATATCTATTACAGATGGGATTAAATCACTGATTTTGTGTACTGTATTGAAACGAACCTGGAACTTGTGTTTGTTTAAGATTTTGGAAATCTTTTTGGTATCCCCTGCTATGTACGGTAAAGTGATGGTTTTGGTTTGATCCTCAGAAGGTTGTCTCCACATGGTTGGGGAGACAGTTTTGCGGATTGTACTGTCAAAGTATCCGTTCATCCTGAGGGCTTGGTGTACGTGCTCCAACTCACTGGCTAGGTGGTGCTGGTCGGAGATGCAACTATTGTGTAGTGTTTTGATGATGGAATTCTTCTGGGCTGGATGGTGGTGGGAGTCAGGTTTTAGATAGGCAGCCATGTGGGTGGCTTTCCTGTAGACCGAAGGTCAAGAACGAGCCATCAGGTTTCTTCTCGATCAAAACATCCAGGAATGGTTGCTTGCCATCCTTTTCCACTTCCATGGTGAATTTGATAGACGAGTGCATGGAATTGATGTGGTTGAGAAATTGGTTTAGTGCTGGCAGGCCATGTGGCCAGATGACAAACGTGTCATCTACGTATCTCTTCCACAAGAAAGGACGTAGGGTGGATGTCTGGATGGAATCTGTCTCAAATTTTTCCATGGAAACATTCGCTACCACTGGCGATAAGAGAGAACCCATTGGGGTACCCTCATTTTGTCTGTATAATGTACCATTCGAGGTTAAGTATGTTTGGAAAGACAGTCCTTACCAAAGTTGGTACATCTGGATTCAGTCGTTGTTGGACTAAGTCTTCAATGATTGCAATGGTGTCAAGTACAGGTGCATTTGTGAACAGAGAGACTACATTGAAACTGACAAGCAAATCATCCAAAGACAGTGATATGTCCTTGATTAGAGAAACCAAGTTGATTGAGTTAAGTACAGCTGAGGTGGACTTGCCAGTGAAAGGAAGCAGAGTCTCAGACAGAAATCGGGCCAGTTTGTAGGTGGGTGAGTTAATCGTGGAGATGATAGGACGGAGCCGGGTACCTACTTTGTAGATTTTTGGAAGGCCATAAAATCTGGGTGGTCTAGCAGCCGAAGGTTTTAGGGAGCTCTGCTTGGTCTGATCGATTAGAGAAGTCGATTTAGTGATGATGTTGTTGGTTTTAGTAGCTAAGCAATTGGTGGTATCTCTGTTGATTTTGGTATAGCCGCCATCATTAAGAAGGTCCTGAATTTTGTTGTTGTAAGTCGTTTTATCCATGATGACAGTGGCATTGCCCTTGTCAGCTGAGAGGATGACAATGTCATCTTTGTTTTGTCATTTAGAGAGTTCTAAATGCTCGTCCTTGCTAATGTTGATAATGGGTTTCTTAGCGTTTTTGAGGATAGCAGCAATTTCAGATCTAGCAATGTCTGCCGGGATGTGTCCCAAGCCTGGGAGGGCTACGTCAACCTGGGGGATTATATCATCTACTGGGATATGTTTAGGGGTTACTGCGATATTCAACCCTTTAGCTAGTACCGATTTTAGGCTGTCGGAAATTGGGATGTTACTCTGATTGATGACAATCTTGTTAACATCTAACTTTCAACATGTGGCTCTGGCTTCTTTTTTGACATGAGGTTGAATTAACTTTACATTTGGTTGACATTGAAGTAGCTGAAGAGACTGTCATGTTATCTACATGGTCCCAATCAGAAGTGGACATTTTATCTGTTAATTTAAAGTGTGATTGTAAGAGAGAGTAAGAGCGCGCCCAAAACACTCACTAAAAACCAGGTTACCGCAAACACCTACACCTTCACCCCTTCATTCACCATCATCACTGCAGAGGTCGGGGAAGCCACTTGCCGCGGCGAACCAACCTTAATAAGGTTGCCTTCCTTCCCCAGGACCGCCCGTGACCAAGGAGGTGTTGCAGCATCCAACGGAGCCATGGCTACATGTCCTCGTTACTCGGGCATGAGCTCGGGTGATGCTCCCACGGTGATGAACAACCACCGCATGCAAGACCACAGAACCACTGAGAAAAAGGATATTGTCATTCCTTCACACCGGAGGTTGTCATCGGTTGTTCGCTTGTTACGGTTGGAAGGTCCGGTTGAACGTTGTGTGTACTATCTTCTCTTACGGTTACTCATTTATTACTATCTTAAATTCTGCCCTGTATACATACACCCCACACCTACACACACAAAATGACAAGACTCTGGTTGAGTCTTGTAATTGCTTGTTTATTGAAAAACAAAAGTAAATTTGTATCCCCCCCCCCCCTTCATATCTCCCTACTCCCCTACCATCGGAATTACCCTGAATCCCTTGGATTTGCACGAGTTGTGTTGAGTTGAGGATGACTTTTTCGTCGGGGGAGGGGGGGCGGTGATGTAGTGATAATACTTACGTGATCCATCATGAGGGAAAGGAAAAACAAGGTGGGGTGAGAGAGAGAACGCCCAGGGAGAGAGTGTTGACGTCACCAGATGAGGTGGGGTCATCGGGGCGCTTCTTAAGGAGATTCGGAGTGGAGTGGATGCGTGTGACGTGAACTCGTGCGGAAAATAAAGAAGGGTGTATCATCTCAATCTTCGTCTGGTAGACTCATTACACATGGATTGGCCGAAAGGCGGAGTTTGACCTCTATATTTGGAGGAGAACAGGGGTTCGCTTTGTCCCTCACATTTGGAATTGCAGCTGCATATAATACATTTATTTTTTATTGTAAACTACTGAAAATAAATCTTGACTTAAAGCTTTCGTGACTGCAGGAATTCATATTCTCTGGGTCTTTCGGTAAAGGCCGTAGATAGATTTAATTTAATAAAATTTAAACAAACAAAAAACTACAACGTTTCGATCACAACACAAGTGATCGTCATCAGGAGAAAAACAGAGGGGGAAAGCTGCTGTTTAAAATGTTTAAAATGGGTGTAGCCCAATGGTCTTTTATTCCGACTAGAATGAAAAATGAAGATTTATGTGGATACTATTGATGGTGGCAGTTTTCTTCATCCAACAACCCAAGGGTCTACACTCATTTTAAACCTTTAAAACAATCTGCTCTTAGCAGCTTTCCCCGTTTACCGATCACTGGTGTTGTGATCGAAACATCGTAGTTTTTTGTTCATTTTATATTTATTAATTGGAACATATCTACATGTCTTTACCGAAAGACCCAAAGAATACTGAAAATACATTAATGAAGATGCCCAGTTTGGGCGGGACATTGCCCCCCCCCCCCCCCGCAAACTCCACCCATGGATTGGCCCATACAACAAGCAAGCACTGACTAGTCAAATAAAATGATACGATAGCAGAAAGAAACCACCTTTATTTCCTACAATACAGTATGATCTCAAAAGACTATTTGCAATCTCATCGACAAGCAAACGGTACAAATACTGCATCGGCACCCGCAAGCCATTAATCAAAAATACCATTAATAAAGTACCATTTAAAATGCATGAATACTTCATGATATTACAGGTGTTTGCATCATATCAGATATGCTTAATACACAGGATGCATGACATGAATGCTTTAGAACTACACTAGTCACCCTAAGAATGTCATGCCATGCTACCACTCGACCAGATGTGGGTGACTATCTAAACTTTTATCCCGAATAGAATTAAAAATAAATATGTATATGGATACTATTGATAATGGCAGTTTCCTTCATCCAGCAGTGGGTTGAGCATTGTTGATGGTGACTTTGTCATGTATTTGTCCTAGCAAAGTCTGTTAAAATGTATTTAAAGAATGTTTTTGCATGTGGGAAGAAAAATGTTCTCAGAGAAAATCCACACATAGAAGGGGGTATTTTAGAAATTTCCCACTTGATGGTTCACAAAGCCATTGGCTGTAATGATGTCTCCTTGGAATTTTCAGTTATCTATTCACTCACCCAATCCTTGCCTCCTAAAGCACTGGATTACAGTTATTATACAATATGACCAGTTCAATTAAAAAAACACTTCTGAATTTATTCAAAGGTAGGAGTGAAATTAACCACACTTAGTGCGCTCCAGAAGCGTTCATTTAAATTGTATGCTTTTCTATGTACCAGGACGAAAGCAAATTGGGGTAAACTTGGCCATGTGTAAAACCATACAATTATAACACGATTATCACCTTCTTGTAACACTCATCTTGAGGAACAGCAGCGTACTGCTAGTGGGTTGCTAATTAGGGAAGTTCCGATTTACTTTAATTGCACACTGTTTTAGTGTTCTAAACACGTTAATCGTGGGAGTTTCTCAGGATTTTGTTTTTCCTCAAACGCAACAAACGCTCTCATTTTACAAAACATCTCAATTAGGATCCTTCAAAAGCTTTTGGGATTCAGAATGTTGCGTAAAGTAATGAAAATATGACTAAAATCTTATCAAACTCTAATAATGCAATTGAAGCCATTGTAGCTTTAAGAGTCTCCTTTCAAATATTGGGCTCTCACTTGAGATAATTCCGTGCAAATTAAGAGTGCAGCTTAGAGGTTGTGTGGTCTAGTGGTTCTGGAAAATAGATGTAACTATAGATACTGAGGAAGTCCTGTAATATCACTCATATTTCATTGCACAATATTTGTAATTTATTGTGATTAATATTAGCAAAACCTTAAACTAGTCCCAGAATGAAACGTAAAAAGACCCCGTCTTCATCAATTCATGCCGTTGTTAATTTAAGTAAAATGTTGGATTCCTGGATTTATCACACATCTCGACGTGGATATGGGAGGTGACTCCAGGGTAAACTTTCTGCACGTTCAGCAGATACCCAATTGCCTGATCACTGTCAACTGCGCCTTTATAGTGGTAAGCGTGGATATGGAAAATCTTAATGCAGAAGACTGCACACACACAATCAAAGAGACAAACACCGAACATGTTAGTATTGGAATTTAAATGTCATTGTAAAATACATTGTTCTCACTTCAAACTCAATGTCAGACAATAATGCACTATGTATTATCGTGGATGAACCCACACATTTCCACACCATAGATGTTTTTTTATATGTTTCAAGCTGCAAAGCTATTACTTATCTATGTTTTTGTTCAGTTACAACTTGACAAGCATTTATTGGTTGGTCCACATTGATTAAATGTCTTGTTTTTGATATTAATCATTCTTTCACCACTGCAGATCCATAAATCTCGCATGCATTATACTTCACAGACCCAGAAACATCTTTCTAGGCCCGTAATGATTGTCAGGTTGTTGGGCTATATTCTATCTGTTTATTCACCCAAACTCATGTGTTTGTTCATAGCACTGCATATATATGCGTATAGGAGAATCACATTTTAATGATGTTTACTGAATGCATTAAAGAGGTGTATTAGTCTTCACATTCATCATGAGAAGCTTAGCCTATGAACTGCAAGAACAAGTAGTATAAACATATACAATAATTGAATAGCGTTGTGCAAAATGGGATTAATTATGAAAAGTGTGTAACATTACCAGAGTTAGAAAGGATCACTCCATCATTGACTGCATTGTTTTTCTTGTAGGCCCTGGCCCAACCCTTCAGTTCTCCTTTGAATGGTGCATTCACTTTCGATCCATCCGGGCAAATTATATCCACTCCCATGTGCATGCCATGTGGACTGTATTCAATTAAAAATAGGAGGTTATTTTCACATTAAAATATATATACTGTACGGTACGCATGTTGTTCGTATCGTAGTTGTTCATGTAAAAATTAGTGTGCATCTCAATAAAATAAAATATGCCCAGTGTCTCAATATTGTTATGATGCTCATCACTGTGGAGGCCCTGAATCCCTGATGTCAATTGGGTGGAGGTCAGTGTCTCCAAGGAACAACCACTCTCGACTTCCTACAAGGTCGTGGTTATTTAATTAACCCTGCAGGGTTTATGGGCTTAGTTAACCCTCAATAAGGACTTATGTCAAGTGCTATGGTAACAATGTCGGCTAAGCAAATAATATCTTAATTAGGTCCATCACATAACCACAAGGGTTTTAATCAGGCCTTCCATCGCTTGGTTCAGTGATTGGATCCAAACTCACGTGGATTTTTTTATTGTTATCAATTACAAAGCCATTGAAAATAACGGCAGTGGGTGTTTCCTCAACTGTTGTTTACTGATTAATGAATGAAACCTGTTTGCTTCATCTTCATAAAGGTGAGACATTTACCTATGCGATGGTAAATGACCTTTGACTAAGTGTGTGCTGCAATGTAAAATGTCCCGTAAAATTAATACAATAAAACCTCATGAAGCCTAAATTCGGAGAAAGCCAGAAAGGACACAAAAATAAATAAATGTTGAACGCCTCAAAAACTCCCGATGCTTTTTCAACTGCACGGTAGGATTTCAGTGTTAAGCAAAATATGCACATCTTGCGTGGGAAATTCGAGATGAACTTCTGAAGTGTAAGACGTTATTGTACTACGGTATATACAATTGATGTAAGAGTAATATCATTTTTTCTATTACTGGAAGAACTTTACTCTGAGCCATGAAATTCAATATAAGCGATGTGCCTCGCTCCACTCAGCACCAAATGCAATTATCTTACAGAAAAATAAATCAGATTCTATCATCAGATCAATTTAGCGTAATGTCCTGTCTGCTTACACATTGCACAAGGATGGTTTGATTGTATTCTCAAAGATAGAACGTGTATCATCTGAAGATAACTTACTATAAAATGTATAAGGAAACTAAAAAAACTGCTATATTAGCTCAAAACTGTCTCTGGAAAATATTACGAACAGTTTCGTAATCACAAATGACATAAAAAGTTATAACTACTGTATAACAAGAGTGTTTGGACTTACTTGGAAGACTGAATAACGTTTTCAATTACAGACATTGACAACCACTCTTTTCAATTGCACAGAACGAACACATAATATGGTAAATTTGTAAAGGGTGGGGCTGGACCATTGTAATCGCCAGAAGTAATGGGTGTGCCTCACGTAGCCTCTGAGCGAGTGAAGACTCTTACCGATGTGCCTTGTAGTGACCGCATCCATATTTACCCTCGCATCCTCTTACGACGTTCACCACTTGGCCGTGACAGAAGGGTTTCCATTTTGCTGTATGGCATTATAGAACACAAAGTACATAATTATGTATATCGATGTGTAGATTTGAAGCTTTCGTGACTGCAAGGAATCATCTTCTTAGGTTTTTTCGGTAAAGTCACGTAGAAAGTAAAATAAAATAAAAACAAAAATCACGACGTTTCGGAGGCAACACAAGTCTCCGTCATCAGGTGGGAACGTCACAGCCAGATTAGCTGTATCAAGAGTTAGTATTAGCTTGATACAGCTAATCTGGCTGTGACGGTCCCACCTGATGACGGAGACTTGTGTTGCCTCCGAAACGTCGTGATTTTTGTTTTTATTTTATTTTACTTTCTACGTGACTTTACCGAAAAAACCTAAGAAGATATATCGATGTGCACATTCAGAACATATTCTACACTTTATGCATGTTGGCTGCATTAGTTGCTATACATTTTTGACATTGTTATAATAAGGTCATAAGTGTCTCCGTATTCAACATGAGCACTCGGTAGTGCTTCCCTATAGAATGGCAGTCCTAAACCAGTATTGGAAATTCTACATTTCTAATGAAAGGACAAACTAAAGAAAAATCACGATTCGCTTCCGAGAAAGTGTTACGTCAACTTTGACATCAGAAAGAGTAAGAACTTGATACACAGCGTTTGCATGTTGCCAGGCCTTCACACAACAGTGGAAACAAGAGCCAGCACGAGAGACGAAGAGAAAGAAGAATTGAAGAGGTCTGGACGAGAGCTTAAGACGAGTGAACGGGGCTTACTACACGCAGCTGCCGGGCGTGCGCCACCTGCTGTGCGTGTGCCTGCACTGCACGCCACCTGCTGTACGTGTGCCTGCACTGCACGACACCTGCTGGGCGTGTGCCTGCACTGCACGACAACTCGGTTATTTTACTGGTGTCGTCTGCCGTGGTCCGGATAAGTGCAAAATCCGGCAAGCCCGGGATTTTAGTTACTATAACTAAACATTTTATAAATTAGGGTTCATGAATTTTCAAGAGTTTTAGGACTGAAGGCGTGTGGATACTCACGGACGCAGCACTGACAGTTTTTTCCTCCGGGGCACATGTTCAGCATGTTTATGCCATGGCATTTGTAATTATTGTACTGACACGATCCACCAACCTTTTTACACCTTTCATCTGCTTGGCACCCTGTTTGCACCCAGCAACAGCAGACATATTAAAGTAGAATGCCTTTCAATCTTCCATACTAATAAACATAACTCTACTTTGTAAACAATCTGATTAGCACCGATGCAAGAAAAGTACAACATTAGATGTTTGCCAGTGGACACGTAATATCAAAGTATAAGTCCTCAATCCATGCCTTTCATTGAATAGAATGGTGTTGTGAACTTCTAGAATGCAGGCGACTTCCATTTTCCAAATTGTTTACAATTCTACCTCCAGTGTCGTCGATACTGCATAATCAACTCAAAATAAATTGAAACAGGAGTTCAATCGAAAACTGGAGATTGTAAATGTTGTGGCTTGGCTCTCCAACACACTGGTGTGCTGTACTAGTGACGAATTGGCATGTTCTGGCTATGTGACAACCCTTACTAATTGGCTGTGTCGGGTGGTGGCGTGTTTAACGACGCATTTATATTTTATGCGATGTAACTAACAAAACCTATATTATGGAGAGATATCATTTTTTTATGCAAAAACATTGCTTTATTCATAACACGCTTTATTGTTAGAACACTGCACTAATTGTTTTTTTAAAACGTACAAAAATGGCTTATTGGAAACGCCCTTTAGGCTCCGGGCTTTGTAACAAATAAAACCGAGGCAGACGTTCCAAGATGCGTTCTTTGCTTGTGTGAAACCTAAGTCATTGTCATCATCATCATCAGCTACGCTCAATCTACTCCGAGATGGTCTGCTGAAGGCGTCGCCGTCTATTATAGTTCGAGGATAAAATGCCTATCACGTAGCTTCTGTCTGAACACAAGCTGATTTCATCGTTACATCCCTTTGGTGGAAATCTTCCCTGGCGTGTTCCCTCCTCTGGATGTCGCTTCATCATTAAATCAGTTCATGTGCAGGTGCTGGGTGGACTGTCACATCAAGAGCATCCTGAGAGGTGGCGGTGGCTTGGGGAGGCCTTCGTCCAGCAGTGAATTTACCATGGCTGATGATGATGATAGCTAATCTGGTTAATTATTTGTCTGAAGTGGTGACAACTATTTATGTGCTCTTCCGGCTATTTGAATTTGTTAACTAGAATTAACTTAATATCAAATGCCTGCTCATATTTATTTTGAACGTTGACTCTCTTGGTTTAACCTACAATTGGCTTAACCCTCTGCTTTGGCTACATTGAAGTGTAACTTGCATCCCACCGGTTCGGGTTTTACTTTAAATAAATAAGTCAATCCCGTCAGAAGTAATACAATACAATGTGATCCTTCGATCACTTTAAACATTTACTTCTAACGAATGTTTACACAAATCAAATTGCATTATACTGCCGTTAGTTTGCCCAGTGGAAGAGAATGCATACGTAACTTATAATTTGTGCTATATATGTACCGCGAAGTGTGTGGACTACAGAGTGATTGTTTCAATGTATCTTCCCACGTGCATTAGTTGTGTCTAATGCACGAAATCAGACTTGCGGATACTTACGTAGGCAACACTGGCAATGTCCTGGTTCGGGGCACATTTTCGGTCTGTATTTGCCATTGCATTTCAAATTAGGGTTCCAAATGTCCTGACACTTTTCACCAAGGGACTGGCAAAAGTCACCCTGTTTGCATTGAGTAATCACTGTAAAATGAAAATATTAAGACAGAATAACATTAAATACTGCATGCTAGCAAACATTATTATATCGTGTGGTATATTTATTTTTGGTGTAAAAGATGCAACACTGAAATAATTTTCCCAGCAACAGACACATCTTATCTCAAGCCACACTTTTTCTTACATTTCTTAACCCACATTATGGCTTTCATTGTAAAGAATGGAGTTGCTTAATTCTATCATGCATACCACTTAGTAAGTGTTAAGTTTTCAACAGAAAATGTGACGTGTGCATTTTTATTTGATTTAATACTTTCTATCGTATATTAAGAAGGGTTTACAAAGCAAAAAAAACGGAATTGCTCCTAAGTAGGGACACGATACCCAGTTGGCCTTCTGAATCAATGTGTCCAAATTACCATTTGTTTGAACAAGCCAAATTACTGGGCCAGTTTCGACATCACCAAATCTCAGCAGCCTGTTAAATGTCTGCTGCCCTTTGGTAAAATGTCATAATTGGATGGACGACTTTCAGTGGCAAATACGTATAAGAAATTCGTATGGCAATGCAATATAATGTAGTGGAATAATGTTATTTTAATAACTGTTGACAAACCAAGGATTCTTAAACTATGACCCTGTAAAAATAATAAATCTCAACACTTGTCAACATTTGCATACATTTTCAATTAAAAATATGTATGATATTACTGCGTATATGGTATGTCATGATTTAAATTGAGATCATGCAGAACTCTCATTTGCTATAATGTGGAGGGATGGACATCGCAGATCCTATTATCCGAGCTATCCGTGGATTTTACCCACTTATCCATGAAACATTTGCAAATACATGCAAATAGGATGCATTCTTGTACAGGGAAATTGAGTTTTCATCTCCATACGGCATACTGCGTCTCAATACGGGCAACAAAAAATGTCTATTTGTGTTTCTCCCTTGTGATGGGACTTTGTAAGATGAACGTTGATATTTAAAGTGCACGGGGTGACCAATAAGGTCTAAATTGGTCTGTAATAAGGTAGGCACTGATAAGGGGTTGACAGGTATATAGGATGATATTCTTTGCTTCTTTCGGTAAAGTCACGTAGATAGAAAACAATAATGAAAATCAAGTTTATTGTTTTTCGTGAAAAACTTTTTTTCGGTTAAATTCACAGATAAGTGTCATGACAAATTTCCCCAAAGTGAACGCTGGGTAAATGAGTCGGTGAAGGCCCACTCGTAACTTGAAAACAATATGACTACTTTTGCAAATAAAAACCGAAACGAAAATGGATTCCAGTGGCTACTGAAGCGCCACGTTGCTTTGGCGATGTGTTGGAGTGGAATTGACATCTATATGGAGGTTTTGAACAGCAACGGGAATTTTGTGTTACGCAGGATGTGCGATTCATGTGCAGTCCGTGTGTGCACATTGGTGGCATCACGCATAGCGCACGCACGGTGACGATGGCAACGGCGTGTGACCTGCACGTGTGATGCGTACACTTTGCATATGCACAGCTCCCTGGCCATAGATGTTATTGGTGCACATGTTATCAGTAGATGAAGGATTAAATGCCAATATATTAGAATTAGAACAAACACTTGCAAGGTTTTTTTTTCATGAATAGACACCGTATCGATTCAGTGAACGTAGATTTTCGTGCTATGTTTGGAAAATCTCATCTATCCCACGGATATAAAAAAGAGAATTTGCCACGCGACTCTGTCCACGGAAAAAATGCGAACAGGAAGCAGTTCTCCCAGTCGGGAAAGAAGAAAATGCAGATTATTGTGAACAATCAAGAAGACGAATGTAATAAATACAGTACCATTGAGTCGTTTAAAAAAAAATCCCAGTCACTTACCATGGCCATAAGGCGGTAGTTGGAGGCTGTATCTGAGCGGATTGTCGTTTTCTGAGGGTAAATAAACACGATGATTAGAGCATGCGGGTGACCGGCATCCCATTGCATCAGTCTACCGTGGCGATGACATACTGTACCTCGCTAATCTCAAGGAGCATAAATCATCACGCAAAACTCTGGTCATCGGCGCAGCAGCGGCTTTTAAATGTACGCGTCTGTGGCCGTCTGGAACGCTCTTCCTTCCGATATTACGAAGCTACTAGAGCTATGCACTATTACATCTAAAATGAAAACTAATTTCTTTAGAACTGCTTTTTGTGTTGATTGCCTTTTCCCGCACCTCCAATTATCACGGTAGGTTACGTACGGAGCGAAAGAAGTTCAACATATATACACTGTATTTTTATGTTTAATTAATTAACTATCCTCGAGTTGCCTTTCCAGCCTACCCTGAATTCTGCCGTTATTCAATACAGCTCTCGTACATCAAAGCAGATTTTGTTTTAATTTAATGCATTAAAATACTTTGCATAACTTTTATTCCATGCACTCCTCAATATGTAAACTTCAGACCAAACTGCCAGCTACTCATTTCACGAAATGTTATGTTTAAGAGATGTGAAAGGGAATCCACACGAGGCGATCTTCGGGTAAGGACTTTATTTAAGTTCCTCAAACTACAACACATAGGCACTGACAGGAACCCTTCTCTTCTAGAGCCCCGGGCACGCGTCCCATAGCCACTGCCCGCAGATCTCTTCAGAACTTTCCAGAAGGTCCATTTTACGCAGTGGTTTTTAACCTGGGGTGCACGCACCCCCAAGGTGCGAGATGCCCCTTCTGAGAACCAAAGGGGTGCAGGATGGCGTAAAGGTTAAGAGCCACTGCTCTAACTCCTCCTCCTTCCTTCCTTGCTGCCAAAATCTCTCTCCTTCAACTCCTCAGTCAATCCCCTTCCGCCTTCTTCCCGGCTGCATTCCCACCTCTTTTATCAATTCAGGGTCTGTGTCTCCATATCCTCACCCTAACCTCAATGTGTCACAACACCACCCTTACACATTGAATGTAGACTTGCAGATACTCACCGAGACAGCACTGCCGGTTGATTGGTCCACCGCATTTACCCAACTCGTACGTGCCATTGCACGTCTCATTATTGTACTGACACACTCCCTCTTCGCTCTCACACTGAACGTCTTCCTCGTACTGAGCCACAGCCAAGCCTGGAATGCATAGCGCGTGTTAGTGATGAACAGCGACACCTAGAATAAAAGTCTATCCTGGGACGTCTTGTACTTATTATCAATTCATATTTTCAAAGATTGGTAATATTAAAAAGTATGGGTTTACATCTCTCATCCTGCAAATAGGCATTCAATTGTATAAAACATATTATAGTCCTGGTGCAAAATAAACAAAACTGTGGTCACTTTTTGAGTGAAGAACACGTCTAAAATCAAAGCATAAACGTTCTTCAAGCCATCAACCCATGTTTACCTCTCGTTACAAATAATGTTGTTGGCAAATTCTATAATAGAAGTGACTTTACATTTCCCAATTTTATTCAAATTCTCCCCTCAGTGTAGACCGCACAGTATCATTTACTGAACGTGTCAAATTTGAGGTACATTTGAAAATGAGAGATATCCCAGGAGAGGCCGGAGGGTCTGTCTCCTTCACACTTATCAATTGACTTTAATGCTGTACGAATACATCCCTGTGGTGAGTGGTGCAGAAACTAACTGACTTAATTTTAGCAGTAAAAGCGTGCGTTATTAATATTTATAATCACTTGGTTACATTACTCCCTTAGAACCCATCTCTTCCTACTGCTACTCCCCACCAATGTCATCCAGCTACATCCAGGCCTACTCCATCACTATCCCACCCCCTTTGAATACCCCTATCACTACCACTATCACTACCCCCATCCTCTATGACTACCCCATCCCCTTTAACTACCCCTTTCACTACTCCTATCACTACCCCAACCCCTATCACTACCTCAACCACTACCCCAACTCCTATCACTACCCCAACCCCTATCACTACCCCAACCCCTATCACTACCCCAACCCCTATCACTACCCCAACCCCACCTTGACCACTCCCGCGTGTTCTGCTGTCACCATGACTACACCACCACTTGTAATCACCCCACTCTTTATTTCAACCACTATCATCTTTTGTATAATTTTACAATTGCTGTAAAGTGTCCTCAGAATAAGGCGCTGTATAAATCTATATTCGATAAGCGTGTATGCTATATTCAAATGTTCAAAATGTTAGGTAACATGATTGTCTATCACATAAACGAAACATCGACCTGTGGATATTTATAATCACTGCATTATTTTTGCATTTGTTTCAATATAGAGTACAGTAAAACTAATTTTAAGACAAACAAATTACTGTCAGCGAAATAACTGACGTTTGAGAAATTCTACTGTCGTACATATTTACTGATATCAATGATATTTTAAACGGGTAATGAATTTTATTTTATTTTAAATGTACCTCGCATGTACATGTTACCAATGAGAAGATTTGTGGAAGTGCTTAGGATACTCCACACTCATTCAAACTACATAACTACACTGCATTTCTGGCATCTTAATATTTGCAAGTTTACTTCATTACACATTTATTTTTTAAAACAGAACCTACCAGGTCCCAAAAGGACAAGTAGAATGAGAATATTCATTGTCCTCCTGTTCTTCTCCCTTAACAAGACCGATGAAATGTTGTAGAGGCTTCAGAAGCACTGCCCTCTGCTTTCCTGACTCTTACGCCTCGTATTATATAGCAACATTTATGCAAATTGTGCATTAGGCTTGAAGGTCACGATGCGTATTCAATGTTATTTTACAATAAGCTGACATTAAATATTACAGGATTAGCCGTCTCGTGTTAGTGATTACAGTCGCTGTATTTAGGGCCAGATTATATGTAAAACAACAGACTGGGTCTCGTCATTGTCCATATCAATATTGGAAGACCCACAGCTAAATATTCTGATTCTTATTAATATCTTGACAAAACAACTGAATAACATATTTCAAAAGACTTGACCCATTGTGGGTAATGGAGCAAATTGCGGCTAATTGATGCATTAGGTGACATGTCTGCTTCGGTTCAGCATTAATATTATTGGCCATTTTTAGACGGATGCCGTGGCTTACCTTTTATTTAAGCTTTAGTGCCCACTATCTTTGAACGTGTCATTACACTTATCGTTGTCCAGCTCTTGATGTCGTGTGCAGCCTTCTTGTCAATGATTGATTAGGATAGACAAGTCTGGTTCTGAATGTTTAATTACGAAATACACATCATTCTAAATTCCGCCTAAGGGCGAGTCACCTTTCATTTAAAATTTGATCAGGTTTGTGATTTGATAAAATTGCTGTTTAGCCAATCAAACAAGATGCAATGATGCTTACACTGCAAGTGCACAATATTATACTCAACGCAATGAAAATAACCATTCATGGGTAGGAATCCTAAATGTGTATCAATGTGATACATCAAAAACCAATCCATCTACATTTTTGGGGCTTTAAAATTTTAGCAGAGACAAGGGAGAGATTTTTGCGGCACGTTTCCTGGCACTTGTATCTCGGTTTAAACCATTTAGATTGATGTACATCGAACAATGTAGTGCATCAGAGGCAGGTTTGTTAAAGTCTTGAATTATAAACATAAAAATTCCATTCACAATATGCTGACATTAAATACAGGCTGAGCTATAGATTTAGTTCGAGATTAATATGTTGACAAAACTTAAAAAAGTCACCCAAAATACTTGACCCCTTGTAGATAGTCGAGGCGATTGCAGCTAATTGATGCATTGATATACCTTTGGCCATGACTTACCGTTTATTTAAGCTTCAGTGCCCACATGGTTGTCATTTGTCATTACACTAATCGTTTTTCAGCTGTTGATGTCATGATACGTTGTTTGAGCGGCTGAAATAGATCGTCATCACTTATCTACACGTGCAGCCTCTTAGCCAATCGACTACTGGATGACAACCTCCCCAACACCTGCGTACTTGACCATGCTTCACCGCACTGATAATTTCGGGTCTGTGAAGGCAGGCAGCATAGAAGTGCAGTATAGCAACCGACTTTGCTGCAATGCTCTTTACCGGCCAATCAATAGCTCCGCCATGTATGGTGCTCACCCATTCGAGCACTATCCAGGCTCAACACTGCTTAGCTTCGCAGGTGAATAACCAACACAGTTGCCCGCATTAACCGCAGGAGGTGAACACGTAACATCCTCGCCCTTTGTTATGTCCACGTTTCTGAGCCATGTCACAGCAGGTCATGGGCACTGATTGAAAACGTTGTTCTTTAGGCACATTTTTAGTGTTGGCTTTTATAATTAAGTTCGGTTTTCCAAAAGCACTCTAACATGCTCTCACTTGACTGCAGTATTCCGTCGTTATTCACGGACTTGCTTTCCTGCCACTTTGGCTATCTGCGAATTGCATCTGGAAATCTGCACGACTTTACATCGAGAGAGAGAAAGTGATGAGATAAAGTGATGAGAGAGAATGTGATGCGGGGAAGCTATGGGATAAAGTGATGGGATAAGGCGATGAGAGATAAAGTGACGCGGTAAAGACATGAGCGAGATAGAGAAATTATGGAAGCTTTAGAATGATCTGCAGACGTTGTGTGTACGACATTCGTCGGCCAATATTATGAAATGCGAAATGTGATTTTCACGACCATCTCCGGAACGTATCCCTCACGAATATCGAGGGAATACTGTATTTCATTATTTTGATACCAACCCAGCTTTCTATAATTGTCCTGAATGTAATACTCTGACGTGTTATCCAGTTGTGTCCCTTTGATAACTTCTAGTGTTTACTGGACTTGTCGTAACTGAGCTTTGTTTTGCTCATATTTTTATCTAGGGCCCAACTTTGAATTTCTCCATACTGTGCTAAGTTCTTCAATGATATTCTGGAATTCATGTTCATTGGCTGATATAATGACCGTATCATCAGCAAAATTCTGAGTTGGCCAGTATTTTCACCATTTATATTCATGGCTTTATATTTACAATCTGACTTTCGATAAAACGTATGGTAATCTTCTTGGTTCTTTCGGTAAAGTCACGTAGAAGGGAAGTAATAAAATAATAAAAATAAAACATAATAAAACAATTCTCACGACGTTTCGGCCACAACGCAAGCAGCCATCCTCAGGCGAAGAATGAAACACCCCAAGCTTGGAGCGTATATTTAAGCTGGGTTAGAGGGGGGGGAGGTGGGAAGAAGAGCGCCTAAACAAAATAATTTGCATATCAAGAGGAATTCAGCATATGGAAAATGCGTAGGAGGTGGGCGGGGGGGGGTTCCAAATCAATACTATGCCCGTGCATTATGCAGGATTAGCAGCATCAAAGGGGGGGGGGGAAGTGGGGGAGCATTAACAAAGGAAAGGAATGTTAATAGTATGTAGCTGTAGTTACTAAACAACCACGTAAAAAACTACAGTATAAACTGCATGACAAACTAAAGTATAAACTACATAGCATCATCAGTAAACTTACTATACTCTACAATAAGCTGAGTTACTAACAGTAAGTAATACATGAAAAATTCTACGTTGTAAAAAATTATATAATATGCTTCCATCTAAACTTTATTCTCTTACATCACACGCGTCTATACCGTACTATATACTTCCATAGGCAAAACCAACATTAAATTACATACTGTATTGCTATAAACCACCCTATACCTTATACATTTTTAATATAACACTATGTATTATTCTACCCACCCTAATGTGTATCAAAATGGTTTATTACGTCCTTCCAGTGATTGCTAAGCCAGAATCCATCTTCTCGGTTAAAATTGTCTCTGTGTTTGTAAATGTGGATCGCCTCATGTACGAATCTCTCATGATAGCCAGATGGCTTGCAGAGAACCTCTGTCTTGGAGAAGTCAATGTCATGTGAGCCCACTGAGTTGTAACAGTGATCTGCCACGGCTGAGGTGTTTGTCCTACAGTGTTTCAGGTCAGCTTTATGTTCACGGATGCGGTCCGAGACATGTCGTTTGGTTTCCCCAATGTAACTGCTACCACAGAGGCAACTTAGTTTGTAGACACCAGGGTACTGTATGTCTGGAACCACATCTTTTACAGACGGTACCAGATCACGGATTTTATGTACTGTGTTGAATCGGACCTGGATCTTGTGTTTAATCAGGATTTTGGAGATCTTTTTTGTGACCCCAGCAATGTAGGGTAAGGTGATGGTCTTGAAAGGCTCCTCAACAGGATCCTTCTTGGTGGTTGGAGTGATGGCTTTGCGGATTGTGTAGTCGGAGTAACCATTAGCCTTAAGAGCTTGGCGTACGTGTTTGAGTTCACTGGAAATGTGTTCATGGTCGGAGATGCATTGGGCTCTATGATATAGAGTCTTGATGAGGGAATTCTTCTGGGATGGATGGTGGTGGGAATCCGGTTTTAGATAAGCATCCGTGTGGGTGGCTTTCCTGTAGACAGAGTGGCTCATTGAACCATCAGGTCTCCTTTTGATTAGGACATCCAAAAAGGGTAGCTTGCCATCATTTTCGACTTCCATGGTGAATCTGATGGCTGGGTGTATGGAATTGATATGGTCGAGAAATTGGTCTAGAGCAGGCCGGCCATGTGGCCAGATGACAAAAGTGTCGTCTACGTACCTCTTCCATAAGGTCGGGCGTAGAGTGGCAGTCTGGATGGCGTCCGTCTCAAATTTCTCCATGAAGATGTTGGCTACAACCGGAGATAAGGGGGAGCCCATTGGGGTGCCCTCAATTTGCTTGTAGAAGGTTCCATTCCAGGTGAAGTATGTATTGGTTAAGCAGTGTCTCACCAGGGGGGGTACCCCAGCATTCAGTCCTTGATGAACCAAGTCTTCAATGATTGCGATGGTGTCAGGCACAGGCACCTTGGTGAACAAGGAAACCACATCAAAACTGACAAGCAGGTCGTCTGGGGACAGGGCAATCCCCTTGATTGTTGATACCAGGTCAGTAGAGTTTAGTACTGCAGAGGTGGTTTTTCCAGTGAAAGGCCGTAGGATTTCGGACAAAAAACGAGCCAGTTTGTAAGTCGGGGAGTTGATAGTAGAGACAATGGGACGAAGAGGTGTATCTTCTTTATGTATCTTTGGCAAGCCGTACAATCTTGGTGGCCTGGCTGCAGAAGGTTTCAACGAGAACTGTTTGGTCTGATCAATTAATGCGGTTGAAGCAGAAATTATGTTGTTGGTTTTGGAGACGAGGCTGTTGGTGGGGTCTCTTTTTATTTTTGTATAGCTGCCATCGGTGAGTAGTTCTTGAATTTTGTTGTTGTATTCTATTTTGTCCATGATGACAGTGGCATTGCCTTTGTCGGCTGAGAGGATGACAATGTCATCCCTCTTTTTTAATTGAGCTAATTCAAAACGCTCATCTTTGCTGATGTTGCTAGCTGGCATCTTAGCGTTTTTGAGGGTTACAGAGATTTCCGATCTTGCTACGTCTGCAGCGATGTGACTCAAGCCCTTGAGAGCTACATCTACTCGAGCAATTATATCATTAACTGGTATGTGTCTAGGTGTGACTGCAAAGTTTAGTCCTTTAGCTAAAACGGATTTCAAACCTTCAGAAATAGGACTGTTACTGCGATTAATTACGACTTTGTTAACATCTAGCTTTTCAATGTGTGGGTCCGGTTTCTTGTTTGAGAGGCGGTTGAATTTGGAAATCAAGTTGTCCTTACATTTAGTCGACATAGCGGCAGCTGAAGAGGCAGTCATTTTTTCCACATGTTCCCAATCCGATGTGGACATTGTTGCACTCAAGGATAAGTGTGATTTGTAGAGTGTCTTGTCTAACTGATCTAGTTCGGTGCGCGTAAGTCTGATTTTTTCTGAGATAAGAGCTAAGCTAGTTCTAGACAGAATTCGTTTCGCATTAGAAGAAGTTACAGCAGCAGATGTTAGTGTAAATGCGTTCGGTATTACCTTAGAGTCGCGGCATCTCTTCAGAAAGGTGAGAGACTCGATTAGCTGAGCCTTCTTGTCCCGGAGCTTGTTGAAGGATCTCAAAGTTATGTGGAAACCCTCCCCGTAGAGGCGGTTAAATTTCGATTTAAAGCTTTCGTGACTGCAGGGATTCATCTTCTTGGTTCTTTCGGTAAAGTCACGTAGAAGGGAAGTAATAAAATAATAAAAATAAAACATAATAAAACAATTCTCACGACGTTTCGGCCACAACGCAAGCAGCCATCCTCAGGCGAAGAATGAAACACCCCAAGCTTGGAGCGTATATTTAAGCTGGGTTAGAGGGGGGGGGAGGTAAAATTTTTCATGTATTACTTACTGTTAGTAACTCAGCTTATTGTAGAGTATAGTAAGTTTACTGATGATGCTATGTAGTTTATACTTTAGTTTGTCATGCAGTTTATACTGTAGTTTTTTACGTGGTTGTTTAGTAACTACAGCTACATACTATTAACATTCCTTTCCTTTGTTAATGCTCCCCCACTTCCCCCCCCCCCCTTTGATGCTGCTAATCCTGCATAATGCACGGGCATAGTATTGATTTGGAACCCCCCCCGCCCACCTCCTACGCATTTTCCATATGCTGAATTCCTCTTGATATGCAAATTATTTTGTTTAGGCGCTCTTCTTCCCACCTCCCCCCCCTCTAACCCAGCTTAAATATACGCTCCAAGCTTGGGGTGTTTCATTCTTCGCCTGAGGATGGCTGCTTGCGTTGTGGCCGAAACGTCGTGAGAATTGTTTTATTATGTTTTATTTTTATTATTTTATTACTTCCCTTCTACGTGACTTTACCGAAAGAACCAAGAAGATGAATCCCTGCAGTCACGAAAGCTTTAAATCGAAATTTAACCGCCTCTACGGGGAGGGTTTCCACATAACTTTGAGATCCTTCAACAAGCTCCGGGACAAGAAGGCTCAGCTAATCGAGTCTCTCACCTTTCTGAAGAGATGCCGCGACTCTAAGGTAATACCGAACGCATTTACACTAACATCTGCTGCTGTAACTTCTTCTAATGCGAAACGAATTCTGTCTAGAACTAGCTTAGCTCTTATCTCAGAGAAAATCAGACTTACGCGCACCGAACTAGATCAGTTAGACAAGACACTCTACAAATCACACTTATCCTTGAGTGCAACAATGTCCACATCGGATTGGGAACATGTGGAAAAAATGACTGCCTCTTCAGCTGCCGCTATGTCGACTAAATGTAAGGACAACTTGATTTCCAAATTCAACCGCCTCTCAAACAAGAAACCGGACCCACACATTGAAAAGCTAGATGTTAACAAAGTCGTAATTAATCGCAGTAACAGTCCTATTTCTGAAGGTTTGAAATCCGTTTTAGCTAAAGGACTAAACTTTGCAGTCACACCTAGACACATACCAGTTAATGATATAATTGCTCGAGTAGATGTAGCTCTCAAGGGCTTGAGTCACATCGCTGCAGACGTAGCAAGATCGGAAATCTCTGTAACCCTCAAAAACGCTAAGATGCCAGCTAGCAACATCAGCAAAGATGAGCGTTTTGAATTAGCTCAATTAAAAAAGAGGGATGACATTGTCATCCTCTCAGCCGACAAAGGCAATGCCACTGTCATCATGGACAAAATAGAATACAACAACAAAATTCAAGAACTACTCACCGATGGCAGCTATACAAAAATAAAAAGAGACCCCACCAACAGCCTCGTCTCCAAAACCAACAACATAATTTCTGCTTCAACCGCATTAATTGATCAGACCAAACAGTTCTCGTTGAAACCTTCTGCAGCCAGGCCACCAAGATTGTACGGCTTGCCAAAGATACATAAAGAAGATACACCTCTTCGTCCCATTGTCTCTACTATCAACTCCCCGACTTACAAACTGGCTCGTTTTTTGTCCGAAATCCTACGGCCTTTCACTGGAAAAACCACCTCTGCAGTACTAAACTCTACTGACCTGGTATCAACAATCAAGGGGATTGCCCTGTCCCCAGACGACCTGCTTGTCAGTTTTGATGTGGTTTCCTTGTTCACCAAGGTGCCTGTGCCTGACACCATCGCAATCATTGAAGACTTGGTTCATCAAGGACTGAATGCTGGGGTACCCCCCCTGGTGAGACACTGCTTAACCAATACATACTTCACCTGGAATGGAACCTTCTACAAGCAAATTGAGGGCACCCCAATGGGCTCCCCCTTATCTCCGGTTGTAGCCAACATCTTCATGGAGAAATTTGAGACGGACGCCATCCAGACTGCCACTCTACGCCCGACCTTATGGAAGAGGTACGTAGACGACACTTTTGTCATCTGGCCACATGGCCGGCCTGCTCTAGACCAATTTCTCGACCATATCAATTCCATACACCCAGCCATCAGATTCACCATGGAAGTCGAAAATGATGGCAAGCTACCCTTTTTGGATGTCCTAATCAAAAGGAGACCTGATGGTTCAATGAGCCACTCTGTCTACAGGAAAGCCACCCACACGGATGCTTATCTAAAACCGGATTCCCACCACCATCCATCCCAGAAGAATTCCCTCATCAAGACTCTATATCATAGAGCCCAATGCATCTCCGACCATGAACACATTTCCAGTGAACTCAAACACGTACGCCAAGCTCTTAAGGCTAATGGTTACTCCGACTACACAATCCGCAAAGCCATCACTCCAACCACCAAGAAGGATCCTGTTGAGGAGCCTTTCAAGACCATCACCTTACCCTACATTGCTGGGGTCACAAAAAAGATCTCCAAAATCCTGATTAAACACAAGATCCAGGTCCGATTCAACACAGTACATAAAATCCGTGATCTGGTACCGTCTGTAAAAGATGTGGTTCCAGACATACAGTACCCTGGTGTCTACAAACTAAGTTGCCTCTGTGGTAGCAGTTACATTGGGGAAACCAAACGACATGTCTCGGACCGCATCCGTGAACATAAAGCTGACCTGAAACACTGTAGGACAAACACCTCAGCCGTGGCAGATCACTGTTACAACTCAGTGGGCTCACATGACATTGACTTCTCCAAGACAGAGGTTCTCTGCAAGCCATCTGGCTATCATGAGAGATTCGTACATGAGGCGATCCACATTTACAAACACAGAGACAATTTTAACCGAGAAGATGGATTCTGGCTTAGCAATCACTGGAAGGACGTAATAAACCATTTTGATACACATTAGGGTGGGTAGAATAATACATAGTGTTATATTAAAAATGTATAAGGTATAGGGTGGTTTATAGCAATACAGTATGTAATTTAATGTTGGTTTTGCCTATGGAAGTATATAGTACGGTATAGACGCGTGTGATGTAAGAGAATAAAGTTTAGATGGAAGCATATTATATAATTTTTTACAACGTAGAATTTTTCATGTATTACTTACTGTTAGTAACTCAGCTTATTGTAGAGTATAGTAAGTTTACTGATGATGCTATGTAGTTTATACTTTAGTTTGTCATGCAGTTTATACTGTAGTTTTTTACGTGGTTGTTTAGTAACTACAGCTACATACTATTAACATTCCTTTCCTTTGTTAATGCTCCCCCACTTCCCCCCCCCCCTTTGATGCTGCTAATCCTGCATAATGCACGGGCATAGTATTGATTTGGAACCCCCCCCGCCCACCTCCTACGCATTTTCCATATGCTGAATTCCTCTTGATATGCAAATTATTTTGTTTAGGCGCTCTTCTTCCCACCTCCCCCCCCTCTAACCCAGCTTAAATATACGCTCCAAGCTTGGGGTGTTTCATTCTTCGCCTGAGGATGGCTGCTTGCGTTGTGGCCGAAACGTCGTGAGAATTGTTTTATTATGTTTTATTTTTATTATTTTATTACTTCCCTTCTACGTGACTTTACCGAAAGAACCAAGAAGATGAATCCCTGCAGTCACGAAAGCTTTAAATCGAAACGTATGGTAATGTTAATGTGAATAAACTTTGGCAAGAACCCTTCTCCTTGCCTGCGTCGTGATATGTATTTTATTTCTTTTTGTTTATGCAATTAAAAATGTGTATGACTCATGTTTATATATATTCTTTAGTTTAGGAGTTCGTGAACGTGTGGATGCCTGCATTAATTTATGCAGTCAAATATATTCGTATAGTCTTCTAAGTGGATGCATAATTTCGTTTGATGTTCATTCTTCTTTAGAGGAATATACATATTTTTTTATTCTATTTGTATTTTTATTTTTATTTTATCAGGTAAGGCCCACTGAGCTACATAGCTCTTTTTCACAAGTGACCTAGCCACAAATGATTGTTCAACAAAGTGCCTTATCATGTGGAAATGTATAGCAGCCAAATACTCTAAATGCATGTTGATTCTAAATGTAGAGGGAAAATCGGAGGACCTAGAGGAAAATCCACACCACCACGGAGAGAGAGACATGCAAACTCCAAATATACAGGCGTAAGGATCGTGATCGAACTCACAAACCCACGACCTCCTGTATACCAGGCAATGTAGTTAACATCTCGCCATATATAACAGTAAGATGATAGGAACTGAATGAAGGCAGAACCATGTATTCATGCCCAGCGTAACTGGCTCCAGATGCCTTGATGGACAGTAGGTGTGTACAATACATTAAAATCTGTGACAAGAAACCCCATTACAATATAACAATGATCACAGACCGGAACCCATCATAGATTTGCCAACACACACTCACACAAATTCACATTGGACGAATATTAAAGCTCTCGGCCTTCTTCGGTTATTTCGTGTTGGTGGCCTGGATAAGGACGAGGTCAGTTATACAGTACATGCGATGCACATCTTTGCGGGTTTTTTTAAAATCCAGCTGTGTACAATATCCGGAATCCGAGAATGGTCCCTTGAAGACTAAATTTCCACTCTGTGGCAGCAGCCAGCAGCTGAAACAACTTAAGGCTGGAAATTTCAGTTCCCATTGTGCCCCCAGAAATGTTATGTTAAACTTACGCTATTATGTCCTCAACTCATGCCAAACGTAGCAATGCCAGTCAAATATGTTTTATTGTGTAATGTTTACAGGTACAGATTTGCGAATAATAATAATTCAGAGAGGGGTAAACATTGTAATCCTCGTGTAATGCACATCAGAAGACAATAAACTGAAAAAAATATTACGATGATATTTTTACTCGAATTCTATTTTATATCGATAAAACAATATTGTAGGTTTAAATGTATTAATATTTTAAAATGTGTTTGAGAACGTTCTTCAACATATTGCATCAGGTCTTGGAGGGACTTGACAGAATGATGAAAAAAGATGTACGCGCAGGTTGTTCGTTGCAGTGACTTGACAAATCAAAGTCTCTTTTATTTCACCGTAACAATGCAGCATAGAGTAACTTTGTGCTGTGGGCACCTGAACACAGAACAAGACGCGTTTCCGTCCTGAAACCCGCACGCCACTAGAGCCTCACGTGGTGTTCATAATGACCGTGACGGGACATGGGAAGCCTTTACTCAATGTTGCCCCAACAGCTTCTCATGTGATCTCCATACCACTCTCTCTTCAGCAAAGCTTCATGATTCTGCCCATCTTAGAGTGAGGTTCAGCCAAATTGGACACAAAAACTACCTCTTTAAAATGTATTTTGTTGTTCATTGGTGATCGTGTTGAGGAAACAAAATACGCTGCTGATGAGAATCTTATAAATCTCAAGTTGGAGCCCAGTATTTGAGTGCTGTTGGTTCATTGATTTGAAATGGACATAGCATTATGGCCTCTCAGCATTCGAGTTCTATGTTAAAGATTCCTGTACGACATTTCGTTTTAGCATGGGACTCGCGTGAACAGATCTCTGCGGCGCTGGCAGCGTGCTAATTATTGGGGCTGGCAAATGGAACACCGGGCAAAACGTTCGGCACCGCGGGGACCGAGCGTCTGCTCACAGATACGGAGTGGGGTCACTTTTGTCGCACATCTGGACGTGCACGTGAGACGTGATCCCGGGGTAAACAGACTGCATGTTCAGTAGATAGCCAATGCGCTGGCCTCTGGTGACGGAGCCCGTGTAGCTGTCGGGACGGAGGTAGAACATCATGATGCAGTAACCTGGACGCAAACACAACCACGGGAATAATGACAAAGGTGCATTTGACCAACGCGTGACCAATGTGGTAATAATAACATCACGCGTTCTTGCTCAATTGATCGAAGAACCGTTCCACACATTCTTTAGACAAAAAATCACACCATAGTTCAACACGTAGGCTTTCGCGACCAATATTATTCATCATCAAGGTGTTTAGGTTAGATCGCGCAAGTATAAATGTGTCGTAACCCTCCACCACCCGACACAGCCAATTAGTAAGGGATTTGTCACGTAAACTAATTAACTTTTTTTACGTGACAAATCTCTTCCTAATTGGCTGTGTCGGTTGGTGGAGGGTTACGACACATTTATACTTACATGATCTAGCCCACAAACCTCTATTATGAATCACACCACACTTGGACAATCATTCAGCATGCAACCACAAACTATACATCCTCTTCTCATGGCCATGCTGATGTATACAATTCATTATGGCAGAGCTGATCTTGAGGCCTGGATAGAAACTAAACAAAGAAGGGAAGAATGAAAGTGGCATTGATGTTTCGTTTGTTATCACTGTTATTGAGCACGGGCCCAAATCCCCCCCACCCCAAAAAAATACCAAGCAGCTGGCAACAAATCTTGCAGTAGATAAAGAATTAACGCGTTTCTTAGGTTGAAGAGTGGTTTTCAGAAACTTGGGGAAAGAGCCGATGGGAGGGAATGACGAAGACTAGCAGTGCAGTGTGGTGGTTGGAACACACCGTGGATAAGACAACCACAGCCGGTGTCTGGTAGACCAAGATCTCAGCATGGGTGGAGAAATCAATGACGAAGTTCACAGGAACAGTAGCCATGGTAAGTAGCGATAGAAGAGTGATGATTTATGGATGTTGAACTTCTTTTGTATCGTACGTAGCGAACCGTGCTGATCGGAGGTGCGGGGGAAGGACAACAAACTACACACAAAAAGCAGTTCTAAAGAAATTCGTTTTTAATCTAGATGATTTTAAAGTGCATAATAGCTCCAGTGGATTCCTCATATCAGAAAGAGCGTTCCAGACGGCCGCAGAAGCGCATCTGAAAGCGCGCAATGCGGTGACCCGTTTTATTCAATGGCGAGCCAAAAGCCACTGCCGCTGCTGCGAGGATGACCAGAGTTTGCTTGGTGACGGTTTATTCTCCTGGGCGACATCGGCAAGCCATTGGTGGTTCATTTGTCGTCAGCCACTTTGTGTTTAACGAGTGCGACCTTGTGATATATAACGGATGTAACTGGGGGATTCGGTGAGCACTCGATCATCGATCGACCTGTCTTCTCTTCGTTGTAGAGTGGGGTAGTAGCTGAGGGCTCCACCTCAGATATGACACGATTCCAGCTTGGGCGGAATGTGTGATTTTGACGATACTGTCGTAATTATTATTAATCAGCGCTACTGAAGGCCCCGACACAAGTGTCCGTGTATGTAATCTGCATTGTGTCTGCAAGTCTGTGTTTGTGTATACGTCTGCATGCGCGCGTGTGTGTTGGTGTCTTTGTCTTGCGCAGTCTGCATGCGTCATCTATGTGTGTGTGTGTGTCTATCTGTGGTGTCTGCGTCTCTGGGGGATACATCGTCTTTGGGGGTTCTTCAGCTCTGAAACGTCGAGGATATTTTATGATTTTTCATATTAAGTTAAAACGATTGGACACTTTTTTTTAACAACGAATACACTGGTCAACACACTTTTCTGGCATAAGGTATTCCAACGGTTGTAATGTAATTTTGTGGTGCTGATTCCAAATCTGGCATTTTCAATAAAAACTGCAGAAGAAAAATATTAAATAAATGTGGATATCTGCATGAAATGATATTATAAACACACTATCCTAAAAATACAGCACCATATTTTAACACTAAAGCAGTCACTGACTCGCAACAACTTGCAATCATAAGTGACAGAGTTAATTTCGGGTAAAATCAATGAAAATGGGGTATGCCGATAGCATAACATGAGATGTGATAGAGCAAATCTGAGATCAGATTTGGAATCAGCACCCTGAAATTAGTTTTAAAACAGCTGCAAAAGTCCAGGCCAGAAAAAAAATGTTTTTTTCTGTTGACCAGTGATATTGACGTAGAAATTTGCTTTCACACTCACATTTACTAAGAGTAACGTACTGTATAGGAGTATACAATTATTGACAGTGACAGATACATTTATGATTACAGTATTTTTGTAAAAAAAAGAAGTACAAATCCTTAAATAATATTTTACTCCTCGCATTGTGTGAACTATCACTACAAATAAAAAATATCTCCCGCATAGCCTTAACAGACTGTAGGGGCAAGTGCTGTTTGCGAGCACCTATAAAGGCCGGCACGGTACACGAAGGAGTAGATGACCGGAACCACGCCCGGCCGCCTTTGTCTCCCCAGTGGCGATGTTTACACACCGCACCAAGTACTCATTTGAGGCTGAGTCGACCTAAGGGAGGCCCAGGACCGGTTCAGATAATCGTCACTGGTGTTGGCCGTGAGCGAGAATCGAACTCGTGCCGTCGGGTTCATAGCGCAGCGTGCTAACCGCTACACCACCGCTCCTTACACACACACAGGAATCGATCAGTCTGCCGAGTGATTTTGATCATCTTCTTGGTTCTTTCAGTAAAGTCACGTAGAATGGAAATAATAAAATAATAAAATAAAATATAATAAAATAAAATGAGAATCGAACCTGGTACGCCAGATTTGTAGCGCAGCGTAGCGCTAACCGCTCCACCACCACTCCCCACATCACAACAAGTTGACAAGAACAGACGCACAGTGTTCCAGCAGCCACTGCAAAGGCACTGTGACCCAGGCTTGTACACAATTCACACCCCTCCCCCTGGAGATGAGGAATTGTCGAGATTCCCCGGTCCCAATTTAATTACGCAATCAATTGTTTTTCTCTCTCTCTCTCATTTTTGTACTCCATTGTTTGAATCATCCCATTTGTATACATTTCTGTACAGGACTGCATACACACTCCTCTGCGGATTGGAGCTTTGACGGCAGGTCCTCAATAACACTGAACACATTTGCCACGTGTGGTGTGAATAAACTTTCACCGCACCCCCCCCCCCCCATTTATTAATTAATTTGCCCCCCTACCCCCACAATGGCAAAATACCACCGACTTAGGCCGCCAATCAACCAAAATTGGAAGCTATGAAGGTGTGAGTGACGAGTTACCGGAGCCAGAGAGCTTCACTCCATCATCGATGGCACTGCCATCCCCGTACGGCTTGGCCTGGCCTTGCAGAGTCCCCGTGAAGGGAGAGTAAACCACCGAGCCGTCATTGCAGACCACGTCCGCTCCCATGTGCTGACGGTCGCCCCTGCGTCGGGTTCAAACAGCGTTGAGAGGGTTAATACAGCAGTGTGCGTGACCTAAGTAATATCGGTGCAACCAAGGCCGTCCATAGGGCATACCTGTCAACCCCTTACCAGTGCCCTACCTTAGTACAGACCAATTCAGACCTTATTGGTCACCCCGTGCCTTTAAAGATCTCAACGTTCATCCTACTAAGTCCCGTCACAAGGGAGAAACACAAACAATTAGAAAAAAAATTTGCCCGTATTGAAACGGCTGCACGCCGTATGGACCTGAAAACTCTATTTGCCTGTACAAGAATACGGGATAAACCGTATGGGTCGACAGCTATGATAGGGGGGGGGGGGGGGGCACGGTGTATATCACAGCGTGTGGGCCCCCCCAACGCCTTCAAAGTAAACTGGAAGTATTACAGCTGACACCCCCCCCCCCCCCAAGGCGCGGGGCCCAGGGCAGTCGCCCAGCTTCACCGTGACTATAGGGACGGCTCTGGGTGCAACCAAAGGAAACTTGTGTTTTTGACCAAACTCGTAAACCATGGCTCTGGATAAAAGTAAAGTGATTCGGGTTAAAAGGTGGTACATTCTTTTTTATGCTTCGTGGTGGCGTAATTATATTTCTCGATTCGCAATCAAACGACTCTTGTCAGTTCAAACCGAGTTGGGGGTCGACGCAGCGCATTGTCCCCTGTGGGGTCGATATAATGTGCACAGCACTGCTGTGTGGGAAGTCAATCGTGGTCATCACACGGAGAGGCCAGCATCCATTGAAATTAGTTTGATTAATTTTGCTGCTGTCAATTTCCACGTAATAAGCCACTTTAATGAGCTATCACCTGTGGCCAGGTCGCTTCTAAAAAATAAGTTAATACCTCAGTGGGCTTTGCCTGGTAGGATGGAGGATGGTTTAGTTTTCTTTGTATATGTTTTGGGTTTTATGGTTACCTTGCTTGTACTTTGCACTCCTATCGTGTTTTTTTGTACTGACGTTATTGTATTCCTCCAGTATAAATACATATTCTGATTCTGAATGTGGAATTAGCACCAGTGGTTCAAAGCCATCGAAAGCTACGAAGCGCTACGCCCGCATTGTTTGAGCGTGGAGGCAATTTGTTCATCGTAAAATAGCGGAAAGTTTTGGAATTTTGCCCTTGTCGAATGTCGGAGTGTTTGCGGATTCTTTGAGCTTCACTACGTTTGAAATCACGAATGTGTGTACAATATTCAGAGTGTTTGCAGGATTTTTTTAATCTCCTGCAAAATGTATATTTATACCGGATATTATTGTAGTTTCATATGTGAGATGTAGGTCAAAGCTATTTTTGGATAGGTTGCTATTTAAAAACAATGACTCTTGCATTAATCCTTTTGTCTATAATATCATAAATAAGCATTTGCAAACGTGCCCTTTCTTTGCAAACACAGTTGCAGGAAGAAAACATCTCTTATTTGCCTAGCTAAGCTAATAATGCCATTGTAATTTTATAAATACACCATTTCAATGGAAACGAACTTTTCTTGAGCATAAAACTCAGTCTACTTTGATACATCCCTTTACCGTAAACCACAACAGTTCACGGCAGGTTACGGATCGGTGAACCAGTAAGTTATAACTTCATCCAAATTTAGTTTTGATTTCGAACTGTTTAAAAAGTTAAAGTAAACACAAGACTCAATTTCCTAAAGGTATCTCCACCTATGTTGCAAAACATGCTGTTGTGTTTTTGTTTCCTGGTCAAGTATCACAGCACCGTAGCTGACTAATAATAATAATCATCAGCATCATAATAATAACCTCGATTTTAGAAAGCGCCTTTCATATTGAAGTACATCTCAAAGCGCAGAATCAGGCTACGATTTCGGCGAATGAACGGACGCAGGCCGGGTTCCTTACCTCGGAGCGCCATAGTGGCCGCATCCTTTACTGTCGCAGCCTCTCACCCTGTTGGACGACTGACCGGCGCAGATCGTGGCCCAGTTGCCGCTGCTCTCTGCCAACAAAAGAGTGGTCGCTTTAGCGTTTACGGGCAGTGGTTCTTAACCTTTACTTACACCCCTTTGGGTCCTCAATCATAAGAAAGCAATGTTTAATGGTAATAAATGCGTAGGGTTTGATTAGACAAAGTAGTTGTTGTACTTACGTGCCCGTGCTTGATTTGTGTTGCGATGATTTATCCCTCTAACAAATATCTGGCCACGTCTCGCACCCCTAGAAAGGGCATCTCACACCCCCAGGGGGTGCAGGTTAAGAACCACGGGTTTACGGCAATGCCTATAGTCAACAGCAGATGGCCTTGTCCCCCCCACCCGCCCCACAAAACTAACTTTAGCTTATGACTTGAATGTTTTTGAGTCGTTTTTTTACCCTTCCATCTGGCAACAAAACTGACACCTTTTTTACAAGGAGTCATGTTTGCATAGACCACAATACCTGCAGTCATAATGCAAACAAAAAACATAACTCTGATAATGTGCACTGTCCTTGAAGTTGATTGGTCCACACCCGAGACAATTATCATATTTTGTATTGGCAAATGAGGTTCCAATGGTGTAAATGCTTACCCCGAGCTCTCATACTCTGATGGTGAATTGTCTTTGAGTTGTGCGCCTTTTGGCGTCATCTGGTCCAACCCATGTGAGACTAGGCTCTAAGGAAAGCTGTCTCGGGTGTGGACCAATCAACTTCAAGGACAGTGCACATTATCAGAGTTATGTTTTTTGTTTGCATTATGACTGCAGGTATTGTGTTCTATGCAAACATGACTCCTTGTAAAAATGGTGTCAGTTTTGTTGCCAGATGGAAGGGTAAAAAAACAATTATCATATTTTTTACTGGCAAATGAGGTTCCAATGGTGTTGTTGAGTCTTTTGTGCCATTAGTTGAGATGATTATGGGTTTCATGCAGTCGTAAAACACAGATGTTAGTTTTTTTTATAGTATATAAGGCACTGACCAAAAAGCACACGTTGATTTATTAATAGGTGGCGTGCCATCCTTGATCATATCTTAGAGTATTAACGTACAATTGTTCCGTTTTAAAATGTTTACATTACGCGGCCATTTGAGAGCAATCCAGCATTTAATACAGGCTGCAAAAAACTCACCACCGTTGTCATGTGTAGCATCATATATCCGATGTAACAACCACCGTGTGATGACAGTGATTGGGTATTTTTTGGTACAGGATGTGCTTGCACATTTCTACCAATACAGCCCCTTGGGTTTTAACCAGAATTCAGCATGGCCTTCGATCAAGGGTGTGCGCATTAATTGCACAGTGGCGTGATTTTAAGGGGGCGTATTTACCTCTTTAGCAGCAAAACAGCACGGCACATATGATAGAGTACTCATGCAAACTCCTCGTCCAATTTGATGATAGGATGGGCTATGGGCGCATGCAGTTATTTGTGTTTATTCACACATTTTATTGCTTTTGCCCAAGCATTAAGATGAATTTGCCACTAATTCTGGACCACTCCTTTTCATCTGAACAAAGACTCCGATAAGAGGAAGATTTAATCGCTTTCAGGAGACCACATCCAAGCACCTTGCTTGCGCAAATGCTCGTGCAACAGAAATAATGCAGTGCACAGATAACAGGAAGGTGTCCTGTAGTGCACGCACAATAGAATGAGAAGTGTTTCTGTATATACGAGAAGAGATTTGAATCCTTTAACGGCAAGCACCTTGTATCCTGCCATATGTTTACAGCAGCGTGAGGCTGCTCCAGTGTTTGTGATGAAAACTAGTCTAATTGTACTGCATTTAAAGCATGGCCTGAGTGAAATATAAAATCAACACACCAAACAAATTTGCACTTTCATGGAGTATATACCACATAATTGGGTGCCTCCGTTTAGAACGCACGTGTCAGCAAGTTGAAACATTAATGTCGTCGAAACCACGCCAGAAACAAAAGCAGTTTTTACAAATATCACCACGGCTCTTTACCCGGGTTAGCCTCAAATCACTCTGAAGACTCACACGGGGCTCAGCTGTAAATGTTTGGCGATCTTACTCGCTTCATAATAGAGGGTTCTTTTCGTGTTCGGTCGCGTAAATATAAATGTGTTGTTAAACCCGCCACCGCCCGACACAGCCAATGAGTAAGTTTTGCCACGTTAACAAAACGTGCCAGTTCGTTACTAGTTCAGCACACCTGTGTGTTGGAGAGTCAACCCACGAAAGCCTAATTGCGAGGCTTACTCGCCGCTCTCCTGCACATATACCGAAGGTAATCGTCCCACTTGCTCCAACGCCCCGTCCGTCGGGTTCACCTCGTGACCGTGAGGATTTCCGCGTGTCGAACGATGTGCGACGAGCGTGCCCCCTGGGGGGGGGGGGGTTGTTCGGTGAGCGGTCACTCACTGAGGCAGCACTGCCGGTTTGAGGGCCCCCCGCACTTGCCGCTGGCGTAGTAGCCAGCGCAGTAGTTACTGTTGATCTGGCACGTGCCACCACTGCCCGTGCAGCCACCGTCGCTCTGCGACCAGCTCTGCTCATTGGAAAGACCTGCAGGCGTAACGTGCGGGTACATCAGTGCCGGATGAAGCTAGTGCGGGGCCTGTAGCATATGTTATAAAGGGGCCCTAAATATAGAAAAATATTTTACTTTTTTTTACTTGCATAGTGAAGTGATTGTATTTTTTTATTTGCTGTACAGCCGGATAATGCGACAAATCGCTAACCTTAAACACCCAGTCGTTCATAAAAGTTGAAGGCGGTATAGTACTATAGTAATAGAGCAAGTGCAGAATCACTGAACCGGAATTGATAGCTTGAAAGCATTTAGCGCGGGGCCCTTGAAAGTGCGGGGCCCGTAGCATATGTAGCTACTTGTGCTACTAGAATAAATCCGGCACTGCGGTACACGCAAATTCATGCTGTGTAGTTCCATTTGGGACTCGCAATACAGCGTGTTATTAGGGGGGGGGGAGGATTTGTGCGTTAGTGTGCGGAGGTTAATGGTGATGCACGATCTGTACCGTGTACTTATTCGCCTCTGAGTAATAGCGAAGGGAGGCTGGGCATCAGCAAATCCGTGACCTTAACACGGCACAGAGGACTGGGATTTGAACCTTTGGCTTGTCTCATCGGTTCGGGTTAAACCGAAACCGGGAAAATAACGGTTATAGTGCAATTGGTTCCTGATACGTTTTTAGGGTTCAGTTCTAGTTAACAATGGTTTTGTTTTTTTTACTGGTTAAACGTACACAATCCGGTGAACATGTAACAAATACAAATGGACGTATTGGCGGTACACCGGTGCAGCTTAACACACCGGTCCTCATAAACCAGTCTCAAATCAAAATGTTTAACTGACATTCGTCTTTCGACTGCTTTGATATCACGAGAACTGATTTTGACTCGCCACCCCGCAAGGTTGTATGACCTGGGGTTGTGAATCGCGGGAGGAAAACAAATCATGGCCTTAAAGTTTTATTTTCATTTTTTCCCCGCGGCACCACCGGTGTACCGCCAATACGCTCACTTGTTCATTCTAATTAATTCTGGTCAACGGTTATGGTATTTGTATTTTTTGTATTATGTTAGGGGCCGTCCATAAATGACGTCACGCACCTAGGAGGGGGGGGGGTCAGACATTTGTGAGGATGTGTGACGATGAGGGGCTGAGAAATGTGACGTCACATCAAAATGCGCAACTTTAAATAAATATAGACAACACGTTCTACTTAATTAAATAGACTTTTTTTTTATAAAGTGCAGCGCCACATTACATACGCGCTACAATGACAATAGTTTAAAGCGATTTGAAGCATGTTTGATTTTTTTTGTGGGGGGGAAGGCAGAGCTTTGTGACGTCATATTTGAGGGGGGGGGTTCTGACTTTTTGTTGACGCCGTGTGACGAAGGGGGGGGGGTAAAAAATCGTCCAAAATCGCGTGACGTCATTTATGGACGGCCCCTTCGACTCCCTGACAGAGGCATCTCCCCACGCGCACGGACACTCACAGGTGGAGCTGCACGCCAGGCAGCAGCGGCGATTGGCGTCCCCGTTGCAGAGACCCGTGGCGACCCCAGCCGTGCATTTGTAGTTGCGCCAGTCCACGCACTGCCCCCCTTGGCTCGTGCAGCCGACGTCAGCCCCCACTAAAAGGGGGGGGGCACACGGTACAACACGAGCATCGCCCATCAACCTCCCAATTGCGACCGCTTGTTGTGCTTCGTTTGGGGCCATCCATTAAGTAGGTACGCAAAAAATCGGTCAAAACTTGACCCCTCACACCCTTCCTGTACGCACGCGTACTTTTAACACCCCCCCCCCCCACCTGCGTACGTACGCCTGACGCACCCCCCCCCCCCCCCAATCCTATTGAACAGCCGATATTTAATCCATTGCAGAAACGATCAAGGATTAATAATATTAACGCGTTTAAGCAAACAGATAGTCCACCGCCGGACTATCTAACTCATTTGAAGGCCAATGTAGACAAATTATTATCGAGGTTTCACCACCCCCACCCCCCGTTTCCTATGCGTACGTAGATTGTCAGTAGACCCCCCCCCCCCATACGCAAGCGTACGCATTCAGGTTAACCCCCATCCTCCCTCCATGCGTACGTACTAAATGGATGGCCCCTTTGTTGTTCTTCCCCCCCCACAACATCCGATTAACACGGTTGGCTACGAACGCAAGGAAGTTCGACATACGTACATGGGACAATAATCTTGGCAACCATGTCCACACGGACACCTAAATCACACTGCTAATGATTTTGCTTCCCAGGTCACGTCCAAAGGTGCAATGACTCATTTCACCTTGCGGTTCATATCCGTGGATATCAAAACTTGAGACTCTACGAATATCCTACGAACATACACACATGCGTGTAACGCCATGGCGACGCAGCTCATTGTTATATTTTCAAAAGAGTCACTTTATTTGAAGCAGAGAAAAACGATCTGCGAACCGGGAGTTGAGGGAGGCACTCCCCTTTGACAACGCCGCCAGACGTGAGTATTCCCTGAGAGCTCCTTAATGTATATTTTTGTTTTATTCCAACCTCCGCATACTCTTAGGTTTGTCTGTAAAGTCACGTAGGTAAAAAAATAAAGTCTCCGTCATCAGGTGAGACCATCACAGCTAGATGTACTGTCTCAAGTGTTTTAATGTCTCAATCTAGCTGTGACAGTCCCACCTGGTGACGGAGACTTGTGTTGCCTCCGAAACGTCGTGATTTATTATTATATTATTATTTCAATTATATTTTTATTATTTATTTTTTACCTACGTGACTTTACCGAAAACCTAAGAGTATGAATCCTTGCAGTCACGAAAGCTTCAAATCTAGAACGAACCTCCGCAGCCAACAAGCTCAAGCGAGCCGGCCACCGGTGTAAAGTCACGTGCGTCCAGTGTTGCCAACCCAGTTCATTTTGTTGCAAGAACGAGTGACTTTTTTGGGGGATTTTCCCAGCTACAAAGATTTGTCAAATGACTCGTGACATATATGTAGTGGATGTTCTGAGATGAGGATATGATACAAATATACCTTTACTCTCGCACCTCCGATTTTCTGCACCTCCTATTAGCACGATTGGCTACGTACGGTATGAAAGAGGTTAAACATACACACATACATACTCCTGTACAATCAAACATCTATCACGGACTCCAACTTAATCACACCAACGTTGCCCAACTTCCTACACAAATTAATTTACTATTGTAATATTGGCACCACGGCATATCATAATGTTTAGTTTGATCAGAATTATAATATGTATTTATCCTGGAGAAATCCGATGAGCTATGAACATTTTTTTTAAAGATGTCCAGTAGAGGCATGGGGTCAGAAAGTTACAAAAACAAACACTGCAAAAAAACCAATACGAGTGCAAAGTATAGGAAAGGTAAGCCAATCACTAAATATAAATACATAAAATAAATAAAGTATATCATTCTAGATTTGAAGCTTTCGTGACTGCAAGGATTCATACTCTTAGGTTTTTTTCGGTAAAGTCACGTAGGGAAAAATAAATAAATTAATAATAAATAAATTATAAGCTTTGTATAAATAATAATATAACTAAAATAATAAATCACGACGTTTCGGAGGCAACACAAGTCTCCGTCATCAGGTGGGACCGTCACAGCTGAATTTACTGTATTAAGTATTTACTTATTTATACCTACATGCCTTTACCGAAAAAAAACCTAAGAGTATAAAGTATATCAGTTAAAATTGCGTAAGTACACCAATTCCCAAGTTTAAACAAGGCGGAAAAACAACAGCAAGAACAGTCCCAGACCACACTAAGACAACAACACACAGTCCCTCGATAACATTGAACATTCAAATTCAAAGGATTAAAGTTACAAATCACATTTGTAAATGCTTCAGAAGATTACTGCAATGTTGTTCAAAATGCGAGTGCTACAACGGCAAAAGCTTTTTCACCTTACACCGATGCTTGTTTTTGGATAGTTAAAAGTCAATTAGATGGACGTCTTGGGTGTCTTGGGTTTTTCATTTGATTTTATTCAGGTTAGAACTAGGCTACAGTCTACATTATAGACTGCCAGTATGCTCACTCAGTTTAATAACCATTGCTACAGTCTACATCATAGACTGCTAATACGCTCACCAGCTTAAAAACCAGGCTACAGTCTACATTATAAACTGCCAGTACACTCACTCCGATTTAGAACCAGGCTACAGTCTACATTCGTGTTTTTTTTTTATTATTATTTGTATTTTATTTTTATCAACTTTATTCTTATTTCTACGTGACTTCACCGAAAAACCTAAAGAATTTGACAATGGGGTTAATAAATTAGCTAAGTATAGTGCAGATTTGCCAATAAATATTTAACGGATGTACAGAACCCAATGTAGATTTGTTCTTGCATCAAGTGATGTGAGATTTGATTTTAAGTAGAGGTCACAGTGGTGGGTCCTGTATGGTACATCCAGTGCAAATCAAAGAGTAAAATGATGAAGCGGGCTTAGTCTGTTTATGGAACCTCGACCATGCAATCACATCACACAATCGCCGAGGAACCATAGACGAGTGGGAAGGCAGCAGCTATACGGAGAGCCAGCGCCGACAATTGCCCAAGCTCTGCAGTCCTCCATATGCCGAGATGTTTCGGTCAATTGTCGAGTGTTAATATACGTGGGAGGAAACCAAAGCACCTGGCATGGCAAGTAAAAAAAAATTCAGAACTCCTGTCGACAGCATAAACACCAACCATTGAACACTGCTAGGAAACGAAACAGAACCTACCAGCAGCAACAAGTCCCAAGAGGAAGAGAGCAATCATCGTGCCACTTGTTTCATGCAGGCAACGCAATTCGCGATTAATGACTGAAGCAATGGTTTATATAGCGGGCAGAACACCGCATGTGCGGTGTATCGGTCAACACCACAAGGTTATATCAATAGTGTCACGGTTATCTTTATATGATAGCCTACCATGGTCAGGGACATTTTAAGCAATGAGCATCACCTGGGCTGATTCCCGAGTAAAGACAGTGTTATTGAATATCCGATTGCTATGTATCTTTTTGGTTTTAGGAAATAACATTACGACGCTTTTTTGAATTTCTCAACGACTGTATGTTGGTGCTTATGAGATTTGTGTACTGAATTGTCTCTTCAACAAATTGACTTATCATTGATTTTGACAGTCTTAGACTGCGTGCTCCTATATCTAGCTCTAAATATTACTGCCGCAAGAAATATTTGGCATTTGGATGGACATTTATATATATAAAAAAAAAACTACCAGGTAAGGCCCACTGAGCTATATAACTATTTTCAGAAGCGCCCAGGCCACAAATGATGGCCCAACGAAGTGGCTTATTGCGTGGAAATTTATAGCAGACATATACTCTAAACGTTGCATTCTATTCAAGCCATTTCAGATGTATCTCTTTTATTTACCCCAGTGTCTACATTCCAAATATACACTGTGGCTCAATGAGCCCCCTCTCTCTCTCGCTTGCTCATCTGACAAGTAACTAATTTTGCAGAGAGCAAAACGAGAACATACAGAGGGCCCTTTTTGCTGTGAGCCGCGAGTGTGTCACCGCGGCGCCGTGACCCTGCTGCGCTGGCCGTTCACGCCACTGCGGGCGAAAGGGGCCCCCGCGAGAGGGAGCTCGAGAGAGAGAGCCCCAAGAGCAGGCGCTCGGCAACCTTTCATAGCAGAAGAAGAAGATACATTTCTGTTGTTGTTTTTGTCTTTGACCAAAATAGTTAGAGGGCGGCACCACACGTAGGGCTACTTGTATACAAACACAGCAGGTATACAGAAAATATTATGGAATAAACTGCGTCTATTTAGTTTTTTTCCCCTAAATTAGTTATTCTTTAATAATACAGTTTGACTCTTGCACATTTTGTATTCACCAAGACATTCCATAGTGACCCATTCCCTGCCATATATATTAAATTATCTTCTCGTAAAATTACGTTTAAGATTTACGTGTTTTTTTTAAGCTAGGTGGAAGCCAAAGAGCTGCATTTGGCTCCAGAGCAGCAGGTTGCCGAGCCCTGCCCTAGAGGGAGCTCTTGAGAGCCCCTCCAGAAGGGACTTTGGTCTATTCCTCCACGCTGGTCAGATGTCTTGGATGGAACTAAAAACTCTTGAAACTATTTTTTTATTCTACCAGGTAAGGCCCACTGAGCTATGTATCTCTTTTTCAGAATTGACTTGGTCACAAATGATAGCTCAACGAAGTGGCTTATCGCCTAGGAATTTATAGCAGTCAAATACTCTAAAAGCATGTTTATAAGTATGGAGGGGAAAAAAACGGAGGATCCAAATAGAAATCCACGCGACCATGGGGAGAGAGACATGCAAACTCCAAATATAAATACGTCAGGGTTGGGATCGAAGCCACGACCTCCTGTAAACCAGGCGAGGTAGTTAGCATCTCGCCACGTGGCTCCCACAAAGTGGAGGTACCCACGCTCTCCTCCACCACACGTGGCCTGCTGGTAATCTAACTACCGTGTAGTGTACTAATGTATACTGCTGTGCGGACAAATTGGCGGATTCAATAAACTTGCCTATTGTTCCAGCTGCCGCGCCGGGGAGATGTAGCCGGTGACCTCCGGATTACATGTCCAGGTGCTCAAACCATGGTTTCACATCAAATAGAATACTCTATCAAGTTGATGTGCAAGACGTATTGCAAACGTACCTGTAATGTGGTATTACGTTATTTCGCCTTCATGAAATCGTGTTTTTTTGCGATCCACGGATAAGCCAATATTGACCGGTGTGAGTTTAACCAACTGGAGGGTTTGGGTCTGTTTCCCTGCGCCCACCTGACCTTGCAGATACCGTTCGCGAAGGCCAGTGTCGAGGAAAGCAACGTTTTCTGCAAACATGATGCTGTCGCTACCAACAAACAACTTCACGACGCTGTATTCTGTTTAGAATTCTGCGCGTTTTTCCTTGTTCACGCGAATATTTTACAACGTGCAATGCTGTATCCGTATTATTATCTGTATCTAGGAAATAGGCATAGTTTTGGCAAAAAGGTAGTTATTTCAACTTGTAGTGGAATATTTTTTTCTTTTAACATTTGCCAAGAGGGGGACGACGGAGTTTTCAAAATAGGCAACCTTCTGCACGCTAAAAGTGGAACCTAAATATGGACAATAATCCGCTGAATACGAACACGTTAAGCAGAAGGAAGCAATTTTAACATGACCATTCAGAAGGTATGAACAAAGAGAATGCCCTTTTGCAAAGGATATCGCTTTGACTGACTCCGTGACTGGAACAATTGTAGACGCCTGCATTCTTTGTTGTGCAGGCCATCAAAAACTCCATTGTTCAAATGTATCGCTAAACAATAGGTGGTAAATGCGAAGTAAAACATTCGATCCCCATTGTTGCAGCCCCTGTTAAGAAACAACAACTCATGAACGAAAGAAGCATTGCAATATCACCGCAGAGAAGTTGAATTTTTTTTAACTATTACCAAATCAGCTTGAGCCTCAAGAAAAACAGACATTGCTGCGGCCTTTCGCACCCCTGAAATTTCCACTATATCCCAGGAATGCCAGGTGTTGTACGTTCCCCCACCTACTGTGTGTGTGTGAACAGCTGCGCTTTCAAAGAAGAAGAAGAAAAAGAGGTCACGAATAATGGGGGTAAGAACAGGGGCGGGACTGCTTTTTGTCTTACCATTGTTCCTCCATCCGCCCGTGAATGGCTCAGAGATGTTCCATGCCACGGTGGAGTTGGGCAAGGAAATAACGCTCTGTGGACTACGCAAAATCCCAGAATCGATGAAGAGCGACACGTCTCGTACGCAGGATGCTGCTGCTGTTGTTCTCCCGACATCAAATCGTCGAATTATTTTTTTCTTCATCAAAAATGCTCAACAAGGGAACATGTCTTGCACCGAAGTAGAAGCGTTGTCACCGTGCTTTTCGAATGCTGAAAATACGTCGTAATCGGTTGTATTACATTCAGGATATTTGAATGCTAATGACCGGAAAGCCAAGCCGCGTGTGATAATAGACCAGACTTACCAACACTAAATATCAGCGCTACAGACTTGCATTGTCCCCGTGACGAACTCTTGCACCACTCAGAGCTGCCGTTACTCAATCGAGGATTAAATGTGATAATGCAGCAATGGATAAGAGACCTGGTAGTGGCGTTACCCAATGACAGTTTCCAGAGTCATTATAAGAGCGCACGTCCACACGAGACGATATTTTTAGATTCTAGGACAAAGTGAGCTTCCAGTTTAAATGATCGTGCGTTACCACTCACACAGATTACTCGTTCCTGCATGTCCGTATGTCATTATCTACACACGTTTACGCGTTATTGTGCTGCTCCATACGTTGTACACTTTACACAATTGCACGTCAATGCGAACCTGAATTAAACGGTTTGATGCGTTCAGCTGACAAATACTGTCAGAAACATCAACTCCACGTGGTGATGTTTCAGAATATTACACAAACGCACCAATCGCGTGAACCCTCTCCTACATGTCCACTCTGCGGTGGCCTGTTTGGTCATTTTACCGCTACGAACGTACGTAAACATTTCAACACATCAGTTTAACTTATATATAACAATTTCAACACATCAGTTTAACTTATATATAACAATTTCAACACATCAGTTTAACTTATATATAACAATTTCAACACATCAGTTTAACACGTAGGCTTTCGCGACCAATATCATCCATAATACAGCCAGACAATGGCGGTTAATATTACTGGCGAAACGTCGTACTCAGATTGTAAATGTTGCCGATTTGCTCTCCAACGCACCGGTGTGCTGTACTAGTGACGAATTGGCATGTTCTGTTTACGTGACAAACCTTACTAATTGGCTGTGTCGGGTGGTGGCGGGTTTAACGACACATTTATATTTATGCAATCTAACCCAAAAAACCTCTATTATGGATTTCAACACATATAAGGGGATGGAGGGGGGTAACTGAAGACGTCAAATCTGATGTTAGTAATGTGTAAACCAGAGAGCAGAGTAAATAACCAACGGCAAGATGAAAGTATACTTGAACGCACGCCGGCGTCTTGAACGATCTTACATTGTCTCGATGGACTTTCCCCTTTGGCAACTATGAAATCGTGCCAATTGCAACTATGCCCATCTCAGTGGAACCGCTGAACACCTCGCGTGCATATGTTAGAGAATAGTTACTGACGGTGCTTTAATTTCATGCCCTAGAGCCGGCTGGTGCTATATGCAAGTGCCAGTCGATGCAGGGCATGCCACGTCCTACGTTACCTTCTTAACGGAGAAACAGACGCAGGTGAAACACCTGCTACTGTTTGTTTGCTCAAACTCAGCCTTTTAATATATGTTATGTTGAACTTCTTTCACACAGTACGTAGCCAACCGTGCTAATCGGAGGTGCGGGGCGAAGGACAACAAACTTAACACTAAAATCAGTTCTGAAGAAACGAGCTTTCAATTTAAACTTGAAAGTGCATAGTTCCAGTGGCTTCCGAATATCGAAAGGAAGAGCGTTCCAGACGGCTGAAGAAGCGCATCTGAAAGCACGTGATGCGGTGACCGTCTTAGTTATATGGCCGCCAAAAGCCGCCTCGAGGTGTACCGGAGTTCCCGTGATGGTTTATGCTCCTTGACGAGATCAGCAAGGTATCGTGGTTCATTTGTAGCAAGCACTTTGTGTGTAATGAGCGTGACCTTATACAAATAAACATTCATATTTATGAGGAACAAAATGTTAATTCTCGTGAAAGTGAATGATATCAAACACAATGTGTCTTCCCACTTACGTTATCATGGGGCGGCACTAATATAGTACTCTCCTTACGTCCAATGGTGGAAATTCCAAATTCACCATGGTGGGTTCGAGTCGCTTCATAAACCAATTGAAGGGCTAAATTAACTCAGTTGCGAGTCACGTTCTGTGCCGTCTGGCTTGATGAAGAAGAGCAATTGCCTGAAACATCGCTCATTATATATTATTAGTCTGTGAAGGCAGTGTTGTTTACGAGTGTGTTTAGTTCGTTTAACAGAGCTGTCCTCGACATTATTGCCGAAGAAAAGTCGGTTGGAGGGTTGATATTCGTTTAACTGTAATACAAAGGACGACAATTGTGAATGTGCGTGGTGCCATTGGTTTCACCGTGAAATTTAAAACAAATTTGTCAAAACTCACTGATCAAATCCTATAGCACACTATAATGCGAAAACGGCAAAACCCAAAGCACTTGACCACACCATTTATAGTGTGTTATAGCATTTATTTTAGCTGTTCACAATTTGCTGTTCGGATTCCATAGCGAAACTACAGTGGTACCACGCATTGACATGATTATCTTACATTACAGTTGGGATGGTGTGGCTCAGTGTTTTCTTTCTTCTGTTAGAGCATTACAGGGACTCCTCTACTTACGAACGAGTTATGTCCCCGAGGTCTGTTCGTAAGTCGATTTGTTCGTAAGTCCAACTTTACTCCTGTCGATTCCAAAAACGTTTTAAGGCGTGTACACTAAACACGGGGAATGGCTTTAAAAGTTGTATAATCTCATGTAGATGACGATGCCACTGGTTTGTCATGTTCTGCAGATATAGATGCCTCCACTGCCATCTATTGCGCGGTGGTTGAACTTACAATTCTCAGTCGAAACGGGCAATTGGACATATGGATGGATTTATTCGATCTCTGAAAGTTTATAGGTCGAATGTTCGTAAGTAAAGAAGTCCCTGTATAGTTTGTTATATGAAATATGTATGGGTTTTCACAAAATTTTGGTAGAATTCACAGTCAGACCAATGATACAACACATTTTCGCAATCCTCTTCCTTCCTATTACTGTTCGGATGATGTTGCTAAGTGCTTTGGTTTTTGCCATTATAGCATGCCAGTGAGTTATAGGATTTTTTTTCTGGGTTTTCACAAACTCGTTTTTTGATTCGCAGTGCAACCAGTGGTACCACACATTTTTGGAATTCCCTTCCTTCACATGACAGTTGGAATGGTGTGGCTCAGCGCGTTCGTTGCGAACGTTTAAACGAATATCAAACGTCCAACCAACGCCCCTTCGGTAGCATTGTTTGAAATTTATTTAACTTGTTTAAATTCATTATGAATATGTACAGTGATCTTGTGGAATCTATAGTGTGAACTCCAGTGTTCATCCATAATATGCTGTCTGTATTCCAAAGACCTGCTTGATTAATAAAAATAACATTCTAAATGTATGTATTGTTTGTAACTAAATGTAAAAAATATATACATACAATACAGTATACAAATGGGATAAACTATACATAATTGTCAATATATTTTCTGGAAACGAGATATTGTAGAGTATGTCAAAAAATTATTTCAGCGATTAAAAAAATATATTGATTTAGAAACGTGCGATTGGAGTATTTGGCTGCTATAAATGTCCATATGATAAGCCACTTTGTTGAGTTATCATTTGTGGCCAGGTCGCTTCTGAAAAAGAGCTACATAGCTCAGTGGGCCTTACCTGGTCAAATGGAAAAATGTTTATCAATAGTTAATAGATAAATGCATTCGCGCATAATTCGTAATCGAGCTATGAATTGCACAAGCCACAATGGTAATGAACATTAGTCAACCGATCACAGGCCAAGACAGAGATCCCCCATATAGCATTTAACAGACAGTTGGGGCGAGTGCTGTTAGCACGCGCCTATGAAGGCCGTCACGGCACATGAGGCATAAGTGTGGCGCCTTTGTCTTCCAAATGCCGGTGTTTAAGCACCGCACAAGGTACTTATTTGAGGTTGAGTCGACCTGGGGGCCTCCCCCAGAACCGGTTCAGATAATCGTGACTAGTGTTGGCCGTGAGTGGGAATCGAACTCGGGTCGCCGGTTTTCTAAAAGTGTGCTAACTACTACGCGACAAACACCAATGCTCCCATACGTGCGTGCACGCCAGGCAAGCTTTTGCCATCAGCACTGCAGACAATACCACACCTTGGCATTCAGACTGACAGCTACGAACAATCAAGGCTCTTTGCTATGAATAAGCCCTCACGTCCCAAATGGCATTTCCACCCATAATCCTGATGCGTATTAGAGTTAGAGCTTGCATTACGTGACTCAACGAGAGCTGCATAAAAGCTGACATTGGCACCAGCATCGCTCTTCCTCCAGGTGGTCCTGGGTAAAGCATCTGACAGAAAGACGTCTGCAGAGGCCTGCGGTCCGAATCGCCCAACATGAAGGGTATTCTCGTGCTAGCCTGCATTGCTGCAGTCATGGGTAAGTATAACATTATTGATCGTTTACCCAGTCAGGCTGATGCTGTATAGCAACAACATTTAGCACCCTTTGCAAAAAAAATTGAGAAATTATGCTGTCAAAGAAAAGAAAATATTAATATTCACGTAATGTAACGTGTCAAAGATGTGCTAGTTATATCGGAAATTACAAATATATTTTTTATGTTTCTGTTAAACACAAATGTTATTTCACAATGCAGTAATTCATAGTTTTCTATGTTTAAGTGTTTGTTTTATTTTAAATATGGTACAGGAAATGTTTAAGGTTTTGTTTACAGAACAGTATTTTATTTGACCATATAAAAAAGTCCCTTCGTCCATAAAGTCACCAAATAAAAGAACAGAGCATATAAGAGCTGACAGAACCAGTCCTAAGAAAATATCAAACAGAGTCCAATGATATACCAGTAACAGATGTTCGCGCGTCATTCAATCAGTTCCTCAAATTAAATAAATGACTGCTTTGAGAAATTAAACAAAATATTTAAGTGATCAGTCTCTCATGCAAACAAAGCATTACATGGGAAGATCATCAGAGACGACTACCAGATGATTAGTAACATCTTGACCAACAGAACCCAACGTTGGTTCTGACAAAAACACTGCTTTGGATTTCTTCCTCAAGCAAGCATCACTATTAGAGCACCCACGGCATTGCGATGAACAGCACAGCAGAGTTCCAAATCACAGCACTCGGCAATGCTCATAGATTTCCTTTTCTGACCTCGTGTTGTTAAGTGAGTTGCTTTCATCCAGCGGTCTTTGTGGGGCAGACTGGGAGCCAAATAAATTTGTAGTGTAATAGCGCCGGCTGGTGGACAGCAGCGGCAACTGCGGTGGACAGACATTCCACACGCCGGTGAGCGTGAGCACGGCTGTGTTGGCAGAGCGGAGGAACGAGGGTAAGGGTCACGGAGGACCCCATCTGGAGGCCCCTGGAACCTGCTGGTGGGTTCTAGAAGGGAAGCACGGTCAGGGCAGAGCCAGGCCGTGCTGGGAGCATAAAAGGGCCTGAGAGCGGGGGCTCGAGGCTGCCGGTTCTGGGAGTGGACTCGTCTCGTCCTTGCTGTCGTTTCGCCGCCGTCATTGCTAAACGTCTCCGCTAGATATTACGTTAGGAAGGACAGTAGTTGGCTATCTCAGTCAAGGCCGTCGATCTTAGACGGCTAGTGTTGTGTACAGGCGAGACTGAGCTACTGTGGAGAGTGTGCGGACGAGACCGTGGAAGTTGATAATTAAGAAAGTGCCTCCTAGAAACTTTGTCTTTGAATCGTTGACACTACACATGCATGCTGCATAGAGCTGACTGAGCTTTTGAGTGATACCAATTCCAACCGTGCAATTTATACTTTGGGGGTCAGTGAATAATATTAATGATGAATACTTTTTTTGTTCAAACTGCGTGGGACTATAGTAATTTTATAAAGTAAAAATTTAATTTGTGTCAGATAAGCTCATATGACAACATTCTAGACAACGGGTGGGTATTGGTGACGCTGAGTGGCACAGCACTTTGCACAGTGTGCTGTGAATCCGGCTACCTTAGTTCAATTCCCGACCACGGCTAGCATCGGTGGTGCGTGTTATCTGAACCAATACAGAGCCCCTCGCCTTCAATCACTTGCCCTGACCCGCATGGGGAAGGATGGTCAAATGCGCCTCATGACTTGCAAAGTGTTGGGAGGCAGTGGATTGACAAAGGAGGCTGTAAATGATTACTTTGGGTGCAAAATGTAAACTCGTCCAAAATGTTCACCAATTACTTCAAAATAAATGTCCGCAAGTCAATCAGACGTGGCGAGCAATTCAAGTTCTCAACGGGGTCGTATTTGGTGACCTCGGACAGTTTGGTGGACTGTGGGGCTCCAGCCACCGTACGGCCCAGATCTGGCACTCAGATTTTATCTGCTCAGCACTTTGTCGGGCAGCTGACATAAGGGCAGCATTTTAAAGGAATTACATCCAGGATGCCGTTTGCAAATGGTTACCCGACGCTGATTAATCCTTTCACGGTGATTGACTGCTGGCTCTGGTTCCACGTTAGAGCACGTGCATAGAAGAGGATGGAGATTGCGTTGAAAAATAGCCCAATGTAAATAGAATGTCATACATTACGAAAATGTTGCATTAATTCAATGGAGGTTATCGAGGGAAAAAAAACCCCAGAAAATTCCTAGCGCAATTGTTCTACGAAGGAATAATGAGAATTCTTTCATTCTAGGAGACAAAATGTTGAAGCACTGTACACATTGCTGGCACCTTCCATTGCCCAGACGATGGTTATTCTCAACCATTGTTGACGACTCTACCCCCCCCCCCCCTTGTTTAATTTAGTTTCAACCGAGTTACCCCCACCCCCTTGCCTGACCCAACATGGTTCTGAGAAATAAATGTGAGAATAATGAACATCAATATTTCAACCAGTTGTCCATTTTGTGAGGTATCCTAACTAGCTAGCAACTGCAAGCGAATAAAAAAAAGAAACATTCACCGGGCGCTCTGCATGCGTGACGTAATGTGCCGCATGGTTTACGATCAATGAGTTTAGAAAGGTATTTTATACAATATGGATTTACATTTTTTATCGTAGTTATTGTATATTGGCAGATTCATACATGATTATTCATCAATGTCTCTGATGTATGACATAAATTTCACGCATTTATGAATCACCTCGCGCACCCCCTGGAACATTGCCACGTACCCCCCCAGGGGTCCGCATTACCCACCCGGTCGAGAACCACCGACCTAGATGCTCGGCCAGGCTCTCTGGGCCAGGCTGCCCCGGTGATGCAGGAGGACAGGCTCGCGACTCCCAGCTTCCATTGTATTCGTAGATGAACTGGCCCATCATTGAGTTCCATCGCCCAGCAACTATTTCACGACAGAAGCAAGGCGCCTGATCTGCGTCACACGCGAGGTTGCGCAACCATTTCGAATAATGCAACAAAGTTACTTTCAAGAGCATTTAATCGGGCGATGTCAAAATTTACCAAATTCATTGGTGATGCCATGATGTGTGTGGTGCAGCCTCCAAAGTTTATGATCCACTTTCTCTCTTTCTCTTACTTTCCACCTTTCCTCCTGTTAAGGCCACACACGGCGTTATTGTACGGAACGTGTTGAGTCTTCGTCTTTTTTGTTTGCGCGTCCGGCGGACGTCGTCGTAACGGCGATGAACTCGCGCTGCGCGTTCCAGGGCGTCTGGCGGCAGCGACGCTCCCCTCGACGCTCATCGTGGGCGGCTCTGAAGTGGCGCCGCACGCCATCCCGTCGCAGGCCTCGCTGCGCTACAACGGGGTGCACATCTGCGGGGCGGCCCTCATCCGGACCAACTGGGTCATCACCTCCGCGCACTGCTACAAAGCGTGCGTCGCTTCTCGTGCAACGGCTGCAAAATCGGGGTTCTGAGGGCCGTGTAGCCCTAACAGACTGTTGGGGCAAGCGCTGTTAGTTAGCGAGCATCTATGAAGGCCGGCACGGCACACGCGGGGGTAGGTGGCCAGCGCCACGCCCGGCCGCCTTTGTCTCCCTAGTGGCGATATTTACACACATTATAGCTCAACCAAGTGGCCTATCATGTGAAAATGTATAGCAGCCACATACTCTAAACGCATTTTGTTTCTAAATGTGGAGGGGGAAACCGGAGGGCCCGGAGGAAAAAAATCCACGTAAACTCCAAATATACAGCAGCAGGCGTCAGGGTCGGGATCGAACACCACGACCTCCTGTATACCAGGCGAGGTAGTTGGCATCTCGCAACCGCGGATGTGGGTGAGCAGCACCACACTCGGCCGCCTTTATCTCCCTAGTGACAATGTTTACTACACATCGCACCAGGTACTCATTCGAGGCTGAGTCGGCCTAGGGGAGGCCCGGGACGGGTTCAGATCATCGTCGCTTGGTGTTGGTGGCCGTGAGCGGGAATTGAGGGTGCACACACACACAAGCAGAGACAAACGAAAATGAATTCACTGCCAATCCTCGCCAGCGCTCCTACCCGTTGTGCAGTGTATGAGAGACAAGCGTGGCCAGGACTACACCTGCCTCCCCAGATATAGAACTAGAGAGGAAAGCGCAGCTCGTGAGCATCTCTTCAGACCTAACCTGCAGGCGATGCGCCATGCGTACGCACAGTCGCACAAGGAATGACGAGCGAGTGCTAATAATCCAACGTCACCATTATTGTGTCACGATTTTTACCAGCCACGTCACACACACGGAACGTCGCTGATGAGCATCGTCAGCAACTGAGCTTGAGTAGCTGAGATGAGACCGCAAGTGCAGTCATTACCACGGCGCCACCCATTATATCACGAATGCCAACATATACCAGGATGAACTGTCACTTGTTAGGTGAAAGCAGTACAGCAAATCGGCTGTGAAACCTATCTCTGTGCACCTTTAGAGTGTCGCGCCCTCGTGTGCATGGCTTGTCTTTGTGTGCTCCGGTTTCCTGCCAAATGCCAAAGACACGTGAGTGGCCTTGTGTATAAACATTTCAACGAACGATCCCTCTGTGCCTCAGAGAGGCCTCCCTGGGTACGCAAATAAATGTGCGAGTATTGCAGCATAGCCACGTAGTCTGTTCTCCTATAACGCGGGAGTTGCGTTATTGAAAAAATCGCTTTATAATAAACAATATAGGGGGTAAAGCACAGTCCGTGACAACACGTGAGACGCGTACAAAGGCTGAACAAGGACTGAGGGCGCGTGGGTGGCATCTAGAATCATCCAGCAGCATCCCACTGCCTTGTGCGATGCTACGCCGAGGCAGCCGTAACGACCGCTTAGTCCGACTCGCGCGACGTAGTTCCATTCACTCAATCGCGTTATATCCAATTCGCATCCGCGTTATATAAACCAAAAAACAACGTGTTGCCCGATACGTCCGTCGCGTTATATCCAATTGAAGTCGTGAAAACAACACGCAGGAGAGCAAACTGCACTCTTGGTGGTGCTGAGACGTGGTGAAGCCATTGCACGCGTTGAGTATACGACGAATCGACTCGCGCGCGGATTCCCAGCGCACAGAATCTGAAGGTCGTCTTGGGAGACCACTCGATGTCCAAGGCGGAAGGCACGGAGAGGACCTTCTCGGTGTCGCGCGTTGTCCGCCACGAGAAGTTCAACAACGTCACCAACGACAACGACGTCATGCTCGTGAAGGTGCGGTGCACGGGGACGAGCGGCGTGGGCAGCCTCGCTCCCCGTCGCGTGTGTCTCTGCGCAGCGGGAATGTTGTGAGAACGAGCTCGTGGTTAGCGCTCAGTTGTAACGCATCTGTTCAGCCCCGGTCGATCCACTGCTTTGGAGCGTTCGCGAGACGAGTGGGAAACTCCCCGCGGGAAATGCTTCGTTTTCCGAAAATGCACCAATTATGGATTATAACAAAAAATTATGTGCATTTGTGTTTGACCGTGTAAGTTGTTATGTGTTTCGATTTAAAGCTTTCGTGACTGCAGGGATTCATATTCTTGGTTCTTTCGGTAGGTAATGTCACGTAGAAGGGAAATAATAAAATAAGACAAAATAAAAAAAAATATTATTTTAATAATAAAAATGAAATTGTAATTATTATTGTAATAAAAAAAATACACTTTTAATTATTTTTGTATTTCCCTTCTACGTGACTTTACCGAAAAAAACAAGAATAAGTTATATGTATGTTTGTTGAACTTCTTTCGCACCGTACGTAGCCAACCTTGCTGATCGGAGGTGCGGGAAAAGGACAACAAACTAAACACAATAACAGCATAATAAAGGTGTTTGGGTTAGATCACGTCAGTATAAATGTGTCGTAACCCTCCACCACCCGACACAAATTTGAGTACTCAAATGCATCAGTTCTCAAATTGTAAATGTTGCGGATTTGCTCTCCAACACGCTGGTGGGCTGAAGTAGTAAACTAATTGGCGTTTTGTTTACGTGACAAATCCCTTACTAATTGGCTGTGTCGGGTAGTGGCGGGTTAAACGACACATTTATACTGACGCGATCTCACCCAAAAACCTTTATTATTAATCATATTGATCGCGAAAGCCTACTACGTGTTAAACTGACAATAACAAGCAGTTTGACAGAAATTAGTTTTAAATCTACGTTTGATTTTTGAACTTCATTTTCCATTCAATCCCCAACTATTGCCATTGACCATTGCAAACATCGCTTATACGCGACGTTGGCCTCTCTCCGTAGTCAATGCCTCGTGCATCTCGGAGCGATTACGAGCGGTCTTCCCTCTCTGCGCAAACCGCCGAGGGAAAGCAACCATCATCCAGCGTAAACCCGGGCCACCCTTGCAAGTTCTACGCCTGCTGAAACGCAACAACACACTTGCGCTTAAAGCTAGCCAGCCGAATGAGCGTACCACGCACGCGAAACTTCCAAATGCGTCACGCGCTGCCGTGCTCGTTCACCGCCGCCGGACGTAGTCGCGTCACCACCCATCTCGCCCCTTGGCCCCCGCAGCTCTCAACCAACGTCGCCCTCAACGCGAACGTCCAATTGGTGGCCCTGCAGACGAGCGCCCTACCGCCTGGAACGCTGTGCAACGTGTCGGGCTGGGGCACCCTCCAGGAAACCAGCAACAAGGTGTGAATGACTCGCGGTTTGGGTGCGCGGAAACTGTCGCGCAACGCGCCAATTACGAGGCGAACCCCCATCGGTGTCCGCGCGCTGATGTGGGCGGCACTATTGGTCAGAGCGCTTTAGCCAGGCCTAGGCATGAAAATAACTCCTCGGATCCGTGGATGAATTGGAGATTATTGTTATGTTTGTTTTTTGTTCGTATGAGACTTGTTCACCCAGGAAAGCCGCACTCATTCCCATGACACTCTTTGAGGAAGGCCCTGTCGAGTTTTCGCAGTCGGGGGCCGATGATTGCTTTGTAGATTCCGGTTGAGTCTTTTGTGGGTGATATTTCAAATTTGTCAAGCGTGGACCATATTACGGGATACGTTCTCAATAGAACTCCGCTTGTCCGTGGGAATAAGAGAACGTTCACTCTTTAGCTGATCTGCATGCACATAAATTGTCAGCTATAGTTTCCCTGTGAATTACATTTTACCCTCATCATACTTGATTTATTATTTCAATAATCAAAAATGTTCCGTTCCCATGTGGGATTTTGGAACTCTTACGAGTGCGATTTTATATAATCCAGGTAGCTTTTACATGGATTTTATTTGCTCTTTGAACTATGCATTTCAATGTTGATGTGCACACTTGGAAACAGCGATGGTCATGGCGACCCAGAGTCTCACTTCTGCTTAGCCCTAGAGTCAGGGCTCAGCAGATGTGAGGTCATTAAGGGCTCATTTTGAAGCGAACACTAAAACCACCGCAGTCTATAATCACGTTAAGAAGGAACCAACACTGAATACAATCCACTGATGGCAACAATAAAAAAACTATTTTAGTTTATTTTACCAGGTAAGGCCCACTGAGCTATGGAGCTCTTTTTCAGAAGCGACATGGCCACAAATGATAGATCGAGTGGCTTATAACGTGGAAATGTAGAGCAGCCATATACTCTAAATGCGTGTTTCTAAATATGGAGGGACAAACCGGAGGACCCGAAAATAAATCCACACGACCACGGGTAGAGAGACATGCAAACCTTCAAATATACAGGAATCAGGGTCGGGATAGAACCCACGACCTCCTGCATACCAGGCGAGGTAATTAACATATCGCCACTCACGTCAACACAAACGTGAGGACATCAAACTTAGTGGAGGGCTGTGTTAAGTGTGGAACTTCGGCCAGTAGAGTGAACCGCAGTCGCGCCGCCAAAGAAAGTTGGTGCCAGCTTTGGGTATCTGGGCGTCATCCGTCAAATGGCGCTGGTGGTGGTGATACACGGCCTGTTGGTGAGTCAGAGTGCGCGGATCTTCACTTTAATTACCGCGGTGTCTGGGCCAACAATCTTTCAGCGCATCAGGATAACTTGGCCGGCAATGGAGAACGTATTAATCTCCTCCAAAGTAAACGTTCAACTGAGAATTTAGTTTCATATTTGCGAAAAGGATATTTCCGATGCGTAATTGGATTTTCCATGTGCATTTGAGTGGGGTGAAAGCAGTGATTGAGTGATTCCTGCGCCGTGCTATCATCCCGGAATGCTGTGCTCAATCCCAGCTGCGACGAGCACCAGTGACTTGAGACGTCCAATCTGGTCTTCCTCTATAACACAGGGGTATTTTTGGGGTTAGATCGCGTAAATATAAATATGTCGTTAAACCCGCCACCACCCGACACAACCAATTAGAAAGTTTTGTCACGTAAACAGAACGTGCCAATTCGTTACTAGTACAGCACACCGGTGAGTTGGAGAGAAAATCCACAACATTTACAATCTGAGTACGACGTTTCGCCAGTAATTACAAGTAGCTTCATCAGGCGACAGCCAGATTTGTGTTGCAAACATGACCAAATGGCATAAGAATTCACGCCATGAATGGAGCCCAGTATGTAGTGTGTGCGTGTGTGTACGTGCTCGGTTTGTTTGTTTGTTTCTTCTGCAGGGTTCGGACGTTCTCAGAGCCGTCACTGTGCCCATTGTGAGCAATGCGCTCTGCAACAGCACGCTGTACTACCGCGGATTGATCACAGTCAACATGCTGTGCGCTGGCTTTGACCAAGGAGGGAAGGATGCCTGCCGGGTGAGTCGTTGACCAGGAGACTTACTAAAGAAGGAATCAAGAGGAGAGGGGGGAGGTAAAAGAATATCATCATTTTACTAAGTTCCAAGGCCCTTTTATGAAATCCTGAGCAGTTTAATGTACGTGTGTATATATGTTGACATTCTTTTGCACCGTACGTAGCCAACCGTGCTAATCGGAGGTATGGGAAAGACGGCGTTCAGTTGACGCAGCACACATACACGGGCCAGTCACTGCAGGCTCGGCTAAGTCTGTGATGTCGTGGACCAGAGGTGGTCCGCTCCTGACTCCACATTACGCCGTGATGCCCCTTGCTCGGATGATGTTCAGACGAGACATTCTTCGTGAATAAACTGACAAAGTCAAGTGGCACAATGGGAAATGATCAAAATCAAATTTCGATTTAAAGCTTTCGTGACTGCAGGGATTCGTCTTATTGGTTCTTTCGGTAAAGTCACGTAGAATGGAAATAATAAAATAATAAAATAAAACATAATAAAATAATTCTCACGACGTTTCGGCCACAACGCAAGCAGCCGAAACGTCGTGAGAATTATTGTATTAAGTTTTATTTTATTATTTTATTATTTCCATTGTATGTGACTTTACCGAAAGAACCAAGAAGATGATCAAAATCACTCGGCAGACTGATCAATTCCTGTGTGTGTGTAAGGAGCGGTGGTGTAGCGGTTAGCGCGCTGCGCTACGAACCCGACGGCACGAGTTCGATTCTCGCTCACGGCCAACACCAGTGACGATTATCTGAACCCGTCCTGGGTCTCCCCTAGGTTGACTTAGTCTCAAATGAATTCCTGGTGTGGTGGGTAAACATCGTTACTGAGGGGACAAAGGCGGCCGGGTGTGGTGCTGGCCACCCACCCCCTCGTGTGCCGTGCCGGCCTTCATAGGTGCTACTCGCTAACAGCACTTGCCCCAACAATCTGTTTAGGTTACACAGGGGTTCTTTGTCTTTGGTGTTCGCGTGTACGCGTGTGCGCGTGTGCAGGGTGACTCTGGCGGCCCCCTCATATGCAGCAAAAAGCTCAAGGGATTGGTGTCGTGGGGCCTTGGATGCGCCCGACCCCGCTACTTTGGAATCTACACGGATGTTTCTCGCTTCATTTCCTGGATTAACAATATACTTGCCACCTACTGAGTCGACGCCTGGCCGCAATCGGATGAAGGCATGAGATGGATCATCTTAGTGGCAGCCAAATGAGTTATGTAATCAGACTTCCAACCCCTGCCAAACCGAAGTTGTGTTTGACACGTAGGTTTTTGGAGCCAATGTCATGATTCATGATGGCATAACTTGTTACTCAGAATCACTTCGTCACCCGTCAAAGCCGAAGACATGTATTTTCACGAGTACAGTTACAAGCGTTTAACAAGGGGCCAGTTATAGTTTCAGCTCCCCAGATGTGATTATGTGCGACATTTCGTTTGAGACTACGTCAGACATCGGGACACGATTCAGGAAGGCAAAAATGAACCGCGTCACCAGACCCGGCTTCTTAAATAAATGTATTCTAGTTTTATAAAATTAAATTAAATTAAGGAAATGACGATCACGACTTTGACACCTGGACATTTGGAGTCTGCATGTTCTCGCTGTGGTCGTGTGGATATTTCTCCGTGTCCTCTGGTTTTTTCTCTCCGCAGTTACAAACATGCTTTTAGATTATAGATTTGAAGCTTTCGTGACTGCAAGGATTCATATTCTTAGGTTTTTTCGGTAAAGTCACGTAGGTAAAACATTAAAATTAATAAAAGTAAAATAAAATAAAAATCACGACGTTTCGGAGGCAACACAAGCTTCCGTCTACAGGTGGAACCGTCACAGCCACGACAGCTGTATCAAGTCCTTGAAGTTGATTGGTCCACACCCGAGACAGCTAGAGCTAAGAGCCTAGTCTCACATGGGTTGGACCAAAAAGGCGTCATCTGGTCCAACCCATGTGAGACTAGGCTCTAAGGAAAGCTGTCTCGGGTGTGGACCAATCAACTTCAAGGACAGTGCACATTATCAGAGTTGTCTTTTGTTTGTATTATGACTGCAGGTATTGCGGTCTATGCAAACATGACTCCTTGTAAAAAGGTGTCAGTTTTGTTGCCAGATAGAAGGGTAAAAAAACCAATTATCATAATTTTTACTGGCAAATGAGGTTCCCATAGTTGTTTTACCATGTTTAGTTTGTTTCTTTTTTCACACTATTGTTATGTAGGCCAGGCTTAGTCACAAACCGTACCTCTCCATAACAAAGGCTCAGCCTCTTAAGCCTCACCTTACCATATTAATAAAAAAGTGTGCCGTACTTGGCCCTTCCCCCTCTCCAACCATTATATATATGGAGTGGTAGCTCTTGTAATCTCTCATTTACTTGATACAGCTGTCGTGGCTGTGACAGTTCCACCTGAAGACGGAAGCTTGTGTTGCCTACGTGACTTTACCGAAAAAACCTAAGAACATGCTTTTAGAGATTTTTGCTGCTATAATTGTCCACGTAATAAGCCACTTTGTTGAGCTATCATTTGTGACCAGGTCACTTCTGAAAAAGAGCTGTACAGCTCTGTGGGTTTTACCCGGTAAAATAACAAATAGTTTTAGTTTAGGTGGTATGGTGATTCTAATTTCCTAGATCTTGCCTGATGATGGTTGACGCAGTTTCAAATGAAAGGTCGCCTATCTAATTGCTGCTAAGTTTTGTTTGCGAGATTTGTTCTTTAACTCACCGGTGAGCTGTGAAACAATAATCATTCGCGCGTCGTTGAACACTTTGTACGTGCGGCAATTAATCTGATTGGCTCGGTCAGGCGGCGGAGGGACTTGACGACAAATGTTGACAGGTGACGACTCCGAGACCTAGCCCAAACATTGAGCGACTGACGCAAGTCTCACTGTGCTCGCAACGCAGCCGACGTGTCCCGAATTCATCTCACAGGCATGCCATCACCGCATTCCTTCACATGCCTCATATTCTTGGCTGCCATTCCATCCCGAGTTGTGTCCATCAGTGTCCCTCTTAACAACGTGATGCGCTAAAGTCCTTTTGTGCGTGGTTTTTTTTATCATAGCAATTATTAAGCTTTTGGATTCTTGGGCGTTTTTTTTGTAATCAAAGTGTCACGTGTATCTTTCTTGCAGTGGATTTACTGAATGTATTTTATACTGTAGTTGGACCTTGGAGCTTATTTTTAATCTGCGTGGTTTTCACTTGTTTATATCACTTTTTTGTGGTAATGAGAAGGTGACGTTCACAATGAATGACTGCGTTGACCAGACCTTGTCACTGATAGTAAAATGGGAAGTCTCCACATCGACTCGAGTCGTGCTCGGACCCCACCCCTTTGCTGTGTTTTTTTTGTGCGGCTATCATCCTTGTCTTGGTATGCAGTAGGGCATGGTTTCGATCCCCGACCCTGGCGCCTATATATTTGGAGTTTGCGTGTCACTCTCCCCCGTGGTGGCGTGGATTTTTCTCTGGGTCCTCCGGTTTTTCCCTCCACGTTCAGAAACGTGCGTTTAGAGTATTTTGCTGCTATGAATTTCCCCACGATAAGCCACTTCGTTGAAATATTTGTGGACGCGTCGCTTCTGAAAAAGAGCTATATAGCTCAGTGGGCCCTAACTAGTGAAATCAAAAATATTTTTTGGTTTTAGTTTACATGTGTTTTTACTCTGGCCCTGTTCTCACAAGCAGCGGCAAGCGACACTCTCTGATGACTTGCTACACAGCTCGGTACATTCATATTATCCGTGATCATTTTGAAGTTTCCCCTCGTGCAGTTGGCTGGCGGTGTTGATACCACTCGGATTCCATAACGGCAGCTGTCAACGGATTGCTGATCAACCGTGGCGAATGGGGATCGAGAGGAGATGCTTGAGGGGAAAAAGCACACGGAAGTTAAAAAGATGCTCTTGAAATGTGTGTGCACACAGAGTTTACACAGCAACCGCGGTCTCTTTAGCCGACGTTCAGTGCGGTACGTTCTGGTTTTTGTCTCTTTAGCCGAGCGCGGGCAGGTTGTGATTTTTTCGAGTTGATGATAACAGTGATTCTCATCATCCGCACCTCCGAGTGATTAACTTTAGCAAGAAAACGAGTAATCGCGTAATTTGTGTGCTTTATAAACAGCAAACCAACAGCAGCCGTTATCATGGTTAGTCCAACCGCATCACGTGATCTGCATGTACCTTGCTGATCTCAAGGAACGATGAACCATCACGAGAAATTCGGTAATCCTCGCAGCTGCTTTTGGCCGAGCCATCAAACAAAGACGGTCACCGCATCACGCGCTTTCGAATGCACTTCTGCGGACGTCTGGAACACTCTTGCTTCCGATATTAGGAAGCCACTGGAGCCCGTACACTTTTAAATCGAGGTTGAAAACTAATTTATTTCAAACTTTTTGTGTGTGTTTAGTTTATTGTCCTTTCCCCGCAACTCTGATGAGCACAGTTGGCTACGTACGGTGCGAGAAAAGTTCAACATACATACATCGGGTTCTCGTTTGCCACTCATTACCATCGAGTCAGATAAAACAATGGCAACCTCCAACTTCAAGTTCACCGTTTAATTCCGATCGCAGCGCGGAAGAATTTTGCACAAAGTAGGACACGTGATTTGCATGCGGAAAACCCATCCCTCCGAGGTCATCGGAAACACGCACAGATCCACACCGCCAGTCTGCCTCCCTCTACACCAACATGCATCACGGTGGACGGTGTTACTCGCAACACCCCGAAGCTGTCGCGTGAACAAGTTATTTGGTGACGCTGCTGCTGCGTTGGCAGTGGGGCACAAAGCACAAATAACAACAACAATCAACCCGTTCGTCCGCCTTAAAAGGTTAACGGTATATAATGGCCAACGTGTCGGGCAACGACCCTTCAACGGAGTATTAAGAGAGGCCGGAGAGGGATGTGTGGCATAATGACGTAGGCAATGCTGTAAAAGGGAATTATCGAACGCGGGCGTGCTGACACCTTCAATGAAACAACACGAAACGCGCTCCGATTAATCACAGCCATCTGAGAGCGTCGATAGGCACAGCGCCAATGGTTTGCAGGGTGCTGTTGATGATTCATCTCGAAGGCCTCCTTGATGTGGGAGGTTTTTTTTTTGGGGGGGGGGGGCGGTGAGGAATGGTAACAACCGGAATAAAGCAAAACCACGAAGCTTCAGCACGGCTTCATTTTATTAAAGGGACAACGTTGTGTTCGTAATCACAGCCGTTGTGCGGAGTTGTACTCGGTGGGCTCCGGGTGCGCGTGCATCGCCACGTTGGTGCCCACACGCCACGTTTCCTGCCCGGGACATCGCCTTGCCCGGGACATCACCTGCTGCGCACGTTGCATCCACGCCTCGCCAGACCTCCCGCACCTCCGATTAGCTCCTGCGCGTTGTGCGATGCGTTCAACGTACACGCGTACGAGACGGTTTCGCCGTACAGTTGGCCATGCGGCGCTCGGCGTGGACGTTTTTCTGGGCCTCTGACTTGTCGGGGTGAGGTTACGAACCCAGGCCGGCACGCTTCATCGACAGAACGTTCGCCGCTTGCAACTCGCGATGAATGGGGTTCCCTGGTTCTCTGGATCTATGGATGTGTTTGGGATTGTACCGCGCGTATTGTTCAGCACGATGCCAGACGTTTTGCTCCGTGTGCTGCGAGCTTCTTCGGGAACTGAGTTCGTGAAGAATATATTCTGAATTCGGTTCCTGACAAGCCCCCCCCCAATATGTGGGGCGAAACGTCGTACATCGGAGAGAGCAATACAGCGCGGTAGCGTAGTTCGAAATATTTTATTTTATTTTTAACTACGTGACTTTACTGAAAGAACCAAAGTATTGATTCCTGCAGTCACGAAAAGCTTCAAATCGAGATTGGAACCACCTGTACGGTAGTTAAACCTTCCCTTGTAACATCGGCGAGGAATGCAATCTCTGGTACGACAGGAGCAAGGGAATGAGAGCTCCCTCCCTTTTTTTGCAAACAGCAGCAGCAAGGATGGCCATAGGTCTAGCACTTTTCCAAACATCATTCCCATAAGCATCTTCGTCACCAATGAGTAGGAGGATGAGCACTTACAAGTCGACATTTCTGTGCGTCTGCATTAACCGTAATGAGGTTTTTATTTTAATTTGACAAAGAATAACAATGCTGGAAATTGTCCTCTTTGTGAGGCGATGCAAACATTGTTACCGCCAAGGCGTCCATGTGAGGCGGCTTGATCGCTCCAAGGAGTTCGTAGGTAAGCACACGGGCAATGATGGAGCGTGATAGTCGTGGAGGAAGTTGGCCTTGAAAGGTCCAAAAACCAGTGAACGCTGCCATCTCCTGGCAACCTCAGAGCCTAGGGCACCCCCAACGCCTGCTGTTACCAAGACCTTCTCCCCATCCCCGTACTAATCAGGGTGAACCTCGCTTTGCGTCCCAGATCTGATGAGGTGAAGCACATTCAGGGTGATTGGCTCAAGGCTAAATCGCTCAAGGGCGACGTTTAAGTAGCCGTGACCAACAGTGCCGGATTAGTGGCAAAAGTAGCTACATATGCTACGGGCCCCGCACTTTTAGGGGCTGTCCATAAATGACGTCACACACCTAGGGGGGGGGTCAGATATTTGTGACGATGTGTGACGATGAGGGGCTGAGAAATGTGAAGTTACATCAAAATGCGCAACTTTATATATAAACAACACGTTCTTCTTAATTAAATGCAATGGTTATGACAACACTAATTTTGATAAATTTTCATTATTAACTATTTGATTATTTAAATCTACTAAGGCCACCTTTTATTCCATGAATAAGCATAAATTTAGTTATTCAACATTTTGATTTTAATGATTCTACCAGGGCTTTTCATTCTGTGGAATGAATATGTGATTGTTATAATTGTACTCTCCATTTTGCTTCATTCTACTCTTCTTCTTCTTTAGTGCTGCCTAACGGCGTGTGCGACTTCACGATGATATTGGTCCCGGTCTAGCACGGCGTGTAGAGTTTGTGCTGTTGTTAATTGTAGCAACAGCACAACGTTTCAAGTATTTTTTTATAGTTATAATTACTTTTAATATAGGATAATTATAAGAGAACTTCAATATAATATCCTGAACATCTGCAGTTTTAGTTAGACGATTAATATTTTCAAGTGAATTTTATGCTAAATTTTTGCTTTCCAACGCCTTTTCAATACATGTTTTCGCCTACAACATCAGAGTGCAGGGCCACATTAAATACGCACTACAATGACGATAGTTTAAAGCGATTTAAAGCATGTTTAATTTTCAAAATATAAATATGTTTTTTGGGGAGGGGGGCAGAGCTTTGTGACGTCATATTTGAGGGGGGGGTCTGACTTTTCGTGACGCCGTGTGACGAGGGGGGAGGGCTCCAAAATTGCGTGACGTCATTTATGGACGGCCCCTTAAGGGCCCCGCGGCAAATGCTTTCAAGCTGTCAATTCCGGTTCAGTGATTCTGTACTTTCTCTATTACTATATTACTATACTGCCTTCGACTTTTATGAACAACTGGGTGTTTAAGTTTAGCTATTTGTAGTATTATCTTGCTGTATAGCAAATGAAAAAAAACAATGACTTTACTATGCAAGTAAAAAGAGAGTTTTTGTATATTTATTTATTTAGGGCCCCTTTATAACATAGACTACAGGCCCCACCACACTATCTTAATCCGGCACTGGTGACCAGCAGTCTGTATGACAGTTGAATTCCAGGTCGAGAAATCGCTCATTGTCTAAAACACGATGAGCAGGCTGACTCCTTCGGGTGTATTTAAGTGAATCGATTTTGGATTTTTTTTTTATCAATCAAGGGTCATTACCCGAACGTTGGCCTATTATATTTGTGTTTCCTTTTGAGGCTACACAAGTGCTGTTATTGACGTCCAGGAGCTAAATGGCGATGTCGAGGTCTGCTGGCCACGGCAGGGCTTGGGTGACGAATTCGTGTGGCTTTGCTGTGCCTCCGTTGAAGGAACCCAGGCTACACAGTGGGGCACGATACGGCCCATAGTTTGGGTTGTGTGGCCAATATAATGAACGATTGAACTCAACGGCAGTAAGCGGTGTGCAGAAGATTTTCAACGATCAAATTCTGAGTTCCAATCCTGTCGAAGGATAACTCATCCAAATAATCACTTCTGGGCCAATAAATTAAGTACTACCTTGGCGCACACAACCCATCTCAGTCAGTCCACTGGTCTAAGTGAGCGTGACTGTTGATGAGCTGCTTGTTTGTGTTGTGTGTGTGGAGGGGTGGCGCAGTGGTTAGCACGCTGGGCTACGAACCCTGCGGCCCAAGTTCGATTCCTGCTCACGGCCACCAACACCAGTGACGATTATCTGAACCGGTCCTGGGCCTCCCCTAGGTCGACTCAGCCTCAAATAAGTACCTGGTGCAGTGTGTAAACATTGCCACTAGGGAGACAAAGGCGGCCGAGTGTAGTCTTGTCCACCCACAACCGCAGCGGCAAGATGTTAACTACCTCGCCAGCTCGCGGGTTTGTGGGTTCGATCCCGACCCAGACACCTGCTGTATATTTGGAGTTTGCGCGTTTTCCCCGTTGTTGTGGATTTCTCTCCGGGTCCTCCGGGTTTTGCCTCCACATTTAGAATCAACCTCACGGGTTTAGATGAATGTGCGGCTGCTATACATTTCCACATGATAAGCCACTTCGTTGAGCTACCATTTGTGGCCAGGTTATTTCTGAAAAAAGAGCTACGGGGCTCAGCAGGCCTTACATCGTAAAATTAAAAAAAATGACAGTTTAGTTTACCTTCTGTGCTGTGCCGGCCTTCAAATGTGCTCATTTTGCCCTAAAGTCTGCTCAGGCTGCTATACAGAGGCTCTTTGTCTTTGTACGTGTGGCAAGGTTTATGTCACTGTATCGATACTGAGCACAAGTTTTGGGGTGCACTTTCCGGAGCGTCTTGTAATCTGGAGATAAGCTACCTGCAAACTCCTGACACCCATTAAGCAGAGATACCTTTGGACTTTTGATTTGAATGAGTATTGTTTTCATACCAGAGACATGGATATGACGTTTTTCAGACTGTTGAGTTTTCAAAGTACTCATAGTTAACGTTCCAGCTGGGGAATGCACCTTGCTAAACGCACCTCCGATTAGCACAGTTGGCTACGTACGGTGCGAAAGAAGGTCAGCATACATCCCGAAGCCATCATCAGAGTTGGGTATTCATTGTTTGAGCGGCATTCTTGAGGCGTGGTTGCGTTTGCTGCCGTACTCCAACACCACCCTCCCCAGGCCCCTATGTGCACCCATCCAGGCCACGCTCCTTCGGGGCGATGCGTCTACCCAGCCCCGTCACGTGGCTTAACAGGGCCCGTTCCCAGCATCGCCTCGTGACATTGCCATCTTCCCAGTGAGACTTGTCAGCTTGTAACCATTGTTTGAACTTTCGAGGCCCAATTTCACTGTCACGTCGATGTGACCCTGAATCATTGTTGGATATTTGCCACACTTAGTACGTGGACGTGAGCAATACACATTTATTTCGGTGGGAATATATAGGATCGTAGCGGGGGGGGGGGGGTTTGGCAGCGTAACATTTTTGAAAAATGTCCTTTTTCCAATTTTCACGGTTGTCGTAGATGTTGCACGTGCTGACTCAACGTGAGACACGAGGGGAGTGTTGCGTCATCGCGAAGCAAATGTCGCACGAGGCAAGCGACTGGGTGAACGCAAAACGAAGGAAACGATCAGCGCACAGAAATCCACAAATTAATACACAGGACGAGGAGGTTTTACTGAGCAAGCACTTTTCATGATGGCAGCAGCAGCAGCAGCAACACAAAGACAGGAAATAAGTAAATGCGTGATATGGGTTGACCAAAAGCATCGCAAGACACACACCCGACGCGACTGACACAATCCACTCGGGCAGAAACTGTGCGCCTGGGGATGTCGTAAAGATGCAAAACCTTTCCTTGCTATCGGTAGCAAGACGCACACCACTGCGACGAGAACACATTTATTAAACATCATGACAAGCCATTGCTATAGAGCAACAAGTTGTTGTTGGTGCTGTTGTTTTTTTTTATAAATACAATGCACGTTTGAATTGCTTCACGATGCTATCGACGTATTAGTCACCGTCCCCGCGTGCAAGGCTGTTGATGGCAGTCGGGACATCGTCGGCCTCCTGACCGCATCAAACCCTCGCGTCCACCCCTGGGGTGTCTCTCTGAGGCCGGAGCGCGACGTGTCACCGCCTAGCAGTGGCAACCCCCCCCCCCCCGTCTCCTCTAGGCCTGCCGATCAACCGATAACATTGCCTCCATAGATACACAGCATGAAGCAAATAACACATTCAGCTATGAGTACATTTAGCCATTTAGGTATGCGTTATGGGCTCATTTTAACACAAACCAAAAAAACCTCGAAATTATCTCACCACAACCATGCATCGTGAAGGGGGAAAACACATTCGCCTCCGTTGTAATCATTCCGATTGGAGGGAAGCTCACGGCTGCCCATCTCTTCTGGGGGGGGGGGAGGGGGGCGACTCGAGGAAAGGGATCATGACCGATACACAACGCTCACTCAGAGGGCCTCCCTTCCTCCCTCCCTCCCTCTCTCGAAACTATTACAGAACTGCAACGCCGACGCCGCCGCCGCCAATCACCCAAGGTGTCGACTGTTCCAAATCTAATTGGAGTGTGCGCAGCTGAGCAACACCTCCCCCCCCCCCGTGGAGAGATTATACAGCAGGAAACTCAACGTCTGGACGCGCACGGCCACCGGGGCGCGACGAGAAGAAGCCGCGGAAACGGTTCGGGCTCTCGACCGTCGTGCGATTACATTTGGCACTCCAGTGCCCGTGCGCGCAGGGTCCTTCGCAGCGACATCGGGTGGCTGCGACACGGCTACCGGTCGTCGTGAATTGGAAGCCGCACGCCCCAGGGGACGATGCCCCCCCCCACCCCCACCTGCTGCGGTGCACGCTCCAAGTAAGGTGGCCCATGTCCACGGGCGGTGAATTTTTGTTGGGAGGGAAAAGAATGTGCTCAGGAAGCGATGACCTGTCCTTATAATCGAGAGTGAGCCCTCCAGTTGAGGCTCATATCGTATCGCCTTAGGGATCTCAATATCTTTAAAACAGTGGCCACGTTGAGGGCAGGTGCCATTGTTCGTCATTAAGTTGATGATAATTATGCACGATTTGGAGGTGGGACACTGGCTGTTTAGCATTCACTTCATAACAAACGGTGCGCTTTGGTCAATCCCTTGCATTTACATGCAAACCAGCTCAGTGGCCCCGTTGTGGCTAACCACCAGCCCCTGAAACCGTGTCACAATGCTCAGAAAGAGACGGTCAAGGGCGAATCCAACACTGGACAATAATACACACACGTCTCACATCACATGCCATATTTCATTACAGTTACATACACGTAGGCTTTCGCGACCAATATCATCCGTAATAGTGTATTTGGGTTAGATCGCGTAAATATATAAATGTGTCGTTAAACCCGCCACCACCCGACAGCCAAACATGAGGATCTCTCCACGAATCTGGCTGTCCGCCTGATGAAGCTAGTTGTAATTTACTGGCGAAACGTCGAACTCAGGTTGTAAATATTGTGGATTTGCTCTCCAAAACACCGGTGTGCTGTACTAGTAACAAAATGGCATGTTCTGTTTACGTGACACACCTTACTAATTGGCTGTGTCGGGTGGTGGGGGGTTTAATGACGCATTTATTTTTACGCGACCTAATCCAAAATACCCCTATGTTATGGACAGTTACATACGTCACAGAGAAAACTGCATCTGAAGGGGGGGGGAGGAGGGGGAGGAGGGGGAGCAATGCCGCACTCCCCCAGAGTAAATGAGCAGCAGAGCCTTGGAAAAGAATCGCCCGATCGCTCTCCCTGACATTACTTCACAATCGCGACCTCTTTAGTCCTCTGCTCTATGGCAGGCCTCTGCGTAATGCATCGTTGTTATTATCATCACTGCTACTACGACAACAACAACGAAATGAGACTAAACGAGGGCATTCGAAATGCTTTGCCCGATCCGAGGTGCAAATGTACGCGCCACGGAAGGCGCGTCAGCTTCAGAGATGTGGACTGCATCTTTCGGAACGCGGCGCGCGTGTCAAGAGGAAGAGAGACAGAGAGAGAAACACAATTTCGACGATGCGCAACGAGGCGGCAAGGCGGCAATGAATGGGCGGCGGCGATGCGGGCGGCTTCCTCTCGCGTTCGTTTTTTTATATTTTGTGACGGCATCGTGATCGCGTGGAGGATGCGGCGGACGGTCGCACGCGGCGGTTCGAGGCAGACAACGCTCCGCGGCCATGAGGTGGCAGGGCAGGCGAGGGGCAGCGAATGGGAGGCAGATTTGAGGGGGGCAGCGCAGCTCTCCACAAATACCGAACCACCACCACCCCCTTAATATCTGCAGGGTATTGCAGAATGACTATTCGGCATTGCAGTAACTGGCGTCCACAAATTGAACGAAGGATGAAATGCAGTCATTTGTTGTGAGCGTGTTTGTTTTTCGCGTGAGCAAATGGCATGATTTTTTTTGTGTTATTCTTTATACAGTACTACAAGAGACATAAATATGGTTCTTAAAATAAACCACACAACGGTACATCTCTCTCTATATATTTTTTGCTGCGAACCTCTACATTTCTACGTAACGAGTAAATTCTCTTTCCCCGCTTCTGCACATAAAGCACAGCTGAATAAAGTGTTGTCCTGCAGTGGTAAAACATGAGTGATTACACAGACACCATTTGTATCACGATGGAGTGTTTTTTTTTTCTCTGAGCTACAAATTTCTCACAGACGTACATGCCCCCCCCCCAACAGCCAACAGGGTTTCAAGCGATATGCAATATAATATCTGATAGTCAAACACATACTTTCGATACGAACAGCACTGTAGGCGAAACGAAACTTTGCAGTCAACCGTTAACAAAAAATCACACACGTTCGTTTGACCTTTATTCAAAACAGCAGTGATGGACATGGCATGCACATCAACGTCTTGGCCAGATTGTTGTAGTCTGAGCGGTGTTCAGCCATCGGGGACAAACCAGCAAAACGGTGGGAAATACGGCCAACTTGAATCTGTTTTCCAAGGGACTAGTGTCACCTCGATTACATGCTCACAGTATATTGCTCTTTAGAACTCATCTAGACGTCAGAAACACATTGCAATTTTATTTTTAAATCAATTAACTCACAATTTTGAAACCACGGGCAGCGCACAGCTCAGCGTGTTCATCCCAGAGCCCTTCGCGACGTCGCCGCGTGCACCGTGGCACAAGGAGAGAACACCCCACGGCACAGACAACACAACAGCTACTTACGTTGCACGTTACAATATGGGCACCGAGTCTGTTTGCAGTATACCGTATCCAGGTGAGACCAATTGCACAATTGTGTCGTTTTCAGCGGGGGTGTGGGGGGGGGGGTAAACGATACGTAGGGGTATGTGGAGGGTCACATCTGCACGTCTGCTGACGGTCTGCTCTTCGCCGATCAACGAATATTACTTTAGACAGAATCGTTGTTTCCGACTTACGTATTTGGAAAAGCGTGCGGAGGATTTTTTTTTTTAATCTTCAAAACGGTTCAAAATTTGCCCGCTCAAGGGCTATGACGGCGAGCGACGTAGAGGAGGAGCCTGCGTGAGTGTCTCTAGCGTGGACGTTCTCCAACGTAGCAGCGGCAGCAACAGCCGCAGCGCGCGCTGCCCCAGACGACGGATGCCTTAAAGCCCCTTCCAGCGCCAATGCCACACACAGTCCACGCGGCCTCTCTCGTCGCTCAAATTCTCAAATAGGTGTGTCCCCCACACCCCCCCCCCCAAAACCCACAATCTGGGCAAGAATTTACTGAAGACTCTCTCTTTTTTTCTTGTTTTGTTTGCGTACATATCACAACCGAGAGGTGGGAATTACTGCCGTCTTGAATAAAAGCATGCATCAGGGAATGTAGTTTGATCCCGAAAAAAAGAAGAAGAAAAAAAAACCGTACCGTGTTTGCAGTAAATTAACATCCGGGAGAATATGATGCCCAAGTCGAAAATAATCACTCGGCCATTCGATTTTCAGGAGCGGTGGCTATATATATTAATTGTGAAAAAAAAATGTCTAACCGTATCAATATACATTACTTGTGTTTGTCCTCTACATGATGAATATCATAGTTTTTTTATTGATTCCAAACCTTTAAAATACACAAAGAGTTACGTTTGCAGGCAGCCAGTTAAAGTCTAAGAGTAAACAAATTCTCTCGGGCAGCCAGCACTGTGAGTGGGACAGGATCACAAAAGGTCATAAATAATTTCTAAATGCAGTGCGTCTATTCATAAAGTATACGCCGTTACTGCCAGATCGACTTTGCACATCCTTGCTGGTTTGCAGAGGTATGAACAATGATCACTTCCTAACATTAGAGATATTTTTTTCTGGGAGCTTATTGTGTTTCAACACTACAATACTGCTTTGGGTACATTACAGAGAGGGGGACGCTGGGAACCAGGAGGTGGGTTAGGGGTCATCACATTCACAAGCCCAAGAAGAGAAAGCTGGGGAGGTACCGGGTGGAGAGCGGAAGGGGGACATGGGGCGAGGAAGGGGAGGGAACAAGGTGGTTATTTTATGGAAGAGATCTCATTTAGCTTGCGCTGTTTTTATCCAGTTGGGCTCGGACAATCACAGACAGAAATAAACTGTGGGAAGTGGGGGGGGGGGAGACAAGAGGGCAGAAAAACAACACGTTAGAATTTGTATTCAATGCAATACATAGATAAACACATTTCAAGTTAGTTTAACACGTAGGCTTTCGCGACCAATATCATCCATAATAGAGGTGTTTGGGTTAGATCGCGTAAATATATAAATGTGTCGTTAAAACCCGTCTCCACCCGACACAGCCAACTAGTAAGGGTTGTCACGTAAACAGAACATGGCAATTCGTCACTAGTACAGCACACCCGTTGTGTGTTGGAGAGCCAAGCCACAACATTACGACGTTTCGCCAGTAATTACAACTAGCTTCATCAGGCGACAGCCAGATTTGGACATTTCAAGTTGCGGGCTTAATAACCGGCAGGCGTTGCAGCATAAAATGAATGCAATGCACAAGCGACTCATTCAAGCGGTCAATCATTCCCCGGAGGCTTCGAGAGATAATACCAGCGCGTCCACATTGGTAGTTCGTTTAACTCTGGCAGAATGATGCCCGAACGATTCGTAAAAAAAAAAACAATGGGCACAACGTTTGCGCAAAGGCAGAAGAAAGTGTTGCCGCAATGTCACGCCTCCCATCGCTGAGACAATTGGCGGACATCGTCGCGTCTACCGGCCCAATGAGTTTTCAATTGCTCATAACGTACGCAGGGATTGCGTGTCGCAAGAAGATAATCACCTGGAATGTTGGACCCAAGTTTGGGATTCAATTGACAAACAACTCCTCCCGTCCGTGTACAAGTCTGCTCAGTTCATCAATCTCTGACACATATAACGAGTTCCAGAGCTATAAGATGAATTTTAAGTTCGAGTCTTAATCCCATAAATGTGCACGTGCAGCCTATGAGTCCTCCATTTCCACCAACGCCAGCCCTTCTTATCACTCTCCCATTATCCTCTCACAAGTCTCACCCACATGTTTATTTCCCCATGACCGCTTACACCCCGTGAAATGTAAAGCCACACAGTGTCCTTTGTCGTCCAGCCAAGAGCAAGCAGTGCCCGCAATATCTCGAACATTCCGCGAACGCCACAGCTCTTGGGCCTGCCACAAGTGAGTGGGAAGGGGGGATGAAAATGCCACGCGGTGCGAGTGTTGGATATGTGTGTGCCAGTTCGCAGTGAATTGCAGCGGGGATGATAGCGCAACGTTCTTGATTCGGTCTTCGTCATTGTAGTCAAGGACAGCATTGGTGCCAGGACCAAGTGACGGCGATTTGCGCATTGTCAAGGAACCTGCCAGCTGAGAGATTCGTTTTGAGGCGAAGTATTGGAGGCTTGGCTTGAGAGCAGAGGCCAAATGCTGTAAGCCGTGGTTGAGTTATGCTTTATCATGAATGCACCTGGGTGACCAGGTAAGTGGTTTCCTCACCAGGTTGAGGAATGAACGTAATTAATTAACTCTTACTTTCTGCGGGGACTTGTGGATTAACTTTGATCTTGACTAAAAGTAATACATAAAAGTGCTTGAAATTATTGTTCGAGCAGCACATGTACTTCCTATTAATTTATTATATTATTTTTAAAAAATTATGTAAAATTACTGCAAAACGACGGTATTTGTTTTTGACTCGCGTGAGCATTAAAGAAAAACGCGTTTTCAAAAAACATACTCATGTTTTTTTAAAAATTAATTAGCCTAGTCTGCAGTCTCAATTCATGACGGTGAGAGTGCTAAAATAAATGTGAGCCTATTATCGACAAGGCTCTTTGGGCATAAGGCATTAGCTCGTATCAACCCGTGGAACGAGAGCAGTGAATGATCAGCGTTACGTAAGAGCCATTCTAAAGAAAGCCACAGAACGTGAGACGTGCCATCATCTCTCCGCCCCGCCGTTGAGCCGGAGCTCTCTCCACGGCAGTGCCACGCTCTGTCATCTTGTTTCTCATACTTTACCACAGAGAGAGAAAAAAAACAAGTTTTGCTGGCTGGCTGGCTGGCTTTCTTCCTGGATTCCTGTCTGCCCCGGCTGGCTGGCATAGAAGTGGTGGCGACGCCGTCGTGCACGTCTTCGCGACGGCGTCGCCCACGTCCCACGGCGTCGAAGCCGGGGTCGTGCATCGCCTGATGAAGCTAGTTGTAATTACTGGCGAAACGTCGTAATGTTGTGGCTTGGCTCTCCAACACACCGGTGTGCTGTACTAGTGACGAATTGGCCACGTTCTGTTTACGTGACAACCCTTACTAGTTGGCTGTGTCGGGTGGTGGCGGGTTTTAACGACACATTTATATATTTACGCGATCTAACCCAAGAAAACCCCACTATTATGGTTGATATTGGTCGCGAAAGCCTGCTACGTGTTAAACTATAAAACTATCAACTATGTTTTATTTTACCCGGTAAGGTCCAGAAGCGACCTGACTGTCGCAAATGATAGTTCAACGAAGTGGCTTATCATGTCGAAATGTATAGCAACGTACGTTTCTAAATGTGGAGGGAAAACCCCGGAGAACTCGGAGAAAAATCTACACGACCACGGGGAAAGCATGAAAACTCCAAATATACAGCAGGCGTCAGGGTCGGGATCGCACCCACGACCTCCTGTATACCAGGAGAGGTTGTTAACATCTCGACACCGTGGCGACACGATAGAGGAGGGAGAGGGGAAGAAAGAGAGAGGAACGGAAAGGAGAGGGTGGGGAGAGAGTGAGACGAGATCGTGAAATGGAAAGAGAAGAGCGAGCGAGAGCGACACACAGCGAGAGGGAGGACCACGGAGAGACAATAGACAGTTGAGACGGGAAATGGAGAGCTGTGATTAAGGAAAGTGAGGGTGAGGGAGAGACACGGGGAAAGTGATAAGGGGGGCAGGGAAGCGGGTGAGAAATAGTGGAGGCAGGAGAGGAATATAGAGGGAGGGAAGAGGCAGAAGAGGAGACAGATGAATAAAGAATCAGATATAAATAGAGCCAGAGTGAGTGTAGAGAAGGAGAGAGCACGATGAAGAGAGGACAAGACTCTACATGAGAATCAAAGTTATTTTCTTTCTAGCGGCTGGGAGGGACGGACAGACAAGCCGTCACGACCAAAGGATGTGCGCCGTTCGTCTTAAAAAAAAAATTCTCAAACAATATCCGGCGCAGTGGTGTCACACACACACACACACCACTCAATCTGGCCCATCAGCACTACAGGGTTAATACATGAAGTACCGCTTTGTGGGAAATAAAGTGTGGTTTGTTTTATGGAACTATCGGCCCGTACCAGAGGTGTGTGGTATTTCCATGATTGCTTAGGGCTGTCAATGGAGGTGAGCACGCAAGAGCCATTTGGATGATGCCCAAAGGCCATCCGATGTGGAGTTACCACTGCTTTAACGAGGTGCACATACCTCTCTGGCTCAACGCTGCGTTCATCAGATTTCGAATTGTTCCCAAGACACCCCTCTTTTGTACGCAACACGTCACTTGTAAAAAAATATATATATCCCTGAAATGAAATGCACATTTCCCCCCACAACATTTGAAAGTGACGTACACGTATGTACGTCACTTTCAAATTGAAATCACAAACACGTAAATGTATACTCTTTGGTTCTTTCGGTAAAGTCACGTAGGTATAAACAATAAAATAAAATAAATCACGACGTTTCGAGCGCAACACAAGCGTCCATCATCAGGTGGGAAAGAATGGTCTGCTGCTGAGGCAGACTGTTTTAAAAGGTTTGAAATGTGAGTAGATCAAGGGTTATAAAGAAGTGGCCGGGGCTAGTGATGTTAATCACTAAGATAGGAGAGCGGCCTCCTAAACGCGGGCACTAAAGTGGCTATGTTAAAGTGAGGGATTAGCATGATGTTAATGTGAGAAATGAGCATGTAAAAGTACGTCAATGTACCCAACCAATTAGAGCAGAAACCAGCACGAAAAGGGTGCAGACGACACAATGTGCACAATACGTGCTCATCGCCGCTTGGACATATACAGGCCATGCTGGCAAGACTACAAACCATGAACATGTTGCCGCATTAGCTTGGATCATCATCACCACCACCCCGCCCCCCTCCTCCCACGGGTGCTCACATCCTGATGCTCAAAGCACTGCCCCCCAACGTCACACCGATTACGGCCGTCTCGGAAAATCCGCCACGGCAGCCACGGCACTACGGCTCCCAACTTGTGCTCTCACAGAAATCGATCATCGACAACAGGAAGGCAGAACGGTTCTTAACAAGTCACCACTCTGGTTATCTAGAAGCAATTCAATCTCCAAATTTCTACTTTAAATATGTAATTTAAAAATATCTCTATTTTTGGTGATAAAGCTGCTTAGCCGTGGCAATGCCACCCTTAAAGTAGGCCTCCTGAGTCCCAGGCATTTACGCTGAAGCAGCGGTAAACCCCGAGACGTATTCTGTGCCTTTGAGCCGTGAGCACTTCAGGAATCACAGGGGGTGTCAGTATGGCTCTGCGAGCCACCTCAGCGATTAACGCTGAATCATGAACATCCTAAACGTATCTTGTACTCGTCGTTGCTCAGTTTGTCAAGCGCACGGTCGCTAAGTGACACAGTGGCACATCTCTGGACATGTGCCCCAAGGCCACGCCGCCAAACAACCACACGCTCCTGCACGGCGATGCACAGCTGCCGCGCGAGCTCGGTGAGTGCTGACATCGACGGGAACGGAATTTTCAGGCCCGTGGAACGGGGCCCGTACACGAATCCCCTACAATACATGAAGGGGGTAGAACTTTGAATGCAATTCCCATCAGTGCTGTCCCTCGAAAGTAGAGGTCGGCAACCCGCAGCTCGGGATCCCCACGTGTGGCTCTTTGGCTGCGGAATCCGCCGTCGTAAATCTCACCCGATTTAACCCATAGTTGCTCCATGAGCGTCTCGGTGACAAGGAAATGTCAACAAGAGTCAAACTGCACTGTGTAGGAATAACGAAGCGGGGAGAAACTACCGAAGAAGATGCAGTTCATTCCATCGTCTATATTGTGTATCTAATTGAGAATGTGTGTTGTCATCTGCTGTACGCCTGCTGCTGCTGTGTCTGTGCAACAAGTTGTTCTCGCCGTGTGTGATGCGGCTCTCGAAAAAAAATGTTGGTCAAAGCCGAAAACGAAGAACAATGTCTCTTCTTTTTATTTGAAAGGTTTCTGATCCCCTTGCTCTTAAGGGACGCGACAAACCCACGAGGAGAATCGTGACTCTGGGTACTCACGTATGATGACGAGAACGACCAGAGCGCAGATCACGCCCAGAATGATCATCATCTGCCAGGGAAAACGGAGAGAACGCAAAGAGACCCATGCATTTGTCTCCCACGGCACGCCAACGGCAACTCACGTGGCACAGCAATCAAATGCCCGTTCCTTATTGTAACCGCTCGAGAGCTTGGTGAGCTGCGATGCGGTATCTGCGCCCTGAGAACGATTGTTTGAGGGCAGTTTATTAATGTAAATTATTATTATGACGTTCAAAAAGGTGGCATTTTCAAGTAACGTTCCTTCGGTGCAATGACGTCATGCAATTGCCTAAAATGTCATCACCTGTGAAACGCGCATTTACCGTGACACGCGCATTTACCGTGACACGCTTATTTACCGTGGCACGCATATTCACCGTGACACGCGTATTTACCGTGACACGCGTGTTTACCGTGACACGCATATTTACCATGACACACGTATTTACCGTGACACGCTTATTTACCGTTACACGCATATTCACCATGACATGCGTGTTTACCGTGACATGCTTATTTACCGTGACACGCATATTTACCGTGATACGCGTGTTTACCGTGACACGCGTGTTTACCGTGACACACGTATTAACCGTGACACGCTTATTTACCGTGGCACGCATATTCACTGTGACACGCGTATTTGCCAGGACACGCTGATTTACCGTGACACGCGCATTTACGGCCGAGGCCAGTGTCACTGACGAGTTTGTTTGTTGTTATTCGTGCTCGTAGCGCCGCTGCCAATGCGGTAGCACCAAACGATTTGTCGAGCCCGACGCATCGTACCGCGGCAAGCAACCACGCCAGCTTGGCGGGTGGGGCGGTGACCAATGCGAGCTACGAGGTGGAGGCGCGGGAGACGAAGGTGGCACCGTTACCTTGCAGTTTTTCCACCAGTACTTGCGCTTCAGCTTCGCGGCGCTGCTCTCGAACTGCGAGGCTCCCTGCTGCAGCGCGTCGGCGCGATCGTCCAGCTCCGAGAGCTTCTGATCACGCTCCAGAACCTTGTCCACGTTCACTCGCATGATGTCCACCACCTGCCCCGGGGCACGCGCACACACGCGCACAGCGCTCAACGCGGGGTGGTATTCACAACACCCGGTCTCCTACACCATCCGTTTGTTAATGTGAACCTGTAGCTCCGTGGTACAGCTGCATTCGTGCAAATTGCATCGCATAATCGGCGAGGAACTACGGGTGAGCGGGATGGTAGCAGCCAGGGGGAGAGCCGGCGCTACCAAAAATTGGCAAAGCTCTGCAGTTCTCTATATATACAGGGTGTTTAACAAAGATTGACCCGATTTTAAATCGCTATATCTCTGCAAACACGAACCGTCCACGAATGAAACTCTTACCACTTGAAAGGGCGGTGCATAGAGTTTCAACTGATTACCGCAAGATGCCTCTCCCAGCGCACAAACAGCCCCTAGCCTCAGTCATTCGCAAGATGGTGACCCCGCAACACAAGGGGCGTTTTGCGTTCTGCAGTTCAGCAAGACTGAATCCGTAATTGCGGTGCAGCGTGCGTTTCATCACACCCTGCGACTTTTTCTTGTGGGGATACGTCAAAGACCGTGTTTTTGTGCCACCATTAGTGACTAATCTGGAAGACCTCAAAAACATAATCACGGCAACGGTGACATTTTTGGAAGAAGACACTTTGAGAGGCGTTTGGAACGAATTCAACTAACGTCTCGATGTTGTCCGTATAGCAGGTGGAGGGCACATGGAGCATTATAAAATGGTTAACAAAACTTGATAACTCATTAAACCGTGTGTAACTTTTGTGTAATTGTAACATGTTGCCATCGTAAAATATACTGCTTTGAAATTGGGTCATTCTTTTTAGAAGACCCTGTATAAAGATGTTTTCAGCCAGTTAATAAGTCTTATTACATGTGGGAGGAACAGACGGAGATTAGTTCACACTTTCTGAACCACCTTCTAATGGCAATCCACGGTATGTTCCCATCTTTTGCAGATGTGTCTGTTGAGATCGTAATTTGGCTGATGCTCATTATAATTTTTCGAAATTGCTGCAAATTTTTATCAAAAATGTAACAATTTTTTGTTGTTATTGCAAACTACAAGCACTGAAAATGTCACGCGAACGTTTTTACATTTCAAATCAAACGTGAATACAAATGGGTCGTCTCGCTAGTGCGATCCACACATGGACGACGAGTACTTCTCTTCTGTTAATGTGGTTCATTTAATTAAAATAGTGGAGCAAAAAAATAAAAATATATAGAAGCCACTCATTTCCTGGAGTATCCAAGTTTATCCCTCAAGCTAAGTGCCGCTCTGTGCGTAGGTGGAGCGAACCCAATCGTGACCGCGTTGATGACGGCAATTCCGTGAATCACCGTGGGCGCCAGGTGAGTGCAATGGGGGAGGAGGAATCATTCCACCACGACTACTTGTCGCCACCACCGCCGCTCGTGGCATCCCACCGCCCTGATCATCTCACCTCGTCCACTTGCGCCTGGGTCTGCTGAAGTCGCCGGTTGCTGGTGAGGTTGGGGGGCGGCCCCCCCGGGGGTCCGCCAGCACCGCCAGGGGCTCCGGCCTCGGGTGTGGACCTACAGGACAAGCAGGGATGAAGGGGGAGGGGTTGGCAGGGGGGGGGTTAGGAGGGGAATGTCCCAAGGCGGATTTAATGGATGTGCCGTTGACGATGGACTGGACTGGAAGACTGGATGGACGTCATTTAAAGTTTCGCCCCCGCTCTTCACGGACTGTGGCACTACCATCATGGCTGGCGTGGTAGGTCCACGAGCATTGTGATACCGGCATCAGTCGGCAAATCAGTTCCGGATTATCCCATTAGCACAAGTAGCTACATATGTAGTAGCATAAGTAGCTGCATATGCTACGGGCCCCGCACTTTCAAGGACCTCACGTTAAATGCTTTCAAGATATCAATTCCGGATTTGTGATTCTGCACTTGCTCTATTACTATAGTACTATACCGCCTTAAACTTTTATGAACGACTGGGTGTTTAATGTTAGCGATTTGTCGTATTATCTGGCTGTATCGAAAATGAAAAAATACAATTACTTTACTGTACAAGTTAAACATTTGTGTTTTAATATTTACGTGTTTTTTTTTATTTATGGACCCTTTATAACATATACTACAGGCCCCGCACTAGCTTAATCCGGCACTGCTGCAAATGCCAGAGTCGCATTGTATTGCCCTTAAGGGTGTAGCCGGAGACACGCACCAAAGACATTTTGAACGGATTAGCAAGAGGAAGAAAAACGAAATTGGATTGCATGTGACATTTGTGGTTATTTTCATGCAACAATTTACACAGAGTCTCCGTTACACGCGCACGACGTTGCATCTGAATGGCCGATAACCAGACTATAAATAAACACATCGATCCATTCATTCATTGTATCGAATGCTTCATCTAATACATTATTACTTGTAAGCGGAAGTGAGCCCTTCGGGAATACTAATCAGTTTTCACTCCGGGTTGCCTCTCTTTGGTCCACACTGCTCCAGCTCATTCCCCATACGAACTGCATTGCGAATGTTCACATGGATCACATTTGAACAAGCAAACGCTACAAACACAATTGCACCGTCGTGAGTAAAATTGAGTGGTCTTTTCTTTGATGTTCTACATTTATATACGAATCATCACGCGTGCCCCGTACGACAGCTGGCTAATGCCAGGTGGCCAAGAGTCCCACCTCATCGTCCGGTGAATGCGGGCGCGCCAGGCAGAAGGCACGCAGGCCTCGGGTGGCTGACACTACGCACGTCCACTAACGAGGCGCGCACGCCACGCAGCAGCAGCAAGCGGCGTGTGCGTCACGGCCGCGCGGTACGAATGTTGAGTGGGATTTGGGTGAAGCCCGCCGAGGTAAAACGTGACCTCTACACACGACGACGATTGCCATTTTCAGTTTCAGTTGCATTTATTTGGCATAGCCCTGTGAGTTATTCGGCTCAAGAATCGGGTGCAACCGCAACAAACAAAAAACAAAAACATGAACAAGAAAACATCTTGAAGTAACTATGCGCAAACAAAAAAATCCAGGAAAAAAACTGCAAAGTCTTCCAGAAAAAAAGCACCGTACACCAACGCTGTGCAAAAATCCCAGTGGGATGCAAGTCAAACAACAACAACCACGAGACAACTTAGATTAAAGCCATAATTCTAACTCCGTACTACAACAAACAAACGTGGCCAAACCAAATCACCAAAATAAAGCCATACGCAATGTAACAGTGATCATAATACGCAAAGTTATCGTCGACAAAGTCAAGGCGGTTTTCCACTCACACGGGGCAAGCGGTGGGTGGTGTTCATCTCCTGCTTACACCTCTGAACCGGTGGCATAAATTCCACCTTCACGTGGAGAGGGCGAGTCCATCCATGGACAACACCGCTGTCTTTGTACAAAGCGTTGCTCATTAACTACAATCGATATGCAAGGCGAATGATTCCACAGGATTCCCTTGCAGTCACGTGTAATGCATTCATACATTTAAAAAAAATATCACCCGACATTCGTGAATTATTTCATGCGTTCAAGTAACGCTGGCTTTGTTTTCGTGGCAAATCTTGCCCACCGTGAATTTGGCTAAATTAACGCTTTCTCGTATCGGTCGACAGATGCGGTTTAGTGCACGCAACCCACGCAAGGTTGCTGGCACCGTGCGTTACCAGCCTTCCAAGTGGGCCCTCCCTCCATCGCATCCCGTCCGCGTGATTATATCAAGCCGCCCGCACCTGAGCTGCTTTTCCTGAAATAGCAGCTGACGTCAACCTCTTTCAGTGACGTTAATCCAACAAGCGGTAATCCTTCCTGCTCCAACTGCTTGGGTCCTGCGTGTTTATGACTTATCATTCCCGGCGCACGAGGAGCCGCTGCAAATGTAGATTTTTTTTTTGTGTTCAGCGTTCTCCCCGCATTTAATGTGTTGAACTCGTGAGCCGTGCTCGTCAGAGGCCAGCTTGTGCACGATTGAAAATATAAGCCTCGTTATTTATTGCCGCAGAACAAAAAAAAACTTCATCTACACGAGAAATTTCGTTTAAAAATTGAAATTTTATTTCAAATAAAATTTTATTTCAAATAAAATTTCAGGCCGAGGGTATGGCCTCAATTGCCGATTTCCAGCTCTGGTAATAATGGAAATCTCACAGCGCAGCTATCTCTGTCCATTAAAGCATTCGCCAATGTGCTTTGACTCCTTAGTTTTGAGAAGAGACCCATTACTGTAATCTGATTACTCAGAGTAACGGTATTCCCTGAACAATCAACGTTTAATATCACTCAGCATGCAGCTGCTCGTCGCTGTTTTTATATTACATATTCTTAGGTTTTTTCGGTAAAGTCACGTAGGTAAAAAATTAAGTAAAATGAAAATAAAAATAAAAATCACGACGTTTCGGAGGCAACACAAGCTTCCGTCTTCAGGTGGAACCGTCACAGCCCGACAGCTGTATCAAGTAAATGAGAGATTACAAGAGATACCACTCCGTATATATAATGGTTGAGGGGGGGGGGGAAGGGCCATGAACGGCTCACTTTTCATTATTATGGTAAGGTGCGGCTTGAGACTACGAATAGACTACATAACAAATGACTGAGCCTTTATTATGGAGAGGTGCGGTTTGTGACTACGCCTAGCCTACATAACAAAATGTGTTGAAATTGGCGGGAAAAAAAGTTCAAATGTGGAAATGACGATGCCACCGAATTGGCTTAACTGGGTCACGCCAGTAGCCAATAGCCACGTGCCACGCTCCACGATCACAGGCACTGCGCTCCTCTCGATTCTCAACGTCGTAAGCAATCGTCGTCAAACGGGCAGACCGTGTCCTTGACTCGCAGTCGGTGATTCTCATCGCAACCTCCGGCTTCTCCACCTACTTTCACCAAAGCCATCACCAGCGGAACCAGAAAATGAGGCCCATGGGTCGATTGCGCGACGGACACGAGAGTTTTGCCCGCGCGCCGTCACGCTCGGCTCAGCGAGGGGTCGGCCGAGGAGCCAGCTGGACCAGGAAACGGCCTCCAAATCACGATGTGTCGTGAGAGAGAAAAAAATGCCCCCGCACCTCCGATTAGCACGGTTGGCTACGTACGGTGCGATGGAAGTTAAGCGTACATACATGTACTGTGTACGTACAACAATCACCACAATCACAAGTACCACAGCGATTTACCACTTCAACAACACCGCAACCACCGTGCGGCAGCAATAATGACCACAATGCCGCATCCACAGCAACACCGCACCTACAGCCAACGCACTCCAAAAATCCAAGTATGTTGAACCTATTTCGCGCCGTGAATAGCCCACCGTGCTAATGCAACCACAATGGCAACAATCACGCGCCACGACTACCAAACACGGTAACACCACGGAAGCGCTGTTTAGTGTTGGCAGATTTGTGCATTTAGCGTTCGTGAATAGATTTTTAGAAGCCCAATATTTGCATTCCTTATTTTTCCCCATATTGGTAAAACTCTTCCCCCACCCCCTCCCCGCCCGTGTTAAGAGTGCCTGTGCCAGTTATCGCACAGCAATAAATTACACGGCCATTGCTCTCGCCGAAAACATCCGTCTCTTAAGCACAAAAGGTGACCTCACTGCTCTCCCAAAGTGGGGCATGTAGACAATCTAAAACATGCCCCCCCCCCCCGACCAGTTAACGTAAAACATCTGTCACGCAACCGCATGCATAATGCACGTTACTGCCTCATTTCACTGAGTTTTCGATGACCTCCACGTATCTGCTTCCCTACGGACACAATCCCCCATCATCCCTAACCGCTGCCATCAACTTCATTTTCTTTGGTAAGGCTCACGTTAGGTCCCCAGTGTGCAGCCTCAGTAGCTAAATGCCCAAACTCTGCAATATCCCTGGGACACTTTCGGCAGCTCGGCATAAATGCCACATGCGCCCGCGTAATTCGTTATTATAAAATAAAATAAAAATATATGCATAAATATGAACTATATGATATCTAGCACACACCGGTGGCAGCTACTGCAAGATCCGACCATGTCTGCCCAGTACTCGCCGAGCTGCATTGGCTCCTGGTTGCTGAACGAATCAATTATATGGTTACACTCATTTACACAAAAGTACTTCCCACAAACAAAACCCCGACATAAACTATCATGACGTAAACTCCGGCCATCCTCACACCGACTTTTGGTTGGCCATTGAACAAAAACGGTCACCGCATCGCGCGCTTTCGGATGCGCTTCTGCAGCCGTCTGGAACGCTCTTCTTCCGATATTAAGTTCCCACTGGGAGCTGTGCACTTTTAAATCATCATATAGATTGACAAACTAATTGCTTTTATATTTAGTTCGTTGTCCTCCCCCCGCACCTGCGATTAGCACGGTTGGCTACGTACAGCGGGGAAAGTTCAACTAATATCCCATACAGAGTACAATTAGCGGCAGTGACGTTCGCTCTCTCGTGTGAGGGGCGCACAGGACGCAGCCTCTCCAAAGGCCGCGACGTGCGGCTCTGCCGACGAAGACGCGGCCAAGGCGGGCAGAGTCGGGACACCCAAAGTGAGGTCTAAGAGCTCCGGTTTCTTCTCAATGTTTTGGGAAAGCCTGTGATCAATATGTACGTGTGTGTGTGTGTGGAACTTATTTTGCACCATACGTAGCTAATCGTGCTAATCTGTGGACAGTTTCAATAGTGTAAGTCCCGAATAACAACCAACACAGCGTTGGCATAAAGTTTTGTTGGGATTGAATCAGTTATCACGCCACCCCTAGGATGGGTTGACAGAGCAAATGACAATGTTTTCAACCTTTCGTTGAAAAACGTGAGCAAAACTAAAAATGTGTATTTACCTTTTGCCAAGATTCCCTCACTTATGTAACGTTTGGTCGTAAAATAACACTGCTCTAAAATTCTGAATACGCAGCTTTTATATCTGCGGTGATGACATCAGCTCGGCCAATCTATATGACGACTGAACAACATTTCATTGTAAGAAATCATCGATTTATTTACTCAGCTAATTGGCAGCGGTCTGTGGGAAAGCAACCGTGTCGATGTGGGGGGGGGGGGGTGGAATGTTCCGTGTCCACCCTGAGGGTGGTCTTCCGTAGTGGGGGAGGGAGTGGGAGCTGACACAGTCGATCATCGATTAATTATCGGGCTGCCGCTGCTGCTGCTTCTGCTTCCAACATTATCTGGCGAAACCGGCAAAGCCGCTCAAAAGGCTGCAACCAGTCCGGCGATGGACACCGCCATATGCGTGAGACAATAAAAAAAAGCAGCTACGCTTGATTGCAGACAGATATACGGTACATTATACACTACATACAACTTAAACAATGAAAATACTGCAGCGTATATACATCAACCCTTGCAGAGCTCTTCGAAATTGGAGTGGTAAGTAAATACAATGACTTTTTAAAGTAAGATATTAATTTTTTTTTATAATTTATGCCTATTCCATATAGTAAACACATTTAAAACAGAAAAAAAACATGCACGCAACACCTAAAAACATGTTATATAAGAATGTGCAAAAATAAGATATTTTAAATAATAATGATGATGATGATTAGTGATTATCCTGCCTTTTTGAAAATCCGGCACGCCCTCCCAAAGCGTCCGGATAACCGATCGACTGTGCTGGAAATATCTATTGGGGGTGGGGGCAGGGAGAAGGTTACTGGCATTCTCAGGAGAGATCGGGTGTGGCGAGGGGGGATAGGAAGGCGAAGGGACTCTCAACCTGGAGAATGCCCTTTGAGGAATCGTCACTCTCCCAGACTGTGCGCGCATTCTGGTGGTACATTCTGGTGGGTACATTCTGGTGGGTACATTCTGGTGGTGCATTCTGGTGGTGCATTCTGGTGGTGCATTCTGGTGGTGCATTCTGGTGGTTACATTCCGGTGGTACATTCTGGTGGTGTATTCCTGGGGTTACATTACGGTGGGGTGCATTCTGGTGGTGAATTTCGGCACAGAATAATGCACAAGTCGTGATTTGCGAGACTGACATTTCCAAATTCTTGTGAATTCCCAGCCACAGCTAACAACAGCTGCGAGCGATAACCGGAACCGGTCCCGGGCTCTCCCACCCCCCTCCCCCCCTTTACCGACGCGTACTGACCAGTGTGGTGAAGTATGGTCACAACAGCCACCGTGACTAACACGGCATGGCGAAGACTTAATCCACCAGTGGACTGACCAAATGGAGATGTAGATTATTATTATTCATTCCGGTGGTGGAATGTGATATTAGATCGAGAAAACTCACGCCCGTGACTGGATAACGCCAAGATGCGCATTGATGGGTCGGCCAACACACTTGCTGTGCTGCCACCACACGGGCTGCCTCGCGACATCGTGGCGTTTGGTGCGTTTCACAAGTGGACGTGATCCGCCAACTCTTCGCTGCGCTGTGCAACACCACGCGGGCCTCGCAGTTTGAGCGTGAGCATTGCAACAAATGAAGTACGCGTCACTGCAATAATCGATTACATGCCATCGCATATTCATTTAGCGGAGTTTCAGGGATAGTACATCATGAAATCGCGTGCTTGTCGAAACATCGATCTCAGGCTCGCCAACTTGCCGGGCGGCGGTGGCTTCGCACGCGGCCTATGATCATCCAGCCCTGGGGCGGCAGCAGCCAGGGCTGGTGGATCACCACACAAATGTTGCGAATCTCCCTTCCTGTGGGCATTGAGGAGGAGCCGTACTCTGGCTCGCCAGGAGAAGGCGGCACAGCTAAAATGTGGACTTCCACCTGTTCCATCTGTGTGGAATAGAGTGTTTGACCCATCACACACACATCGGTTTTCTCTGGGTGCTCCGGTTTCCTCCCATACGTAAGCACTCATTAATTGGCCAATAAATCTTCATATCTATAGGACCGCAGAGCACGGGCAATTGTTGGCGCTGGCTACCTTCATCTCATGGCTGCCTTCCTGCTCGTCTCTGAGTCATTCTCTCTCTACGAGAGTGAGCCAATACTGTAACAGCGCATTAGAAGTTGAAATACAAAAATGAGCTCTATGTCCTGTGCATATGAAACCTAGACCTGGATTCCAGTGAAAAGAAATCGTATTTTTTTAAATTCGTGTTTTACTTTCGTGAAGTGTTTTGCTAAGATAACGAAGAAAATGTAAACGCCACAGCAACTTGCAGTCATTTTGAGTTAATATTTTATTTACACACGGAACACTGTTCTTGAATCGAAATTGCTTTAACCCTTACATATGTTCATAAACACTTGGATTAAATCTGCCAGCCTCTTTAAATAAACGTTATTTAACCTGCCAAGCTTGTATGGAGTGAAGACTAACGCCTCGGAGGAGACAGAACTACACTAGGCATGTGGGTGTGCGTCTCGCCACAGTGGCGAAATGTTAACTACCTCGCCTGGTATACAGGAGGTCGTGGGTTCGATCCCGAGTCTGACGCCTGTATACTTGGAATTTGTATGTTCTCCACGTGGTCGCGTGGATTTTTCTCCGGGTCCTCCGATTTTTCCCTCCACATTTAAATTGAACATGCGTTTAGCGTATTGGCCGCACAAAGCAATCGTCATCAGGTGGGACAACCACAGCAAGAAAACCTACTTCAGCAGTGGTTGTCCCACCTGATGACGATTGCTTGTGTTGCGATCGAAACGTCGTGATCTATTTTTTTTTCTACCTACGTGACTTTAGCAAAAGAACCAAAGAGTATAAGCTACTTCGTTTAGATACCATTTGTGGGCCGGTCGCTGCTGAAAAGGAGCTATATAGCTGAGTGGGCCTTACTTGTTACAATAAGTTTAGTTTAATAGTTTAGTTTTTTGTATGCTCCTGGGCACCCCAAAGGCAAGTGAAGATTCAGCATAAGCGGCTGCTAGGGGATTGAGTTGTCACTGGGCTTATTCGTGGTCAGTGACAGGAGATGTGAAGCCGTGATGCTGGAAGAACGCACCCAACATCACCGTGAAGGGCTTGGCATAGTGGAACACCCCGATATTAATTTCCTTACAGGAGAAAAGTCATACGGAAAGACAGGTTCTTAAGCAGATTATGCAATCTGAAATCTATAACAAGTCATGCAATAGTTACATTAAAGCGTGGCCATGAATTGCATGTTTATATCCTTGATGATTAACGTGTCCCGAATATTGACATAAGCATATCTGTCGTTGAGGTGATGATTGAAGGTTATTTACTGAACACGGGACCAGCCACTCAGTGCACAGGATATTCAGCGTTAAAGATGCTGGAACGACAACAATCACCACGTCACCTCGATTCTAAAGCAGAATAAACAGAGCTTCGCATTACAGAGTCCCTGTCATCAAATAAAATCAAGGCCGTAGCCATGGAGTCAACATTGGGGGGTGACCAAATCTTCCAGGGGGTCTGGGGGTCCTCCCCCCCCCCCAGAAAAAATCTAAATTTGAAAACGAATTTCCTGCCTAAAATATTTAACCATTCACTAACACATGGGATGGAATTTTTATTTATTTTTTACAATAACGTCTAATAGTGTATTGTATTTCATTGGTCTGTTTTTTTCTTTTTTCACCTTTTCTTGTTTCATTTGTATGTAATGGCAGAGATTAGGGATTAATAAAGTACAACCATAAGCACAATCATATAAACACAAATCTATTTTATAGCAAAATATTGGGGGGGAGGGAGCATTTTGAGCATATTTGAATATTGGGGGGGATGTGTCCGACCCCAATTACAGCCTTGAATAAAATAAAAAAAATTAAATTTACAATTTTACATTTCATATTATTATTACTATTTTCCGTACGCCGAACGTAACCTCTTGTTGCCGTCAGGAACCCTGATGAGATACGAGACGACGTCTCGGTGTTTTCCTCCAAACCTCCCGACGCAAATGTCGATCCGCTCTGCGTCATTTGCTGCATTTCGGGAACGCGCCCCAATCTCTCCGCCTCCTCCTTCTTCTTCCCCCTGCCAGGGCTCATCCCTCGTCTGCTCCGCTCCGCACGCACCGCAACAATGCAGTGCGCTCGTTGACTTCGCTACGAATCCCCCAGTCTGCCTTTCAGCGCGCAGCGTCCCCCCGCCTGAACGTGCCCCCCCCCCCCCCCGGCCATCGCTCTGCGGCGGCCGCGTCTCTTTGCCCACCGCCTTCCTCCCGCGTCTGCGCTGTTGTCGCTCGGGACGCGCGCCGTGGCGACGCACAGCTACGCGTTTCACTCGAAAACAGCTACCGACTGCGGTACCCCCCCCCGCCCCCTGTCTCTCCGCACTGCCTCTGGCAGAGGATTTATTCATCGTGTGGCCATTTTGTCACATTCTCAAGTCACATCCACGTCGCTTTATTTATATTTTTCCATGACAACGTCGCTTCGACCTCAACCACCCGACGGAACCAACACGCAGCGAGCACTCCATTTTAATACGACGGCCTGCGGGTGGCCTTCATCCAGCAGTGGATCGGCCACGATTGACCGACGACGACGATAATGCCAACGACAACCATTGGAATAAAGTGACACTGCAGCTGCAGCAGCCACCGCTGTCCGCACGCTGCGCCGTGGCCGCGTGCGTCACCGCGGAACGAGGGGTTCTGCAGAAGCCACGCAGCGGAAACGACGTGACGTCACGCCCTTAGCCTGTGACGTCCGCCGCCCGCGTGTCTCGTTTGAGTCGAAGCAGCACGGCAACGGTCCCCACTCTCCCCCCGCCCACCCACTCAGCAACCGCCCTGCCAGCGATGATTCACGCGCGTTCACCCGGGAGATTCATTAACGGCGGGGGGAGCGGGGGTGGAATAGGTCGACGATTTATCGCAACCGGTGCGTGGCTGACGCGGCCTGGCCACGTGACTTGGTCCGTCGGCGTTTCATGACGCGGCTCTTTTTTTTGTTGCATTGTGGTTGGGGGCCGTCCATAAATGACGTCAGACCCCCCTCCTCAAATATGACGTCACAAAGCTCTGCCCCCCCCCCAAAAAAAAAAACATGTTTCAAATCGCTTTAAACTATTGTCATTGTAGTGCGTATTTAATGTGGCGCTATTTATTTAAAGTTGCGCATTTTGATGTGACGTCACATTTCTCAAACCGCCCCCCCCCCTCGTCACACATCGCGTGACGTCATTTATGGACGGCCCCTTCGTCGTCGTGTGAATGAACGCACGCAGAAATGCCGCTTCATTAAACACATTCAGATACATGTCCACCCATCATCGTTGCCTACCTTATCACAGACCAATTGAGACCTCATTGGTCACCCCGTGCCCCTTATCGATGTCAACGTTCAACCTATAAAGTCCCATCACAAGGGAGAAACACAAACAGCCAATTTGAGTTTTGCCCGTATTGAAACGGCTGTATGCCGTCTGGACCCGAAAACTAAATTTCCCTCTACAAGAATACGGGGTAAACCGTATGGGTTTATAGCTATGCATTATCATAATTTAGCCTGTAACGTCTGTGGTGAGAGATGTTGTACTCGTAATTTGACGTTTAATTATCCTTGGATAGATTCAATAAATACCTCTTTGTAGGAAGTCAATAGTGGTCGTCCTTTACAAACACTGGCCCTGCCCTGGGAATGTGTAGTTTCCAACAGAGGCTCGCGGCAACCAACGCATTGCTTTTGAGTTCACGAGCGTTGAACTCGACCTTTTGACCAAGCACAATCTTAGCCACGCTGCTGCCACGTAGCCTTGTTGTCAGCGGCTACGTCTCTTGAATGCAAGGGTTGATGGGAAAAGCAATATGATGTGGCCGGGACTGCTAGGCGAAGAGGTCACTCTGTCGTGCGAGAGAAATCCACGGGAAAATTAAATTTTGAATTGTTCGAATATGTTGGCAGCGTCTTGGGGATATTTTAGAAAAAAACTGGAATGGACCACGTTGGTGTCCTGTACCCAAAATGCCTTCAAAACTCACACTGTGTCAGTAGTGCTATCAGAATTTGTTTTTGATAAAGGTCATAGAATTTATTTAAACTCGCCGAGAGAGCACTGGCTCTTTATTTAAACCAGCTGAGAGGATAACGTCTCTCTGAGAAAGGGGGTAGGGAAAAATACAGGTATATGTGAAACATGTTAAATATATGAACATCCACAGGCCAGAGTATACAAAATGAGCTTATTTTAGAATTTTCCACAATTCTGAATCCTATTTTAATGAGCAGCCATGGATTTAGAACAGCTGTTTCCAAATTTACAAGTTCAAATGAGATAAGTGGCCTAGAGCTCCATGTGGAAACCCGTTTGTCACCGTAGATACAATTACCAGGAAAATTCAACTCTATTTCGTGGCGTGCCTTTGAAAATGTTCTATTCGAACCAGTCAACATCACGGAACGCTTTCTGCCATCATTTGAATCCCCAGAGATAAGGCTATATATATATATTCCGGTATAGATTGAGACATGGCAGAACGTACATTTAAACTACGAAACCAAGCGCGCGACTCACTCCTCCTTGCAGTGCCTGTTTTGCCTTGCTCCGCAAGTGCAGCATAAGACGAGTTAGGAATTGTCGGAGACCAGGAGAGCGCCTTCAAATTCCCTCCACACCAAGGCCGTAGCCATGGAGTCAACATGGGGGGGACCAAATCTTCCAGGGTGTCTGGGGGTCCCAACCCATACAAATATCTAAATTTGAAAACTCATTTCCTGCCATTTCCTCCTAAATATTAAAACATTTATTAACACATGGGATGGACTTTTAATTATTTTTTACAATAATGTCTCATAGTGTATTGTATTACATTGCTCTGTTTTTACGTTTTTACCATTTCTTGTTTCATTGTATGTAATGGCAGAGATTAGAGATTAATAAAGTACAACTATATTGGAGGGGGGGCATTTTGAGCGTATTTGAATATTGGCGGGGATGTGTCCCCCCAATATATATTATAATTACGGCCTTGCTGCACACAGTGGGAGGTGGCCAGGCGACTCAGAGCCATGAGCCTGCACTACTGAGCTTCTGGGTTTTGAGGCCAAACAGCCACCCGTGACTAGGCCTGGGCCCTCGCGCGTGGAAAATTTTTGTTTCAGCCCAGTCACCACTGCACACATTTTTTTTTTTACATGAGTAAGAACATAATGCATTAATTTGGAAGGTGTAGGGTTCTCGTGCTCCGAGCATCTCTGCTCGTGCAAACAAGATGCGATAGGAGGATCTGGGAGAAACGATTAGTTGACGTTTACCGTCTCCAGTAATTTGAGAGATGCGGCTGCATGCAGAGGCTACGCGACTCCCACTCGCGTCGGTCTCGAACGTGGAGTTGGCGCACCGCTCTATGGAAGTTTACAAGCGGACGTTTTGTCTCGTCACGGACCTATGAACGCAAGATCGATACGTAAAAAAATGAGAAAATGAACACCAATAAATCTCAACGCGAGGAATGTAAAGCTACGTTAAACACAGCAAACATGGCCTCTTCGCTACTTTTTATGTGTAAGCGTCTCTCAGACGGTGTATTGAATTGAGGCTGTTTGAAATTTCCCCGCACGTTTTCCGATAAGATTACACACGAGTGCCCTCTTGCATTTATAAGTTGTCCATCCTTCCATCCGCCAATCGATCCATGAACTCTAAGCCTACGCGTGGTGCATTTGGTAATAAGGGAACGATCCTAGATTTGAAGTTTTCGTGACTGCAAGGATCCATACTCTTTGGGTTTTTTTCGGTAAAGTCATGTAGGTGAAAACAAAATAAAATAAAACAACTAAATAAAATAACGACGTTTCGGAAGCAACACAAGCATCCGTCATCAGGTGTGACTGCTCCAGTAAAATTACTGTAGCGTATGAAGAGAGTTACTATATAAACATGTGTCTCTAAACATGTGTCTCTAAATAGTTATCTTCATACGCTACAGTAATTTTACTGGAGCAGTCACGCCTGATGACGAAACGTCGTGATTTAATTTAGTTGTTTTATTTTATATTTTGTTTTCACCTACGTGACTTTACCGAAAAAAAACAAAGAGTAAGGGAAGGATCGTTTTAATTTTAGAAACGCCTCTTCACGTGAAGTGCACGCTCACTTGATAGCACCCAACGTGCGGTGAGGAGAGAGCCCAAACTTTGGCTTTGCTGTGCGGATTTGCGTAACGAGACGTGGGACAGTCCAGAGGATGCTGGAGATTCATTGTGAAGGCGCGAAACGAATCATAACAACGAGAGCGAATATAAACAAGACGGCTTAAACAGAGACGCGCGTAAATTTTGACTTATAACATTCGTGACCGCAGGAATTCATATTCTTTGCTTCTTTCGGTAAAGTTATGTAGATAGAAAAAGATAAACGTAAATAAAATCAACGACGACGTTTCGATCACAACACAAGCGATCGACACCAGGATAAAAAAAAAACGTCGTCGTTTTTATTTACTTGTACTTTCTATTGACGTGACTTTGCCGAAAAAAAAAATCTGTTAATCCAGTCACCGTGCAAAGCCCTGCTCCAGCCAGCCAGTATTGACGCGTCCGTTGTTATGCAAGGGGAGGTTGTTTGACGGCAGCGACGCCGGATCTGCTGCCCGCCCACTCCCCCGGCTCTCTCAACCCCCGCGCCTCCCACCAGAGAGAGAGAGAGACGGAGCCTCTCTCTCTCTATCGTCACATCCACGTTGCGGCTGAGGAGGAATGAGTCAGACGACCAGTTGCTTGGCAACAGCATGGAAATCAGAACGGAAGAAAAATATCCTTTACGATTTAGAAGAAAAAAAAAGAAACGGCCAAGAATTGTCTCTTGGCAACGGCGTTTTGACAAATTATTTCGCGAGCGAAATATATTCCATTCGGTCCGCGCTGATTATTTTTAATGCTCTCATCGTGCTCATCGTGCTTATTTCTGCTCCGAACCAATATATAATAGATTTAAAACCATTGGAGATTTTTATTTCAAAACAAACAAATATGAATGCGAGCATTGTGACTGGCACGCTCACATTGCCTTCAGTCGAGCAGAACATGTTGTCAACAAATGCACTTTAACATACAGCGCGCGTGACGCACCGGAGCCAGCGGACGCATGCGTGTTTCACTTGATTGGAGGGGCTAATTCGCTCGTCGCACGAGCCTTGAGGCCGTGACATGGCTGCCCCACGGTTTGCAGGGGAAAGACGCTCTGTATCACATTCCTAGTCGAGCACAGTGGCTGTGGGGTCAGTGGCAAGGGGCTACGCAGGACTGTGCTAATGCACCCCAATCACGAAGAGCCAGTAAACACACATCATGTTGCTTTGCCAGTATGAACAGTTGCATTCTTGTTGTACGCCTCTTGACTGGTTTTCTCTGCGTCTACTCGCACCCGCTTTGTCCTCAAACGTAAGCCGTGCGTGCCCAGCTGTTGTTCGTTCCTGTGTCGCCATGCATCGTAGCCAACAATTTTACTGCCAACAAGAATTAGTTCATGTCATTTGACTCGTGTCCTTTGATGGTTCTTTTATTTTGTTGTTGTTCGGTCGCGCTTGTGGAATAATAAGCCAGCCATTATTCATGCCGAAAGTAAATACTCTTTTTTGGACATCTCCGTGCTGCGGGAGCACATTATGGTAATGCATCATCCATAGCGTGCTGACGATAACACCGCGAGACGATGCAATCTCCGTTGCCTCACAACTGCCAAATTGGCTGTTATTTTAACGCGTAGGCTTTCGCGACCAATGCTATTCATAATAGAGGTTTGAATTGTAAATGCTGCGCGTTTACTATCGAACACACAAGCGGTGAGCTGAACTCGTAACTAATTGGCACGTTTTGTTTACATGACAACTCTTACTAATTGGCAGTGTCGGGTGGTGGCGGGTTTAGCGACACTTATATTTTTACGCGATCCAACCCCCACAAACCCCATCTGTTATGGCTGTTATTTTTTCACACGTAGGGCTCACTGCTTCAAGTAATTAATTGCATTTAGTTGGCAATAATCCGCAATATTGTATCTTCTGTCCACTCAAGGAAGTCGCAAGGCACTGAGAGACACACGCAACTTTGATTGATTATCCTGCGAGCGCATCGCTGCAGGTCTTGAAGGACGCTATATCACGCGATGATGAGCACCAACAAATGCGATACGACAGCTCAAGTCTTGTTACAACATTCCTCGCGTGGCCTTTCAGTCCTGAAAGCCGGTGACCTCTACAGCCTCGTTTTAATAAACGTCATGTTTATGAATGCTAAACTTCACGAGGCAAAGAAAGTAAGTTCACCGGCAACAGGAGACAAGATCCCTTTTAGGCACATCTTATTTGAAGCTATCCATTGCTATTTGAATCAAAGCTATTCGATGTGCCAATAGAATCCGGGTCCTCCGGTTTTTCCCTCCACATTAAAAAAATAAACATGCGATCTAGATTTTAAGTTTTCGTGACTGCAGGAATCCATACTCTTTGGTTCTTTCGGTAAAGTCACGTAGGTAGAAAATACATTTAATCACGAAGTTTCGGGCGCAACACAAGTGCCCGTCATCAGCTGGAAACAACCGCAGCAATAAACAATTGCGGTTATAGTATTTGGCTGCGATACATTTCCACGTGATAAGCCACTTCATTGGGCTATCATTTGTGGCCAGGTCGCTTCTGAATTTGTTTTTTAAACATGTTTAGTTTCTTTGTATAGGTGGACACCATCCGGCACTCTCGCCTTGTATTTGCAAGTGTTCGGTGTATGCTTTTTTTCAATATCCTGGATATTATTTTTTAAGAACAAATAGTTTCACGACCGTGACAGGTAGGATTTGCAGTCCACCAATCAACGTGGGTTGCTGCACCCAGGTCATTCACGCGTGGACACGTGTCACCAAACAAGAACATTGGCGTCAACATTAATCACCACGCTCGCCAACACGATCCAAATCACACACACACATCGCGTGCAACACACACTGTTAATGCATTTCTATCTTCAGATGGGATACATGAATTAAATTTAATATTGCTCGATTGTTTTGATATGCTGTATTTTAAATTCATTAATATGTTAGGGGCCGTCCATAAATGACGTCACGCACCTAGGAGGGGGGGGTGTCAGACATTTGTGACGATGTGTGACGAGGGGGGGGGGGCGGTTGAAAAATGTGACGTCACATCAAAATGCGCAACTTTAAATAAATATAGACAACACGTTCTACTTAATTAAAACAACTTTTTAATAAATGTTTTCTCCTACAACATCAGAGTGCAGCGGTACATTAAATACGCACTACAATGACAATAGATTAAAGCGATTTGAAGCATGTTTTATTTTTTGGGAAGGGGGGGGCAGAGCTTTCTGACGTCATATTTGAGGGGGGGGTCTGACTTTTTGTGACGCCATGTGACGATGGGGGGGGGCGGTCAAAAATCGTCCAAAATCGCGTGACGTCATTTATGGTCGGCCCATTAGGTATATTGCAGTACTGTGTATATATATATACTTTTTTTAAAGAGGCACCAAAAGGTTTTAAACTGTAGCTTAACATCACACCTCTGTGTATACAATCATGCCGTATATACTGTATTCATCCATCTATCAGTAAATATATCACCCCATCCATTTCAACTTACCGGAGTACATTCATTTCATCATACAGACGAGGGCTCATTCTGACCAGAACCATTCCATGAATCTATGCTGGTGAAGCTGGCCTATCTATTTTGACCCTGGCCCATGTCAGTCATGCTACAGTACGACCAAAATGTCCCCCCGCATGCGAGCCATGATGAGTGGCGTGCGGCTCAGCGGTCGAAGCGTGGTTATTGCGCCTGATAACGGAGTCGGCGACAAAGCCTTTGCAAACCATTGCAGCACCAACGTGTTTTGGACCAACAAAAACATGTTTGAAGCAAAAGTTTAGTGCTGGATACAGCCGCATTTGCTAATGTGACTTGTAAAATGTAATCCTTAACAATGTATCGACGGTTAAATTTGAATGTACAATTTTTATTGAGGGACTCTGTGTTGTCTTGGTGTGGCCTGACTGTTTTTGCTGTTGTTTTACTGCCTTTCCGAAGCTTGGGAATTGATGATGCAATTTTTATTAATATCCTTTATTTAATTATTACAATTACGTCACGGTGGCGAGATGTTACCTACCTCGACTGGTATACAGGAGGTCGTGGGTTCAAACCCCAACCCTAACACCTCTATATTTGCAGTTAGCGTGTCTCTCTCCCCGTGGTCATGTGGCTTTATATCCGGGTCCTCCGGTTTTTCCCTTCACATGCAGAAACACGCGTTTAGAGTATTTGGCTGCGATACATTTCCACGTGATAAGCCACTTCTTGGAGCTACCGTTTTTGGCCAGGTCGCTTCTAAAAAAAACTCAGTGCGCCTTACCTGGTACACTTAAAAACATGTAATTTAGCTTTTTGTATAAGTGGGCAACATCCGCTATTCTTGCCTTGTATTTGCAACGTAGTCAGTATGCTTGAGATCACTGGAGATTGCTTTACAGTCTTCACCCCAGGGGGCTCATTCCCACAATGCTGACTCAGAGCAGACAGTCCATGCAGGGCTGGATTAAGATTTTGGACGCCCCTGAACTCGAGGTACTGTGAGGCCTCCAGTAATATTTTAAAAATGAAACAAAGTTAAATAAAAAATAAAATGTATTGTTACAAGGCTAACAGCAAATGAAATTCAGCATTCACAATTTAAAAACTTTTCACTTAATCTCGGAGGCCCCCACGCCGTAATCCGACCCTGAGTCCATGGGCCACATCAGAAACTGCCATCACCCATGGAAGCATAACCTTAGTCGTACCGATGTCTTAACATGGCTAATAACAGTGATTTATACGATAACTCACTTATTATAAATGCATATCACGTAAAGAAATTGCAACCACGATTGCGATGACACCTCTGTTATGACTAACAAATGCGAATGTGTTCTGGACTCTCGGATTGAGGGATGAGTTTCACCTTCATAATGTGAATCCGGGTGGATCCCACCAGATGGACGGTTCATATCCAGGCAGATTTTATTCAATAATTCTTTCTTCGTCTCATTTGTGCCGTCTAAGTTCCGTTGCTTCATTTGAGCCATATTCTGTGTTTAGTTTAAAGTGACATTAGAATATAACTTGCATGAATCGTCAATCGTTGCATAGTGTGCATGTATCATAAGCAAATAGATTTTAAGTGAAGAATCATGTAAAATGATGATTACAATTATTAATCACAATTACATTGTCTAGGCGTTGCAATTAAACCAGCCGATAATTTAGCTGACAAAGGTGACCCGGACGTTGTCTGGACAACTGTCTTGTATGAGAATGCATTCGTGGCACCTGAGCAATTTCTCTTTTACAAAGTGGTGAGAAATGGCCTCATAATGAAATAAATAAACGCCAACAGTCATGGTCACCTTCAAAAACATGTTTCACACTTGTCAGATGCCATCGTTAGTTCCCAGGTGGGGGCGGGAGGGGGGTTTGTTTAGCCACAGAGAGGCTCGGTGACGTCTAAAACCAATCCAGCGACATTTCAATCAAATGTCGTTTAATCAAATGATGTTTATATCAAATTTCGTCTAATCAAATTATGTTAAAATCAAATGATATGGGGCTATAGTGAAACCCCTCCAAGCCCGACACAAGCACGCGAGCCGAAGTTCAGGGTGAGTCGGAGAGGCAACCCAAACATAAATAAATGAAGATAACGAAGCCTAATATCTCCGACTTGAACACAGTTGCTGTAGTAATTAGGCCTCACTGGGTTGCATCTCTTTTTCCGAAGGGTCCTGCAAAGTTGTTGCGTTAGGGGGCGACGTTGCTATGTGCAATCCCATTTGGGTTAGTTCCAGGATTTTTAAGCATTGGCATATTTGGCCCATACTAGTTACATTGTATATATATATTTGCCATTGAAGGAAATTGGAGGAAACGCATCTAGAAGAGGGCGGGAGAGAATGTACAAACTCCACACAGACCCTCTTGCTGAGCGGCACAAGTGATAACACTCGTGGTGCCACCTTGCCACCCATATCGGCACCAAACATGGATATTGTAAAATCCAGAGATCACCGCGTGCACGTTGACTCTTGCTCTCAAGAGGAGCTCGATAAAATGTTTTCACTGCTTAAAATTCCCATTCAAATATAATCCTGCTTTGGATAAAAAAAACAGCCGAAGAGAGTCTTTTCTTTATTGGATTCAAGACTCCGCATTGAAGGGGTTATACCCTGTTCGCATATGAATTGTAAATAAATAGAGCATTCCCACTAAAATGGCCATTCTTTTTCATAATGTCGTGATCTCTGCTGCTTGTGCAGTGATTGACACACGCAGGTATATTAAATTAATGCATTTCATTTGTCTGATAAATACACAACCATAGCGCACGGGGTTTACCAATGCACCCATGCAGTGGATCATGAAAGAAGCAATGCAAATCAAAGATCAAAGATCCCCCGTATAGCCTTAACAGACTGTAGGGGCAAGTGCTGTTAGCGAGCACCTATGAAGGCCGGAACGGTACACGAGGGGGTGGGTGGCCAGCACCACGCCCGACCGCCTTTGTCTCCCTAGCGGCCATGTTTACACACCGCACCAGGTACTCATTTGAGGCTGAGTCGACCTAGGGGAGGCCCAGGACCGGTTCAGATAATCGTCACTGGTGTTAGCCGTGAGCGCCAGGTTCATAGCGCAGCGCGCTAACCGCTACACTACCGCTCCCCACCAATGCAAATGAGCACATAATCACCTGCACCTTTCACATTCTCGGCAGTGACAAACACTGCACCCACCTTGAAAGGAGCACCTCTGTGTAAGACATGCATATTCGAACGTCTTACAACCACTACAACAGCAGCTGCTCTGCATAAAGGCATTGGTTAAATGACCCGCATGAATCGGCTTTGTCAGCAACTCAAATGTAAATCGAATGAAGATAACAACACGAATATCCCGCCAGTCAGTATCTCTTGGGCTGTAATATTAAATGTGGCAAAGTCAGCATCTGACAAGCGTAGAGCTACGGTTTACACAAACATTGCTTAATTTATTTTTAACGCCACAACATTGAAGTGGCGGCATGGTGCAAAATGGCATCCTTCGTAAGCAGAGGACGTTATTTGCTGCAGATTCCACAATGGGACCACCAAACATTTACTAACGCTACAATCATGTCCATCGCAGCCTTACAACTCCATTACCAATACCACCAGACATACGAGGAGTTCATAGTTTCTCCTGGAGAGAGATAACTACTGCATTATCTGCTACTCTTAATACCCGTGCCCCAAAATCGATCAGTGTATTTTCTTCCTATTACCCACACAAACTATCAGGCGTAGTCACAAACCGTACCTCTCCATAACAAAGGCTCAGCCTTTTGTTATGCAGTCTATTCTTAGTCTTAAGCCTCACCTTACCATATTAATAAAAAGTGTGCCGTACTTGGCCCTTCTCCTCTTCAACCATTATATATACGGAGTGGTAGCTCTTGTAAACTCTCATTTACTTGATACAGCTGTCGTGGCTGTGACGGTTCCACCTGAAGACGGAAACTTGTGTTGCCTCGGAAACGTCGTGATTTTTATTTTATTTTACTTTTATTAATTTTATTTTTTTACCTACGTGACTTTACCGAAAAAAACCTAAGAGTAAAAAACTATCAGTGCTTACCCACAGATGAGAGGAGTGACCCAGAAATCACAACTAATTCGTTATCCGCACTGCTTCGCATCGAGGAAGAAAATGCGCCGATCACCAAGCAAAACAATATCAGACAATAACCGCTCCCAATATCAGCGCGGATAAGAGAAGGTAGAAGTGCAAGGGGTGCTCACGTGATGACGCCAAGGATGCATCGCAAATGTAACTACAGAGATAGCCACTACAAATGTCATTCGAAAACCTCATAAATCACAACATTATCCTTTCCCCTCCGCACCTCCGATTAGCATAGTTGCGATAGAAGTCCAACCTACATACATATTGACAGCTTTATCAGAGTTCTCATTTAAATGTTCAACTATTCTCCAGAGACATAACGATGCTACCACCAGTATTCCAACATGTATTGAGATTAGGGAGACGTAGAGGCTTTTGGGATAAACTGTTGTTTTCGCTATGTCTGCCTATAATTTTAGTGGGGTGTCTAGAATGAAATCACCATGTCCAATATTACCCACCGCGATCCACGCGAACTTACATAGTGTACGGGTTTTGTTGCACTCACTGAATGGACCCCCAAGGTGTGCAAGGACGGATATTGCAGATGATACCAGGCAGTTCCGCAACATTTGTTTCAGAGGCAATGCCCTGCCGACGAGACGAATTAAAATGCTGTTTGGACACATTCTGCCAGAAAGCATCGGTCCAGAAGACTGACGGACAAAAATGTGGCGATTTATTTTTCACATTATTTAACCGACTCTTATCTAATAAATTATACATTATTTACAAAACTGTCAGGTTTGCTTCGTGAGATGCTTATGGCAGCTATTGCAACTGAACGGATTCCTGCAGTTGCATTCGATCACGATACTGGATAGCACTTTTGCAGGCAGCAGCAGCATCAGCAGCACGATTTTGCATCTCTCAGCGAGTGGGCACGGCAGCAGGGGGACACCACTGAGAACACACGGGGTATGACACGTGTTCGTGTCGCTGTGCCGCACTACAACAAGGGGAGAGGAAGATTACGAATCAAATCAAGGCCCCTCTCAAAAGCCAGCCGCGACCGAACTCTTCATCCACAGTCTCCACTCTCCGTGTAGATTGGGCAATGCAACCCGTACAGCCGCGCTGTCAATCGACGGAAGGGGACACAGCTGGTGCAATCTGCTAGTCATCTCAGTCAGTCAACCCATGGCACCTGGGGCTGCCCTCTCATCGTGGCCAGCAGATATTCGACATTGGGATCTAGCTCCTTAACCTCCTGTCAGCGAGCCTTCGATACTTGAAGTGGCCTCAAAATGCGCCTGGCCTGGCAGAGGCGCTGTGGCGACGTCACTACCACTGGTAGATCAGGGCCTGCTTGCCATGCCTTGTGGACTGTGAGGGATATTTAGCCATACTTCACCACGCAGATGCATTAAAATGCACAGGAAGGCCACAGTGGTTTGTCACTTAACACTGCGTGGGTATGTGCTGATCCTTGTTCACAATCCTGAGCGAGTGGTGGAAATTCTACATTCCCATGGCAGGGGTGTGTACATCCGTGACAACCCCTATTGTACTGTTGCCCGTCCAAGGACGGGTGTATTGCAGTAAATCTGAAACTTGAAGCGAAAAGCAGACCGCCACGTGATATTCATTGCATCCATTCGTGTGCAATTTGTAAGGGCGCGGTGACACAGACTTATTTCATTTAAAGGTTATAATCCCTTGTTCATCATGACGTCCTTTTTACTTCAACGTCTCAATAGCGTTACGGAGATCGTGTGACGTGAGGGTTCTGCCTTTGTAGTGAGGGTTGTCAGTTGACGCCCAGGAGGAGGGAGGAGGCGCCTCGCCCCCTCATGTGGAGTGACGTCAGCCGCTAATTATTATTCATGGTGGGGGGGGGTGTCCATTTGGAGGACGTCACCTGACACATTTGGACTACGCCCACCTCTAAACCTTTATAAACAGTTTTCCTTTGAAGGATAACCCCCCTTTTCCTGATGACGACCGCTTCTGTTGCGATCGAAATTTCGTGGGTTTTTTGTTTGTATTATCTATCTACGTGACTTTACCGAAAGAACCAAAGAATAGGATGTTACCTGTTCATGATTATTAATGAGGGGGGCTGTTCGACGTGGAGTGATGTAACCTGCGCATGATTATTAATGAGGGGCGGGTCCATGTGGAGGACGTAACCCGTTCATGATTATTAATGAAGGGGGCTGGTCAACGTGGAGTGACGTCACGCGTGTTACACACTGACATACTTGGGTAAATATAGTAGTAAATAGAGGTTCTTGGGTTAGATCACGTAAATATAAATGCGTCGTTAAACTCGCCACCAACCAACACAGCCAATTAGGGACGTTTGTCACATAAACAGAACGTGCAAATGCGTTACTAGAACAGCTCACCGGTGTGTTGCAGAGTAAATCCACAACATTTACAATTCAAGTACGACGTTTCACCAGTAGCATCATCAGGCGACAGCCAGATTTTACTACCCCCTGTTGTACAGTACAGAGTACTGTATGTATAGCAAACCCAGTGTACAGTACCAACATGGATGCAGAGACAAAACATTCAGCCGATTAAAAATGGAAAATCAAGCGTTCCCGAGTTCCACGTGCCATGATTGGTGTTGCAACATATTTTATTTTGAAGTTAATAAATGTTTTAGACATTTACTGATGTGGTCTCCGGTAAGAGAGTGCAGTCGTTGATATTGTATAATGTACAGTAGTGACATCTTGGGGCATGAATGGATTAGCAGGGTTGGCTACGTACGGCGCGAAAGAAGTCCAACATACATACGTAGAGGGAGCTGCATTTTATTTTAAAGCAGAGATGGCAACAAATATGACGGCATCCTTTGGGGGCTCACTGGCTGGGAAGCGTGAGCACACTCACAATCCTGCCCTCTATATATGCAGAAAACCCACGGAGACTAATTTGGATAGACAGGGACACATAGAGATGCATAGAACCCCATAGAAATAATACCCATAGAGACCCAGAGAGATACATTAAATAAAAGCCACAGCAGTGCGATTGTGGCCCAGCAACCCACACTATGGAGCGTAGAGTAAACCCATTGTAGTAGCAAAGCAAAACCACACAAACTCTCTCTCCTGAAGCCCTCTCGTCGTGACCGACAGACCTAGCTCCTTGACATTGCTGCTGCCATCATACGCAAGGGCAGAATTCACAACTAAATTGTAAACAAACGAATGACTGCATACGAGTTATCCGTGTCTCGCTCAGGTGAAAGGCAATCCCAAGAGGCTCCCGCAAAGAGTAAATTATACACAATTGCATTTTGTCTGTAAAAATAATAATGAGAAGATAAAAACACCGAGAGGAGAGGACAAACGAGTTTGCAAGAACAGAGGGGAGGCTAAAGAGAAGGGAGACCCGGAGTCTTGGCGAGTCGGTGGCCGACCCACACGGCCGTGTTTGACGGTGCGGTGGCCCATCGGCACCAAGAGCCGAGGCGGCGCGAGCCCAACGTGTCCGTGGATCCAATCCGACCGGCAACCAGAAACCAGCACATTTATTCATCCTGGAGGAATCCGATGAGCTAAAAAATGTTTTTTTTCACAGATGTCCAGTACAGGGACTTGCGGTCAGGGGAGGCAGGGGGGACAGAGCCTCGCCTGTCATACTCCAATGAAAACAGCTGTTACGAAAAAAATTATTAATATTTTTCCACTGATCTGTGTTATAAATGTCATTTCTGTACGATTCCAATCATTTTTATAGTTAAAATCGCCAAATTTGCGGAGCTCCGCTGCAAATACAGGAAGAGACGAGGTGAGGCAGCGAAGAGCTCAGCCTCCCCTCTGATTGCGCAACCCCTCAGCAACTGGATGGAGCGAGGGCAATAAGCGCGTGCCTGTTACTATCTCAGTATGTCACCAATGTAATGTTTGTAGACCCCTTCATTTCATGTCCTCGCCTTCTATACTCAGGGTAACTTATTTCACGTATGTGTATAAATATATTTAGGCTCGCTGGTCTCGTCGTGAAACTGCAATGAAAAAGCACCAGGGGAGGCAGCTATCACATCTGCCTCACTGAGGGGGACGTGTCTAACACGCCCTCCTCTTTGAGGACACGCCCCCCTCAGTGTGTGAATCTGACACGAGCCAGTGCCTCCCCAGCCATTGACCTCATCGCACGTCACTGGTCCAGTATTGTCACAGTGGCGAGAGATGGCTTCAGCCAACGCGGGCCCGGTTCCTCACAAAGGCGAGTTTCTCTGTGTGTGTGTATGGCATCGTAGGTGCTCGCTAACAACACTTGCCCCCAACAGTCTGTCAAGGCTACACGGGGATCTTTGTCTTAATGTTGTGCACTGTATGTTGAACTTCATTAGTACCGTACGTAAACTGCGCTCGTCGGAGGTGCGGGGGAAGGACAAGAAACTAAGGGGCAGTCCATAAGTGACGTCACGCACCTGGGGGGGGGGGGGCGTGTCAGACATTTGTGACGATGTGTGACGAGGGGGGGGGGAGTGAGAAATGTGACGTCACATCAAAATGAGCAACTTTAAATAAATATAGACAACACGTTCTACTTAATTATACTTTTTTATAAATGTTTTCTCCGACAACATCAGAGAGCAGCGCCACATTAAATACGCACTACAATGACGATAGTTTAAAGCGATTTGAAGCATGTTTAATTTTGGGGGGGGGGGGCAGAGCTTTGTGACATCATATTTGGGGGGGGGGGGGGCTCTGACATATTGTGACGCCGTGTGACAAAAAGGGGGGGGGGGTCAAAATCGTCCAAAATCGCGTGACGTCATTTATGGACGGCCCCTTGGGAGGACAATGACTACGAGCGTCGATTTCAGCTCCGGCCAAACACAGCCACTGGTCATTTGTTGTCGATCTCTCGTTCAAACGGAAAACAAAACAACAAACACGGGAACTGCACCGCGCAAGGACCCGGGGCGATTGGCGTGGGCCGCAGTTACAACGATGACATCAAGCAGGGGCGTCCCGCTGCTGTACTAATTCGCAACAAGCTCCATGATCATGGCGCCCTTGACAACTAATCTTACCCCAATACCCTCTCACCATGCCCCCAATCACCTCACCACGCCCCCAAACACCTCACCACCCCCCAAACACCTCACCACGCCCCCAAACACCTCACCACGCCCCCAAACACCTCACCACGCCCCCACACCCCTCACCACGCCCCCACACCCCTCACCACGCCCCCAAACACTTCACCACGCCCCCAAACACCTCACCACGCCCCCACACTCCTCACCACGCCCCCAAACACCTCGCCACGCCCCCAAACACCTCACCACGCCCCCAAACACCTCACCACACTCCTCACCACGCCCCCAAACACCTCACCACGCCCCCACACCCCTCACCACGCCCCCACACCCCCTCACCACGCCCCCACACCCCTCACCACGCCCCCACACCCCTCACCACGCCCCCACACCCCTCACCACGCCCCCAAACACTTCACCACGCCCCCAAACACCTCACCACGCCCCCACACTCCTCACCACGCCCCCAAACACCTCACCACGCCCCCAAACCCTCACCACGCCCCCAAACACCTCACCACGCCCCCAAACACCTCACCACGCCCCCCACACTCCTCACCACGCCCCCAAACACCTCACCACCCCCCAAACACCTCACCATGCCTCCAAACACCTCACCACGCCCCCACACCCCTCACCACGCCCCCACACCCCTCACCACGCCCCCAAACACTTCACCACGCCCCCAAACACCTCACCACGCCCCCACACCCCTCACCACGCCCCCACACCCCTCACAACGCCCCAAACACCTCACCACGCCCCCAAACACCTCACCACGCCCCCACACCCCTCACCACGCCCCCCACACCCCTCACCATGCCCCCAAACACCTCACCACCCCCCGAACACCTCACCACGCCCCCAAACACCTCACCACGCCCCCAAACACCTCACCACGCCCCCACACCCCTCACCACGCCCCCAAACACCTCACCACGCCCCCACACTCCTCACCACGCCCCCACACCACGCCCCCAAACACCTCACCACGCCCCCATACCCCTCACCACGCCCCCAAACACCTCACCACGCCCCCACACACCTCACCATGCCCCCAAACACCTCACCACCCCCCGAACACATCACCACGCCTCCAAACACCTCACCACGCCCCCAAACACCTCACCACGCCCCCACACTCCTCACCACGCCCCCACACTCCTCACCACGCCCCCACACTCCTCACCACGCCCCCAAACACCTCACCACGCCCCCAAACACCTCACCACGCCCCCAAACACCTCACCACGCCCCCACACCCCTCACCACGCCCCCACACCCCTCACCACGCCCCCACACCCCTCACCACGCCCCCACACCCCTCACAACGCCCCACACACCTCACCATGCCCCCAAACACCTCACAACCCCCCGAACACCTCACCACGCCCCCAAACACCTCACCACGCCCCCACACCCCTCACCACGCTCCCACACCCCTCACCACGCCCCCAAACACCTCACCACGCCCCCAAACACCTCACCACGCCCCCAAACACCTCACCACGCCCCCAAACACCTCACCACGCCCCCACACTCCTCACCACGCTCCCACACTCCTCACCACGCCCCCAAACACCTCACCACGCCCCCAAACACCTCACCACGCCCCCACAACTCCTCACCACGCCCGCACACTCCTCACCACGCCCCCAAACACCTCACCACGCCCCCAAACACCTCACCACGCCCCCAAACACCTCACCACGCCCCCAAACACCTCACCACGCCCCCACACTCCTCACCACGCCCCCACACTCCTCACCACGCCCCCACACTCCTCACCACGCCCCCACACTCCTCACCACGCCCCCACACTCCTCACCACGCCCCCACACTCCTCACCACGCCCCCCCACTCCTCACCACGCCCCCACACCCCTCACCACGCCCCCCACACCGCTCACCACGCCCCCAAACACCTCACCACGCCCCCACACCCCTCATCACGCCCCTAAACACCTCACCACGCCCCCACACCCCTCACCACGCCCTCAAACACCTCACCACACCCCTCACCACGCCCCCAAACGCCTCACCACGCCCCAAAACGCCTCACCACGCCCCCAAACGCCTCACCACGCCCCCAAACGCCTCACCACGCCCCCAAACGCCTCACCACGCCCCCAAACGACTCACCACGCCCCCAAACGACTCACCACGCCCCCAAACGACTCACCACGCCCCCAAACGACTCACCACGCCCCCAAACGACTCACCACGCCCCCAAACGACTCACCACGCCCCCAAACACCTCACCACGCCCCCAAACACCTCACCACGCCCCCAAACACCTCACCACGCCCCCAAACGCCTCACCACACCCCCAAACGCCTCACCACGCCCCCAAACGCCTCACCACGCCCCCAAACGCCTCACCACGTCCCCACACCCCTCACCACGCCCCACACACCTCACCACGCCCCCAAACACCTCACCACGCCCCCACACCCCTCACCACGCCCCCAAATACCTCACCACGCCCCCAAACACCTCACCATGCCCCCAAACGCCTCACCACGCCCCCAAACACCTCACCACGCCCCCAAACATCTCACCACGCCCCCAAACACCTCACCACGCCCCAAACACCTCACCACGCCCCCACACCCCTCACCACGCCCCCACACACCTCACCACGCCCCCAAACCCCTCACCACCCCCCCCAAACACCTCACCACCCCCCCCAAACACCTCACCACGCCCACACCCCTCACCCCTCACCACGCCCCCACACACCTCACCACGCCCCCAAACCCCTCACCACCCCCCCAAACACCTCACCACGCCCACACCCCTCACCCCTCACCATGGCCCCAAACCCCTCACCATGTACCCATTCCCCTCACCATGCCCACGCACACCTCACCCCTCACCATGCTGCCACGCCCCTCACCACGCCTTTGAACATCCTCACCAGGCGCCCACAGCTAATGGCTGCCCTTGCACACGTGACTCGCATTGGGTGTTGAGGCAATCACAGCCGTGCACAGAGGGCCATGCACGTGTTCTTGCGACTGCATCAGAGGAACAGTTCCCCACCGATTGGCGACTTGGCAAAGGTCGCAAGCAACAACGGGGCCCGTGGTTTGCATTAACAGCAAGCGCCAGGCCTTGCCTGAACACGGGCAGCCATGTCTCACACCTTGGTCCTGCAACATGGCCCGCGAATTAAACATTTTGTTTAAAGTTAACGGAGTCTTTGTATTCTGGCTTTTGTAAATAATTATTTGACACATGCTGTACCGTGCTGTATATACAACAAAAAAGATGTTACATAAACCGCTTTAAAATATAACAATACTCTACACAGATCATGATTCACAGCGCGTCGTGTCATGCAGACAGTATAGTTGGTCGTTGGGCCATACTTCACCATGCTGGTCAGTGCTCAGAGGGGCCTATTCAGTTTATCAGTCGCCACCCACGTGGTGAGTGACAACGTGAAATGCGTGTTTATTCTCATCGAAACCCAGGCGAGGTGTGGAGTTGTGTGGCCCAGGGAAATGTAAACAGATCATTATCTGTAGCTCATGATTCACCATGCCCTTGCAGCAATGCCAGTCAATGCCAACCACGATGCACAGCAGCACATCATCACCCACAGTTCACAAGCCAACTGTCTGCTAATCCTGGGCACGGACGTGATTTCTTGCAGGGGAAATTCGTGACAGCCAACCTGGAGCCGAAATCCAATGACGATTCTGCTAATTGTTCCTTTCATATTTGGATGCCTTATTAGTGATCTGCCAACAATGGTGAAGTCTGGGGAGTTCACTGCTGGGCTAATTTTACACCGTCAAGGAATGCTTCTATGCTGCACATTCATTAGCACCCACTCCGCGCGTGAAAGGGGAAACAAGTTTTGATTTCACACGTTACCAAATTTTTTTTCATGAACAATTTACGCCCGGTGCAGTTCGAAACACGAGGGGATTATCCCACAATTCGCGACGCTGTGAGTCTCATTAATGCACGCGCGCACACACACACACATCCGCGTTGTCCTGCAGGCCCATCATGAACAAACACGTCAACAACCGGTATTCATCAGCCTAACGCTCCTCCCCTACTCACAAAGGCCACCTGCCATCTCGTTACAAACCCTCACTGAGCAGGGATTGTTTTGTGGGTTTTGTTGCCAAGGCCCATTGTCCCGTAATTGGGCAGTTAAAATCGCGCTGTGCGATGCAATAATTTAAGGTGCATTCGTTATGAAGGCATTCATTTTTTCAGGCGGGTGCAAAGGTTACACTGTCAAAAGACAAGGAACGAGGTTTGTATCGCCACCCGTACAGTATTGCCAAACGTATAGAAGCAGCAAGGAATCAGCTGCGTCACCCATCCGACTGCCACGATCTCACACAGACTCCGTGAAACGAACGCCATTATCCACAAACAGTCTTCAGCCATTTCCCTTCACATCGGCATCCACGAAAGGTGTCTTTTTTTTCTTCGCTACGATGCAAACAGAAGGGACAGACCCAACGTTGCGTCACCCCCCCCCCCCCCCCGTGGGCAGAATCTCGTCTGCGATAAACAACATCACGGAGCATGGCACGACGCAGAGGGAGGCGCTGATCTCCATTCAGCAGAGACCCGGCCGGGATTGTCAACCATTTTAATAGCCACAGAGGCTGCAACACCACTCGCAGCATTCCCAGTCTATTGCCCAACCAGGAGGGCGATGGCCACGGCACAACACCTCACATACCTCGCATTTATAATGTACAACGACTGAAATCTTTCAACCGATTACATTTAAATTATTACATTTGCTCTCGTCCAACAGCGGCAATGTTTGAGCACGTACCAGCTGCGTACTGTACCGCCCCGACCAAATGTCCTGTTCGCTCTTGAGATCTCCTCATTGCTAATGTTACTCTCTTCATCATCATCACCACCACCACCATCAATCGCTCTCTTGTGGCTGCGTGGTCCAACTGTGTATTATTATTATTATCCATCAGAGCACGTGTCTCACCTCTGTTCCCGTGTCACACGGTGAGGGTGAGTGTTGCGCCACAAAACTCACCACCACCATCCATCTCGCCAACCTTCTCGTGTGTGCATCATTCATTGTGCTGCTTCTCCACGTGCACTCGCAATAACAACGCTGGACACTGCTGCTGTGTGATACCACCATGCAGAGCCTGGTTAGGGTCATGGGTTCCGTCAGTGTTGGGACGACTTATGATTAATATTATGTAATATTATATTTGTGAGTAGGGTGTTAGATGTGAGGTTTAGGTTATGTGTAGGATTTTTGTGTTAGGGATAGTGTTTTGAAAATGTGCAAGGCTTATGGATGACGTTATTGTCGGATATATGGTTATAGGCAGGGTTCGTTTTGGGGAAGGGGTTAAAGGTTAGTGTTGAGAGCAGGATCCGTCATTGTTTGGGGTAAGACGAAAGCTGTAGAATTGCTGGATAATAGTGTTCCGTGCAGGGCTAGTGTTCGAGCTAATGTGGCGGTTGAGGGTTGCTGTTAGGAGCAGGGTCGGGTTATTTTTTTTTGGAGGGGGGGTGATGAGTGGATTGAGATGTGGGTTTTGGCGAGATACTCCAGCGCAATTCACCAACCACGTTCGCACCGAACAAAATAAACGCGCACCGACCACGCTGGTTAAAGCGAGGCGGTCACCATTTCAGCACCAGGGCGCTGTCCACACCGCGGCCAGGGCTACAGCCGGGACTGGATTCTCCACCGCTCAATCTTCAGACAGGCACCAATATCGACCCTCGCGGTCTCCTGCTACTGCATCGCGCCATCCACAGCCTCCATAGCGTTCGCGGCTTTCTCTCCGTGCCATTCGACTGCGCCATGTCGGCACACACAGGACAGTCACGCACTCGTAGTTACGCCTCCGTGCCATCTCCACCACCACTGCCCGTTGTTTTTGTTGTTTTCATACGAGAGCAGCACACGAATGTTGCACGCATTGCTGCCGTTTCGTTGTTTGTCTCGCGTCGTCCGTCTGCTGCGCATCCAGAATGTCCGCGGAATTAACGACGCCGGATCGCCCCACCCCCAGCCCAATGCCTCCCTTTGCCCGACATCGCCGCGACACGAAACCCGACTGCTCCAGCAACAGCGCACACGACAGCGTCCACACGACACAAAACGCTCGGCACGGATACTCACATCTTGCTGCTGTGGCTGCTGCTGCTGCTGCGGCTGTGTGCGCGGCTGCGAGAGGCTGCTGCTGCTGCAGTGATGCCGCTGCTGCTGCTACTGGGCGCGTCAATATGGAGCTGCGCAAAATCCGCACTGCTAAACTGTGACGTCACGAGCAGCCCAGACTGCGAATGCGGAGACCCCCTCCCCTACAGGCCCCCCACCCACAACCACTACCACCAATCCCAGCCCTTAGTCTCGTATCATCACTAACCCCCCCCCCTCAACACGTCACCACCTCAACGCCAACCCTCCCTATCACCCCCCTACCATCACCCCCCCTACCATCACCCCCCTACCATCACCCCCTACCAACCCCCCTCTCCATCACCCCCCTACCAACCCCCCCCATCACTCCCCCTACCCACCCCCCCCCCCCCCATCACTCCCCTACCACCCCCCCCCATCACTCCCCTACCAACCCCCCCCCACCACCCCCTACCAACCCCCCCCCACCACCCCCCTACCACCAACCCCCCCCCCCATCACCCCCCTACCAACTCCCCCCCCCATCACCCCCCCTACCAACCCCCCCCATCACCCCCCTACCAACCCCCCCCCATCACCCCCCTACCACCCCCCCCATCCACCCCCCCTACCAACCCCCCTCATCACCCCCCCCACCAACCCCCCCCCCATCACCACCCCCTACCAACCCCCCCCCATCACCCCCTACCAACCCCCCCCCATCACCCCTACCAACCCCCCCCAACACCCCCCTACCACCCCCCCCCCATCACCCCCTACCAACCCCCCCCCCATCACCCCCCTACCAACCCCCCCCCCCCATCACCCCCCTACCAACCCCCCCCATCACCCCCCTACCAACCCCCCCCCATCACCCCCCCTACCACCCCCCCCCATCACCCCCCTACCAACCCCCCTCATCACCCCCCCACCAACCCCCCCCCATCACCCCCCTACCAACCCCCCCCATCACCCCCCTACCAACCCCCCCATCACCCCCCCTACCAACCCCCCCCCCCGCCCATCACCCCCCTACCAACCCCCATCACCCCCCTACCAGCCCCCCCCCCATCACCCCCCTACCAACCCCCCCCGCCATCACCCCCCTACCAACCCCCCCCCCCCATCACACCCTACCAACCCCCCCATCACCCCCCTACCAACCCCCCTCATCACCCCCCCACCAACCCCCCCCCCATCACCCCCCTACCAACCCCCCCCCCATCACCCCCCTACCAACCCCCCCCCATCACCCCCCCTACCACCCCCCCCCATCACCCCCCCTACCAACCCCCCCCCCCCCGCCAATCACCCCCCTACCAACCCCCATCACCCCCCTACCAGCCCCCCCCCATCACCCCCCTACCAACCCCCCCCCCAATCACCCCCCTACCAACCCCCCCCATCACACCCTACCAACTCCCCCCCCACATCACCCTCTACCAACCCACCCCATCACCTCCCTACCAACCCCCCCCCCCCCATCACCCCCAACCAACCCCCCCCCATCACCCCCTACCAACCCCCCCCCATCACCCCCCTACCCCCCATCACCCCCCTATCAACCCCCCCCCATCACCCCCCTACCCCCCCCCATCACCTCCCTACCAACCCCCCCCCATCGCCCTCCTACCAATCCCCCCATCACCTCCCTACCACCCCCCCCCCACCACCCCCCTACCAACCCCCCCATCACCCCCCTACCACCCCCCCCCCCATCACCTCCCCCATCACCCCCCTACCAACCCCCCCCCCCGCCCATCACCCCCCTACCAACCCCCCCCCCCCCATCACCCCCCTACCAACCCCCCCATCACCCCCCTACCACCCCCCCCCAACACCGCCCCCATCACCACCCTACCAACCGCCCCCGCCCATCACACCCCTACCAATCCGCCCCCCCCAGCACCCCCCTACCAACCCCCCCCCCCCATCACCCCCTACCAACTCCCCCCCCATCACCCCCTACCAACCCCCCCATCACCCCCCTACCAACCCACCCCCATCACCTCCCTACCACCCCCCCCCATCACCCCCCTACCAACCCCCCCATCACCCCCCTACCACCCCCCCCCCCATCACCTCCCTACCCCCCCCATCACCTCCTTACCAACCCCCCCCCCATTACTCCCCTTACCAACCCCCCTCCCCCCATTACTCCCCTACCAACCCCCGCCATTACTCTTCTACCAACCCCCCCCCATCACCCTCCCCCCCATCACCTCCCGACCACCCCCCCCATCACCTCCCTACCAACCCCCCCCCCCATCACCCCCCTACCATCACCCCCCTACCACCCCCCCCCATCACTCCCCTACCAACCCCCCCCCACCACCCCCCCTACCAACCCCCCCCCCCACCACCCCCCTACAACCCCCCCCCCATCACCCCCCTACCAACCCCCCCCCCATCACCCCCCTACCATCCCCCCCCCCCATCACCCTCCTACCAACCCCGCCTCACCACCCCCCTACCAACCCCCCCCCACCACCCCCCTACAATCCCCCCCCCATCACCCCCCCCCCCCATCACTCCCTTACCAACCCCCCCCCCATCACTCCCTTACCAACCACCCCCCACCACCCCCCTACCAACCCCTCCTCACCACCCCCCTACCAACCCCCCCCCCCCATCACCCCCTACCAACCCCCCCCCATCACCCCCTACCAACCCCCCCCATCACTCCCTAACCAACCCCCCCCACCACCCCCCTACAACCCCCCCCCCATCACTCCCCGACCAACCTCCCCCCACCACCCCCCCTACCAACCCCCCCATCACCCCC